>NC_137454.1:302186452-303659792 GCF_964235325.1 Thermobia domestica
GATCTCGTAGAAATAGGAATACAAAGTAGAAACTGGATCCAGTTGGCTAACGATAAAAGTTGGTGGAGAGCTTTTGTGAACGCGGCATTGAACCTCCGGGTTCCATAAGCCATAGAGTTAGTTAGTTAGTTAATTTTTTCTCCGGTTCAAACGGAAACTTAGAGAAAGTCATTGATGAAACCACTTTTGCAAGACCTATGACAAGGGTCTGGAGGACATAAAAAATACCTTACGAGTACGTAGCCTCTCGTTTATCATATGTTCAAAACCCTAACTCTTATCTCAAAATCTATAAGAGTTTCGAGTACTTGCGTCATCTTGTTTTCTTCTGTCCATTCATTTGGATTTTAGTAGCACAAACAATAGACCCAACAGAGTGAAATGATAGGCTATACAATTGCCAAAGTAGGTCATACGTTGTTAATTGACCTTTCTGTCGAGATTTGCCAACCAACTTCGTTGTGAACGTAGCCTCTACAAAAGAAATAGAAATGCGATTGGGAGTACGTGGTCGAAGTTGTTGGATAAATGACGACAAATTGTTAGTTGGCCAACATACACTTTAATCTACGTTGAATAAATGACGGCAAGTTGTTGGCTGAGCAACATACATTTTAATTTACGTTGAATGAATGACGGCAAATTGTTGGCTGAGCAACATACATTTTAATCTACGTTTCATAAATGACTGCAAATCGTTGGCTGGACAACATACACTTTAACCTACGTTGGATAAATGACGGCAAATGATTGGCCAACGACATATATTTTAAAATACGTTGGGCCAACTTTATTATTGTAATTGCCAATTTCCGACCATTCTGACATTAGCCTACAGAGACCCATCAAGGGTATGGGGATGTATCCCTCGCTTGTCTTTATACTAAATTACAATATCAACGGTATGATTTTAACTTCTTACAAACGTTTTTGTCTTATGAATTTACATTAAATATAAATTTAATATTACTTACATTAGATTAAGATCATTTAATATTACTTATTACTTACATTACTTTAATTTATATTAAATATTAGTCAAACGCCCCTTCACAAAGCGAGAATAGGCTTGTCAAAAGTATTTGCACCCCTATTCCCTTAGGACACGTATTTCAGTGAAAGCGTAGCGACAAAAATCTGTAATGGCACAAATTTCCTCCTGCCTTCATCTCTTATCCTTTCTCACCTTCCAATGGGTGTCGAACTTGCACTAAACGTATTGGAAGTGTCACTAGGCTCTATTCATATCAGTGATCCCGAAAACTATAGATTTGACACTAATATAGATTGATTTCGATTATATTTACTCATACCCCTTACCCCCATGCCTGTGGGGGATAAATTTGGACTTAAACGACATCAGAGGAGCATTATTCATGTCAGCAATTCCGAAGACAGTGGATTGGACACTAACATCAGTCTTTTGATTATCATTAGTTCCCACTCCACCCCATCCACCCTATAGCAAAAATGGTCCATATAATATCATAAAATCCTTGAGATCACCCTTAAACTTGATAATCATGCCCAAGTATCATTGTAATTGGTTTAGTAGTTGTTCTGAGATAATTTAACTCACAAACTCACATTCGGTTGCATACAAGAGCGCCGATTTCTCTGTAAATTTGGGAAGGCCCATTCAGATGCACAAAGCATATATGAGGATTTTAAAACAAATTGGATTCCAATTAAGCCAAATATTGTAAATTTACAAATACAGTAAAGGGGCCCAAATGAGCTTTGGGTGGGGGCCTCGCCCCCCGGTATCGGCGCCCTTGCTTTCACACACACACACACACACACACACACACACATATATATATATATATATATACTGAAATTTTCATGAAGAAATGGTGTCTTAAATACAGGGTGATTATAATTAAAGTCCACTTACAAAATACTGTAGAAAAAGAACCACTGGTCAGTAAGACTTCAAATTTGAACTGAATATACTGAAAGAAGGAGGAAACGGTATGGCATAAGAAAAAAACTCGTTCCAAAGTGTATCAATAGATAGCGCTGTATGCGGCATAACGAAAAAAAAAAGGACTTCCAAATCATTCAATAGTTGGTAGATGGGCTTTCCACTAACAAGTGCCACAACTGTTGAATGAATTGGAATTCAATTTTTCCGTCACAAAACCGAAAAAATCATGTACCCACATGTGCAAAAAAGATTGCGCGTATACTGTAACTCACAATTTTTCGCATTTATTCCATTTTCCTTACGTTTATGAGTAAAACTCAGTTATTAGTATGTGGAGATGATAGAAAGCTATCCATCTAAGGAGATATTTCCAAAAAATATAATAAAATAATAAAAATATAAGCAAAAAACAAAACTACGCTCGGTCTTGTGTATACTGGCAATCATGCTTTCGAGGGATTTTCAGTAGCAGAGCACGATTGCAAAGAGAAATTGACAATAGTGAGTGAACGAGGGGCGATAGGCGAGGGAAGGAACTGGAAAGTGGAGTTATTGAATTTATTGGTTTAAACCTAGTGTCTAGATGGTTTGCCAAATATAAATTAGCTTCTGCAACTAAGATGTCGCACGAAAATATAGAATTAAACAAAAAAGACTCTTATCTTAGGGTTCGAAGCGATACGCACCATGGCTATGAGCACTATTTGTTAAGAAAAAGAGAGCAAACAAAACGTAGTCTCCGTGGTTAGGTGGATAGAGTGGCGGACTTGCAGTTATTTTATTATTTTGGCACGAGATCGATTACTCTTCAGGAAAAGTAACAATTTAATACTTGTAATTTATTCTTTGAGTCAAAGTATTTTGCAATAAACCATTGTTTTGTAAGATATTTTTACAATCGTATACTATTACTTTCGAAAATTCTACTCATAATATAATTTCCCATCATGGATTTGAAAAAATCAAAGTTCGAACAAAGAAAGATCTCCAATCGACATGTCTCTTCATGTTTGATATGGAAGTTTCAACTTCATTATTGACCCTTAATTTATTTTAGTCCTAGGCAACGCGAATCGACGGAATGGCTCTAAGTGAAAACATTCATTTAGATGGTTAAGTAATCAGGAAATTGCTGCTGTTATTTCACGAAACACAACAGATCTTGAGGGGAAGAAAACAATTTTGCTTACCAGGAGGAGGAGTAAATCATCTACTTACGTTTGCTTAATTAGGAAGAAGGCAAGGGCGCCGATCCTGGAGGGCCGGGGGTCCGCCCCCAAAGCTCATGTGGGCCTCCTTTGTATTTATGAATATAGAATATTAAGCATAATTTGAGTGCAATTTGTCTTAAAATCCTCATATATATGTCTTCTGGGTTTGAGTGCCCCATCCAAATTTACAGAGAAATCGGCGCCCTTGGAAGAAGGTCTACTGATATGAATAAAAATGTGATAACGTAATACTTGAAGAACTCTATCTAATGGAGGAAAGTAAATTAGCATTCAACAATTCCTTCAATTTTAAGCATTTCAAAGATTCTTGTAATTTAATAGCAACCCGGATTTGCATTTTTTGCAATCGGTTTCGGACCATGTACTTAAGCCACTTTGCTACAAGAGGCACATAGGAATTTTTCTTTCGATTTCCTTAGAAATATTGCGAATGGTATGACTTTTAAAACTACGTTTAAAAAAGAATACAAATCGACACAATAAGATGATAACCTGATACCTAGGAAATATATTGAATTGTTTTTAATTTGTTCTGACGCTACCAAAACAGTACTTATGCTTCTTTTTTATTCCAGCCTCTTCATATAAGCATTTCATACTATTGTCTGTTCTAGGACGATACAATTCTAGTTCATGTATATACTAGCTTTGGAAATACAGTAGAGTTTCGTTTATCCGACATAAACAGGCAGGCAGAACGCCGGATAATATGAATGTGTTAAGAAAAGAGCTATTAAAAGTAAAACTTATGATATAATTTTAAATATTACGAATCTAATAATCATGTTTTATAACAAATAAATTCACTGCACTGCATCAGGGACGTATCCAGCGTGAGGGCCTGAGGGCGGTTCCCCTCCGAAACTCAAGCACTTTTTAATAAACTTGCTTTTACCTTTTTGAGGTTCTTTTATATCAGTTTACTTGGAGTCAGTGTCCAAACTTTGGGCAATGTGCTGTTGTCTTGTTATATATAATTCTAAATGAAATGAAATGAAATCTTTGAGTTTTACGTCCCACGGTTATGCCGGTTAGGCTAAAGGAGACGGTGATGATGAGTAATGAATGAAATGGTGGAATGAAGAAAGTGTGAGGAAACGGGAGAACCCCGAGAAAACCCACGCACACGGTGTTTGTCCACCACAAAGTTCACTTGGCGGGTGCTGGGATCGAACCCGGGGCCCCAAGCACCAGAGGCGAACGCTCTACCACTGAGCCACCGCGGCCCCTATATAATTCTAAGAGCATACCATAATGCCATAATACCAGGTGGAATTAAAGAACAGTTTAAATAGGATTAACATTTCGTTTTCGTTCTGTTTTTAACTTTAATATATTAGAATGATACACTCAATGTCTTCCTGCTATTTTTGTTATGTGATATACGTAGCAGACAGTTTTCTTTAGTTACATTTCTCTCGAAAATATGTTTCATTTTGTTTGTGCTATAACGCAGTTTCCAAAGTAAACCGGTTTATAAATGAAAAGTAAGAAAAAGTTTAAGAGAAATACAGAACTGTCGCATTATTATTATTATTATTATTATTATTATTATTATTATTATTATTATTATTATTATTATTATTATTATTGATATTTTTAAAACATTAGAATTACGTGCTTACGAGGATTCGTGTTGGCCCCCTCCAAATAGAAAACCTGGATATGTGTCTGTACTGAATGATAGATATATGAGTCAAGGTGTAGACGGGCGCGCTAGGCGATAGACTCCAGAGCATGAAAAATAGATTAAGATCACAACTTGCACTTCTTCTTGCCGATTGGTGCTATCTGCAATGATATGTCGGATCATACGGTATGTGGAACAAAAGAAGGCCAGATAAGCGAGACCATGGTGTATTGGGTTTCACGCACCTAAATCTATAAAATGTTTGTATAAACAATTATCTTTCACTCCCTAGCTAAATTTGTGGGTATGATCACACACCTTGCCTTATAAAGTATAGTCTTATAAAGAAAAAAATATTTTTTAGCTAAAAGCTAAAGAGAAGCCAACCTCAATAATTTACATTATTTATTTTTTAATAATGGCAAACTAGTCCATTTCATCATGATAAATCATGTTTGGTACTAAGATGTCTTTTTCTGTCCGTATATATCCTTCACACTTTGTTGGAGACAAAATTGTTCTTTTCCCAAAAAACAGGATGAGAGAAGCTATACAACAGCATGAACTGAAAACAATAGCTATTACCAATAGTACTCTAATCCTGGATAAATACGTCATTACAGCAAAATATCAATAAGTTATGTCCTTATTATATTGCTTCGGTTCTTATTAACATGAAAATTATAATTTGTAAAAAAAGAATGGGATGAGATTCGATCTAGTGTCAAAATAGTGTAAGAACTACTAATCCACCACGCTACCCACCCAACCACGGAAACTAGTTTTTGCTTGTTCTTTTTTTTAACAAATAAATGCTAATATCCATAGCGCATGTCACTTCCAACCTCAAGACAGGAGATTTCCTCTTTGTTTCTATATTTGCGTACGATATCTTGATTACAGAAGCAAATTTATATTTGGCAGACAATCTACACACTAAGTGTTAACCAATAAATGCCACATTTTACTCCACTATCCAGTTCCTTGATCCAACTCCTCGACTTCCCTACTGAATTCCCTCCGCAATCATGTTCTGCTACTGAAAAGGTTCTTAGAAATCATGATTGCCAGTATACACAAACAGTATAATTTTGTTTTTTGCTTATATTTTTATTATTTTATTATATTTGTTGGAAATATCTGCTTAGATGGATTGCTTTCTATTATCTCTACATACTAATAACTGAATTTTACCCATAAACGTAAGGAAAATTGAATAAATGCGAAAAATCGTGAGTTACAGTATACGCGCAATTTTTATTACGCATGGGAGTACATTGAACAGTACAGTTGCTTTAATGTGCAACTCATGCCAAAGCTGTCGTATTTCGATTCAAAATGTCACTTGTAGCCGAATCCACTTTCGTTATGCCGCTTACAGCGCCATCTATTGATACACTTTGGAAAGAATTTTTTGTTATGTCATGCCGTTTCCTGTTCTTCAAGTATATTCAGTTCATTTGAAGTTATTTTGACCAATTATTCTTTTCTTTGTCTTTGTCTTTTTGTACAGCATTTTGAAAGTGGTACTAATTATAATCACCCTGTAGATTAAAATGTGAAACCAGTAAAACTAAAGTCTTAAAATCCAATTGATTTTAATGAAAATATATAAAGGAAATAGAAAAACATTTTCTAATGTAAATCGATGGTTTGAAAAATAGGATGGCACAGATGTTCAAAAGGTTTAATTCAGGACAAGGAATAACTTTCCAAAGTGACTAACTTACTGTTTTTTTCTCTCTTTCTTTGTTAGAATAAAACCTCTCTGAGTACATTGACATAGTACAGATATGGTCTAATCCTACAAACTATACTTACGAGCAAATAATATGTTCTACTTTCTACTAAACTTCAACTACTGTGGCACTAATATTGGGAATTGCAGTATTGATTCCCCATTAGAAAACAATACATCATAAAAGCGTGGGAATAACTGGACAGTAAAGTTCTCAATATCTAAAACAAATTGCTGCTGGGAAATAGTGGATGTGGCATTAGTTTAAGTAACTACTGTAATGGTTGATACTGCGTAGGTGGGCTTTTAAGGCTACTCTATGGTCTTTTGTATTGCTTTACTGTGCTTAGTAATATATAATGTTCTATTTATGTTATTCCTGGGAAATGGCTTCCACTATATTCTTTTTGTAAATACAAGATCAATTTAAAGTAATACCTACGCGTATATGGGAAAGATTGAAATAAAAAATATAAGTAAACTATTGTCTGAAAATATAGCTATTTTAAAAATCATTTTACGTTAATTTAATCACTTTATATATATGTCATATTATTGACCTTATTTAATATTTTTCTTTAAAAAAAAATCAATGATAAAGAGTTTATAGAAATCGATTGAGAAGGAAGTGTGCTTAACGTACCTGGAGTTTATTATACAGAGAAAGAAAAAAGGTATAAAAGTGCTCTTAGAGTTTTAGACGACATCGGTAATGTATTTGAAAAATAAAAAAGTTAAAAGATTTCCTGGATTGACATCAACGGGGATCGAATCAATGGACCTTAAATAGCAATCTTTTTTTTCTACAATTTACTACATCCATTTGGTTCCCTTATTGTTGGTATTTGCTGAAAGGAGTGCTCTCATTATAATGTCATTGACATTTGAGTGTTGGGGATGTCTACCTATACTTTTAGTGCAAGAGAGTCCATGCAGTCTTTTCTATCTACTGGATTCTTACATGCCTGACATTTATGAGGTTCACAAATATTTGCTCCCAATTGTAACGCAACTGCTATTTGAAAACTCTCATTACTGAGATGGAGATCTAGAGGGAGCGAAGGTAAAGCTTTAAGCCAAGCTCCTGCTTATATGGATGATGCAACAATTAGTCTAGCCTTGTCTTCTAGGCTGTCTGAAGACTGTAGTAAAAAGGAGAAGTGTGATTTGATAATAGGTTCTTCCCATATTAATTACTTTGCTCTGGTACTAAATTCGGGCAATGCAAAGCCAACTAATAATGACCAAGTGAGGGAGTAATCTTTAACTTCATAATCTTGTGGAAACTAATATTCTCTTGGAGAAGTGATTCTATTAGACATCGGAAACCAGAGAATAATGCCAAGGATGCGAGAATAGCCAAATCGTCGTCGTTCACCACCACCAAATGCCTAATCCACCAAAAGCAACTGGGAAAGAAAGTTGTAGCCACGTGTTATGCTGAAGAAAGTAAATTAGGATAGATTCTAAACCCGATTTTACGGTGTTATCGAAGTGTTCTAATAAATTCTCTTCCTTGCATGAAAGTGAACATCGCAGGAAATATAGTAATCGTGGAATAGTAAATGATGTTTATACGCATATCGTTCCGCATGATGTTTATACGCATAAAACCTGACTTTTCTCCCTTGGAACATCTTCTGGTTCAATAGAAATTATCATGCAATAGTCCAATGATGCGTCAATTTCTTAACGGTCTCATTATTCGATTCATTGTGCTAAAGGATATATGAACGGTAGAGCTAGCATAAAACACAGGTAATATTTTCATACATATGCTTTATCCTGCATCATAACCTAGAGTTGACCTCAGAACGTATTTAAATGTTTATAATGTCGTTGACATGTTTTGCCAAGAATTTGAACGAACTTACGTGAGCTTGTATATGATCTTCATCTATGTCATGAAAAGTGACAAATATTTCTTATATTTGCCTTTTTGAATCTGAATATGATCGAAAGTTTCAAATAAGGTACACAAGATTAAACGTACTGCGTTTCTATTAGTTATTACTGTATTAGTATGAGAGGTTGCTGAAAAGTTCCTGGCTCTTTTCCTTTTAAATTGAAGTAGACGAATAAAATAGTTGGCATGTGAAAGCTCATATCTTAACACGTAACTGTGTTAAAATCAATTGAATCCTGATTATACAGCATTGTCATTGTAGGTAGAAAGTGAGATGGTAGAGACACGAGAACATTTCACGTCGACGGAGCTGAGGATCGTTATGAAGTTCTTATGGCTCCAGGGAAAGTCTGCAAAGGAAATTAGTATGGAGATGTGCCAAACACTGGGCGAAAAATGTCCTTCCAACAGCCGTGTAAAAACCTGGATATCACGCTTTAAGACTGGCGATTTTACGGTGGAAGATGAGCCCCTCAGCAGATGCCTGTCAACCTCAACAGACCAGCAAACATACGATGCTGTCCATACGCTGATTCTTGAGGACAGTCGAATATCCACCAAAAAGATTGCCCAGATACTGCACATCTCCAGGAAACGAGTTTTTTATATAATTAACACAGTCCTAAAAATGCACAAGCTTTCAGCGAAATGGGTGCCAAAACTTTTGAGTACGAATCAAAAGAAGGAACGTGTCGAAGCATCCAAAGCCACCATGGCTCATTTTGAAAATACAAATGACTTTTTGGCTAGACTAGTGACAGAGGTTGAAACCTGGCTTCATGGTTATGATCTCGAAACCAATTAACAAAGGAATGGCTCCATAGTTGTTCTTCTCGCCCCCAAAAGTACCCAGAAATCGGCCCAAAAAGTCCTGACATCTGTTCTGTGAGACAAAGATAGCATTGTAATGGTGGACTACATACCGAATGGCGCCTCTATCACCAGAGAGTATTACACTAATTTTCTAGACCCAACCGAAAAAGGCAATTAAGAGGAAACGCCGTGGAAAGCTCACAAAAGGGATCATGATATTGCACATTAATGCGTCCACAAGTCCAACATTGTTGCCGCCAAATTGCCCACCCTGGGATTCCAATTGGTTCACAATCCACCTTACTCCCCGAACCTGGCCCCTTATGACTATTTTCTATTTCCCAACCTAAAAAAAATACACCTGAAGGGTCACCATTTTGAGAACATTTCTGACGTAACACAGGCTACTGAGAGCTGGATTGAGGAACAATCAAGAGTTTTTGCATGGACTAGAAAAGCTTCAACAACGCTCTCAAAAATGGATTGATCTTAATGAGGAATACATTGAATAAATATGTAATCTTCGACCTCTGACAGAATATATATATATATATACAGTGCGTTCCACGAATAACACTAAGGTCCACCTCCTGAAGAAACGAAGGCAGATAGAAACATGAAACCTTTTGGAACCTTCAAGAGACATAAAAGGCAACATTATGCTGCGAAGGAGAATCCCCCACAAGGGGGACTAAAGGGGGTTACTGGGGGTAACTCAAAAATTTTAAATAGCAACCCCCATCGTGTGGTACCTCGTTTGAAAGGTAATCAGGAGTAAAGACCACTTGTGAAAATTGTAAGTCGCTAGCATGTCCGTAGCCAACATGGCGGCCATCCGCAAAGGACGGTCGAAGTGCGTTCAACGAATAACACTAAAGCTCGTCTCCAGAAGAAACGAAAGCAGATAGAAACATGAAACCTTTTGGAACCTTCAAGGGACATAAAAGGCAACATTATGCTGAGAAGGAGAATCCCTCAGAAGGGGGGCTAAAGGGGGTTACTAGGGGTAACTCAAAAATTTTAAATAGCAACCCCCATCGTGTGGTACCTCGTTTGAAAGGTATCACGTGTATTGACCTGTTCTGGAGAGTGCATGTTAATTGCATGTACGTAGCCAACATGGCTGCCAACCGTAAACTATGATCGAAGAAATATTCCAAACCTGCAAGCAGAGAGTAACATAGTATAATTTGGAACATGCCTCATTAATGCAGGAGATGCTCGAAGTGTGCCCACTTCCTGGCAGTAATGTAAACGTTGGACGAACTCCTCTCGAACACGGGTAAAAGTCATTACCGGTATAGAATGACAGGCATCAACTATGCGTTGGCGCAACTCCGCAATGCTGTTCGGCTGCGTGCGGAACACTATAGTCTTCAAATAGCTCCAGAGAAAAAAGTCGGGTGGAGCAAGATCTGGCGAACGGGCTGGCCATTCAATGGTGCCGCGACGACCAATCCATCGTCGCGGAAACTCACTATCTAAATAGTCACGTACAAGGCGGTGAAAATGGGCAGGACAGACGTCATGCTGAAAAACGGGCGGAATCTCTCCAAATTCTTGCGGATTCTCTTCCATTGCCTCGACAATCAACGGTGCAATAAAGTCTTGCAGCAGCGCCAGGTACTTCGCACCCGTTAATATTCCACCGATGAAGAGGGGCCCGATTATGTGATTACTTAAGATACCCGCCCAGACATTCAGCGACTCTGGGTGTTGAGTGTTGCCTTCACGAAATACATGAGGGTTTGTGCCACACCAATATCGGCAGTTATGCCTGTTGACCTTGCCATTCAAGTAGAACGTACTCTCGTCGCTGAAACACACGTTTGTCAGCACAATGGTCCCACGTGCCAATGCCTCACACATCTGCTCATAAAACTCGATACGCATATCGGGATCATGTTCACTTAACTCCTCTACCATATGTAGTTTGTATGGATGGAAGGTATATTTTTTAAAGATTCTGTATGTCGTTGTGCGTGACACACCACACGTTTGAGTCACAGTTGTTATGGACTGTTGAGGATGCACATTCAGCTCCGCCAACACTTGTATCTGTGTTTCTTCCGTAGCAACACTAGGGTTTCGAGGCTTTGGGGCATTGGTCACACTGCCTGTCGTAAAGAATTTGATTAATAAATGGCGTACAGAAGAAACACTAATTGGGTTGCGCACATTTTGTTCATTGAACAACCGTGCTGTTGCACTGTACGAACGATTCGTAGTCCCAAAGGGTAACACAATTTCAATTCTCTGTTCAAGAGACCACATTATGTATGCAATGTAGGATGGTCAAACGCACCAGCACAAACACAAGTCTACGTCCTTCAGACCTACTGTTCCGGGTTGTAATGTAGCGCACTGTTGGTCGGAAAAGCACATTGATAGTGGTGCACGAGTAAACAGAGTAGCTTTGCTAAAGTACGTGTGTCCATCACCAAAGCGCCACCATGGGCAACTCGTCGTCATGAACTACATCTCCTCGTCCGTCAGAGTAGCAGTTCGACAGTAGCGCAATGGTAAAGTGTTGGTTCAGTACACGTGCGGTCCGGGGTTCGAGCCTCGAAGGGTTCAGATTTTTCAATAATATTATGGTACTCTCTTTTCTATCGGTTTCAGTTCAATTTGCATGTTTTGTATTTGCAATACTGTTATAGTGTTAGTTGTGTGGTATGTGTATTGTGCATTCGTTCCGAACTAGACCTACGTTAGAGTTTAGAGTTTGTTGTGGACACGGTCTGGTCACTATACGCGATTACTTTTCCAGCGAGGTACCACACGATGGGGGTTGCTATTCAAAATTTTTGAGTTACCCCCAGTAACCCCCTTTAGTCCCCCTTCTGAGGGATTCTCCTTCTCAGCATAATGTTGCCTTTTATGTCCCTTGAAGGTTCCAAAAGGTTTCATGTTTCTATCTGCCTTCGTTTCTTCTGGAGACGAGCTTTAGTGTTATTCGTTGAACGCACTTCGACTGTCCTTTACGGATGGCCGCCATGTTGGCTACGGATATGCTAGCGACTTACAATTTTCACAAGTGGTCTTTACTCCTGATTACCTTTCAAACGAGGTACCACACGATGGGGGTTGCTATTTAAAATTTTTGAGTTACCCCCAGTAACCCCCTTTAGTCCCCCTTGTGGGGGATTCTCCTTCGCAGCATAATGTTGCCTTTTATGTCCCTTGAAGGTTCCAAAAGGTTTCATGTTTCTATCTGCCTTCGTTTCTTCAGGAGGTGGACCTTAGTGTTATTCGTGGAACGCACTGTATATATATATATACAAGTATATATATATATATATATATATATATATATATATATATATATATATATACATATATATATATATATATATATATATATATATATATATTTCCAAACATTTTGTTCTATACGGTTTTCTTTTACTACACAAATCATACATTTAATAATTTTCTAAGGGGGAAAGGGTAAATCTCAAAGTTTGGGGAAACAAGTACCCATCTGTTATCACCTTGAAAGAAACTCAGCGGTTCATGAACAACTTTAAGGAACGGATTAAGTTTGTGACTGTATTTCAAAAGGTTGTATAACAGGTCATAGTTTAACGCTATGCCAAGTTTGATCCAGATCATATGAGTTCTCTCGTAGATAGTGTTCTTATGATCGATTTTTCAGGGACAAGTTATGTGAGGAACGATAAAGATTTGCTTTTTAAAAAATCCATATAGGACAAATTTCTTTTCTCGATAGTTTTATTTCGCATTCTTTGAAATAGTATTCGTTTGGTATAACAACATATGAACATTCTATCTTTACTTTTGAAGCGAACCATCCATATTTACTATTGTGTGAAAACCAGTTACATTTTTTTTCTGTCAATCTTTTACAAATATATGACTAAAGAGCTTATATTTTCTTCCACTAGCTATATGCATATAGTATAGATGTGTTTTACATTAGCATGTTCAATAAGCTAAAAGGAAATGTGTGAAAGAGTAATAGGTCTATGCAGTCTATGCAGACAATTTTTTGCGTGTCTCCTTATCTAATATCCCAAATTGATTTCCAGCTTCGACATTTTTACTACCTACAATGAACGCACAAGGTCACAAAGAATCAATGTTTACATACGAGTTATGCGCGACCTTATTTCATTTAGAAACAAACAACGAAACAAACATCAATATTTATACCCTTTTTTTCTCTCTATTTTGCTTTCATATGATTTCAGTTTTGACTTAGGATGAGGAATTATAATTCTAGACTTTATGGCCATCTATGACTATATTACATCATCAGACAGATGACGTCTCACGCGCGGCGTTCACACTGCTCGCGGAATTGGGGAAGAAATGCAGCGGCCTGAACTATAATGTTAAGTACCATCCCGGCATTTGCCTGGTGAGAATGAGGAAACCCAGGAAAATATCACTCAGGGCGGTTGGCTGAAAAATCCTTTTACGCTTTTTTCGACCGAATGTTTCGACCAGGAATCGAACCCGGGATTCCTCGCTCCAAAGACGACAGCGTTATCGACTACGTTGCACGGGGCCACTGTTTTGACTTAAGAATATTTAAAAAGTAGCTAAGCATTTGAATGGTTGGGTCAAAACCGACCAAATTCTTAGATTTATGCTTTTTTTCATTAGCACAAATTTTATTACTGCTACAGTACACTAAAGTTACAAAAAAGCATTTTAATACCGAAATAATGTATATTATTTTCCTTTTCTTTTATCTCAATAATGGTTCGAATCCCACTCTAAGATTTGGAAAGCAATTAATAAAATTATTTGATTAGAATATGTTGTGCTGGAAAGTAATTATAAATTCCCCTCCTCCCTCTGTAGGGCTGACACATTTCAAAGATAAATATTGGATAGGTGCGATAGCTTGGAGTGGGTTGTGGACGAGATGATGGGAAGTACATAGATAGGGTGCTATTTCATAAGAACACTGTAACAGTTACAATGAACCTTTGTAGCAATATCAGCTAACAATGAAATAAATGTCTGAACAATCGCTACCGTACAATTTAACACTAGATCTTGTTTCGTAGTAAACGAGTACGGAAAACATATTTTTCAACGCTTCAATGATGTCCATGGTAACTGTTATGATGTGCTTATGTAATAAAAACTGTTTCAAAATGAATATAGGAGTTTACAGGCTTTGTATTATTTGTTACATTAAACGTACAATTATAAATAATACGGTACATCAAATGAAAGAACAACTCAAACATTTTTTGCTACAAGTGTTCAATGTGAGTACCATTCGTGACACGGCACACATCGAGTCGATAAACGAGAAATACCCATAAGCTTTCCGCCGTGATATGGCAGAAAACACGTTCACTTTAGGGAAGTCACGTTGCAGCTGTACCATCTTGTGGGGATTTGCTGACCTTCAGATGCGAACATTATGAGTGTTCACATCGCAGCTTAGGAGAAATGTCGATTCATCATTGAAGACGAAACGATCCAGAAAATCATCATCATGTAGCAATATTTCATTTGCAAAGTTGGCACGTAAACCGCAGTCTGTAGGTTTTAGTGCTTGTAGCAACCACAAACAATAAGGACGTAGTTATAAGCTTCTCCTCAAAATTCTCCACTCAGATGGTTGCACTGTAACTACAGATTCAGTCTTTGTAAAATCTAAAGCATTAAAAGCCTTAATGCTCAATAATCGTCATCTTTGCTACGAGTGCTCTCTAACGGAACACAAAGGAAACAGTGCGTGCGCATGTGGTAGTGCAAAACTAAGTTGTTCTTTCATTTTATGTATTATTTATAATTGTAAGTAATTGTCATAAATAAAACATAGCCTTAAAACCTCGATATTCATTTTGAAACACCTTGTATTATCTTATCCTCTTCCAGATCCTCACCTGCAACTCACAGCAAGCTTTCGTACTTCCTCAATATTCAACAAATTTATGTGGAACGGTTTCTTACCACCCTGTATAAAAAGACCATTACTCGGAACATCATTAAAGCATGTATTTCGAAGGATTTAGTACATACAGTAGCTGAGACCAGAATAATGTTTTTGGAAGCTGAGACTAGGAATAGTATTTACGTTAAGTAACTTTGAAAAGACTGGTAAAGTTAATTCACATATAAATTTAAATTGTGCCGGAGTCCTTCTACTTGTAGAGTTAATAAGCACTTCAATTTCTAATTAATCAACCAATTGTATAATTTCGCCTTTTACTTGTTCACTCCGAATCAAAAAATTGCGACAGCTAACGCCGAGCAGTTAGGCCACAAAATATACACTTTCTTATCCCATAATCGTGTATAGTTAAATGACCCCCTCTCTCTCTCCTCCTCCTTTCTTCTCACCCATACTAAAATTAGCTAACAACATGAGCGCAAATCTAATTTCAAACTACACATCTATTAATATCCTAATAATGAAAAACAAAACCGAGACGAAACAAGGTCCATAAGTAGATGTAAGGAGATTCTGAAACACACACAATGAAAACTTGAAACCAAGGGATGTCTATTACACAGAGATCCAGAAATGAAGCAGAGAGAGAGAGACAGTAGAGAAGAGAAGAAGGAAATGAAAAGGGAAAAGAGATAAAAATGTGGAATTTAAAAGTAGTAAGAAAACAGAATCTTACTTTATAAAGTTCCATTTCCTGAAATCTAACATAATATAGAAATAACGTTTGTTTTTAGATATTTTTCAGTACTATTCGAACATATAGAGGGCACTTTAAACATCCATTAAGTCACTTTCATAAAGGATAGCATACTTAATTTCCAGTAGAACTGTACATCTCTGAGACACATCTAAGATAATGTCAAAAGTTTAACACACATCCTTCGTTTCCGCGTGGTTCGGTTGCAAATTCGGTAGTGTTCATTGGACGTACTGATCCAAAATACATTCTAATAAACGCAGCAGTAGCGTTGGTCATATCCTCCATTTCAGACTTCTAATGCAAACTGAACAAAAGAAAAAGTAAAGAAACGAAAAGAAAAAGAAAGAAAGAATGTTAAAATTGAATGAGTACTATTTTACTGCTAAATTTCTATCACAAATACCCAATATTACAAGTCCAAACTGTATCATAATGAAAAGTTACAAATGTTGGAAAGGAAAAGTTTATGTTCCTCATAGATGTAGTATGTTTCAAATTTCAACGTGAATAAAAGACATTGAATTATAGGATGAAAACATTTTTTTGTCGAACTAGTATAAATAAAATTTTGTTTTCAAATATTGAAGGAGGTTATCATTTTTAAATCTTTTTCGAAGATTTATCTGTTCCGAACATCCAGCATTGATTTCATGTCTTGCGGATATAACATAATTCGCACAGATAGAATGGACAGGCTAGAGCTCAAACGGATCATCGTGTCAGTCGGATGATGTTGGTTAGGTTATAGACTACCACTGCGTCGAGGATTCAAACCCGTAGTGACCCGGTATTCGACTGAAACTCAGTAACCCAGAGGATATACAAGAGATTTCATTGATTCCCTTGAGTTTAAACAGTACTTCTGTCAGAGATGACCAGGACGGACATGTTATCCCTAGAGTACTAGAAACACGACGCCGAAGTTCCCAGTTAATTAGATTTTCCAGACTAGGCATATTAAGGCTCTTGTTCCGTTTTAACTTTGGAACACGCACACGCACATGAAGTGCGTGTGTGTGAGAGAGACCGAGGGAGAAGTGAAAGATACAAAGACAGGATCTGGAAACGTCAAGAAGGAGAGAGAGAGGGGGGACGAATATAAATATGAAGCATACTTATCATTACAGTGTATGATATAGAACGCACACAATGTTTACTCGCAATATCGCCAGTGATGCCTTGTAAGTTCTCCAACAGAAGATGAATCTCTGTTTGCAGCCATTATTTTATGCGAAAAAATCACACTACCTGATGGGGAATCGAACCAAGATTTTAAATTTGGAAGTCTAGCACTTTAACACTACACCAGCGATTGCTTTACCCAAACTTTTGTTTAACAAATGGTGTAGCGTTTCTTTCTGAGAAGGATAACAAGTTAAGTATATACTGCAGATCAATGATGTGTTTGAAATGTCCTGGTATTTCCCTTGCCCTTTCCCAACGAACATCCGTAAATCGTCTCTATCATGATACATGTGTTTGCTTCCTTATTGTTACGTATTGCTTGTCGTGTATGATAAGTCGATTGTTCACAATCACTTTGTAAAGAATTAAGCTTGGTGTGGACAAGATTTGAACCTATGTTAGATAACTGTATTACTCATAAGGCCATTACGTTACCCTTACGTTATCATGCCACCTGAGATTACAAGCCAAATATTACTTACTTTAGCCCTGATATTTGGAACGTACCGGCTTCTTCCTGTAAGGCTATTTGCATCAAAGTGCATAACGAAATTAATTTATTCGATGGCCTAGCGACAAATTAGTGCCCACTAACAAAGGTAAAACATACAATCCAGGAACAGTTACAGAAATAAAACATACTTTGCAGTAATTTCGCTCTAAAGTACGTGAAATTTAATAATAATAATAATAATAATAATAATAATAATAATAATAATAATAATAATAATATGTTCACGTTCACAGTATAGTTTATTATATTATTATTATTATTATTATTATTATTATTATTATTATTATTATTATTATTATTATTATTATTATTAGCATCAACTACCCTCTTCGCTGGGTTAAATTGAGAAAAATAGTAATATATTCTGTTACTCAGTCACTTTTTAGTATTACTAAAGCGTTCTTTCATATTTGTCATTTTCGATGAGTATTATATATCCCCTTCCCACCCAATGTTGTGGGGCACGGCATCTGCAATGTCATTGTTCATCTCAGCGAGAAGGAAAACTATGAATTCGACACTGATATTGGTTTATATGTCTCCCCCTCCTCGAAGTTACAGGGTTGATTTTGGATTTAAATAGCATCAGATGTATCACTGCTAATCTCAGCGACTCCAAAAATGATAGATTCGTCACTAATACCGGTAATTTTTAGTTCTTTTTTAAATGTTGTTCCCCCTCCCCATCTCTGAAGTTACACCGTCAAAGTGATATGATAGAAACCATCTCAGGTTCGAACTTCATCTAGGTTGAAAATTTGATCGAGATTGGTTTGGTGGTTCAAGAGTCATTAAGTCTTATTTATTTTTACATACCTCCCTCACCCATTCCTCTCCCCAAGTTCTCTCGTGAAAGTGAAATGATAAAAATCATCTCAGGCCCGAACCTCATCTATGTTAAAAATTTGATCGAGATCGATCGTTTAGTTGAAGAATTATCAAGTTTTATTTATTCCTTTTAACTCCTCCCTCCCCTCACCCCTAACGTATATCGTCAGAGTAAATAAATAAATACTATCTTAGGCCCGAACTTTATCTATGATGAAAATTTGATGGAGACCGGTCGGGTTGTCCAAGAGTTATGAAGTCACAAAGGCTTTCATTTTCATTTTTTACACACACACACACACACACACACACATATATATATATATATATATATATATATATATATATATATATATATATATATATATATATATATATATATATATAGATAGATAGATAGATAGATAGATATAGATATAGATATATATCTCTCCCTCAGGCCCCTACGTCGCACCGTCAAACTAAAATGATAAAAGTCGCCCCATAGCCGAACCTTATCTATGTGGAAAGTTTGATAGAGATAAGTCGGATGGTTCAAGAGTTATTACGTTTTATTCATTTTCATATATATCTCCCCCCCTCTCCCCCTAACCATTAGTTCTACAGTTAATATGAAATGATAAAAAAGCTCCGCAGGCCCGATCCTTATCAATGTTGAAAATTTGATCGAGATCGGTAGGGTGTTTCAAGGGATTAGGAGCCACAAATATAGCTTTTTTCAATTTTATAATATAGATTATTATTATTATTATTATTATTATTATTATTATTATTATTTTCGTACTTTTGAACTTTTACGGCGAAATTACTGCAAAATATGTTTTATTTCTGTACCTTTTCCTGAATTGTATGTTTTTCCTTTATTACGTATTAGTTACTAATTTCTCTATAGAAAGTCGGATAAATTAATTTCGTTGTGCACTTTGATGCAAATAACCTTACAGCAAGAAAACCTTCGGTACGTTCCAAAGATCAGGGCTAAAGTAAGTAATATTTGGCTTGTAATCTCAGGTGGCATGATAGTGTAGGAATAACGTAATGGCCCTATGAATAATACAGGTATCTAACATAGGTTCAAATCCTGTTCATGCCAAGATTGATTTTTTACAAAGTGTTTCTAAAGAATCGACTTATCATACTGGACAAGCAATACGTAATAATAAGGAAGCAAACACCTGTATCGTGATAGAGACGATTTATGAATGTTCGTTGGGAAAGGGCAAGAGAATTACCAGGACATTTCAAACACATCATTGATCTGCAGTATACACTTAACGCATTATCCTTCTCAGAAAGAAACACTACACCATTTGTTAAAAAAAGTTTGGATAAATTCATCGGTGGTGTAGTGATAAAGTGCTAGACTTCCAAATTTAAAATCTCGGTTGAATTTCCCATCAGGTAGTATGATTTTTTCGCATAAAATAATGGCTGCAAACAGAGATTCATCTTCTGTTGGAGAACTTACAAGGCATCACTGGCGATATTCCGAATAAACAGTATGTGTGTTCTATATCATACACTGTAATGATAAGTATGTTTCATATTTATATTCGTCCCCCCTCTCTCTCTCCTTCTTGACGTTTCCAGATCCTGTCTTTGTATCTTTCACTTCTCCCTCGGTCTCTCTCACACACACGCACTTCATGTGCGTGTGCGTGTTCCAAAGTTAAAACAGAACAAGAGCCTTAATATGCCTAGTCTGGAAAATCTAATTAACTGGGAACTTCGGCATCGTGTTTTTCGTGCTCTAAGGGATAACATGTCTGTCCTGGTCATCTCTGACAGAAGTACTGTTTAAACGCAAGGGAATCAATGAAATCTCTTGTATATGCTCTGGGTTACTGAGTTTCAGTCGAATACCGGGTCACTACGGGTTTGAATCCTCGACGCAGTGGTAGTCTATAACCTAACCAACATCATCCGACTGACACGATGATCCGTTTGAGCTCTAGCCTGTCCATTCTATCCGTGCGAATTATGTTATATCCGCAAGACATGAAATCAATGCTGGATGTTCGGAACAGATAAATCTTCGGAAAAGATTTAAAAATGATAACCTCCTTGAATATTTGAAAACAAAATTTTATTTATACTAGTTCGACAAAAAAATGTTTTCATCCTATAATTCAATGTCTTTTATTCACGTTGAAATTTGAAACATGCTACATCTCAGGAAGATAAACTTTTCCTTTCCAACATTTGTAACTTTTCATTATGATACAGTTTGGACTTGTAATATTGGGTATTTGTGATAGAAATTTAGCAGTAAAATAGTACTCATTCAATTTTAACATTCTTTCTTTCTTTTTCTTTTCGTTTCTTTACTTTTTCTTTTGTTCAGTTTGCATTAGAAGTCTGAAACGGAGGATATGACCAACGCTACTGCTGCGTTTATTAGAATGTATTTTGGATCAGTACGTCCAATGAACACTACCGAATTTGCAACCGAACCACGCGGAAACGAAGGATGTGTGTTAAACTTTTGACATTATTCTAGATGTGTCTCGGAGATGTACAGTTCTACTGGAAATTAAGTATGCTATCCTTTATGAAAGTGACTTAATGAATATTTAAATCACCCTCTATACATTCGAATAGTACTGAAAAATATGTAAAAACAAACGTTATATCCAAACTGCTGTTGGATTTCTGGAAACGGAACTTTATAATGTTAGGTTCTTTTCTTATTACGTTTGAATTCCACATTTTTATCTCTTTTCCCTTTTCATTTCCTTCTTCTTTTCTCTACCGTCTCTCTCTCTCTCTCTGCCTCATTCCTGAATCCCTGTGTAATAGACATCCCTTGGTTTCAATTTTTCATTGTGTGTGTTTCAGTTTCTCCCCAGATCAACTTATGAATCTTTTTTCGTCTCGGTTTTATTTCATTTTATCGAAACTAATACATGTGTAGTTTGAAATTAGAATTGCGCTCATGTTGTTAGCTAATTTTAGTATGGGAGATAAGAAAGGAGGAGAGTGAGTGGTCTCTTTACCTGACACGATTATGGGATAAGAAGGTGTATATTTTGTGGTCTAACTGCACGGCCTTAGCTGTCGCAATTTTTTTGATGAAGAGTGTACATGAGTTAAATTATAGGATACTTTAAACGTTGGGAAATCTGACTAGTATCGCAGGAAGATCTTTAGAAGAAAAACTTCCAATTTTTTACGTACAATAAAATCATGAATGAAATAGTCGCATTATTATTATCAATGAGATTGTAAGCTGTATTAAGTGTGAATGAATGTAAAGAATTGTATGTGAGGAAGTATGTAAAGAATTGTATGTGAGGCAGTAAAATGCATATTATTGTTGACTTTAATCCTTGGAAAGGAATGTCAAATAATTTGGAACAGCCATAAAATTGACTGCAATGAATAAGATTATCAATGATGATTATCAGAAACCCTATATTGATCGAATAATTAGTTGGTTTAATGGGAACATGAGCATATAAGCTTTTTTCTCCCAAAATGATGTTGGTCAATTGCCTAGACAAAGCTTTCTCAACCTACTTCGTATCGTGACCCCCTTTTGATCACATCCTCTTGCCAGTGACCTCATAAGTAATTTCCTAGTTTCAAATTTGTTTTTTTTTCTAATTTTTTGTAAACTTTGTTTAATATCTGATGTATTTGAAAATATATGTGGAAACACAAATATGTCTACCAAAATAGAAATTTAAAAAAAAATTTAATATACTTTTCTGGTGCTAGATCCTAATTACATTTATCACTTTCAACTTCTCACACGATTATATGTATTTCTCTCGCGATCCGCTAGAGGTCCCGACCTCCAGATTGAGAAACTAAGACTTAGATAACACAAGAACGGACTGCCAAGTTAAAGTGGAATTTCAAAAGTAAAAGTAAAAGTAATTAAAAAGACAACAAAGAATAAAGCCAAAAGAAGAAGCTGACGAAGAAGAAAGCATGATAGAAGTACAAATTATTAATAAAGAATACAATCTAAGTGGACGTAAAATAAAATGAAAATAAATCGCTAAATGAATTAGAAAATTAGTGATTCAGTGTTGCAGAAAAAAGGCATAAAAATCGAACGGCGTTTATCAGATCAATGATTCGAACAAAATCATTAACGATGCTAATTAGAGAAATATTCCCATAAAATAATAATAAAATTTTTCAGCAGTCAATAACTTTCTTTGATTTCTGAATATTCCAAACATGCTGCTAAAATATAACAAGAGAGGCAATAGAATCTTCCCAATATGAATTTCCAGTTTCATTCAATAGTACGAATATAGGAAATGAGAATTGTCAATATTCAAGCGCATCAGTATCGTCTCATCTCTACACCTACTTTCAATATGATCTATATCAATTGCTTAGAAGAAGATTAGCAAATGAAGATTATTGTCATTCGTCTGGTTCCAATCCGCTTGCCAAATGAATATCGTGTAAATTGTGGAAATAGTAATAGAGATCGAAAATAGATAGGAAGTTCACCAAGATTACACTTGCTAGGATGGCGCAGTTCATCTCCATGAATGCGGAAGACAATCGAGGATGGCAGATATTTCGTTCAGCACCTTATTGTACTCTAAAGGTTTGTTCAAATATTACGTAATGCAGTAAAGGGGGAGGGAGTTCGGCATTGGTTTACAAAGTGTGACAAGGGGAGGAGGAGTTTTAGGTCTTCGTTACGTAACGTGTGTCTTTTGTTGTAATTTTTTTATTCTAAGGTTTAAATGCAATCTTTTAAACAAATAAGTTTATTAAGTTCTTTTCTTTTTTGTAAATAAATAAATATTTTTATAGTTTTGCGAAATAGCAAACATGTAGCCTATATAAATTGATACATGCAGAAAGGATTCGAACACGCTACTAGACACAAGCTTGACTGGTGAGAACCTGCGTGTATTATAATACAACAAAACTCCGTTTTGTGGCTATTGCAACATTGCATTTACGGCGCACGCTTTTCTGAAGTTAGTTGTTAGTGATCTTAACCAGGACCGGTTTTAGACATTTCTTAAGTGTAAGCAAACAATACTTCCCCCACTTAAATGATAATAAAAGAGTAGAAAGTTGTAATGGACAAAAAATCTTCAAATAATTTTACAATTGCAAATTTCTTTAGCATCTGTAATCTCCCTGTGAATATTAACGAAAAGTGGCGAAATTATAACTAATTGACTGTGGCTGAATACTGAACAAAGTTCCAGTTTTCATAATTAATAGCTTTTTTTATTAAATAAGCACAAGGTACAACTAAGATATATACCTAACATGTATTTTGACAAGTACAATTGAAACATTAAGTCGAAACAGAATAAAACTCACGAGCTTCAAGTCTAACATAAACACATGTTTGATTTTGACAAAGATGTATGCTCTTATGCTTCATAAAAAGCATATTTACATAGTATTTTCTAGGGATTCGATGATGGTAAATTAGCTTAATTTCTTTCTTTCTTTCTTTCTTTTCTTTTCTTTTCTTTTCTTTTCCTTTTCTTGTTACTGAAAAGTTCATCTTATAAAGACAATTTCCTGGCTTTTTAGCAATTTAGCAATTTAGGACAATTTAGCAAAATCTCTTATTATTGCATCCTATCTATTTCATTGAGTATGTCATTTTCAATGATCATCAAAACTAGTCAATTTAATCGTTCTTGAGATATAGTTGATCTAAAATAATTCATTATTAATTTTAGCTGAACTTGTTTAATACACAATAAATGTCAAAAATGCGCACCTTAATCAATATTTAATTTGTCTTCGATCCAGTGGCGGAATTTCAAAATTAGGTTCCCCCTCAAAAATTCTTTTCAGGGCTCCTTAGGTCTATAAAAGAATTCAGTCCTTTCATATCTCTTTCCGACATAGACGTTCGAAAACAGGCAATAAGTAACACAATGTAAACACAAGCAGTGGCCAGGGGCGTACGCAGGGGTGGGTCCTGGAAGTTCGGACCCCCCCCCGAAATCATGCCTATTTTGTAAATGTAGTCTACTTTTAGGGGCAATTTTAGAAATTTTCATACAATTTAGCCTAAAATTGTACTTGGACCCCTCACGAAACGCATTAGACCCCTCCCGAAATAAATTCCTGCGTATGTCCCTGGCAGTGGCGCACCCAAGATTTCTCTTTGAGTCCGAAGATTTTTGGAGTAGTCTACAAAAATGCAAATAATTTGTCCTTTGAAATTATGCTAACTTTCTAAAAAGTCAAAGGTTATCAGGGATCCAGACTCTCGGACCACTTTCATCGGTGCATCCCTGAACACAAGTAAATAATAATCAAAACTTTATTTTGTATTAGGATTATTACTAAACGTTTTTAAAAAAATGCTCAATCTAATTTTAATACGAGAGAATGGATTGATAACGATTGTTACACTAAGCATCAAATTTAAACACTTCATGTAACGTATGTTTTAACTCACTAAAATAAGTTAGACAATACTGTTATAATTTTTATAGCAGCTCGCTATAAATGAAAGTAACTCAGTGTGTCCATAAAGTTGCACAACCCAAAGTTTGATTGCGTATATCTTTTGAATCAAGAACGATAAAGATATGGGACTTGAAACAAATGGAAACGTGTTCTATGTAGATATTTTCGAGATCATGACCAATGTTGGAATTTGTAAATTTTTGTATAGTGACGAAACAAGGTACCGAAAAATTCAAAAATTTGCAATAAAAAGTACCCACCTGGCAGCTCTCAAGTTATCAATTATGTGCAAATTCTCATTGCTTATCATTAATTAACTAAAGCACATCTCTTGCAGTAATTTTACGACAATAGTGTTGCCAAAGGCCGCGTTTATGCAAAAGAAACACCCATTTGACGAACTTGCATTTAATAGTCTTTTTGCATGACAATACTGCATAAACTTTGTCATATTTTCACACCAATGAATAACTGTTGACTCATGCTGCACATATACACAGGGATTCACCCGCAGAAAATTAGTTTTCTACAACTAAATATTGATTTTCTTCATTTTGTACATTTTTTTTTTATTTTACACTTTCAGTACTTTCTTTCGTCACTACACAGAAACATTACAAATTCCAATATTGGTTATGATTTAGAAAACATCTACATAGAACACGTTTTCATTTGTTTCAAGTCTCATATCTTTATCGTTCTTTGTTCGAAAGATATACGCAATCAAACTTTGAGTTGAGAAACTTTGCGGACAACTGTAGTAAAAGAGCATTTGTATACGCTGCTGTGATTGACAGTGAGAGTTCTGAAAAAAAAGTGTTACTTATAATTCTAATGATCGATTACAGTTACCCTTCCGAGTCATATAAGCATATACTGCGTGAAAACTAATTGAACTAATTATATTCAAACAAATATTGAAATACAGTACATTAAATTTAACTCAGACCCGTAACCGAAGTAGCAGTATCCATTCCATTTTAATTTAACTGTTAAATTACTGCAATCCAATAAAATAAACATACAGTTTCAAAAGTTTGTTGACTTGCAATTGCTTGTTTAACAGTAACTGGAATTGACAACTCCTCCATATTTATATGATTATCACTTTCGAAATTTTGTCCAGAAGTCGAACGAAACTTTATTAGTGCCTTCATTTGCCTCTCATATTTTAAGTTTCGTAGCTTTCTTTTCCGATAAAACGTTCACTTTTTTTTATCGTTGCCATTATTATTACAAAGTACTATTGAAAAGTGTAAACACATCATTATAAATAATAATAATAATAATAATAATAATAATAATAATAATAATAATAATAATAATAATAATAATAATAATAATAATAATAATAATAATAATAATGAAAAGAAACAACTGAGAATAAAAACGAAAATGTTGACGAATGACAAATGGACTAATAGGCATTAACAAAGTGAGTGTTAAGCAGTGGATAGCGATTGTGAGCCATTGATATTAGGAACTTAAGTTAAAATTTCCCTCAGAAATGTTCAAAAATCTATTTGTACCGCCCCTCTTTCTTAGTATTCGCCCCCCTCGTTGGACCAATGGAAATCAATAGCATAGTCGCTTGAACTTCGATAATGTGCATTTCATTTACGCTGACCTTTCTCAATTCATAACTATGGTCATAGAACCGAAGCATTATGCGGGGACACTATTTATGGTAAGGCAAAATACCCTTGGAGGCACTTCTTTCTACTGTAATAATGCCACCTAATACAAAAGCAACACCTGCTGTTAACTTCCTTTTGTTTTTTGTTCCATTCCCATTTCGAAGACAGTTGGCAATGATATTCTTTAGCAAGGACGCGAAAGGATTGTTGGGAGAGGAATGAAGAGTCCATTTATTTGTATTTTGTGCACATGGTGGGATTGTGGAGAGAATACTGTTGTCTTTAGTCGTACTGCTCTAGTGATTAATATAACATCTATTGAAAAGCTAAATTTTCCTACATTTTATCTCATATTCGTAAAATCTCCCTTTTCCCCTCTTTAAAAAAATCTTTCCTAAATTTCTCTGCGCTGTGGGCAATTTTGCTCGAACTAGCATTACTTGTGAGTGTGGCATTGGCGCCAAATTGACGTATCCTTCGTTTCAATTGTAGACGGATATTTTACAGCCAACTACGCAGAGATTCGATTTTATTGTCTTTTTTATGTTTTTTATCCGTATTTCAGTTTGTACACTCCGCATCAAAAAATTGCGACAGCTAACGCCGTGCAGTTAGGCCACAAAATATACCATAATCGTGTCAGGTAAAGAGACCCCCTCTCTCCTCCTTTCTTCTCTCCTATACTAAAATTAACTAACAAAAGGAGCGAAATTCTTATTTCAAACTACACATGTAATAGTTTCGATAAAATGAAATAACAAAACCGAGACGAAACAAGATTCATACGTTGATGTAGGGAGAAACTGAAACACACACACAATGAAAAATTGAAACCAAGGGATGTCTATTACACAAAGATTCATAAATGACGCAGAGAAGAAGAAGAGGAGAGAAGAAGAAAAAAAGGGAGAACAGATAAAACTGTGGAATTCAAACGTAGTAAGAAAATAACCTAACATTATAAAGTTCCGTTTCCAGAAATACAACAGTAATATAGAAATAACGTTTGTTTTTACATATTTTTTGAGAACTATTCGAATATATAGAGGATGCTTTAAACATTCATTATGTCACTTTCATAATGGATAGCATACTCAATTTCAATTAGATCTCCGAGACACGTCTGGGATAATGTCAAACGTTTAACACACATGCTTTGTTTCCGCGTGGTTCGATTGCAAATTCGTTAGTGTTCATTAGACGTACTGTTCCAAAATACATTCTAATGTACCCAATAGATAGCATTCGTCATATTCTCCATTTCAGACTACTAATGCAAACTGAAAAAAAAACGAAAAGAAAAGAGAAAGAAAGAAAGAAAGAAAGAGAAAACTGAAGAGTAATATTTTACTGCTAAATTTCTATAAGATATATCCTATATTAAAAGTTCAAATTGTATCGTAATGAAAAGTTACAAATGTTGGAAAGGAAAAGTTTATATTCCTCATAGATGTAGCATGTTTCAAATTTCAACGTGAAAAAACACATTGAATTATAGGATGGGAACAAATTTTGTGTCGAATTAGTATAAATAAAATTTTGTTTTCAAATAACCAAAGAGTTACCATTTTCTAGTCTTTTCCGAAGATTTATCTGTTCCAAACATCCAGATAAGAGCTCAAACGGATCATCGTGTCAGTCGGATGATGTTGGTTAGGTTATAGATCACCACTGGGTCGAGGATTCAAATCCGTAGTGACCCGGTAATTCTACTGAGACTCAGTAACTCAGAGGATAAAAAAGAGATTTCACTTATTCCCTTGCATTTACACAGTATTTCTGTCAGAGATGACCAGGACTGGAGATGTTATCCCCAGAGAACGAAAGACACGACGCCGAAGTTAACAGTTAATTAGATTTTTCAGACCAGGTATATCGGGCTCTTGCTCCGTTTTAACTTTGGAACATGAAGTGCGTGTGTGTGAGAGAGGGAGAGAAGGGGAGAAGTCAAAGATGCAAAGACAGGATAGGGAAACGTCAAGACAGAGAGAGAGGGGGGGACGAATATAAATATGAAACATACTTATCATTACAGTGTATTATATACAACGCACACACTGTTTATCTGAATTATCGCCAGTGATTGCTTGTATGTTCTCCATCAGAAGATAAATCTCTTCAGCCATTATTTTATGTGAAGAAATCACACTACCTGATGGGGAATCGAACCTAGATTTTTCCATTTGGAGGTCTATCACGTTACCACTACAACACCGATTTCTTTAGCCAAACCACTGCTTAAAAATGCCCTCGCATTCCCACTCGTATCGATATTTTTGAGAATATTATTTAAAACTTTTTATTTGAATCATTGGCCAATCTATCCTTCTTGGGAATTTCGCATGTGAAACAGAAAAAGTTCTTTTTCGTCAAATAACATTTTCCTCGACGGAACGATACACGATTTGCAAACGAAAATAAGATATTAAAAACCTAATACGTCGGATAGTTATATGTCGTACTGGATTTTTTAATTTTTGGCTTTAAATATTGATGGAAAAATCGAGTTTGTTCGTGTTCTGGCACTGATTTAGACAAGAAAAATTTGAAACGGAATAAACTGAAGTCCAAAGTGCAAATAAGATGCTCGAAAGCTTGTTCACGAACGAGATGTTCCCGCTTCTTCACGTATATGGCACTTTGAATCTATGGTCGACCAGGAAGAGATCTTTGCATCGTCAACAGTGGCGGACTTCAAATGTACGAAGGATTCTGAATCCCGGAAAAAGAAATTGATGTAAATTCTTTAGATCCTGTTTCACCTGCATCTTCCGGCAGTATTTCCTCCTTGACAATCATCGGTGACCTACTAAAAGGATGGGTGCGATCTCTTTGTGAAAATGACAATGTTCAATTTAGAAGATTTAAGGCTGGTTAATTAAACAACCTTATAGGATTAAAATAATATTACGGTACCACCATTTTCTAATACTTTGATTTGTTGGCGAAAAATACTACAAATACATTCACAATACAAGTATTGTGTAATAAAAAGTTCTACCATTAATTATTTTTATTGTAATAACTCTCAACATATGCAAAATTGGTGAAAAAACAAAAATCAAAAAGTGTTACGTAACAAAGGAGGGAGGGGTTCGATCTTACCTTACGAAGTGTGGCAAGGGGGAGGGAGTTAAAATTGGTCAAAAATGGCGTTAAGTAATATGTGCACGGTTCCTTAGATCATTTTCGCGAATTACTGTTATGTAAATGGTTTACGTATATCTCTGACGCAATATTTTGCTATTGATCTAATAACGATACTTTCATATTTCTAAAAAATAAAGCTATATTGTTTACTTCTCCTCTCATGTTTCTATTTATACAATCAAAAATAGAGTGTCTGTATCAGAAAGAAGAATAATCTATTGTCAAGATAATGGTAAACATAATCGGTCCGTAAGGGATCTTTTTTTGTCTCAATATTATTTCTGGACTTAATTGGGATAGAGTGGATAAGATGCAGTTAATTCGACTTAGATTGAATGATCTACTTACAAATGAAAAACTTTTCTTAATTGCACATTTAGATTCACTTTTATATTATATAATTAGCGGAAGAAAAAACTTTGAATCATATAATGTTCCAAAGCAACTTTTAAAACCAAAATTCCAGAAAACTACGAAATCTTTCTTTCAGTTTAACGTCTCACGATTACACCCTTTAGGCTAAGAAAGACGAAGATTAACGTAATTGAATGATGATGAAATAATTTGGTGGAATAAGAATGTAGGAGGTAACAGGAGTATCCAAGAAACCCACGGACACTTTGTTGTCCACCAAAAATCTACTTGCCCAGGAATCGAATCAGGGACCCTAAGCACCAGAGGTAAGCGTTCTACCACTGAGTCATCGTGCCTCCTTCGAGATAATTGTTAGAACAGACAACATTTTCAACATTTCACTTTGAGTTAACTGCACTCATAGAAAACACATTACGATAGAAATAGTATTAACTATTGCTAACAATTGTTTTTATCAATTTCCAACTTGATTCTGACGACACTGATTGAAATGAAAAATTTAATGAAATCTTTAAGTTTTACGTCCCACGATTATGCCGGCTAGGCTAAAGGAAACAGTGATGATGAGAAATGAATGAAGTGGTGAAATGAAGAAAGTGGGGGGAAATAGGAGAACCCCGAGGAAACCCACGCACACAGTGTTTGTCCACCACAAAGTTCACTTGGCGCTCGCTGGGATAGACCCAGGAACCCCGTGCATCAGAGGTGAACGCTCTACCACTCAGCAACCGCGGCCCCATGATAACACTGAGAAAAGGTACAAAAAGCAGCATCCAAATCGCAGTTAGTTGTGTCTGTTTAATGTTTTCTTCGCAAGACAAGCTATAGTAAGCAAAAAATAAAAATAAATTAAGATATAACACGTAAATTCCTAGCTCGTGGCAATAACTCAATTTTGCAGGCGCGAGAGAGAGAAAAAGAGAGATACGCCACTATATTAGCTAACCAATTAGAAAAAGTAACATTTAAAAAAAAGAAAGAAAAGGGAATTGTATAAAGTGGGTATCACAACATGTTTTTCTATATATTTATGCAAATATCTAAGTTAGTAGTTATGTTAAGACTAGGCCCTTAATAAAATGGATCTCTTACAATAACTCGCTAACCATATAATTAATGGGAAAATGTCAGCAATCTCCAAAGCTCCCTTGTTGTTATATGGTTAGTGTACTTGTTTTCCGGTTAGCGAGTGGGAGGCCGGTTCGATTCCCGGGTGCTTCGGTGATAGGTCCACATCTCATATTGACTCGTTGCTGAAATAGACGCAAAACTCTTATCCAATGAACTAACCCAGCCAGTAATCTCTTGTATAGAGAAATAGATTCTGAACTAATTCATACTTTCGATTTAACCCTTTCACTACCAGTTTTTTTGAGTAAAAGATATTAATATATGGTTACTTTAATTAAAATTATTGACAAAGGTATAAACATAAAAAGAAACATTTCCCGCTGTTTCGTTTTTCAACGTTAGGAGGGTTGAGACATATGTGTCCCACTGGTATTTTTGCGTGGGACCTATATGTCCGATTGGTAGTGAAATGAATGATCATCCTGTATTTTCAATCATGATATATTGTCAGAAAAACACCTGCATCGTATTTATGATTACAAATATTTTACATTTCGGTAGCTTATTCCAAATTGCAAGCTCTTTATTAGTAGTCTATATGCAACCACTGTTTTATCGCTAGCAGCTTGTTCTTCACTTTCATCTATTTCATTATCTCCACCTTTCACCTCAATTGCTGTCTAATTGATAATCTTCATCAGATATGGCATCATTACTTACACAGTCAACGTCAGCGTCGTTAAGAAATATTCGAATCGTGCTTGCATTTACGACTTCGTACACCACTGACATCTGAACTCATTTTTCCTCGATGATCGAAACATTTCTTTATAAATAGGCATGGTTTTCACAACTACTGGGATAAATATGTCCCACTAAAAATACCAGTGGGACACAATTGTCCCGAATGTAAAAAGTAGCTAAAACCTATCCTTCCTGAGTATATGTTTATGTATAAATTACATAGTTTGAAAACATTGAAATGGAAAAATCACTACAAATATATAAAATAAAACGTGAAACAGTTACCATATTGAATAATAAACAGAAAGACATTTAGTGAGCAAAGGGTTAACAAGCAAACTTGACAATAACCCGATCTACAAGTGAAATACGTAATTATAAGAATTCTGTAAAACATTAGCAGGCTTCAATTTACCAATGGAACATTGATTCATAGCAATAACATGCGATAAATTACTACTGGTTCTCAGAATATATCATGGGACACATATGTCCCAGTAGTAGTGAAAGGGTTAAACGAAAAAATAATTTCGTACAATATCTAATAAAGCAGCGTTAAAGTCATTTACTTCGGTAAATTCGGTTGAACTAACTCCTTATTTCCTTTCAAATAAGACAAATGAACGAAACCAAAATGAGTATGATAATTTAATTAATTAACAAGGCATCAACTTAAGTATATAAATGATTCTCAAATGGCAAAATTTGTTCAAAACTACGAAGAATATTAATTAAATAACTTTCCATTATGTCGATATTAAATTCAACAATGAGTGGATCATAAAAACAAAACTTTAACTAAATACACTCAAATTAAGATAAATGTGAAATAGATTTTTAAAAGAAATTATGAGAAATTACATTAGGTGTGTATTTAACATTTTCAGGGTAATTACAAGCATTAATAAATGTGAAAAGAAGAAATTTTGTACTTACCTTTTGCCATAAGTAGAAAATATGACGATCATTTCTGTGGCTATATTCATTTACTATTACTTTATATGATTCAGCCTGTTTTCACGTGTGGTTTCCTACATATTAACACTTTCTTTACACGTTCTGAGGAAGACTACAGACAACAAACACAAGCAACTTCATCGATGTCAGTAAATATGATTCGAGAATTCTCTAGTGGGTTGGGTATGATGTGATGGTAGGTACGGGAACAAGTAAGTCATTTATATACATATATATCAAAGTAACAGCCATTCTACACACGCAACATGTCAAAACATGTCTACCGATCTATTAATATTCGCTAACACATAATATTCTTGATACTGGCAGCATATGTATCGGTGTAAAAATAGGTAGCTCTTATCGTAAGGGAAATCTTCAACATTAGTATATCACATAACGCAACATACGTATTTGACTGTTGACAACGTCATTTCGTGACAAATATACGACGACAATTTTCCTCATATTGCATGGGGAAAACAGAAAGTAAAAAAATACGAAATGGATTGCACATTTTATACTAGATCTCCATCTTGAAATAGCGTGGTACCTGTACGTGATAATATGCAAAATATCAATATTTGAATGCACTGTTCATTGTTTTTGTTTCCAACTATGTGATAAGGACGATCAGTTTAGTATGTGTTTCTCCACTATAGTCAATACAAATTATCGAAATGTTATCTCCAATTTTTTTAAAAAATACTGTGGACTTATTTTATACTTCTAAAACCCACGCATTTGGTTAACTGACAGAGAAAACTGTTAAAAATGGAATGAAATTTCTAGTTATGTATCCTACGCTTATGTCCTTCTACAACGATAACGTTGTATATAGTATTAGCAATCTGTGCCAGCTTATAAAAAGGGATCAGAGGCGAATTATTTGAGCAGTAATGTATATAAAGAAAAGAAAGACATACAAAGATATCGAGAGATTATTTTGTAATCGTTAACTAGAAAAAGAGTTGTTGCTATGGAAACGTAGTAAATAAATGTATGTACGTAGACATCTTGTTAAATATGAAAAAGTGGATTATGTACGCTTCTCATGGTTGAATATTAAAAATCAGTTAAGAAAGTGATAAAACGGGTAAATTATTTCGAAGATTACTTAATTGAATTACGAACCACCTTCTACTTCTAAGCTAAAGGAGACAGTTGATTGGTGAAATTGAATGATCATAATATAATTGGCTGACTGTGAATGTGAGAAAAAGCGGGAAAACACGTAGACACTAGAGATGCGTACGAGACGAGTCGAGACAGGATTTTCTTGAAAAAATTCGAGTCGAGACACGGCTCTTCCAATAGAGAAATATACATTTTTCGAGTCAAGACATCACTTTTACGGCACATTTTCGAGACGAGACAGCAACAAATCTTGTCTCGTGTGCATCCCTAGTAGATACGCTGTTGCCCATGTGCCTGAAGTTGGCCCCCCACCTCTTCCAAATTACACCAAACATTGCACATCGTTAGTGCATCGTTAGTGTATGTTAGTGCACTCAGAACTAACGTTAGTGCTATCAGGGTTTAGGAGATATTGAAGATTTTTGGTGGGGGGGCCAACTTCATATGAAGTTAGCCCCCACCCATCTTTATGCTGACAGATCTTCACAAAACTTAGCGCATCGTTAGTGCATCGTTAGTACACTTAAACACATTAAGCACTACTGTTAGTGCTACCATATTTTGGGATTTATTCAAGATTTTCGGTGGTGGGGCCAACTTCAGAAATATCAAATTCTATACAAATAGAGGTAGAAACATGAAGTTAACGGCAATCGTTAGTGCATCGTTAGTGCACCTAAACGTACTAAGCACTAACGTTAGTGCTACCATATTTTGGGATTTATTCAAAATATTTGGTGGGGGGGGCCAACTTCAGAAATATCAAATTCCATACAAATAGAGGTAGAAACATAGAGTTAACGGCAATCGTTAGTGCATCGTTAGTGCACTTAAACGTACTAAGCACTAACGTTAGTGCTACCATATTTTGGGATTTATTCAATATTTTTGGTGGGGGGGGGCAACTTCAGAAATATCAAATTCTATACAAATAGAGGTAGAAACATAGAGTTAACGGCAATCGTTAGTGCATCGTTAGTGCACCTAAACGTACTAAGCACTAACGTTAGTACTACCATATTTTGGGATTTATTCAAAATATTTGGTGGGGGGCCAACTTCAGAAATATCAAATTCTATACAAATAGAGGTAGAAACATAGAGTTAACGGCAATCGTTAGTGCATCGTTAGTGCACTTAAACGTACTAAGCACTAACGTTAGTGCTACCATATTTTGGGATTTATTCAAAATATTTGGTGGGTGGCCAACTTCAGAAATATCAAATTCTATACAAATAGAGGTAGAAACATAGAGTTAACGGCAATCGTTAGTGCATCGTTAGTGCACTGAAACGCACTAAGCACTAACGTTAGTGCTACCATATTTTGGGATTTATTCAATATTTTTGGTGGGGGGCAACTTCAGAAATATCAAATTCTATACAATTAGAGGTAGAAACATAGAGTTAACGGCAATCGTTAGTGCACCTAAAGGCACTAAACACTAACGTTAGTGCTACCATATTTTGGGATTTATTCAAAGCTTTTGTTGGGGTTGCCAACTTCAGAAATATCAAATTCTATACAAATAGAGGTAGAAACATGGCGTTAACGACAACCGTTAGTGCATCGTTAGTGCACTTAAGCGTACTAAGCACTATCGGTAGTGCTACCATATTTTGGAATTTATTCTAGATTTTCGGAGGGGTTGCCAACTTCAGTAATATCAAATTCTATTAAAATAGAGAGAGGAACATAAGGTTAACGGCAATCGTTAGTGCACTTAACGCAGTAAGCACTAATGTCAGTTCTACCGTACTTTGGGATTTATTCAAGATTTTTGGTGGGGGCGCAACTTCAGAAATATCGAATTTCATACAGATTGATGTAGAAACATGGGGAGTGTTTCGTTAGTGCATTTAAACGCACTAAGCACTAACGTTAGTGCTACCATATTTTGGGATTTAATCAAGATTTTAGATGGGGGACCAACTTCAGAAATATCAAATTCTATACAAATAGAGGTAGAAACACATTTAACGACAATCGTTATTTCATCTTTAGTGAACTTAAATGCACTAAGCACTAACGTTAGCATTACCATATTTTGGGATTTATTCAAGATTTTTGGTGGGGGGGGGCAACTTCAGAAATATCACAGTCCATACAAACCTTTAGTGCTTTCTAGAAGCACTAACGATCCACTAACGAATGGCATTAATTTTTTTTTTTACTGCTTGAAGTTGGGGCAAGTTCCCCGTGCCCACCAAAGATATTGTACTTGTTGCACCTACACTAATGAAGTACTAACGTTAGGAGTTGGTGCACTAAGAACCACTCACAATTGCACTAGAACATATCATTAGTGCTTTTAAATTTGGCGGAAATTTGATGCAATTAAAAATCCCAATAAATTTTGAAAGAAAACGAAAAAAAAAACGAAGAAAAAATAATAACGTGCAATGTACTGGAGAGAAGTCGCTAAAATTAATTCTCTTTAACGAGGACGATTACGAAACATCACCTACTGATTGAAATCCGGATTATTTTCCAATAAAGTAAATTCCAATAAACTTTCTTGTTATTGTTGATTATTCCATATCGGACTCCCGAAGAAAACTCATCTAAACAACTTATTGACCGTGCCAATAGCGACTACTCTCAATCATGACTCCGTTTTCTTTCATTTAGAAATAGAAAAGAAAGAGAAGAAAGTAGAAGGGTAAAAGAAGGAGGTAGGAAAAGAAGAAAGAAAAGAAATAGGGTATTTTAATAAGAAACAGATTACTGGATAATTCCGGAAATATAGTAAAAGGTCGGGAAAGTCGTTGAAAGATGAATCATTCTAAATGTTATTAACGACTAATCAATTTTGGAATGCTTCGGAATAGACACATGTTCCCTCATACCACCCAGACCTAGCTCCAGGCACCACGACCGTGGGATTGCCCAGACCTAGACCTGGAAACGAGAAAGGTGAAATCATTCTTTGTACTGTTATTCCAACCGGTGATTGATAACCATCCAGCATCTGAACTCTGTTCTCTAGGATCGACCACACATATGAATTAGCCAAGAGAGAGAAAAAAATCAGACTTATAAACTCAATATAAATTTATGTATCGTATCAATAAGAATTTCAACTTCCTGGAAGAAAGATGTCGTATTTAGGCTCATCCTGCTATTTTTGTTTCACTCCTAGAACCGATTTAAACCATTAGTAGCGGCCCTTCATGACCTAGGTTATTTACCTTAACACATCTATTAAAACATGTCACATATATTACAGATGTTAATATGACAAAGGATATCACTAAAATTACCTAAATTAAATCTATCATGCATTCACACGCTCACTCACTCAGGACAGTGTATATATGTTTAAAGGAAAATCAACTAGCTACAAGGGTACAAATAGTTTATTACATTCATAGTGAAAAGAAAAGACAAAACAAGTAATTATGAAGAAAATATTAAAAGCACAAGTTCTTGGTTATATATTAATAGAGTACATAGTGTTATATTTTAGTAAATTTTTGTATATTCAATCATATTGACAAATGGAACGAAAAGAAAAAAAATATAATTACATGTATCATATCTTAGGCATGCTAAAGCAAAATTATGATTTGCGACATACGCAAAAAAGACACTTATTTCACTTTAAAAAAAATTGGACAAAGAGGAAAGAAAAGAAAAAAAAACTTTTTAGGTGTATTAGAACTTATATGAGTCTCTACCTCACATTGATCAATAAAATATTAATAATTTTGAGCGTTCAAATCACAAATCACGCACTAGTCGTAGTGTCCAAAACATTTCGCTCCATTTAACTTAGTTTGTGTTTATATATATATATATATATATATATATATATATATATATATATATATATATATATATATATATATATAATATATATCTAGTGGTTTACAAAAACCATTCATCGACTATAGTTGGTTGGTAACTCTTAACAGTTTATATCTGCAATCGCACACTGCTACGTTTATACCCATCTAGGGATTTCGAGAAAATCACTTATACCAGAGGATGTTTCTCCTCTTAGACGGTCTATTTCCAAACTTATTAATTGAATAATTTCAAGTTATTTATCCAACACTGGGACACGTCACGAGACCTTTCCTTTAGATCACTTTTATATATCTGTATACATGGTTCGGATTAAAAAAAAACAATCTTCCACAGGTGTACGGAGTATGATGGTTTAAATTGAGGATAGAAAAAAAACTGGTCAAGTCACAGGATACATATGCAGGTGAGAAGGATTCAAGGTGCACTTTCACAATGATTTTAGGTTAGTTGTTCAGGGATAATATTCGTTATGATGTGGGTTACGTTTAGACCTGCCGTTACTTTTCAATACATGCCATTACGTAATTACAGAGGTTATCATTTACATTGATTCAGAAGAAAAGGAAAATTACTTGAGTGCACGGCGGTATTCTTGACAACATCTACATTCTTAAATTCGTCGGAAACTCACTGGTAAACTATAGCAACCAATACACGTTTAGGGGGACAGACACGAGCGCTCTTACATATATTCATAATACATTTAATATCATACTTTTACTTTAAAATCATATTCACATACTAATTACATATACATTTCGACGTATTCATTTCTCTCTATATATATATTTATTATAAATGCGCACACATTTAAATTAATCACCACAACAATAATTTTTTAAATGGTTGCAAACATTGTCCAAGAAAACAAATGACTTCCGACATTACATATGAAAAAGAAAATCGATTTTTTACCAGATACCGCGCGTCTATAAATTTTAACTTTTATATAATCAATTCGTGCTTAAATAATAAAAAAAAACTTTGTGAGGCAGGCACGTAACATAGAACATTCCTAAAGATATAACTAGATAACCTAAAATACAATTTCTGGGCCCAGATCAACTACAAGGTAATCGAAAACCAAAACAGAAAGGAAAGTGACCAACGGATTAAAAATAACTTAAGAGGATGACGGTGACAGAACGTAATTGAAGTGTCGTCAAATATGAAGTCTTTGTTCATTTCGGCGATAGGTCAAAATGTGATGGAGGACCCAATCATTATCTACTCTATCCATGAATTGGGTATTGCAACATCTCAGCTGGTAATTTCAGATCAGAGTTGTACGTTAAACAAATCGTAAGCGACAAGTTCAAAATCGGGGGGGAGGTTAAAAATTAAAAAAAAAATCTCGAAGTAAGAAGGAAGAGACAAGGGAGAGAAAGCGGCGCCAACGAAAGGAGAAAGATTAAAGTACTACTCACTACACAGAAGAGTGATCGAATTTAAATATATAACAACTCATAGCCAAAAATATTCACATATGCCGAAAGAGGGTAGTTTACTTAAATACGTAAACTAGGAGGGAGGCCCTGCTGCCAAGGATGCAAGTTCTGTGTCCATCAGATCCCAATCCCACAAGAGTTTGTTTGTAAGATTGAAATCCGAGCCCCGTATCCGGCCCAGACCAGCAGGATAAAAGGAGAGGGGGAAGGGACCAGGTAACTGCGTCCCCAATTTTGAAATCTCTAAGTAAGAAAAAAATATTCGACTCCTCAGAAGAACTAAGAAGGTTCTAGGACAGTAATGAAACTAGAGTAAAAGTATTAGCTAAGATATCCCTAACTAATGATTTGCCGAAAATAAAAAAAATTAAATAAACTGAATTTTGGATCGGTGATTTCAATGACCAAACATCACCGATAGCTCCCCTTCGCAGAATGCGCTAAATTGTGAGGCATCGATTAATTTCCATCACTATCTAGTTTGGAAACTAAGAAAAGAAAACGAAAGTACTCAAGGGGGGAGAGGTCGATGCCCGGGTACGGGATAATAAATTTCAATAATTAATTGTTTTGATTCTGTAACCCTGTCAGAGCTGTCGCCTCCATGAACATTGTAAGCTAGCCCGAGTAGGTAACGTGAAAAAAATCTCACGGAGCAGGATATTCTATTTTAAAACCGACCAGAAAATATAATTCACTACAGCCCCGTTCTATAGCTACTATTGTCTTTTCATAATTTATTATTCAATATGTCTAGTCAGCGATTATATGATGCTACCCATTCTATCAGATGGTATTACTATGGTTGATTATTATTATAACACATTAAACTACAAAGTATTACCATAGTCCGACTATATATCGCCCTCCGGTCAGCGTTATATTATGGTACAGGGGTCAGAACCTAAGATGTTTGTAGCTACACGTATCTATTCAATATCTATATATCAACACGCGGCGAAGTATTCACTGGGCTACTATACATTTAACTATATGGGTGTCCTATCTTCTATATTCATTTACTACAATATTCATATACTTTTATATTCATATTCGTATTAATATTCATATTATATTCATATCATCATTCTTTTCATTTATTACGACGCTATATTTTACAAACACCCTGTCTCCTCTATCTACGCCCGGCTCATATACACATTTCATCATAACACTTTAAAATCTATAATCACTACAAACATTTCCCATTCCGATCACCGCACGACAACCTCACTCGAACTCAAGACTCTTTCACCACACACACAATACTATGTAATACCTGGTAGCTTTATTAAGAACGGAAAAAAAATCCTACGTATGTTCACTGAAAATAGAATTATCTACGATAATATTTAATGTTTATGAAATTCTGACAACAATGAAATTATTCTGCAGCCACAAAGAAAGAAATGAACATTTAATATAATTTCAAAGCGAAGAACTAGCATCATATCGCCCGACTTCTGTTAAGAAATCACGTATTGTTTATATACTTAAATATTTCGACTTCTAGACTGAGCAGAATGTTGTAATTTTCGGAAAATATTAATTTTAGGTCACTTGACCTAACTGTACATCCATATGGGCTGTGAATTATACCTTCTAGGTTTTATTTCGAAAAGAAAGGTCAATTCCATGGAAACTAAATCACTAAGAACATCGATATGAGAATGACGGTTAGTACTGACTTTTGACACTAGAGGCTAGCGACGATATAATCAACCCTTGAACAACTGAATGTGACCTTGTACACGGAATTATTGTACTATATTACGTTCACTTTTAAATATTGTGTATGAGTTCACTTAATGACGGAATAATAAAAATTTTATTGCATAGTAAATACTACACTGTCCATATTTAATTATCTCACACACTCTTTCATCACTTAACTACCACAATTACTACTACTAGAAAATGTTTACTACATTACAAATATACACATACATGCCACATCCATACTACACACTACATTAATACATGTTATACTAATAAATATACACAGAAAACATTCAGATTTTACCATTTTAAATCGGCTCGAAAGGAAAGGGAAAGAAAGGAACAGGGCCAACTGGCCCTTGTATTTACTAAATCACATTCTTAACTCAACCTGTTTAATCAATGCCCCCGAGGGGACATATCGAAGTGTTGACTAACAATAGGACCCCTGCCCTGAAGGGGCAGGAACCCGGAACAAACTACATGTTCAACTCATTCCGCTGGAAGCCGTACTCCCAATTTGGGAGTCAGATAGGAGCCCTTACCGTAAATTTACACGTGCATTGTGATTACTATACTAACTACAACAAAATTAAATGCCGCCATGTATGTTAAAAAAAAGATATCACTCCCTACCTACATAAACAAATCTATATATGGACAGGTCTTATAACCCTCAATTAGCAGGAAAATTGGAAGGTGAAAATATTAGGGGAAACACTGATCTTCAGAACCGGTTTTAGGAAAAGAAAAAACGGAAATCACACTACTTCTGAATCCTGTCCATAGCGATCGGAAGATGAAGTGATGGCGTCACTATATTGCACTTACTATTTCAGCTTTTTAGTCCAGTTTTTCTATGAAATTTAATAGTTCATGGCTCCTCAAGACTTCCAGTGATTGTACATGTTAATAAAATCCCAAATATTACCTTGTTTGCAGCTTTTCTAGCTCCTTTTCGACTTTTTAAGCTAGACGATCAGAATCTAGTGTCTTCAGTAACACTTCCCGGCATGGAATGGAAATAATTGCGCCCTAATATCATAGCGTGGGTTTATCATCCAATGAAAACAAAGCATTTTTGGCGGTGGGGCTTTGAAACAAATAAAATTTGGTAAAATCTGGATTAAACTAGTTTTTAGAGGGACCTAGGTATCTAAAAGAGAGGTGAACGGTGGTCCTGAAAATTCTGTCGAATTTTAGATTGGTTACTTAATCTGAAGAGTTCCGTCCAATAGTGGATCTATATTTTCAGATAGCACTGACACCGTAAGAATTGTAATAATCCATTTACATATCCATATACAAGACTTATAACTAATTTAATATATAAATAAAGATATTGATTCCCAAAACTATAATTCCCAATAAATTTTTTACAGTTTTCCATGTTAATTTCAAATAGAATAACGAACAATATTACGAATTATATGAACAGCCAGAAATTTTTTGTTGAACGTCAAGTACAGTCGGTGCAAAAAATTTCGGGCACCCTCCTATTAAAAACATAATCTCATTAGACTGTAATGGCATATTACAGTTCCCCGGCGTCGTTAAAAAAAATTTGTTTGAATAACAAAATTTTGTTGAATAGAATTAACATGTATTAATACTAATAAACTAACTACTCACTCATACTCTCATACACTCAAATGAGACAGTGTAACATTCACTTTGGGTATTGAGATAGAAGTTCCCGTTTTTTGTCCTCGGTACAGTTGAAAAGCTTAAGATTCTGGAAATTGTGAGTTCCGATACTTTCACCTTTTAGATTGTGTAATACAGCGCAATTTTTCAATAACTTAACTGCTAAAAATGTTCACAAAGGAACAGGACGGACAGGAGTTCCAGCTGAGATATTGAAAGAGACAATTCATAGGGTTTCACCCGTCGACTGGCATATCCAATGACATTAGGATCTAATTTCTCGACTATCAGTCCCTCCATTTGTTAGAATTCTATTTCCGCCATTAGTTTGTATTGGCGAAGGGGCAGAATTCTGAGATCTATTTGCACTGTTATTAGTAACATTACCGCCTTGACCATTACCGTTTTCTCTTCTCGGGTACGCCCCGTTGAAGTTCCTCCTATTATCGTCCCTATTCGGGTTCGATTCCCCCATTGTGCGGTCATAGGGGCGATAACCCCGGCGATTGTTAAACATCGGTCGGTTACAGTACAGACGTCGACCATTATATTGATTGCTTTCCGAGCCACACCCACTCGGATAACGAGATCCAGCTTGGGTGTAACTCAGAAAGTCCGTTTGGCAACTAGCCGTTGCCTTGCTTTTCACGGGTTTCACAACTTTCGCTTGTCGGGCGAAATACCTCTTTGGTGGGCCTCCAGTTTCTTTCCCGCGTGACGTAACTTCTCGCACCGTTTGGCACAAGTGGGAAGCAATAGCCCGCGACTCATCTGGTGGAAGAGCGTTCACTATGATGTCTACTAGTTCGGCTTGCGATGGATTTTCTGCGATCTGGTAATACAATTCTATGATCTTCCAAGCATAGTCCAAAAGGGACCCATACTTGGCTCGATCATATCTTAAAGATTGGAGGTTGCGTTTCTGAAGCCTCTCTATATGTTCATTGCAGTATTCTTCCTTAAAAAGGATCAGGAAATCGTCAAACGTATGGATTCTATATTTAATAGAAGCAAACCACGCGCCTGATGCTGCAATTAAAAGTTTCTCGACTATTTGCAAACGTTCTCTATCGGTCAGCCGATACATTTCTAAGCACTGCTGCAATCTACGAAGGAAAACACGAGGCTGTCCATTAGTGATATTCCCATCAAACGTGGGAAAACGTTCGATGTCCCTCAGTGAAACCTTGGAACCCATACTAACATAAGCAGGGGAATAGTTACTGGGAATTAACATATTATCCTGTACAATCGGGGTCGTCACCGGATTTACCACCGACGACGTCGTAGCGGTGTTATAATTACCCATATAATTAAAAGGGATTCTGTTGGTCGTATTAAATATGTTGGGCTCCATCCCCGGACCAATCGCACCCGTGAACAACGACTCAGAATGGCACCCATCTCCTCTTCCCGGCAACACGCTATGTGATTGTATACCTCCATGTAAGGAGGGAGCACTCACGCTAGTGACCGTAGTCGTCACAACACTCGACTGATTCGGCACACTATTGGAATTAAACCATGACTTTGGTTCTGACCGATGCATGGGGTAGTGCGTCGCAATATCCCGTGCATCAACTGACATTAAATTTTCTTTTCCTGCGCTACAGGTAGTTGTTATAGCAGGTAATATTTCTGAGGAATCGCTACCGGGGAAAGGATAGGTTACCTCTGGTTTTCCGCGACTAGGTTTCGTTATTTCTTTTTGAATAGTTACTATTTCGTTCTGAATTTTCGAAATTTTTTGGTCAGTCACTTCCAGTTTGGTTTCCAGTGATAAATCTGACAAGGTTGACTTTAAACTATCAATTTCGGCCTGCTGTGTTTCTAGTTTATTGTTGATCTTATGCAATTTGGTATCTATTTGTTTAAATTCAGAATTTACATGATCAAATTTACCCTCAGTCTCCTGTTTAAGTTGCTTTATAGATTGCTGAGCCTCGCATCTGACCAAATCAATTTCATTAGACATTTGCTCTCTCAATGTGGTTATTGAGGAAGCAAAGTCCGAACATATGTTGTCGATTTTCTGGGTTAGTACCTCAAATCGAGATTCGGTTTCTCGGTTCGAGGTGTCAAATTTCTTATTTATTTCGCGTCTCATTTCCCGGCTATTTTCATCTATTTTTTCATTTATTTCGCGTCTCATTTCCAGGCTATTATTATCTATTTTCTCATCTATTTTTTGTAGCATTTGTTGCAATGAAAGGAGGAGAGCGTCATTATTAGATGACACAGTCTTCCTTTGCTCTTCTTTGGTTTTATCACCAATTGAATCCCCATTTCTTTCATCATCATCGAGGTCAGATATCTCCACTGGAGATATTTGGCCTCGGTTCTTCGGGGTACTATACCCTCGCTCACCGTCTGAATCGGGATGTTCATTTTCTTTCTCAGAGGATAAGCTCATGGGTTCACGCGACTGGTGGAGCTTCCCCTCACATTCTTTACAATATTTAACTATCTCACCAGCCCGGACCTTTTCTGCATTTTCAGCAGTATCCTCTAAATTGATACAACTTAAATGAATCCATTTCAGCCCACACTCGTGACACCTCACTAGCCTGCGGGAGACGCGAGCTCTTTTCTCCTTACTTTCTAACGTACATTGTGTACATGAGACTTCCGCGTTCTCGTGTGATACAACTTCTCTATTGGTTGCCATACCTTCCATACAAAAAGACACAATATAAACACATGCAATTATATACTTATAGACTAACAAGACTTATTATTCAGGCACTGTTCATAAATTAAGGGACTCCTATCTAATTCCCTCCTTGGGTCAACTTCCAGCATTTTCAAATTTTAGAATTCACTTTGACAAATTCCTTCATTTCCCCCTTTCTACAGAGAGAGACAAAGATAGCAGAACAGCCAATGACTATGATTATTTAATCTCACTGTGACTTTTCAATTATTCACCTTTTGTGGCCAAGTCAATATGTGCTCGATCCTAAACAGTGTTTAATAAATAATTTCAGATCCGTTACCAGGGAAAACAATTGTTTCCATGGTAACTGTCCGATGTCAACGGTCGCCAATTGAAAGAAAACGAAGTCCGTTGCCATAGAAACCGCCGTTTCCAGGGCAACAGATCCTGTCACGGTTAGCCAATTTGAAAGAAAACGAAAAAAAACGAAGAAAAATAATAACGTGCAATGTACTGGAGAGAAGTCGCTAAAATTAATTCTCTTTAACGAGGACGATTACGAAACATCACCTACTGATTGAAATCCGGATTATTTTCCAATAAAGTAAATTCCAATAAACTTTCTTGTTATTGTTGATTATTCCATATCGGACATTTCCTTCATTCCTTCATTTCCCCCTTTCTACAGAGAGAGACAAAGATAGCAGAACAGCCAATGACTATGATTATTTAATCTCACTGTGACTTTTCAATTATTCACCTTTTGTGGCCAAGTCAATATGTGCTCGATCCTAAACAGTGTTTAATAAATAATTTCAGATCCGTTACCAGGGAAAACAATTGTTTCCATGGTAACTGTCCGATGTCAACGGTCGCCAATTGAAAGAAAACGAAGTCCGTTGCCATAGAAACCGCCGTTTCCAGGGCAACAGATCCTGTCACGGTTAGCCAATTTGAAAGAAAACGAAAAAAAACGAAGAAAAATAATAACGTGCAATGTACTGGAGAGAAGTCGCTAAAATTAATTCTCTTTAACGAGGACGATTACGAAACATCACCTACTGATTGAAATCCGGATTATTTTCCAATAAAGTAAATTCCAATAAACTTTCTTGTTATTGTTGATTATTCCATATCGGACTCCCGAAGAAAACTCATCTAAACAACTTATTGACCGTGCCAATAGCGACTACTCTCAATCATGACTCCGTTTTCTTTCATTTAGAAATAGAAAAGAAAGAGAAGAAAGTAGAAGGGTAAAAGAAAGGTAGGAAAAGAAGAAAGAAAAGAAATAGGGTATTTTAATAAGAAACAGATTACTGGATAATTCCGGAAATATAGTAAAAGGTCGGGAAAGTCGTTGAAAGATGAATCATTCTAAATGTTATTAACGACTAATCAATTTTGGAATGCTTCGGAATAGACACATGTTCCCTCATACCACCCAGACCTAGCTCCAGGCACCACGACCGTGGGATTGCCCAGACCTAGACCTGGAAACGAGAAAGGTGAAATCATTCTTTGTACTGTTATTCCAACCGGTGATTGATAACCATCCAGCATCTGAACTATGTTCTCTAGGATCGACCACACATATGAATTAGCCAAGAGAGAGAAAAAAAATCAGACTTATAAACTCAATATAAATTTATGTATCGTATCAATAAGAATTTCAACTTCCTGGAAGAAAGATGTCGTATTTAGGCTCATCCTGCTATTTTTGTTTCACTCCTAGAACCGATTTAAACCATTAGTAGCGGCCCTTCATGACCTAGGTTATTTACCTTAACACATCTATTAAAACATGTCACATATATTACAGATGTTAATATGACAAAGGATATCACTAAAATTACCTAAATTAAATCTATCATGCATTCACACGCTCACTCACTCAGGACAGTGTATATATGTTTAAAGGAAAATCAACTAGCTACAAGGGTACAAATAGTTTATTACATTCATAGTGAAAAGAAAAGACAAAACAAGTAATTATGAAGAAAATATTAAAAGCACAAGTTCTTGGTTATATATTAATAGAGTACATAGTGTTATATTTTAGTAAATTTTTGTATATTCAATCATATTGACAAATGGAACGAAAAGAAAAAAAATATAATTACATGTATCATATCTTAGGCATGCTAAAGCAAAATTATGATTTGCGACATACGCAAAAAAGACACTTATTTCACTTTAAAAAAAATTGGACAAAGAGGAAAGAAAAGAAAAAAAACTTTTTAGGTGTATTAGAACTTATATGAGTCTCTACCTCACATTGATCAATAAAATATTAATAATTTTGAGCGTTCAAATCACAAATCACGCACTAGTCGTAGTGTCCAAAACATTTCGCTCCATTTAACTTAGTATATATCTAGTTTATATATATATATCTAGTGGTTTACAAAAACCATTCATCGACTATAGTTGGTTGGTAACTCTTAACAGTTTATATCTGCAATCGCACACTGCTACGTTTATACCCATCTAGGGATTTCGAGAAAATCACTTATACCAGAGGATGTTTCTCCTCTTAGACGGTCTATTTCCAAACTTATTAATTGAATAATTTCAAGTTATTTATCCAACACTGGGACACGTCACGAGACCTTTCCTTTAGATCACTTTTATATATCTGTATACATGGTTCGGATTAAAAAAAAACAATCTTCCACAGGTGTACGGAGTATGATGGTTTAAATTGAGGATAGAAAAAAAAACTGGTCAAGTCACAGGATACATATGCAGGTGAGAAGGATTCAAGGTGCACTTTCACAATGATTTTAGGTTAGTTGTTCAGGGATAATATTCGTTATGATGTGGGTTACGTTTAGACCTGCCGTTACTTTTCAATACATGCCATTACGTAATTACAGAGGTTATCATTTACATTGATTCAGAAGAAAAGGAAAATTACTTGAGTGCACGGCGGTATTCTTGACAACATCTACATTCTTAAATTCGTCGGAAACTCACTGGTAAACTATAGCAACCAATACACGTTTAGGGGGACAGACACGAGCGCTCTTACATATATTCATAATACATTTAATATCATACTTTTACTTTAAAATCATATTCACATACTAATTACATATACATTTCGACGTATTCATTTCTCTCTATATATAAATTTATTATAAATGCGCACACATTTAAATTAATCACCCCAACAATAATTTTTTAAATGGTTGCAAACATTGTCCAAGAAAACAAATGACTTCCGACATTACATATGAAAAAGAAAATCGATTTTTTACCTGATACCGCGCGTCTATAAATTTTAACTTTTATATAATCAATTCGTGCTTAAATAATAAAAAAAATTTTGTGAGGCAGGCACGTAACATAGAACATTCCTAAAGATATAACTAGATAACCTAAAATACAATTTCTGGGCCCAGATCAACTACAAGGTAATCGAAAACCAAAACAGAAAGGAAAGTGACCAACGGATTAAAAAATAACTTAAGAGGATGACGGTGACAGAACGTAATTGAAGTGTCGTCAAATATGAAGTCTTTGTTCATTTCGGCGATAGGTCAAAATGTGATGGAGGACCCAATCATTATCTACTCTATCCATGAATTGGGTATTGCAACATCTCAGCTGGTAATTTCAGATCAGAGTTGTACGTTAAACAAATCGTAAGCGACAAGTTCAAAATCGGGGGGGAGGTTAAAAATTAAAAAAAATCTCGAAGTAAGAAGGAAGAGACAAGGGAGAGAAAGCGGCGCCAACGAAAGGAGAAAGATTAAAGTACTACTCACTACACAGAAGAGTGATCGAATTTAAATATATAACAACTCATAGCCAAAAATATTCACATATGCCGAAAGAGGGTAGTTTACTTAAATACGTAAACTAGGAGGGAGGCCCTGCTGCCAAGGATGCAAGTTCTGTGTCCATCAGATCCCAATCCCACAAGAGTTTGTTTGTAAGATTGAAATCCGAGCCCCGTATCCGGCCCAGACCAGCAGGATAAAAGGAGAGGGGGAAGGGACCAGGTAACTGCGTCCCCAATTTTGAAATCTCTAAGTAAGAAAAAAAATATTCGACTCCTCAGAAGAACTAAGAAGGTTCTAGGACAGTAATGAAACTAGAGTAAAAGTATTAGCTAAGATATCCCTAACTAATGATTTGCCGAAAATAAAAAAAATTAAATAAACTGAATTTTGGATCGGTGATTTCAATGACCAAACATCACCGATAGCTCCCCTTCGCAGAATGCGCTAAATTGTGAGGCATCGATTAATTTCCATCACTATCTAGTTTGGAAACTAAGAAAAGAAAACGAAAGTACTCAAGGGGGGAGAGGTCGATGCCCGGGTACGGGATAATAAATTTCAATAATTAATTGTTTTGATTCTGTAACCCTGTCAGAGCTGTCGCCTCCATGAACATTGTAAGCTAGCCCGAGTAGGTAACGTGAAAAAAAAATCTCACGGAGCAGGATATTCTATTTTAAAACCGACCAGAAAATATAATTCACTACAGCCCCGTTCTATAGCTACTATTGTCTTTTCATAATTTATTATTCAATATGTCTAGTCAGCGATTATATGATGCTACCCATTCTATCAGATGGTATTACTATGGTTGATTATTATTATAACACATTAAACTACAAAGTATTACCATAGTCCGACTATATATCGCCCTCCGGTCAGCGTTATATTATGGTACAGGGGTCAGAACCTAAGATGTTTGTAGCTACACGTATCTATTCAATATCTATATATCAACACGCGGCGAAGTATTCACTGGGCTACTATATATTTAACTATATGGGTGTCCTATCTTCTATATTCATTTACTACAATATTCATATACTTTTATATTCATATTCGTATTAATATTCATATTATATTCATATCATCATTCTTTTCATTTATTACGACGCTATATTTTACAAACACCCTGTCTCCTCTATCTACGCCCGGCTCATATACACATTTCATCATAACACTTTAAAATTTATAATCACTACAAACATTTCCCATTCCGATCACCGCACGACAACCTCACTCGAACTCAAGACTCTTTCACCACACACACAATACTATGTAATACCTGGTAGCTTTATTAAGAACGGAAAAAAAATCCTACGTATGTTCACTGAAAATAGAATTATCTACGATAATATTTAATGTTTATGAAATTCTGACAACAATGAAATTATTCTGCAGCCACAAAGAAAGAAATGAACATTTAATATAATTTCAAAGCGAAGAACTAGCATCATATCGCCCGATTTCTGTTAAGAAATCACGTATTGTTTATATACTTAAATATTTCGACTTCTAGACTGAGCAGAATGTTGTAATTTTCGGAAAATATTAATTTTAGGTCACTTGACCTAACTGTACATCCATATGGGCTGTGAATTATACCTTCTAGGTTTTATTTCGAAAAGAAAGGTCAATTCCATGGAAACTAAATCACTAAGAACATCGATATGAGAATGACGGTTAGTACTGACTTTTGACACTAGAGGCTAGCGACGATATAATCAACCCTTGAACAACTGAATGTGACCTTGTACACGGAATTATTGTACTATATTACGTTCACTTTTAAATATTGTGTATGAGTTCACTTAATGACGGAATAATAAAAATTTTATTGCATAGTAAATACTACACTGTCCATATTTAATTATCTCACACACTCTTTCATCACTTAACTACCACAATTACTACTACTAGAAAATGTTTACTACATTACAAATATACACATACATGCCACATCCATACTACACACTACATTAATACATGTTATACTAATAAATATACACAGAAAACATTCAGATTTTACCATTTTAAATCGGCTCGAAAGGAAAGGGAAAGAAAGGAACAGGGCCAACTGGCCCTTGTATTTACTAAATCACATTCTTAACTCAACCTGTTTAATCAATGCCCCCGAGGGGACATATCGAAGTGTTGACTAACAATAGGACCCCTGCCCTGAAGGGGCAGGAACCCGGAACAAACTACATGTTCAACTCATTCCGCTGGAAGCCGTACTCCCAATTTGGGAGTCAGATAGGAGCCCTTACCGTAAATTTACACGTGCATTGTGATTACTATACTAACTACAACAAAATTAAATGCCGCCATGTATGTTAAAAAAAAGATATCACTCCCTACCTACATAAACAAATCTATATATGGACAGGTCTTATAACCCTCAATTAGCAGGAAAATTGGAAGGTGAAAATATTAGGGGAAACACTGATCTTCAGAACCGGTTTTAGGAAAAGAAAAAACGGAAATCACACTACTTCTGAATCCTGTCCATAGCGATCGGAAGATGAAGTGATGGCGTCACTATATTGCACTTACTATTTCAGCTTTTTAGTCCAGTTTTTCTATGAAATTTAATAGTTCATGGCTCCTCAAGACTTCCAGTGATTGTACATGTTAATAAAATCCCAAATATTACCTTGTTTGCAGCTTTTCTAGCTCCTTTTCGACTTTTTAAGCTAGACGATTAGAATCTAGTGTCTTCAGTAACACTTCCCGGCATGGAATGGAAATAATTGCGCCCTAATATCATAGCGTGGGTTTATCATCCAATGAAAACAAAGCATTTTTGGCGGTGGGGCTTTGAAACAAATAAAATTTGGTAAAATCTGGATTAAACTAGTTTTTAGAGGGACCTAGGTATCTAAAAGAGAGGTGAACGGTGGTCCTGAAAATTCTGTCGAATTTTAGATTGGTTACTTAATCTGAAGAGTTCCGTCCAATAGTGGATCTATATTTTCAGATAGCACTGACACCGTAAGAATTGTAATAATCCATTTACATATCCATATACAAGACTTATAACTAATTTAATATATAAATAAAGATATTGATTCCCAAAACTATAATTCCCAATAAATTTTTTACAGTTTTCCATGTTAATTTGAAATAGAATAACGAACAATATTACGAATTATATGAACAGCCAGAAATTTTTTGTTGAACGTCAAGTACAGTCGGTGCAAAAAATTTCGGGCACCCTCCTATTAAAAACATAATCTCATTAGACTGTAATGGCATATTACAATTTCTTATGGGAGTTTCGTGACATGTAATTGTCGATAACTACACTAATATTGAAGTACTAACGAAACTGTTAGTGTTTTCTAAAAGCACTAACGATGCACTAACGATTGTACTAGAAGAGATCATTAGTGCTCTTGAATTTGACGGAAATTTGATGCAATGTAAAATTTCCCATAAATTTATTATGTGAGTTTCGTGACATGTAATTGGCCATAACTAAACTAATAGTGAAATACTAACTAAACTGTTAGTGTTTTCTAGAAGCACTAGCAATGCACTAACGAATGGCACTCAGTATTTAGTTAGTGCTTGAAGTGGGGGCGCTAAGTTCACTCTGGCCTCAAAGGGCATTTTAATTGTAGCACCTATACTAATGAAGCACTAACCTTAGGTGTAGATGCACTAAGAGGCACTAACAATGCACTAACGATTGCTCTAGAATGATCATTAGTGATTTTGAATTTGGCGGAAATTCGATTTAATAAAAAATTTGCCATAAATTTCTTGTGAGTCTCGTGTGGCCATAACTATACTAATAGTGAGGCACTAACGAAATTGTTAGTGCTTTATAGAAGCACTAACGAATGGCACTATTTTTTTAGTTAGTGCTTAAATTATGGGTGCGAAATTCACGCTGACTTCCTCAAAGGTCTTTTTTACTTGTACTTGTAGCGCTTCTGCAAAACACCCATAGTTCCGTTAATGCTTAACTATTGATGTAGATATGGCCAATTATATGCCACAAAGCCTCATAAGAAATTCATGGGGAATTTTTCATTGTGTCATATTTCCGCCAAAATCAAAAGCACTAATGACCTCTTCTACTGAAATCGTTAGTGCTTCATAGTGCACTAACACCTAACATTAGTTCTTCATTAATGTAGGTCCTACAAGTAAAACAAAAAAAAACCTTTGGAAGCCTTCATGAACTTGGCGCCCCCACTTCAACCAATAACGAAAAAATTAGAGTCGTTCGTTAGTGCATCGTTCGTGCTTCTAGAAGATACTTTTAGTTTTGTTAGTGCTTCACTATTAGTGTAGTTATGGTCAGTTACATCTCAGGAAACTCACATAAGAAATTTAGGGGAGTTTTTCACTGTGTCAAATTTCCGCTAAATTAAAAAGCACTAATGATTACTTCTAGTACAATCCTTAGTGCATCGTTAGTGCTTCTTCGTGCACCAACACCCAACGTTAGTGCTTAATTAGTGTAGGTGCTACAAGTAAAATATCTTTGCTGGTCACCATGAATTTACGCCCACTTCAAGCACTAACAAAGTAATTAGTGCATTCGTTAGAGCTTCCTGAAAATACTGACACTGTATGGAATTTGATATTTCTGAAGTTGGAACTCCCACCAAAAATTTTGAATAAATCACAAAATGTGGTAGCACTAACGTTAGTGCGTAGTACATTTAAGCGCACTAATCACGTTCTAACGATTGCCGTTAACCCCATGTTTCTACCTCTATTTTTATAGAATTTGATATTTCTGAAGTTGGCGCCCCCACCAAAAATCTTGAATAAATCCCAAAATATGGTAGCACTAACGTTAGTGCTTAGTACGTTTAAGTGCACTAACGATGCACTAACGATTGCCGTTAACTCTATGTTTCTACCTCTATTTGTATATAATTTGATATTTCTGAAGTTGGCCCCCCACCAAAAATCTTGAATAAATCCCAAAATATGGTAGCACTAACGTTAGTGCTTAGTACGTTTAAGTGCACTAACGATGCACTAACGATTGCCTTTAACTCTATGTTTCTACCTCTATTTGTATAGAATTTGATATTTCTGAAGTTGGCCCCCCACCAAATATTTTGAATAAATCCCAAAATATGGTAGCACTAACGTTAGTGCTTAGTACGTTTAGGTGCACTAACGATGCACTAACGATTGCCGTTAACTCTATGTTTCTACCTCTATTTGTATAGAATTTGATATTTCTGAAGTTGGCCCCCCCACCTAAAATCTTGAATAAATCCCAAAATAGGGTAGCACTAACGGTAGTGCTTAATGTGTTTAAGTGCACTAACGATCCACTAACGATGCGCTAAGTTTTGTGAAGATCTGTCAGCATAAAGATGGGTGGGGGGCTAACTTCATATGAAGTTGCCCCCCCCCACCAAAAATCTTCAATATCTGCTAAACCCTGATAGCACTAACGTTAGTTCTGAGTGGATTAACGTGCACTAACGATGCACTAACGATGTGCAATGTTTGGTGTAATTTGGAAGAGGTGGGGAGGCCAACTTCAGGCACGTCTGTTGCCCTCCACAAACTCGCAAAGTGTGAGATCGAACAAGGACACCTTGCACCAGAAGTGAAACCTTTACCACTGAGCCACCATGCCCAAATAAAAATGTCAAGAATTTTATCTGATATTACTGCTTACCATAATAAAATTATTTTAGAGTGGCCATTCAGCATATATCCTACTGATAGACTCATCGGATATATCATCATCATCATCATAATCATAGGTATTCTGCCATTATTGACAGGTCACTTGCTGCAACTGAGAATCTTCCATGCTCTGGGATCTTCCGCAAAACCTCTTCGTCTTTACAGACGATTTTTCTATTTTGACATTGTCCAATAATTGTAGTCTTCTCTCTGTCCCTCTCTTTCCTGCCACCATACTGTCTAGCACGTTACACTCATGATACAGTTTCTTCTTAGCCAATGTCCAGAGATGAAGTGAGTTAGTAGGTCAAGATTTGTGGGTGGGTCAGTGCGTCGTGGGTCAACAGGACGTGACCCACTCCGAGCCACCACCCACCACCCACTCAGCTCAGTGCATTGTAGACAGAGGTGAACACTGGTGAATTTGGAAATGTTTTACTTCCAAGGCCTCTAGTTTTCTTTCTTTTTCATTTGTTTCTATTTACTTACCTGAGATGAGTATATCTAACATAAGTGTAAACAGAACTTCAGACACTTATGGAGTTATGGATATTGGTATTTGTAATTGTAATAATAGCAATAGGACTTGGCTTTTGAGAGACAGCCTATGAGATTTTAGAGGAGCTAACTACTGGAAAAAATATATATTTGAACCACCTGTAACATATGAATTATTATATAGAAAGTTGAATGTAAGAATGTGTGCGTGATCATCACAGCCAAATTGCTAAGTCAAATGAAATTACTTTTCGTATAGTTAGGCTCTAATCATAACCTGGTATGTTACCATATCGTTTTCATTATAATACATAACCTAAGGGAGGAGTAGGAGCCCGAATTTTTGTTTAAAAAAAAATGAATACCTCACGACCCGTCAACTTAGGAAGCTGAAATTCACTATATTAACTCTATTAAAAATAAATAGAGTCCCAGCAATTTGTAAAATTTTCATTTATGCGAGGGGGCATTTTTTTTTTACATAAGGGACATTGTTAGTGGATTGATTGGTGAAAATGATCGAAAACGATCGATATTAGTTGAGAAAAACATTCAAAAGCAATTATTAATTGAGAAACAAAAACTACAGTGCTTCGCATTTTATATCCATGACGGCTTTCTATTATAATAATTGCTGAAGATTGTGTTTCTTATATGGAGCGTTGAGAGCAAAAGGCAATCAAACTATGAAGTTGTGAAAAAAAATGACATAATATTTGTACTGTAAGCTTAGTTTCATGGAAATTTTAAGTTTGTACGGTATACCTGATTATATGAAAAATTTTACACATTTTTCCCTTTACCTTGGTCTACTTTACCTTGATTTGAGACTCTCAAATTTCATCCTATTTTCCTCTGCAAAGTATCTATAGTTCAACAAGGAAATAATTATATGATAATAAAATTGAAATTCTTCGTAATTTGGCCATTGACAAACACTTATTATTTTATATCATGAAGATCAAATCCACTGCTATTCCAACAGAGTCCAACTTGAGCTATTCCAACTTGAGCCATTGACCGTAGAAATTCAAAGTCGGGTTAGTGATAATTTCACAGCCTTGTTTTACTACAAGTGTAATACCCTTCAGTCAGTAAACACGAGGGCGTGGATCATGGGTCAGAGTTGATAGCTATGGATTTTAGTGGGTCACGGTGGGTCATAGTAGGTCGTGGGTCAGAGGGAGTCGTGTGTCACGATGAGTGGTGGGTCATGGAATCATGGGTCAAGTTTTCAAACTGCCGGAAACGGATCCGGCAAATCGCCGGATGAGAAGTGTACCCTTTCATATTATCCGGCGCTTTGCCGTGGATGAAACATATGCGAGCAGGGTTACTGTGCAACTGAAGAAACAAAACATTGTGACTCGTGTGTTGTAGTAGTTGCAATGGACAGATGAAAAAAGTGTTTTCTACTCGCCTTGTTACGACAGACAGAAAAAAGTCAGAGACACATATGGGGTCACTTTTTTTTTATTAGAGAAGTGGTATCTTAAAGGAGATATTTCTCTACTGTTTCCACAATTGATAGACTTTAGCAAAATAGCGGCCAGGTTCTGGATATTTAAAATACGATCCCGGTATTCACCTGTTGTGACTGGGAAATCCAGCATAAAGTCCTTTCAGGATAGTCAGTGGTTGAGATCTATCCCAGAATCCAGTGGCGGATCTAGAAGGTAAAAACTGGGGGGGGGGCTGCCAGACCCCAGAGTATGAGAAATATATCATGAGTTTACTATAAAGTTTTAAAAATATATAAATAATAGCTTAAATTATTTTCGTCGCCCTGAAAACTGGGGGGCCTAGGCCCCTCGGCCCCGGCCCAGATCCGCCACTGCCAGAATCCCAAGTCAACACAACCACTGAGCCCAAGGCTGATCTGTAGGCATTATTATTATTATTATTATTATTATTATTATTATTATTATTATTATTATTATTATTATTATTATTATTATTATTATTATTATTATTATAGTATTTCGGGTTTATTCTTTTGTTTTAAGCGTTCCCACTATTGACTCAAGTCTCTTTAAAGCACTGCTCTACTCCCTGTATTCAAAGGACTTTTTAAGAAATTACAACCATAGAAGTGTTAAAGATAATTATAAAATATATAAAGTGCGGTATATTTATCAAATATCACATCATGAATTCTCTCTTACTTTGCGAAAGTACATAAAGGTATTATTACTAAATATATAATATTGCTGAAATGTTTGATAGTGTATATTTCAATTTTGGAGCATCGTTTGTCCAGCGCTACCCGGACTTTATTTCTCCCAATCTTCTATTACATAGAAAAAAATAATTTATATTTATTTGGACTCTTTAATCAATGACCTATGGATTCGATACTTCGGTAGTATCGGTCGTTTTCGATTATTTTCACATGTGATCTTTTTTTATATATTATATGTAACAAGTTTGGTTAAAATTACTCCAGGTGTACTGGGCTAGAACATAACCACACACACACACACACATACATATATATACGTAAAACACACGTATCCATATTATCGCAGCGACTCTCTACTCTTTCCTGGCAACACTTGCTTCCTCCCCAAACACCCATCCGGCAGTTTGCCGCGTATATGTGAAGAGCTTCATTGCTTGCAATGTTCCGCTTGGTTATACACGGCGATCTGCCGCGCCGGATTCAAGCAGGGAGATCCGGCTGTTTTCGCTCGCCGCACATATGTGAAAAGCTCCATTGCTTGCAATGTCTTTCCACCTTGTCCGGCAATTTGCCGGAAACGGATCCGGTAAAGCGCCGGATAATGTGAAAGGGCGGTAACTTTTGACCTTAAGAATACAATTCTTCAACGAATGCAAAGCTACAACCGTAACTTTGACCTTGAGAATCCAATTCTTCAACAAATGCAAAGCTCCAACCCCAACGTTTGACCTTGAGAATACAATTCTTCAACAAATGTCAAGCCACAACCGTATCTTTGACTTTAAAAATACAATTCTTTAACGAATGCAAAGCTACAACTGTAATTTTGAGAATACAATTCTTCATCGAATGCAAAGCTGCAGCCACAACATTTTGACCTTGGGAATCCAATTCTCCAACAAATGCAAAGCTACAACCGTCACATTTGACCTTGAAAATACAATTTTTCAACAAATGGAAAGCTACAACTATCAGTTTGACCTTGAGAATACAATTCTTCAACAAATACAAACCTACAACCGTCACATTTGACATTGAAAATCCAATTCTTCAACAAATGCAAAGCTACAACCATCACTTTGACCTTGAGAATTCAATTCTTCAACGAATGTAAATCTACTTTGATCTTAAGACATACTAGTAAAGAATTTCCTTTTACCGAACTTGATAGCGATACTTACTCCTTAGTATTTTTAAATGGAAACTTTGTACCTGAACAAAATGCATCAGGACCAGTGAGGTCAGTACCAGAGATGGAGTGGGTCAAGTGAATCAAAATTTGTGAATGGGTCAGTGGGTCGTGGTTTAACAGGACGTGACCCACTGCGACCCACCACCTACCGTGACTCACTCAGAACAACTGACCCACTCTGACCCACCGACCCACTACAAGCTATCGACTCACTCTGCTCAGTGCATTGTAGACAGCATCTTCTGAACATTGTTGAATTTCTGTAAGTTTTTTCATTTGTCAACCCTTTTTCATTTGTTTCTATTTACTTACCTGAGATGAGTACCTCTAAGTGAAAAAAGAACTTCAGGCACTTTGGAATATTGATATTTGTAATTGTAATAATAGCAATAGGACTTAATACTTAGCTTTCGAGCCACAGTCTGTGAGATTTTAGAGGAGTAAACTACTAGAAAAAATATATTTTTGAATCACCTGTAATTGAATGTAACTCTGTATGCGTGATCATCACAGCAAAATTGCAAAGACAGATGAAATACCTTTTCGTATATGGTTAGGCCCCAATCCCAACTAGTATGTTATCATATCGTTTTCATTATAATACATATCCCAAGGGGAACTGGTGGTCCGAATTTTTGCGAACAATTGAGTAGCTCACGAGCCGTTCAAATTAGGAAGCTGAAATACAGTATTTTTCTTTTCCTTTTTAAGAAGAAGAACGTGTCCTAGCAATTTGTAAAATTTTTATTTATGAGGGGGCACTTTCTATATAAAACAAATTGGCAGAGAGTTGATTTGTAAAAATTATTGAAAGCAATCGATATTACTTGAGAAACAAATTGAGATACAATTATTAATTGAGAAACAAAAATCTATAGTGCTTTGCATTTTATACCCACGGCTTTCTATTATAATAATTGCTGAAGCTTGTGTTTATTATATGGAGTGTTCAGAGCAAAAGGCAATCAAGCTATAGTTGTGAGAAAAATGGACATAAAATTTGTACTGTGAGCTTAGTTTGATGGAAATTTTAAGTTTGTACGGTATGCTTAATTATATGGAAAATTTTACACTTTTTCTTCCCCTTTACGTTGGTCTACTTTACCTTGATTTGAGACTTTACTGAAAAGTATATGTAATTCAACAAGGAAATAATTATATATGATAATAAAATTGAAATTCATCGTAATTTGCCCATGAGAAACACTTTACCGTAAATGTCAGATCCGCTGGTATTCCAACAGAGCGGTGTTTGAGCGATTGACCGTAGAAATTCCTCCGATTAGTAATAATTTCACAGCCTTGTTTTATTATAACACCCTTCAGTGAGTGGAGACGAGGGCGTGGGTTATGGGTCAGTTGATGACGATCGTTTTGGTGGGTAGGAATGGATCACAGTGGGTCAGAGTGGGTCATGGTGAGTGGTAGGTCAGATAGGTCATGGTAGGTCAGAGTGGGTCACATTGGGTGGTGAGTCGTGGGTCAGAGTGGGTCACAGTGGGTGGTGGGTCAATGGGTCGTGGGTCAAGTTTTCATTTACCCACGTCATCTCTGCCAATGTCCCAACCAGTTTTACTTCCTCTTCTTAATGATATCTAGAATTGTTCTTTTCTTCCCCACCACTTCTAAATCCCTCTGTCGTTTTCCGCTCGATTCAGCTAATTCTCTCCATTCTTCTCCATACCCACATTTCGAAAGTTTCCGGTCGTTTATAATAATTTTTGCGTAATATCCATGTTTCTGACACATACAGTACAATACTCCACACGAAGCATTTTACAAGTCTTTTTCTCAACTCTTCTCTCAAGGTCCTACGAAATAATATTTTCTTCCTCCTAAATTCTTCTTTCCCCATTCCTATCCTTGCTTTTATTTCACGTTCACACTTCATATAATCACTAATAGTACTACTCAGGTATCGAAAACTAGTCACCTGTTTTTTTTATCCCCTGCTACTTGGACCGTTTCGTTCCAATCACCATGGCTTTTGTATTTCTAACATTTATTTTCATTCCATTTCTTTACAGCCTTTCCTCAAGTTTTCTAACATCTTATTGATTTCTCCTCAGATTCTGCAACAAGCGCCATATCATCTGCAAACCGTATGGACCTAATCATTCTACCTCCTACTAAAATGTCCCCAAGATATTAGTCTACTACGGCAATCCTAAACAGCCATAACCAAGAAGGTTACCAAACACTTCTTCCCACCCGCAGAAAGTGTTTATTATTGGTTTATGATGAAGGCGTTAAATCATATTTTTCTCCTTCGAGGTGAAACCATCATTGCGGACCGTTGTAGAGCTTGAAATACACTGCAAATTGTCCCCAAGCATCCAGCAATGATGGAGAGAGATAGCGTCCTCATGTTGATCGAAATGCAAGCTCAGATACCACTCAAAGGATAGCATTGACACTTCAGGACCTGCAGCTTGAAACTGTTCCTCACTCAATGTATTTTACTGACGTCTCTTACACCGACCACCTCTTTCGGCATCTTGATAAGAAAGAACTTCCTTAATGACTGGATGGTGCAAGATGCCATTGAGGATTTCTTTGTACTGTACGTAGCCATGACTTCTTTATGTCATGAAAAAACAATCGTTGGGTGAGCGATTCCAAAAGTTGTGAGGATGCAGCCGGAGCCTACACTGACTAATCAGATATTTTAGTTTTAATTTCCTTGGTCTTTGAAAATGATACTCGTCACTAAAGAATTTCAATCGCAACCAAACATTCACACCACCCAGAGTTCTTTCAAAGAGCTCGTTTCTGCTGTACCAGAAAAAGTGCACATACTTAAAAAATCCTATCCGATTTATTATACTTGACCTTTTACTATTGCAGTTAGACTTCGATAACTCGAATTTCTTGATCACTCGAATTTTTCACATTCTCTAAAATTCTCCATAAAACTCAATATTAAAATAACCTCTGTAAATCGAATGTTTAAAAATTACAACCTCGATAAGTCGAATTTTAAGAGTTTCATTATCACATTTTAAAATATCGGTAACTCGAACTTTCGTATCTACGAGTCGAAGTTTATTTCTGTAAGTCGAATTTCTCTTAATGTGACCTCAAGAACTCTATGCCTTTAACTAATTGTCATTGTTGCTAGTTCTGTCATTGTATTCTACCTATGCCTTATAGTTAATTTTTACTAATCATTTTATTTAATTTAAGGAATTTCCATAACGTGGAGTTACACGAGAGGTTGAATGAATAAAACTCGGAGTTGTAGAAGTTATATAGTCATTTTTCATATACGACTATATCTGAAGGACAAACAAGGAACCTCGGTATCTTGAATTTTTATTGTGGCCACCTTGATAACTCGAACCTTAATTACTCAAAAAACTCGATAAGTCGAGGATTTCTATCTATTCTCTTCAGCTTCGAGTTATCGATGTCCCACTGTATTTGGTGTTACTTTTCAAATGTTGAAAATGAGGTAGTACAAGTTTGATATACACGAGCTCTGATGTGAATATCCAATTATTATCAACTTGAAAAAATTCAATATGATGAATGTATGGAACGGGAGAGGCATTTTTAAACTCCGTGTTCCTAGAGGTGAAATAATATGGTATAGAACGGCCAATATTGTGAAGGTTGATCTAGCATGGTAGTCTGTGAACCCACCAAATACACCAGAGTCAATTCCAGTATTGCTTCGAAGCCCATGTGGATAGTAGGTTCCGTCCTTCATAACTTGGTGTTGCATAATGACTCAAATCACAAATACTGCTCAAACTCAACTCAATGATACTACTCTTGACAATGACGTCCCATCAAATATCTAACCAATCAAGCAAGCTTAGGAATATTAAACTGAAGCGTTGTGCTGAACAACAGGACAAATGGGAACTTGAGACAAAACTAGAATTTTCAGTGGAACTCGTGTAAATGGATTTGTGACATTCCAGTTAGGGATGTGCACGAGACGAGTCGAGATAGAATTTTCCTGACAAAATTCGACTCAAGACACAGCTCTTCCAATAGAGAAGAATACATTTTTCGAGTCGATACATCACTTTTACAGCACATTTTCGAGACGAGACAGCCTCAAATCTTGTCTCGTGCGCATCCCTATTTCTAGTCACTAAATAGCGCTGGACGTTCGATTTTAACTTTTACTTTTACCTACTCGATATCCGGACAAGTTAATTGGTTGTGGACATTCACGTCAGTAGCATATATTTTAAACTTTAGGGGAGACAGACTACCTGGACCGAAGGACCAGGAAAGCGTTGGGTTTGGGGATCCTTTCGGAATATATATAGTCTTCGTTCATTGCATTTTAAAGCATTTTTGACATGTTTGTTTATTCAAAAGTAAAATTCAACCTTGTTTTACAATTTTAATTCAATTTAAATGATACTTAGTGTATTAAAAAGAAAATAATGGTAAAAGGTAGTATGAATGAATACTCAGGACCAGTGGCGTATTTAGGAGGGGCTTCCGGGCTTAAGCCCCCTCCCCGAAATCTTACTTACTATAGTAAAGTATATGAAATATCTTGCAGAATTTTCACATTTTCAGGCATAGCTAGTGTTGCCACGAGACGAGACTCGAGACGGGACAGAACCCTCTTAGACGAGACACGAGACGAGACAGACTACTTGTCCCGTCTCGAAAACGAGACGTGACACGAGACGAGACGGGACGTCTCGTGAAATGTCTCGTCTCGTCTCGTGTCTCGAAAATGAAAACGCTGGCGGGAATGGCCAAGATTGAAATTGCCAGTGGTCATATAGATTGCAAAAGGAAAATCCCCTTTGTGAGAAAACATGTTGAAAAGCCTTCATAGAAAAGTGTCCTCTGTCTATTGAATGAAACAATCGTGATACATGAGCTTCCAGGAATATCATCCTTAATGTCTTGTCCCCAATTCCCCTTGCTGTAAACTGAGGAATTCTCATTTTTTTTATTTCTGGATGGAATGATGACAAACAAAATCAAAGACAGGGAAGATTTTTCCAAGGTCAAGAAACCGAACTACCACCACCATCTATTCAATTTGAAAACTGGGTAAGGTCTACACTTGTCTTTATTCTCTGGTGGCGGTATTCTTTTTGCTATATGAACCGAAAACGGCAATTGAAGTATGTCATCTTGCAACCAAAATTTTGTCTTCTCTCTCTCTCACACACACACATACACACATACACACACACTCATAAAAACACACTTTTACCACTTTACCAATCGCTCGCTTATTATACAACAGTCATGTTGTAAAATTCACCTCTTCGTTTGGAAGGCGGGCGGACGACAAAGGAAGCAAAGATATTATCGACGAACCCTTCAAATTGTTTGCTTTCAGCAAATTTATACTAATAATAACACTTTAGGTAAAGAAGTTTTAGAGGGGGACCTTCGTTTTGTTACGCGGAAATGTTTGATCTGACCAGAGTGCGAAATTGCCCTCTGCTTTCATGTTGAGAGGAGGGGAATACTTCCCTTTCCTAGTGAATAATATTCATTAGGACCTGAATTATCTTCAGAAATTGTTTCTTACAGGCGCATAAAACCTCTCGAACTTGATAAGTGTAAAGAACATTTGGTATAATATTCATGGAACTCCGTTGAAAGCAGAAAATATCATGAGAATGATCAAAATTCGAACATTGAAGAACATAATTAACAGAAAAGAAATAGGATACCCAAACCATATTTTTAAACCTGCTATAAAATATGCTATGTATATCCTATATTTTTACTAATTTCTTACTCCCATGAAAGTATCCTGGGGAGAATATTCTCTCCATTTTTTTCAGACTGAAATCCTTTTATCCCGTACGATTTCCCCCCCTGACACAGTACGAAAAAACAAATGTTAAAATCTATACACATGACCCTTCCGGGACTTAACCCGGGGCCTTCAAGCCAATGGTCTATCGCCACAGACCGCTCGGCTTGGTATGAAGATGTACGTTGTATGATTGCGAATAGATCCCGACAATATAAGGAACTTTAATCCAAAATGGCCACCCAAAAATCAACTTTTTTTTAGCCATTAGCTAATCTGGGTGTACTGTCATGAGTTTGTTACACAAACGGGGCAAGCACCACATAGTAGCACACACCCCGCGGTTATGGGAACAGATTTGAACCATGGAGGTGAAGACTGGCCCCAAGCATTCTTTCGTCCGATGTGTCGTTCAGCTCCCATTACTATGGCACTTTAAGTAGAGCTTAGTGTGCAGTAACATATAAAATTTCAATCAAATACTTTCCATTACTCAATAAAATTATTTGGTTCCGAGCTTTTTTTTAAAAAAAAAACAATAATTGCAAAAATCTAAATATGCTAAAATGGAAAGTAGTTTTTGGATTGTTATGGGTTAACACTGTGAAACCTAAAGGCTGGAATATATGAAATCAAAGTGTAGACACATATCTATCTCTCTGTTTATCTATCTATCTATCTATCTATCTATCTATCTATCTATATATATATATATATATATATATATATATATATACAGACACTATAAAGCAAGTGGGCTGATAGTATACGATAGTGTCGGGGATGATGACACCTTTACATCGAACAAGCAATGTCGTGTAAACAATATTTAACATTAGTGTCTTCATCTTCGACGTACCTATGAGCAATTTACTGTATATTCGTGTATTGAAACTGGTGAAACAAATTTCAATGTTTTAGAATGTAAAAAAAAAGAAGCCAGGGTCGAGAAGCCTCAGACAACTAACAGCAGAGATATATTATCTTGTAAACTATTTGTCCTTGCCTTGTGAACTTATTTGAATTTATTTTTAAGACCTTTAGGCAACTTTGGCCGAATGGATGATGATGGGAAAATTAGTGGAATGAAGAAAGTAGTAGGATACTAGACAACTTCGAGAAAACACGCACATTCGAAAAATGAAATGAAATGAAATCTTTGAGTTTTACGTCCCACGATTATGCCGGGTAGGCTAAAGGAGACAGTGATGATGAGTAATGAATGAAATGGTGGAATGAAGAAAGTGGGAGGAAACGGGAGAACCCCGAGGAAACCCACGCACACGGTGCTTGTCCACCACAAAGTTCACTTGGCGGAGCTGGGATCGAACCCGAGACCCCAAGCACCAGAGGTGAACACTCTACCACTGAGCCACCGCGGTCCCCACACATATTCAATGTTTGTCCACCACAAAGCTCCCATGACACTAACCGAGATCGAACCGACTACCACATACACCAGAGGTGAAGGCTTCACGGTGTAGCTACCGTGACATTTCTTGTCTTGTGTGTTCTGGGTAATACTTGTAACTTACAAGGGAAGAGAGGGAGATTATATATCGAAGTGGAAGATGGTTTATATACCAATCGAAAGCACTAATGACACCTATTACAAAACTGTAATAAAAATTTTCCGATGCATATACTATGCGAGTTATATGGATATATAGAGTGTCCAGATAATCCGTTACCACCCCTTGAAATCGCAAACGATAAGACAGATGCAAAAACTGGAAAACACGTGTTTGATCATTTTAAAAGTACAACGTATCAAAGCAAAAATTCTTGGCACAAGGCCACCCGCAGTGTACTTGGCGGGGTCCAACTCAAAAATTACAAAAGGTAAGGGGGTCAAGTAGCATATCGTTTGAAACTTCTTGGGAAATGAAAGAAGACGGAACAAGTCTCAATACTCTAAAATTACCTTGTGCAAAATGGCGGCCGGTCAAAAACGTCATTGTAAAGTCGATGGCCACCCTCAAAAAAATCCTGAAACGGTGAGGCAGATGTCAAAACAGGAAAACACTTGTGTCATCATTTCAAAAGTACAATGATTGGAAGTAAAAATGTTTGTCTCAGGGTCCTCCACAATGTCCCAGGCGGGGTCATGTTCAAATTGTTAAAATGGCAAGGGAGGTCAAGTAGCATATCGTTTAAAGCTGTTATTAAATGAAAGCAGATAGGTCAAGTATGGACGATCTAGGATAATACTGTGCAAACATCTTGCATTTTAGTTGTTCTTTCTGTAACCGGGTTTTAGTTTATTTTCACTTTAATTCTTGTACTCAACGGAAAGAAAGGAAATGCCCCTACTGTGAGATTCTGCTCTTTGAGCCCAATAATATCTAAATTAAAAAAAAAAAAAAGCAAATTAAGACATAAAGAAAAGAAACGACAACATTTGACATCTTTGAGTATAGAACTGACAAGTTAACATATAATATACTTCCACGAACATAAATAAGTAGAGGTTGGAGCCATCAGAAGTAAAGACTCTTACCTCTACTTATTTATGTTTATGACTGCACAACAGTGGTACTTATGCTCGTTATCTGGTTTATCAATTATAAAATGATTCAAACGAAAGAATTCCTTGCACCAGGAAGAGTAAATACGTACAAATGTCTCAGAATGAAAACAAGTGCCGATTGCAAAATGGAAAGTGAACGTGCTCAGAAAATCGAAATGAAGATATACATTTTGACCGGCCGCCATTTTACACAGGGTAATTTTAGAGGATCCAGACTTGTTCCGTTTTCTTTTATTTCTCAACAGCTTTATTTGACCATATTTGCCATTTGAAAATTTTGAGTAGGACCCCGTCTGGAACCTTGTGGAGGACCCTGGGACAAACATTTTTACTTTCAATCATTGTACTTTTGAAAAGATGATACACATCTTTTTCTTTTTTGACATCTGTCTTACCGTTTCAGTTTTTTTTTTCTTTCTTTGGAGGGTGGCCATAGACTCTACAATGACGTTTTTGCTGACAGTTTGACCGGCCGCCATTTTGCACAGGGTAATTTTAGAGAGTTGGGACTTGTTCGTCTTCTTTCGTTTCCCAAGAAATTTCGAACGATATACTACTTGACCCCCTTACCTTTTGTAATTTTTGAGTTGGATCCCGCCTGGGACTCTGCGGGTGGCCCTGGGACAACAATGTTTCCTTTGATACATTGTACTTTTATAATGATCAAAAACGTGTTTTCCAGTTTTGGCATCTGTCTCATCGTTTGCGATTTCAAGGGGTGGAAATGGATTTACTGGACACCCTGTATATTCATATAACTCGCACAGTATATGCATTCGGAAAATTTTTATTACAGTTTTGTAATAGGCGTCTTTAGTGCTTTCGATTGGTATATAAACCATCTTCCACTTCGATATATAATCTCCCTCTCTTCCCTTGTTAGTTATATCTTGATTAGCATGGTGCAGCCTGCTACATTTTACTTTCGTTCCCATGGTATGCTGCTATATTTTTACGAGACAAAACGAGACAAACGAGACGAGACGAGACGGGACAGAACATCTCGAGACGAGACACGAGACGGGACGAGCACATTTTTTCGAGACGAGACACGAGACGAGACATGCTTTGCACGAGACGAGACAGCTTGAAGTCTCGTCTCGTCTCGTCTCGTGGCAACACTAGGCATAGCCCTCCCCCCGAAAGTTAGCAAAGCCCTCCCTGAAACAAAAATTGTAAATACGCCACTGCTCAGGACTAATAAAGGTTTGAAAACAGGCTTTAGGTCTAGAAGCCTACAACTAATGTAAATTAGGTTCAACAATGTATAGTTAAAAAATAAGTTGTTTTTTTTTTAGCTAAACTAAAAACACTTCACTGCTTGCTATATAAACTAAAATAGTTTGTTATTATACAGCTTACGCCACATCCACCTTCATTGGGCCAAAAACTGACTGCCTTTTCCACAATTGGAAACAAATTTTTGTGCTACTTTTTTTTTTAATCGACTTTGTCTAACATGGTATTGTGGACGTTCTACATGGTTAAACCTCTTTCGGGTCATAGTTTACCTACGATACTTGAAATATTGGGAAAGGACAAAAAATTGTTTTAGAAATATTGGGGGAGGATACATCCCCGTAGTCCCGGTGGAATTGACGCACGTGGTTGTGGACAACATCGTGTGTGGGAGTTTTCTCGCGGTACTCCAATTTTCCTCCCACACTCTCATTCCACCGATCCTTCCATCATCACTCACTTGCCTTAATCATCAACCTCCTTGAGCCTAAGTCCCCGGCTATTTGGTAGCGTTTGCAAAGCGTATTTATTGCTCATGCGTACGCTTGGAATACGCTGACCACATATTTAAATGTAGATGGCTAATCACAAACGCGAAAGCAATAAAAATGCGGAGAAAACATCAGCTCGAGCGTATTTACTGCGTTTCGGAACAATAGACCGCCTGCTGTTTAAAAGATGTCTAAAGGAAGGACAAAAAGGAAAGACATGTTGCCAGGCAAGGGGATTTTAGAAAGAAACAGCTGCTTGGAAGATGCTTTGTGCAAAGTATTGGAACTCTGCTAGTATAGACCTCGACCTGGCAAAAAGACCCGGAAACCCTGACTGGCTCACAGTATGATTTATAACTCTGGCAAAAGCAAAATTACCGAGTAGCCACTTTGACCGCGTTCCCTGCGGGGGGGGGGGGGGGAGTAACATTCTCAAATAGCCATACGCTAAAAGGCATAATCGTGTGACGTTAAACTGAAAGATTTCATTTCATTTTAGACGCTCTATTTAGTCGCACGAGCCTTGCTATTTTTTAGTGTCTGGCAATTTTTTAAGGGTAGTTTGTTAAGAAGAAATAATATCTTTGTAAGCATTAATGAAAATAGTTATTTTTTTAGAAAATAGAAAGTGATTTTTGGTTAAAAATGTTATTTTTTTTAAAAAAAAAAAACTGAATACTATGTTTAATACGTTTTGTTATTTCGGAAATATTGTTATACAATGGACCTTCGGGCCATGAACTTAATCCCCTCCGTAACGCTGTTCGTGAATTGAAATTACTTTTCTCATTGAAATTAATATAAATAGAATTAATTCGTTGTAGCCACAGAAACATTGTACTTTTTTTCATTTACAAATATTTTCTGTCTGAACAATATTTAGAGAAAATTGCATTATCCTTTTTACAGAAAATAAGTAAAACTAAATTGAGCAAAACAATATGAGGGCTAGAAAACACAAAATGGCCCAAAGAAAAAAAAACTAGTTTTAACAATATCTACAACACATGCGTGGAACACTATTGGACGCGTGGAGCTGTGTACACGTGTGTATCTACGTTCTGACCCGAATTATTGTTCGCAAACCGTACGAAATATTATTCACGAAATTTGTTCTATAAGCCGACTTGTTGGCTACTTGAGGGGATTCGTAGCCTTTGAATCTACTGTATACTTTTACTTTACTATTTATTAAACTGAGTATGTACCTTTCAGGTTTTATTTATTGTTGAGAAATTGTGGATGAGAGGAAATGAAATCTTTGAATTTTACGTCCCACGGTTATGCCGGCTAGGCTAAAGGAGACGGTGATGATGAGAAATGAAGGAAAGTGGTGAAATGAAGAAAGTGGGAGGAAGCGGGAGAACCCCGAGAAAACCCACGAACACGCTGTTTGTCCACTACAAATTGTGGATGAAAGTGTCAGAGGTAAGGGGATTACAGTGTACCGTGTTGGAAGGGGAAAATTGTCAGTAATACTGGAATCTTTGTCTTTGTGTGAACCTGAGTGGAGTAACGGAAAACATGCGGTTTCACAGTCCGCTCCAGATGGATACAGCACAAGCTCATTTTATTATTATTATTATTTTAATTGCATCTCCTTCACAATTTGCTCAATGGCGTTTTGTTATATAGTTCGGCCGAACATGTCAACTCTAACCTGGCACATCTAGTTGATTTTTGTGAACTGTGCAAAAATGTTTGTGGTACTTGTTTGACAGTTTTTCAGTAATTGGACCCGACGCCTTGTGTGCTACACCGCCAGTGTCGATAAAAGATTTCACCATGCAGTCTCTTTAGTGGGGTGGTTCTTCTAATAACGTGTCCTGAAGTTTCTCTGAACGGTCGTAGCCAATAAGAATTAACAAAACCACAAACAACATTCCACACACTGTGCAACCGTGTACGGCTCAATGTTGACAGATGCAATACTGTACACAGAGCGATACTGCGCGCAGAAGTACAGACACGCGCACCATCCAGTAACGGAATCTGAGACTCATAAACTACATGCAACTTACGATGTGCTGGTTTCAGTGTTGTATGAAATATTTGTGTAATACAATATCTTCAGAATTAACGGTTACTTATGTATACCAAATATATAGACACACTGTACTTTTAATTGTTTATTAAACTTACCTCTACCCAGCGACGCAACTAGACAAGTTGTCGCCCGGTCAAAAGAACTCACCTTAGCGCTTTCCTCTCCTCCTAACTAACCAAACTAAAACACTGCCCTACTACACCTGATATTGGCGACACACGGTAATTTTTCTATTCCAGTTTTTCTTCAAGTTGTAAAGCTTGATTTCGAAATTGTAGTACATAATTTAATTTTTACTACAAGATAAAACACCAAACTAATTAGTATTTGAATGTCAAATAGTCTGAGAGTAGCATGCTTAACATATTCTTATAGTCTTATCATAATAACTGCAAATCACAATGTTTTTGAATTATATCTTTTGGATGTGCATATGTGTAGAATGAATGAATCAACAGTCTGTTGGTTTAGAATAGAATATTTAATTAAGACAAACGGGCGTACTGTTGTCTCGAGTATACCTATTATACTCTGACATTTTGCAAATCTCTAAAATCGATGTAAGTTAAATGAAAACACAAAAAGCTGAAACTAAAATTTTTCTGTAGGTTCTTTTGGCTGCTAAGGTTTTTTCAATGTCCTCAAAAGATAGCTTTGAAGCTAACTTATGCTCTACGGATATGATCCTTAGGTTGGTGAGTCGTTGATGTGCTGCTAAGTTTCTCAGGTATTTTTTTATGATCTTTAGTTTGTTAAAACTCCTTTCGTTACATTATAGTGAAAATAAATATTTGTGTCCAGTTTTGCGCCCCCCGAATCTGGCGCCCGGAGCACAAGTCCAGTGTGTCAACCCCTTTAGTTACGTCATTGCCTCTACCGTCTAACAAAATTATATAATTACATAAAAATATTCACGCTACTGCATTTATTCAATAATAATAATAATAAGCAGAATAATTACTTATTATACTAACAGCACTCTGTTCAGAAATACAATATATTTATTTGTATTTACATTGGTAGCAAATATTCTTCCTTTATCTTCTATAGTGAACTCTGTATTTTCTTACAACATTTAGTGCAAGGGGAAGTCATAAGTCTTACAATATTCTAGTATACAACACACCTGTATTTATTGCAGTATAATGGAAGTAGGTTAACTTTCCAAGTTTAGTTTATCGGGTTGTACTGGCTGCTGTCACCTTCCTGCCATTTACTCGATTCCAAGTCGATACCAAATCTTGAGGATGGAGGCAAAGAAGTCAGTCATTGCTGTTTCCACTTCCTGCTGATTTGTAAAGCATTGTGATTTGGGGAAGTGGGTCATGTGCCGCAACAGATAGTAGTCCGAAGAGGTAAGATCAAGACTAAATGCCTGGTGTGGCATCAGTTCAATGTAATCAAGTTCCTGAATATGTTGTTGACTGCAAAGATTTACAAGGTTCTTGTTTGTTTGCAACAGTCTATTTGTAGCAAGGATGTTATAAAATAGAGGATCTGCCCTTACAACAAAATCTTGAAGTCATACGTCACAGTTTCGCTACCCCTACTCAGCCCACTCCGCCCAATAAGATCGCAATGTTTTGAGCCAACAATCGTGGCGGAAACGAAAGTAGCCAATCAGAAAATGGTGGAAACGAGAGTAGCCAATCAGACGTGCCGATACGCCGTTGTTTTTTGGTTTCATTGATTTAATAGGATGAAGATACATATAGGCAGATCCTCTATTTTATAACATCCTTGGTTTGTAGAGTAGTTGGAAGCCATCTATATGTGTTGACATCGTGAGTGTTGCCATATTACGGCATGTCGAAATATATATATTTACAACATATGAATATCACGTATGTGGTATGTCTACTCTTGGTGTCAATGTGCCGTTCTTGTTTCAGAACGATACATTCCTATCCAGCCTATCTATTAGCATTCCAATTTGTCCACAAAAAGAGTCACTACTATATTTATTTCCTGTTTTTTTTTTTTTACTTTTCGTAAATAAAAAAAACACTTTCGTATATTTCTAGCTTCGTGAAATCGAATGTCGAATCCTCATCCCACAGTTAATGTATCAAAAATATCTATGAGGACACATCTCTGGGTGTAAGTTTCATTTCATTTGCACTTATGGTTGAAAATTTCGGGTTGCACGGTTTTACGAACAACTTGTACAAACTTATAGACCTTACACTACTATAGTTTATATTATTAGTAGTAAAAAAATCAAACAACTTCGTCACGAAATCATGGGTACTCACAAGGAACGGACATGAACCTGTCAACCGAATATCCGAATCAAACCTAGTCCACTCGATAAACATAACAAAGATATGTTCATGCACAAAAAATTAGGTGTCAGGAGGAAGTGTCTGGGGCCCATTAACCCTGTTAGTATAAAGAAAACCGTAGACTCGCAGTGAAGTAGATATTGCATCAACACTATTCATTGGAAAGTCATGATTTATAGTTCATTCTCTTCAGCATGAAACAAGCTTTCCGGAGATGCTATGTATTGGTGCCAATAACGTACTTGAACGGGAAAAATTAGGAGGATGCTGGGAAAATTCCCACGAGAAATCCCTCTCATTAAATTTGGTCCCCTCTGGAGTGGAGCTGAGTTAAATAACACAATCCAAATGAATCTCGAAAAATAGTTCAGGGGAGAAGAAATGTGAGTACGAAGTTTTGTATTGATAGACAGAATAGGTATGAGGGGAAAATGTATATTGGTATACAAGCTTTTCCCTCATATCTATTCCCTCTATCAATACAAAACTTGGTACACACATATCTTATCCCCCATAGTACTTTTTGAGATAGGAGGGATTTTTGGATGGAGTTTTCCCGGCATTCTCCCAATTTTCCCCGTTCAAGTACGTTATGGGCACCAATACATAGCACCTCCGGAAAGCTTGTTTCGTGCTGAAGAGAATGAACTATCAATCATGACTTTTCAATGAACAGTGTTGATGCAATAGTTATTTCACTTCGAGCCTACAATTTTCTTTATACTAATAAGCTTAATGGGCCTCAGGAACATACTCCGCTGTCCATGGCGCCTAATTTTTTGTGCATGAACATATCTTTGTTATGCAAGGGGATTCTCGATCCACTACAAGTTGACGACTGAAACCAGCAGAGTAGTGAGCGGAAGGGGTGACCACTCCTCTCATCCTTCTACTGACAGCACTACAGCAGTTAAAGAAGTGGGGGTTTTATTGGGTATTATTAACGGTAACTGTATTGTCAATTGATGTGTTATTTCAATGCACAAGAGAACAAAGTAATTTCAAACTGTTATCAATACCATTTTATATTTTAGAATAAATCAAGTTTCTATCTGCAATACTTTATGTTTAATTAGTCTTTAAAAAATGACAGGTTTTATTGTGTCACCTTGGTTTCACCTTCTGGTTTCAATTATGATTTTTGTAAAGCAAAAATATCAAAACATATCGAGAAGCAGTTTCTTGTACTCGAGTCAGTGTCACAAGAATATATTCCATCTCCGGAAGTTGTGAAAATCAACCATTTTGCGTTGATCGCCATTGTGAACAGCACATTAACAGTGTTTTTTTTATATTATTTGCATATTAAATTTTTGGCTATATTTTGGGAATATTTAATCTTTTGATTAGGACAATTAGCATATTCATTCTATTTGATTTGCATATGTAGCAGAGGGAGCAGACGACATATTAATATGTTATGTATATATATTATTTGTTTAGCGTATTTGATTATATGTAGATTAACATCAGGACTGGACATGATACTGGGACAGCGATATTTCAATATGATTTTCATATAATAATGGAGAAGATAGAACATTTGAGCCTCATATACGCTAGTTTGCTTTTCGTAGAGGCAGAGAAGCCCTCAGAAAAAAAAACTTAAAAAAAGCTTGCTTTTCTGATGGGGCTTTGTCCTGACTGAAGCTTGGGTATGTACAGTCATCCACTGTAGCCACCCTATTTTGATATAGTAACCATGAGCTTCAAACTTTGTCTATAAGCAGAGATAGTCACACTTCCTAGTGTGTTATTTGTGAGGAACATACACTGCTTCTGTGTAGACGACAAGTCGATGTTCACAATGAGTTCGAAGCAAACAAAATTTTAGCGTGTCCGTGGCAAATTGACGATACAATGGAGTGTGAACTTTGCTAGCCACGCCTATTTTTCACGTCCCAGATACAAGATGCGTCGTTTTACCAACGAACTTCTGCCTGAGCGAAGAAGTTGAAGAAATTTGAAATTTTGGAAGAGTCCACTTTGGTCCTAGTTGTAATAATTCAGAAACATCCGTTAGATGTCTCTGGGGTGTGATAATTTTCGTCTCCCTTCCCCAGCATGGTCTGCTACAAGAGTATGTTTTGTAATGTGTAAATAAACTTTCTGGATGAAACCGTATTATTTAGATATATTTTAAATCGATATTATGTTTGTTATAATATTAATGGCTTGTACTAATAGCAATCATAAGCCTGGTTGATGGTTTTGACATTCTAAACGTCACTTGGACAAGAGTTTAAGTACTTCGTAACGAGATGGCAGCACACGTCACGAGAAGTCAACTAGCATGACCAGTGACAAGTTTAGTATTTTTTGTGTGTGTTTAATTAAACATTGCAAATTAACACGGTATACTGCTTGTGAGTGATATACACCAAATAAAAGCTTATTAAATAAGCTAGCGAACGAATATAGTGACATAAAACAGTTTAATTGGTGTGAGCTAAAAAAAACGCATAAAAGTAAACCAACTTGTTGATTTTAAAAGTTAAGTAGGTCACAGGTAGGCTTCCTAGCTGGCAACTAGCATGATCAGTGACAAGTTTAGTATTTTTTTGTGTGTGTTTAATTAAACATTGCAAATTAACACGGTATAGTGCTTGTGAGTGATATACACCAAATAAAAGCTTATTAAATAAGCTAGCGAACGAATATAGTGACATAAAACAGTTTAATTGGTGTGAGCTAAAAAAACGCATAAAAGTAAACCAACTTGTTGATTTTAAAAGTTAAGTAGGTCACAGGTCGGCTTCCTGTGAGGGGAGTACCTTCCCTACCTATTTTGGTAGAAGTGGTTGAAAGTGGTTTGACCCGACGCGGAGTTCAAACAAACAATGAACTTCCGTGGGAATAAAACCAAAGAGTGGAGAACACTCAAGACAGTTGTTTGATGGTCGTGGTAATATACACATCGTTTGCGACAAATTCGGTTTTGAAAAGACAGTTGATTCATAGTCTTGGTGAAATACACATCGTTTTGCGGCAAGTTCGGTTTGAAGTGACAGTTTTTTTTATCTTAACCGGTGAAGTGCCTTGCAGAATCTAGACATGGTGATCATATACTAAGCTCAGGAGAGCATGTTCTTATTTTATTCGTAGTGAATATTAAAAAAGTACTAATTTATTGGTCCTGACGAACTTAGTGCGCCAGTCATTTTTTTAGGCCCGTGACCAATGTTTTTATACATCGCAGCTCGTTTCGATCACACAGTACACGCGTACAAGAGACTAAGTCTATAGCCTTGTACTTATCCTTCGTGTAAATAGTTATAATATTTAAGTGCTTTCGTGATGCTGCGAATTAGTAAAACTTTAAGTCAAGTATGTATTAGTAATAGTAACATGATCAGAAGGACAGCCTTCACAGCCGCCACTGGAGTAGCGAGACACAGCTGTTATTGCTGACAGACACCTGCGGAAGGAGGACAGCTGAGATCCAGAGATCCAGAAGAAGAGGGGATATGGTAACCCAAGACAACCTTGGCCGTCAACTATAGGGAGCCGAAGGAATCAGCGACGAGGTGCAGTAGAATCGGAACACCCATAGATGGACACTTCAAGAATGAAGACATCGGTGAAAATGGTTTTATTTTGTGCACAAACGGTACGATGAGCGAGAGCTCCGCTTCACTATAAGTGTTATTCAAAAGTTAAAATTTTTTTTTCTTATTTCATCTTCGAGTCTGCGCGCGAGTGCGTTGTAACAAAAATGTATTTGCATAATTGGAATGTTCGTTCGGCACATTAAAAAGGATTGGAGTGGAAATTTTGGATTCCCTTTTTCTTCAGACAGCTTTGCCGTCAGGTATGTGTTAAAATTTCCTGTCCTTATGTTTACTTTTCAGGCCAGATGCCGGGATTATACATAAACCGTGAATACGATGAGCATGTTTCATGTAACTGTGGGTAATTTTCACACTCAGGGTGGATGTTAAAACTGCGCATCCCTGTAAGCAAGAGTTTCATGCTGCATATATTCTAAATTATCTTTTCAAAATTTTGTTATTAAGAATTCAGACTCTACCGACTGACCTAATTTCATTTGTTTAAACTTTGTGAGTGGAAGGGTGCGCATAATCATAGTAATTATTAGCTGGTGTGTGATGTTTCCTCCCACATTACCATTCTAGTAAATTAATTATTTTTCAAATTTATGCATCACATACATTAATTCTTTCCCCCGGTCACAAAGAACTTGGCGCCCAGCGTGGGGCACGGCACACACCATCCTGAGTGTAACTTTTGTATCAATGTCCCTTGTAAAGTTTGTTTTGGATAGTTAACGTTGTGGCAAGAAAGTAAAGTTTAAAGTTTTTTATTTGTCTGTTTATTTGGATTATGATGCCACAACGAGAGAGGAAAATTACCCACCGGATTCACGGATATTAGCACAAGCCAGACGCGAGTCAGTATATGTTTTCTTTCAGGTTGTCGCGGGAAGCCATCCAGAAAGTTTATGATTTATTTATGTTAGCTTATCGGTGCGTTAATTGTGTTATTGCTTTTGTGTAATATGTGCATTTTTGAAAGTGTGTTGAAGTCTTTAATGCTTTTGGAGGGGAATAATATATTAGAGAACAGCTAAGCACATTAGAGAATATTTTTGTTTATTGTTAATATTATTGGTATAACACATTTATGGTTTTAACGCGTAGAAAAGCTAGAGAAATGGAGGATTACGTAGACAACAGTTTTGTACAAGATGAATTTGCGCAGGTTATTGAGTTCCCGTCGGAGTCTCAGGACACCGTAGGTGATGCAAGAGGCGATGTAAATACTTCTCTCCAGGAAGTAGTTCCGCCTGGAGAAAGTACAGTACACACTGAAAGAGTAAACGAACCGGAGCAGGTTAGGGAACCGATTCCGTCCACCTCAGCGCAAGTCACTAATACCGTTACTGACCCGTGTCTCGTGTCGCTATTTACCATGATTAAGGAGATGGCAGAGAGACAAGAAAAGTCGTTAACTGAGATTTCTGGAAAACTAGAGACTCAAGAGAAGAAACAAGAGAAGACGTTATTAGAAATTTCGGAGAAGCAGGAAAAGTCACTTTTAGAAATTTCAGATAAATTAGAAAAGCAAGAAAAGAAGCTAGAGAAGCAAGAAAGGGCACAGGAGAGAACGTTAGAAGAGATAGCGCACAGGCAGGAGAACTCTAGTAGAGTTATGCTAGAGAGGTTAGAAGCTGTCGAGAAGCAAATTACTGCCAGTTTCATGCAGGAAATGCTTCAAAATGTCTCAGAGCTGGAGGCCAGGATTGATTCCTCAGCGAAAGCTCTTGATTCCCGGATCACAGCATCCTGCCAGGAGCTGAAAACTTCTGTCGAGGCCACAGAAGAAAGAGTGAACCAACTAGAAGTAAATACTGAGAATAGGATAGGTGAAATATCTGAGGTCCTTTGTTCGGATCTAGCGCAGGTCTCTCGAGATGTCAACCATTTACGTGGTGGCATGGAGAGAGTGGGCGAGAATGTAGCCGCGATGTCAAACGAAGTAGACCGTGTAAAGGCCACCGTGGAGAGTTCCGTAGGGCACTTGCAGTCAAAGTTAAGACGTGCGGAATTGAGATGGGAGGAACAGTTGAATCCTTTTTAATGTGCCGATCTCATCTTCGAGTCTGCGCGCGAGTGCGTTGTAACAAAAATGTATTTGCATAATTGGAATGTTCGTTCGGCACATTAAAATTTTGGATTCCCTTTTTCTTCAGACAGCTTTGCCGTCAGGTATGTGTTAAAATTTCCTGTCCTTATGTTTACTTTTCAGGCCAGATGCCGGGATTATACATAAACCGTGAATACAATGAGCATGTTTCATGTAACTGTGGGTAATTTTCACACTCAGGGTGGATGTTAAAACTGCGCATCCCTGTAAGCAAGAGTTTCATGCTGCATATATTCTAAATTATCTTTTCAAAATTTTGTTATTAAGAATTCAGACTCTACCGACTGACCTAATTTCATTTGTTTAAACTTTGTGAGTGGAAGGGTGCGCATAATCATAGTAATTATTAGCTGGTGTGTGATGTTTCCTCCCACATTACCATTCTAGTAAATTAATTATTTTTCAAATTTATGCATCACATACATTAATTCTTTCCCCCGTTCACACCATACAAGAGAGACGAAATAGATAACGTCAAGCAGTTTCTTGCAATCGATTTAGCGCCTCAAGAGAACACATTATCATCACTCGCTACACTCTACGGAAATCGGAAGTGGTATAAATTTAATAGTAATTATGGTTTCAGTATTGATTTTCATATAGCAAAAAACTATAAGAGATATCAAAAGGAGATTTTATGATACGGGTTTCAACAAGAGTGAGCTTTGTGTCGATTTCTATCTATCTGTAGAAGCCGTAAGTGGCGAAATCAAGTCTTTTTGCTTACGACACTGATCTCATAATGGATAAAACGGAAATAGATAGCGACAAGTAGTTTTATCTATCTATATGGGTTCACTATATAATATGGATTCAGTACCTCAGAAAACCGTTGAGTTTTGGGTCCCACGGTTATACCGGTTAGGAGACGATGAAGAAGAGAAATGAATAAAATGGTGGAATGAAGAAGGTGGGAAAACCCCGAGAAAACTCACGAGCATGGTGTTTGTCCACACGGCGCAAGCTGGGATCGAACCAAGGACCCCCAGCACCGGAGGTGAACGATCTACCACTGAGCCACCGCACCCCCATTCAGTATCTCAAGAGTATGTGCCATTTTCGTTTTATTCCTTTATTGCAACGGAAAGTGATAGACACCAATTACGACTTTTTGTTTCAATGTTAATCTCCACAGAGCCAAAACAGTAACAAATAGCAAGTAATGGCTTTTTGGATCAAAAGATCTAATATATTTCCAACACAAATTTTCTTTTACACCTTATATTTGGAAGACTACGTACAGTGAAACCAAATACAAACTATCACTTAATTCAACATGATGTGCTTATTCCATAGAAAATACGAAAACTCGATTTAGGAGCCATTCAAAAATTTTGTGGCCCCTGATCCAAAAACTAATTATTGGCCAAAATTGGAATCTTTTGATACTTTTTTTTGATTATTCCTAAAATTCTTGGCCAAGATCGTAATCTTTTGATCAATTTTTTGATCATTCTCAAAATTCTTGTTTTGATGTGATTCAGCTTCCGAAGAATAGATTTTATCTGTGATCTCATTTTACTATTGCAACCTGTAATTATAGACTTACTAGTTGAAATTTGACATTTGAACTCACAGAGTTTGGGAGTCTACCGTAGCTTCACAATGTTGAATAAAATTAACTTGTTATATCGTATTGAAATTAGGAAACTTGTAAATTTGGTGCAAAAGCTGTACTTTATTCACCATGTACTGACATGTGAAGTGCCTTAAAACAAAAACATATGTAGATTGATTCAGATCATTTTGAAATTCACAGCAAATTTTTCTTTTACAATAACCATAAAATTTTGCTCCATCGCAACCTCATTTTTGTTCTTACCATACAAAACTTCAAACACAAAACTTGCTCATACGATTGAAATAATGTATATCAACAAATAGTAAAAATATTTATAATGTGTTCTCTTTTAATTATACATAATTTGTTTCGCTCTTCGGCCTACGGAAAAGAGAGAGGAATCCTGAAGTTAGTTCTTAATCCGTGTTCTATCTGACACTTAAAACCATGAAAGACCTGCTTTCTCATTTTTGATAACGTTGCTTGTATGAAAATGCTTTCTTTTCGCCTATGAACGATAAGGAACTAAGCAGTAAGCCAACAACAAGCAAGTAGAATGCAGCTTGGAGATGGAAAACAGACAACGAAATGTCCTCTGACTTCATCCGGCGATGAAAATATTCAGAAGTTACTGAACTATAATGTTTGGCCAACATCATCCATTGATTTTGGATACCTGCTTCTACCAGTCTTCTGAGGAGTATATTCATTCTTGGTGTAAATGGAGATCCAATTGGAAAAGGGTAACTTGACATTGAAACTCCTAGAGTTTCATCGGAAACGTGAAATAATTTATATTTGAAGCCAGATCTATAGTATTTTTCAATCATTAAATAAGCGAAAGCTTTTACATCTATCACTATTCTGTCCTGATTCCGTGCAAGATATTCCATAGACTCCAGCCCATTGGTTACTATTCTTGTCCTTAAAGATATCTTCTGCAATGAGGAGTCCGAAACATCTGTTAGCAAGTCGTAGTACAAACTGAAGATGTCTACAGGTAGTTCCGAGTTTGCTACATCTTCTCGAGTGTTCAAGGACGGATAAAACTGAGGATGAATAACGTTCCTCAGCAACGAGGACTGGTAGAGTGAAGTTATACTTAATAATCCTAACGCAGAAACTATAAACAAAATTCTAGGGTATCTGTTGCTTGGCTGTTTATATACAGATATTTGTAGCACAATAGATAACATATTCAGCATTATCGTTCCAACATCTGTAAAATCCTGCTTTGAAGACAGACGTTTAATCATATATCGAATACAGACTATAAATATAAATAAACATATCATTAATGTCCATAAATGTTTACTAAAAGGAAGAAATATGGACATCCAGTTAGGAATCGGATTACCTAATGGTGTAATAAAAGTGAATTGATTAAATACTGATACAGCCGCGTATTCAATATCATTAAGCCAGTCGTCTAAACATGGCACTATATTGGTACAGAAATCTGCATCTGAAGAAAGCAGCGACACAACTTCTTGAGGTTTATATTTTGGAATATCTTTATTTTCATCTTCATTCAAGAACCTTGGTGTGAAATTCATGTTTGTTATTACGGTTCTTAGTAATTCATCTGTAGGAAGTGTCCTTCCATCTTGTTCGTGAGAAATACTTACTGTCTCTACTGCATCATATCGTACTATAGTCAGAGGATAACCCATTACATTGTACGTTTTATCTTGGAAAAGCAAATCCAAACCAGATTCTCTTCTTTCTATAATGTCCAAAGCAATGTTGTTTTCTTCATTCCGCAAAGTTCTTCCAATGAAAGGAGTGAATGAAATAAAAGATGAACAACCTACTTCATCCGCGTTAACATTACATCTTCCTTGTTTCATTAACAGTTCGACGTTTAAGATTTTCTTTTTCCAAAATGTCCCAAATATTATCTTTAACGTTAGATCATCTATATTTGTGTTTATGATAAATGCAAGGAACTTTCCTCTTCGATTCCAACATGGAAGCTGCTCAAGATACACAATTACTCTATCAAGTGGTTGTATTTCTTGTATCAAAAGCATGAAACACTCGCTTTTGCTGTGTTGATAGTCTGTGGTTAAAGATGTGTTTTTTATATTTGAATTAATATCGTAAACAGTGTAAGGTATATTACAAGTATGAACTGTTTGTGCAAAGGCTAAATCTAACTCAGATATCGATTGCGAAGAAAATATAAAACTCAATTGGTTGCTGCTTGCACAATGTAATGAGCAAACCGATGATATTCTGTTTGGGAAATCCATATTAATTTTTTCTTTTGTGTACGCATCCATTCCAAGCAAAACTTTCAAACATAAGCAAATATTAGTAAGAAGCAAACTCATATGAGTAAAATCATTCATTCTTTGATAAAATTATCTTGTCCAACTTACAACAGGAAAATAACCTGAAATGAGACATTTTTGAAATTTAAGCTTTCAGTTATATGAATCACAAAAGACATATAGTTTAAAGAACATATTGAAATTCGGTTTGTACTCTACAGTTTCAACAACTATTCTATTACATAAAATTGAAAGTGACTATGTGACTTCATCACTCTTGAACCACTCGACCGATCTCGATCAAATTTTCAGCATAGATGAGGTTCGGGCCTGGGATGGTTTTTATCGTTACATATATACCCCTCCCTCTCCCCGAAGTACTACCGTATATATATATTGATTTTGAGTTTAACGTCCCGTTCAGCAGCGAGGCTATATGAGACTTGGACCTACTGATTAACGTAGAATCCGAACCACATGAGCTCCTGCCGGGAATCGAACCCGAGTCTCCCACGTCAAAGACGCGCACGAAGGAGCTCATATATATGGATTTATCATGATAGGAGTTGGATTTATCATTTCACTTTAATAGTGCAACTTAGGGGAGGGAGAGGGGGAGGCATTTAAAAATGATCGAATATGACCGACATTAGTGTCGAATCCATAGTTTTTGGATATAAGATAAGGAGTTGTGCATTTAAAGTTTTTATTTCAACCCTGCAAGCGGGTATTCGACGCTAGTACACAGGGTAGAAAAGTATTCTTGGGCTAGAGAGCTTGCACACTAGTTCTAGAAACGAAAGCGACAAAAATTTATATTTTAAACATATCACGTGATGTATAAGATTTTAAAAAATAACATATTTCGTAGACCTCAAATTTGAAATTGATTAGAACTTTTTCTACTTTTGATACCAATGTGGAAATGATAGGAAATTTAACTTAAAAATGAGATACGACTAAATATACAGATAGAAAAAGTTGCAATTGTTGAAGCAGAGTCGACATGATTAATTTTAAAATATAACATACAGTATTAGTAAAAAGTGAGGCAGTGCTTAGTTTAATAACAGTAACTTAAAACTTGAATGAAACTAATATATGTGACGCAATTAGTTTTCGTGAAATATTCTCGAAAAATCACGTAGATTAAAATCATTTCCAGGAAAACGCTTTTTGCCAAAACTTTTAATTACACTACCACTACTCTAACTGCGTTAGTTTGAAATATTTTAATCATGCCAACGACATCGTGCACTTGAAAACAGCATAAACCTATCTCAACCATTTCGAACCTGATTTTAGTTTAATAGTTAAAAATATTTTGACAGCTGAGAGAGTTAAAAGGGACAAGGGTTGTTGTAGATAACACAAATTAAATTACTCTATTGACAGTACCATCTGGTGTCCATCTAACAGATGTTCGCAACTAAAATATTTCGTTCTAAGCATAGAAGGTATAAATGCATATAAGCGTGGGCATAAAGATTGGAAAGGTTAAGACAACTCATTCACATATATATCATATAAATAAGACTGAGAAAATCGAACAAAATGATCTCATAGTAGTAGTCAGGGGCAGTTCGTAACTGAATTTAGAATAACTCGCGCAAATCAAAACAAAATGACCATTTTCTTGAAGGCTTCCAACTTATGATTTTCTGATGGTTTACATAAATCATAGGTTATTGTCACATATTAGGTTGTTGAAAATTGATATATGGTTTCGGATACTTTCACTTAAGACACATACTTGTGATCATACAACATACCGTCTGTACACTACTGTGTTATATGCCATCCGAAACATTATGTGCTGCACTCCCTGTATATATAGGCCATAGAAATATTTTCAGGCTGAAAGAATACGATACCAAAACACGATTTTCGCAAAAGAAACACCTAAAACAATTCGAAACATTATGAGCTACTATACAATGCAATTTTAACTCCGAGAATTCTATTATGATGATGTGTGTTTGGAAGATAAGAACATGACGGATGTCGTTCTGTCTACTGTTGATGACGACGAATTGAAGGTAGGTAATCACCGAAACAAATCCATGGAAACGACCTTGCTGGAAACTAAGAGATTGCAGAGGAACTAAGCATTGATTATTCTATCTAACACAGCATTCGGAGAAACTAAGGATAAATGGAGAAATAATGACAAACAGATGTCACCCGAATTGACAGAGAATCAAAAATATCCGTGTTTTGAATTCTACCCTACGCTGCTGCTGCTCTTGCGCTACAAAATGATTCATTTCCCGACCACATTCTCACAGTTTTATGCAAGGAAAAGTGAATCTTATACGGACGGTAAGCAATACGTTTCACCAAGGCACTTCCACTCCTAAAACCTTTCCAGAGCCAATGTTATATTCAGAGAAGTAATACGAGGCATTCTCTATTCACCATGTTTTCCCACTGACTTCTAGTTTTTTCCAGCATATGGGTTCTTGAACGGACGTCTTCAACATCTAACAGAGTACACAGGAAGCTCGAAGAATTTATTCATTTATTCGCTCTAGAATCGAAAATTTTTATATGGCTGGAATTCTCATCCACTAAAATGTATTGGCAATAGGTACTTTTATGTCAATTAATTCCGTTCAGTTTGAGTCAAGTTGTGGCAGTTTGAGCTTGGGATTGAAGCAGAATCCTGCATTAATTTCACATCAACCCAATACCTATCACGATTTCCCAATCTTCTCCAGTCTGTGCCAACATCAAGTTTCACGGAACCCAGAAGTATAAGGAAAATACTCTTTAGAATAGACATAAAACAATCAAACGGTTTTGTACTCAGAAAATAAATTACCCAGGGCTTTATATAGATATTCTTAATGTTAAAAATAAGTGAAATTTTAATTTCAATTTGATCTAAGAACTTCTTGTTTCACCCAATCGTATAGTGAAGTTATTCAAAACTTCATACGAAATTCCAAAAAATTCATTCTTTACACAGGGGAAACTGTTAACCTTAACTTAATAGTTTAGTGTAATATAAATATTTCATGACCAACAAAACATTCCTTTAGGATTCGCCAATATGTTGCGACCTATAAGTTGAGATTCAATGTAATATTAGCTATATACAAGGTGTCCCAGGAGAAAGGGTCAATATTTTGGAAATGGTAGTATGGGTAATTCTAAGCACCACTGCCACATATCGCATACTGTTGGAAAGACCATTCCATCACTTTCAAATCCGCTATGTCTTACCTCTGTAGAAAAACTACTGCGTGAGCACTATGTAATATAAAGTCAAAAATGGTTCACAACCTGTAGGTCTCAAACCGTTGAGATGAGGACTCATGTTCATATGAACTTTTTTGTTGAGTATCACCCATACTACCATTTTCCGAAGTATTGCCCCTTCCTCCTGGGACACCCTATATATGAATATTCTTTTTACAAATATTGCAAGTGCACTCTGAACATAAAGTAATGTGGGTCTGTCAAGGAACCAATAAATCAGCTTTAAAATTGCACATATTTGCCTTCCACTCATATAACAATTTAACTAATAATACGTACGCAACAGGGGCGGATCCAGAGGGGGGCGATCGGGGCGATCGCCCCCCCCCCCCACAAGAGGAAACTTTCTTATTTTATATATAAATAAACCCATCCATAACAAGTTTGGAGCTCTTAAAAGTAGCAGTATTACCGCCGACCGCCCCCCCCCCAGAAGTCCGTCCTGGATCCGCCCCTGGTACGCAATTATGTATTTTGAATATTGTTTCAATAATGTTGACCAGTATATGTGTGCGAAGAGTGTTAAATTCAACGTGATCTATGTTTAATTGAATATGACGTATACTTGTATTCATTCGCAAAACTCAAAAAATGGGTAGAATTGCTAAAGTTATGGTTGAAAACTTAATGACAATCTCAGCAGCGATTGTGTTCTGGTAGTAGCTAAAATTAAACTAGCAAACTGTTTCCAACTGACGTGCAGAAGTTTTTGTGACGCTACCCAAACTGTAGAATCTCAAGAGCTACATAGTTGAACAGCGCTTCAACATGGCATCGTAACCACGGTAACGGCGCTCGCATTTTCCACTTTTCAAATCTTCGCGTCTGAAAAAAAAAAAAAAAAACGGTGTACTATAGAGGAGCTAGGAAGAGAAGGTCTCTGACAGCTCGCAGCGGTGTTGCCACTGCGCATATATCAAGACTTTTTCGGTGCATCTATAATGGCGATTTTCTTAATGGTTTAAAACAGAGTGACTGTGATTGGTAACATTAACACCAAAGTAAGGATTGCATTTTTCCCTCCGCACGTGGAAAGAAACTTCCGGAACCATCTTATGATGGCTCCTCTATTAAGAATGAAACATGCCAATCATGCATTAGGAATCACAGTAAGAAGAATCAGTGGTGCCAGCGGTCAAGACCTGGAAATGGTTGATTCTATATAACGAATATTTGATTAGAAAAGAATAGCTAAATAATAAAAAAACTACTTATTTTTTTTAAAATTGAGTGACTCGCCGTGTCTATCGCATCAAGGTAAGACCGCCACTGGTATTAGTATTAGAATAAGCACTCTTCACACACATATATTTGGTGCAATAGGCGCACGCGAAGGAGTTAATTAGCGTAACTACAAAATGAGTAATCTACATGAAAATTACTTACATTATTCCTACGTACTTTGGTTCTCCCTTTACCATAGTGTGTGCATATTTTCAAAGTACACTTGTAATATAGGGTAAATAATAATGATTTTAAATGAAATACTGAAAGCGAGCATTTTATCCTAAAATTGGCGCAATATGCACATATACGGGAAATAAGAGCATATGAACGACTGAGAATAGAGCAAGTACATGGACTTTCTTTTAAAAGAAAAAATACCTATGCATACTAATTGATAGTAACGAAGGGTAATGATAATTTAACTATCATCTGGAAACTCATAATAATTTGTTTGAAACTAAACGGAAAAGAGCCATTTAGTTACATAGAAATCTACTGTATGTTATTTCACATGTTTTATTCCAAAAAAAATCTTGTTTTCCACACTTCTTGTAACACATTTTTCGTGGCACCCATATAGACATTTCACACATCTAATTCAATCATCTAAACGTGTAGAAATTGAATTGAACTAATAGGCATGACAAACAATATTATAGTTGTTTGGATCAGTCAAGCACGGTTGGGATGGGCTTCAAGATCTCAATCTTAGCTTTTGTATCACATTCTTGAGGTGATTTGCTCATGTCCATCTTTTCCTCATGGATGTGTGCGTTTGACCCCAAAACATACAACATTGAGTTTAGCAGCATTAGCACAATGTTCTTATTAGCACCATTAAACTCCAGTGCAGTAGACACCAGACTTGATGCATGATATCTATGCCTCTCTATCTTCTAAAAGATTTTTCTAGTAATCATTTGTACAATATTTTGAGGTTACAACAAACCATACTGAAATACAAAAACGATATTCCTTGACCTACTATCAACATTTGATTTCTTCTTTCCAACAGATCCTATACTAAACACTTTCCATACCTCACCCGCCATATTGAGAAATCTAGCCAATTACGGATTAAAAGTAACAACGCATTCTCGCCGGAAATATTCTATCATATTTATTTCTAGGTTCAAAGAGCTGGGAGCATTCTACGTTGCAAGTTATGTTCAATTCCCGGCAATTCTTCTTGTAATAAATACTACTAAAATTTAGTAGTTCTTGTTCAAACAAATAGATTTAAAAAGAAAAAGTGTTTGTAACTTAAAAAAATGAATTTCCTGTACTTTCCTTGGTACAGTATTGATATTGTAATCCAGGTAAATACGTATATTTGACAGATACTAAAAGTCATAAAACTGGTATTGTTTAATACTAGAATTGAAACTAAAACTGTCTATAAACTAGGATCACTTAAGTAAAGCATAGAATAATGGTAATCGTTTGATTTATTATACGAGTCATTATCGTATATATTAGTTTTCTTTCTGCTTGTATTCTCTCAAAATTAACAAAGTGTAGAAAAAAATGTACAAACGTACAAACTAAGTCACTGTTCCAATATTTACTACAAAAATAGAGCGAAATTCGTGACAAGTACTTAGGAGCACAATTCAAATACAGACGCTCGAGAAACTAGCTCAAGTTAGAGTATCTTTGTATTCTATGCTAATCTATGTTTTAAGCTGTCTGAGACTTCTTTCCAAAAGAATTTCCAATAACTACCTATAACTCTATGGCCTATGGAAGCTGGAGGTTCAATGCCGCATTCACAAAAACTTTCCATTGACTTCTGTCTTAAGTCAACTGAATCCAATTTCTACTTTGTATTCCTATTTCTGCATGACCAATCTTAATATTGTCCTCCCATTTGCACCTAGGTCTTTCTAATGGTCGTTTTCCGATTGGACTTCCAACTTAAAACTTTGAAAGCGTTCCCATTTTCTTCCATTCTGGCTACATGACCTGCCCACCTGAGCCTCCTGAACCTTATGACATGAACAGTGTATGGTAAACGGTATAAATTATGCACTTCCTGACTATAAAGTTTCCGCCATTCCCCATTCCCGTTTCTTTATCTCAAATATTTTCAGTCTACGCTCTTCCCTCAGAGTAAGTGATGTGTTTCACAACCATACAGAACAACAGGCATGATTATCGTTTTATATATTTTAAGCTTCAAATTCCTAGATAGAATTCGCGACGACAAAAGATATTGAGCTGAATAATGACACGAATTCCCTACTTTCGGTCGACAATTGATTTCTTTGAGATTATGGTTTTGGTTGGTTAATATTGACCCTAAATATTTGAAAGTACCCACTTTGCCGAAAGTACTATTCGATATTTTAACGCAGCCATAATTTGCAGTATTATGGTCTCAACGATCTTCCATATATTTAGTTTTTTCTGCATTTACTTCTAAACTCACGACCCTGCAAGCGTTTAATAAGATCTCAGCATTCCAATTAATAGCCTGCATATAATTCACATACTTCAGGTTAAAGTATCGTGTTCTAACTATCTAAGACCAAGGTGACCAGACGTCCCGTTTTAGCCGGGACAGTCCCTTTCTTCCAACCATTGTCCCGTTTTTTTCTGATTCTCGAACGGGACGCCTAAATGTCCCGTTTTTAAGTAAAAATGAGCTAGGTGTCCCGTAATTATTCAAATTATAAATCGTCAATGCAAATTCTACTTTCTTCCGTACCAACACTCGTTGCCAAGGTTCAGCCGTGTCTAGAACTTCTGAATTTTCAAATGGGAATTGAGTGTTCGTGGTTCAAGTGTGAATTCAGTGGGAATTCTGAGAGTTCAACTAGTTAAAACAATTGTCGGGTAGAACTTGCAATCGGGAACCATTATTTGTTATAAAGTTAGAAACGTTGTGTTATCACTCTTACTAGTGTATTTTGTAAATTGAGAACACCGCTGAGTTCCAAAATGCAATCTGGAAGTCAGATATCCACCCCCACCCCGTAGCCGATTCGTATGCGTCCTGTTTTCGCAAGTAAAAATTCTGGTCACCTTGTCTAAGACGCATTTATATTTCTATGCAAATGATCTTGGTGAAGATTTGTTGTACTCGTACATACTTGCCTGGTTTCTCGTTTGTTTCCAAAAATAACTTTTTAAGTCAGAGCCAACGCTTCTTTCATGTATAGTTCTATGGTGCTTTGTTCCCCGGCAGTTAATGAACTACTTCTCTTGAATTATGAAAAATTCAATTGCAATTACATGTCACTCTTGTGCTGGCCACGTTCTTTACCCAAGTGTGTTTCATTGTAAGACCCTCACGTTTTATTTTCCCTTTCTCCCGTTGAAATTGAATGGCAGAAAGCTTGGTCAGTGATCAGCCTTATGCATCTACTGCAATCTACAGTCTGCAATCTACTTACTACTGGTATAAGTCATGGAATGATTAAACTTTTCTTTACAATCATTGCAAAACTAAAATTGTTTCTTGATGTACCTATTTTTCCAATTTTTTTTTCATTGCAATAATATACCATCGTATTTGTGCTTCTGTAAATAAAAACTATACAAATCATCATGAAATATGAACAGTATTGTACTATTCTGTAATTTGTTAGATACAATATCTTCCTGAAAATTCACAAAGGAAATCATTTATGCTATTCTTAGTAATAATAGCAACGAGTGAAAGCATTTCAAATGATTAATGGTTCAAAAATAACATAGCCATTTAGGCGTCCATTAGTATACCAGAAATTACTCCTTCCGTTCGTTACATAATGTTCTTTTAACGTTCAATTCTTCATTGATATTACATTTATTTCACGTGGAGTTATTATCCCATTTATGGTCACGTAATTCGTATCAAAATGATCGAAGTAATTATACTCCATTTTGGCTACTATGTTTTCCATCTGAAACATATCAGTCATAGCATTTCTTTCCTTCAACCAAATACAATATTATTTATAGCTTTTGAATCTTTCAATAAAGTGAAATATATTAGATTGATAATAATTCATTTGGCTAACAGAGTTCTTCCGTTTCATGTCTTCAACATAATTAAATCCAAATCAATTTTCTGCCATCCATTAGTAACTATTGTCCACCTATTTAGTTCATCTAGTACATCCGTTCACATTAAAAAAACAAATATCTATTTTCTATTGCAAAAATGAAAATAGGAGCCTAGTTTTATCTACAGCTTCACGATGCATTCTCAAAATTTATTTCCAGAATTTTCTAACCTTTGTGCACTCATGTTCAACTCATATAACTACATGGTTCGATACAAAAGACCAGATTGAAAATATTTTTACTTATGAGATTTAATATTTTATCTAATTTATTTCCAGTTCCACCTAGGACGATGCTATTTATTTTCTTTAATATAATTTTAAAGAAAGTAATGACCCAATGTTTCATACGGAGTTCGAAAAAAAAATACAAGAGTAATATTTAACGTTTTGCATAACCGTACATTTGAACTCTTACAAATATCTATGGAATTTCCGTTGTAAATAGAGCTGATTACAGTTCCTCTATCTCTTAAGAAAAATCATATAGTTCGAAAAAGAAAATCGAAAAAAACATAACAAGAATTTGGTTCACACAATACGAATGAACTGTTTCAAGTATTCTGCGCTCATCGTTAATATATATGTAACTTGTGAAATATTCAAAATATGGATATTTCTCTCTACAAATCAGTCTCTACATGTGCATAAGCAAGAAACATATTGAAAGAAATATAACAAATTGCTGAAAGAGATGCTGGAGAGGACCGGCATTGAAAGCGAGACACGTATACTGTCACGTATATATATGACTCGAAGAACTGACACTGCATTCAAAAACCGAATCTTACCGTAACGTAGTAAAAAGTTTGATATGTGTATCTGTAATTTTTCCGAACTACATTATGCAAGTTTTTGTTAAACTAGATAAGGAAAATCTTATCTAATTCTACATAAACAGATGCATTGATTCTTGGAATTTCTGTAGAATATTCCCTAGAAACATTTAGAAAACTATAGTCGAGCTACTTTGTGAACTTTGTGCAATTAATGTATTATTACTTCGTAGGGGGTGCAATATCGTATTCTAACATTTGATGGTTTCCACTAATAGTTCCGAAACGCTAAGCTACTGTTAAGATTTGCATGAAAATTAGCTTCGGTTTCATAGTACTGTAGTACACACTCCTAGTGCGAATTGGTTTCTAACAGTCTTTTTCACGTCAAACACAAGAAGTATCAGAGGGATCACTTTAACCCCTCAACCACATTCAACGTTCTTCAATTTGAACATAAATTGTCTCGAAAAGTTGAATGTTCCAAAATTGTCTAGAAAAATTTTCCGTTTTTAAAAATAATTTGTGCGAATTGGATGATAACATTATGGCGTCTAGGGATGGTATCGAGACGAGACGAGACGAGACTTTATACAGTCTTGGTCTCGTCTCGGTTGATAGGTAGCGGTCTCGGTCTCGATTTCGTCTCGAGTCAAAAATCGCCGTCTCGGTCAACAGATGCTTGTCACGATCTCGGTCTCGGTCTCGAAGGCCAAGTCTCGGTCTCGTCTCGGGTCTCGTCTCGAAAGTCTCGAAATAAATAGTGTAAAATTAAAATTGTGAAAGTATTATTATCGTACAGTCTGTCGTTTCCGCTTCTTATTTTTTGCCTTCATTCTTGACTTAGAATTATGGTATGATGTATCTCTTCGTAGTTAATTTGCTAGCGCTAATGCTTTCCATATGTGTGTTCCAGCTTCAATCATCAGTGAGTATAACATACCTGGGATAAAGCAATAATAGTAACCCATATTTCACTTTCAGCAATAGACTTTGTCTCAAATAGCCTCAGTACTGCCTATACGATTAAACTCTATTAAATTAACTCCAGTACTATACATACCTCCTAACGGGTAACGCAACAGTAGCAGCACGAATGTATTTAATCGCGCCGAACTTGAAATTTTACAATTTCTCAGTTATTATCCAATACATTCTGCTTTGACTGTCATTTTAAAAACAGAATATAACGTTCATTATCTTAACAAATAGAGTAAATTATTACTACATTATATTTTGTTTCAAATTGACCAAATGCTTTATTACCGTTTCACATATCAGTGTTTAATTGCCACTTTAAAACAGGAACTTCTTTAACCTTGTGGTGGGAGCTACGGCACGCATCTTTGCTATCTGTGGTCTCGGGTTGGATCACCAAACAAGTTAGATTCAGAGTCCGATGTTTCGTATAGTTCGTGTCTCACTTTGAGTACATTCTGTTTCTTATACAAGTTCATAAGGTCGTAATGTATTACACAAGCATATATCCAGTACTGTAACATAGATTAAGCTTAATCCTGAGCTCTCAGCGGTGCATGTGGTCTTTATTCGAGAAAACTAATCGTGCGTTCATTATGTTGAAATTTTATATTGATTGAAAATTACTTACAAAACATGGACATATATATTATATAAGTAGTCTATATAGGTAATTCGAGCTATATGTATCTATTTTCTCTGTCCCGACAAAACAAGTGATTCTTAACTTTCTAGTTTTCTTTTCTATTAATTTTCGTAGTTTTGGTGCAATATGAAGAATCAAAAATATTTTTTTTTTTTCGCTGTACGAATTTCGTTAAATTTTGGATCCGTTTTTACCCTACCTTACCTAGTAAAAGTGATATATATATATATATATATATATATATATATATATATATATATATATATATATATATATATATATATATATGTGTGTGTGTGTGTGTGTGTGTGTGTGTGTGTATGTATGCATGTATGTATGAACGTTAGAGATAGACTATGCTGTCACCTTTTGGTCGAAATTGAGTTAGCAATACTTTTTAATAGACTATATTCTTTCTAGTGGTGTAATAATGTAAATGTAAAAGCATCTTATTACTTTGTAACTACTTAGTATAGTTTAGAAAACAGTACTATAGGTCTTACTTAAGGAACCGGTTTTTCGCTTCTCCTGTAAAATTACGAAATTATGACTTGGTTTAGTTTATCTCTGAAGTCCAGATATAATAAAATCATGACCATAATCATAATAAACCATTATCAACCCACTGCTGGATGAAGATCCTTGCAAGTCTTCACTACAACTATCTATCTTGAGCAATTCTTTTTCAGGTTACTCCCCAGTTGTCCTTGATTTCGTCAAACCTTCTTGTACAAGGATGTTTTCTACGCTGTTTTTATCTCGTGGTATCCTGTCTAGAATTGTTTTTGTTCATCGATCATAATTTCTTGCAATATGTCCAGCACATTTTCCAGTCCATGTTAAAAATCATTTCATTAGTACCGATCATTAGTTGCTAAATAATTCATTTCTACTGTATATATTTGGCCTACGAATAGTTCAAATCCGCTAAGACACGCTATTTTTTGATCTTCGAATCTGACAACACTGACTCAATGATTTAAATCAACACAATGTGAGGACCTCCATTTGGTCTAGTGGCTAGCACCTTGACTTCGGTTCGCGTGGTTCCGAATTCGATTTCCGGTGGGGGTACAGTTAAACGACCGAAGTGGTTCGGATTCCATTATAATCATTAGCTCCACGTATCCTTCAGACACCCTAGCATAATCGTGGGACATTAAACTAAAACAAACCAAATCAAAAATCAATACAATGTGTATTACTAACTGTACGTCCTTGAATAATTGCATAGGCCTATAGCTATATCATATGGATCGAGTTTGAGGTGGTCGGTGGTCAAACTAAAACAAATGAAATCCAACTAGGGTGTAATTAGAACTTTTAATTAACCATGGTTTTGTGTATTGATACATCAGGATTAAGGCTTAGGGGAACAACTAGGGTTACTGAAAAGTTATCAGTCACGTTTAATTTTAGTTACAATTTGCATTTACACGTATTACTGGAACCAAAACTTTGACACTGACATTAACATTATAAAGACTACGAAAAAAATCGTCTTTTGAAAACATTCTTGCACCATAAAACAAATTACGAGTAATTTTAAAATATTTTACAGTTTAGCTACGTTATTTGCATTATATTTAGAATATTATTTAGCAATTTATTTAAGTTGGCAACACTACTTAAAATAATGGAACTGCGACTTGTAATTAAAACCACCAAAAACTATTGTTGTAATGTTATAGTAGCAAACTAAAGCAACAATCATTATAAAAATTTAACACAAATACGTCACTTTAAGCAGTATAACAATCACTATCCACGTGTTTGTTATCTCTAAAACGGTTTGAAATAACAATTGTTGTAAATGACATTATGATCACTTAAGTCTTTTGGAAGCATCTACATGATGAAACGTGATATGTCAGCGCGTTTTCGAAGTAGTCTTTAGAAAAAGTTAAATTTTCCATTTCTGGTAACTTTGTTCCTTCCTTCATTCGAAATACATTATACCACGATTATAGTATTTGACGCTAAGATACAAATGATGCGCATTGCACCGTCTATGCCATTTGAGTTATTAGAGATCTCCAAAATCTTGATGTTGGTGATACTGTATTGTGCTTTGTTACACTGAATAATATATGTATATGTGGTATTGTGGTTTTATTTAATATCTAAATTAGAAATATGTAATACCTTACATAGTACAATTTGAAAAAATAGAACTCTATTTTGCGTTGGCAACACTGCTTGTTTATCTAGTAGTATTGCAGAGTATCTGGAAGAATTTTCACTTCAATATTTCACACAACATGGTACACATTTTCAGTATTTTTAATTATATATATATATATATATATATATATATATATATATATATATATATATATATATATATATAGGCGCGGATCCAAGGGAAGGGCTATATCCCCCCTTAACGCTCAGGTTTACACTGAATAAAATGATCTTCAATCCTGCTTTACACTGGATAAAGAGGTAAAGTATGATTTAGCCCCTCCCTTGATCATATCCTGGATCCGCGACAGAGAGACAGAGAGAAGATTATATACAACAGCAGTGGATTTTGTTTCGGAAGAGGCTTGAGGAATGGTAAGAAACATTTGTGTTGTACGTGCAATGCGAAAAAATGATCAGAAATTTATTTCCGGAGTAGTGTTGCCACGAGACGAGACATTTTCGTGTCTCGTCTCGTTACGAGACGAGACGAGACACGAGACGGGACAGAACCCTTTTAGACGAGACACGAGACGAGACAGGCTACTTGTCCCGTCTCGAAAACGAGACGAGACACCGGACGAGACGGGACGTCTCCTGAAATGTCTCGTCTCGTCTCGTGTCTCGAAAATGAAAACGCTGGCGAGAATGGCCAAGATTGAAATTGCCAGTGGTCATATATATTGCAAAAGGAAAATCCCATTTGTGAGAAAACATGTTGAAAAGCCTTCATAGAAAGGTGTCCTCTGTCTATTGAATGAAACAATCGTGATACATGAGCTTCCAGGAATATCATCCTTAATGTCTTGTCCCTAATTCCCCTTGCTGTAAACTGAGGAATTCTCATTTTTTTTTCATTTCTGGCTGGAATGATGACAAACAAAATCAAAGACAGGGAAGATTTTTACAAGGTCAAGAAACCGAACTACCACAACCATCTATTCAATTTGAAAACTGGGCAAGGTCTACACTCATTACAGGCTGTAGTTGAAAGTTCTGGCTGAGATGGCGGAAGAGAACAGAACAGACTACACTTGTCTTTATTCTCTGGTGGCGGTATTCTTTTTGCTATATGAACCGAAAACGGCAATTGAAGTATGTCATCTTGCAACTAAAATTTTGTCTTCTCTCTCTCTCACACACACACAAAGATACACATACACATAAAAACACACTTTTACCATTTTACCAATCGCTCGCTTATTATACAGCAGTCATGTTGTAAAATTGACCTCTTAGTTTGCAAGCCGGGCGAAGGACAAAGAAAGCAAAGATATTATTGACGAACCCTTCAAATTGTTTGCTTTTAGGAAATTTATGATACTAACAATAACACTTTAGGTGAAGAGGTTTTACAGGGGGGCCTTCGTTTTGTTACGCGGATATGTTTGATCTGACCAGAGTGTGAAATTGCCCTCTGTTTCCATGTTGAGAGGAGCGGAATACTTCCCTTTCCTAGTGAATAATATTCATTAGGACCTGAATTATCTTCAGAAATGATTTCTTACAGAGTGTAAAGAACATTTGGTATAATATTCATGGAACTCCGTTCAAAGCAGAAAATATCATGAGAATGATCAAAATTCGAACATTGAAGAACATAATTAACAGAAAAGAAATAGGATACCCAAACCATATTTTTAAACCTGCTATAAAATGTATATCCTATATTTTTACTAATTCCTTACTCCCATGAAAGTATCCTGGGGAGGATATTCTCTCCAATTTTTTCAGACTGAAATCCTTTAACCCGTACGATTTCGCCCCCTGACACAATACGAAAAAACAAATGCTGTTAAAATCCATACACATGACCCTTCCGGGACTCAACGCGGGGCCTTCAAGCCGATGGTCTATCGCCGCAAACCGCTCGGCTTGGTACGAAGATGTACGTTGTATGATTGCGAATAGATCACGACAATATAAGAAACTTTAATCCAAAATGGCCACCCAAAAATTAACTTTTTTTTAGACCACTAGCTAATCTGGGTGTACTGTCATGAGTTTGTTACACAAACGGGGCAACCACCACATAGTAGCACACACACCGCGGTTATGGGAACAGATTTGAATCATGGAGGTGAAGACTGGCCCCAAACATTCTTTCGTCCGATGTGTCGTTCAGCTCCCATTACTATGGCACTTCAAGTAGAGTTTACTGTGCAGTAACATATAAAATTTCAATCAAATACTTTCCATTACTCAATAAAATTATTTGGTTCCGAGCTTTTTTTTTAAAAAAAATAATTGCAACAAATCTAAACATGCTAAAATGAAAAGTAGTTTTTGGATTGGTATGGGTTAACACTGTGAAACTTAAAGGCTGGAATATATGAAATCAAAGTGTACACACATATCTATCTCTCTATTTATCTATATATCTTTCCATCTCTCTCTCTCTCTCTCTCTATATATATATATATATATATATATATATATATATATATATATATATATATACAGGGACGTACGGAAGGGGGGGGACACGGGGGTCCGGACCCCCCCCGAAATTTCAACTTTTTAAAAATTTAGCCTAATTTTAGGGGCAATTTTAGCAATTTTAATATAAAATAGCTTCATATTTAGTTTGAACCCCCCCCGAAATAAATTCCTGGGTACGCTACTGTATATATATATATATATATATATATATATATATTGAAACTGGTGAAACAAATTTCAATGTTTCAGAATAAAAAATAAAAAAAGAAGCCAGGGTCGAGAAGCCTCAGACAACTAACAGCAGATATATTATCTTGTAAACTATTTGTCCTTGCCTTATGAGCTTATTTGAATTTATTTTTAAGACCTTTAGGCAACTTTGGCCGAATTGATGATGATGGGAAAATTAGTGGAATGAACAAAGTGGTAGGATACTAGAAAACTTCGAGAAAACACACACATTCGAAAAATGAAATGAAATGAAATGGAATCTTTGAGTTTTACGTTATGCCGGTTAGGCTAAAGGAGACAGTGATGATGAGTAATGAATGAAATGGTGGAATGAAGAAAGTGGAAGGAAACGGGAGAACCCGAGAAAACCCGCGCTCACGGTGTTTGTCCACCACAAAGTTCACTTGGCGAAGGCTGGGATCGAACCCGAGACCCCAAGCACCAGAGGTGAACGCTCTACCACTCAGCCACTGCGGTCCCCACACACATTCGATGTTTGTCCACCACAAAGCTCACATGGCACTAACCGAGATCGAACCGACTACCACATACACCAGAGGTGAAGGCTTCACGGTGTAGCTACCGTGACATTTCTTGTCTTGTGTGTCCTGGGTAATACTTGTAACTTAGTTGTATCTTGATTAGCATGATGCAGCCTGCTACATTTTACTTTCGTTCCCATGGTATGCTGCTATATTTTTACGAGACAAGACGAGACAAACAAGACGAGACGAGACGAGACGGGACAGAACCTCTCAAGACGAGACACGAGACGGGACGAGCACATTTTTTCAAGACGAGACACGAGATGAGACATGCTTTGCACGAGACGAGACGAGTCAGCCTGAAGTCTCGTCTCGTCTCATCTCGTGGCAACACTATTCCGGAGGGGCTTGGGCCCGACACCTACCCCCTAAATACGCCACTGTGCATCAGTCAACTATTCCCATATTATCTCACACAGCAACGAAACAAATTTTGAGTAAAGGCAAAATAGCTGTAAATATTCGAGACGAGACCATGACTTTCGAGACTGACCAAGGTCTCGTCTCGGTCTCGTCTCGATTTATAGAGGTCTGTCTCGGTCTCGGTCTCGTCTCGGTATATAAAGGTCCGTCTCGGTCTCGGTCTCGTCTCGGTATATAAAAGTACGTCTCGGTCTTGTCTCGATAATTCGAGTCGAGACCGAGACGATACCAAGACTAGTCTCGGTATCGGTACCATCCCTAATGGCGTAGGATGCAATAGTGTTTCCCATCCAAGGCGTAGAAGGTGTCTCGGGTCATTCTAGCCACGTTCTGCAATGGGAGGACCACTTTGTCATTCAGGAGTGCTGGCTCGAGAGTTTTGAGTTTTTCTTGAACACGGCTCAGCTACTGACAGTACATAGTTGAATAGATATCTGACCAGCTGGTAGCACTTCCCAATGCACGATACCGCGAACAGTTCACCAAATACACAGGAGAAACTTCTTCTGGAGCAATGCTGGTTTTGGCTTTTTGGAACCGGTTCATTTGATGCTAACCAATGACGACGGCGCCGTGGAGCTTCGTACAGGACTCACTTCTCATCATATGTCAACAACCTGTCCAGAAATGGCTCCTTACTCGGACAAGACAGCAAAGAAACACAGGTGTATGCTCGCGTTGCCTTCTCACCCGGAGTCAAATCATGTGCGACTCACCGACCCAACTTGTAGTGCTTCCCAAGTTGATGGAGGTGCTGCCAAATGGTTTCTCCACTCACACTCAATTGTAGTCCCAGCTCGTCATGTCTGGCCACTGTTCGCCTCAATTGATGTCTGAAGATCTTCATTTTGTATATGTGTTGGTATTCCGGCACGTGTTGCGTTTCCGAGTGTTTCGTCACTGTCCTTAAACTTGTTAAACTACCGCTACACTGCCCGCGTAGTCACGACACCCTCACCAAAGGTCTGACATATCTTCCGCCCCGCTGCAGCGGCGCTTGACCCCACTTTGTAAGGTACTGCACACACTCCCTTGTGACGCTCAGTGGAAGTCCCATTTTCAGTCTGTCCTTACGCGCGTTCACGGTGTAACTGAACTGCCACAACTAGGTAATATGTTGGATATACCCACACCAACAACTGACCTTCGCCTTATCTCCAATTCGCATTCAACTCACAGTGTGAGGGCCAATTGAACACAGACCTGCACAAAAGTGACAGAACTTTCTAGGATACCTTTATAATCTACCTAAAGACTACAAAAAGGTGAAATAAATACTCATACATAAGAAGACCAAGTTTCATTTCCGGACGAAATCTATGAGAAGATTTTACATCGCTTCAAAACTTTCTAACTGAGGAATGATACCATTGCCCCTCAGACAAACGTATGAATTATTCTTAAAATGAAACATACTAAATTTGTCAATTTTGTATATGTGGTATCGGATATATATTCGAATCCAGTCTTCAGAGTATTAAAATATAAACTTTATTTTATTATTTGAGTCTGGGTATATATTTGATGTAACGGCATTTGCAGGACGACCAGGGCCGGTCCTAGGTAATTTGCCGTCCCCTTTTCTCCAGAAAGAACAAATCTTAAAAGCCATGACCCTATCATGAACAACAAAGAGGAGGGGAAAAGCACCCGTATTCAGAAATGCCTAAGCACTACAAATACAATATCGTCGTATCTGTTTTTTCTTTAAGTATTAATGTATTGTGTTAGTGAAAGATAAAGCAAACACACCTGCAGAGAAAAGATGGTAATCCTTTTTTATATAATTTAATATCAAGTTTAAATTTCAATATATCAGTTTATAATCCCAGTGCCACTATCTCTTTTATCTTTATTTCTTGATTTTCTCTCTACATCTGTTTTTTTTTTTTAAAAAAAAAACTTGTTTCCACCTTCAATGATAAAGAGCTTGTTTATAACAAAGACGAGACTAGTTTTCATATCAAAACCGTGAAAACAAACTAAATGGAACAGGTGTTCGTTACTGTTCGAGAATTACGTTCTTATATTTGACAACAATCAAGCAATTCATGGTGGGATTTTTTGACTATTTGCTTTAGCATTATCCATGTGACCTTAAACAAATGCGACCTAAACTTCATTTATGAATGTAGTATTCAAATAGGTCAGCTTTGTAAATTTAACTACCATCATCATGAAGTCTGTTTCCAACAACAAATATTTGTTTTAAATAATATGGTAGATTTTGTAGCACCTCGAAACTTGCCGCTCCGTGCAAATGCACGTTTTGCACATATGGTAGAGCCAGCCCTGGTGACAGCATTATGCAGGAGTTTTAACCAAGGAAATTGAAAGTTCCTTTGTGGCTATATGGATTTTCACGGTGCGAACATGTGTGGTTCGGATCACAAGTTAAACTGTAGGTCGAATATTTTGCACATTTTCGGCGTTGATAAGAAAATGTCAAGTCTCATTTACTGTAATTGTGCGTCTACTCGTGTTGACTCCTATAATTGCTAAGAAATCTACATCTGACTTTGCATATAGACTATAGATAATTTTCTTATGGAGATACAAAGAAGTAAAGTGAGAAAATATTTTCAGCATTTGCTACTGAAATTAGCATGCTCGTAGAACAGTGCAAGAAAATGAATGGGAAAGTACACTTACCGTACTATTACTCTAGTGAAGTTAAAGTATTTAAAAAGCAAATGTAAGAATAAACCAACCACATTAAATCATAGTTGAAGTAGTTCTGTGTTACTTTGGTGTGAATTTTATTATTTTTTATTTTATTCGTTTGTACTAACATCTTACAGAGCTAATTTATCAAGGAGTAAAACTACGTTTACAAAGCCTATTGCATTAACAATTTTTTAAAAATTTTTACTAAGTATAGATTATTTACACGAGAAATTTTGTTTCATAACTTACATGGGAAAGTTAGGTTGGTTAATTAGAGTTCAGCCCGTTGCTTCATTCTGTATGTGACGCGATCTACAGTTGAAAATGGATTCGGAACCAACGTAATGCAATCAAATTTCAAGGTTCCCTACCGGAAAATAACCCTGACACGTCGTGCACCATAGATGTAGGTACTAGCCTCTAGATCCTGAAGGGAGATATTGGATTCTGCACTGAGAAAAAAAAAAGTGTGTAGCGTAAGAATAAACGTAGGTTACATGCGTAAATGCTGTAGTTTTTGGACTTAACGTACAGCAAACATTTAATTTAAGAAGTATATTTTATACGCACTTTTCGTATAAGTGTTCCGAATAAACGTACTTTCCGTACGAAAGAAGGAACTGTATATAGGCGGTCAGAATCTCACATATAGATGGACGTATGCAACATACAGCTGACGTATGTAACTTACGTATATGTATGTAATATACGGAAGACTGTTAAATGCCATACATCCTGCAACGGCATGATGTAACATCTAAGAGCAGTATATATGTAGGATATGGATAACGTATGCTTCGTACTGATTTCCGTAGTAAACATAAGGATCCGTATACAGTATTTGTACAATATACTGCTATCCGGATAATGAATTTTCCTCAGTGTGGGATGGAAAGATACGAGATTGTCACAATATCTGGAGTGTTGGAGTGTGTACAGTGTGAAGGTGTTTCTTTGATGAGATTTACATATTATTGACGTATTATGTTAATTGCACTATGTTACCTTAGAGTATGGTTCCCAAATTTTCGGACTAAAAACCGCATCAAATTTCCAGACACACTGTGAAAATTTACTCTAAACCATAATAATATTCTAATGCGTAAGTCTTTTTATGTGAAATAATATTTTAAACTGAACTCTTCTATACTCTCAACGCATATTATTCAACTGTACCGTGTTCATTATCATTCATATTAATAAGCACACTTCATATGGGTGAAAATTTACGAATTTTCTAAACACTAATTTTTATTGCCAACAATATATTGTGAATTACATTTTCCTAAAATACGATTGAAAAGTTTTGATCACAGGTCTATCTGCAACCAATGGAAAGTAGCACCTAGGGCGCTATAATCGATTAGTCAATATTTCAGTTTCTTCAATTATAGGACGATATTTATAATTAAAAATCTCAGTGCAAGATTCCTTCTAATTGAATGTAATTAATAAAGATAATAGAAAACACTAATTATCTCTATGAACTACTTAAAGATAATAATCCAACTTACAAGATGTTTTAATTAAGGTATCGTCACTTCCAACACAAATGACTAGCAATAAATATCACCGTTAGTATCGATATAGAGGCAGACATTGCCTTTTAACAAATAGCCATTTATCATACCTAATGTATTGGTATTACAATGCTTAGCATAATAATTGTTCCTATCCTAATAACATTATATTATTTCATATTCGTGTTGTAGTAGTAACTCAGGCAAACATGAAAAATATCGAACTCTTAGCAAAATAAACTTTAAATTATCAATCCGGGTTATTTTCAAGCAGGTTTCCTTAATTAATAAGTTTAGTTCATTACATAAATGCTAAAGATATCCAATTTCGTTAATAGTAATTAGACATTCTTTGTCAGTTGGTTATAAGCCTCTCACATAGAAATTAGTAAAATGGTAATTCAGTTTGATAGCAAACGTTTCTTCATTAGTAATTCAGCGTCGTAGTCGCTGTATTACGCATTCCTATAATATAGCGCTTAACGCAAAAGACAGTCCTACGGTATGTTAATTAATCAGAAATTAATAATCTAAAATTTTTAATTTCTTTCGTGTCTTGTTGCAATAAGCAATCAATTTTGATTTATATAAAAGAACAGACATGAACCAAAACAGCAGGAAAGGAAAATTATTGTATTTTTTTTTTAAAACATAGTGCATACCAATAGCCAAAACATCATATATATTGCATTCAAAGCCTACAGGCAAATAAATCTCACAATTCTACCATTAGAAATATATTAGGCTAGTGCGAACGGAATGTCTAACTCAGGTACGTCATTCTCAAATCTTAGAAAATGAAAACTACAATGTTTGGTTATTTAAAATAATCGCCGTCTGCAACAACAAACTTTTGCTATCGTTCAGCCTACAATTGGATTCCGTGGCGAAAGAAACCTTTCCAACCTACAATACGAAGAAGACTTTAACCACACTTCGCACCGTTCAATCATCAGAAAAGGTCTTCTCTCTCACGAACTTAACCAGATGCCAGGAGAAATGGTAGTCGCAGAAAGAGACGTCAGCAGAATAGGCGAGTATGGAAGGATTTCATATTGTAACACTGGAGAATCTCCAGCGTCTTCTTTAGGGGACACATGTCGTGCAACGTGAGTACACTATCGTTTCAGATCGTTTATGATAGACAAAAAAGATTCATAGTTGTGGTGTCCATAAGTCCAAGTTCATCTTATTAGCTGTATAGAAGCTCTAAACAATAGTGGTATGATGTATGCCTAATTCATCTACAATAGCATGGACAATTTTCGAAAAGCCTGCTTCCACGGTTCCTAAGGAGCTCATTCAAACATAATATTGGACTCTGTCCTACAGTCTCATTTTGACATACTGTCACCGGAACGAAATTTGACAAAACAACTACGAATAGTGTGATAATTCACCATTCCTGAATTAAATATAATATTAATGTTTTTCTGTGGTATACTGTGAAGGATGTCGAAGTTCGAGTTCGCAAAGAAAAATATTCTTAATTGTGTATTATCTGTGTTGCATTTTTATACGATAATGTTTAAAAACACTGAGGGTGCCAAGCCTGTTCACTGGAAGTGTACTGAATTTGTGACCTTAAAACATATTATCTTAGTATATTATTCATGTGTTGTGTTGCTGAGGTGTTTCCCACTAAACACGAAAGTAGACATTAATTTCATATCAACCTAATAGTTAAGATATATTTAAACTAAATTACATAATTCTTACCAATCACTGTCTTTTTGCAGGTTTTACAAAAATATTGCAACTCATTGAACTGAAAATCTTAACCGGATACGACCAATTTCTTTAAAGTATCCCCTTTTTTACATCGACGACAAAATAATTCTCTTTTAAAGTGAAAATTAACAGTACAAAAGCAGTTGAGGTTTTAATAACGTTTGGAGTAAAGAATCATGAAGATTTCAACGAAATTATTGTTAATGGTTATTGTCTTTTAAATTCTGTAAAATTGTTTCAACACTTTCCAAAAATATATTTACCAAAAAACTATAGAAGTTAGACTCCTTAATCTCTAGCTGTTAACGATGGTCGTCCTTAGTTGTGAACATTAAAATGACGTTGAACAAAACCAAAGAAAAAGAAGGAACTCTATCGTTTCAATAATAAATGTGAAGAGAAAGAAAAAAGAATTAATATCAACTATAAACGGTGCGACAGAAGATAAGTGAAAGATCCTATGGGAAATATAACTAATTCGCTTGTAAGCGAGTTCTGCCGCCTATCATAAGAAAACTTATTACACCATAATCGAAGAAGGTAGCCAACAATAATTATTCTTCACGAAGGACACGTAAGAAGGAAAATATGTCATTGATTTTAAGATTAATAAATATACTCCATAGTTCTGGATAATCACAATCACATTTTAAAACATTTTTCTGACCAGAACAAAATGAATTATTTAATAACTTCAACCTCGGGTACATAAGGATAGAATACCTACTATATCTACACATATTTTCTCATCAGAAGAAGCAGCATCAATGTTGTATGATTTGAACACTGGTACAGAATTTGAAAATTTTGCCTTAGCACAATGAACACAATTCTTATTATTTTGGCAAAATAACTTTAGGTATATTCAGATATCTGTAAATTGAATTCCATAACTGTAATTCTTACCGATACGTGTCGCAGTTTTCGCAGCTTTTGTGAAAGTGTTACTACTTATTGAACTAAAATTCTCAAAAGAAAATGCGATCAATACCTTTTAAAGGTTCTTAGAGAGAGCGAGCGAGAGATTGATTGATGTTTATTTCATATTCCACTTGAAGCATATCATACATCAAAAATTTTAAATATTGAAAAGTCATAGAAAATTGTAAGAAAAATTTATTAGTGTCATTACTCTATCTTATACCATATGGACTTTTAATTTAAAAATCAACTTCGATATTTCACTCTTTCATTCAGCTCTAAAAACTAGAATTTGTTAAATTTCGATGCTAAACTTAGAAAGTATTTTTTTTTTAAATTTCGAACCAGGGCGTCTCAGGGGGGTTTACCGAGACTGGCCTGGAGACCACACAAGTTGACTAAGAGTTACCAAATTTTGGTCACGGATACCTTGGTTCAGGCCCCAGACCAAGGCGATGAGTTTTTGTCAAAATTCGAACCAGGGGGCTGAGGGGGGCGTTTAATGAGACATGTAAAAGTAATCCAAAATGACCGATATTAGTGTCAAATCCATAGTTTTCGCGGTAGCTGAGATCAATGGTGACACTTCCATTAGCGATGTCTTGAAAATTCAGCTACCATTGTATGCGGCCCGGGGGTCAGCGGGGAGGGGGTGATACCGAGACGTGTAAAAATAGCCCAAAATGACCGATATTAGTGTCAAATCCATAGTTTTTGTGGTCGCTCAGATCAATGGTGACACTTTCATTAGTGATGACTAGCAAATTCAGCTACCATTGTATGCGGACCGAGGGTCACATGTTGTTGTTTTTTTTTTTTTTTTTTTTTTACCAAGATGTAAAAATAATCTAAATGACCGATATTAGTGTCAAATTCATAGTTTTCGCGGTCGCTGAGATCAATGATGAAACTTCGATCGTATTCACCCCATTCGGTTGCGGGCCGGGGGTTACCGTAGGATACCGAGACATATAAAAATAATCCAAATGACCGATATTAACGTCAAATCCATAGTTTTCGCGGTCCCTGAGATCTATGGTGACACTTCCATTAGCGATGATTTGCAAATGTAGCTACCATTGTATGCGGGCCGGGGTCACATGTAGGGGGTTTACTGACACATGTAAAAATTATCTAAAATTACCGATATTAGTGTCAAATCAACAGTTTTCGTGATCGCTGAGCTCAATGGTGAAACTCAAGATCACATTTACTTTGGTTAGAAATTTTTTTTAAAATTTCTAACCAGGGGTTCTTATGGGGGGCGTTTACCGGGACCGGCCTGCGGTCTGGGCTGAGTCTTACTAAAATTTGCTCACAGGTACCTTTGTCCAGGCCCCAGACCAAGACGAATAGTTTTTTGTTTCAAAATTCGAACCAGGAGTAGGGATGCGCTCGAGTCGAGACATGTCTCGAATCTCGACTCGACTCGACTCGAATTCGAGTCGAGATTCGAGTCGAGACACACTTTGTAAAATTCGAGACGAGTCGAGACAAACGTATTTCTCGACTCGAATTTTCGAGTCGAGACACGAGTCGAGTCGAGACGGCTCTTAAAAATCTCGACTCGACTCGAATGTCTCGAAAATTTTTCTATAATTTTTAATATTATTTTGAAGAAAGTATTCACTCAGAAACAGGCTTGAAACCAATTCCAGCTTTTATTCCTTCAGAAAGGTACAGAACGCATAAAATTAATAGTTAATCTTTAAAGATCAAGATTTAATTTTCAGCTCAATTCAGTTAATTAGAACTAATAGTTAATGTTGTTGTATTTGGTTGTACTGCAAATATAATGATAATAATAATAATTGATTATCTAGTTTGTATAAAACTATTATCCGTAGTTTAAATCTAGTTTGTATAAAACTATTGCGATAAAGTGAACTTCATAAATTCTCTGATTGAGCAGTTGATAGTCTATAGTAATTTAGCATAGTTATAATTATTGTTTTTGTTCCCATGAACGCAATAGGGTTACGTAACTTCTGGATTATTCGCTTGCCCAACTATTTTGAGGCTTTAATATGTTGCAGCATATCAAGAGCTACGGATAACATATAATGAAACATTTGTTGTACATCACATATTGTGATACCAGACTATTTTACATAGTATATATTATCTAATATAAAATAAAGAGTTTTTTGTGTGTTTGTCTGTCTGTTTGTGTGCGACCTGGGGACCAGACGAGTGGACCGAGAGTTCCCAAAATTTGGTCACGGGTACCTTGGTCCAGGCCCCAGATCAAGACGAAGCGTTTATTTTTAAATTTCGAACCAGGGGGGTCTCGGAGGGGACGTTTACTGGGACCGACCTGGGGACCAGACAAGTTGACCGAGAGTTACCAAATTTTGGTCACGGATACCTTGGTCCAGGTCCCAGTCTAAGGCAAAGCGTTTTTGTCAAAATTGTAACCAGGGGGGTCTCAGGGGGGCGTTTACCGAGACATGTAGTAAAAGTAATCCAAATTGATCGACATTAGTGTCAAATCCATAGTTTTCACGGTCGCTGAGATCAATGGTGACACTTCCATCAGCGATGACTTACAAATTCAGCTACCACTGTATGCGGGCCGGGTGTCAGATGGTGAGGAATACCGAGACATGTATAAATAGCCCATATTGATTGATACTAGTGTCAAATCCATAGTTTTCGCGGTCGCTGAAATGAATTGTGATACTTCCACAGGTGTGTGACTTCCAAATACAGCCCCCATGCGAAGAATGGGTATATTAAGCTAGTATTACAATAAATGGACTGCTTGGATGCCAAGAACTAGTACAGATAAGTACCTTTCACTTCTGTGAATAGGTATTTTTTAAAGGATTTTTGTAAACACTAAATTATAAAACAATGAACTACATACAGTAGTTATGGTTTTGGTTCCCAACATAAAAGAAATATGAATTGTTCATGAGATATTGAACTTTAACTTTCACTCCTGGAAAATTTCAATTTTGGAGTTAGGCCACTTGGCATCGAAGCAGTTCACTGTAAGATAAATACATTCCGCACATTAGTAACATAGTTGTTCAGGAGCCTTCGATTTCCATCCTCTCAAATGAAAGCTGAACGATTGCTTGATACATGCTGACTATATAGGAGAAATAGTGTATTAAGTTTTCGAGCTTTGGTGCGTATCCGTATTTACACTCTGATATAACTTTAAGTTCACACTCAAATCGAGCTAATTGTTTAATGCATTTCAAAAGCTTTTGTTTTTATGCAGCTCATTAAGGAAAATCTATTTCATAATCGTAACATTTATGTACTAAGAAACTATGAACGTAAAGTGGACTCGACCTAGCCTCGTGTCTGCTGTGACTCAGTGGCACAGCTTTCACCCTTGGTGTGTAAGGACTCTGATTCTGTGTGTGTGTGTGTGTGTGTGTGTGAACTCCGTGGCTAGTGTACGCGTCTTTGTCGTGGAAGACTCGGGTTCAATTCCCGGCGCGAGCTCATGTAGTTCGGATTCCACGTTAATCAGTAGGTCTACACTTCATATATCCTCGCTGCTGAAAGAGACGGCAAAGTCAAAATCAACTTAACAATATATATGTGTGTGTGCTTATGTGAATTTCCTCGTGGCTGTATGGTTAACACATACATTTTGATCGCGGGAGCCTCTGGTTCGATTTACGGTGGAAGCTCATGAATTTGTTACCGGTATTCCACTTTAAACTGTAGATCCATGCCTCATATAACCATACATATAATATATATGCCTTTGATACTCTTATTTTCCGACTTGGAAGCCATCGAAAATTTCCGGACACAGAGTCCCGTAGACCGAAAATGACAAACATGGCTGCAGAGTAAAACTGCCATAAAAATTTAAGCTTTTTAGGCTAACTTAATCCTTATATATAATGCAACTAGCTTGGCCAAGTTATAATGGAGGAAATGCTATCATTTGCAACACTCTGAGAATAGAAAATGTTCGCCAGGTATTACTATCCTCCCCTCTCCTGCAGAATGAAAACCCTGACTAAAACTCAATATTATATATATAACTATTTTGTGTAATGTAACAAACAGTGGCGGATAGTATTCATGTTTTCTTGCAGAGGTCCTTACGAGGGTTCGCTTCCATCTTCCTCTCCCCAAGAACTAAGATAAATTAAAAAATTGCGATTACTTGTTAATCTTGTAAAATTGCGATTACTTGTCAATCTTGTACAAAGGACGCAATTAAAGTCCCAGTGTAACACCTCTTCACATTTAGATTTTTGCCCTGGAAGAAAACCAGTTATTATTGTTTCTTGATTTCTCAGTCTCACCTACATAAACATACGAATAGAATTAAAGGATATGACATGTTTAGAGTGCTTGCACGTGACATCTAACTATATTTCTCATCAAATGTGTCACAGATGAAAATGTCCGTTTGTACTGCCTCTATTTTCTGGTACACATGTTTCATTTATGTTATGTTGCTAAAATTCGTTAGGAAACAAGTACAGACTGCGCCTGTGTGCCTGACAAAACGTAAATGTACTGGATAATTATTTCTTCACTTTCTTCAAAAAAAAAAAAAAAAAAGTAACCCATCTCATGTCGGCTAACAAAAGGAGGTAGCGGACCAAAGATAGCCGTTGTTTACCTAAGGTCGTTACACAGCAGGGGTTTCACTCAGTCAGAGAGAGAAAAAAAATAATTTAAAGTTTCTACATTTGTTTTGAACTGCAATATACTTCTTCCTTTTATTTTAAGAACCATTTCCTTGTCATTTGTCTGCATCAGAAAAAAAATGCAAAAAAAAAAAAAAATCACTAGAATGTGCCTATTTACCCAAAGTACGTACTAGATCATAGAGACCTGCACGGGCCGAATTTTTCGGCCCGAGCCCAATCCAGCCCGAACGTACCTAGGCCCGGCCCAGCCCGGGCCCGAAAAGTTTAGGAGATTTTCGGCCCGAGCCCGGCCCGGCCCGATAAGTTTTTTGAAATTATTGGCCCAAGCCCGGCCCGAGCCCGATAAATTTTAAAAGTTTGTGGCCCGATCCCGGCCCGATAATTTTTTTTTAAAAATTAGCTCGAGCCCCAATCTTTCTCAAAATTTAGTACTAAATTTAACCTAACCTCAGAAACCTTTTCTAAACTCTGGTTTACAACCTGACGCTTGCCTCCCGAATGGTATCATTGGCTCCTAGAACTTTGCCTGTCATCGAGAGAACAAAAACTCCATTCCCTGCAACAAAAATCTAACTTAATTGATTTTGAGCATAAAGTGAAGATGGCAATATTGTTTAACGACAGGCAAAAAATTCCCACCCCTTCTTGTTATATTTTGAGTTCAGTGAAGGTCAAGGTCAGAGCTCAATTTACCGCATAATGCCTGCAATCCTCTATAGGGAAAGTGGAGCTGCTAAGCAACACAAACTGTAAATAGCACTTCTTCAACGTTTGGCTTTATTCCAATTATCGTTTAACGAAAGTCAATAATTATTAAAGAATTGCAATTGATCGGCCCCAGCCCAGCCCGACCTGAAGAGAAATCAGTGTCGGCCAGCCCAAGCCCGGCCCGCGGGCCGGGCCGGGCTTCGGGCCTCGGGCCAGGCCCGGCCCGTGCAGGTCTCTACTAGATCACTAGCTCAATAGTAAAATCACTAAATCTAGTATTATACGAAATCATAAATGTGGCATGCCTGGGTTGGAGCGAAAGTAATAGTTGGAGTAAAAACTAGTCCGTATTTCTACTGCGTTCTGTTGTTGAATTCACAGAAATGTTCAAAAATAAATTCAAGAAGTAAAACACGATCCTACAAAAGACTGTTTACTTGCTCACTGGTTTTAGTATTGTGAACTGAAACTCAAGTCGCAGTCATGTTGAATACTTCTGTCCCTTTCTAGTAGTTTCTACTTTACAACTTGAGGTAGGATGAGGGTCGAGTCGGAAGCGGTATGTATTGTTTATACTACTTACAATGTTACCCCCCCATAAAATATAAATTCACCCTTTCCCCCTTCCCTTTTTCGAATACAATGAAGCGACTCTTTTGCTGAAGAAAGATGCTAAGAGAAAATTGAAACATCTGCGTCTAAACTTTCTTTGAAGCGCATTCTTTTGTATTTGTAGGGTTTTTTGCGAGTGTTTTCACATCAATATGAAGAGATAGTTAGCCAAATCTTTTACCATGGACTCCTGCTGCGAACTGACCGTGAGTAAACACCCGATCTCGCTGTGCTCAATTTCTCTCGCACACGTGAAATGGGTGTTGTTGTTTCCAAAACAAATAGGAAGTTATCTTGTGCTTTTGCATTTCTGCACGCACACAGGTACCATTGCTATATTTTAATGAACAGAAGAAATATCAAAACCATCCAATATATATGATACGAAACAGCTAACAGAGGGAGGCAAAGATTATAGTATACTAAGTTTTCCGCGTGGTACCATTATGGAGAATAAATATTTGATAAAGTCACGTAGATGCGCTTAAACCTATTCCATCTGTCCTTGTAATTTTTCTGGTCTCATCAATTTCTCAGGAGAATACGTACAACATATGTCCAAATTCCATATATACTCTTTCTAAACTAATGAGTAAACTCATTAAGAACACCAACTGATATCAATAAACAGGAAAGAAAACAATACTTTATACTTCTATCATTTGGTACACATCTCTATCATTTGGTACAGAATGAAGCATAGCTTGTTTCTTTTCGAAATAGCTCCTTCGTGTCACAGCTGTGGTTAGTTTTGTTTTGTGTTAGGATGAAAGAGACAAATGCAACATTTGCTTCGCGGTGAAGTTATATATATTATTAAGATGAGCGGTGATAAGCGAGGTTTAACAAAGAGTGCCTTTCGGATGCACAATTTAACGGGTAGTTGCAGTCCGTGTTGAGAATCGAACCAAAGCTATGTAAGACATGTCAATATTGAGCTCTTTTGTGGTAAAAGTGAACTTCAGAAACACACAAAAGACTTGAAACATCAAGCTAATGTAAAGCAATTGAAAAATAGCCTACCTATCGCTGCATCTTTTCTGTGGCAAGGAGCATGCAGTGCGCAACAACAAGAATCGTGTTAAGGACTTTTTTTTCGAACATAACATTCCCTCCCACACCATAAAAGACAATATAATGTTTGTTAAAAGAAAGTGCACATAATATTTTTAAATTTTGTTTGTGACCCTATCATGCATAATTATAAATAATGCCTTTCATACTACGAGAATGAGTTCAACTATACGTCAACTATATTAGCCTTTTTGATGGAGAGTCTGTTTATAGACCATTCCATGTTTAGGACTCTAGGCCAGACAGCTTTCTGATTATTGAAATTGTCTTTTAAATGTGAGGGAGTATGATGTAAGAAAACACATGTTCTGCTCTCTCATGATTAAAGCACAGCTTAGCTGCGTTAAAGAAAATCGATTTGAAGTTATAGTTTCATGAAGGCTTAAGTAGGCGACTTCTTCTCCGGACTGAAAAGTTGGTCTTCTATTTCATGACAGTTAACTTAAAGGAAATTCTTCTCAACTTGTAGGGACTGTGGAAATGCTTTATTTATCAAAGTTTCCCTAAACATGTGGTATGTACTACTCCGTGCTTGTTAATTACCCTAGACAAACTTACCGGGCAGTTCAAATTTTTACAGTTAAAGAAAAGATTACAAGACTAATAGTTATTTACTATATGTTATTTTAAATGTGACACTAGTAGCAATAGAAGCCACGAACTCATTTTTTTCTTTTCTTTCTTTCTTTTTTTAATTGCACACACAAGAACACCTGTATATCAAAACGGTCATGTTCGACAATGTTCCTGGGTTCATTGCGTATTTCTATCTCTTGGTAGATGAATGTTTGCCCAGAATCACTATTGGAAATCGGGTTGCAGACCGCGAAATGCATGTTTAACCCTTTGAGACCTGGTGGTGACATTTGCGTACATCATATTTGCGAACAAAAAATACTACTTAGTAAATAACCAGTGGTTTTGAAATAGTCTTTGTTACTACTTATATTATTATGTAAACAAATTAGATGGAGCACTATGGCTCAGTGGTAGAGCGCTTACCTCTGGTGCGTGGGACTGTGGTTCGATTCCCGGCAAAGTAGTTTTGTAGTGGACAACATCGTGCTCGTGGGTTTTCTCGGGGTACTCCCGTTTCCTCCCACAATTTCATTCCAACAATTCTTCCATCATCATTCACTTACTTTAATCATTATCTCCCTTAGCCTAACAGACATAATCCTGGGACGTTAAACTCAAAGATTTCATTTCATTTTTTAAACAAAACCAATTAAATCATAATTAAATTGAAGGCTTATTCTTTTAGTATGGGAAACATATTGACACCCATGGCCGTAATCAGGCTTGAAGATTTGGTCGGAGAGACATCATTTAGGGTCAGGCTCTTAAGTATTCTTTTAATAAACAATGCTGAACAAACTAGACAATCGTGTTTTAAGATTGTAGAAAACGACCGTGAATTATGTTCAAACACAATTATTATTATATTTATTTCTCTGACTATTGGATCTTTACACAACAGTGTTAAACAAAAGAGAATAATTGTTTGTATAATAGTATTCAAGAGTTTTCTCATCATGATTAGTTTTGTAAACAATTCAATTACACTTATTTGGTGTTTATTTCTAAATAATAAGTCCTAATACAATTTCATAAAGTTGTAATTCTTCTTTAGTTTGTATCACTTTACACAATGACAAATCCAAAAGGTGTGTTGTATCGGTGCAGTACCAGTTTTTCACGTTTTTCAAAATTTTCCAAAACCCAAAGAATAATCTTTAATTTCTGATATTTTAGTCGTCACAAATTACAATTTTATAATGTAGTCAATGTTTATAATTACTGGGCAGTTGGGCGTTTAAACTAATGACATCATAATAAAGTCAAAACCATAATTTTGAGTTGAATTGATTCTGAGTTTAACGTCCCGTTCAGATAAACTTTCTTATAAATACATACGCACCTTACTCACCTTTTATAATTGCTATGCTTAAGTTCATAAAAACAGAAATTCTCTTTTAGTGATACTTTACACAAGATCACGAAGTGGATTCCAATTTAATTAAAGGCAAAATACAATACAATAATCCACAAATATTGCCTCAAGTGAGTTTAAAGATGTCTAAACATTAGTGCGAAACCGGGCTCTGCCGTTGCGATCAATTTGCAGGTCTTGAGACGAAAGTAAGAAGGGACTTACGCACATAGTAAGTAAAAACAATTAATATGCCTGTAACTTTTCCCCAAATGGGTGTATCTTAAAACTAACCTCACCATTGTTTTCCTAATTAAATTCTAGCCCGAAATTATGTATCATATTACCCTATTCCCATTTTGAAAACTTGACCTTAATTCAAAATGGCGGATTTCAAGATGGCTGCCGTCAAGGTCATACCTACCATACGACTTCCCACCAGGACTTACATGTATTCACATGGTTGTTCTTCACTTTTCTTCATTAACGCTCCGTTTACAAAGGGTAGTAAGAGACTTCTGTAGTAATCTCTAATAACCACATCACAACTCTGAAAAGTTATATATATATATATATATATATATATATATATATATATATATATATATATATATATATATAAAGAGAAACATGCACCATGGCAAAAATTTGTCATCACAAGTAATGCACAGCCGGACATTTGAGTGATGTCCCTTGTGGAATGTGATTGAACGTGACGTCAAAATGCATCGCCTTCCTTCCCGGAATTTACGGGAATTAGGTGACCTGAGTGTGCACATGTGGTGTCAGCTCTCTCCAGCGACCTATCAAGGATCATTGCGTGTATGCCAAGACGAGTCGCCGTTTTTATCCATGCCAAACGTCGACATACTGACAATTAGGTAGGTAGTCATAATGGTCTGGCTGATATGTGCGTATATTTTAACTCGTACATTTTGTCTCGACTCGAATTTCGAGACGTCTCGACTCGAATTCGAGTCGAGTCGAGACAGAGACTGTCGAGTCGAGACACGAGTCGAGACAGAAACATATTTTCGAGTCGAGACAACATTTTCTCGAGTCGAGTCGAGACAGGCTTAAATCTCGACTCGACTCGACTCGAGCGCATCCCTAACCAGGAGGGGTCTCAGGGGGACGTTTACTGGGACATGTAAAGGTAGTAGAAAATGACTGATATTAGTGTCGAATTCATAGTTTTTCGCGGTCGCTGAGATCAATGATGAAACTCTGATCGCATTTACCCCATTGGGCTGCGGGCCGAGGTCACGGGGGGTGGGGGTGGATACCGATATATGTAAAAATAATCAAAAATGACAGATATTAGTATCAAATCCATAGTTTTCGCGGTCACTGAGATCAATGGTGATACTTTCATTAGCGATGACTTGCAAATTCAGCTACCATTGTATGCTGACCGAGGGTCACATGGGAGGGCGGTTACCAAGATGTTCTAAAATGACAGATATTAGTGTCAAATTCATAGTTTTCGCGGTCAATTAGATCAATGGTGAAACTTCGATCGTATTCACCCCATTCGGTTGCGGGCCGGGGGTTACCGTAGGATACCGAATCATATAAAAATAATCCAAATGACCGATATTAATGTCAAGTCCATAGTTTTTGCGGTCCCTGAGATCTATGGTGACACTTCCATTAGCGATGATTTGCAAATGTAGCTACCATTGTATGCGGGCCGGGGTCACATGTAGGGGGTTTACCGACACAAGTAAAAATTATCTAAAATTACCGATATTAGTGTCAAATCAACAGTTTTCGTGATCGCTGAACTCAAGATCACATTTACTTTGAAATTTAGCCTCCATCAGCTTAGAAACGGGGGTCATAATAGAGAGGACATCGAGACGAAGCGTTTTTTTTTTTAAATTTCTAACCAGGGGTTCTCATGGGGGGCGTTTACCGGGACCGGCCTGCGGTCTGGGCTGAGACTTACTAAAATTTGATCACGGGTACCTTTGTCCAGGCCCCAGACCAAGACGAATAGTTTTTTGTTTCAAAATTCGAACCAGGAGGGGTCTTAGGGGGACGTTTACCGGGACATGTAAAGGTAGTAGAAAATGACTGATATTAGTGTCGAATTCATAGTTTTCGCGGTCACTGAGATCAATGGTGAAACTTCTATCGTATTCACCCCATTCGGCTGCGGGCCGGGGGTCACAGGGGGGATACCGAGACATGTAAAAATAATCCAAAATAACCGATATTAGTGTCAAGTCAAATCCATAGATCTCGAGGTCACTGAGCTTAATGGTGAAACTTAAGATCGCGTTTACTTTGAAATTTAGCCTCAATCAGCTTAGGAACGGAGGTCATAATAGAGGGGTCATCGAGACATTTAAAAATAATCCAAAACGACCGATATTAGAGTGATGACCGAGCCTACAAAATATAATTTCGGGGATTTTACGTGATTTCTAAACAATAATTGTAATCTGTGACCCAATAATTATGTATACATCGTTATTCAATATTTTTTTTACTTCTTTAACAAATAAATTACACATGCTTTGTTCAAATGTATTATGAACTAAATTGTTAATGATCTGAAAATGCCTATATATAAGAAAGCTTTATCTGTTTTTAAATTTCATACAACATAAACATCACAACTATTTAGAATATCCTTACAAATTTTATTGAATGAATATAGAAAATATAGATACAAAGGTTTATATTTATTTAAATAGTTCATTGCTAGCCCTTGAGAAAATTGTCGTTGTTCTGTCTTATTTATAGTTGTGAACATATGTTTCCAATTGAAAAATAACATATAAAAATAAACCTGATTTTAGTTAACATAGAAACTTAAATTCAGGAGTAGTCAACTTTTACATTAAATTGTACTCATCCAGTTAATTTCAGTACATTAATCACAACTGGTCAGTTATGCTCCTAGAATATATTTATACTTTATATGAATTTACATAAGGGTAGTTTTCTCCTTCAGCAATAACTATACAATGTTCTGGTATTGTTTAGTTTTTACCTACAATAATTATAGCTTGTAACTCTTTAAATGCTGATGTCACTTTAGAATATACCTTCCCATTTGTTTGAAGAGGTTGAAATTCTTCACCGAAATTTCCGGTAATGTAATGCGGACACCGTGAAAATTATCAAAAACATCCTTGTTCATGATTCGGACTTAATTATGAAAACTTTTTTTTCGAACAGTTTAATATACAAGATAATCTACTCAGTTGCAAAGTTTGTTTTCAAACTCAAAGAAGGCGTGGGAGATCCGGGTTCGATTCCCGGCGGGAGCTCATGTGGTTCGGATTCCACGTTAATCAGTAGGTCCACGTCTCATATAGCCTCGCTGCTGAACGGGACGTTAAACTCAAAATCAACTCAACTCAAACTCAAATAAACTTAGCTGTATTTGCAACTCAGAAACTTAGCAGAAACCAGAACACAACATTATAGGATTTCAGCAGATGTCTGTGGATAATTGTAATGGTTCCTACTGAAAATTTCAAATGTCTATATTGTATTTTCACAATTAATTCTGTTCTGTTCTCATAACGCATAGAGCACATTGTACTTTAATTTAGTCATTAAAATTTTAGAAGTTAACGAACTCCGATGCAAAAATCCAGAAACAACCAGGATTAGGATTAATTCAAGTAGAATGCTATTTTGCAAGTCAAAGTACATTACAGAATCTAAAAACAGGAGATTTAGTTGCATTAATTGTTTTTAAATTTTGCTCTTTTCATTAGTATTTTGATGTTTTCACCAAGGAATGAAATGAAACTAAGTAGTAAACCAACAAGGAGTAGGTAGAAAGCAGTTTGGAGGTGATAAAGAGACAAGGAAACATCAACTGACTTCATCTTGAGGTTAAAATGTTCATTTTCTACCGAATTGTAAAGCGCCGTTAAGACCATCCATCTGTTTCTGATTCCAGCTTCTGCTAGTCTTGTAAGGAGAGTGTTTATTCTTGGATAAAATGGCGAACCTTTAGGGAAGGGATAGCTTGCCATAGAAATCCCCAACTTTTCGTTGGAGATATGAAACAATGTAGACTTATGTGTGGTTTTATATTTCTCTGCTACAATACAAGCAAAAACTTTTAAGTCAAGGACAATTCTGTCTTGTTTCAGTGCAAGAAGTTTCATTGACTCTAATCCGTTGGCCACCATTCTTCTTCTTAAAGCTATTTTTTGTAGTGAAGGATCTGAAACATGTGTTAGTAAATCATAGTAAAGGGTATATACATCTACAGGGAGTTTAGAGTTCGCTACATCCTCTCGAGTATTTAATGGAAGATAAAACTTTGGATTAATCATGTTGCTAAGCAACAAGTTCTGGTATAAAGAAGTTAAAATCAAGAACCCTAATGTTGTAACACCAAATATGAATCTACCATTAAAATCTTTTGGCTGCCTGAATACGGATATTTGTAGTACAATAGATAACACATACAGTATGGGTATTCTTGTGTCTTGTATATTCTGCCTTGATAAAATTAGTTGACTGAGGCATTGGATACAGACTATAAATATAAATAATAATGTGATTAATATCCATAAAGATATTCCAAAAGATAAGAAAATGGACATCCATTCAGGAATCCGTGTACCTCTTGGAGTAATGAAAGTGAAATAACTAAATAATACTACATTAGCATATTCTATTTGCTTACTCCAAATAGCTAAACAAGGTCCCATGCTGCTCGAAATATCAGCCTTGGAGGAGAGTAGTGATATAACTTCATGAACGGGATATTTTGGAATACCGTCATTACTTCGATTAAAAAACTTTAGCGTGAAATTCATGTTCCTGACAACGATCTTCAACAGTTCGTCAGTTGGAAGTATTGTTCCATCCCGTTCGTGGAAAATACTTACAGCTGCTCCAGCATCAAATCGTACTGTAATCAGAGGGTAGCCCATTAGGTTAATTGTTTTATCCTTGAAAACCAAACCCAAGTCAGATCCTCTTCTTTGTATTATATCCAATGGAATTCCTTCTTCGTCTCTCTCATGTAAAGCTCTTTCATTGAACGGATTGAACGAAAAGAAAACTACACAATTTAAATCATCAGCCTTGCCGTTACACTTTTGTTGTTTAATTAATATTTCGACGTATAATATTTTCCTGTTCCAGAACGTTTCAAATGTTGCACGGATTAAGGATTTATCCATACATCTGTCGATGCACACTAATAGAAATTTTCCTCTTTGATTCCAGTATGGTAGCTGTTCAAGGTGATCGATCATAATACCAACAGAATATACTTCCTTAACGAAGAGCACGAAATACTCACTTTTACCGATTGTTTTATGATAGTCTGTAAGTGTTGATATATTTCTCTCGTCAATTTCAATACCATGCATAGTATATGGATTACCACAATTACGAACTGTTTCTTCAAAAAATATATTCAATTCTGATGACAATTGAAAAGGAAATATGAAACTCAATTGATTCTTAGTCACACAATGCAGTGTGCAAATTGAGGATACTATTTTGGACAAATGCTCATTGATTGCTCTTCGTGTATATACGTCTTTTCCTAAGAAAAGTTCAACACAAAAACATGCTTCGGTAAGTAACCCAATTATTAACACAAGAAGAAGATGGTTCATCCTTTGAGTCCAATCTGGTTTAACGTCAGCAGCAGAAAACTGTAAAATAAGAACATGTTTATTTAAGTTGTGCTTATTAAAGTAATATATAAGTACATTTACATAATGAAACACTCGACTCATATACATGTATATTGCTGAGTTGGCTCCAGGCTAGAAAAGATTTAGCAATTCTGATATATTGGGTTTTTTTGAAATTTATGTAGGATTTTGAACCACAAGTTCAAGCTGCCATAACGGGACATATGCTAATTTATCACAGTAATAACCACCATTATTAGCGCAGTTCTACCTACTAGGACATCAGCCATATGAAAATTTGCGATTCTCGAGCGGATAAGTTCTTCGAAAGTATCCTGAGCATTGTCTTGGTTCGTGAAGAAATCTCTCTACGTGTTCAGATGCTGGGGAAAGGCGGTAGACAATGGAAGGGAACTTGAAAACATCGTGGATAGAACGTGAAACTTCGTATTCAATTCTGTTTACTTCTGCCGTGTCATTTATTTACATTATTGTTGTACAACATGATTAGACAATACCTGTCGACCAAAGCCGGACATAGACATTGCAGTTTTTGATGCATTCTGTCAAATTGCTGAATTTATGGTCGTAATGGGTTTGACTGGATTGAGTAAATTGTAGTAGATCATTCCAACTTCGAAGCACCTCACAGTCACCACAAACTTTGAGAGTAACATCTAATCCGGAAAGATTTGATCAACGGAAGCGCGAATCAACTGTTAGGGTTAGAAGTATCGGATACTGTAAAAGGTTAATGTCCTTTCCATGTGTGTATGAAGTAGAGAAATGGATCACCGTTATAGTTCATGATTAGCAACAGCGTAAAGGAGAATTTAAAATTTAGATTTTCTTTTTGTTCTTGGTCAATTCGTATGAAATACATTTGTCAAACTGTCCACCTATCCTTCATTCTCCAAATTCTTTGCTCCGGCCAAATGAGCAAGGCTAAGTTACTGTGTCATTCAGCGATGACAACCTTCAACTCATTGTCGCCAACAAACGAACAAAGTCTGTGACCTTCTTTATTTTGCAAGCATAATCATCACGACCGACATTTTGAAACCAACTTTGCATTGTGTATAACCAACGCATTCACTGTATTATTTTTACTTCACTTCATCAATGTTGTGAGCTTTCGGAGCGCTTTTGCGACCGACTTTGAATTTGTTGAAGTAGATGTTAAAATTGTGTTGTGTTATTCTATATTTTTAGATTTAACCTGAGAGGAATGAGCAGCGGTATTTTTAGTAGATACTAATAACATAAGCTGCTGAGTGATACGTAACAAAGTATAAGACAGGATTTTATGGTAAAAGCTATGTGTGCAAGTGAGAGTTCCAAAAGTCCTTCATTATTTCAGCAGCAACCCAATACGTTGAGTAATCTATTAATTTTGCAGTTCATCAGTGAAACATACTTAGGAGTCTTACGGGAAAATATTACATTTTACAAAACGCGAGTAACGCTGAATTTAATCAAGGACTGTCACTTCATGGTATATTGACATCCATACACTGTTCTGAATGTATTTCATATTAGACTTGTATTGTGGTTAACTATAAGCAATCAGTAGCTTCGTTTACATCACAAATGTAAGATTTTATTTCATATTAGACTTGTAATGTGAATACATCATGAGCAACCAAGAGTTTCGCTTACATCACAAACTCGTGTGCAAAACATATTAAGCCAAAGCTGTAACGTCGCAGAAACACAATTATACTATTGGATCAAAATACAGGTCGGCTAAGTTCTTGCTAATTGTTATTTTTTGAAACCAAATACAAACAAATTCGGAATGATACAATAAAGAAAAGATTGAAAAGTAATTATAGAATTTGAAATATATGGAGAAAACTAGAAAACAATATCCAGATTGACAGATCAGAAGGCTTATTTGCTACACCAAAATGTCCTTGTCCAATTCCCCTATAAGTAAATTTCGTTTCACACTAGGTTTGACATACTTCTGATATCATTGCTTTTAATAGACAAAATGTTCTATCTCCGCTTTACAACCTACGAACTATTATTTCGTCGCTGATAGAAGATCTGAAAATAAAAGTATGGATAAAAATTAAAGAAAGAGAAAATACGTAATATACTGAAGGAAAAATATTGATAAGTGCACCACATATGAAAAAAAAATAAAAATGAGTAAAGAACAACGTGTAGGCCTAAAATATTAAAATCAAAAAGCAACACACAAAACCTACAGTGGGAGAATGTTGCTGCAACGATGTTGGTATTACGTGGCAATTGCATCCCGTTCCTAAAGAGACTGTGTATAGAAATACTGATGATCAAATACCTAAAGGCTATGATTACTGCTTCAGCAAAGTTAATTGATACAAATCTTCAATTGGTCGAGTTCTGTCTTTGCATAAAACTTCATCAAAACCAGTTCAGATGTGTTGGCGTGTTTACTTATATAAATATTTTAAATTATACTCGTATTTACATTGGCACTAGATGAATTTCAACTTCAAAACAATTCTTATACGTCCACTTCGTCAGCGAAGATGGGGAAGGATATGTACTCCTAATTCTGAGTTTCAGAGCTGGCTCACGAGTTCAATAATGATGAGGATTAGGGATTACTTAAGACAGAGGAGCTGTAGTTCATTCTCATATTCATGAAGCCTTGCTTGAAAAGCTCCAGCAGTGGGAATTGATGTATTGTCACCTTCGTCGTCATTGATCAGCAATATTTGGACCATATAATGCATGTAGTCATTCAGAAAGGTCACATAATCACTGCCAGTAATGAGTACTATGATCATAGTCACAATACCGACTGATACCAAGAAAATTTGGCTTACAGCGTCACAGAGACGGTGTCACTTTGCACTGTAAGGAGTAAATAATCCGGAGCATAAGCTTCTTTCCGTGTCCGTTATTATGACCAGGGCTTGTTCGGAGTAAAATGAAAGAAGACTCATAGGACCATTCGCATTTCCTAACATCGGCGGCCAACTGGTATGATGACGATTGTAGCAAAAACATGCGACTCACAAGAAGTTATTGACCGTGATTAGCAGTTATGAAAATACAACTTTGACTGAAAATTTTCAGGATGTACACTAGGTATCCGGCTGTGGTTGTCGCAATATAATGTTCTAGGTTCTCATAGACTTCCAGTCACTTTTCTTGCATCTGTTCTACTTCCTTGGTGACAATTCTCTTCAAAGCACGGTGATCTCTGTCACTCAGACTTCTATTCTATCCACTATTATTCTTCTCCAATGTTCTTTGAGTTCTGTAGGTCTCATTACCTTGAACACTATTTCTCGCGACATATTCATCATCTTAGATACACTCGTACCAATTAACTGCACACTCTCACTTGACCTATTTGAAAACCAGAAAGGTCTCCCATGTTACTTCTCCACAATGTGTTCGCTTCAACATACCCTTCCGTTCTATCACACCTGACATACTACTGATGATAACCTAATATACTGCTAACAACGAATAGACAGTATACTCGCATCCACATTGTTTGCGAGTTACATATGATTAATTTGATCACCATCTGTAAATTTAATGACAAAATAGGTTTACTTCATAAAACATATATGGGGGATTTTACCATAATTTGTTTGTCCGTAACTGCGTATATTTCTATTTCCGCCTTAAATTTGAACGTACATTAAATATGTAACAATAATACATATAAATTCTTAGTTAAAAATATTTTAAAGATTTACGTACTTTCTGCTTGATATTCTGCGGTTCCCAAACTTTCTTAGCAGCGGAGCCCTTTGTGAAGCAATTTTTTCTTGTGGAGCATCAAGAGTGTTTAGTTTCCATCTGTCTATGCTCTAAATTAGAATAAAATATTATATATATTATGAATATCTACGAATAAAACTGGAATGCATTTTTGTTCATGTATTTACAAACAACAGTAAAACAGGAACAACAGTAAAAAAAGAACTAGATACAATATTATTTATTACTGAAATTTACAAAATGATATAACTATTAGTTTCTTAAGATATTTGAAAAATGTTATGAAGTTCCATGTACACCCGAAGTTGATGTGAGCAATCTACCTGTTTCTTGTGACAAAGTTTCAACATCCGGCGCCACAGACGTTAGTTGAAGACGCATATCGTCTCTGTGACCAAATAAGCTCGATATTTTGCTTCTTTGGTCGTGTACTTCGAAAAGAACGTTTCACAGAGGTACGTCGTATTAAAAGTGGCAAGACAAATTTAACTTCTGAACCGAGAATTAAAAACAAAAAATGTTTGACGTCTCATTCTTCTTGACTAAAGTAACCGAGTAAGTTAGTGAAAACATTTTTGCCAATTTTCTCGGTAACTAGTATCCCAAAAATAGGTTAAAACAGTGAAGTATGATTTAAACAACTACTGTTCGGTTACTAGTATCCCACATTTCTTCAAAGGGGTTGTCTTAACAGAGACCTGGGTACTTTAACCTTCATTCGGCAAGCAAAAGGTTTCTGTTTTTTCCATATTCATTCAAACTCTATTCTATTCTCTCTCTCTCTCTCTCTCTCTCTCTCTCTCTCTCTCTCTCTCTCTCTCTCTCTCCGAAAAGACAAATATCAAGCTACGAGCCTTCTCCAGTGTGAAGAGTAGGCGAAGTGTTATAGGCGCTGGTCTAGTAACTCTCAAGTCTTCAGTTCAAATCCATTATACTTCAAAATATTTTTTTAAAATTTAATTTATTTTCACAAGGTGAATGATAAACGCTCTTTGCTGAAAGGTCTCCATCTAAGGATGAAATGAAATGAAATCTTTAAGTTTTACATCCCATGATTATGCCGGTTAGGCTAAAGGAGACGGTGATGACGAGAAATGAAGGAAATGGTGGAATGAAGAAAGTGGGAGGAAACGGGAGAACGCCGAGAAAACCCACGCACACGGTGTTTGTCCACCACAAAGTTAATTTGGCATTAGCTGGGATCAAACCAAGGACCCCATTAACCAAAGATGAACGCTCTACCACTGACATGAGATGCAATAATCATTCCAAATTAAACGAGTGATTGGTAATAAATCTTATTGAAATATTATCAGAAACATTCATACACATTTATACTTGTTTTAGTTTAATTTCGTTTATTCTTCTTTACGAAATTACTTAGAATATTTCAAGGAATAGCGAATGATATGTTACGCTGGCGTTCTACACGAAAGAACTCGTGTTCCTTTGATATCGTAAATATTTCTAATAGAGACATTCTTGTATTATTAAATGGAGATTAAATTACACACACTCATGTTATGTGTTCTCAAAATGTCAAAGATACACATATTTACTATTTGTCATCTTCAAACATATGAAATGTTTTCTATTGATGCAAGGTTTTTCACAAATTAAACTGTCATACACTGCACATCTTGTTTTTACTTTCTTACAAGGAAAGTACTTGTGCTCGAACGGGTGAATACGCACAAAAAGGAAAGTATGTGTAATGTTAGCAGCCCGGAAGCAAACAGTGATGTCCGTTTTTTTGCCGGATGCTGTAAACGTCCTCAAGAGCAGGGCAAAGTAGAGCACGTCCCACAATTACAGGGCATCTATACTGTCTGACTCCGAGCCATTTTCTACAGTAAAGGATTGGGTGAATGAAAAAATAGGTGAGCACGTATCCCATTATCTTTTGAGGCACATAGATATTTCGAATGAAAAAATTGTGTCCCAGGGTCACCCGAAGAGTCCCAGACAGTGTCCAACCAAAATTTTCAAATGGTAAGGGGGGTCAAGTAGTATCATTGGAAAGGTATTGTGAAAAGAAACAAGATGAAGCAAGTCCCGAGTCCCTACGCTCACCCTGTACTTAATGGTAGATAGTCAAAAATGTCAACACAGTTGTCATGAAAGAGTCTATGACCACCATTTTGCATAATGTGCGCATACAGACTTGGGACTTCTTGCAGATTGTTTCTTTTCACAATACCTTTAAAACGATATACTTCTTTACCCACCTTTCCATTTGAAAATTGTGAGGTGGACCCTGCGTGGGGCTCTACGGGGGGGACCTGGGGTAATATGTTTTCATTCAACATGTTTTCCCCCAAAACTAATGGGATACGTGTGCGCCGATGTTTCCATCCACTCAAACGTTTCCGCAAAAATAACCCGGAGTCAGTATTTATAGACGCCCTGTCAGCATTGTATGCTCTTGCGGACGTTTATACCAGATTGCAGAGAAACGGACATTGCTATTTGCTTCAGGGGTGCTAGTTACACATTTGTTAACATTTCATATTTGTGTGAATTTGACCGTCAAAGAAAGTACGTGAGCTCGACCGCAAAAATACGCTTAGAAATAAGACTATGAATAGTGTTAGTACCCCTAAAGCGATATGTGATGTCAGTTTGTCTGCAAGATGGTGCAAATTTGCACCAATAGATGGCGCTATACAGGGGAAGAGAGAGCCCACCTCATGTCTACCGCTACACTACTTCCAACAGTGAAGCTGCAAACGCTAGTTCTTCGCATGAGAAAAGGTTGAATGTGTAGTGAGACGTCAAGTGGCGCGGAGAGTGGTGATCAATCCAATGAATATAGTGCGATTCGTTGGAGTGAAAGTGCGATGCAAGGTACGTCATTAGGAAGGAATTGATCTGGAAAATGGGACATTTGCATGTTTTCTAGAAGAATTAATTATGCAAAAATATGGAAATCATTAGAAACCGAAAGTCTCCGAACATTAGAACGTAGTGGTAAAGATTTTGTAGAGAATGAAGAGGAAGAAGTGAGAACGTATAATGACACTGTAAGTCCTGCAAGGGATAATGAAAGTAGCCAAAGTGAATACGAACCGTCGCTGAAAAGATGTAATGTCGACAATGTGTTGACACAGTTTACTGGTATCACACTAGAGAACATATTCGAGGATTATTACATGCGCGGATTCAGCTCATATAAAAAGACTCTAGCAAAATACCCGAAACTGAAGACAAAATGCAATATTAAATACGCATTACAATATGTAGCAAAGAAACGGCAAAACACGGCTGCGTTCAAAGGAAATCGTACACTACAGTTAAAGACAATCAAGCAGGGCACCATAGCAAAGTTTGATGAAGAGCGACCTATGGGAGCTAGCGCCCTGTAATTATGGCACATGCTGTACATTGCCCTGCTCTTACAGACGTTTACACAATCTTGCAGAAAAACGGACATCACTGTTTGCTTCCGGGATGCTAACATTACACATGTTTATGATTTTTGTGTGCATTCACCCGTTCGAGCCCAAGTACTTTCCTTGTTAGATTTCCTGTTGTTTTTCGATTGCATATTTCGAACGCACTGGAAACCTACAATATAACAACGAAAAATATTCTTGTTAGCTTTAATGTGTGAATGACACACAATAATAATAATAATAATAATAATAATAATAAGAATAATAATAATAATAATAATAATAATAATAATAATAATAATAATAATTCTTTTAAAAAATGAATAATATGATGTTTTGCGGATAAAAGGAATTTTTACAAAGTAAAGATGGGAATCAAATCTCCCCGCACGGCGTGATTTTTTTTCATAAAGTTTCAGTAGACGAATTAACTCTTGACTACTATCGTTATTTTTATATTGAATAAGTACTATCGTGGGGTCAGATTTTACTCCGTTAGTTATTTTGAAATTAAAATATGTCAAAATGTATTACCATTAGCAGTTCATTGTAGACTATTTATTAGTACTATACTTTAATGGATTTAACTAGTTCTGAAGACAAAAATTAAGTTCAAACATTTTTTTGACTAATTGTATGTTGGTAGTAGATTTTACAAAGCGAAACAACATACTTAAATGAATAGTCTTACTTAAATGAAATAAATTTTTTGGTTATCCGAAAATAACAAAGTATAAAAATACACTTATTTTCATATGAGGAAAGCATTCAGTTATTGGTGCTGAGGAAATAAATGTCGTGACCTGTCATTCAAAAAAAAACTGACAATTGAAGCTTTTGTGTTTCATCAGTTACTTGGCTACCTCTCAATACATCATTGTTTAGTCTTAAATGTGTCTTGATCACATATTTGTTAGACACAGAACAAATATAGACACTTTACTTCCACAGTAAGTATATACAGTGATTTGTCTTGAATGACCCTTGCACACATTTCGGTTCCACAAAGAACAAATCCAAGTACGATTTTTGTCATCAATTCGAGGACAGATAGCAGATCTCCTCCTTTTAGCTGGAGCATCTGTTTGTGAGCGGTTTTCATTGATGTTCCCAGTTAGTCGTAACAATGACTACCGAAGGCTACGGGGAAGTGTCCTGCATTCGACTCTTACTTTTAGGTGATCTTGTATGAGAATCATCCCAATCAGAGGCGGATCCAGAAGGTAAAAACTGGGGGAGCTATTTAGAACCAAGACTATGATAGGTATATCATTAGTTTACTAAAAACTTTGAAAAATATATACAACACCTTAAATTACATTTGTTGCTGAAAAACGGGGGACATAGGCCCCCCGGCAACAGCTAAATCCGCCACTGATTTCAATACGCTTCATGAAGTATCGTCTTCGAAGCCTTCTTGGTTCTTTGGAAAGATGGTAAAGAACATGACTATCTAAGCATGCCACGTCCAATGTTCTGTAGACAGTTGTAAGAGGCTACCTTATGCACCATCTGCCAGTTCGGAATGCTACACATATCTCTGTAACACTGTCTAAGAAAACAACACAAAAAATGTAATGCAGAAAAAAAAAGTACAGCGCAAGTATTACTATCCTGGGGTCATTTTCCACCCCAGAGGACTGCTACAATCGAAGCAGCAAAGCGTCTGGACACGAACACCCGCTCGCTACTTGATCTCAAGTTCAACTGACAATAGACGACTGCATGCCTTAGTAAAGTAAAATACATTTTGTCCACAGCTAGAAATGTGTTTGCTGGGGTCAAATTTGACCCCACGATAGTAAAGAGTAAAACTGAAAACTACGGCGCTCTAGTTGGTGGCCCACAAAAGTTTGCTTGTGACCCCGTCCCCTGTAATTTACATACCCAAAACAACCACTAGACATTCACGCTGACCTTGCATTCAGGGAAGGTATAGCTCACAGAACTTCATCTAGAATGATTGGGGAAACGATATGGATATCTCTGCGCCTTCCGATGTTTTTCACGTGACGTATAGCCCGATCAGACCGTATCTATTACTGACCGTCACTTACTAGTTAGTTCTGAAATTCCATTTCCACTCCTGATAAAATTTAAGAAATTCTTACCTCTTTTAGAGAAGATTTCCTTTTCGTAAATTTCATGTAAAAAATACATATATACGTAACTTTAGTGTCATTAGTTTTTAAAAGCGTGTTTACTAATGGTGTTTACCTCCTTGAGCAAAGCTTGTACATGTATCAGAATGAAAGGTAATATATTCACTTCTTTCAAAAGGGAAAAAATAACTCCACTGTGTATGGAAATCGTAATTGACATGGTATATTCTCAGGTAGTTAATGGATGGATATAATAGCCCCCAAAAAACAACAACATCAAGTATATATTATGTACTAAAGAAGTAGATCAGAGCAACAATACAACTGTAACATGAATGACATTCTCCATTAACTTTTATATTATTCGCTGTAACACAAAGAAAGGCTTTTAGACGATAAATAATGTATTGCGTTCATTTATCCATAGTTCTAACCGATAATCTTACTTTCAGTCAACATATTAATTGAGCATCCCTTATACCAAGTGAGTCAAAAGTCCCTTGCCATAGGCCAACTCGCTAACTATTGAAGATATGAAAAAATGATAAGAGAGCATTTTGATTGCCATGTGTAGGTTGTCAATCTAAAATGATGGAATTTTCGTAATCGGACCAATCGTTTAAGCTCGACACTTGTATAGCACTCAATAATAAAGAAAAATGCAACGTTACCACGTCAATGGAGGAAAAGGTGGAATGAAATAATCTGGAGCGTGAAATACCCTGGGCCAAGGAGAATAGAAAGGGGAGCAAATTAAAGAACAAAAGAGCAGACCTATTTGCAGGGCCCACGACAGTGACGTTAGCACCGCAAGGGGTAGGGGTAGGAGAGAGTAGGTATACGATGAAGACAAACAAATGAAAATAAGTCGTGTCGTTTTCTGACAGGTGTACTGTACATGTTAATCAGAAGAAATATACATACGGCACTTGCTTCCAGACGCAACAGTTTTGGGCACTATGCCAATAGATACTCAAATTAGTGTCCCTCCTGCTGATGACATAAACGGACGGCGTCGCACACTACCACGCACACGCCGGAGTGTTTGGAGGTGTTGCTGCTCTACACACATTCCGAATATTATCCTGCAGCTGTTCCACGGTGCTGGGTCTATTCCGATACACAACGGACTTTAGATACCCCCACAAGTAAATGTCTAATGGCGTGAGGTTAGGTGATTTGGACGGCCATTCCACGGGACCCCTTCGACCAATCCATCGGCCAGCAAGCACCTCGTTGAGCCATTGTCGCACTCTGCAGCCGTAATGTGGCGGTGTTCCATTGTGCTGGAAATAAAATACACGTCGTGATACCAAAGGCATTTCCTCCAGATACGGCTGGAATGTGGTGTGCAGATGATGTTAACCTATCGAGGAAAAACACGGGCCCTAATATGATGTCGTGTATTCCACACCACACATTCATTCGCGGACCAACTTGATTGTGCGCTTCAACAACTATGTGGGAGTTCTCGCGGAGCCAATACACAGCGTTGTGTCTGATGACTGTGACGTTGAGGTGGAAAGTATATGATTGAACAGCTATGCTAAAGACCAAACATCATACCAGATAAAGTCAATACTTTGAAGAATATTTAAAAAAAACGAGCCCTGTAAAAAAAATATTTAACCTTCACCTCGTCACTGCTCCGGAAGTCATGAAGGGAATAAACAAAATCAAATCACCTGCTTCAGAAGCTGACGACTTGCCAATCATTCTTATTTAAAAAAAATTACCGTTCATTGTAGATGTCATTGTGCATATTTTTAATAGTTCCATCACAACCGGAGAATATCCATCAATTTGGAAATTCTCTCACGTGCAATTTATTAAATCACCTCGCAACCCACTTGGCCACACACTTAGGTTACACACTTCACCTTTTCTCATCCTATCTTAAGGATTGGCTAATCTTAAATTTACAATGCCAATTCGGGTTTTCTAACAATAATTATTATCTAATTTAATTGCTTTCAAGAACTTTGCAGTGTGCATTAAAATGATAACAGAAATATAGTAAAATCTCAGTTTCAAATTTCATGTCTACCTTGATTCCAAATACCTGTGCTGTCATTTCTTTCAATGTTGGTAAGACCCGAAAGTTGGAATTGATCTCAATTTTTCGCTTAGATCATCTTTAATTTCCACTATTTGTTCATAAAATTTTCGAGAAATATTAGTTACGAAGTTCTTTCTCTCATGAACACTGAAAAAAATAACAAAAACAAAGTTATTCCGGAAAAATGTTAGTTACAGTATACGCGCCATTTATTTTGGACACAGTCGTATATACGAATTAAATTTCAGAAGCAACCCCATGCCGTAAGCGTCACAGGACCACCGATGGGAGCTACACCTTGTCAAATATTGGCAACCCCGCAGAGACTCTCAGCGGTGGCCCCACTTCTGTTTTGAACATCATACCACGAGGGCCCACTAGCGGCAGAGACGCGGGGAAACGCCAATCAACCAAAAAATATTCCACCCAAAATATGTTAAATTGCCTATATGCATGATTTGTTTATATTAAGGTGAGTTTAAAAACAAAATATAAAACAATGAAACAGGTATTATCTCCTATCTCCTTTACATGTATTCTCAGTTGTCTGTGTGTTTGAAATATGGCATAGTTACAAACGAACATCTAATGCCAATATACTATATATAAAAAAGTATTAAATTATAATATTTTAAAAAATAGAAATGCAGTAGAAGTGGTTCCTATCCGCGACGCTCTTACTCGTAAACCGAAACACTACGTACTGTGCCACGAAGCCAACATGAAATACGAATCACAAAGAATTTACAGTGTGTGTTTGTGTGTATGTGTGGATACAATATGGTCTGTAATTGAAAAGAACATAACAATTACTCGTTCTCTCCAGCTCGACGGCTGGAAAATTACACATTACACATACCTAGCTAGTTTCTACAATATTCATCGGCATTTGTTAATTTACATCAGTAAACAGAATGGTTTTTATTACAAAAAGGTACTATAAACATTGTCGAATGGATTAAATACGACTCGAACTACCAACAATACGAAGTGAACATTCAGAAAGTAAGAACTTACTTCCTTACCAATACGCTAAGAAGAATACGAATGCTAGAGAGTGATTTTGAAGGTGTTGGTGGGACGCGTAGAAAACGTACTTAGTGCTTGTCTCTGCACAGCACGCAAGAAGTGATATAACAATAGGAGAGTTATATCTCTCTCTGCAGATCTCTAACCTTTGATACCTGTCTCCACGAACAATTAAGTTTTCACAATTGAAGACTTTGGGGCAAAAACCCGTCAAGTCCAAAAAATGAAAGTGTAAAGGGGGTAGCTTTACAAGGGACTCTCTTCATCCGATTTTCTTCAAATTTCGGACATATATACTAGACCGAAAATAAATCGACACATTTTTTTTCGTTTCTTTCGAAAAAATAGGTTAAGGGCCCCCTTTTTTTAAAAAAATCCCCTTGATTAAAAGGGGCACATTAAAGAAACGAAACTCTACTGATGCAAAGATGACTTCAAAGTTGGAAATACGTGTTTTTCCGTTTTGTAGGGTGCAGGGTGTATGTCCCCCTTCGAAATGACAAACGACAACGCCCAATCCTCACGAAAATTGGATTTCGATGGAATTGCTTGAAACCGTGATATATTGTAAATATTGTGTTCCTAAGAAAAAATCTGAGCGGGGACAAATACGAACCACTGATCTTTTGGCCACTGCAGGGGCACTTTTGCAGCCGAAGATAACGGCATTCTGGATTTCGGTAAAAAATGGCTAAAACCGTGATATGTTGTAGATATTGTGATTCTGATAAAATGTCTTAATGGGCACAACTACCAATCACTGACCGTTTGGCCACTACAGGGCTACCTTCTTGAAAACAGCAGAAGATAGTGGTATAATGGATTTCGATGTAAGAGATAAAAGCTGTGATATGTTGTAGATGTTGTGATCCTGAGAAAAAGTCTCAATAGACACGACCACCAATCACTGACCGTTTGGCCATTACAGGGTCGCTTTTTTTTTTTTTTTTTTTTTTTTGGAAACAGAAGGTAACGGTATTCTGGATTTCGGTGGAATTGCTTGAATCCGTGATATGCCGTACATATTGTGACTCTGACGAAAAATCTTAATGGGCACAACTACCACCCACTGACCGTTTGGCCACTAACAGACAACTTTTTTGAAAGCAACCAAAGTTAGTGATGTGGATTTCGGTGGAAATGACTGAAACTGTGATATGTAGTGGCTATTGTGATCCTGAGAGAAGGTCTTAATGGGCACAACCATTAATTACTGACCTTTGGTCACCACGAGTCCACTTTTTTTAAAGCAGCCGAGCCAAAGATAGTGATATTCTGGATTTCTGTCAAAATGACAGAAACCGTGATATGTTGTAGATATTGTTATCTTGAGAAAAAGTCTTAATGGACACAACTACAAATCACTAATCGTTTGGTCCCTACAAGTCTACTTTCTTGAAAACAGCTCAGTATAACGATGTTCTGGATTTCGGTAAGATTCAGAAAAACTGAGATATGTTGAAGATCTCAGCATCAGAAAAATTTTAATGGATATATTCATCGAATTACGATCGTTTGACTATTACAGGTGCAGATTTTTAAAAATAGCCGGGTATAACGATATTTTTGATTTCGGTGTAAATTAATGAAAATATGATATGTTGTAGATGTCGTGATCCTGAGGGAAATTGTCTAGAGTTTCCACTGCTTTCCTTTCTCCCGTATGATGAACATATGAATTTTGTCTATGCTTAAATGAAGTTGGCCGCTACTCTCCCCATCCCTTTTCCGGGTTGTAGAATATGCTTTTCAGGTTTTGATACAATTCAACCAAAATTCCAGAGTATCCTTACCTTCTGCTGTTTTAAAAATGTGGACCCGTACTTGCCAAATGATCACTGATTGGTAGTTGTGTGCATTGACACTCTTTCTCAGATCACAATATCTACAACATATCACGGTTTCAAGCAATTATTTTGCCCTGATGATGTCCAGAATACCGTTATCTTCTGTTCTTTCTTTCTTTTTTTAAAGGCACTGTAGTGGCCAAACGGTCATTGGTTGGTGGCTACGCCTGTTGAGACTTTTTCCAGGATTACAATATCTACAACATATCACGGTTTCAAGCAATTCCACCAAAATCCAGAATACCGTTGCCTTCAGCTCTTTTTTTCTTAATAAAAAGTGGTCCAGTAGTTACCAAACGCTCAGTGATTAATAGTTGCGCCTATTAAGACCTCCTTTCAAGATCACAATATCTACAACATATAACAGTTTCAAGCAATTCCACCAAAATCCAGAATACCGTTACATTCTGTTTCCAAAAAAAGCGACCCTGTAGTAGCCAAACGGTCAGTGATTGGTGGTTGTGCCTATTGAGACGTTTTGTCAGGATCACAGCATCTACAACATATCACAGTTTCAGTCATTTTCATCGAAATCCAGAATATCAATATCTTCTGCTGTTTTCAAGAAAGTGACCCTGTAGTGGCCAAATGATCAGTGATTGGTAGTTAAGCCCATTAAGACATTTTCTCAGGATCACAATATCTACAGCATATCACGGTTTTAGTCATATTTACCGAAATCCAGAATGCCGTTATCTTCGGCTGTTTTTTTTTTTAAAAAGTGCCCCTGTAGTGGCCAAACGGTCAGTTGTTTCTGGTTGTGCCCGTTGAGATTTTTTCTTAGGAATACAATATTTACAATATATCACGGTTTCAAGCAATTCCACCGATATCCAATTTCCGTAAGGATTGTGCGCAGTCCTTTGTCATTTCGAAGGGGTCCATTGCCCCTGCAATTCTTTTTTCGCAAACACGACAAACCACGTATTTCCAACTTTAAAGTAATCTTTGCATCAGCAGTTTCGTTTCTTTAATGTGGCTCTTTTAATCAAGGGGATACATTTTTTTTAAAAAAGGCTCTTTGCCCCCTTAACCTATTTTCCGAAAGAAACAAAAAATACGAGTCGATTTATTTTCGGTCTAGTATATATGTCCGAAGTTTGAAGAAAATCAGATGAATAGACCCTTGTGAATCTACCCCCATTACACTTTCACTTTTTGGACTTGACGGGTTTTTGCTCCGAAGTCTTTACAAATTGATTCCCTTAAAATGTTGGTGGATGGCAGAGGGATCGCGTTGTATTGGAAAAATACTGTAATTGTCAATATATATGGGAATTCGGGGCATCAAGGGAAGACGGGTAGAGAGACCTTATATTCTGAAGATTTGTTGTATTTGCTTTCTGAACCCTTTAATAACATTATGCTCATGGGCGATTTTAATTGTGTACTTCGAGCTAATGATTATGTCGGGACCCCATCATATAGTCCTGCACTACAATTTTTTGTTTCTCAATATAGGCTGGTTGATACTGCTATCTACTGTAAAAAGGACCATATCTTTACTTACGTGCGCAGTAATGCGGCGTCCATAATTGGCCGTTGCTATTGTAATCCAGACTTGGTTAAATTGATTGTTAAATATGATGTCTGTTTAGCCCCGTTTACTGACCATTTGGGTCTAGTTCTTGAATTTAATATTGGTTCGCCGTACTGTGTCTGGGGACGATCCTACTGGAAAATGTCCCCCCTTGGTCTAAATGATCCTTCTTTTCTTAACCAGTTTCATCGGCACTGGTCAGTCTGGCTTCACCACCGCCACAGGTATACCACAAGCCTCAAATGGTGGGAGCAATATGTAAAACCCAAAATCAAATGGCTATATATTGATCACTTTCGAGATAGGAATGCCAATAGTAACCATATGATGCAATTTTATATGAAATGTTTACAATCTGTTAGTGGTTTATCGGCTACTTCCCCCATATCGTACCGAGATATGCAGTATTATAAAGGTAAAATTTTACATTTGCAGAGAGAATGTACTGAAAAATTTCCTTACTATTGTAAAGATAACACTGTGGTAGAAAACGAGCGTATGACGTTATACCATCTAATTCATACAAAGAAACGTAAAAATCGAGCTTTAATTTCACGATTAACTTCTAATACTCAGCAAGTACTAACTAATCCGAGTGAAATTAGAGCTCACATTCATACTACATACCAAGAGTTGTATAATGTACCACAGAACACGACTCCTGTTTGGCAATTTACGCCACTGCCAGGTTATACAGTGACATCTGACTATAACGACATGTTAATGCAACCATATACCAAACATGAGATCCATGATGTAATACTCAGTTTTCAGCGTTATAAAACTCCTGGAATTGATGGATTAGTAGCAGAATTTTATCAAAAGATGTTTCCTATTATAGCAGATGAGTTTACTACTATTGTCAATGAAATATTGCATCATGGTGTAATTAGTGAATCCTTTGCTATAGGTGTCATTATATTAGTACCAAAGTTACCAAATCCTACTTGTCTTAAGCATTATAGAGCGTTAACTATGTTAAATGTTGACTATAAAATAGTAGCAAAATGCTTTTTCAATAGGTTAAAAACAGTGCTCTCAAGCATTCTCCACCCAATGCAAGCAGGATTTCTAGAAGGTAATAAACTTCTTGATGTATTGATGGATCTTCGCGATGCAGTGGCATATTTTGATTACAACAACTGTAAAGGTGGCCTTCTATCTATAGATTTAAGGACGGCATTTGATTTGGTTAACCATAGGTATTTATATCAAGTAATGGAAAACTTTGGATTTCATCCTGCTGTAATTAATCAAGTGAAAATTTTGTATATGTTTGCGAGATCTAAAATTCAGGTGAATGATTATTTAACACCTTTTGTAACAATCAATAGATCTATTAGACAGGGGTGTCCGCTTTCTATGTCTCTTTTTAATATTTACATTTCACCATTGATTTGTGAATTACATGCTATGCAAATAGGTATTTCCTTTGCTAATCTCCACCTTACAGTGCGTTCCTATGCTGATGATCTTTCTGTTTTAGTACGAGATGAAGCTCAACTTAATCAAGTTATTCATGTCATACAAAATATTGGACAATCTAGTGGAGCATGCATAAATTTTCAGAAAACAAAATTGCTAGCATTTGGTACTTGGGACTTTCAGATTATTACTTTTCCTATTCTCCATGTTGATAGAATAAAAATTTTAGGTGTCTATTTTTATTGCACGGTCGAACAAATGATTTTAGAAAATTGGGCTCTAGCCCTCCAGAAGGTGAAAGGTTTATGTCAAACGTGGAAATTTCGTGGCTACTGTCTTGAACAAAGAATTTGGATTGTTAATACATATATTACATCTCACCTTTGGTATTTAAGTCCTGTTTTACCGTTGCCAACTCGAATTGCCCGCTCTATGCAAGCTGCAGTTTATTGGTTTGTTTGGAGAGGTAACATTTTTAAAACACCCATGTATGTTCTTACTCAATCTAAAAATGCTGGAGGTCTCAACATGGTGGATATATATTGCAAAAGCACTGCTTAATATTTGATTAATTGGATGTACAAGTTACAATTGAATACACCCAGTTTTGCTAAAACCTGGGGTCTCTATTGGGTACAGGCCACGGCGGTCACCCCTCCTCTTAATATGTCGATTCTTTCAAACACTGTAAAATATTTGTATGATGTACTCTTGAATTCTAGTTACATGGTTCTAGACTTAGATACTCCCAAACGTCAGATTATTAAAATTTTGTACAGCTCATATCAGTGTAAACAAAATGTTACTATTAAACGAAAAGACAACTTTCCTAACTATAATTGGGATATGATCTGGAAAAATATCAATAACACGGTCCTAAATGTTAATCAACGCTCTGTGTGGTACCGAATTGTACATGACGTCATACCAACTAATATAAAGTTACAGAAGATTAAGCTGATGTCTATCGGAACATGTTCGCATTGTAGTAGAGACGATACTTTACAACATCGGTTTTCAACTTGTGATTTGGTGCACGACATATGGTTGACGTTCGCACGTATCATGTGTATTCTAGTTCGTTGTGGGATCCAGGATATTTCCCCGCTAATGATTTTATTTCCTGCTTTTTCATATTATCCTCATTACAAACAAAATAGTGTCATCTGGTTGTGTGGTGTAACTGTGGAATATTTGATGCAAAGTCAAACGCCAACCCTTGCAGGCTACTATTTTCACCTGTTGAAAGAACGATGGAAGATAAATGAAAATATCAAACGGAAACAGTTCTCGAATAATTTAGCTGTTGTTGATGAAAAATTAACAATGATGTATTCATAATTTTTGCATTACTAATGTTTTATTTTTATTTTTATTTTTAATGTTTCTGCTGTTTGTGATTTGATTCCTTGTTATTTGTTCATAATACAGTATATATTATCCTTTTTGGAAACAAAGAATTGTTATATATTCCAATGTATACTACTTTCCTGCATCTAAATAAAAAAAATGGAAAAAAAGTGTTAGAGCGTTCACCTCTGGTGCTTGTGGTCCCGGGTTCGATCCCAGCCCACGCCAAGTGAACTTTGTGGTAGACAAACACCGTGTGCGTGGTTTTTTCGGGGTTCTCCTCCCGTTTTCTACCACCTTCTTTATTCCACTATTTCATTCATTACTCATCATCACTGTCTCCTTAGCGTAACTGGCATAGCGTGGGACGTAAAACTCAAAGATTTCATTTCATTTCATTTCATTTTTCTGTTCTTGCGAGGGTATTTTTGGGGGGGGAAGGAGAGAAACTGCTTTCCTCTTATGTCTATTCCTTATCTTTTATCTTCTTTAAACTACTTACGTACGATCATTTGGTAACTTTTTATGTCATCCATTACCCTCATAATAAGAAAACCGTTATTCTTAACAATTTATTTTATTCTCTTATTTGCAGTTTGCCACACTGGTATATTTGTAACGAAATTGAGGTTTGGTCCAACGTCTTGCTAATTCTCAACGAACACAACGTCTAAGTTGTTTTGGTTGCCTACTATTGCTGGAAAAGAAGAATTGCAAGTGGTAATGCTCTTTTGGAATTGTCCATACATGCAGTATGACACACACGCCCAATAACTGCAGTGCGCGGAATTCCCGGTCGCAAGGTCGCCATGGGCGACCACATATTTTACTTTCAATTTGGGCTTTTGGTCTCTTTTTTGCTTATCTTCGAAAAAATGGCCACCAAATTCTGTGATCTGGATACTGGATTCAGACCGGAAATTTCGTTCCCAATATTAACCTTACTTAGTTCATTTGTCATCGAAATATCTCCAAATACGTGTGCTCTCAGTTTGCCGGACTTTTCCATAATTATTACAACCGCATAGAAAAATACTTGAAGAAAAAAGAAATTAAAAGCAATTTTATTAATGAAACAACCAAAACATTCTTCAATTTTGAATATGTCAAACATTTGGTTATCTATATCCTTTATTTCCTCCTAGTATCATACTTCCACGACCTACCAGTGTACACCACCGTATATCGTCGTAGATTGAGAATATATTCTAAAGTATATTGCAACATCTTCTGTTAAGAGTTGAGTTTTCTTCTTCGTTGAGGGTGACCCCTAACACATTTCAAATTGGTTCATTTCCTCATGGAATCTGAAGATTTTAAGAAAAATTATAAGTACCTCTATTTATTTCTACAAAGACGTTTGTAAATCTCGTTAGAACTTTACAAATTACTTCAACCAAGGACGTACGCAGGAATTTATTCCTGGGCTCAAAAGACTTTCGGGGGAGTCCAAATTCAATATGAGGCAAATTATATTAAAATTTATAACATCACCTCTTAATTGGAAAGCAACTGCAAAAGTTCAAAGTGGCACGTTAAGGAGTTCCCACGTCCCAAAAAGGCCAGGATTCAAGTCCAGGTTCAAGACAATGCCCATTGCCTTCTTTAGCAAGAAAGGTTTAGTATAAAAAATTTCTGCGTCAAGGTAAGAGTGTCAACACGACTTACTACGTCGAAGTCCTCAAGCGCCTACGAGACAGTGAATCAGACTTCGACCAGACACTTACAAATGAAGGAAATACCATCTCGATAATGCTCCGAGATACGCCGCGTCCGTTGTGACGTTATTACTGGCTGGAATCGGCATTAGAATGTTACCACAGCTAGAGTACAGTCCCGACATGAGCCCATGCCACTTTTTTTCTATTTACCAAGCTCAAAGAAGCTTTAAAGATTGTCGGTTTGACGATGTGTTGGTCATCGAAGCAGCGAGAATGGGTGTTCAGAAGTGGTTGTCGGAAGGTGATTTCCAGGAAGCGTACTCGAGCTGGCAGCGATGTGCCTACAGCCAGGAAGACTACTTCGAAGAATTTTAACAAGTTGTACCAATCGGATCAATAAATTTTGTTACCTCGACCCACTCTAATTAGTTTCCGGACAAACTCTGTACAATGGAGTCCAGAAAACTAGGCCTAATGTAGACCGAAGAGTGCCCGAGTTTGTGAAAATGACGAGTTATTGGGAATGTGGTTTAAACAAATAAGTACGAGTGTTTCCTCAGAAAATACAGTACTATACTTGTATGTATTGATTGCTTCAGAATACAACAGAGAATAAACTGTCCAATTACCCTTAAGCAAACGAAAAGTACGTACTTTATGAAGGCAAAAAGCCTTTTACTATACATGAAAATGAAAATTAATGAATTCACACTGTACAGTGATTTACCTGATACGACAGACCTCAGAAAAATATTTTATGAAGGCATAAATCTATATATAATGAAAATTAACTAGCTGACTTTGCAAAAACTAGCTACTTTAAAGAAATGAAATGTGTAATCTTCTGTTGTTTTCCACATTGCACTCTGCGTTTTGCTGCTTCATTACACAGACTACTGCAGATAGACTGAACGGTTGAGCGCGCGCGGACAATGGTGGAGGAATGGCAGCGTGACGCGAGAAAAAGGAATGCGGGAAAAGGGAACACACGCACGCGGACAATGACCTTGAACGTGTCTGCAAGCGGGATTTTTCGCTCTGCCGGGACGTGCCGAGTTATCCGAACTGTTAGGTTATCGAGTATCGAGTTTTATGGACTACTATTATTTGTTACAAGCAGTATATGCGTTACTCTTAGGGATATGTGTGTTGCCGTTAGAAGACATCAACAATGTGTACTTTTATATGTATAGTATGTAACCGTCACAAGGTTATAGAAGTATTTTTGTGGACGCTCTGTATATTTTGTAAAGACAGTGATTATTGTTCGATTTATACTTTATTCTGCGACGCAAATAGGTTCTTTCTTCGGTGGGAATTGCTTCTTTCCCACGCAATCGAACAAAGAAGTCTTTCACCGTTTTTCATATATATATATTGCTTTGTGGTGAGAACATTTCAGTAAGCAACGAACCTTCTCAGTGTTTCTCCCTGACTTATTAATATGCACAGTATATATTCTACAGTTATTTGGAACTGAATTAAGTGCTTTCTTTAATCGTTTATGGAAATATTGCAGTAGATTAAAGCAGATCAGAGTAGGCCTGGTGCAGAAGCGACTGAATGGCACCATCCACATTGCTTTAGCAGCTCATTATCTGAATGTTCCCACACTCAAGTTTTCGCAATGTCTTGTGCGTCGTGGCCAGTGGACTAATATTAACGTCAACTCTTTTTTATGTTCTATTTGTATGTATATACAGGTAACTTAACCTGAGTGCTTTTAAGAATGAACTGCCAACATTGATTAATGAACCAATGCAGCTCGTATCTCAAACTTCTTAGTTCGGAGAGTGTTACTCCACGTTTCGAAGCAGCAGCCACGCATGTTGTGTCGAACATCAAGTATAATATTGTGCTAAGGGGCACAAGATATTAGCCGGTGAAGGACGTTTTCTTACGGCTAGCCCCAATCAATAAGTCCCAGGTTCATATACCTTGTGCGTAAAGTTATAAACGAGCCCTCCAACATTAGCATTCCACTTTGGAGACTATGTAATTTTGTTGAAGACTCGTGTCGACTCTTCAGGACTGTTTGGAGCAGCAACCATATTACTACGTGGGATTATCAAGGCAATTTTTACCCGAGTGCAAATCCCCCAAGTAAATCAATGGTGTAAGAAAAGCATTTATAGTGAAATCTTAATTATAATCTTTCGTATATATATATTTATTTATATATATATATATATATCAAAGTGATAAAGGGCTACAGTCTAGTGAAGAAGTAAAGTGTGATTTTAATAATGGGAATAATTGTACATATCAGTCTTAAGTGTTGTGATCGTTTCTCTTGTTTATTTTTCTTTTTAATAGTATTCTAATAAATAAGTATAGTGTCGTTTAACCCAGTGTGTTTTCGTTGTGTGTGTGAGTGATGTTTATGTGCGTTGTGGTATGGACGACCGTCTGATTGTCGGTGAAGTTTTCGAGACGAGACATCCGAACCTCTCCGCGTCTAATGCTCATCTTATCATTGAGACCGATGAGCAATTTGGGAAATATTCTGTAATCCTTTTGGAGATGTCCTTCAACGTCTTACCCAGTTAATTCCAGATCTACGGAAAATACTCATTGGTAGGGCAACGGAGGACAGAACCACGAACAACGAACAGGCGATTAAAATAAATGGCAGCCCGAACAGCGACATGACTTGGCGATTATAAGTACATAAATAAATAAATGGTCTATTCTAGAAAAATGTAAATTATGAATTATTATTGACAACGAACATCACATATTTTAACCCCCTAAAAATATTGTATTGTTAATTTTCTCAAAAACTATGCATGTGAATTTGTGCTCATGCATGTACGAGGATGATACAGAAAGTAATGCCTGTAAAGTGATACCTTTATTTGTGTTTGTCAGATAGCACCGGCAGACGTATCAGTGCAAAGCTTGCAATGTCACCTACAAATGGTGGCATCATTTTCCAACATAGTCTCCATTACGGGCAACACACTTGCGCCAACGCCAAACAAGGCTTTTAATGCCGTCGGCGAAGAATTGTGGAGGCTGCTGGGGACACCATAGCCGAACTGGTGCTTCCACCTTCGCGTCACAACTGTAGCGTTGATTCTTAATCTTTAAATTTGGTTAAGAGCCAGAAGTCACATGGTGCAAGATCTGGACTAGCAGAATGATGCAAAATACCAACACTTTGCCACAGATGGGATAACTTAATTTTTTGGAAGGGAAGAGGACGTGTGGCGGTACTCCATCCACTGACACTTTGTTTCCAGACCGTAGTGGTATATCCACGATTCGTCGCCAGCGATGAAAGTTCCTCGGCTCATAATCTTCCGCATTTAGAAATTCAATGACAGCCCACTGTTTTAATCGAACGTTACGACTGGATGCCATGGAATGCTCCATTACTCTGGAACGAGAAGAGACAGGAAGACGAAACTAGGGACATTCTATAGTTTAAGCATCAGTGCTGGCCAAGTAGTGGTCATGGAGGCATTAATTTCTGAATCACACACGTAATTTTCTTGAACCTATCGTGGCCTGAACAATCTTATGATATCTATCTATCTATCTATCTATATATATGCGTGTTAATTATAATTTTAGTGTATATCTCCCAAGGACGCCCATCAGGGGGGCAAGGTGGGGCGCTCGCCCCCTTTAGAGGAAATTGTGCTTCGGAATATCGAAAACCCAATAGATATTTTAGAGTAGCTACCGCAAAATTTGAGACTACATTTGAAATGTCGCTTATACTTGCCCCCTCCCCCTTGGAAACCACAATATGGGCGCCCTTGATATCTCATTAGCCATCCTGTTTTGGACTATTTTGCAAGGATCAAAATAAATTGTATCCTAATAAATGGTATGGTTATCATTATGAGTGTCCCAAACTTCACGTAGGGAATCATTTTTATAGAAAACACAGGTCTATAATAGAAAATCGTATTTTTTAAAAATATTCATAAATAGACAGTATAGGGTTATGTATAGAATGGCATATTGGGTAAATTGCTTCCACGGCGTTGCGAGCACATACATATTCTTTTCTGTTGAAAATTTTCATGACCATTTGGTATAAATGTGGCTGAATTTTGTTGATACAGCGCTTAATTTACTTCTTCAAGGCGGGATTGGTCGTAGATTTATTGGCATTAACCTTAGACTTCAAAGAAAAAAAAATAACGTCATTATATTGCATGATCTCATTTAGCACGGTAATGCTCTCCCTCACACTAGTACAATGGCAACAGAAAATTCAACGTTCTGCTTTCACTGTCATATCTTATCCTACATACAATTCAGAGGTGGCTCCATCAGATTTTTATTACTTTCGGAAGTTCAGAAACATTTGAAAGGACTTCATTTTGATTCTAATGATGTAGTGAAGCATGAAGTCGGGGTGTAGTTTTGTTGTCAATATGAATATTTTTACAAGGACACGATTATGAAACTGATCACACGTTTGCAAAAAGGTGTTGATTGCCATAGCAATTATGTCGAAAAATAACTATTGTGTTCTGTATACTCAACTTCTACTAGTGTACAGGTGCGTTTGTTTTACACCTAAATTTCAGTCGTTTTACATAAAAGAAAAACAAGAGGATTCATCACTTTCCAACATTGCCTGGAATTGATACAAATTTATATATATATATATATATATATATATATATATATATATATATATATATATATATATATATATATATATATATATATATAAATCACACGTGATAGTAAGTAGCCAACTTAAAGCTCCCACGACGCATGACAATTAGAGGTGATTTATAGTATGATATACCCCTGTTTGTTAATTTCAGTTGGAGGAGGAGGATAATGGCTATAGATCTGCATAAGTTATGTAAGAGCACAAGTGAAATATTCAACCTGTTGCAGACATTTGGAATTACTAATGTATTCATCACCTTTACCATAGAGACGTCCACTGTCATGGATCATTTTCATCATAGTAGCGCACGTGCTGTAGGGATTACATTGACCAACATAAATATGCGCACTTGATTCCAACATGAATCGCTGCAGAAGCAAAGTGTCACGGCGAAGAAGAAAATTGCATCGACGATGCATGTACCAGATACTGCGCGAGAATCTAACAGTCCGGACCTACAAAAGCCGCAAGTTGGTCTAAATCCTAACTCCAACCCCACCATGGCCGGTCTCAAACCCGTACTTAGAAAGAGGGAGGGGTTGTTTCTGGGCAGATGCATTAGTGTCTGTAGTGTTGATGGGGGTATAGGACTCAAGAAGTGCATGGAAACAATTTAGTCTCGTATGTCCAGGTGTAATGCTTCCCATCTATGGACTGATCGTTAAGACTGGAGAACGATCTGTTGGGGAACAAAGGCTTCGACCAGATATACGTATAAATAGCGACTAATCAGTGTCATTGGATCTGAGAGAATATATGGGACCTCGTCACAGTCTCATCGAAATAGATAATGTCAACTGCCATCCATACTGGCGGAAATGGAGTCTCACATTCTAACTCCGAATTGGGCTACTAGGTCATGCCCGTGGGTTCGAAGATACAACTACGTAGTACACCAACAAGTATGAAAGAGGGATTGTTAGCGTGTCTAGGTGGAGAATCCAACGCAATACAGAGAGGATGGTGTGATAGGTCCTCAATTAGCAATTTGCGCGTGTTCTTGGGTCCGGAATGGAATACCAGTATTCTAACGTATTCTCTTACTTCAATAGTACTACGAGGGAGGATCAAATGAAAACACTAAAAATGCAATCAAATGCCGTAAAGTTGGACGATTGCTTCGATACGTGGCAGTAATACGCCTTAAGTTGCACGTAATGACTGACAGTTGGGAAAGTGTTGATGGAAGAACGACGAAAGCAGCAGCGTCCGTATCAAGATGGCCGCCTCACTGTCCACATGTACCGCGTTAGAACAGCATTCGGTAATCTTGTTTTTGAGTAATGATGGTGTGAAACCAATTGAAATTGATCGCAAGATGGCAACAAAGTATTGCGATTTGTGTTTGTCTGCAGCAAGTATACGAGTAGTGTAGGAAGTTTAAAAGTGGCATAATATCTATGGAGGATTCTCCTCGACTGGGACAGGCTCACCGCGTAGTAACCGATGAAAACATTGCTTTAGCGGAACAGCTTGTAAAGGAAAACAAACATTTTTCTGAAAGAAATCGCCACAATCAGCTCAACAAATTGTGCATAATGTTCTGCATTTCAATATGGTGTCTGCAAGATGGGTCCCTCTTCAGTTGACTGCTGAACTGAAAGACCGTCGCGTCGATGCCTGTGAAGAACTTTTGTGTCGTTTCAACGTCAAGAGTGATGCACTTCTGGACAGGATTGTTACAGGTGATGAAATCTGAGTTCACTCTCAACAACCAGAAACCAGAAGAGCGAGCAAAGAGTGGCGGCATAGCTCTTCACCGAAACTAAATAATAATATTTCTGCACTTAACCATCAGCAGGAAAGGTTATGCTCGCTCTCTTCTCGGATGCAAAGGGAGTAGTTTTGGAAGATACATGGAAAAAGGAGTGACGGTAACCCGTGCCTCGTGTTCAAACCTGCTGAAAAATCAACTTTGCCCTGCAACCAGGTGTAAACGAGGCAGACTTCTGTCCTCGGCCTACTACATAACAACATCCGACCACATATTGCCCGTTTTACTGTTTAGACTATAGATTAAATCAAATTTGAGTGTTTATCCACGCTATTCACCAGACCTTGTCCCAAGTGACTTTCATGTGTTCGGACCACGGACCACTCATGTGTTCGGGACCACCGGAGGCAAGCATTTCAATATATATATATATATATATATATATATATATATATATATATATATATATATATATATATGATGCGCGAGTGTAAAATTTCGACCAAAATATTAATTCCAACGTGATATCCATACTTCCGAAGCAGTGGAATTCTTGTATTGAACGTCAAAGGGACTACGTTGAAAAATAAGAGGTAAGTTTGCCTTTTCATTGTTACATTCTAAAATGTATTGCACTTTTAAGGTCTTCATTTGATCCTCCCTCGTAGTAAGTAAGAGAGGTAGTGTAATCAATCTTTCGTCCCAGAATTTTAAGTGTTTAGTGGGTGCAGTATCCACAACTTCACCAGGGAGCCGCCGTTTCCAAGTGGTCATTGTCTTTAAAGTGAGACGGTCTACATCACCCATTGGATCTAGTAATGTATGTGTACCTTTACCGTAATTAGAGGAAGTTACGAATATTACTTGAGTTGATTTTGGGTTTAACGTCCCTTTCAGCAGCGAGGCTATATGAGACGGGACCTACTGATTAACTTGGAATCCGAACCACATGAGCTCCCGCCAGAATCGAACCCGGGTCTCCCACGCGAAATTTGCGTACGCTAACTGCTTAGCCACGAAGGAGCTTACGAATTACTTGAACGGTCCTGGGAGAGTGTGATGGCCATCCCACATGGTGATCTACACATACCATTGGGTTCGGAAGTACCTTAGTTACAACGCGTTGCCATTGAACGATAGAGGTAGATAGAGCCAGGAATGAACAAAACCTCTTCCCTAGGCATGCCTAGGGCTCCCGAATTGGATTGGACTCTGCTGGGCTGTGGTCAAATCGTAGTATACGGTAGCTAGTGCGTTCGCCGGCAGAAGGTGAGTTTGCCTTACAACTCACAGGCGTTGTGCTTACAGATCAAGAACTTGACTCGGTAGCATGATTGCCTCGGCCAATAGAATAATTGATAAGCCCTCAGGACTTGGGTTTGGCCACACAGTGAGCTATTCCATTCCCTGGGATTTCCGGGTCACACGTTTATAATGAACCAAGGTCAAGGAACAGACCTTGAAGATGCACATCATGCATGAGGACAATTGAGTCCAAATACAGATGAACTACGGAATGGATTTTTGAAAAGTGCCAGTCTATAGAATGACCATGACACATTATGAGAAATACATAGTAGTAAATCATTCTTCTCTATCTTCCTGACTCCATAGATACGCTGGAAGAGAGTTATAAGAGCACATCTTGGTTCAGAGGTAACCACGGACAAATAAATCTTTACCATTAAGGAGTTCTTGATTACCCAAAATGACTCCGTGTATACCCTACATTGTCCTAGGAAGACACTATGATCATTCTCATAGTGTATCCCGCTACGGAGAGACGTGGTAAGAAGTCTCATTTTATGGAATCAGAATGCTCCACTTCTGCGAAACTGGAGTGTAAATACGAGTTGTGAGCTACCTGTTTGACCCCTTGTTCAACTTCTCAGTCCTACTCTCTTAGTCAATATCGACTGAGTCTTCGGCATCAATTACTGGCCTACGAAGCTGTGCCACTGCAATCTTCGGATTTTTTTTTTAATAATCTGTCGTTTATGCACCTGACAATGTGCAACACATCTCTGTGTAAACACACTCATACTCGTGCATACCACCTACCGATATGTACAGATAGTCGACAAACATAAATTCTTATTTACGTAAGAAGTTTCTGATATTAAAATTTACATCTGCAGTAAATAGTAGTATTACTGTATTGAGAGGCATTCTATTTTGAGAGGCATCTAGTGACTGAGGCATGAACTATTTTCGTAGTTTGTATATTTATTTTCCGAAACTACGTATGATTTCGACTTAAGTAACTCTCTACTTGTGCAAAGTCATGAAGCCTATTGACGGAAGTTCAGAACTAGTGGTTTATCAAAACTTTTGTCTGTTATTTCCATTTTAAGCAAATTCTAATGCTTATACAGTGTTCATGCTATAAACAAAGGTTGGGGACTGTTGTTATACTATGACCATGCAAGTTTACATGATCCCTGTCTATCGTTTCAAAAGCATTATAAATAATAAGTCAATTTTAGCAACGGTTTTGTTTAATATTGTTTTAGACCAAAAATTGTGACAAATTTATCGCAGATGTTTCATTTAAGATAGTATGAGATCAGCAGTAACGATTGATTTTCTTTCTTTCCTTTTTCCATTGTTTTTCTTTCTTTCTTTCTTTCTTTCTTTCTTTCTTTCTTTCTTGCTTGCTTGCTTTCTTCATTCTTCAGGTGAAAAATATTCTAAATATTGCTAATAGAATAACTCGCTCCAATACTTCTCCAAATATTCTTGAAAGATATAATGAACGTTCCAGAAAACTTTTATCCAGTTATCAACACTCCATAACATCATCAGTTTCTTCTCGTCTTATTTGTCCTCTGTTGTAAATCGTGGTATTACTTCGAAATATAAGCATTTTTTCCACAAAAAGAGTTCCCTTTCTTCACTACTACTCTATATGGGCAGTCACATGTGTATCACAAAATATTCTTAATACATTAAACCATCAATACATTAAATATACAGAAACAACGTTTCTTCACAAGCAGAGTACTATAAAACAGACTACCATGAAAACATACAATATATATAACATTTACACATGTGGTAGACCATACATATTCATGAAGAAATTTGAACCATTTCATCGTAACTAGATTCAGTTGCTTTTCATAATTTCAAACAGAAGAAACTGATGTCCCACTTCTTTGTAGTTAGAAACTTCTCTTGTTCATCATCCTGTATCGCTTTCTTTTCCTTTTGAGATTAAATATCTTCAATATATGCCAAAATGTTTTCATGAATTTTCTTTTTTCTTAAAAAAAAAAATTGTGCCAAGGCACGGAAGCTACAAGTAAAAATTTTCTTTTGTTTTGTTTTCCAAAAGAGTAAAGTGCGTTAAAGCATCTAGTAACAATCAGGGTTTTTTCAAAGAAATATCGAACAGTGACAGCACAAAGGTGTAAAAAGCTGAAGTTTCAACCCTGTTGCAAGGGCTTCAGTAGTTGTTTGAAGAGCCTCTTAATGTTCATCGATTTCCTGTGAAGCAACACAGTAGGCGCCGCCACCACGATCTTTTCTTCCTTGGATGTTCTGAAGTTTCAGGAAAGGATTTCAGTATGACTGCATCGATTTCTGATTCTGGGATGTCATCTAACCACTGTTTCTCAGGAGAGGAATTGAATATGATTCCATCGAGCTCTGATTCTGGGATGTCACTTAGCGCATCATTGTCTGAGACATCGCTTTTATCATCATCTGAAGCTATTGTTGTAAGTGAATTGCTGGAATGTATTATTTGCTCAGGCATGTTGTTGACGAAATCAAGTTCTTCACCGCCGCATAGTAACATGGCCCGATCGATCTCGTTATCTTCAGTAGCATTTGGATCGCAGGAAGCATCTTCTGGAACATACTCAATGGAAGGCTCCTGATGAAGTGGTACAAAGGATCGTAAATCAGTGCGGATACTGACATATGGTAACATGCATTTTACACACATGTCATCAACACAGAACCATGTAATTGAGTATGCACGCAAGGTGTATATAAAAACACGAGTAACCACCTCTTCATCATACTTATAAGTATATATTATGTTTCCATTCGCATCCTTGCTTTGATATTCAGTGCAGCGCCTGTCACAGCTGATGGTATTCCTAGGGTTATCGATGAACGGAAATCTAATTTGTTTTGAGTAGAGAGCAATAAAGGAAGTCTTGAAGTAGTCAGCCATCATAAAATTCAGAGCGTTTCTCTCATACGTTTAACTAGAGTGCTTATCATCACCGCACTAAATTTTCCAGCTCTTAGTAACTACAACAGTGAATACAAGAATCGAAAATCTAGTTTTACCAACAATGACTTACGATTAGGTATAATATAAACAAGAACAGAAAAAAATTAAAAAAACAACAAAATATGTTCAATAATTTTTGGTATACTGAAAACAGTTAAGCGTAAAATTGTTGAAATTTACGTATAGAATATATCTTTGTGTGTGAATATTCTTTCGGAAAGCAAGTTTTATATCTGTGCACATTTTCATTCACTTCGGATCACTTCTGGCCTTTGGGGCCTCAACTTTAAAAGTTTTGGGTGGAGGCTTTTGCCTCCTAAAACCGTTTTTCCGCAGAAGATATAAAACCTGTATTTGTTTATTTTTTGCTTATTGTCCCTACACAAAGTTTCGTTGCAATACTTCACGTTCTTTACATACATCTAACATACTGTTATTACCTCTTTTGATATTTCGTGATCAAAGTTTTGGAGGGGTCCGTGCCCCACCTAATCGTTTCTTTCCAGGAAAATACGAAACATGTATTCCCTCATTTTGCGTCTACAATATGTGTGCACAATTTCTTTCACTTCGGTCCACTTGTTTTTGCCTTTCGGGCGTCAAATTCCAGAATTTTGGGTGAGGGCTTCCCCCCCCCTAAAACCGCACTGAGAACAATCCATTATCCGGACAGCGGTATATTTTATATACAAATACAAGGATTCGTTATGTTTACTAAGGAAATCTGTACGGAGCGTACTTTATCCATATACTACACAGGTACTGTCTTTTACCCGTTTAAATGTTACATCATGTCGCTGCAGGATGTCTGACATCTAACAATCTTCTGTATTTTACATACGTATACGTATGTTAAATACTTCAGCTATATGTTATATACGTCCATCTGTGTGTGAGATCCAGACCGCCTATAGACACTTTTTCTTTCGCCATGACTGACGTCATTGAACTACCGTCTTTTGCTTGCGAAACGAGGTTGTTTACAAACGGAAAAGAAGAGAGGGAGGAAACAAAAGCCTGGGTAAGTGCACTAGTTAACTATTCCTTTCAGTGGCGTATTTGGGGGGGGGCTTCCGGGCTTAAGCCCCCCCGAAATCTTACTTACTATAGAAAAGTATATGAAATACTGTGCAGAATTTTCACATTTTCAGGCAAAGCCCCTCCCCCGAAAGTTAGCAAAGCCCCTCCCGAAACAAAATCGTAAATACGCCACTAATTGCTTTAGTTAAATATTCCATTAATTATATATCCTTTTAGTGTAACTTGCTTTAATATAGTACTAACTAAGTAAGGTAGTTTATGACTACAATTCTTACTATTGTAACTCGTTAATGGTTGAGGAGAATGGAATAGGTGAATCTGAATTTTGAGAAATCTTTGAATATTAATGTTTTCAAACATTTTACATTTCAAGGTAGCAAAATGAATGTTATGTGTTTATTCATTCCGTTTTATGTGTGACGATTTATTACTTGGTGCAAATTTACTACAGGACTGCTTAACATAATTGCTAAGAAACCGTTTTCAGCGCAAAAATTCCCTTGTGTAGTGAAGATTTAGGATTTAGATTTCTGGGCTTTCGGTATCAATGGCCTTGTTAGCCCATCACATATGAGAGATGACGTCCCTCGGTGAGCACATTATCCGGCGAAAGGAAGGGAAGAAAGGATTGGGGAAGAAAGAAAACGGCCTGGGACCTATATGTTAGGTACCACTCCGGCATTTGCCTGCTGTGAATGAGGAAAACCCAAGGAAACGCCATTCAGGATGGCTGGACTTAAAATCTGTTGATACTTTTTCGACCGAGTTCCTTCACCGGGATCGAACCCCGGACTGTTCGCACCGAAGGCGAGAGCGTTAGCGACTACGCTACGCGGGGCCACTTGTGTAGCCTAGAAAACCCATTTTTACTAGGATATTTGCAAGACTTTTTTTTTGGCTTTTAGTTTAACGCCCCATGATTGTACATCATTGTAAGTGAGAAGGTGACGATGAGATACATGATAATGGTGGAATCAAGAAAATGTAAGGAAACTGGAAAGTCTTAAGAATAACCACACCTACAGTGTTCACGAAAAGCCTATTTGTCGGGAGCAGGAATCGAACCAGAGACGGGTCAGAGGTAAGCGCTCTACTACAGAGCTTTCTTTTGTTTAAAGAACTTCTTTACATTGAAATATATATATTTCACGAAGATATTGACAAATTTTACAGCCTCACTGAAATTTTAAAAAAAAAGTAGTCAGGGAGAGCTTACTTGTCAGGGTTTTTTTTATTTTATTTTATTTTATTTTATTTTATTTTATTTTATTTTATTTTATTTTATTTTATTTTTATTTATTTATTTATTTATTTATTTTTGCTTGTTATGTTCCCTAGTTAAATTAATGTTTGGGTTACTGAGAATTAAAACTTTTTAATATTATTGTTATGTCATCACTTTGGAACCAAAAAATTCGAATTTTTTCCCTTGTGTTTTCATATAGGAAGTTGGTGAGTTTGTGCCTTAGCATTTGTTTGGTTTCTAGAACGTAATTGAAGGTCATGTTGAGTTGAGTCTTGGCGGGTTTGAGTTCGTGAAATGTCAGGCACTGCTTGTGCCCCTGGCTTCTGTCTGTGATACTTCCTGGCTTTGGGCTGTGACGTATTTATGTTGAGGAGTACCAACGCAGGCCGCGTGATATAGTTACAACACAGCTTCAACAGCTACGAGTGCCAGGGTTTGAATTTCAGCTTCCGTTACGGCGTGACTAATGCAGTATAGTACTAGGTTCAAATTCTATGGCTGGTAAAAACGGTATATTACTTTTGTGGTGTGGTAAGAAATACATCGTAATAGTTATTAGTTCATTAGTGTTTCTTCATAGTATTGTTTCACTATTTCTAGAAGGAATTAAGTATTAACGAAGTAATGAATAAGCAAAAGCCCACTTTGATTGACGTTTACTATTTCTCATACTCAATTGAGAATGTTTTGATCCTCAGTTGCGCAAACATCCAGTGTGTGGGTTTTTTTTCTTACACTGCCTTACAGATGAGCTCCCTCGTTGCTAAATGGTTAGCGTACACGTCTTTGGCGTGGGACACCCGGGTCCGATTGCCGGCCGGAGCTTATGTGGTTCGGATTCACGTTAATCTATAGGTCCACATCTCATACAGCCTTGCTACTGAAAGGAACGTTAAAATCAACTCATCACTGCTTTACAGATGTAATTGTTCGATTCCGAGTTCGAATGAAGCTTTTTACGGGCAGGGGGCGAGTTTTATATATACAATCCAAGCATTTTATTTATGTCAGTGATGCAATATATATATATATATATATATATATATATATATATATATATATATATATATATATATATATATATATTACAAAATTGAAATTGACTATGTTTGTGACTCTTAATCTCTTAAGAGCCGAGGCGGCTCAGTGGTAGAGCGTTCACCTCTGGTGCTTGAGGTCTCGGGTTCGATTCCAGCCCCCGCCAAGTGAACTTTGTGGTGGACAAACACCGTGTGCGTGGGTTTCCTCGGGGTTTTCCCGTTTCCTCCCACTTTCTTCATTCTGCTCATCATCGCCGTCTCCTTTAGCCTAACCGGCATAATCGTGGGACGTAAAACTCAATGATTTCATTTCATTTTTTCTTAATCTCTTGAACCGCCCGACCAATCTCGATCAAATTTCCAACGTAGATGCGGTTCTGGCCTGGGAGTGTTTTTAGCTATTTATTTTGACAGTAGAATTTAGGGGAGGTGGAAGAGGGGGACAGAAAAAATAAATAAGACAATTTACTTTGAAGTGTAAAAGTGCGGGCGTTTTCTTTCTCTCTCTCTTTCTCTCTCTCTCTTCACTCCTGCAGTCTCCTCTCACTTTGATTTCATGATTTCGCACTCTGATGAAAAGTATTAAATACCGCCAGGAAAAGTACTAATATATAATCTCTCTTTTAGGCGCCCCTCCAACCACGCGCCCGGAGCATGTGCTTTGCTTGCTCGCCCATAGCTGCGGCTCTGTGAGCTACATAAGTAACATACAATGCTTACGTAATACTTTGAGTTATAAATACTATTAAGAAAGGAAGAATTGCATTTTTTTAACTTTCGGAAAGAAGCTACTATGGGATCAAAGATAAGGTAGGAAGGGTAACACATTTGTATGCAAATGAAGTGAAACACATTCCAGGCTATGCTTTCACCCAGCAGACATATTGTTTGGAACCAAAAAAATGTGACTTTTGGAATCTTGTACTTAGGTTCACAGCGGAAGCGACGAAATAACTTGACTCAGGGGTGTAGCCAAGGGGGCACCCATCGGGGCCAGGCCCCCCTAAATAATTTCCTGCCCCCCCAAATGACCAACTTTTAAAACATCATCGTAAGATTACCTCGTTTCAGTCACTTAAAAATAACAAAGTTTACATATAATTAATAATTTACAGTAAAATAGTATGGAAAAATACTATTTTACCATACCAATCGAAAAATAGTATGGTATCTTTTCCTTACATCGATCGGAAAATAGTATGGTATACTTTTTCTTTTCCAAGCAGATTACACAATTTACTGCGATTTATATTTGACAGTTTGAAAACAAATGCTTTAACAAGGTACTATAAATACTACCATACAATAATTGTACTAAACTAAGGTGACCAACCGTCCCGTAAAAACGGGATTGTCCCGTTTTTCACTACCATTCCCGGTGTCCCGAAAACTTCTCCCGGGACGCCAAAATGTCCCGTATTTACGTACATTGGGTACAAAAAACCTTTCGAATCGCTAAAATTTTTTCCTAATTTATATTATTATTTTCTAAGCTATGTGATTATATTGGAATATGTCTAATTATTGAGCAACGTCATTACGACGTTTGCAATATTGGATGTGGTGGCTGCACTGTTTTCCTTCCTAGGACTCCCACTCCGCAGACGACAGTGCAAAGGGCTGAAAGTCTTATGGAGAACAAATATAACCTGTTTTTACTGTCTGTATCGGGCGGTGGAAGAGGCGCTGTCATCGGTACAGTACAGTGTTTCCGTGATTTGACTAAGATGTAACATACTTCTATTTACGAAAGGTGACCAGAAGTATAGAACTATAAAAGTGAAAGTAATAAGAAAACTAGTTGTAAATGAAATAATGTTTAAAAGTAAGATAATGCAAATAAAAGGAGTTGGATTCCGACACTGAGACTAATTATAAATCCTGTCGGTGATAGATTTGAGCGCTCGTATATTTTTAGTAATGTTTTCAAATATTTCATTTTTTGTTAGCTGCTGATAGTTACTTATTATCTAATTAATTCCACAACCTTTTCAATAGGCTTTAAAACGAAAAAGTGAAAATTTGCCCTTTTTGTGAGAGATACAAAGAGAGAGAGAGAGAGAGAGAGAGAGAGAGAGGAGAGGCTAAAAAATGTATTTAGGGGAGCAACCTATCCAGAAATAAAAGGTATCCCGTTTTTTCTATTTGACGATTTGGTCACCCTATACTAAACTGATTTGTAAGTAGGCCTGCATTACCTTTTTTGTAAGCTGTAACTAATGTTTAAAAAAAACATATTTATATCAGATGGAAAATTTGGTGAAAACAACGTTATTCGGTTTTTCAGTTTGGATTCCAATTAATCGGTAATTTTCAATTATTTTTACATCACAATCCCGCTTAGGAGTACTAATGGGGACTAAAATTTAGATTTACATAACATCGGAAGTGTCATTGTTCATATCAGCCACCCCGAAAACTATGGATTCGACATTAATATTGGTCATTTTCGATCATTTTTACATATCTTCCCCTTCTCTTCAAAGTGCACCTTCAAAGTGAAGCGATAAAATCCATCCCAGTTCCGAAACTCATTTATGTTGAAAATTTGATCGTGATCGGTCGGTCGGTTTAAGAGTTAACTTACAAATGTAGTCACTTTCATTATATATATATATATATATATATATATATATATATATATATATATATATATATATATATATATATTGATTGATTGATTGATTGATAGATTGATTTTCCATTATTTTGGAAAGTTGTGAACTATAGCCTATATAAATTGAATCATACATTAGGGATTCCAAGATGCACTAGACACCAGCATGACTGGTGAGGAACTCTGTGTGTATTGCAATACAATAAAACTCCGTTTTGTGGCTATCGCAGCATTGCATTTACGACACACGCTTTTCTGGAGTTAGTTGTTAGTGATAGTAACCACCGCTTTAAAATTCCTTCGCTTTCCCACTCGTATTGCTATTTTTTAGAATATTATTTAAAACTTTTGATTCGAATCGTTACCCACTCTTCTTCTCAGAGGTTTCGCATGTGAAACAGAAGAAACTCTTTTTCGTGAAATAATATTTTCCGCGACGGAACGATCCACGTTTTGCAGACCAAAAGATATTATAATTCGTCAGATATTTTTTTTTCGTACTATTTTTTTTTCAATTTTTGGAATTGAATATTTCTGAAGAAATCTAATTTATTCGCATTCTCGCACTGTTTTAGGACAAGAAGAATTTGTAAAGTGGTAAACTGAAGTCCAAAGTCCAAAGAAGATGCTCGAAAAATTGTTCACAAACGTGATGTCCCTGCTCCTTCACGTGTGCAGCCACTTCTAATCTGTGGTTGACGAGGAACAGAACTTTGCGTCGTTGACATTGGCGAACTTCAAATGCACAAAGCATCCTGGATCTCGGAAGAAGAGGTCGGTGTTACTTCTTTAGATCCTGTTTTAACTGCATCTTCCGCAGTACTTTCTCCTTGCCAATTACCAGTGACCTAAAATGATTTGTGCGATTCCCTTAGGAAACTACAAAAGTTTTGAAGAATTAGGATTGGTTAATTAAACAACCTTATGGGGTTAAAATATTATTACGGGTCTACCATTCTTTAATTCATTGATTTGTTTGCGAAAAACGCTACAAATATATTCACAATAATATAAGCATTTTGTAATAAAAAGTTCTACCATTTAAAATATTTTTTTATTGTAATAACCCCCAAAATAATCAAAATTGGTGAAAAAACAAAAATTAAAAACTGTTACGTAACAAAGTTGAAGAGGTTCGGCCTTGCGTTACGAAGGGTGACAAGGAGGAGAATGGGGTAAAAAAAAATGGTCAAAAATAACGTTACAAAATGTGTGGAGTGCCCCTAAAACAGTAAATGAGATATAGCTTTTAATAAAATTATGTTTTTTTAGTGACGAATAACAAATAAATATTTTTATCAGGAAATTTTAAAGAAATTAAGTGAAATTTCAAAGAAAATCAGTCTTACGAAGATACAAGGGCTTAAACTAAAATAGTTATGCAGAAAGGTATAACATTTAGCGGGGACAGCAGTTATTGGTTAAACATAATAAAAACTACCTGGAATATAATTTATGGAGAAAAACGAATAATAATAATAATAATAATAATAATAATAATAATAATAATAATAATAATAATAATAATAATAATAATAATAATAATAATAATAATAATCATCATCATCATCATCATCATCATCATCATCATCTAAAAACCAGCTTTTTAGTTTTCCGGAAGGAAACTAAAATTTTCCGTTTTTTCCAGGTCTCAAAAGCACTAGCTGCAACACAATTTCTTTGGCTTTGTAAATTGTAGCTGCCCCCTTCCCCTAAAAATGACGGGTCCCTCCTACATAAAACTGCTGGCTACACCCCTGACTTGACTCATCCATTGTAGCTCTCCCCCAACCAGTGTTGCCAAAATGTTGGCAATAAGTTTGCGAAACGAGAGGTGACGACTCCAATTTTGGGTGAAAAGTCGCTATAAAATATAATCGAGAAATTCATTGTCTATAAGCATTGTTTTAAAGTTGTAGATGTAAACTAAGGAATATGTTCTACTCACTGGCGCAAATCCCGCGGGGGGAATGACAGGTACATGCCCCCTCCAATCTTGGAACTGAGGGGGACTTCTCCCCAATAATCCGATTTGAAATGAGTTTTTTGGGAGAAATTTGATGATTTTTGTCCGATTGCTCCAAAGGAACGTGAGATAAAATAGACGTCCCCCAGAATAAGCCTCAAATTTGCAGCCTCCCAACGCTGAAGACAACTCTGATCCACCACAACATTGTTTTTCAACTTCATAAATATTTTGGACATCGCAAAAAAAAAAAAAAAAAAAAAAAAAACTACACTCTTAAAAATTCAGGTGGTTTCGCAGAAAATTCACCGTAAAATTTACAGGTCTTTTACCAGAATTGACATTTCAGGTGAAATTTCAGTAAATTTTGAACAGTGTATCCAGCATTTGACAAAAGTTCTTTCGAGTTGCTTGAAGTTGTTATCATATTTCGAATAATAGAATGAGTATTAAGTTATACGAAAGAAAATAACTTTCAAAGATGTTTTTCATTATTTCTTCTGGTTTAATTGCAAAATAATTTGAAGAATTATTAAATACTTTTAGCCTTATATTTAGTGGTTGCAGACACTGTCGTAAGATACTTTTATAACAAATGAAAGTTGTTTCCGCAACTGAAGCATTTAAGACAAAAAAAAAAAAATCTCGCCAGTAATGGGATTGTTTCTGTTGTGTGTATTCCAACGTTAGAGACTGTTGATCATACGTTTTCTTCATTTACATTATAGGTGAGTACATTTATTACTATTATTTTAAGTATATTTATAAGGTTCTTATTGCTTATATTTTACGGATTGGAGTTCAAGTTTCTTTTAGTATTTTATTATCGTCTTCTGTGTAAAGTTTTGACCGGTGAAGCACCTCGGTTTTTTGCATCCAAAGTTTGATCCCATGTTCAGTGTACAAATAACGCACTGACGTTCAAGTCACATATTATGCAACATCACATAAGGAAAAGTACGTTCGGAAGTGTTCTAGTGCAAGTAGTAATGTGTGCCGTCAATTTAAGTGCAAGAAAAAAATTTGGGCCTTTGTGCCGTAGAGTAGATCCAGTATTTTCAGGCCTATAAACGTTAAAATTTTATTATTTATCAAGAAATTCGCTGTCACTACCTTAGAAATTGTTTCTTGGTGCGCATTCACTTTAAGAGGATCTTACCGTTTGTGTGTAAATACTGCGTCCGGACATATGCTATAAAACTGCAGTAACCTGTGCTGGGTGGCCATTAAAGGCACGAATGCCATGTAATAGAGTCAAGACAGGGCAGCCCGAGTGGTAGCAAGGGGTGCGTGCGTAGGTAGCAGGCGTGTCAGCGATGGTAGGTATTCGCGTAAACAAGGATGTCGTTGAAAACACTTAGATAAATTTGGTTGTTTTCTTAACACACGATTACTTACCTTTACCATTTGTACAATGCCGACACTGCATTTAGGAAACTATAAACAACTAACTGGTTTGTGGTAGAGGACTTGAATTCCCCTGATAACCTTTCATGTGCTCACTTCTCTCATATCATTAACACATTTGAATATACGTATAACTGTTTCTACATTTCTTTATTTTCAATGTTTTCCTACATTGGTCATATTTTCTGCTCAATTTCAATAATACGTACCGGTCCACAAAATATAATAACTCTTTTCTTCACAACACACATTCTTATAACACTCAAAATCGAAATTGAACACCGAGTTGCCATCTTAGAATACGCCGAACGAATTTCCTCATTATACCCTAATGTCTCATGACAGCATGCATCCGCTGAAAATAGTACCAACAGCACGCAGATTTTCACGTCTGAAAATATTACATTAAACTATCTAGCGTGAATTTAAAAAAAATACTATGTCTTTCCTTGAAAATTTACGTATTTTTCATATTTCAGGTCCTACTCTCACGCACTTAACTCGAAATCCTCTGTGGATGCTTCGTTACACATTTTAACCAGTTAATGAAAATAGTGGAGATCGGAATATGACTTCGCTTTCGTGCCTTTCTCTAACAGTTGATTGCTAGGAAAAAAAGGTGAGTAAGGCCAGGTGAATTAAGGTTACAAATTTTACAGTAGCCCTGTAAACATACTTTTTTTTTTTTTTGGTAAGAAGTTTTCAATTTAATACACTGCTTTGCTGAACATTCGAAATTTATCGGGCATATTAATCAGCATATTGAGTTACTGGCTAAGACATACCAACATCATTTGCTTTATACAATAATTATTGTTTTTTATAGTTATCGTTGTTATTTAGCAACAGTTAAACTCTCTTTAACGTAAAGTGTTTCATGCTTATTTTCAATGTTCCGATGTACAGTTGTCTCATAAATTTTGCATGGCACAACTTATCAATAAATATTACTCTTCAATCCTTATTCTTAATATAAGTTTAAATGGTTGCATGGTAGTGTTCATTTTGAATACAACTCTTGAACTTTAACAAATAATTTTCTATGAGTAGTGTACAATTTTCTATGAGTATAATTTTCTATGAAATACGGGATTTTTTTAATATGCTTGTCTTTAGGTATTTATAAAGGAATAATTTTTAAAATCATGAAAGACTGAAAATTTCAAATAATATGGAAAGATTGGCAATTTATCTATAAAAATGAATACATTATTTAAAATATTTACAGCTCATACTGAACTGAATTACATCTTTGATAACTTTTTTTCTTTCCTTATTATGAAACAATGGTATCGTGTGGCTACTTGGCAGTTGTTACCTTTTGCTGTGCGTCAACATAAAACCTCGGTTTACTAATTGCTACATTATGATCCGCTTGTCTTCATTACGGTCTGTACGCTGTAAGTTGAAATCATTCCTAATGCTGTAGCGATATTTTCTTACATTCTTTTATATATATATATATATATATATATATATATATATAATTATTTTGCTCACCAAACACCACACATCAATACCATATATTAATGATTTACTTTTTTTTTTCACTTATTCAAGGGTTTCATTATAAACAACTTTTCGCTGAAGATAGTTAATATGTGCCGAAATATTAGATGAGGCAAGCATCAAAGTCCGTTAATTTTAACTATCATCTATCTTGATTCTACAGTATAGCGTTGCTTAGTGCGTTTATATAATTGACCCTGATTCAGTAGAGAGATGATTCGCTTTTATAAGAACAATGTCTTAACATTAGTAGATCCCACATCAAATTTTTAAGATTAGAAGAAATAAATATGACAGGGCTTCCGGTTAGCTGAATAGTCAGCACGCGAACCTTCTGCAAAATACGTATGCAATAATTTCTCGATACTTCTGCCTATAATTTTATGAAATAAAAGGTTTTTTAAAACGAAGTCGTTTGCTGATATTTGAACAAAGAAGTCAACAAATAAATAAAAGTAAATGAAATGAAATCTTTGAGTTTTACATCCCGTGGTTTTGCCGGCTAGGCTAAAGAAGACGGTTATGAGGAGAAATGAAAGAAATTGTGGAATGAAGAAAGTGGGAGAAAACAGGAGAATCTCGAGAAAACCCACCCACTCGGTGTTTGTTTAACACAAAGCTCACTTTCCGCGAGCTGGAATCGATCCAAGGACCCCATGCACTAGATGTGAACGCTCTACCACTGAGCCACCGCGACACCCTAAAGAAATGAAGACTACAAACTAACCAATCACATTTTTTTAACCATGCATCGAAATTGAACTAAAGTGATGTGAAAATAAACCTGTATTGTACCATTCAACCCATACACTTCATAGTTGAAGTTCCAGATAACAATTATTCATAATGTAAAACTGGAAAAAGGGGCTGTTGCCACAGCAACCACTGTTGCCATAACAACGAATCCTGTCACCGCTCGTCAATCTAAAACTGATTGAAAAAAAAAAATCTGCAACAAAAGTGATGCACAGAATAAGTCGTGAGTGGGAACCCTTCACCCCTGGTGGGGATGTTCATGAAGCTATCAGCTTATGCCTAATTATATTGGAATATAATTTCCATTTCTTAATTTCTTAATTTCGAACATACTAGGTTCGATCGAAAAGAGAAAACCTTTTATCGGACTTCTAAAGAAAATAAAATCAAATAAATAAATACATGACCGTGTTTATTACATATAGAATTCCCAGTCACGACCCCCCTTTCAGTTTTATTAAAAATAAATTAGAAGGAGAAGAAGATGAAGAAAAGAAAAAGAAGATAGAAGAGGAAAGATGTAAAGTAAGAAGGTGATAAAGGGGAAGCGGTTACTAAATATTTTGAGGAATATGGTAAAGGAAAGTGAATAATTATCTAATTGTGATCATTTCCTTTAGCTATTGGGTGAATGTCTGGTATTAGGGTGATCAAAGATAGACACATGTTAACCCATACATCCCCGATCTAGATCCATTTGACCCCAACTACCGAATTATCCCAATCTAGCTCGGAGATAGATGAGAAAGTTTAATTTTACCGTTTATTCAATATTTCCAGAAGGTTTAGACTAATATTCAATATTTGAAAAATGAACGACGAAGTTGATGGCATGTTAGAAACGACCACAGGAAAAAAAAAAAATCAGAGTATCACATATGTGTCGAAGATTTTGACTTTCACAGTTCTCTCATGATGATCATTCGTTCAGGCTACTTCAGTCCTTTTTTCTTCCTTCATAGAGCCAACTTAAGTTAGTATTAACATTCAATGAGTTCAATTGATAACTACCAATAATTATAATAAGTCACATATGTATGACAAGATAATTGGTGCACTTAATACTAAACCTACATTTCACTCACACACACATTCATACAGGACAATGTATACTTCGGGTTGTATTTGGTTGAATTAAACTAACCTAACTACAATGCTATAGACATTTATTACATTTCAATAGAAGAAGATGTAGTTTGACATAACAGAGAAAAAATTTAATACATGAAAAGAATGTTTCATAAACATGCACAGAAATTCGCTACTTTCAACAAGATCAAATAACACATTTCTCTTTTTATATATATATATTAAAAGTTGGATTACATGAAAGAGAATTAAACCAAAGACGAGACAAGAAAAAAAAAATTCAAGGGTCAATATATATTTAAAACTCAGTGCAATGAATACATATCATTGCAGGAAAAGAAAAAAATAATTGGTTAATCATTAAAAAAAAAAAAACTTTAGTAATATTTTATTGAGTCTTTGTCTCAATAGGAGACGTATCGACTGTTTTATGAGTCTTTGTTCTCACGTCGATAATAGCTCCTTTTTTTTTTTTCTCAACTCTCTTTACGCACTGTGGTTTGTGTCCGTGAGAGTATTCAATTGTTTTTGTCTTAACTATAGACAACTAATTGCTTCATATCACATACATGTATATCTATATTTCTCATTTCGTCACTCGACGCACTTTATCTAAAATTTCAAAGTTTGTCAATATTAAGGAAAACTTATCAAATCCAGTCACAGATATTGGGAACATATTTCCATATTCCGGGATTCACATTAACTTATTAAACAGATTTCAGTTTGTTGAATTTAAGATCACTAATTTTTTCCTAGTATAGATCTTGTAGTCAAAAATTCTAGATACTGAATAGTTTGGTGTCCGATCGTAGGGGAGGGATTTGTTCCATGTTTTACTGATGGAAAAAGTCGTTGGAGGGGCGCACTGTTTCGTAGATTGCTAATTTCACTCGCAAAGTAAATTTGGGTAAGGATTAGGGTTATTCTTATTTATCTTACGACCCGCTACTTGTTTTATTCACATGCAGTAGTTAACATTATATTCCACTTTAATAGTTACAAAAATTAATAACAACTCAACAAAAGTAATTTATGACAATTTACGCGGGAATACTATATATCACAAATAGTTAATTAATACCGAGTGTCAAAAATCTATGGCAACCTAACAAGACCAGGGTAAATATCGAGCCCATTACATACATACTCGCATATATATATATGTATTCATATTAATCCATACAATAAATTTCACTTTAATATTTCGTCGACGTTTAAATTCTACATAACCGTTCATATTCGACAAGTATTCATATTTTATAAATATTTATATTTATTTGGCTCAAAGACAAAACAAAAACCCTGACTATCAAAATTCACCTTTTTTCCTTCATAAGGTTGCAACATTGTATTTCATATGAATAAACCCGATAATCAATAATCATTTTCAATTTACTAAAGATCCGCGTATATACACAAAAAAAATAGCTGGTGTTATTTAATGAGTTGATATAAGAGGTGGAAAATGCAACAAATAGAGCAGGCACGTAACTCTTAAAACTATGTAAGTACATATATAGATGTATATAAAAAAAAATCAATGTTATTCAAAACTAGTGGGCCCAAACTATTAATACATACACACTATATGACCAATCAATAGAAATAAAAACCAGAAATCAGTAATCAATTGATATAAGTTGTATGATCAATGAATAACGAAGGTTTCTAGGAATCTGAAAGCATAGTGTACCTTCCCGTCAATTTCTCCCGTGGTGGATTGAATATCGCGAAAATGGTCCTGAGTTGTGCTGCAATACCTCCACGAATTGCATCCTTCGATGTCTCAGTTAGTACATACGATCGAAATAAGTGAAATGAATATTGTACGTTTTCATGAGTTTCAGAAACCGGGGGGGGGAGGTTGAAAAATTTGAAAAAAAAAAATCTCTAAGTAATGAAGACAGAGAGAGAGATAGAGAAGAAGGAAGACGAAGAATAGGGGCGCCAAAGACTTAAGTGGGAAATAACTAACGCTACAAAGATAAAAGTCGAATTTCGCTCTCAACAAAATCCATAGCCAAAATATTCTTAACATGCCAAAAGGGGTGGTCTACTCAAATACGTAGACTCAAGAAGCGCCCTGCTGCCAAGGATGCAAGTTCTGTGTCCATCAGATCCCAATCCCACAAGAGTTTGGTTGTAAGATTGAAATCCGATCCCCGTATCCGGCCCAAACCAGCAGGGTCCCGAAAATCCTCCGGAAGGTTAGAGACGGCGTTAATTTAGATTTTCAAAAGAAAAAAAAATCATCCGACCACTTGGAAACTAGAAGATTCCAGAATAGTAATGAAATTAGAGTAATAGCTAAGATATCCCTAATTAGTGATTTGCCAAAATTAAAAAAAATTAAATAAACTGAATTTTGGATCGGTGATTTCAATAACCAAAACATCACCGATGGCTACCCCGCGCAGACACGCCACAGTCTGGGATGTCGTTAATTTCCCTCATCTAATTAAACTAAGAAAAGAAACGAAAATACTTAAGGGGACTAGGGGTCGACATCCGGGTACGCTATATTTAGTAGCAGTTAATTTAATCGGATAGTCCGAACTGAGTTATATGAACACTGCACAATAAATAAATAAGGTAAGCAACAAAACAAAAAAAAAATCTCGGAGAGGCTATGAATGTTAAAGGTACAACTGACCGAAACCTGTACTTTTCGATGATCACAGGAAATAGCAGTTGGTTTTCTTAATTATCATTTCTGTCAACATTTAGAAGTAATTCCCATATGATACTACTCTATCTATTGAAAGGCTTAAGATCTGGGGCTGTTATTATGAGGTACATAAATGCAAAGTGACACACAATTCCCAACTATAATTTACTATCCAAGTAGCAAACTCGGTTGGATGAATGCACCGGTGTAGAAGTCTAAACGCGAGAGATATTTTTTTTTTTTCTTCGTAAACACATTCGTATTTTCACTATATAAAATTCACTAGGCCTATTCATTTAACTATAGGGGTCATCATCTCGTTCACATTATATATCATATTATTAACATTTCATTACATTCATTCATTATATACTAATTTTCGCACGAAATAATATTTTATAAACACCCTATTTCGTACATTTTCACGCAGGCCATACACATATTTACATTACGCAGTAATAAATATATATATATATAATTATCACAATCTATCACGCTCAAACCACCACACGATCACATTCATCGAACCACGTACTCTTTATTTCGAAGCACCCAAATTGTATTTACTTTGCAGGTTTAAAAAAAAAATCATACATGTATTTACGGAAAGTTAAATTGTCAATGATTAATCTATTTCTGATTTGTTGATAAAACTGAAGCAACAATGGAATTTTCTACAGCCACGGGAAAGAAAAAGAATTTAATACTACATTTTTAAACAAACAGTAACAGCATATGGGTTTTACTTCTATTAAGAAAATAGGTGTTCTTTATTTCAGCGGATTATTCATTTTCTATTGGACCTAGCAAACTGAAATTTTCAGTACAGTAAGATCTCATGCTATCTTATATGAAGGTATACTCATCCGAACCGAAAACCATGTCCACGGGAAGTAATTTGAGAATAACTGTCCAAAATCAAACAATCTAAATCACTAAGTCATGCGATGTCGTACTGTCAACAAACAATTGACTACCGAAAACTGACGCTATGGCGCTGTAGTGGAGGCATAATTTACCGTGTACTGAAATGTATACTTGTACTCATTAATCAGAAATTTAATATTTACTCTGGTTTATTTATGTTAGAAAAATGGTACTAAATTAAAGCATATTTATACACTGTCCAAATCGAAAATTCACACACTCACACAAAACTACTAACTACATACACCACTGTTAGTACTATACATAAAGACAACTAACTAAACTAAACATGCACCATTTAGTTACATGCACGTTGACGAAAATAACCTAACACATTAGATTTAGAATACATTACTCCCTCGTCGATATATACATAGTCGGCTCTATTTAATTTAAAGGGGGTCAAAAATGAAAAAGGTAACACTAGGTCTAATTGACCTGACCAATTGTTTACATGATGATTGCCAAAAATTGATGCCCGGGGGGCACCTTAACGAGGTTTATGGAGGGACCCTTCCCCTGAAAGGGGAAAAGGCCCTAAAACGAACAATAACTAACCCATTCCCCCGCTAGAACTGGTTCAATTTGGAAAAGGGGATAGGAGCCCTTTTAAGCTAACTTAAGCTGCCATTATTATTATTCACTTTACAACCATCAAACCTACGTACATGCGATTACTGAATAAATAATAGAAAGTCACATTTAATTAATACACGAACAACATGCACCAAACAGGTCGTAATTTCCCTAATCCCTACTTGAGTTTGAAATAAAAAAAAGTAAAGTCACTCTTTCACTGTTGTCTATTCTCGATAGGCAGCAAACATGGCTTCCGAGCAAACAGAACTGGAATTTATTTCACTGAATTGCAGCTTCTTTACCAAAATTTGCGGATTTTTCGGGCTCCTATTCTGTTGTAAATCTTTAACTATTGGATTACATTATATGTTACCTTAGTTGTCCTTGGAAATTGGAATTCTTCCCGAAAAATATGTAGCACAAAATTCACAAGCTGCTCCTTGTAGGGTTTCTTCGATTGTTCTGATAACATTGCGCCGAAAAAGCCAGAGGTAAGAGAATTCCTCCAATCAGAACGAAACTTTAGCCGCGGAAATTACAAAGCAAATAGAAATTTGGCAAATCCAGATATAACCGGATCTGAAAGTGACTATGGACTAGTGAGAGGGGGTGAGGGAAAGATTAGGTACCTGGCCAAAATCTACATTGGTCTGAAATTAAGGAAATTTATATCCAATAACGGAACTATGTTCCGGTATGACGTCAGAATGGTAAACCTTGTAACTATTCAAGTTATATATCCGTAAATAGGATTTACACTTAATCAAAATATAAATAAATATATTATACAGTGGGAATATGGTTACTAACAAAACCTTTGGGTTTATTATATTTAATTCGAAGTAAAGAGAGTAAGTAAATTGTGTAACTAAACCGAAATTGAATTAAAAAAAAAATTACTAGGTACAGGGTGCGTAAAAAAATTGCCATTACTTTCAACTGTAATGGTATATTACAGTTTTCCCCGGCCCATTAACAAAATTTTGTTAGAATAACAAAATTTTGCTAATTGGGAATACTAACTAATGATGCTTGTTAAGTTAACACACTCATTCATCCCATTCAAACGTTACCAGTCACTCTAGGACAGTATATTATATCTACTTGGGGTATTGCGCAAGTAATTCACTACGTTTATCTTCTGTACAATTGAAAATCTTTAAATTTCGAAAATTGTGAGTTCCGATACTTTTTTTTTTTTCAATAGTGTTCATATAGCAATAGAACGGACAGAAGTTCTAACTGAGAAATCGACAGAGACAATTCGTAAGGCTTCAGCCGTCGACTAGTATATCAAATGACATTAGGATGCAGTTTCCCGTCTATCACTGCCATTTAATATTGTTCTAGGCTCACCGTTACCACGCACTTGCGAAGGGACTGAATTCTGGGGTAGATTTACATTATTGTTACTATTATTCTGACTATTACCGTTCTCCCTTCTTCCGTACGCCCTGTTAAAATTCCTCCTGGTGTTATCGCCCCTATCCGGGTTCGATGCCATGTTGGTACGGTCATAGGGACGATAACTCCGGCGATTGTTGAACATGGGCCGATTCCTAAATAGTCGCCGGCCATTATTGTTGTTTTCTGAGCCATACCCACTAGGATAACGAGATCCAGCTTGGGTATAACTCAGGAAATCTGTCTGGCAACTTGCCGTTACCTTTGTCTTCGTCGGTTTTAGAATTTTTGCCTGTCGGGCGAAGTATCGTTTTGGTGGACCACCAACTTCCTTGCCGCACAAGGCAGCTAAACGTGAGGTGACTTCTCGCACCGTTTGGCACAAGTGGGACGCTATGGCCCGGGACTCATCGGGTGGAAGAGCGTTAACTATAATATCTACAAGTTCAGCCTGAGAGGGATGTTCAGCTATCTGATAATATAGTTCGATAATTTTCCAAGCATAGTCCAAGAGGGACCCATACTTGGAGCGATCATACCGGAGTGATTGTAAGTTTCTCTTTTGGAGCCGTTCGATGTGCTCATTACAATATTCTTCTTTAAAAAGAATCAAAAAATCACTAAACGTCCGGATTTGGTATTTAACCGAAGCAAACCATGCGCCCGAAGCGGCGATCAAACATTTTTCAACTATCTGCAGGCGTTCCCCATCAGTAAGTTTATACATGTCTAAATATTGCTGCAGTCTCCGCAGGAAAACTCGAGGTAACCCGTTAGTAATGTTCCCATCGAAAGTGGGAAAACGTTCAATATCCCGGAGGGAAACTTTAGAGCTCATACTATACGGGGCAGGAAAATAATCCAGTGGAATCAACGCGTTATCCTGAGCAGTTGGGGTTGTAACCGGATTTGCCACCGACGGAGTGGTCACTGAACTGAACGCTCCCATATGACCAAGAGAGGTTTTGTAATTTGTGTTGACCATGTAAGGTTCAAACTTAGGACCCACCACGGTAGTAACCGACGGTCCGGCACATCTCCTTTCCCCTCCTGGCAGCACGCTGTACGATTGTACCATTCCAAAGGTAGAGTGAGCATTTACGCTAGTGACTGTTGTAGTCACAACACTCGACTGCATCGGTACATCAAAATTACTCAACCATGATTTTGAGGTTGGCTGATGCGGGGGGCAATACATTGCTGTGTCCCGTGCATCAGGCAACACTTGACTCTTACCCGGGAGGACGTTACTTCTTTCTGGGAGAATTTTCCCTGGAGAATCGCCATCAGGAAAAGGATAGGAGATATCAGGCTTGGCGATTTGCAATTTAGTAATATTCCCCTTAATACTGTCTACTTCGGTTTGAATTCGACTAATTCTTTGGTCAACCGACTCTAGTTTAGATTCTATTGATAGGTCGGATATTACAACATTCAATCTACTTATTTCAGCCTGCTGCTGTTCAACTTTTTGTTCGATGTCACCAAATCTTTTGTTTGTACTCTCAAACCTTATATCTATTTCGTTGAATTTCTCATTTGTTTCGTCTCTGAGCTGCTCGGTGGACTGTTGGGCCCGGTATCTAACCTGCTCCAGTTCAGTAGATGTTTGATCTTTCAATTTGCTCATCGAAGAAGCAAAGTCCAAACAGATCTGGTCAATTTTATTGTTTAATACCTCGAATCGAGCGTCGGTCTCTCGTTTCGAGGTATCAAACTTCTCATTTATTTCACGTCTCATTTCTGCATTCTCACGCCTCATTTCTGCATTCTCACGCCTCATTTCTGTATTATTTTGTTCCATGTTAGTGAATCTTTCGTTCATCATCTCCATCATCTGGCGAATTAATGCAGACGTGTCAGACCCTCCAGATGACATTCCTTCCTTCGGGTTTGCCGTCTGATCCCGAGAATCACTTTGATTTCCACTCTTTTCCTCATCGTCGAGGTCAGATATCTCCGCTGGAGATATTTGGCCTCGGTCCTTTTCACAGTCCTCACAATATTTTTCTATTTCGCCGGTTTGAACTTTTTCTGCATTTTCCGCAGTATCATCTAAATTGGAACAAGCAAAGTGGATCCATTTTTGTCCACAACCGGTGCATCTAATTAATCTTCGCGGGGCGCGAGATCTTTTCTCTTTTTCATTTAATGTGCATTGAGTGCACGTGATTTCACACTCGCCCTGTGACACCACAACCTTTTTTGTTGCCATAGCTTTGAGACACTTTACACTTTACAAAAGACAAGATATATATAGCAAAAATACACATATACTATAAAATACTTATTTGCTATCCAGACAAGTATTATTCATGACTTAAAGGACTCCCATTCTCTTTCCTTCCTTGAAACCCTTCTAGCGTTTAATTCTAATTTTAGAAAAATTTGGACACTCCTTCTCTTTCTCCCCCTTAGAAAAGGAAACAAAAATGACAAAGTAGCCAACGACTCTACTTATTTCATTTGACTATAAAATTTCTCTTATTAATTTCAATGTTGTAATCAATTCAACATGCCTTCAACCTCACTCTTTGACATTCTTAAAAAAAATTTCAAATCTATCGGTCGCCATTTAAACTGAGATCCGTTGCCATGGGAACAAGCGTTGCCATGACAACCATTCTTGTCGCGGTTCACCAATTCAAACTGATTGGCATGATAACTGGTATTATTCAATAAGCATTTTCAGATCCGTTACCACAGTAAACATGCGTTACCATGGCAACAGTCCTGTCACGTGTCGCCACTTTAAAACTGGAAAAAGGGGCTGTTGCCACAGCAACCACTGTTGCCATAACAACGAATCCTGTCACCGCTCGTCAATCTAAAACTGATTGAAAAAAAAAAAAATCTGCAACAAAAGTGATGCACAGAATAAGTCGTGAGTGGGAACCCTTCACCCCTGGTGGGGATGTTCATGAAGCTATCAGCTTATGCCTAATTATATTGGAATATAATTTCCATTTCTTAATTTCTTAATTTCGAACATACTAGGTTCGATCGAAAAGAGAAAACCTTTTATCGGACTTCTAAAGAAAATAAAATCAAATAAATAAATACATGACCGTGTTTATTACATATAGAATTCCCAGTCACGACCCCCCTTTCAGTTTTATTAAAAATAAATTAGAAGGAGAAGAAGATGAAGAAAAGAAAAAGAAGATAGAAGAGGAAAGATGTAAAGTAAGAAGGTGATAAAGGGGAAGCGGTTACTAAATATTTTGAGGAATATGGTAAAGGAAAGTGAATAATTATCTAATTGTGATCATTTCCTTTAGCTATTGGGTGAATGTCTGGTATTAGGGTGATCAAAGATAGACACATGTTAACCCATACATCCCCGATCTAGATCCATTTGACCCCAACTACCGAATTATCCCAATCTAGCTCGGAGATAGATGAGAAAGTTTAATTTTACCGTTTATTCAATATTTCCAGAAGGTTTAGACTAATATTCAATATTTGAAAAATGAACGACGAAGTTGATGGCATGTTAGAAACGACCACAGGAAAAAAAAAAAAATCAGAGTATCACATATGTGTCGAAGATTTTGACTTTCACAGTTCTCTCATGATGATCATTCGTTCAGGCTACTTCAGTCCTTTTTTCTTCCTTCATAGAGCCAACTTAAGTTAGTATTAACATTCAATGAGTTCAATTGATAACTACCAATAATTATAATAAGTCACATATGTATGACAAGATAATTGGTGCACTTAATACTAAACCTACATTTCACTCACACACACATTCATACAGGACAATGTATACTTCGGGTTGTATTTGGTTGAATTAAACTAACCTAACTACAATGCTATAGACATTTATTACATTTCAATAGAAGAAGATGTAGTTTGACATAACAGAGAAAAAATTTAATACATGAAAAGAATGTTTCATAAACATGCACAGAAATTCGCTACTTTCAACAAGATCAAATAACACATTTCTCTTTTTATATATATATATTAAAAGTTGGATTACATGAAAGAGAATTAAACCAAAGACGAGACAAGAAAAAAAAATTCAAGGGTCAATATATATTTAAAACTCAGTGCAATGAATACATATCATTGCAGGAAAAGAAAAAAAATAATTGGTTAATCATTAAAAAAAAAAAACTTTAGTAATATTTTATTGAGTCTTTGTCTCAATAGGAGACGTATCGACTGTTTTATGAGTCTTTGTTCTCACGTCGATAATAGCTCCTTTTTTTTTTTTCTCAACTCTCTTTACGCACTGTGGTTTGTGTCCGTGAGAGTATTCAATTGTTTTTGTCTTAACTATAGACAACTAATTGCTTCATATCACATACATGTATATCTATATTTCTCATTTCGTCACTCGACGCACTTTATCTAAAATTTCAAAGTTTGTCAATATTAAGGAAAACTTATCAAATCCAGTCACAGATATTGGGAACATATTTCCATATTCCGGGATTCACATTAACTTATTAAACAGATTTCAGTTTGTTGAATTTAAGATCACTAATTTTTTCCTAGTATAGATCTTGTAGTCAAAAATTCTAGATACTGAATAGTTTGGTGTCCGATCGTAGGGGAGGGATTTGTTCCATGTTTTACTGATGGAAAAAGTCGTTGGAGGGGCGCACTGTTTCGTAGATTGCTAATTTCACTCGCAAAGTAAATTTGGGTAAGGATTAGGGTTATTCTTATTTATCTTACGACCCGCTACTTGTTTTATTCACATGCAGTAGTTAACATTATATTCCACTTTAATAGTTACAAAAATTAATAACAACTCAACAAAAGTAATTTATGACAATTTACGCGGGAATACTATATATCACAAATAGTTAATTAATACCGAGTGTCAAAAATCTATGGCAACCTAACAAGACCAGGGTAAATATCGAGCCCATTACATACATACTCGCATATATATATATATGTATTCATATTAATCCATACAATAAATTTCACTTTAATATTTCGTCGACGTTTAAATTCTACATAACCGTTCATATTCGACAAGTATTCATATTTTATAAATATTTATATTTATTTGGCTCAAAGACAAAACAAAAACCCTGACTATCAAAATTCACCTTTTTTCCTTCATAAGGTTGCAACATTGTATTTCATATGAATAAACCCGATAATCAATAATCATTTTCAATTTACTAAAGATCCGCGTATATACACAAAAAAAAATAGCTGGTGTTATTTAATGAGTTGATATAAGAGGTGGAAAATGCAACAAATAGAGCAGGCACGTAACTCTTAAAACTATGTAAGTACATATATAGATGTATATAAAAAAAAATCAAAGTTATTCAAAACTAGTGGGCCCAAACTATTAATACATACACACTATATGACCAATCAATAGAAATAAAAACCAGAAATCAGTAATCAATTGATATAAGTTGTATGATCAATGAATAACGAAGGTTTCTAGGAATCTGAAAGCATAGTGTACCTTCCCGTCAATTTCTCCCGTGGTGGATTGAATATCGCGAAAATGGTCCTGAGTTGTGCTGCAATACCTCCACGAATTGCATCCTTCGATGTCTCAGTTAGTACATACGATCGAAATAAGTGAAATGAATATTGTACGTTTTCATGAGTTTCAGAAACCGGGGGGGGGAGGTTGAAAAATTTGAAAAAAAAAATCTCTAAGTAATGAAGACAGAGAGAGAGATAGAGAAGAAGGAAGACGAAGAATAGGGGCGCCAAAGACTTAAGTGGGAAATAACTAACGCTACAAAGATAAAAGTCGAATTTCGCTCTCAACAAAATCCATAGCCAAAATATTCTTAACATGCCAAAAGGGGTGGTCTACTCAAATACGTAGACTCAAGAAGCGCCCTGCTGCCAAGGATGCAAGTTCTGTGTCCATCAGATCCCAATCCCACAAGAGTTTGGTTGTAAGATTGAAATCCGATCCCCGTATCCGGCCCAAACCAGCAGGGTCCCGAAAATCCTCCGGAAGGTTAGAGACGGCGTTAATTTAGATTTTCAAAAGAAAAAAAAATCATCCGACCACTTGGAAACTAGAAGATTCCAGAATAGTAATGAAATTAGAGTAATAGCTAAGATATCCCTAATTAGTGATTTGCCAAAATTAAAAAAAAATTAAATAAACTGAATTTTGGATCGGTGATTTCAATAACCAAAACATCACCGATGGCTACCCCGCGCAGACACGCCACAGTCTGGGATGTCGTTAATTTCCCTCATCTAATTAAACTAAGAAAAGAAACGAAAATACTTAAGGGGACTAGGGGTCGACATCCGGGTACGCTATATTTAGTAGCAGTTAATTTAATCGGATAGTCCGAACTGAGTTATATGAACACTGCACAATAAATAAATAAGGTAAGCAACAAAACAAAAAAAAAAATCTCGGAGAGGCTATGAATGTTAAAGGTACAACTGACCGAAACCTGTACTTTTCGATGATCACAGGAAATAGCAGTTGGTTTTCTTAATTATCATTTCTGTCAACATTTAGAAGTAATTCCCATATGATACTACTCTATCTATTGAAAGGCTTAAGATCTGGGGCTGTTATTATGAGGTACATAAATGCAAAGTGACACACAATTCCCAACTATAATTTACTATCCAAGTAGCAAACTCGGTTGGATGAATGCACCGGTGTAGAAGTCTAAACGCGAGAGATATTTTTTTTTTTCTTCGTAAACACATTCGTATTTTCACTATATAAAATTCACTAGGCCTATTCATTTAACTATAGGGGTCATCATCTCGTTCACATTATATATCATATTATTAACATTTCATTACATTCATTCATTATATACTAATTTTCGCACGAAATAATATTTTATAAACACCCTATTTCGTACATTTTCACGCAGGCCATACACATATTTACATTACGCAGTAATAAATATATATATATATAATTATCACAATCTATCACGCTCAAACCACCACACGATCACATTCATCGAACCACGTACTCTTTATTTCGAAGCACCCAAATTGTATTTACTTTGCAGGTTTAAAAAAAAATCATACATGTATTTACGGAAAGTTAAATTGTCAATGATTAATCTATTTCTGATTTGTTGATAAAACTGAAGCAACAATGGAATTTTCTACAGCCACGGGAAAGAAAAAGAATTTAATACTACATTTTTAAACAAACAGTAACAGCATATGGGTTTTACTTCTATTAAGAAAATAGGTGTTCTTTATTTCAGCGGATTATTCATTTTCTATTGGACCTAGCAAACTGAAATTTTCAGTACAGTAAGATCTCATGCTATCTTATATGAAGGTATACTCATCCGAACCGAAAACCATGTCCACGGGAAGTAATTTGAGAATAACTGTCCAAAATCAAACAATCTAAATCACTAAGTCATGCGATGTCGTACTGTCAACAAACAATTGACTACCGAAAACTGACGCTATGGCGCTGTAGTGGAGGCATAATTTACCGTGTACTGAAATGTATACTTGTACTCATTAATCAGAAATTTAATATTTACTCTGGTTTATTTATGTTAGAAAAATGGTACTAAATTAAAGCATATTTATACACTGTCCAAATCGAAAATTCACACACTCACACAAAACTACTAACTACATACACCACTGTTAGTACTATACATAAAGACAACTAACTAAACTAAACATGCACCATTTAGTTACATGCACGTTGACGAAAATAACCTAACACATTAGATTTAGAATACATTACTCCCTCGTCGATATATACATAGTCGGCTCTATTTAATTTAAAGGGGGTCAAAAATGAAAAAGGTAACACTAGGTCTAATTGACCTGACCAATTGTTTACATGATGATTGCCAAAAATTGATGCCCGGGGGGCACCTTAACGAGGTTTATGGAGGGACCCTTCCCCTGAAAGGGGAAAAGGCCCTAAAACGAACAATAACTAACCCATTCCCCCGCTAGAACTGGTTCAATTTGGAAAAGGGGATAGGAGCCCTTTTAAGCTAACTTAAGCTGCCATTATTATTATTCACTTTACAACCATCAAACCTACGTACATGCGATTACTGAATAAATAATAGAAAGTCACATTTAATTAATACACGAACAACATGCACCAAACAGGTCGTAATTTCCCTAATCCCTACTTGAGTTTGAAATAAAAAAAAGTAAAGTCACTCTTTCACTGTTGTCTATTCTCGATAGGCAGCAAACATGGCTTCCGAGCAAACAGAACTGGAATTTATTTCACTGAATTGCAGCTTCTTTACCAAAATTTGCGGATTTTTCGGGCTCCTATTCTGTTGTAAATCTTTAACTATTGGATTACATTATATGTTACCTTAGTTGTCCTTGGAAATTGGAATTCTTCCCGAAAAATATGTAGCACAAAATTCACAAGCTGCTCCTTGTAGGGTTTCTTCGATTGTTCTGATAACATTGCGCCGAAAAAGCCAGAGGTAAGAGAATTCCTCCAATCAGAACGAAACTTTAGCCGCGGAAATTACAAAGCAAATAGAAATTTGGCAAATCCAGATATAACCGGATCTGAAAGTGACTATGGACTAGTGAGAGGGGGTGAGGGAAAGATTAGGTACCTGGCCAAAATCTACATTGGTCTGAAATTAAGGAAATTTATATCCAATAACGGAACTATGTTCCGGTATGACGTCAGAATGGTAAACCTTGTAACTATTCAAGTTATATATCCGTAAATAGGATTTACACTTAATCAAAATATAAATAAATATATTATACAGTGGGAATATGGTTACTAACAAAACCTTTGGGTTTATTATATTTAATTCGAAGTAAAGAGAGTAAGTAAATTGTGTAACTAAACCGAAATTGAATTAAAAAAAATTACTAGGTACAGGGTGCGTAAAAAAATTGCCATTACTTTCAACTGTAATGGTATATTACAAATGTACATGTATTAACAAAGTTTTTCATAGATATGACAGAAAAGCCTATAGCCACTAAGGTCAAAGAGTATTCCAGATTCGATAAAGAGGATGATAAGGTACTTTCAGACTTGTCACAACATCTTCATGCGTTCAAACATAGGTCAATGATATTAAAGTGCTACACAGAACAAATTTGTTCATTAAGAGGAATGTTTATGAATAGTTTTGTACAAGAATGAACAATCTAGTTTGAATCTTGACAAAGACTACTTGAACAACAAACGAGTTAAAATAATCAACTGTCATCTGGAGCACAAACTTTAAAGTCTGAAGATTGTATGGTACAAAACAGGTTTATTTTCACACAACTTTATTTCCGGACATATTTATAATTTTGTTAAGTGGTTGGTGTTTTAATGAAGACGGGAGTTACTATCGAAAATTTCGGCAGTTACTATACGACTGACGTATACAAGATTAGTTCAAGTTAATAACGATTCTCTCTTGTTGTGTGTTCCAGTGACGTCGCTCCATACACCAAGTAAAGTGGCTTCACAACATTTGTCGGAGTAAAATTACTTATGGGTAGCTACTTGGCCATAAGACCTAAGTTTTCACTTCTTGTGCCGAACACTTACGGTGAATAGAACCTGATACACTGTGAGCGTGGCGATAGATGATTGCAATTCCACATAACAATCCACTTAAACGCTCTACAGTTCTGGAGGCCAAAATGCGAGGTCGTTCACGCTGCTTTTGTGTTCAGGAACGTCGCACCACTTTTCCTCTTCACTGCAACAACCTAAGTGAGTTTTTTTTTTTTTTTTTTTTTTTAAGAGCTTAAGTATCCTGAACCAGTTACACATTAGATGTGGCATGCAACCATCTCACCACGTTGGACGTTCGTGAAATGCACAGTTTTACTCATTCGGTTCTCTCACATATTTAGTACGATTATGAATGTTGTCCATATCTATGTATCCCAGACACATATGGTTTCCCTTTGTAACTGAAAAACACACTTCTTGTGTTTGATACCACTATTAGGTGAAATCTGTAATACTGATGATAATACACTATTTCTTATTACCTTTTATGGTGCGAAATTGTTAATCGTTTTTCACAAATACAAACCTGTTTTCGAGACTTCTATTTATCTTAATCCACAGTTCTTATGTCAGCTTCACGGATGTGAAATAGTGCAAAATGAGAATGGTTAGTGTTAACCAAAACTTAAGTAAATTTATAGAATAGTTAATGCAAAGGTATATAAATAATTCATAGTATTGTTTATGAAACAGAGAAGAGTTTGTCTTAAAAAATCGTACAGGAAAGGAAAATGTAATGATATGAGAGACATAAGAGAAACACCATTAAGCATGATATTGCGCTCAGAGCTACATAAGTCAATTTACAGCTTGAAAGAAATAAAAATAGGTTTTGCCTATTTTTCTCTAGTTTCGAAATATATTTGTTTCTGATTTCAGGTGTTTTGTTGGAATTAATCCAGAAATTGAATCCATTCCACGGAAAGCGAGGGAAGATACAGCAACATGATACTTCTAAGGATTATCCGTAGCAAATTTTTGACTTCCATGAAATAACTCATTGTCAGTTTATAAACGGAATATTGACTAGACTGGTCATTTCTTTTTTATTTCATGTACTATCATTTGAGAATTAAATATGATGAGATATTTAAGAATATATGGTTTTCATTTGATTTTACTAAGTCCTGTTAGTTTATTTTTAAATCTTTAAGTATTTCTTTTCAGTAGCGTCATTTCAGACTTTGCCAGGTAGGAGTAAGTTAGTCCATCAACATAAGAGTTTTACCTTTTGAATTAGTATTTTAGTATACAATTTATTGAAGAGCATGTGATTCTCAAACCCAGGAGGGTAATTATCCTCCTTGTCCTTCCCAAATGATTCCCTGCTTCTCTCTCTCTGAAAACCTTCTTCTGATCTCTGTACATGTAGACTTAACTCTGGTTGTATTACTGCTACAAAGAAAAAGTGTCGTGAATACATACACGTTTTTGTATACAAACTACTGTATATTCCTGAATGCAAGACTAGGTATTTTGCCGCAATTTTGTGACCGAAAATATGGAGTCGTTTTGCTTTTGCGACATATCATGTAAAGTTTTTCTTCACTGAACAGAATCACGAGATTCCATTAAACGATAAATTTACCCATTTCCTTGATTACCGCTTTAGCCTTCAATGTTTGCAGATTCACTGCAGAGGCATCATGTGGGAAGGGTAGGGGCAATTGCACCCCACTTAGTACTTAGTTTGAGAAATACATGCTTTTTAATAAATTGTGTACTAATATTCTAATGGAAAAACGTGAAACTCTTATGTCAGTGAACAATTTTGTTCCTCCTATCAAAACCTGAAATAACGCTATTGATCCAGTGGACCCTTCTAATGAGAAAGAGTAAGTGAGGATTCTATTTGATTTGATTTTTAATGTAGTTTTGAAAATATGTCCAGTATGTGCTATAGATGTATTTGTGTAATTCTTTGTTAAAAATATAGTCTTAGTAATTATGTGTGAATTTGCAGGGGGAAATAAAATTTAAAGTAATCCTAACATACGTGTGAAAAAGTGCACTTGAAAATATTCTTACTTGTAACTCTATCAGTAATAGTCACAATAATTGATTATTTATTAATATTATTTTTTCCCGTTTCTTCCTCGCAAAGTTGAATCTTGTACTTCAGTTATCGAAGACATTAGAGAAAGTGTTGTTTAAAGAATGTGAATATTGGTTTGCTGTCTTGTGAAAATGCAGATGATAGGAAAAGAAAGAGCGTAAACGCATTGTTCATTGTATTACATTGTCCAGAAAGAAAAGCAAGTTGTTAGTAGTAGGGGCCGTTCTGGGTAAATGGATGTTTAGATCGTTAGCGATGTCAAACATGTCAATCTTGCTCGAATTTTGCCATAATGTAATCCATTTTGGCTGCGAGGAGCGTCTTGGACATTGAAATTTCGTGATTGATAGTAACTGAACTATATTTCAGTTCTTGCTTTTAATAACGTATCTTTTCCGCATTTTCGGCCAAGGATCAAGAGTTGATTCTATTTCACTTTATAATTTATGGAATAACTCGCCTAAGCCTATTCACTGTAAAATTGTTTTCTTGAGGTGCTTTCTTGAATTTGATGTTGAAAAATCTCAACTGAAGTCTATAAGAATTTAGGCGATTAAGTCATATTACGTCGTATTTAACTTCTCCGATGTATTTTTTTTTTTTTTTTTTTACCAGATAATAGGTACACAACCTTTTTATATCGTAGCTGCTCCGGTAAGTTGGCAAACTTGACGAGGAAGAATGTGTCTTAATGTGGCCATCAGTGTAATTAGGCTCTTAAGCAGTACCGATAAAAGATATTTCTTTGTTGAATGAACGCGCCAATAACTTCAAAGCTTGTTGAAGAGTACTGCAAATAAATACATTAAATCATCACTGTGCAAAATACTCTCATGCTGATTTGTTGCTCTAAACTAAACACGAAATCACAAAAATATATCTAGTTTTTAACCATAATGATTTCCACTCAGTCTGTGAGGCAGTTTCAAATGGCTGTGGAAAACAGATGTCCAACGTTTTGGTGAAATTACGGAACTTTTCAGAAGAAGTTTCTGTAAATTGTTAAATGAAATTCATGCAACATATTCGTTGAAATATCTGTAAATTTTTGTGTGAAATATCGAGCACTTGAGGTTATGTATATGCTATAATTCCCGTAAATTCTATAATGCACAAAGAGTGAAAAAGTGACCAACTGGACAGAGACTCGAGCCCGGGACCTCCGACATACCGTGTCGATGCGTTAACCACTATGCCATCCAGTCTGTCTCCCAGAAGATTCACTCACTCTCGAGGTCGATGCTTTACACCCAGACCATGGATTGTACCAGAGAACCATTGCTGTTCTCGGACAATGCCTGTATCCGTACACTGAGCACCTATGATGGATGTGATTTCATATAGATGTTAATGAAAGATGGAACAACATATTTTTTAACGCACCAGTTCCTCTGTAGATGTGAATTCTATAATGCACAAAGAATGAAAAACTGACCCACTAGACCAACACTCAAACCCGGGATCTCGGCATGCCGTGCCGATGCGTTAACCACTATGCTACCCCGTCCGCCTCCCAGAACAGCCACTCACTCTCGAGATCGGTGGTTCCCACTTGGACTCCGTATAACCCACGTGCTTCGAGTGGAGAGCACTGACCTCGAGAGTGAGAGAGTGAGTGGCTGTTATGGAAGGCGGACTGGGTGGTATAATGGTTAACGCATCGATAAGGTATGCCAGAGGTCCCGGGTCCGAGTTCCGATCCAGTCGGTCATTGTTCCACTGTTTGTGGGGTATAGAATTCACATTTACATAGGATCTGGTATGTTAAAAAATTGGTTGTTTCCCCTTTCATTAATATCTATATTCCGGCAAAATTACTACAAAATTTCCGTTAAAATATTTGAAAGTCCAGGCGAAATTCATGGAATTATTCCGGTGAAATTACTGTAAATGTTTCAGTAAAATATCTACCGGTCAGGTGAAATTCATGGAATTATCCAGGTGAAGTTACTGCAAATTTTCCGGTGAAATGTCTGAAGATGAGGGGAAATTCATGCAAATATTCCGGTGAAATTACTAAAATTTCCCGGTGAAATATCTAAAGCTTAGGTGAAATTCCTGGAATATTCCGGTGAAATTACTGCAAAATTTCCGGTGAAAATATGGCATCCCCGATTGCCATATATTTCACCGTAAAAATTCCGGTATTTTTTTAAGAGTGTATGGTAACGGTCTTGCCCGTCCCCCCCAATGTTGAAGACAGATTTGCGCCGCTGGTTCTACTCACATCTTTGTAAACAGGGCGCAACCAATACTTTAATTCAGGGATCATTTTAGATTGTTTCGAGTACTTTTGTTCATATTGTGGAGTCAAAATAGTTCCGAAATAATTAACACTACAGTACTTACGTTAAGCAATTTTTTGTAAAAGAAAAAGTGCAGAATAATTAAAAGACTCCAAAGGACAAATATAACAAACACCCACTTCGCCTTTATTCATGCATCTATAGCTAATATTGTTTCTATCGGTAATGATGTATTACGTGTATCTCTCAACGGAAACTCTGCGAACTAAAGGACATCAAGTTTGTAGTTGTTCTTCGTTAGAGGGCAAGGGTAACATAACAATGCAGAATTGTGGGGCAACGGGTACGCTCTATTTCCAAACTCTTCATCACTTGCGCTGATTAAAACAAACAAACAGAAAAAAAGAACGTAAAAACTGTTTTGAACTAATAATGCTTCTCTACAGATGAACATTTTGTTTGCAGCAAAAAGTCGCTAAATGTGTAAGTAGCTAAATCGTCATTTAAAAATCACCCAAAAGAGTCTCCAATCGGGAAAATTATTTTTTGTCGCTATCGTAGGGCGACCATACGTCCCGTTTTGACCGAGACAGTCCCGTTTTAGGGGCGTCTCCCGGCCGTTCCGTCAGTAGATGGAAAAAAGTAGTATTCGTCCCGTTTTATGTAAATGAAAAAGTAAATAACAAACCCAGTACCTTTACTCCTTTTAAAAGAATTAATATAATAACAAAGAGGCAAAAATTGAACTGAAATTCCCTATACTAAACATACTCTATAGTTCGCAGTACTGCTCGAAAGGCAGCAGAGGTTTTAGCAGTTGGTTGTGTGTTGAACAAACTTCAACGTGTCTTTCTTTTTTCATAAGTACCCGCTCTGTGACAAAGAGAGAGAGGCGGGGGGAACTCTGATATCAAGGCACTGATAACAACAAAGGTAGATCTAAAAGTCTAGGGTTGCCAGAACCTGTCCCGTTTTTAACTGAAAATTTTATGGTCACCCTACGCCATCGTTGAGGTCGAATTCCCCTGATTTAGCGACTTTTCCCAAAATTGGCAACATTGACCCCCACCGAAACCCACCCCGTCATCTTTAGCCTAGCCAGCATAATAGTAGGACGTAAAACTTAAAGATTTCATTTCATTTCGAACAACACCCCCAGAAAACTACTGTTATACCATTCCCAAAACACCCTTTTGTACAGTTCTCCCTATTCGAAAAAATTTGTAAATAGCAGGGTTCATACATAAATATGGAACTCAATTTCCCTGAATTTTCCAGGTTTTCCAGGTATTAATTTTGCAATTTCCAGGTGTAGTGGAAGAAACTAATAATACGAGAACACATAAATTTTAAGAATACTATATTTATATATTTGAAAATGGCCACCCTTCTCCCCAATGAACGATTGGAATTAAATATTGAGTTACAAGAAAATAAATAAAATTTAAGTGGAAAAATATTAAGTTGAGGTGCCTACTAAGGGAATTAATTAAATATTTTTGTTCCATACTTGAATACATTCAAAATATACAAAAATATTGGGTTGGGGAAGAAAAAAGGGCCTGCGAGATTTTAACTGATTCTTGTAGTATTCGACGACAGAAATCAATTACTGAAAGAATTTTCAAAATCGGCGCAGGCAAACATGGAGAAAATCATATTTTCATGTACCGGTTCAAAATGGGGAAGAAAAAAGGACCGCGAGATTTTAACTGATCCTTGTAGTACTCGACGAGAAAAATCGACTAGTGAAGGAATTTTTAAAATCGGCGCAGGCAAGCATGAAGAAAATCGCATTTTCATGTAGGCCTACCAGTTCAAAATGGGGAAGAAAAAAGGGCCCGCGAGATTTTAACTGATTCTTGTAGTACTCGACGAGAGAAATCGATTAGTGAAGGAATTTTTAAAATCGGCGCAGGCAAACATGGAGAAAATGGCATTTTCATGTACCGGATCAAAATGGGGGAGGAAAAAGGGCTCGCGAGTTTGAACCGCTACGATGTATGTTCACGAATGTGCCCGTCTTCTCAAAATTAGTTAATTACTGTGACACTGAAACATGTAACACAGAGTCACATTGTGGATGACTCTGCAATCGGCAACCACTGCACAACTCCTCCCGCCCGACAGTTTGATTATTTCGATCCATTCCTCACTTGCTAACGACATGGTTCAACATCTGCAAGAAAGAGGTAAACGTAACGTTCAATTGGCAATAGCTTTTCACCAAATTAAGCTGCATGAAATCTGATTGCATATTTGACATACTGAGAAAATTCTAGCCCGTGGCCATATGTATCACATATCCTACCAGTTCATAATAAAAATTTTGAACACAAAATTACGGTTGTCCGTGTGACGTACTCCCAAAAGGCCTAATGTGTATCACCCACCTCACATTCAATGAAACCACACCCGTTTAGAATTTAGAAAGGAACTTCTTATATTGTATACAGGATGTCTCAAAAGTTCCCTGACATAGGGTAACTCTGTTATTATCAAAGTTACAACAAAATGTAAGAGGTAAAAACATTTCAAAATATGAAGTTTTCAATCTAAAATGAACACTTTAAAAAAAAATCGAACGAGATGTTTGTGCTGTATACTCTTTATGCTCCCAATTTTAAATGAAAATGCAACGTTGTCATTTACCTGGACCCACAACATAAGTGAATGAAGTTAGGCCTACCGCTCACTGGCGACAAAACAGTTGCGCAACTATCTCGTCGCTCTCGCCTGCAGTCAGCAACTTCACGGAGACAAAACAGTTTTGTTGCCATACCCTCGCTCACTGGCGACGGCAACAGAAAAGTTGCCGAGCATTTGATATCACAATTTACATAATCGGCAAGCGGAACAGTTCGCATAATCGCTGGTTTCGGACATTAAAAAAAAATAATAAAAAAAATAACGCCCATTCCAACGGTTAAATAAATAATAACTTTCGAAGGTAGCGTCAACAGGGGCGTTATTTCAGATTTCACTTGAGGGGGCAAGAGCACCACCGATATAAGATTTCCATGTGTTGCACTAGTATATTAGTAGACAATTGATTAAAGTATATATATTCCTCAAACTCTTGGGGAGCAATTGCACCTCCTGCCCCCCTAAATGACGTCCCTGAACGTCAATGAGTGACAAAAATAACAGCATTGTGTAAGCTAATATGAACGGGAACAATTATTCGAATCAAAAGATAACAAGAACAACGAAAATAGAAAACGACTGGAAATAACTAACAGAACGAAACTAACAAAAGCGGCAATCCGACAACACTGTACAGCAACTGTACTCTCAATGTTCTACGTATAGCCATAAAATAAAAATTGGTTTTCCTCGTTCTTCCCGCGTATTCTTCACGTTTTAAAATCGGTCATTTTTATGCAGTACAGTTTTTTTTCTTTTTTATATTTGAAATGGAAAGAAACTTGAAAATGATAATTTTATCTGTATTTTTTTCTAGTTGTGGGAAATTAATGAAAGTAGTAGTGTGTAGTATGACAGTGATATGTCATTATCGAAAAATGCACCTACCTGTGTTGTTTTTTCTTGGCTGGAAAGCTCATTCTAGTTTCTTATAACAGCGAAACATACTTCCTTCCATTATTTCTCCTTTATATATATTTCTTCTTTAACGCTGAGCGTTTCTCTATATCCTCAATTAATTTTTCATAGTCTTTATCACTAAAGACATGCTAGTCACTAATCAAAGAACGTATTAGTTTCCATTGCGAACACTTCACGCGCTACACACGGAACGAACTGTTACGTGAAAAAACTTGTAGAAAACATTTATTTTTTACCTTTCTATTTGGAGGATACCTCGGCAACTTTTCTGTCGCCGTCGCCTCAGTGAGCGGACCCCCATAGGACTCAATGCATTTTTAGATGTTGCGCAACTGTTCCGTCGCCGAGCTGTTGCCCTGCTGTCGCCCTGCTTGGCGACACCTCGGCAACTTTTCTGTCGCTGTCGCCTCAGTGAGCGGACAATGCATTTAGCCAGAGCAACAAGATAGTTGCCCGACAAAATGTTGCCAGTGAGCGGTAGGCCTTACTGTTTGAAACGGAGGCTGGCCATCGACATGTTAGCGTAAAAGACTTGCGACATTAGTGGTGATGTCGAGGTTTCTGCTAAGGTGAGTACGCTTCAAAATAAGTTCGACAAAAGTCGAACAACCTTCGTTATTAAGCAATACAATGCATTAACTTATTGAAAAAAAATCTAATAATTTATCTACGTCTGTAATAAGAGTGTACTTCGTAAAATCAGTTAATTTGAACCAAATATGAATTTTTATTTAATATAAAATCAGTAGACTTATTATCGCTATTAAGGAATAGAAAATATCTAAAATGTCCTTATCATATATGTAAAAAAAAAAAAAAAAAAAAAATGCTTTCCTAAGATGCATGTAATATACCTAGGTATATTACGTTAAAGTACGGGACAAAATAAACGACCAAAATCGTCATTAGTTTTAATAGCGTTTTTGATCTTTTATTTTTTGTTCCGTGTAGGTACTTATTATGTAGGCCTAGGCTATATTATAATTTCGTTAATTTTTAGATAAAGCATATTTACTAATAGAGTTTAACTCATTTTAGCAAATTCTTTTCTATATTTACCACAACGAAAGAAAATGTGTGTAGTTCTTTTAACAGGCAACTCAACTGTGGATGAGAATCTTTTATTTGGCTTGTCCCACGGCGGATATGGAACAAGCCTAATATGGTCGTTCCGGGAAAATAAACAATATAATAGGGCCACTACGCATTAGTAGCATCAAAAATGACTCATACTATAGTTACATTTAAAACTTCCATTACTTTGTACTTTACTCAATAAAACACAAAGAAATCCTTTTAGTCGGTAAGTAATGTATTGCTTTCATATGTCTCCAGATTTAATAGATATTCCTACTTCCAGGCGCCTGACTATTGAGTTGCTTTTCGATTTTCAGGTAATGTGTCTCACATCGATCAGAACCATTCTTATGTTCTTTTATAACAAAAAAAAAAGTACAAAGTTCGTATATTTAAAATTTATATAGTCTGAGTTACGTTAAAAAACCGAACCAGTTACACAAAGGACAATAGGCATGGCATATCCAGACACACTGAACCCAGAGAAGTAGATAAATTGAGCCGTCACTTAAGAGCATGTCTCTTGGCATACGGTGGTACTTCAGCAGAATGATTGTGAAATATACAATTTGTTCATGATTATTCTCTAATATCACAATAATTTCAATTGTGTTACAGACTTCTGTATGAAATTGTGATCAATTTCAAGCCATAAATAAATAAATAAATAATCTAACACCCTGAATTCTTAAGTAGGTGTATAGGGTTAGAGTCATTTCAACCGAGTGAAGAGACAGAGCTTTTCACTTTTGCCATTGAGTGTTCCTCTTCAAGTATCTTTTTTCTTTTTTTTTAATTTTAAGGCTGCCCTATGCGTAGCTAAAATGTAATTTTAAAAACAGCAACATTTTAAAGGGGTTCATTTAAGAAAGTAAGTTAATTCATATTGAAATTTTTCCTTAATACTTTACCAAATGTTCTTTTAAAATACTTCGGTTTTAAATGAACGGTTAGGACGTTCACATCTGGTGCGTGGGGTTCCTGGTTCGATCCCAGCTCGCGCCAAGTAGACTATGGTGGACAAACACCGTGTCTATTGGTTTTCTCGGGGTTTTCCCGTTTTTTCCCACTTTATTCATTCCACCATTACATTCATTTCCCATCATCATTGTCTGCTTTAACCTAGACGGTATAACCGTGGGACATAAAACTGAAAGATTTCACTTCGTTTCATTTTAAAACACTTCGCATTGAGAATTTATGTACTGAATATTGTGTAGAAAATTGATGAATAAAAAATAGAAATTATGCACATAATTAATTAGATGTAAAGCCGATAATATCCTTATTATAATAACATAATATTTTACACTGTCTGTCATCCTAATAGTTCGTAGTCAGGCAAACATTTATGGATAGCTACGGTGCATTCTACCTGATGCCAAGAGATATCGCTAGTGTGATGGCAAGTTGGCCCAACCACACTCTCTGATTCAAAAACTTTCACGCCATGAATTAGTATTGATTTAATGCCCGATTTTCAGAATTAGTGCTGGTTTCGTTGAGAAGTTAGTACACAGCAAAAGTTGCTGAACCAACTTCATGCTGGCGCAACCGTTTTTCCAAGTCGAAAAATTTTCGCGTCAGGAATTAGTGCTGAATTAATGCTAACGAGTGCTCAATTCCAAAAATTAGTGCTGGTCTCGTTGAGAAGTTAAAGCCCAGCAAGAGTGGCTAGGACAACTTCAAACTGTTCCAATCACTTTCTCCGAATCGAAAAACTTTAAAATCTAAAATTAGTGCCGAATAAGTGTTAATTACTGTCCGCTTGGTCTTGTTGAAAATTTAGGTTCAACAATACTAGCTTGGCCAATTTAACATTGGCCCAACTACTTTCTTCGATGTATACACTATTTTCTCGATTATGGAATATCACATTGTTTCAGTTCAAAATTTAAAAAAAAATTACATTGAAATAACTTATTTTGTATGCTTTTGTTGCTTTTTCCTCCCGAATTTCTTCACTTTCAGACTCTGATTCATGACTTCAGAGAAATAACCACGACTAGAAAATTATGAAGGACGAAAGGCACGACGGGGAAACTCCATAACATGAAAAAGCTACATAAGGCAAGATACATTAATACAAGGTAAACAAAAAAGTTCTTGCCAATCTAGATCAGTGGTGCAGTAAAGAGTAATAATAAGTCCCAGTGTGAAGTTGACTAAGCCTCTTTTGCTGGTTCCTAACTTCTTAACGAGGCCGTACTAATTTTGGGAATCGAGCACTAATCAGCACCAATTCCTAGCTAGAGATGCGCTCGAGTCGAGACATGTCTCGAATCTCGACTCGACTCGACTCGAATTCGAGTCGAGACACACTTTTTAAAATTCGAGACGAGTCGAGTCAGACGTATTTCTCGACTCGAATTTTCGAGTCGAGACTCGAGTCGAGTCGAGACAGCTGGTAAAAATCTCGACTCGACTCGAATGTCTCGCAATTTTTTCTATAATTTTTAATATTATTTTGAAGAAAGTACTCGCTCAGAAACACTCGGCACGAGAATTTCGGAAACTGTAGGACTTGTCAGGTGTTCGAGGAGTGCTGTGGTGATTGTCTTCAACAAGTGGCGAAACCAAGGGGAAAAGACGTCCAAATGTCGAGGGGTTGGGCGCCCCCCACCTTATTACAGATGTCGAACGTCGTAGACTGGGCAGACTAGTAAAACAGAACAGGCAGCGAACTGCGTCGGAACTAAGATCAGAGTTTAATGCTGGGCAAAGTACAAGTGTGTCTGAACTAGTGTTGTCAATTTTCCGGAAATTTTGAACCTGTTTTTTAAAAAAAACGTTTTTTCGATTTTTCGGAAAAATTGAAAAAATAAATATGTTTGTATTAGGTTAATTTTACTAGTAATGATATCTCTTTTTTTCAAACACGCGAAAAATGTAAGTTCAAAAATTTCAATATTGCGAATATTAAAAAATAGCACTCGAAAATAAAACTATTTCAATTATTATCTATATATTAAAATACTAGATTTACGCGTAAATGTTTCTCCTCACAGAAAAGTTTTTATGTTTATCTCCAATCCTTTCAACAATGAGATCTCGAACCCACAAGTGCTAGAAACGTGCCGTTTTCATTTGCCGATTCCAAATTTTGTGTAAATTGTGCAGTTCTAATTGAATATTTTTATATAAAAAACATGGTCATTAGTTCTTTATTACATTTATAGGGGTACACTAGAAGTACTGTGGGGGTGCGGTGGCTCAGTGGTAGGGCGTTCACCTCCGGTGCTTGGGGCCCTGGTTCGATCCCAGATCGCGCCTTGTGGACTTTGTGGTGGACAAACACCATGCTCGAGGGTTTTTTCGGGGTTCTCTCGTTTCCTCCCACTTTCTTCATTCCACCATTTCATTCATTTCTTATCATCGCCGTCTCCTTTAGCCTAACCGGCATAACCGTGGGACGTAAAATTAAAGATTTCATTTCACTAGAAGTACTGAAATTTTTGAAAAAGTAAAGCATCATACCCTACGAGTTATATATTCCAACATCACATAGTTGTATATAGGGGTTGTATATGTCAGGCGTTTGTTTCATGGCCAAATGATAATGAAAACGAAGGATAACTATTTCTCCAGTCTAAGATTAATCTTCATTGTTTGGTGAGGTTTTTTTGCCCAATAAACACTGTTTATTACTGACATAATTAATTGTGTGTAATTTATTTACTTATTAAATAATGCATGCATACACGATATGGGCATTCAGTAAATGGATACATGAAAATTTGAATTCAATTATCTATACAAGCCGGCTACGAGTCTTTTGTTTTGGCCAAGGGTGCAGTCCAAACTACACTTTCCTCCTACCAATTTTACAATTAGGATTGAGCTTCTTATCGGATGTGTAGCCTACCGAAGGACCACACAGATGTTATCGAAACTATTGTGCTAATTTTTCTTTGTATGTTTTGGCAGAAACTTCTGTAGATATCGAAGCCCGCCAATGAAGCCATATCTAGCATCTTGGTGCTAGATCTAGCATAATTCACTCCCATTTAGCATCTAACATCTCGACTTTAGCATCTTGGCAAAATCTCATTCGTTCCTCTAGGGAGAACAGAAAAAGAACGAAAATTTAGATGGCCCACTGACCGTTCGGAATTATTCCTTAGTTGAAGCGATGGTTGGAGTAATAAAACCATTAATATTTCCGCTGTTGTATTGTTGAATTCACAGAAATGTTCAAAAAATAAGCAAAACGTGCCTCTGCACAAGATGTTTACTTACCCATAGTTTTATTATTGTCAACTGAACCCTGAGTGTCTGGGATGTTTCTGTCCCTCCTCACTTTACAACTTGAGAGGGGAGGGGGTATGATCGTCAGAGTACACCGCTAAAAGAAATGCTTCAGTGCTGCGTCGGAAGCGGCATGTTTTGTATATATTTCTTAAAATGTTATCCATTCATAAAGTATAAATTCCCCCTTCCTCCCTTGATTCTCTTTTCAATACAGAGAACCGACTCTTTAAATGAAGAAAGAACTCTGAACCCTCCCGAAAATGCAAAAATGAATGATGCGTACAAATAACAAATCTGTGGATGAATCAAATAATGCAGATACATGAGATGATGATGATGAAGATAACAGTGCTTGATGCATCGCAGTCCACCACATGTAAATAGATTTGAAGTGTTCATATTTGTGTATGTGTACGTGTGCATGTGCTTGTTTCTGAGTATTTATATGCGCGTGTGTCTTGTAATTGTTATATTAATATCCACTGGATTAAGTGGAAAGTATAAAATGGATTTGATGACTGCCAAATTGACGTCACCTTGGTAAGTTATTATTTTTTAATATTTAGTAATATTAAATTAGATTATAGTTTAGCGTCGTTTTCAGGAGCAAAGCTCTACAAGACGTGAGAGTACAGTTTACGATTTGAAACACATGAGCTCCTACCATGAATCAAAACTCGTTCGAGAAATGCGCATACGCTAACCACATAGGAACGGGGAGCTCAACATTTAGTAATATGTATATTAAGTTGTAAAATTATATTCGTTTAATTTTCAGTAATATTATCATCACAATATAAAGCATTCGCTAGGCACGTTATCTTGTTTAAAAACAAAAAGCCTATCTCTTATGTTTCCTTCTCGGGGTTGGACTGCGGGATGACAGAATTCCGACAGAGATGTTTTTATTATATTATGTACAATAAATCTGCTCCTTCATAATCTCCGTGTTTGATAACAATGAACCTCCCTGGCTCACGAAAATGTATACGTAATATAACAAACCATGCACATTAAATGCCAGACTAATATAGCAAATAATTAAAGATGCCTCCCTAGAATTTTTTTTTCGGCCGCCCATGTCTGGAGGTACACAATTTCGCAACTCAGTGGATAGGATGTGGATATATTCATAGTTTTCGCGGTCGCTGAGATGAATGGTGACACTTTCATTAGCGATCACTTGCAAATTCAGCTACCATTGTATGCGAGCCGGGAGTCAGCGAGAAGGGGGGAAGCGGAGGATACTGAGACATCTAAAAGTAGTCCAAAATGATCGATTTAGTCTCAGATCCATAGTTATCGCGGTCGCGGAAATGAGGGTAATACATCCACAGGCCTTGACTTCTATGCGAAGAATGGGTATATTTAGCTTATATATATATATATATATATATATATATATACTGATCAAAAAATTAGGGAATCAGATGAAAACACATGTAAAACTTCTTAGGAATAATGTGAGAACACTGTGTCTTGTCCAGTTCAGATTAAAATCATGAAGGCCCAACGTGCAAACGAACCGTTTGGAACATCTGTGCACGTGATCAGACGTGACGCTACCAGATATCATTTTGTAGTGTGGCGCTGCCAACACATTTCAGCTCCAGGATACCTTTGTTCTCATTGTGTTTAGTACGTCACAAATCTACGTAGTGAAATTGCGTAACAACGTGATTTGCCAGAATCGTTGGCATGGCAAGCTGTCGGCAGGTTGGAAGCTGGTCAGTCACGGCGGGAGGTGGCACATGCCATAGGAGTGGCACAAAGTGTGATTTCCTTATTGTGGAATCGATTTCAAACAACTGGAAGTGTTCGAAGAAGACAAGGACAGAGCAGTCCACTAACAACCAAAGCCAGAGACGATCGTTATCTCTTGTTAACAGCCCGTCGAAACCGGCGTCAGAATACAACTCTGCTCCCGCAAGCCTTCCGAACAACAACAGGACGCACAACATCCACTCAAACGGTCCGCAATCGCCTTCAAGAAGTTGGTCTCTACGCACGTAGGTCTATGGTGTGTATCCCATTAACTGCACGACACCATGTTGATCGAAGAGCGTAGGCGGAGGAACATCGTGGGTGGGGACACAATGAATGGGGCAATGTTTTGTTCTCTGACGAGTTTCGATTCAGTGTAGAGCCTGATAATCGACGTGTTTTCATCTGGAGACAGTGTGGAACACGACACAATTCCATGTTTGTGCGAGAAAGATCGCAGTATCACGGTGATGAACTGATGGTGTGGGCAGGAATCAGCATTGGTGGGCGTACTGAGCTCCACATCATCCGAAATGGCTCTTTGACGGCTTTCAGGTATAGGGATGAGATCCTGAAAACTCTTGTTCTTCCTTATACTGGTGCCATTGGTGATTCGTTCCTTTTCATAGATGACAATACTCGTCCTCACATAGCTCGGTTAGTGGATGAGATGCTGGATGCTGAGGGTATCGCTCGGATGAAGTGGCCAGTATGCTCTCCAGATCTCATTCCAGTTGAGCATGTCTGGAATATGCTTGGCAGACGAATTGCCGCTAGGCCAGTAAATCCAACAACCATTCCAGAGCTGGAAGTCACTCTTCTGGATGAGTGGCAGAATATCCCCCAAGAACCCATCGCTAATCTGATTGAATCCATGTCACGCAGGTGCGAAGCTCTGTTGGCTATTCGAAGTGATCATATGGCATATTAAGGAACAATCAGTGTTGTTGCCTTGCCTGTTTGTGAGCAGTTCGAGAGGTGCACACATAACCGTCTTGTGTCATGAGCCATGTGAACAAGGTTTTCCGTGCCCCAACACCAGTATGTACCCCATTTTTCTAGTGTATCTTAAAGCATTCCTTCTTGTATGATATATATGAGTCAAACACAAGCTTATTCATACACTATCTTAAGGTCTTGTGTGATATTTCAGCTGAACTCCTAATTTTTTTGAGCATTATATACAGTATATATATATATCCTGGATCCGCCACTATATATAGTGGCGGATCCAGGATATGATCAAGGGAGGGGCTAAACCGTAGTTTGCAGTTTTATCCAGTGTAAAGCAGGATTAAAGACCATTTTATGCAGTGTATACTTGAGTGTAAAGGGGGACTATAGCCCCCTTGGATCTGCCTCTGTATATATATGGCCTCGAATCCATACTCGCTGAGATGAACAGAAGATGCCGTTTAAATCCACAAAATCAGCCCCATTAGTACTCTAAGGAGGATGGTGACATGTAAAGAGAATTGAAAATTATCGATAATAGTCAAATTCATAGTTTTGGGGCTCCACAAGTTCATTGGTGACAGTTTTGGTGCCCTATGTGTCCAAAATGAAACGTATTCTCCTCGTGCGAAGAACGGATATTCTATTAGTCTGTAATAATAACTAACGGAAGTTTCACTTAATATATTTCTCGCTGCTCAAATTTACTCACTTGTGCGGTATATGTGTGTAAAGTAGAATTAAAACCTGTTATTTTAAGTATTTTTCCGTTAGCGAAATACATTGTATATACAGTAGGACGTCGATAATCCTAACGTCAAAAATCCGAACGCGGTCCCTAGAAGCGTTTTACATTTTGTCTTAACGCTAGCGATAAACAAACAATAGCATGTCCATCGACGTCATGTGAAGTCAGTGTTTCTACAAAAGTTCATTTATATGTAATTGTTTGTCATGTATTTTTTTTTTAATTTTTTCTTAGGCCTATAAGTTTTAAGTGTGACTTACAAGAACAATGTTACCTACGGTATTGTAATTACTGTATGTACTGAAAAACCACTATATCGATAGAAGAACATACCGTACAGTACATGTAAGCCTAAATTGCATTTTCTTGATCATTTTCGAAACTCCGAATACCTGTGGTCCCAACTAGTTCGGATTTTCGACTTCCCACTGTATATGTTGCGGACATGTTACAGCAAGTAAGATTACTAGCATCAGGCCAGTAAATAGTTTTAAACTATATTTTCCTGTTTTTGCCAATATTTCCGAACAAATGATTTTTTCTAATGGTTTCAAAATTTCCGGAATTTTACATAGAACAATGAAGATATCTCTATGAATTATATGTTTGATTTAACATATTAACTAAAATGATTCTGTGATTAACAAAAATGATGATTCTGATGATACCCAAATTTTCCGTTTTTTCCCAGCTCGGGAAAACTGTAAGAAAAACTTTTTCTACCCAAAATATCCGGTTTTTTCACAGGCCTTCACAACACTAGTCTGAACACACAGTGCACCGAACACTCCTAACGATGGCGAATGTTAACACTACGACATCGGCAACTATAACTGAAATGAACACGTGACCATCGCCACTAGACCTTGGCACAATGGCAGAGCGTTGCATTGTCTGACGAATCCCGACATCTTCTTCATCATGACGATGTGAGGATGCGAATCCGTCGTGTTCAAAGGGAACAGCTGCTTGATATCTGTACTGCGGGACGGATACAAACTGGCTGCGTCTTAATTATTATCTGGGGAACATTTAGGTGAACATCCATGTGTCTAGTGGAGCTCGAGCAAGGCACCATGACGGCCGAGGCGTCGCACGCTGCTTGCAGACTACGTACGACCTACTTCATGACGGCCATGTTTCCCATCGGTAGTGGCATTTTTCGACAAGATAATGCACCATGTCACAAGGCAAGGAGTGTGATGGAGTGGTTCGAGGACCACAGGAGCGAGTTAAAAGTGATGTGCTGGCCCCCAAACTCTCCGGGCCTGAACCCAATCGATCACATCTGGTATGTTATTGAACGTGACGTGAGGGCGCATCACCCCCTGCCCGGAATTCGCGGAATTAGATGACATGTGTGCGCATATGTGGTGCCAACTTTCTCTAGCGCCCCACCGAGGAACATTGCGACCATGCCAAGACGCGTTGCCGTTGTTATTCGTGCCAAAAGGTGGACATACTAACAATTAGGTAGGTAGTCATAATGGTCTGGCTGATGTGTGTATATATTTTAACTCGTATATTTTGTCTCGACTCGAATTCGAGTCGAGTCGAGACAGAGACTGTCGAGTCGAGACACGAGTCGAGACAGCAACATATTTTCGAGTCGAGACACGAGTCGAGACAACATTTTCTCGAGACGAGTCGAGACAATATTTTCTCGAGACGAGTCGAGACAACATTTTCTCGAGACGAGTCGAGACAGGCTTAAATCTCGACTCGACTCGACTCGTGCGCATCCCTATTCCTAGCGCGAAAATTTTTCAATTCGAAGAAATTGGTTGGGCCAGATGAGGTTGGCCCAGCAACTTTTAATGAACCTTAATTTCTACATGATATCAGCACTAGTTACGGAAATCGAGAACTAATTAGTGGCACGAAAATTTTTCGATTCGGATTAACTAGTTGGGACAGTATAGAAATGGCTCAGCCACTTGTGCTAAATTCTAACTCCTTAATGAGACAACCATCAATTCTTGGAATCGGACACTAATTGGCACTTATTCAGCACTAATTCCTGACTCAAAAAAATTTGTTTCCGAGAAAGTATCTGGACCAGCTTCACGCATATGAAGTAGACCGGTAGCCAGCCCAAAAATGTACGGGAGCCCGACTGAAGTTAGGGGAGGCTCCGATCCAACCATATTATAGTTCATTCGCAAGCCTACCATGAAAATTTTAGGGGGTAGCAAAAATTTAGGGGGCCCGGCCTCCCTAGACCCCCCTAGATACGGGCCTGATGTGAAGGTTTGAGGAAAACAATTAGTTAAATATCAAGAGAAAAATTCTATGAGAAATTTTAGAGGCATTTTTCGCCTACTGATATACTGTTCACGGTTATCAGTAGGTTAAAGGAGAGGATAATTTGTGGTATTACATAATTATGGATGTGGCAGTAAATTGGAAAACCTCAATAAAACGAACATACACGATTGTCGTTCAACACAAACTCACATGGACCAGGACCGAAATAACATTACCTCGAATCAGAAGTGACGATTGTGTTACTGAGATATAGTTTTCCTTCTTTGGAATTTAAAATACTGCTGCAAGTTTGTACTCGTATTAAGATTTCAGTTTCCCTTTAATCGGATGGGAAATAGAAATCAGGATCATGCAGTTTGTAAACCAACTAATTACGAATATCCTTCAATAACATAATAAGAAAATCGCATTGATTTTGTTCAATGCCACATTTGCACGCAAGTTTGCCCTGTGGAAAACAAATTTTATATCTGCATAATACTGCTGGATTTAAAGTGAGGAGACAGTAGATACATTGGATTAAATCTAGATTTACATATTGTATAAAGGGTGGAAGAACAGTGAATCTCCGTGACATATCATGTGGGCCGGCTACGCTTCTAGAAACCGCGACAGGAGATTGACCGAATACATAGTTATTCATTGACCGAGGGCTCGCGTGACAGGATTGTGTCTGAGGAATCAAACATATATCTTCGTTGAATGAAGTAACAATTTCCGAAAGTTTCCGCCTTTGATTGCGCAATACTTATGGTATATCGCAACAGGGGACTATTCCTCCGTGCAACTGATGCCCATGTTGAACATAATACAGCCACAGTAATGCGAATATGGAATTGATAGCTCCAAGAAGACAATACTTAAGACGTGGAGAACATCAACAGTAGCTTCATACCACGGATGGAGAAAATTGTTTTCTTGTGTGTATACCTATGAAAGATCGGATAGTGGCATACAACTTCGGGGTTGTTACATGGCGACCAGTGTCCACCATTTCCAGCATGAACGTTATGAGAGTCGTGTCATTGGATTCCGTGCACGCTGGCCCTTAACACACGTTGACAGGTATTGAGGGTGTTTGTTGGTCCTTCACTACAGACATTCTGCAGCACCACTTTCCAACAGAATAACGCTCAATTGTAGTGACATACCACGTCCTACACACACTGATTGACCCAGCGTTCCATTACTTCCTTGATAGGAGAATTATGCGGATCTCTCTCGACTGAATATTTCTGGTTTGTGATGCATAATTTTTCGCATACCAGACACCTCCCTAGATACAGTTGATGAATTTTTGTAACGTTTCGCAGGTGTATAATTTGTCATATATTGCAGGACGACAACCACGGTCTCCATCTTTTTATGTCTCGTATTGTTACAGATGTTTTGGACGTCCATGATAAACTAACAAGCTACTGACTTCTGGACTATAGTGATTGCGAGGGTTCATGAAACCTGGGTTCTACACCGATCATAGAACTGCTTTCCCTCCGACAAAAAAACAACATTTAAAGAACTATAACACAAACACTAACAATCATTCGAATAGAATTATAACAATAACAATAGCAAAAATATAAGACAATGACTACAACAGTAGCAAACAAAAATAAGCAAAGCGAAATTTAGCAGCAATCCGACAACACTGTATCTTAAGGAAATATTCTCCATATAGCACGAGAGACAACACTGGTAAAATTTCATGGATGGAGATTGACAACCGGAATACAACCTTGCGTTCTATTGGATGGTGAAATTGGTACATCTAGGTCAAGATTCACAACTCCGTGCGATCACTATAGTGGTGGGCCCAAAAAAAAAAAAAAAAAGTTTGGAAATGAGTACTCCAAGAACAAGAACAGACACGGCTTCGACAAAAATCACTGTGGTTTGAGCAGAAACCGAAAACTCTTCTGAAGAAAATGCAAAACATTTTCGATAGAAAAACAAAACCTGTTTTGATGAAAAACTGAGCTGATTTTTGGAGAAAAATCTAAAGTGGTTTCGGTAAAAATAAATGTAACCGGTTTTTGGAGAAAACCGAAATTTCGGTTTCTCAATTTTCATTTTTTTAAAACCATTTTTGCCCACCCCTCCTCTGAACTTTTTACTTGGCTCTCACGGCAAGTGTAATCATGGAACAGAGGAGCGGTAAGTGTACTCATTTCACACTCGTACTTTCAGTTATCTGTCAGTTACATTGGGTGGATGCTACTTCTCTATGTTGCATTCTTAATGGTTACTTTATGGTCGGGGTGAAAACTTCCCCGTATCTGATCGTACTTGGGTCATCAGCAGCGACGCAAATCTTTCTTCAACATTGGGAAGACGGGGGACGGGTATAATTTTTTTCTCTCATAATTTTTTTTTTTTTTTTGAAGCAATGTTCAAAATATTTACGAAGTTGGAAAACAATGCTGTGGAGGATCAGGGGCGCAAAGTTGTCTTCAACATTGGGGGGCGGGCAGATTTGAGGCATATTCTGGGGGACATAAATTTCATCTCACTTTTCTTTATGGCAATCGGAAACAAATCATCACAATTCTCCACAAAAAAACACATTTCAAATCGGATTATTTGCGGGAACAGTTCCCCCCAGTTCCAAGATTAGAGGAAACATGTCCTCCTCATGCCCCCGGGATTTTCGCCATTGGTTACCAGCATTTCGCAGCAAATTTTCACCTCACATGTATTGAAAGAGTCCCACTCGTAGAGAAATCTTCGGAAATCATTACTGGTCAATATTTTAAGAAAACCGAAAGACCATTATTAAATGAAGCAAAATCTCTACTTTTGTGTTTTATTTTACACAGCCAATCCATTCATGCTTGTTTACCCCATCTCATTAAGGTCCTGTCCTACAATTTAATAGCCAGACAATAATTTCCATTGTTTCGGCAGATCTAGAATTGAGTATTATAGTTAACAGTCTTTTTACTAATAAGAGTATAGATTGTTCACTCTTTTAAGTTTTCTACAGTTCATTGTTTTCTTCTTCTTGAGTTCCTTCGTGGCTAAGCACTTAGCGTCTGAGTCCCGGGTTCAGTTCTCGGCGAGAGCTCATGTGGTTTGGATTCTACGTTAACTAGTAGGTCCCGTCTCATATAGCCTCGCTGCTGAAAGGGACGTTAAACTCAAAATCATTTTAACTCTTTTCTTCTTCTTCTAAGTACTCCGGGAGATCCAAATTTTATTCCCTATCAATAGAACAATTGAGGTCAAAGAAGTTATATTTAATTCCAAATATTAAACAGCATAAATTTCTGCATCTTCGCTGATCACAACGAAGGTTTTTGGTTGAAGCTGTATGGTCAGTATGTTATTCGTTACGTTTAATTAGTTCAGTTTTTCTATAATACGTAAATAATTCTATGGGTTTTTAGTTACTTGAATAAAATAGAAAATAATATACATTCTTATTCATTGTTTTTTTTTTTAAATTTATTGAATTTCTCTAATGTTCGAATCAGTGTTATCGAAATGGAACATCGAAAAATTTAGAGGAGCCCTTTATCTCACCCCGAAACGGACCAGGGTTAAATATAATACATTTTAGAACTTTAAATTTAAGATTGTTTCATTTTCATTTGCTATAATCAATCTGATTCACCCATATTGAGATAAATCTAATAAAAAAGGTAAAAGATAATAAATAATCACACTTTGCTCTACTAAGAAGTCTTGGTATTAATCAGATCTGAAAATGAACGGCAATACTCATTAACATTCACCGTAATTCTATATTGGATTGTACTAGTGCTTGAATCGGTGTCGTCAGAATCGAGTTAGAAATTGATTTAAAAAAAATTGTTTGCAATAGTTAATACTATTTCTATCGTAATGTATTTTCTATAAATGCAGTTACTGTGTATTTCAGATGTAAAGCATCACGGGCAATAGCCAATGGTGCGCGATATTCCGCGCGGTGTTGCCGGATCATGGACTCCCCTTTCCCTTCTCGCTCTTCCTCCAGTTGAGGTTATGACACATACATTTGCAACATTATTCGCAATGTAAATATACTATTCCAGCAAACTCAAGAATTTTGACTGTGCATCCTAGAAGTATATATAGCAATTAAATTACTTACCTATTAACTTTTCCAGTGGATATGCTAAACACTCGTCTTCAACACTACTTTCACTATGTCAGTTAATATTTCGTCATTGTCTGAATCTGAGTCTTGTAAATTTATTATCATGGGCTAAAAAAAATGTAAACACAAAAAATAATTCTTCGAGACTGATTTCGTAGCACTTTATTTTTTATTTTTATTTATTTATTTTTTTTAAAGAAGGCTCAGCACTTGTACTCGGTTTGCTTAAAGACATTGTCAACTATAATTTTGGAGAAGAAACGAACTACAACGAAAGAAAGTAACCCAGACACTGATGAATTCTGTTTATGCTAGAAGAGAACTTACGTTCCAACACAACTAACACCTTTGTTTCCTTCTCAGTTTTCATAACAAATAACTTTCTTGGGCTTGGTCTAAGTCACACAAAAACAACCCGTCTGATTCCTTAATGATCGAGTTTGTTTTGGGTTACGATAATTTACGAGACCATTCAGACGCCTGGTGCTTTTGAATCCCTGCTGGAGGAGGAAAGAGGGAATAAGTGGTCGCATATATGCAAGGTAGTGAAACGTGAAGAAAAAAAAAAAACATACTGCGTTTTTTCTGTCGAGTAAGGAAAAATTTGTCCCGAAGTAAATTTCAAAACAATATTACGAACTTCCCATACTTTGTTCTTACGATGTTAGGCATATTATATATATATAAATGAATCAGATTCCAAAGGCATGTAGCCACGGAAGAAAAGGGGGCCCTGTCTTTCCAAACTATTTCCAACTCCAAAATGAGGTTCGTGGTATGTGTTTAATAAACTTATTTAATAGTTAATGCACATGAGGGACGTTTATAATAAAATATGATTTTTTTAAAAAAAATCAAACATCATGAATGCGGTTTCTGTACCTAATTAAAACAACTAAAATTAACCATATGCTTTATATTCTCATTTCCCTAACTGAGAGCACACCGTATGAACTCTCTATTAGATTATTGCATAATAATATCTGAGTTGATATTTTTTCGAGTTTTTTTTCCTTTACTGTTTTAACCCATATAAATACAAAATCAGATAAACAGACTGCTATAAACAGCATTTTTCTTCTTATGAATAGGTTATTGATTCATCTACAATCCGGTTTTCAACTCAGTACTGTCAACATCCGTCTTTTGATAAGGTAGCATCGTGAAAATATAACATGTGTATAGTATGTATTAGGGATGCGCTCGAGTCGAGTCGAGTCGAGATTTAAGCCTGTCTCGACTCGACTCGAGAAAATGTTGTCTCGACTCGTGTCTCGACTCGAAAATATGTTTCTGTCTCGACTCGACTCGAATTCGAGTCGAGACAAAATGTACTAGTTAAAATATGCGCACATATCAGCCAGACCATTATGACTACCTACCTAATTGCCAGTACGTCGACTTTTGGCATGGTATAGGTCGCTGGAGAGAGCTGACACCACATGTGCACACTCAGATAACCTAATTCTCGTAAATTCCGGGATGGGGGGCGACGTTCTGACGTCACGTTCAATCACATTCCACAAGGGACATCACTCAAATGTCCGGCTCCAATTTCAATGAAACTTTTTTTGCTGATAGAAGGCATGTATGCATTACTTGTGATGACAAATTTTTGCCATGGTGCATGTTTTTCTTTATTTTTTCTTTTTTTAATAACTTTTAAGAGTTGTGATGTGGTTATTAGAGATTACTACAGAAGTCCCTTACTACCCTTTGTAAACGGAGCGTTAATGAAGAAAAGTGGATACATATAAGTCCTGGGGGGAAGTCGTATGGTAGGTATGACCTTGACGGCAGCCATCTTGAAATCCGCCATTATGAATTAAGGTCAAGTTTTCAAAATGGGAATAGGGTAATATGATACATAATTTCGGGCTAGAATTTAATTAGGAAAACAATGGTGAGGTTAGTTTTAAGATACACCCATTTGGGGGAAAGTTACAGGCGTATTAATTGTTTTTACTAACTATGTGCGTAAGTCCCTTCTTACTTTCGTCTTAAGACCTGCAAATCGATCGCAACGGCAGAGCCCGGTTTCGCACTAATGTTTAGAAATCTTTAAACTCACTTGAGGCAATATTTATGGATTATTGTATTGTATTTTGCCTTTAATTAAATTGGAATCCACTTCGTGATCTTGTGTAAAGTATCACTAAAAGATAATTTCTGTTTTTATGGAGAACGTAAGCATGGTAATTATAAAAGGTGAGTAAGGTGCGTATGTATTTATAAGAAAGTTTATTTTACGAGTCTTTTATGGTTCCGCCAACCTATTCTTTAGTTTTTTTTCAAAATACTCATATCTCATAAATGAAAGAGCTATTATAAAATCTCTTACCACTATTCTTTAATACTTATAAAATTTTATTTATTGTAAAAGCACTGGCGAGATATTTCTTATCGCCCACTAAAATTATGGTGGAGCTCCTTCGTGGCTAGGGTTAACATACTTGCCTTTGGCGTGGGAAACCTGGGCTTGATTCCCGGTGGGGGTTCATGTGGTTCGGATTCCACGTTAATCAGTAGGTCCACGTCTCACATAGCCTCGCTGCTGAACGGGACGTTAAACTCAGAATCAATTCAACTCAAAATTATGGTTTTGACTTTATTATGATGTCATTAGTTTAAACGCCCAACTGCCCAGTAATTATAAACATTGACTACATTATAAAGTTGTAATTTGTGACGACTAAAATATCAGAAATTAAAGATTATTCTTTGGGTTTTGGAAAATTTTGAAAAACGTGAAAAACTGGTACTGCACCGATACAACACACCTTTTGGATTTGTCATTGTGTAAAGTGATACAAACTAAAGAAGAATTACAACTTTATGAAATTTTATTAGGATTTATTATTTAGAAATAAACACCAAATAAGTGTAATTGAATTGTTTACAAAACTAATCATGATGACAAAACTTTTGAATACTATTATACAAACAATTATTCTCTTTTGTTTAACACTGTTGTGTAAAGATCCAATAGTCAGAGAAATAAATATAATAATAATTGTGTTTGAACATAATTCACGGTCGTTTTCTACAATCCTAAAACACGATTGTCTAGTTTGTTCAGCATTGTTTATTAAAGGAATACTTAAGAGCCTGACCCTAAATGATGTCTGTCCGACCAAATCTTCAAGCCTGATTACGGCCATGGGTGTCAATATGTTTCCAATACTAAAAGAATAAGCCTTCAATTTAATTATGATTTAATTGGTTTTTTTAAAACATGAAATGAAATCTTTGAGTTTAACGTCCCAGGATTATGTCTGTTAGGCTAAGGGAGATAATGATTAAAGTAAGTGAATGATGATGGAAGAATTGTTGGAATGAAATTGTGGGAGGAAACGGGAGTACCCCGAGAAAACCCACGAGCACGATGTTGTCCCCTACAAAACTACTTTGCCGGGAATCGAACCACAGCCCCACGCACCAGAGGTAAGCGCTCTACCACTGAGCCATAGTGCTCCATCTAATTTGTTAGATAATAAACTAAGTAGTAACAAAGACTATTTCAAAACCGCTGGTTATTTTCTAAGTAGTATTTTTTGTTCGCAAATATGATGTACGCAAATGTTACCACCAGGTCTCAAAGGGTTAAACATGCATTTCGCGGTCTGCAACCCGATTTCCAATAGTGATTCTGGACAAACATTCATCTACCAAGAGATAGAAACACGTAATGAACCCAGGAACATTGTCGAACATGATCGTTTTGGTGTACAGATGTTCTTGTGTGTGCAATTAAAAAAAGAAAGAAAGAAAAGAAAAAATGAGTTCGTGGCTTCTATTGCTACTAGTGTCGCATTTAAAATAACATATAGTAAATAACTATTAGTCTTGTAACCTTTTCTTTAACTGTAAAAATTTGAACTGCCCGGTAAGTTTGTCTAGGGTAATTAACAAGCACAGAGTAGTACATACCACATGTTTAGGGAAACTTTGATAAATAAAGCATTTCCACAGTCCATACAGGTTGAGAAGAATTTCCTTTAAGTTAACTGTCATGAAATAAAAGACCAACTTTTCAGTCCGGAGAAGAACTCGCCTACTTAAGCCTTCACGAAACTATAACTTCAAATCGATTTTCTTTAAAGCTGTGCTTTAATCATGAGAGAGCAGAACATGTGTTTTCTCACATCATACTCCCTCACATTTAAAAGACAATTTCAATAATCAAAAAGCTGTCTGGCCTAAAGTCCTAAACATGGAATGGTCTATAAACAGACTCACCATCAAAAAGGCTAATTCTGTTACTTATAGGATTGAGTTGGTTGAATATAAGTAAATTCCTCTCACCAGAGAAGTGAAGCGCCTTCGTTTGAGGTTAGGTTCGCATCGAGAACTAGTCCAGTATTGTTTAACTTCACACTCAGTTGAATACAGTCAGACTGTGGTTTAAAAACAGTCTTTAAACCTCGTAAACAAGCATCCTTCTTGCTCACAATTCAAATAAGGCTTTCACTCTAAAATCCCTACAACTTCCTCCGTTACTATGGAAACCAGGTATTGCTAGCAATCTTAAATATACGTAGAAATGTCAATACCCATAAAAAGACACTCTCTCCCGTGAAAATGTTAGATGTTCCCTACTAAGAAATAACATAAGAGTAATCTATTTCTCTATCCGGGGATTGATTTACCTTGCCTTAACTAGAAACAAGTCGAACTGACTCAAAATAGTTCTGAATTCCACTCATATACTCAGAAATAACTTATTTCAACAGATATACTGCCTGCTTCAAAGCTCGTTATAGAGAATACTGCTCCAACTCGAGTTGTATATCTGATATATCCCAGAGAATCCATTATTCTCGAAGCGAAACCTTTAAGTCAGGGTTGCCACTCTTGAGACAATCGATGATGCCAAACACGGGCCTGAATTACCATATATTTTTCTAAATTATGCCAGATTCTTTACTAATCTTTCCACACTAGTTTTAAAGACCAACCACCACTTATTTTCATTAAGAGGAGCTAACTGTATTCATGTACTTGTATTAAAGAAATAACATGACTCTTTCACGAACGATATATATTATATATATATATATATATATATATATATATATATATATATATATATATATATATATATATATATTCAATTTTTGTTTAAAGGTATTTGAATGGCTTAAATTTATATTTGTACGTTTTTAGTTCATATCCGTATCAAATACCAAGTTTATGATGAATCAACTACACAAAGTAGGATCCAAAAACGCTCATTGCAATTTGTTCCATCCTTCAGTCGAACCAGGAACTGAAACATAAAGAGTGACATTTTCTTTTTAAAGATACTTTGTCCAGCTGAGTATTGTGAAGGTTTATGTCAGTAGAAGGAATTGCATTCCATTATACAAGCGCAATTTTACAACTTTATGTACACATTACTAAATATTGAACACCCTTGTCCATATGATTAGCGTACGCGTCTTTGGTGCGGGAGACCTAGGTTCAATTTCCGATGGGAACTCGTGTGCTTCTGAACCCACGTTAATTTGTAAGTTCACGTCTCATATAGCCTTGATGCTGAAATGGACACTAAACTCTAATCTAATACTAAATACAAATATTTAAAGAAAAATGATGACGCACCAAGATGACGTGAATTTGGCTATCAAATTCATTTTGTGTTTTCAGTTATTTTCTAGTAGTATTTTTTCTAGGCATCCTTTCAAAAGACAGTGATGCAAATTTCGTAACTGCGAATTCCTGTTAGAAGCCATGAAATTATCCGATTAGATGCAAAATTTCCCATCCACTAAAATAGATACCGTAAATTTACAATATCTAACAATAAATAATTTTGAAAAATATCGCTTTCGAGGGAAAAAATGAAGTGAAATCTTTGAGTTTTACGTCCCACGTTTATGCCGGTTAGGCTAAAGGAGAGGGGTGATGATGAGAAATTACTGAAATCGTGGAACGAAGAAAGTAGGAGGAACGGAAGAACCCCGAGGAAACCCACGCACACGGTGTTTGTCCACCACAAAGTTCACTTGGTGCGAGCTGGGATCGAAGGAGGGTCGCGAAGCACCAGAGGTGAACGATCTACCACTGAGCCACCGCGGCCCCGCTTTAGAGGGGCCATGACGTATAGTTGAACTCATTCTCGTAGTATGAAAGGCATTATTTATAATTATGAATGATAGGATCACAAACAAAATTTAAAAAATATTATATGCACTTTCTTTTAACAAATGTTATATTGTCTTTTATGGTGTAGGAGGGAATGTTATGTTCGAAAAAAAAGTCCTTAACACGATTCTTGTTGTTGCGCACTGCATGTTCCTTGCCACAGAAAAGATGCAGCGATAGGTAGGCTATTTTTCAATTGCTTTACATTAGCTTGATGTTTCAAGTCTTTTGTGTGTTTCAGAAGTTCACTTTTACCACAAAAGAGCTCAATATTGACATGTCTTAGATAGCTTTGGTTCGATTCTCAACACGGACTGCAACTACCCGTTAAATTGTGCATCCGAAAGGCACTCTTTGTTAAACATCGCTTATCACCGCTCATCTTAATCATATATATAACTTCACCGCGAAGCAAATGTTGCATTTCTCTCTTTCATCCTAACACAAAACAAAACTAACCACAGCTCTGACACGAAGGAGCTATTTCGAAAAGAAACAAGCTATGCTTCATAGAGATGTGTACCAAATGATAGAAGTATAAAGTATTGTTTTCTTTCCTGTTTATTGATATCAGTTGGTGTTCTTAATGAGTTTACTCATTAGTTTAGAAGGAGTGTATATGGAATTTGGATATATGTTGTACGTATTCTCCTGAGAAATTGATGAGACCAGAAAAATTACAAGGACAGATGGAATAGGTTTAAGCGCACTTACGTGACTTTATCAAATATTTATTCTCCACAATGGTACCACGCGGAAAACTTGGTATACTATAACGGTAACTTTGCCTCCCTCCGTTAGCTGTTTCGTATCATATATATCGGATGGTTTTGATATTTCTTCTGATCATTAAAATATAGCAATTGTACCTGTGTGCGTGCAGAAATGGAAAAGCACAAGATAACTTCATATTTGTTTTGTAAACAACAACATCTATTTCACGTGTGCGAGAGAAATTGAGCACAGCGAGATCGGGTGTTTACTCACGGTCAGTTCGCAGCAGGAGTCCATGGTAAAAGATTTGGCTAATTATCTCTTCATATTGATGTGAAAACACTCGCAAAACCCTACAAATACAAAAGAATGCTCTTCAAAGAAAGTTTAGACACAGATGTTTCAATTTTCTCTTAGCATCTTTCTTCAGCAAAAGAGTCGGTTCATTGTATTCGAAAAAGGGAAGGGAGAAAGGGTGAATTTATATTTTATGGGGGGGGCGTAACATTGTAAGTAGTATAAACAATACATACCGCTTCCGACTCTGTACTGAAGCACTTCCTTTAGCGGTATATCACTAGATCTATCCTGACCCTCATCCTACCTCAAGTTGTAAAGTAGAAACTACTAGAAAGGGACAGAAGTATTTAACATGACTGCGTACTTGAGTTTCAGTTCACAATACTAAAACCAGTGAGCAAGTAAACAGTCTTTTGTAGGATCGTGTTTTACTTCTTGAATTTATTTTTGAACATTTCTGTGAATTCAACAACAGAACGCAGTAGAAATACGGACTAGTTTTTACTCCAACCATTACTTTCGCTCCAACCCAGGGATGCCACATTTATGATTTCATATAATACTAGATTTAGTGATTTTACTATTGAACTAGTAATCTAGTACGTACTTTGGGTAAATAGGCACATTCTAGTGTGTTTTTTTTTTGCATTTTGTTTCTGATGCAGACAAATAACAAGGAAATGGTTCTTAAAATAAAAGGAAGAAGTATATTGCAGTTCAAAACAAATGTAGAAACGTTAAATTATTTTTTTTCTCTCTGACTGAATGAAACCCCTGCTGTGTAACGACCTTAGGTAAACAACGGCTATCTTTGGTCCGCTACCTCCTTTTGTTAGCCGACATGAGATGGGTTACTTTTTTTTGAAGAAAGTGAAGAAATAATTATCCAGTACATTTACGTTTTGTCAGGCACACAGGCGCAGTCTGTACTTGTTTCCTAACGAATTTTAGCAACATAACATAAATGAAACATGTGTACCAGAAAATAGAGGCAGTACAAACGGACATTTTCATCTGACACATTTGATTAGAAATATAGTTAGATGTCACGTGCAAGCACTCTAAACATGTCATATCCTTTAATTCTATTCGTATGTTTATGTAGGTGAGACTGAGAAATCAAGAAACAATAATAACTGGTTTTCTTCCAGGGCAAAAATCTAAATGTAAAGGGGTGTTACACTGGGACTTTAATTGCGTCCTTTGTACAAGATTGACAAGTAATCGCAATTTTACAAGATTAACAAGTAATCGCAATTTTTTAATTTGTCTTAGTTCTTGGGGAGAGGAAGATGGAAGCGAACCCTCGTAAGGACCTCTGCAAGAAAACATGAATACTATCCGCCACTGTTTGTTACATTACACAAAATAGTTATATATATACTAGCAGCGTTCACCCCGCTTCGCTGCGGTCACCCCGGAACGCAATAAACTTTGTTACTTAGATAATTTTTACTTTTTCGCTTTCAAGTGATATGATAAAAACCATAGAAGATTGCAGTAAATCTTAACATTATATCGCCTGTCATTTATGTTAACCCGCCCCGCTTCGCTGCGGTCATCCCGGTGTTGGCATATTGTAAAAGTGTCTGTAAAAATAAGCAAATCAATTAAAAAATTTTAAACAGAAGATTCAAGCTATTTTCCGCTGTATATCGCCTGTCATTTATGTTAACCCGCCGAGTGACACGGTCATGCGGGTTGCATATAAATACGTTTATTTTTACCTATGATGAACTAATAACAAAGGATTTGTACGTTATGGACACTTGAATGGTCAATTATCTCAAGACACTGGTAATTAAAAATTAAAGTGATATGATAAAAACCATCTAGGGTCCAAATCCTAAGAACCCCCCAAAAATGAAAGAAATCGGTTCAGCCGTATTAGCGTGATGAGCGGACAAAGGATTTTGTACGTTCTCTTTATATATATATATATATATATATATATATATATATATATATATATATATATATATATATATATATATATATATAATATTGAGTTTTAGTCAGGGTTTTCATTCTGCAGGAGAGGGGAGGATAGTAATACCTGGCGAACATTTTCTATTCTCAGAGTGTTGCAAATGATAGCATTTCCTCCATTATAACTTGGCCAAGCTAGTTGCATTATATATAAGGATTAAGTTAGCCTAAAAAGCTTAAATTGTTATGGCAGTTTTACTCTGTAGCCATGTTTCTCATTTTCGGTCTACGGGACTCTGTGTCCGGAAATTTTCGATGGCTTCCAAGTCGGAAAATAAGTGTATCAAAGGCATATATATTATATGTATGGCTATATGAGGCATGGATCTACAGTTTAAAGTGGAATACCGGTAATAACTTCATGAGCTTCCACCGTAAATCGAACCAGAGTCTCCCGCGATCAAGGTGTATGTGTTAACCATACAGCCACGAGAAAATTCACATAAGCACACACATATATATTGTTGAGTTGATTTTGACTTTACCGTCTCTTTCAGCAGCGAGGATATATGAAGTGTAGACCTACTGATTAACGTGGAATCCGAACTACATGAGCTCGCGCCGGGAATTGAACCCGAGTCTTCCACGACAAAGACGCGTACACTAGCCACGGAGTTCACACACACACACAAAATCAGAGTCTTCACACACCAAGGGTGAAAGCTGTGCCACTGAGTCACAGCAGCCACGAGGCTAGGTCGAGTCCACGTTACGTTCATAGTTTCTTATTACATAAATGTTACGATTATGAAATAGATTTTCCTTAATGAACTGCATAAAAACAAAAGCTTTCGAAAAGCATTAAACAATTAGCTAGATTTGAGTGTGAACTTAAAGTTATATCAGAGTGTAAATACGGATACGCACCACAGCTCGAAAACTTAATACACTATTTCTCCTATATAGTCAGCATGTATCAAGCAATCGTTCAGCTTTCATTTGAGAGGATGGAAATCGAAGGCTCCTGAACAACTATGTTACTAATGTGCGGAATGTATTTATCTTACAGTGAACTGCTTTGATGCCAAGTGGCCTAACTCCAAAATTGAAATTTTCCAGGAGTGAAAGTTAAAGTTCAATATCTCATGAATAATCCATATTTCTTTTATGTTGGGAACCAAAACCATAACTACTGTATGTAGTTCATTGTTTTATAATTTAGTGTTTACAAAAATCCTTTTAAAAAATACCTATTCACAGAAGTGAAAGGTACTTATCTGTACTAGTTCTTGGCATCCAAGCAGTCCATTTATTGTAATACTAGCTTAATATACCAATTCTTCGCATGGGGGCTGTATTTGGAAGTCATCACCTGTGGAAGTATCACTATTCATTCCAGCGACCGCGAAAACTATGGATTTGACACTAGTATCAATCAATATGGGCTATTTATACATGTCTCGGTATTCCTCACCCGCTGACATCCGGCCCGCATACAGTGGTAGCTGAATTTGCAAGTCATCGCTGATAGAAGTGTCACCATTGATCTCAGCGACCGTGAAAACTATGGATTTGACACTAATGTCGATCAATTTGGATTACTTTTACTACATGTCTCGGTAAACGCCCCCCTGAGACCCCCCTGGTTACAATTTTGACAAAAACGCTTTGCCTTAGACTGGGACCTGGACCAAGGTATCCGTGACCAAAATTTGGTAACTCTCGGTCAACTTGTCTGGTCCCCAGGTCGGTCCCAGTAAACGTCCCCTCCGAGACCCCAGTGATTCGAAATTTAAAAATAAACGCTTCGTCTTGATCTGGGGCCTGGACCAAGGTACCCGTGACCAAATTTTGGGAACTCTCGGTCCACTCGTCTGGTCCCCAGGTCGCACACAAACAGACAGACAAACACACAAACAAACTCTTTATTTTATTTATATTAGATAAGATATACTATGTAAAATAGTCTCGTATCACAATATGTGATGTACAACAAATGTTACATTATATATTATCCGTAGCTCTTGATATGCTGCAACATATTAAAGCCTCAAAATAGTTGGACAAGCGAATAATCCAGAAGTTACGTAACCCTATTGCGTTCATGGGAACAAAAACAATAATTATAACTATGCTAAATTACTATAGACTATCAAGTGCCCATTCAGAGGATTTATGAAGTTCACTTTATCGCAATAGTTTTATACAAACTAGATTTAGACTACGGATAACAGTTTTATACAAACTAGATAATCAATTATTATTATTATCATTATATTTGCAGTACAACCAAATACAACAACATTAACTATTAGTTCTAATTAACTGAATTGAGCTGAAAATTAAATCTTGATCTTTAAAGATTAACTATTAATTTTATGAGTTCTGTACCTTTCTGAAGGAATAAAAGCTGGAATTGGTTTCAAGGCTGTTTCTGAGTGAATACTTTCTTCAAAATAATATTAAAAATTATAGAAAAATTTTCGAGACATTCGAGTCGAGTCGAGATTTTTAAGAGCCGTCTCGACTCGACTCGTGTCTCGACTCGAAAATTCGAGTCGAGAAATACGTTTGTCTCGACTCGTCTCGAATTTTACAAAGTGTGTCTCGACTCGAATCTCGACTCGAATCTCGACATGTCTCGACTCGAGCGCATCCCTAGTATGTATGGTGAGTTAAAATGCTTTCATATTCTGAAAGAGATCATTTGTTCTCTTTTAAATGTGTAAAAAGCTTTCCTCCCCCTGAAAGTAATGTTCCCCTAGAACAACCTGCTGGTTACACCCATGATTATTCTGTAATAAAAGTTGAGTTCTATTTCCAAATTGAAGAAAAATCCACTGGAAATTAGACGCTGGACTCATCGCTCGTTTTACTAATTGTTTTATATGGAAACATTTAAAAGCGTGTATCATAACAACCAGTTGACATAAAAAGATGTAGTTTTCACGTATGTGTTCGTAATTCTTTTCTCTACTTCGTAAAGTGAGCAGTTGATGTGCTAATACAATATTTCTAATAAGCGCCTCTGGTATTGTCAAGATTCGCAGTAGCGCGAGAAGTCAGCCTGCGGACTGCTTGTCGCGAATTGTCAACACCGCTCAAAGCCAATTGGACGCCGCGTGAACCCAACTCAAGGCCATGCCGCTTATCATCTGAAATCTGTTATAAGTTTCTAGACCTATATGATATAATTTGAATGTTGTATAAAAACTTATATTAGTTAGTTCATTATTCTTTGCTCTTACTGTGCGACTGTGTGAGCATCTTACTAAAGGGCAATTTCATTATAAGAAATATTAAGAAGTATAGTCAAAGAGTGTAGAAGTCTCCACGGGCCGGAGTTTTTAGCCCAGACCCGGCCCGGCCCGTGAATTTACAATGTGAGGCACGACCCGAGTCCGAAATATGCTTTAGCATTTAGACCCGAGCTTGTGTGATAATCAAATGAGCCTGAATTACAGAAACTTCATAATTAACGCAAAATTGTATTTTTATTTACAGCAATTTAGAGGTTTAATTTGCAGTTGTGCTTTAAAAGTTCTCCAGAAAGAATAATGCAATATACAGATGGTGATCAGAAAAATGGAAACACCTGTAGTTGGCAAAACGTCAGATGTATGGGTTGGCAGTGGTGTCGTGGCTCCCGCAGCGCCGGACCGCTGGTGGTGGTGTGTTAGGTCGGTCTCCATACTACGTCAGGCGCAGTGGAACAGCAGTGTCCAGTGGCTGCAGCAGACGGAGGTAGTCTAAAATGGGAGATCTCTCAGATTTTCAAAGAGGGCAAATTGTTGGTGCGCAATTATGTGGAGTGAGTGTGACGGCAGTGGCTGCTGTGTTAGGTGTGTCGCGTAGGACAGTGTCGAAGGTGATGACGGCCTACACAACACACGGAAAAACCACATCGGGGAAGCGGAACAGTGGGCGGAAGAAAATCATGAGTGACAGGTCACGCCGGGTATTAAAGCGCATTGTCACGCAGAACCGTCGTGCCACTGCGGAGCAAGTGACGGAGGAACTCAATCAGCACCTCCCCCACCCTGTTTCGACAATCACAGTCCGCCGCGAATTACATGACATGAACTTACGGGGTCGTGTTGCACGGGCCAACCCGCTCATCAGGGACCATAACGCTTTCGCACGCCGCAAATGGTGCCGCGACCATGCAACTTGGACCGTTGAGAACTGGAAACGTGTGATATGGTCGGATGAGTCATCTTTCACCCTATTCCCAACCACGGGCCGTGTTTATGTGTGGAGAACGCCCAAAGAAGCTTATGATTTGCAATGTCTCCGCCCAACTGTGAAACATGGCGGCGGCTCGGTGATGATGTGGGCCGCCATATTATGGTTTTCATTAGGTCCTGTGGTCACACTTAGCAGACGAATCACTGCCAACGATTATGTCGCAATTTTAGGAGACCTATGGTCCGGATGTTGTTCCCGGACAATGACGCCATCTTCCAGGATGATAATGCACCCATTCACACAGCTGGCGTTGTTGCAGCGTGGTTTGAGGAACATCGGGATGAAGTTCAACACCTCCCCTGCCTGGTCCAATCCCCAGATCTCAACATAATTGAACATCTGTGGTCCGGCTTGGAAACACGACTCCGGCGACGATTTCCACCTTCATCCTCTCTCACAGAACTGGCCGATGCCCTGCACGAGGAATGGTGTAAAATTCCACTTGCTACCATTCACGATCTCTATGCCTCCATCCCACGTCGCATCAAGGCTGTTATGAAGGCGAAAGGTGGCCCGACACCATATTAATCTGGTAAGTTGCAATTTCGTTCAGGTGTTTCCATTTTTCTGATCACCATGTGTATATCGTTGTACAGTATATTTACGAAGTTAGGCCCGAAAAGGCTCGAGAAATATGGTTGTATATTTAAAAATTTACGGCCCGAGCCCGTCCCGGGCCCAAAGTGATATATGCTTTCTAGGCCCGAGCCCGGCCACCGGGCCGGGTCGGTCTTAAGCCCGCGGGCTCGGCTCGAGCCCATGCAAACGTCTTAAAGAGTGACAGGAATTCTATTTCTCAAAAGAAGTGTTAAAAAGACAGGTTAAGAAGTAAAAGGAATTCTGAGAACGCTAAATCGATTCCAAACCGCTTCTCACTATCTGCTATCGTTGTTGAAACCGGAAGTTGTTGATTTGCTTCCACTTCCGGTTTTAATAGAGAGATTAGAGAGGGGGTGATATATATTCTTGGGACGCTTAATGGATTACAGAGAATCACTTCTCGCTATTTGTTATCATTTACATTCTGTAACCATGGGCGTCTCTGGCGGGGGAACGAGGGGGACGCGTCCCCCCAATATTTTGAAGTACAAAATATTCCATATTTTATTCTAATTTAATTTATTTACTAACGACCGTATTTGGAATATAATATTCAGGCTGTGAAACGATTATAACAGAGTTCGGAGTTCTCAGGGGGTCCAGGAAAGTAAGCTTTTTTATGTCCCCCCCAAAATGTACATGCCAGAGACGCCAGTATCTGTAACGATCAACGCTAAAATCGGAAGTGGTTCGTTTGCCACTTCCGGTTTCAGTAGCGAGATTAGAATGGAGATTAAATATATTTTTGGAACGCCTAGTTGATTATAGAAAATGACTTCTCGTTATTTATTACGGTTTTTATTCTAAGGCGATCAACGTTGAAACCAGAAGTGGTTGATTTTTGTTACTTCTAGTTTGAATACAGGGTTAAGATAAGAAATGGTAAAGTCCGCAGCAAAAAACCTGCAACATGAGCATGTAAGTTTATTGTGAAACTACTCCTAACAGCGCAGGCAATCAACATAACATCTAAGTGGCACGAATCACGCCAGGAGAAACCTCGGCGTCCTCCCCTGCACACTTATTTTGGAGCAAAAGACTTCGTCGTTTCACAATAAACTTACATGCTTGCGTTGCAGGTTTTTTGCTGCGGGCTGTACCTATTCTTAGAACGCTAAATCGATTATAAAAACCGGTTCTCGCTATCTGTTATGCTCTATATAAATCAATATTAAAGCCGGAAGTTGTAGTGGATTTGTACCACTTCTGATTTTAGTAGAGAGTCGAGGATGGAGATGTAATGCATCATTGGGACGCTTAATCTATTACAGAAAACAGCAACTCTCTATGTGTCACCATTTTTGCTCTATAGCGATTAACGTTAAAACCAGAAATAGTTAATTTCTAACACTTCCGGTTTGAGTAACGGCTCCCAAAAACCTCTAACTTTTGATCCCCTATATTTTCACCAAATTTAGTGATGATCGTTCGAGTAGTTCTTAAGATTTATTCTTTCTTCGACGGACAAACGGACAGGGTAAATGTAAAGGAGTTTGGGTAAAACTCATTAAAAATAACAGATTATATCTATTATTATTTTTTAACGATGACACACTTACTTTTATCAGAGACACACATCTAGTTGTAAAAAGTTATAGTGTATTCAAAAATAACCAGTTGAGAATGCTCCACGAGCATTGTCAGAACGAACTTAAAAAGACGGGAAAGTCACCTTCTTGTATTTCTCGCAAAAATTCACATATCATCATCTCTCCATGACTTACTGTTCCCGAGATATAGCTCCTTAAATCTCCCAAAATTCGAAAATGTTTGGCCAATATCAGGGGAACGGTGGCCAGTTGGCCAGTAGCAAGTTTATCAATGGCCACCGGTTACTATTGGTACCAAAATGTTCACCATTCTCTTAGATATTGATCAACACCAATATGATCTCTCTGTGACTTACGATTCCCGAAATGTGGCTCCTTAAATCTACCGAAACCGGAACTATTTTTTGGCCAATATCACGGGAACAGTAAGCCATAGAGAGATGATATTGGTGTTAATCAATACCTAAGATAATGGTAAACATCTTGGTACCAATATTAATTGGTGACCAATGGCCATTTGGACAGTGGCCAACGGTTACTATTTGGTACCAAAATATTTACTATTCTTTTAGATATTGATCAACACCAATATAATCTCTCTATGACTTTCGATTCCCCAGTTATTTCTCCTTAAATCTCTAGAAATCGGCCATTTTCTGGCCAATATCTCGGGAACGGTAAGAGTGATGCAAAAAATGTAATCACTTTCTCAGATAGTTTTTGATGCTCTATCGAATGCAGGGTTCAAAGTTTAAAAAAATCGCGAATAACAGACAGACGAATAGACACACAGACATAGAAAATTCAGTAACGAACTTTTTAAGTTCGTTGAAAATTTCTTTACCATAAATTAATGGATTAAAGGAAACACAAATTTTCTGAAAAGTCAACTTCTTTTATTGGTTTAAAGCATACTATTTTTTTTTTTAACAAACTTACCTATATTTAGGTGTTATTCACACTGATAAATTATGGGTGTTGGCAGAAGTCTGTACAGAAGGTTGTATAAAAATAGTAAAAAATCTAATTTTTATACAGTATACATTTTGTCTTCAGCAATATACTATAATCTCATAAAAACAAATACCAAATATTGTTCACGTATAACAGACTCTTGCACCTCTCCAAAAATTGTTTACACTGTTATTGAATTTTGGAGGATGTTCACACCTTCATCATGTCTTTTGCCTCAGAAAGAAGAAAATTAACTATATAACGATTCACATAATGACTACTTATAATATTAAATGTGTCTTTGGTATTGGAAAGTAAATGATTAAAAGAAAGTTTAGGATACAAAAACTGTACCTTTTTTTTAACAACATAACAAAGCCATTATAACAGAACATTGGTGTAACAATAATACACAGTACATAGATAAGGAAATAAATAGATAGTGTCAAACGAGAATATTTTCTATCATAGAATTTAAAATATGAGATTCGTACTTTTTTTACTTCAAGATTTATTATTGTCTTTTTTTATTATTATTATTATTCCAGATTCAATACTTTTATGCTTTTCTGTTAAATAATATTAAACTGAGTCAATAGAGAAAGTATCATTTCAATTTAAAATATTAGAGTGACTAACTTTCATTATACAATTCAGTCATCCATCTAATATTCCTATATACCGTATTTTACGGATTATAAGACGCTACGGACTAAAGACGCGCCTTAATTTTTGAACATTTTTTATTTTTTAAATACCGTAACATTTTCACATTTTTTTTATTAGATTGCAAAACCAGACGAATGCCTGTGACAAACATCTTGGCATTTCGGCTGAACGAATAAAACACAAGCTCTGGCGCGACGTTGCCAAGTGGTAAAGGGGTGTGGCTATGGTTAAGCAGACAAACTACAGCGCGATCAGGTGACAGAGAATAGACGTAGATGTGTACAAAATAAATGTGGCAATACCGCTGGCCTCTCATTTACTAGCAGCATTTAAAGGGAACTTGGAGCCCCGCCTTCAAATGCCAAGATGTTTGTCACGCCGTTTAGTTCCGTCGTCGCATGTTACAGCCACTACGGTTCGCCATTTTCCAGTTTTTCGCAGTTTACGGTCTGTATATTCTAGTCTGTGGTTTTGGGTTTGTGATGGCGGGGCGGGAGGGAGACAGTGTTAGCAAGCTTGCGAATGCCTGCAACTCATGTTCGTCATATCGGTGCACTGTTGCTGCCAGTTGAATCCAATGTTGCCAGATATAGATTTCCCACGGGATCGAATATATGGCCATTTTTAAGACTAGCGGGAATTTTAAATCAAACACTGAACATTTTTATATTAATTTGGAGTATAAGATAGACCTGAATTTTGGAGGCAATTTTTCGAAGAAATAAAGTGCGTTTTATAGTCCATAAAATACGGTATAAAAATTTGAAATCTATCTATTAATTTTCTGATCCTTGCAGGACGTTTTGTGGCATGTATAATCTGAGTGTTTTATTCTTAAGAACAACACATTAATGTATTAATTTTCCCCAAACTTAGATACCAATGTAAATTGTTAGTGACATTAATAAATATAGTTCAATTTTCAGATTAATGACAGTTTTGGGGGTTGTACTGCAACAGTTTATTTACCTACAAGACAACAACAAGGATGCCCTGCTCAAAAGTAGTGGCCTTGTAAAGAGAAAAGCATCTCTCAATACTTTTTAACGAATTGCGTTACGGTAAATTATACCTAGGAAACACAAAATTACTCTGAAAATGGTCTATTCTTTCAGATTTTTTTTTCGAAAGTATTTCCTGCATATAACAATACAAAAATGGGGTTCACTCATGAGAATGACTTATTCTACATTTTGAAATCCTACCCATAGGAGCTCCTAATGCATGTTTCTCTCTCTCCTAAATTTCTTTCTGGAGATGCTTTTCGTCTTCTTTACACACTGTGGGCTTTATTGTGGGCTTATTGTGCCAACTTGATTTTAAAACAGAGGGATTACATAAGTTAATGGATAAATAAATAAATACATTTATGAGTTTAACTAATATATTCTTGAAAACTGAAGTTGGACATCCCAAGAAATGCTTCTTAGTTCTAATTTTAACGTTATATGACTCATGTAAGGAATAACCAAGAAGCAACAAGAACCCACACACAGGGTTTTAATTTTGGGTAGGCCCGCTCCCTCGCTTATGGATACATATACACATTTTGACTAATTAATGACAGTAGGAAATTACTTTTACAGTAGTAGTTGATGCTATTCGTTAAATAATTATCTACCATTAATATAAATTGTGGAAAATATATGTTTTTATTGTATCTTTCAGCGTTTTCAAAGATATATTTTTTTCAAAATTTCTGGGTAGGCCCGTGCCTACTCGGCCTACTCGCTAAAGCCGCCGCTGCCCACAGAATGTAACGAAGTTGAAGCATATGCAAGGAAAGAAAGAAAGAAAGGAAGAAAGAAAAATCTATACACCAAGAGTTTCCTTTTTTCCACTTTCTTGGGTTACGAGTGAAAAATTATTCCAAATTCCAATACTAGAAGTTAAAATATACCTGTATATATTAAATGGGTTTATTCCCCTTATGAGTCAGTAGAAAGAAGAAAGCAGAAAGACTCAGTACAACTAAATACATGTACATCGACAATATTTTGATTTAATAGATTTTTCTTTTGATTAACTAACAAATATAATATAGATGCGCTGTATATAGATTTGAAATTTCGTACCAAATTTACTCGAACAATAAAGTAATGAACACCGGATTTTCCTTGAACTTAATAATAAGTTGTTGTTCATAAACCGTCATTACTATTTTCACTGATTTTTATAATAAAAAGTAATCTTAGAAAATTTACATATATATATATATATAAAAGAAATATCTATCTCTATCTGAGTTAGTGTTGACTGTGTTGCAATGAATGATATTCGAAGTGTCAAGAATAAGTTTGGAAACCGCGAAATATTCGTGTTCTTAGTAAATAAAATATTAATTTTTTTCATTTGTGTATACATACGCTTCAGTATAGGAGGAAGTAGTTTTTAATGAATATAGCATATTGTATAAAAACTTCAGACGTCCCTTGTATGCTTTATATGTGATGATTCATCCGAATACCCAAATTATTACAACTTCATCTAGAACCGGATTTTGTGTCTTAAAAATTCTGCATCCAAACTTCTTCTCTCAGGTAGATAAGGGAATACACAAATACTTTGAACCTATCAACCGTGATTCCGGATAAAGCAGTTTGTAATATTCTTTCGTCATTTTTTGCTCTTCCACTTTTCCATTTGTTTTTTTACTCGTAGATTATATCTTTATTTTAGCTTTTTCTATCTTGCTACTTCCATATATTCCACAATTTCACATCACAATTAGTATTTCTACAATTTTCTCTCCAATACCTCTTTATAGTAAGATGTCTAATAAGTATTGTCACAGATAAGATCTCCGATTGAGATACTAAGTGGTGGACAGGTTTGTATATCTTGTCTCATATAACCACAGTGCTGGAAAAGACCATCAAAATCTAATTAAGCTATCAATTAAAAGAGGCTTCTCGGTAGTTGCCTCCAATGAGCTGCGCTAGAAACTTTCTAAAATTTTAACTGACCACATAACTTCCGTCATAACTTTTTACAGCATAACATTAAGTACGAACAAACAAACACATTTTTAATGTAAACTCTTTCTCCAACGCTAGGATTCTTTTGCTTTTAACTGTACAACGTGAAACGACCATAGGTTTTCGAACTGTGAGTATGCGGAAGAAAGTAAAAAATTAGCTAATGGAAAACTAATGAGTAAAAGTGCTACTCATGAGTAAAGTAGATTATTTATGGAAGTAATCTACTTTAAAATAATCTTGAAAATTTGAAATCACACAAAGATTATTATTTTGATTTCAAGCTTCATTGAATTTATTGGAAGAGTTGTTAACACATTATGGATAAATAAAAATAATTATGTAATTCCTTTGATTTTTTTAAAAAAAGTCGTAACTTATTTATCAGTTAGCAAATTTCATAACTGGGAGCCTTTATTACATTTTGTAAGCTTATTGTCCCAATACCAAACTCCTCTCAAGCACTTATACAATATTTACAACTACATGATCAAATATGTGTCGGAAAATGCCTACATGGTCGGAAAGGAAAATATGGTGTGTTTTCTGTTTATGTGGTTCTTTACTTTCAATCGTGGGGTTTCAGTTTGGAGTATTTAAATTAACTCTGTATAAGGAACAAATACACCACTTCGAACATCATTCTAAATGTGCTCAGTGAAGTAGTACAGCAAGGAACAAATTAATACACTCATCTGTACATCGTTCCTAAGTTAGTAAATTTCGAAGGAAAGGAATTACTTGAATCGGTCGAAAGCACATAATTATTTGTACAGTTATGTTAAGAAAATATGAAGAACCATATTTTTTCAAAGCCTCTGTATCTTTAAAACCCGTTAGCATCGCGGCCAAACTATAGCTTCTTTCGTGTCTATTTGAAAGTCTATGTCAAAATATACAACTTGCGTATAAGGGTAAAATGATTTTGAAAGATAAGTGTCCATTGCTTAACATTACCTTCCAGAATTGGACTTTTTCTTTTTTATATATAAGAATATATTCTTTTTTGATGATTGTGAATTTTACCTAGCCTCATTACATAAGTATTTACTTTATTTTCAAGTTGTTAACATTCGTATACATACGCTATTTGATTTGTGATCAAATAATTAGTAATGTTAAAATATTCAATAACGTGCATTCTAAATTTTCCCATATTATCTTTTGCCCTTAGGTTATTTATTTTTAAAGTTTTATCCCATCATAAGGAATATACGATCTTGAAGAGTTGAACCAGCTAACTTATTTCATTACTCAAAGTTTAATTAAACAATACAACAATTTATTACAAAACTGGCAATGTTAACTGTAGTTTATAAATTATAAAATCAATGAAAAGAACCTGTTCTGACATAAAAACAATAAGCCTCTCTTTGTACAGTGTTATACATTTACAAAATAGAATTTCTTTTGAATAAAAATAGTCTATTTCACAAAATAAATAAATAAATACATATACATAGTACATATACCAAAGACACAACAAATTATTATGCACAATTATTGCATTTGAAAGTATTTTACACTTACACATTTGTACAATATGTTAAAAAAAAGTACGTAACTAAAAGAAAAATTTCAAATTTCATTGCACTTCATAGATAATTCTCCTTGTAAAGAAAAGGAGAATTGCTTTTAAATTCCTGCTTTACACACAAAATATTCAGCTCAGACAACACATACTCTGTGTTTTTTGAAACACAGTTTATTCTCATACTGTTTGCAAACAAAACAAAGTAATAAATACCTTTTGCATACACCTTAGGAAAGTCACTGCTGTTCAACCAAAAGTATTTTGTATCATAACCCAACAAAATGTTAGGCATCAATTCAATTGGTGACTAGATCATAAGCACACTTTGTACATCAAATCTCTTAGCTCCTCACAATGTTAGTTTGTTCTGTTAGTTTTTATTTTGGTATTGTATGGTTTCGCATTTTCTTATTATATGCTAGAAAATTATTTCTTGTTATGACACTAGAATTCTTCTTGCTTTAGTCTTCTTCTTCATAGAAGAACTAAGTTTATTTTATGACTTAAAGAGCAATATGGCACGTAAACAAGAAATATTTTCTATTTGTCTAGCAGGCTAGAAACAATTCAATTCTGACTGACTGTTTAGAACCTTTCAACATATACAAACATGGCTTCCTAACTGCTAATAAAATATTCAATCAGAACTGCAAATGTCCATAGATACGGTAGAAAATAGTTAAATGCGAGTAAACGGTAATTCAATTTTCCTTTAAAAGTGTTCAGTAATGTCAAAAGTGTAGATGGATGCAAAGTTAGGTTATTCAAATAGCCTGTGAAGTTATAATATTCTAAGCATAATTTTAGTTAAAATGTGTTCTCTAAGTTTCAAATCAGTTTCTAATGTGTAATCAAGTCAAATAATATATTGAAGAATCAATTGAACAGTTCTTCCACTACTTTATGCTTTTTTAAATAACAATATAAAAAAGATAAATAGGAAAAATATTATTGCTGAGCTATAACTGAAGTAACTATTTCGTGACAGTTCCTACAATTATAGTTTTATTATATATATGGTTAACTTTAAAACTTATAGATAAATATTTATACCATATGAATCTTCGATACTTACATTTCGAGATTGAGAAGTTTTTAAGTCCACTTACTTAAGTCTTACTTACTTTAACGATTGTCTAAACAAAGATACAATTACTTATAGGTAAGTACAAACATTTTCATAAAACTCAACTTGAAAGAGATTCGGTTTCACCAGCATTGCTTGAGATTTATTTAAAAGAAACATTGAACTAGAGTGTAAAATGACATTACAATAGAAGAGCTAAGTATATTTGCTTTGCAGATGATGTTACATTTGTATTTCAATCTCATCGAAAATGTACAGTCTGTTGGAGAATTTGATGGAGAGTAATGGAAAATGTGGGATAAAGATAAGTTATTTATAAAATGTTATAAAATAAAGGAATGATAATTAATAGAAACGAAACTCTGCCAAACTTGAACGTAAGAGAAAAGAGAGTGGAAGTAAGGAATGGTTTTCTGAAATGTAGACGGAAATAAAAGGAAGAGCAGAAATGGTAAAATAAGTCTTTAGAACGTTAAAATCCAGGAGTAAAAGTAATAAAAATGACTAGCTTAATGTGTTACTGAGAATTAATGCACTTACGTAGCCGAATCGTAAACATAATGACAGAGCAATAGAAAGAAAAGCTAAGTGTTCTAAATGTGCGTATGAAAAGAAATGGAGAAAGCAAACTGGTGGCTTGGAAAAACAATGAGGAATTATTAGCAAAATTTGGGAATAGAAGAAAAATTTTGGTGACAGCTAAATATGGTAAAAATCTAGTTAAAGTATTTTTTTGAGAAGACATTGTTTTCTTATGCAGGTGATATAAACTATGGTAGTAAGCAAAACAGAAAAATGTTAAGATTAAACATGAGGAACTGTACTGAAGAAGGTAAATCTTACGTTCAGATAAAAATATTAGTGCGAAGAACCATAGTACAAGTACGTATATGAAATTTTACGCAACGACCCACCAGTGAAGTCAGAGTAGTACAAGTTGTAAGCTTGTAAGTAGCCTATAAATTTTTAGTTTATATTTTCTATCTTTTGTTAGAATTTTTCTTTATTCTACAATTTTAAATATACTCTTCAGACCATACGTACAATATTTCAAAACACAATAAGGTTTAGGTCAAATGTAAAAATTGATATTTAAAATAACTTACAATTCCGTCGTACCTGTATATATTTTTAATATTTTGTCCATTAGCACATTTTCTTCTGAAATAAGACTTATTAAACCAATACATTATAGACTTTATTTTGAATGAAAGCAAATAGTTTCATCTTGTATATTATACGTATTTCTTTTCGCATCTAAAGTTTTCAAGATATTTGATTTTTTTTCTAAAAGGACACATGTCAAGTTTCGTCAGACATGAAGTTAACAAGACTATTGTGTTTGCTACGCGTAGATACACATTTTGTAAGATATCTGCACTTGTCAAGCTGTCTCTCTCTCAAAACTTGTTTTTTCTGACATGGGTTGTTTTAGAAAAAGAACGAGTCTCATTTATAAATGCAAGACTCAGTAGGTTAATGTCCCCTTATCACAAAATTAATGTTTAAAATTAGCATATTTTTCAGGAAAGATCAAGATCATGGGAACATGACTTCGTATGGTGATCAAAAATTAAACTGCTATCACAAAGTCATTCATTACTGGAAGCACTGGAACACTGATTGTAAATTTATATCGAATTACATAATTTTGATTTTTTTTTTAAAATTAGTTTTAATTTGGAAATTGAAATTTAAAAATCATGGTATACAGAGATTGTTTTTGAGATTTTTGATGCAATTTTATCTTTTTTATGTAGTTGGCAAATTAAAATTTCACCTAAACAGGTGTATAATTGAAATTTCTTGATTGTTTGAATGGCAAATATACGGCAAAATAGTTCAAATGAAATATTTTTGAAGAATACGATGAATTTCTGGAAACAATAGTATAACCAACAATTAAAGTTCTCTCATTCAAGTCAAGGTTTATTGCTTAAAATTTTCCTATTTTTCAAACGATTTAAATGTTTCGTTTTCCTCGTTCAAAATGATACCTTTATTTAATACGTGCAATATTTAAAACGGAATGAAATAGAACTTCTCTTTCGACCTAGGACCTTTGATCATTTCCAGTTCTGATTACAAAATAAAAAGTATTTCAAACAAATATGACAACAAATTAGTTATCACTATAAGAAGACATTTGTAACTTGCTATTATCCAATAGAGTTGATTATAGCTATCTTAAAGGAATAACATTCGCAGAATATGCTTCCTGAGGTATTCAAAAGAGAGAAAAAGAAACTGTTCTTCTCCATGCCTGGCTTTCTTCGTCACCCGCGTTAGCAGTGAAAGAATTATCCTAATATCAGTCAGGTATTCTTACAAGGTTCCATAAACACGTCTTCATTGTCTCCACATTTGTGATAAAAATTGTCAACAACGTTAAGAAAGATAAATATCAGTATCTCACCTCACTACGCATGTAGAAAAAGTATTATTATTATTAATAATATTAATATCATCATTTACATATATTAAATTTATTAATTTTATTATTATTATTATGATTTGAGTAATAATAACAGTCACCATCCCTGACTTTGTGGAGCCTTGGAGTAATTATTTACCCCAAAATTAAAACACACTTTTTATTTTGGCCTTTCTTGGTTCTTATTTTCAGAAACAGTAAGTTCTAGTTCCGGGACATATGTCCACGGAGCTGCACCGTCCTCAGCCATAATAGTATTGATTATTTCCACTTCGATTTAAGCTCCTTGGATTTGTGTCACTATCTTGTCTTCGCATGGTACCCCGATTTGTATATCTCACAACTTCTACACTGGACTCGGCAGTGTGTGGCACATGCGGTGGTGCCGGATGGGGAGCAGGTGTTGTAAGGTCAATATCTGCGTCTATTTCACTAATGTCATCACCAAAACCATTTGGTAATGGGTCTGTCACATGAAATTTCGACGCTTGTCTTGCACGGTAACGTTGAGTTAGTAATCGTCCAATGACTATTGCAAGAACAACAAGAAGACCAGCTGTAACACTCAGAATAAGATACAAGTAGAACTTTTCTTGATTTCCTGCAAGATAGAAAGTAAACACATTAGTGTGAGCAAGATTTCTAATGCTATAATGTTTCATAAAGTAAACAGTATTGAAACAAAAATGGCTCTTTACTAAACTAAGCAAATACTAGTACAAAGACAGTTATTGAACTAGAGTCTTAGTTACAAATCTTAAAAACATATATTCTTTCAGAATGCCTTAGTACACTGCTAAGAAGATTGTTCACGAGTGAAAATCAGTTGGTAAACTTTCAGTTTCTATAAAAAGTCGTCCTTAAGTCTTTTAAAGATTTTTCAAAACAGAGGTAAATTTTTCAAAATTTCTCTGCCTTTCAAGAATGATTCTCTGTATACTAACAAAAGCCAACATACAGTTTTGTTGCCTTTCATTTGATTTGAGTTATAAAATTTCAAATATATTAGCCATATCTTCAGAAATTATTGTTTCATATTGTCGTAATTTCTGGTTCGGAAAGCTAAGCACAACCAATTTAAATTTAGGAAATAAATACACTGAGAACAAAATTATACAGTTCATTTTTCATTATTTTCAGAACAATGGTCATTAAAACTTTTATTTTCACTATTACCATGATTTATAACTTTTTTGGTACACTTTTAAACGAACCATTAAATTTTAAATCTTTGGATTTAAATAACAATAGCATACCTTCGTTGAATTCAGAACACTATTTGAAAACTCAAACTTTTTTTCACACAACTATGAAGAAAAATTATGTAAACTTGAAATTATTCTTTTTATCATTTAAAACAGTATGACGTTAAAAGTGTGTTGTATTATATATTCCTTTTATTTTAATGTTTTATCATAAATTTACCAGCTTAGAAATTGATTGAACAAATAATTACTCGATGTCAATAAAATTAACGAAATATAACCACGAAGTTAGTTCCCATTATTGAGTAACTCCTTAAGAGTGAGTCTTCTTCTTAAGTATTTGCCACGGTCAGCACCACTCTTTACAATTTTAAAGACAGTGAAGAATACCAATAATTTAGAAAGTGAGCTAGACGATATCTGCAAAATGCCATTAAATGAACGAATCGTTGCTAAAAAGACTTTCCATATAGTTAAAAATTTAAGAGACCAACAATCTTTACGTCGTAAACTGGGCACCTAGATTTCTAGCAAATTTTTGTATAACAAAAGGCCTGAAAGCAATCATTTATTGTTTTATTTAATTCGCGGATATACAAATTGACTTACCTATTTTTTATTTTATCTTATCTTATTATTTTATTTGTTGAATTTAAGTTATTCCTAAAATTAAAAGGGACACGGGAGGAACCACAGTGAAGATCCTTAATAACCTAATCGAACAATTTGTACTATATAAAAGAACTCCAAAACTCCACGCAGTTTAGCAGTTTCCTGTAGAATCTTTTAAAGTTTATTCTTACGATGTTACTAGAGTAAAATTTAAACTGATTGCACCATGGTGCTTCAACGTACATCCAAAATTAATTTGTAATTTATACTCTGTATGAATGTATGAATGAATAAATGAAGTTTAAGAAGATGTTTTGAAACGAGTAGGAGAGAAGAGGACGCTTTCATCCAGCATTCTTCGTAGAAAAGGCAACTGGATTGGATATATCTTGAGAAGAAATTGCCTTCTTCATACCCTCAAAGAAGATAAGATGAAAGGAAAGGGTGGAGTAGGAAGAACAACATACCTTATGGATGATTTGAAAAATAAAAGAAAATATTGGAGGTTAAAGGAGGAAGCTAAGATTGTGAAACGTGGAAGAAAAAGTTCTAGATCCTAACCTAAGGAAGGTGATCTCGTATTAGTCCCAGGACCTGCCAAAAGGCAGAATACATAATAATAATAATAATAATAATAATAATAATAATAATAATAATAATAATAATAATAATAATAATAATAATAATAATAATATGCATTTCAAGACTCAAGTAGTAATTTGTGAAATAAATAATCTCTATTACATGATAGATGGGAAAAGGTTAACAAATCAGCGTCCCCATATTTTGAAATAATATAATTTAAATCAACATTAAAATTGCATTCAAATAATTTAATATCATATTCTTATATTTATAGAACTTTTACATTTTAAACATGGAAACAGTAAGTTTATCATCTGAATATTACTTTGTAGGCACTTGCAGTTTACCGTTAACATCAATACCAATGTACTAGATATCTTTTTCTCGAAACACTTTTCTAATATTAATATAAATATTTGTTCTTTCGTCAAGTTATCAAACATGATGGAGCAGTAAAACTCTTTATTTTATATTTTTCTGCTCCTATGTACACTTAAGGCAGCTCTTTGCAGGCATTCACAGTTAGACTATTAATAATACTAAACGTGTAAGGATATCTTCTTTTAAGAAAACACTTTTTTTATATATATATTAGCTACTTGTAAATATCACTGAGCCCGTAAGAACCTGCTATTAAATAATTAAATAGGTGCTATTAAATAAATTAATAGTTATCTTACATAAATAATCTTTGCATTAATGTTTTAACGTTTATATATGAATGAAATATAATATAAATAAGGTAAAATTAAACTTAAAATTAGGACCTATGTTATTAGAAATAAGTTAAAAAATAACTTCATCTGATTTTATCACAATACTTAGTTGCAGATAATATAATCATGTAGTGTATTGTAAATTTGATACAAATACTTGCTTACTCGAGTCTTTCGAGTTTGTTATAAACTTTAATTCTAAAAATGAAAGTACTTAGCATGTTCACAACGAATTAATTATTGTATTATCTCCTTATATACGAAATGACATTAGTCACACATTATTACGGATCACAATTTGTACTCAATGACTACAAGAGTAAGTCATAAAATTGAGACTACCTTTTATTATTAATATAAATGCATTCGCTTGTTATGTGATGTATACACTCTAGTTAAATTCCAGAAAAAATGGCCATTGTTACTATTAGTGATAATTTGTACTTACTTTTTACAAAAGTATAGGCATTAATCCACTCAGATATAAATCCGATGACTCGGGTTTTCTCGTTGGTATAAATCGTACAGTTGATATTAGATAAATATTTTTCGCCAGAATTATCGTCTCCTTGCATATCTTTTGCAGTCGAAGGAACGGATTTTTTGGGTGGGTGGGGTCTACGGGAAGGGTATTGCGGCGTGCTGTAAGGGCCGAACTTGAATAGGTCTGTAATGAAAAAAAGTTATTACAAAAAAAATCGCGATTAGCCGCTCTTGACTACCAATAATTGAGGCTAAGTTGTTATAGAAGAATAGAAAGCGATGTATGAGCATAGATTTCAGAGAAGCAACAGAACAAAGAAGGTAATCTTTTATGAGAAAAAGTACATTTTGACTTCTATATAAAATATTTGTATCACGAAAGCATATTTACAGCTTTTAAATACATTTCTTATATACAGTGAAGAATATTATTGTGATTTATTATTTCCTTGTTTTGTCTTTTACGAAATCAATAACTGTCGCTTCTCTTTGTGCCTCACTTCCTTTCGAGAATGTAAGTAGGATACTCATTTCATTACATTTTAGGCCATTATACGCATTCTTTCCATACTGCATGTGTTTGAACATAGTTGGATAATATTTCTAATGTGATATTCACTGTGGCCCTCACTCTAGCAGCCGCTTAGGATACCATAAAAGGACCAAGGTTATTTCTATTAGCTTCTTAATTAGTAAGTGTTCTTGTATCAAATAACATGCGAGGAAACTATGCATGTTAGTAAATTAATTGATTAAGAACAGGCAACACCATATTGTAAGGTGACAATTTGATGTCAGTATTGTTAGAGGTACGTCTACTGTAGGAAATAAGTAGTAGAAACAGAGCAGATTATCTTTCAGCTACATTCTCATCTCGGCGTAAAGTTAACAAATGTTTGTGTGTATACAGTTTTTGTTTCTTTTTCTTCTATTGAAGGCACATGTTTCTTGAAAAATTTGTCCTTTGGATTATAGTTGAACTAAGTTTTTGTGTGGTTGTTTAGTTTGCTGTATCAAGAAGAATTTTTAAAACGTTTTCGTTTCTTCTGTATAGTTACTTTTTTCGTTCATTAGTATTTAAAGATGAAACTTCAGGAAGGTTTGTTTATAAATTCTTAAATAAGTTGCTCCAAATTACATTTCGCAAGTACTTATGTATAATTTATCTGGTATTGTATGATTCAGACGTTCAATGAATATTTTTATGTGCTCATTTGTTATTCTGTCGTTCTTTCCATAGTAATATTTTTATGCGCTTTCTCAAAGTAGCGTATCTATTAGAATTTTGATGTAGGCTATATTTACATACAGAAACCTCTAAATCTTGCGAATTCGTAATTTAAATACCTGTTCGTGCTAACAATTTCTGGAAGAAAGTTTCCATCTTTTACGTTATTTTTGCATTGTAACGTGGTCACTTGAGTAACTAGGCAGTTTTCTGTGGTACTGTCGGTAGCCAATTTTAACACGTTTAACTTTTGAAACACTTTGTATAAGTTTTATACAACGTAAACGAAAGGCGTTATTGCTAACAATATGTTTTCTATAAAGTAAGCTTGTATTTGCAAAGTAATCAGCATTTTAGTTACAATATATTCAGAATAACTACATAGAAGAAATTGTTATCATATCAATATTTCTTCTCAGAATCTCCATATAAATATATTGACCTTTTTTTTTTTAGGTTGACGTCATTATATTACACTTGTTTTTCAATCTCCATTTTTTCACGAAGTTGTGTCAATTTTTTCTATCACTGAGACAGAAATTCGAAAAATATTTCAGATACGAATTTGTTAATCCGGAAACGAAATATAAATTATCCACGGAATAGTATTACTTTACTTTCTTAGCGAGCAGTGTTGTTTCCTCTTTCATTACTTATTTATTTATTTATTTATTTATTTATTTATTTTTTGTTACTTGAATCTAATTTACTGGAATGTTCTTCCTTCCTGCCGAAATGTGTGTGTGTAAAATTTGTCATTGATTCACGTGTTTATCTTCTTTCCTGTTCAAATGTGTGTATAAAAGATAGATTAGGACAGGAAAAAGACAGAGAAAGAGAAGAAAAGCTAAAGGACTTACGTGACGTAAAAATTGAAAGCAAATTTCACTCTCTTCTCACTCTGTATTTATTGTTAACTTGCACATGCTAATACATGCTACATAAATCATGCAAAAACATACATACACAAGCAAAACAGCAAGCCGGTAAAGGGTTCCACTATGTTAGTTTAGACAACATGCATATAAATATTGTATAAGTCATAATGTTTGTAGTATGCGATTAGTTAAGTTAATTACAGATGACTCTTCAAACTAAAAAATGATTATTATGTCCATACTATTTTCATTTAATACTTATAATACTCTTATTGTATTATTTTTAATTCCTTTCGGTTAATTATTATTTCTGTAATGAATTATAATATGAACTTAATTGCAGAATGAACTCAACAGAAGATTACCTGGTGTCAATAAGAAATGAAGTATTAATTAGGGTGCTATTTTTTTAACCAATAATCACAATGGAAAACCACGAATTGTAACTATGATTCTACTTACAGATTTTTGTAATTCATGAATTTTTAGAGTTCTAAGTTTTCGACTCTCCCCTGGAGTCTTAGTCACGGTGGTAAAAAAAATACGAAGAAAAAGAACAGAAACATCAAGGAATAAAAGAAACGGACTTATCAAGGGAAGAGTGCGCTGTACAAGAACAGGAAACAGGAACAAGAAACAGGAATGGCGCACAAATTGACTCCGTCATGTTTTAGTTCGCTTCAGCCTCATTTGCAGATAGCTGAAGTACTTGACAACGTGTTTTTTTGTACAACGCAGCTCTTCCTTTGGTAAGTTCGTTTGTTTTTTTTTTATTCCTTGATATTTCTGTTCTTTTTCTTCCTATTTTTTACCTCCGTGACTAAGACTCCAGAGGGTAGTCGAAAGCTTGGAACTCTAAAAATTCATGAATTACAGAAATCTGTAAGTAGAATCATAATCACAAGTTTATGAAATTTCGCCTTCAAATTTCAAATATACTGATTCATTTGTAAATTACATCTCAACCAGTGACTTATTATTATTATTAACATTTTGCTATCTTTTCATGTTTCCATATGAAGTTCAGTTATTGTTTATTGTGTGAATTGCGAATTCAAATCATCGTCGCCCATGCTTCAAATAATTAAATTTACTAACGAAATGTGCACATTCATTATTGAAACAGGAAAACCAGCAACGAGATATGCTTTCCAGTCTTCCCTTTACTTATCAACGTCACAAAATTACTATTTAATGATATTCGAGTGTAATAGTGGACAAACAATAAAAGGCTCGACACTAAGAGAGAAAACATCGTTCAATCCAAATCTTTCGTGTCGCTGAACTCTTTTACAACGTTTAAATTCCGTAAGCTGAAGCAAATCGCCCTTCTCTCAATAGGCAGCAGCAAGAAATCTGGAATCTATAATACTTATTGGACTGTCTACAGTACAAACGAAATCGGAAAATTTTATATCCAGTAGTATTATGATATCAAAAGTGTAAATGAGAATACTTATGGATTGAGAGTCATAAACACAGGACCTAAGATGATACAGATTTAATCAACAGAACTACACATTTCAACGGGTATATAAAAAGCAATAATGTTTATTAAACGTGTCCAACAGGATTTTTGCTTGTTATTGTTGAAATATTACTTTGAAATGAAATTACCAGTTACGTAAATAAGAGTGGAAAGATATGATTTAACTTAGACGGTGTCACATCTCATATATATCTCCTCTCTATCAGTGTAAATTCCTATTAATGTCGGTGATGACAAGAACAAGTGTATGATTAACATTTTTAATAATTTATTTGTAGTATTAGATACAAACTACAAAAGTAAACGAAATAAATTTAATAAGCTGGAAAGACACTTATCTTGCTTGCTCATCTGCATCCTATCGAAAAAATATCGTAAAACTATAACATAATAATTTTATACGGAAACGACATTTAAAAAAATATGGTTGGAAGGAAGAAACAAAGGTTGTAAGTTTGTGGATATTACAAGTGTTGGATATGAGTATGCCAGTAACACAGATGATGTCCAGCTGATAATTTATGTCTGATCAGCTACGACTTTCAATGGAGCATAAATATCATGTGTATTCAAAACTTCTACACCCAGTGTGAAATCCGGTTCCTATGCAGTGGTTTCTTTAATTTTGTACGAAAACGTTTATGTACTGTTAAGATAGACCCCGTTCGTGCAAATTCCATCACACAATATGCACACTTTACCTTTGGAGTCACCAATCGGCATTGTTAACTGTTTACACAACTAGCATCATTAGCGACTTTGACGTAAACTACAAACATAGACTATAAAATCTTCCTTTCCAGGCAATTTTTCGTCTTTCAATACAAAATAAGCACGTAGTTTTGCACTATTCTTTTTGAATAACTGTATTATTCAAGACAGTATGTTAAACGTTGAATTTTCGCTGACAGCTGTCATCATGTCAAGACATGGATAAGAAAACTTTTAGTGGAAATACGAGGCATGGAAATTAGTTAAATGTGATATAAGAACTTAAAATCTGAACACTGGTAAACATACATTTCTTGATGTTCCACTGATTACGTATTTTAAACCTTTGTGCTCCTTTTGTGGTTGATGACGATAGCGAAGGTGTCTAAAATTCCAATCTCGAAATTAAATTTTGAATCCTTCGTTTCAATGAAAGAAACCTGTATGCATGTCCTTCTAAGAATGAGAATGATTTCTTTTCCACTTCTACTTTATAGATGTTATGTTTTGTATCTTAAAGTGTTCAGAGCAGACCAATGTTGAAATATTGTTGTGTTCGGCATTCGGAATACGTTCTTTTCATCTAGTGTGGATTGCTTTACGCCATACTTACATAAGTGTCTTGGCAAATACATGAGATTTCATAGACATCATCGGATCAACGGATCAGTGACGAGATTTCTATAACCGGTTCAGGTTTTATCCATTGTTCTTTCAGAGCAATAATACTGTGTTAAAAATGAGCTTCCTGAAAAGCTTTGTATTTTATTTGAAACCTTAATAAAGGCATACCTATCCATATTATAGCATCACCATATCTTTAATACTGTACTTTTGAGCGTTGTTTTAGCCTAATGTAACTTTATTTTTTATTTTATTTTATTTATTTATTTTTATTTTTTATTTAAATGTCGATTGTGTAATCATTTTTCTTCCAAATATTTAATAAAGAGTTCGTTTCAGTTATTCTGTCGTTATCATTGGAACTTAGAATTGAGGCTCTAAAAAAAAATGTTCTAAATGTTAGATTTTGTTTTATTTAAGTGTGCTGAGTTTGCATGCTTATATTGGGTGCCTATTGTATCTTTTCGGTATACCTTAGTGCGAAATTTGTTTAGTTTTCTATACGTGGACAGGTCCAAGTAAATAATACTACTGTCAATCCCAGTTTCTTTTGTTATTTTGATACTAGGGTGCATGGAGTTTAGACTTTTGTATAGAATTTCTAACTGAACAGCTTTCTTATGCGAATATAACTATCGTTCACCAACCAATAGTACTTTATGTATTGGAACTCCGGAGATTTAAAAATTTCGGTTTTAAAATAATGCAACATTGTATTTGCTAAGAATATTTATAAGAATTTCTTCAGCAGAGCCTCAATTCTATGTTCCGATGATTATAACAGAAAAAAACTAAAATCAATCTTTTATAAAGATAACCAAGAAAGTTCTGTCGCTTTTTCACCCACCACCTTCGAACATCAATATGTCACCTAAGAAGTACCTGCAAGGCAAAAATAGTCTCCATCAGCATCGATGTCATTCTGAAAATGTTCTGGAAGACCATGGATTCCATCGTGGTGGAACTCGGTGGGCCGTGTAGGGAAGATATCAAGTGCATTTTGCACCTTTACTAGGAATTTGAACTAGCGTCTTCCAGGTGATTGTACAAGGAATGGAATAGGTAACAATCGAACGGTGCAATGTCTGGGAAGTATGGCGGATGCAATAGTGTTTACCATCCAAGGCGTAGAATAGTGTCCCGGGTCATCCTAGTCACGTGGGGCTTAGCCTTGTCCTGTAACAGGAGAACCCCTTTGCGATTCAGAAGTGTTGGCTCCAGAGTTTTTAATTTTTCTTGAACACCGCTAAACTGCTGATAGCTGGTAGCAGTTCCCGATGCACAATGCCGCAAGCAGTCCACTAAATACATAAGAAGACCTTCTTCTGGTACAGTGCTGGTTTCGGCGGTTTTGGAACCGGTTCAAGAGATATAACCCAATCATGACGGCGCCGTGGAGCTTCGTATAGGACCTACTTCTCATCACATGTCAACATCGTGTCCAGAAATGGTTGACAGGCTGTCACTATACATTGTGGAAAATAGCTATTCTACATGTGTACATTTATTTCGCATTTTTCCTACTTCCGATGAGGCGCAGCGAGAGAGCTTAAGTTTTACATTATTTGAGATTCCATAATAGTGGTTTAATCTGTTTCGTTGTAACATATTTCATTATATATAAAAAGCTAAGAAATAATCTCCGATTCAACAAAAAATTCGGAAAGAACTATAAATATTTGGTAATGTTATCGTTCTATCGTTCTGTTTCTACTTTTTATTTTTATTTATATTTTTGTTAATACAAATAGCATTCTAGCTACTCAAGCAAAGGTAAATTTAGCAAGTAAAAAAGTGTTGGGCTTCAGAAGGATCATCAGACGAGTTTTAAGAGGATTTTTGTTTTGGTACTTTTGTACAAAATACAAATTTGTATTTATAATGTAGTAAAATAGAATACAAATACGATAATTTCTTTGTTCACAAAATATGCATGCATGAAAATAATAATAATAAAAAAAAGAAACCATGCGTGTCCAGGAAATGAAATATACTTAACTAAATGGGATAAAGAATTTTACTAAGAAAGTATTAATGAATTAAGTCTAATTTTCTAGAATTTTGGATATAAAGTTATACTAATGTTATTTCTTCAAACTTATGAAGAATATGTTTTCTTGTTTCTCATAAATTTAGATGACTCAGAAGTAATGATGTAGTACTTTGCAAAATCCTACTATTTTTATATAGTAGATGTCAGTGGCGGGTCCAGGATATGATCAAGGGAGGGGCTCAGCCATAGTTTGCAACTTTATCCAGAGTAAATCAGAATTGGAGACCATTTTATCCAGTGTAAACCTAAGCGTCAAGGGGGGCTATATAGCCCCCCCTTGGATCCGCGTCTGGTAGTTGTCATAATATTGTTAATAAATCGTAGATTATGAAGAATTACAATTTATAGTGAATTGAAACTTATTTAAATTTTTGTTCTTTCAGAAAGAAGCCACGGATATGTGAGAGATATTCTGCAAGGAACTGTTATAAATATAACATCTTTTACATTTTTATTTTGATTTTTTGTATTAGTTTTGTTGCCTTCAAGCTTTTTGGTTTTAAATCCTTGACTTTCTTCTTAAGATTGCAGTGAAAAATTTTAATAGTATGGGACTGAAATATGGGTGAAGGTAAATATTGATTTTAAAAGCTTAGGAAACTATTGTCATCTTCATATGATCTCTATAATGTCATCCGAAAAATTCGTATTCATATTCACAGTGTTCCTAGTCTAATTTTTTAACAACTGGTTCTGTATATATATATGTGTGAGAGAGATAGTAGATGAATAGGTAGATATATAGATACAATTCTTTTAGAAATCAAACCATACAAGGTAGACAAAAGCAAATTTTTTACTTCATACCACAAGTAACAAATAGCGACCTACATAGTATCTTAATACAATATGATATGACGAAATTATGTAAGATTGTGAATATCTTGGAAACAAATTTTCCAAGGTAGATGGTTGTGAAAATGTATTGGAAAGACATTCATCCAGCAATGTATCGACAATTGTTCATGACTCAGTTCTCATTCTTAATATCCAAGCATTTGAGATTAAGGAATAAACGCTTATACTTTGTTCTGAGAGATCATATGTTTAACCCTGTAGTTATAAGAATTTCTGAAAATAAAAAAAGAGACACTTAAGGCTAAAGTTACCGTTCGCCCACCCCGCCATTAATCTCCTAGTATGTACAGAGCAAAACAAGGTTCTTTAAATGGGTCAATTGGTTTTGGCTGTGAAAAATTCGTATTCAACAAGCTTTTCCTTCCAGCTGAAATTTACAATACGCACACTTGCTATGCTAATAGAAATACAAAAAAACCTACCGTACTATAGTTTGTCAAAATTCCAATTATTTTATGTTGTTCGTTCGTAATTCATGATGATAGGTCTATGACATACATCATAAGTATATATCATAAGCATAAGCCGTATGGGAGCTCAGGATTTAACGAGTCAAAATCAGGAAATGATATTTCAAGTGTATATGTTTCTGGCATCTTTCTTTCACTTTTGGCTAGATCATGTGTGTGGGAGTTTATGACTGGGTATAACAAACAGTTCTGCGAACTCAAAATATTTTAACAACTGATTGTAGCGAACCAGCTGAATAGCACCACTGCATATTCATCACATTCATATTCACTATTTTCATATGATGGAATTTTTAGACATCACTTAAGTTGGTAACAGTTTCATAAATTATTTCTTTATTTACCTTTAAACTCTAATGAATTAAAATTTTGTTTTGTAACTGTTTTGGAAAACGTCAAGAATTAAGACTCGGAAGTTTTAAGCAACAGAACAAGTATAGAAATCCCCCCCCCCCGAAAAAAGAAAAACTAAAATTTTTATATTCTCCCAGTCATCTGTTTATCCTTATTACTGTGTAATACCATTCTAAGGTATTACTTTTAAGCAATAAATATGAAGGTTATTAATTATATGTAGGTTATTAATAATATTCAGAACTAATGCATGCTAAATAACTGTGTTTAGATGTCAGTGAAGGACAGTTAGAACCAAGCCCAAGCACCATGCTGTAAAATTAAAGATTACTTATATACTTATCTAACATAGAAAGAAAATGAAAAGGTAGAAAACTGGAAGGCAACCTGATGACAAATTTGATCAGATAATGCAGTAAAATTATTATTTCTAATTTAGGCCTAAAATGTAAAAAAATAACTCAAACTTTCTTTTCTTAATTTCATGTTTCACATCACGTAATCTAACAGCTTAAGACATGCAACAGAAATGAATAATTTTTTCTCGCAATTTCCAGGAAATACTTGAAATAATATAAAAATCTTTCTTTCTCGAAAGTATGTGTTATAAATTTCTTTTCATATTTTATATTTTTATTTTCGTAAAATATATTATTCAGAGAGGAAATTATTATGTTACTATTGTAATTATTAAGTAGAAAATTTGCGTTTTTTAACATAGAAAAGTGAAAATTGAAGCGGTTAGAAGATAAAGATGGTATGTTACAAATTGTGCATCTCTGAAAAATTGACATACACCCTTCGTCGTTTCTAAATCTCTTTACTGGGATGAGAACTCACTAAATGATGTGTTATGTAGCATGACTAACATATAATATGTGCATAAACTGCCAAAATTCAACGTTTCGACAAACGTAACATAACACCTTTATCCCCTAAGCGTTTCAATTGTTAAAATTGACAGCAGTGTCTCGTGTTATGTTTCCTTAAAAGAATTCAAGGAAGCAATTAAAAAAGTAAATAACAAATTTACGTTAGTGTTTATTCTTCCTAACCCTATTCATATCCAGTGTAATTTTTTCTTTCTTTAACTTGAAGAAATGAATGATTTTTCATGTTACAGAACCTGGCACTATTTGTTGTTATACTTCTTGCTTCGTACAAATAAGTTTTTTGTTATAATACATAAATCACAATAGTGTTTAATACTTTCCAATTGATTGGTTGATCGGAGTACAACGTGCATTATTAGTACTGACTCTATATTAAACAAGGCCTATTTCTTAAAGTGGAATCTCCATCTCTACTTTGGTTTGTGTTCTGTAAGTACTCCATTGGACATTGAACTTGAGACGAAAGACACAGAAAGCATAATTTTACCACCTTGATCAATTTGAAGCTCTATATTATTTTCAACAGTCACAAACCCATACTGAACGAAATATTAGTCATAAGATAAATCTGTTGTATGAAATAATTTCTAAATTTCACAGTGGAAAATCTAAAGAAAAATGACCTCTCTTTTTAAAGAAAGCAAATGACATACAAATGAAGCTAAATAAATAAAATGAAAAATACAAGTGCAAGGAATTTTCCTCTCTTTTAACCCTATATAAAATGTGTTCGCATATAGAAAAGTGCTTCTCAGTGGGAAATTGCCAAACTAGCAATGTTATTAGTACTAGAGACTGACACTGTTATTTGATATTTTAGCTAATTCTTGGACAAAATAACTAAGAGTTTAATCTAATTTCCAAGTATCTGTGACTTCTTTTATCATTGTTATTTTTTATTAAGTAAATTTCATTTTATTTCGAATATCTTTCTCAAAACTTATCTGTATGCTATTATAGTTTCAGATTATCTAAGTACTTCCTGGAAAACAGCACAATTCATCGAAATGAAAAGAAAAGTAAGAACAGCAAAAGACGCAAAGGAACGAAAGGAAGTGAAATCACGAGTCAAAATGTAGACAAGAAAAATATGTACATACATAGCTACAATACAATACAGAACTTAAAAAATAAAATATTTTAAAACTACATAAAAATAGCTCTCTGCAGCTGGAAGTATTGAGAGAGAGACACACAATATTTAAGGGATTAGTTCATTGCCCCACTAAATTCATTGCCATAACAGGTTGGGATTCTATTGAGTAGAGTTTACTTTGATTGTGCAAATTTTAATTCATGTCGGATAGTTGACACTCAAAATTACGCTGGAGAACTCTAAATATTCTAAACACATCTTTGTTGGAAAATTGCTGTCGTATTATATATAGGAATAGACATCAAATTAAATTAAATTTCAAAACTATCATTTTACCTACAGATTCCTGTAATTCCTGAATTTTCTTTAAACTTACAAGCTTTCAATTCTTCCCCGGAGTCTTTGATCAAGGAGGTTAAAGACAGGAACAAAAAGAATAGAAGCATCAAGGAATTAAAATGGAACAGATTTGCCAAGGGAAGAGCTGTATTGTGAGGAAACATATTGTGAAGTACGTCAGTAATCGTTGGATGAAGTGCAAACTAAAATATGGTGGAGTCAATTTGTGCGCCTTTCTTTTTCCTTGTTGGAAGGTTACCAACTCATGTTATTATTTTTATTGTAATGCCAATACTGCGAAAATTTTGTAATTACTGCCTCGCATTCGTCACTCAACCATCCATTGTCTAAATTTAATTTCACTTTTTTTTAATGAATAAATAAATTTTCAAAAAAAAGAAAGAAAAAGAAAAGAAAAAGAAAAAGAAAAAGAAAAGAAAAAGAAAAAGTCTCTCTACTACATTTCTAGTTCTAAATAAAATTTCTGAATCTTCTATCATGTGTTGCGCTTCTTTTAAATGTTTCGATAAGCCTGACACCGGATTTTCCGCTTTTGAATCTCTAATACGCTCTTTCACTCGAACTTTTAGATTTCGAAGGCTCCAGGGGAGAGTCGAAAGCTTGGAAGTTTAAAGAAAATTCAGGAATTACAGGAATCTGAAAGTAGAATGATAGAATTCCTGAGCGTGGTTTTGCATTGTCTAAATTTTTAAAAATTAGAGCAGATTGGAAATTCTTCATTTTATGTTTTGATTTAAGCACCACATTTTGTAAAAGTTCCAAGATAAATCAAATCATAGAAGCAAAAGATATATTAAGTTAAAAAGCACTTTTTTGTAGTAAGAATCAACTATGTAGACTAAAAAGTTTCATACTCGAATTCAAACAAGTAAACAACACATTAATAAGCAAGAGTGTGTTCGTTCTCATTTTTTCACGTGAATAATTAAATCCGTAAGTCTTTCCTATTATGTTTTCAAACCTATCAGATGTTACTTCGTTTCAAGTCCAGCTGCGGAATTAGTAACTCTCAATACTTTCGCAGAAATACGTAGAATTACAAAGACAGACAAAAAAAAATTCACATTATGCTACATGTATAATGAAACAAGAAAGAAATCACACATGAAGAAAGTTAAATGGATTTGCTATTAAACTACAAAAAATAAATTATTTAGGAAACAAATATACACAGTTATCATTGTAGAATACATCAGTACTAGAACAAGAAATAAAAGATTCATACCTTAATCGCTGGAATTTCTTCTTTTTTTTTTCACTAGATTTCAAAGCAAGCTCAAACAGATATATGATGTGGCAAATTACATTTATAAGTATTTAATGAAAAATTTCAAATATAGGTTCAGATATATTGTAATAAAGTGGTATATACCATGAAAATTACATACATTACAAGTAACTGTCGTCTTAATAGGTTGCCATTCAAAAGAGTTTCGAACGGAAGAAGTTTCCAACTAAATAAGTTTTTAAAATACATTAGGAATACACTGTCACGCTTTTCTCCCTAGCAAGAATAGGTAAAGCAAATTATATATATTAAGTAGTCAACAGTTGGTCAAAGAAGACAGTTCTCTTAACTCAAGCATTCGGCAAAATATACTCCTATTAATTGTTTCGGAAAACTTTCTTGCTCCTTCGTCGGCTCATCAACAGGAGGTCTGCTGTCACTTCTGTATGGAATTCTCTGCTTTTCTCAGAAATTGGATACCGAGAGAAATTGAGCAGTTTTAGGAGATTCTTAAACTTCAATAAGGTTGACTTAGTTCGCAACCAATTCGAATAATTACTTAGGACTCCCTTTTTAGCTGGTTAATGTGTATTTTATCATATCTTTAAGAACTGCAATTATTGAAATTAATTGCAAACCAAAGCAACATTACTGAAGTTCGAGAAGCTTCGCTGCAGAGTTGATACATTTCTCTTGATATTCAATAAGGAGAGAATCTCACACACTATGTAATTAATGTAGAAGCGAACCTTCTTTTGGTGCACCGACGAGGAAGTGAGGAGTGTTCTGAAACATTTCGCACGAGTATGTTCTGTTGAATGCTTGGGGTAAGATGAACTAGTTGATATGCATCCCATTCTATATTTACGTAATTAATTAATTGTTAATTTAAGCATTTTATATATATATCTATATATATATTTCTATATATATTAGATGAATCAGTGTAAATATAAAGGAATCTTGGAACAAGGATTTCAAAATTAGCTTTATCTGAAATGAAACTTTTGCTTTAATTTATCTATTTCTTTTTTTCAAAAGCAAAATGAGTAATAATTCTGCACAAGATGAAAATATCTTCAAAAATAAATTGTTTTGAAACGATAGAGAGGTGGTTGAAACTTAAGAAATTCATGAAATATCATACTCAGAAAACAGAATAAGTGAAATTGTATATGAGAGTTTCCAAATGCCTAAATTTATTTTATTTTCATGGTTTCATCATTGGATCCAAACGAAGTTGGAAAACACTGCAAATAAGAGGAATCACGTTCTGAATTTTTTAAAAAATAACTCATTCTTTTTGGTAAATTTTTGTAGAAACCAATTTTTAATGCTGAACCTACATTCGCTTTAAAAATAAGAAAATTATATTCAAAGATGAGAAAAAATCATGCAGCATTACTACTAAAATACCAAAAATATGTGATAAAACAATGTCACACAAAGTAAAGCATATCAAATAATTACTTTAGTTTGAAAAAAAAAGTGGATATATTTACCTATAATGTACATGCGTAAAACTACAAATAAAACACAATACTACAGAACTACTTGCAAACAAATAGTTGAAATATTTTCGTTCTTTTGGTTTTCTTTCAGTAATTGTCAAAATCTTTCTCCGAATGTCAACTTTCTTTTAAATTCCATTAGTTAATTTATGTATAACTAGCAGCGTTCACCCCGCTTCGCTGCGGTCACCCCGGAACGCAATAAACGTTGTTACTTAGATAATTTTTACTTTTTCGCTTTCAAGTGATATGATAAAAACCATAGAAGATTGCATTAAATGTTAACATTATATCGCCTGTCATTTATGTTAACCCGCCCCGCTTCGCTGCGGTCACCCCGGAACGCAATAAACTTTGTTACTTAGATAATTTTTACTTTTTCGCTTTCAAGTGATTGCAGTAAATGTTAACATTATAGCGCCTGTCATTTATGTTAACCCGCCGAGTGACACGGTCATGCGGGTTGCATATAAATACGTTTATTTTTACCTATGATGATCTAACAAAGGATTTGTACGTTATGGACACTTGAATGGTCAATTATCTCAAGACACTGGTAATTAAAAATTAAAGTGATATGATAAAAACCATCTAGGGTCCAAATCCTAATAACCCCCCAAAAATAAAAGAAATTGGTTCAGCCGTATTAGCGTGATGAGGGAACAAAGGATTTGTACGTTCTCTTTTATATATATAGATTTGAAATTATTTATAACCTTGATGTTATCCAATCAACATTATATTGTTATTTGCATTGTTACTGAAAAGTATACTAATTAGAGGCGTACAAAATGTTAATTAGTTTCCAATTTTCAAAGTTTTGATTCGAGTTTTCTCTAAACGTGAATCCTAAAGTTTCCATTTACTCGAAAAGTTTGACGGACATCATCCCACAAAAACGACAAGCTAATAATTTAGAATTATGAATTAGATTTCTATTCTGTCGGCAGCTAAGGCCATTTAGCCCATCACGTATGAGGGATGACGTTCCTCGGCGAGTACATTATCCGATGAAAGTAAAGGAAGGAAGGAAGTGGCCTGGGACCTGTATGGTTGGTGCTATCCCGGCTTTTGCCTGGTGTGAATGAGGGAAACCAAGGAAATACCTCACTCAAGATGGCTGGCCTGAAAAAACTGTTACGTTTTTTGATCGAGTCTCCTCATCGGGAATCGAACCCAGGACCGCTCGCACCAAAGGCGAGAGCATTAGTGATTACGCCACGCAGGGCCAATACTAATAATTTAGAGTCGAAGTTACTTATTTATTTCTGTAATATGGCACTACATAGTCAAAAAAAAATGTAAATTGAAGTTACGGTGTTAAAATTGTAAAAGTAAATTATTTATTTGAGTTTCTAGACGAGCATAATTTCTCATTACTCCAAATATATATACTTGTAATAGAGCACTTGATTTTTCACATTTTTATAACTGATTAAAAACGCATCTTCTATTTGTAAATATAACCTGAAGTTTCAACGAAGATTAAATATTTCATCTTGTTTATCTTGCTCTCTGTTTTAGTAACTTTAAAGAATTCAAAATTTCTGAATCAATCAATCGAATATAATGGTAAGTTAATCATATCATTTAGCTGAAAATAACACAAAAAGCACTTTTACGAAGCACTAAAGAATGTAAGTTATAGGCATTGTCGATAAACGCTTCATCAATTTGGAAAAGAAAGAAGTAGGAAAAAATGAAAAATTAAACAACAGAAAAACATAAATATTTTTGGGCGCCATATTGACCATTCCAATATGTTTTATACACGTTTCTTTACATCTATTTTACTCTTCTTTAGTTTGTTTTCTTCTAATATGTATCATTCTCCTTCAATCTGACGAAGTAAAGAGCGAAAACGCTGATGATTTACCTGCTTTTGTATTTTGTGAGAATGTTTTTACTATTTTCTAGTTAATACTTTGTTTTCCATTTACGATTCGAAATTACTTTGTTGAAACTTGAATTAAGAATTGTTTTAGAACTGATTTTATTACTATTGTATTTCGAACAACAATCTGCAATATTATCCTGAACAGATTTTCTCAGTTGAATATTAGCTTATGATTAGTACACTATTAAATGCTATTCTAATGTTTTCAATTTCTGAAAGGTATTGACAGAATGCATTTATTGTATGAAATATAAGTTTTCTGTGCATACTAGGTTCTATTTGAAGAAATTTAATGCATTCAAACAGAATATTGTCCCAAATAAAGAATATACTAATGCATTCAAAAGGTTGAATTTAGTTTATTTTAAGAAATACAAAACGACAATGTGATATTTATTCGTTTATTTCTAGGATTTTAGGAGGTAGAAGGATTAGGCGTATACGGTTTGCAGATGATATGGAGCTTATTGCAGCAACTGAAGAGAAAATCAATTAAGATGTTAGAAAATTTAAGGAAGGATTGTGAAGAATACGGAATGAAAATAAATGTTAGAAACACAAAAGCCATGGAGATTGTAACGAAGGAATCGGTGCCAAATATAGAAGAAGAAGGGGAGAAAATAGATGATTAGTTTTCAATACCTGGATAGTATTATTAGTAATGATATGAAATGTGAACGTGAAATAGAAGCAAGGATAGGAATGGCGAAAGAAGCCTTTAGGAGGAAGAAAATACTATTTTGTGGATTCTTGAATGAAGAATTGAGAAAGACTCATAAAATACTTCGTGTGAAGTACTGTACTGTATGGATCAGAAACATGGACATTACGCAAAAATGGTGAGAAACGACTTGAAGATTTCGAAATGTGGGTGTAGAGAAGAATGGAGCGAATTACCTGGGTCGAGCGGAAACGAATGAGAGGGTATTAGAAATGCTAGGGGAGAAAAAAACAATTTTAGATATTATTAAGAAGAGGAAGAGAAACTGGTTGAGACATTGGGTGAGAAGAAATTGTACCATGAGGGACGTTTTAGAGAGTATAGTGGTAGGAAAGAGAGGGAGAGGGCGAAGGAGAGTACAATTAATGAACGATATTAAAACAGAGAAGTCGTACGTGAAGACAAGAGGTTAGCAGAAGACTGTGGAACATGAAAGCTTCTCAGTTGCAGCAAGTGACCTGACAATAACGGCAGAATACCTATGATAATGATGATCCAGGATTTTGCTAACCATTTTCAGCACTGAAGCTTCATACGACGTGAACCCACAATAAAAAGTTTAGACAGAAGACAGCTTATGAGATATTTCTGAAGAAGCAAATGGACACAAAGATATAGTTAATTTTCAACTAAGGAAGATTTGGGACCCTCAGGCCGTGGTCGGACCTTTTTCAATTTGTGTGACTAGTTTTTTTTTTTTTTTTTTTTTTTTTTTAATTAATGTAATATGCGCAAATTATCAATATAAATCCACTGCACTTCAAGCAATTGCAGTTTTCGTAATTTATTTGACTTTTATATAGAAAAAAATTACATGCACGATCTACAGAATTTATTCGATCTTGACTAAATTTACTAGCAACGAGGCAGTGGCGTAGCCAGGTAAGGTTGACCTGGCTCAAGCTCCCCCTACCCCCCGCTTAGTACAGTGATACAAAAAATGATTCTGGTTACATGGAATATGTCCCAATTCTGATTTCAATGTTACTACTTTTTTTCTTTAAATTTACTACGAAAAACAAGTATTGTGCTGTCATGTTCAAAAATCTTAATTTCCAGAAGCTCTATATTTCAGGTTTCATAAGATTTCAGAAATTGTTTAGCTATGTGCTGTATTTTTAATCTTTTTGATCTTTATCTTAGATCTCATACTTCAGAATTCACCATATGTGAGAGCAAACACAAATCATTAAAAAAAAAGTAAATTTTAAGTTATTTTAAAGGTTTTTCTTTTTCTTTTTTCTTTTTTTTAATATTGTGCGTGGTCCCTTACTACCGTTGGGAAAAATAAAACTTACCGGTGTTCAGTTAGCATCAAGAGGCAAGTGGGGAGCAACCAGAATTAAGATGTCGAACTCCAGTCCAGAAAGCCAGTATAATGAAGCTTGTATGACGATGCGCTGATCACTTAAATTCTATACCATGTAAAATATTTTTTTGGTGCAGATCTTTGGTTCCCGAGTTATTGGCTATCAAAATTAGGAGTCAGATTTATTTATTTTTATTTATTTATTTATTTATTTATTTATTGTTATTCAGAACAAGAATTAAGTGAAAATACATGGGTTATACCCGTTAATCGTTAAAAAGAGGATCTTTATAAACTCATTTTTACTTATTATTAAATATGAATTATCACATTGTTGAACTTCTATATGTAAACATGAAGCTGAAAGAAGAAAGTATAACCTTGAGTGAAGAAAACCAAAAAGACGAAAATTTTCAGAAGATACAAGTAATACATACAAGTACATACAAGTAATAAGGAAACTATTTAGCTTCAAAATACACAAATATAGACTAATATAAACACCAAAGACAAAATGAAAAAAAAAAATCCTATTTTGTTATTTTCTTAGGAAAGAAAATAAAGATATTATATATAGTGGTAAACATGTTTACCTCCTGAAGAATTTTTGCCCTTGCCGTGAGGTTTCGGAGTTGTTTTCGGTGACATTTTCGTAAAATCTTCTTTGACATCCAAGTTGGGTGACGGTGAATAGGCAGCAGACTCACCTATAAAGTCACCTGTATTATAGTCTTCAAAATCGTCGACATTTTCTTCTTCGTCTTCCGCGGGGCCTTCCTCGAACTTTTCCTTCAGAACCTTGCGAGGAACTAAGAAAGAAAAGAAGATAATATAACCAATTGAACTCAAAAAATTGTAAATTCATTATATGTTTTAAGTTAAGAAATGCAAAACAGAAATTTAATACTGCAGTTGAGAGGTTGATGTTGACTATTTTCAATGACTAAGTTTCTAAATGTAAACATTTTCCACATCTAACTGAGTTTACGCCAGCGTGTAGTCAGATCAATATTGTGACTGCCATACATGTATTAATTAGACAAGACGATTCTTAAAATGAGAGAACTTTGTTGCTTTAAACTTTTCTTGTACTAATCAATTTCTTACTTTAATTTTAATTTTAGGAACACTACTTTTTGTAAGCATTTCTTGATTATTTGACACAAATATTATTGCTCATATTTGTCCTTTGTTATCTTATAAATGTATGGGTGTTACGAAGACTTATTTAGGATGTTATGAAGAAATGAAGAGGACGAGCTTTTCAAAACATAATTACGCGCTGGAACGTATACTTGTTTTTGAATCGACTTCAAAAAAGGAGAAGGTTCTCAATTCGATCCGTTTATGTTGCAATGTTTTCTGGTACCGGGATGGTAGAGGAGAAAATATACGAAATTTTCTTGATTTCTAACCGCTACCTTTCATTACAAACACTATGATACAGTATAAAATTTATAAGTTTCACAAAAGTTACTAAGAAACAGTGCCCGCAGACGTGGCTGAGTCTCTAATTCCCGTCTTCTCTAACTTGTATGGTTCAGGTTTAGATTTTTCGTGAAGACGCTCCATACCCCAATACAGCTTAACAGTGTATGGGTATACGTTAAGGATCATCCCATGGCCCAGAGCAGTCGAACAGAGTATGTGATTGTGAAGGAGTACTCCACAGCGCAATGCAGTCGAATGGAATAGGAAAGTTAATCAAATTTTAAATAGTGTTCCTATGGGACTATATGTCGAATCGCACAATGAAATCACTCCGCCCTTGTCTACTAGCATGGACAAAGAGAAAGACAGTCGCCTTTCGCCTAGTGACATGTAGAGAAGATAGGAGAAAAAAATTTACCAAGATGTGAAGTGAAAGGATCTGTGAATATTGTTTAAACGTAAACAGTACTAAAAACTACCGAAATAAAATAATTTGGTAATTCTAGAAGAATAATTTCGCACATGTGCCGCGCCGTGTTTTAGAAACTTCTTCGTATGTGTTAATTTCGTGCGTGTTTCGGCAATTTCACGGGCCATTGTTCTATTTTAAAATAACAATATGAAAGTGTAAGAAAGAAAAGAAGTTCATTTGAAGAAATTGTGAAAACGATGTAATATTTCGTGAAAAGAAGTTATCTATGTGAAAACTGGTTTTTGTTAAACATCAGTGGAATATACCGAGTAACAATGTGTTAACAAAGATCTTCTTAACAGTTTAGTATTTGTGAAATTTATTTATCGTGTGAGTTAATCATTATAATCTCCGTTGATGTAGGTAAGCTTCACAGAGTCTGCATGAAGATATTTGCTCAGCATTAAACTTTAATGTAAAATCATAGCCTTTTTACATATCGCTAGTGCGTAATATCTTTTATTTCAGATTTGTAATTTAATTTTGTACCCTTCTGTGTTACAGTTTCCCGAGACTATTTACAGATACAATCGAGAATCGAACTGGATAATTATTTGTACTATATTATATATGGTTACCCATTCTTTTCTTTTCTTTAGGTTGTCAGTAATACGATGAAAGGGACTACCGGTAGTTAACGATGGAGATCTTTACGGATCTGTATAGCATGTTGAATCCCGGGTAATGGTATAATTAATGCTTTTGAATTTGGGTTCGAATCCCTGTACATAAACATAATCCCTCATACCACTAGAACAACAGCATAAAAATTCAAATATTGACAAATTAGGAAAACAGTATACCACTTGTTTGCCTTTGAAAGGCTTTCTCGTAACTTGTGAAGCGTTGGTGATTAGCAAAACAGGCAGATTACGAAACAAGTATTTAAAACAATAGATTTTCCTATAACATCTAAATATAATCGCTGAGCAAATATCTTCATGCAGACTTTGTGAAGTTTACGTACATCAATGGAGATTATACTGATGAAACTTCCAAATGAGTTTCCTTACACTAGTCAATATCTAAATCACCTTCTCGAACCCCAAAGCGACAGATTTAGTCCATTTCACAAAGATTATTAGTACCCCAGATAATAAGAATTAAACGAGTATTTTCTTTCCTTTTTTTAAATCGAGATCTAACTAAATCGTTTTTACCAACCGAAAATGGTAATTTACCACATTTGATGTAAATTGTTAGGAGGCCACGAAATAAGTTGTTTATAAATTCCGCTAAATAAGTTTTCTTAAAGCAGAGAAACTGCTAAATCACATTCTCATACTTGAAAGCTGTTCTATAAAATTCAAAATTTTTAAAAATTATTTTAAAAGATGAGATTATTTATTTAATAATATCTACAGTAATTTAATTAAGAATTCCTTACTTTAGCTTGATTGATTAATATAACTTACGTTCTTTGTCAGCATAGAGACTCTATAGGACAGACCTACAATTAAAGTGAGATCTGAACCACTGTAATGTATACCATGTTCCCAGCTGGGAATCGGATCCAGGACCTCAAGCAAAAAAAGGCTCACGTACTACCCACTAGAATAGTGAGGAGGAGAAGCTAACTTTAAAATAACACATTAAATCTTTTAAGTGTTAGCAGATTTAGCTACATCTTCATAATTAGCTACAAAGTTATTATCTATGTATTAATAATGGTGTCAAAAAAAAAAAGAAAAAGAAAAACTTCAGATCCAAATTGAAAGTGACGATGTTTGTGACTCTTAATCTCTTGAACCACCCGACCAATCTCGATCAAATTTTTGATGTAGATGCAGTTCTGGCCTGGGAGTGTTTTTAGCTATTTACTTTGACGGTAAAACTTAGGGGAGGGGTAATTATACAAAAATAAATAAAACTTAATAACTCTTGAACTACCCGACCGATCTGGATCAAATTTTCAACATAGATGACGTTCTTGCCTGGAATGGATTTTACCATTTCACTTTGACGGAGTAACGTAGAGGATGTGGAGGAGGGGGAGATATACAGAAATTAATAAATATAAAAATAAAAGTGACCATGTTCGTGAGTTATTAACTCTTGAACCACCCGATCGATCTCAATCAAATTTTCAACATAGATGAAGTTCAAACCTGGGAAATTTCTTATTATTTCATTGTTATGGTAGAACTTAGGCGAAGGGAGGGGAGAAGGGTAAATATATGAAAATGAATAAAGCTCAATAACTCTTGGACCACCCGACCGATCTCGATCAAACTTTCAACATAAATAAAGTTTGGACCTGGGATGTTTCCAACATTTTACTTTGACGGCACAATGTAGGGGAGGGGAAGGGGGATATATATATATATGGAAAAAATAAAAATGTATTTGTGACTTCATCACGCTTAAACCACCGAACTGATCTTAATCAAATTATCAACATAGATAAGTTTCGGACCTGGGTTAGTTTTTTTTATCATATCCCTTTGACGGTGGAACTTAGGGAAGGAGGGGGAGGGGAGAGATATATAAAAATAAATAAAACTTAATAACTCTTAAACCACCTAACCGATCTCGATCAAATTTTCAACATAGGTGACGTTCGAGCCTGGAAAGTTTTTTTTTTTTTTAAATATTTTTACTTTGACGGTGAACCTAGGGGAAGGGGAGGGGAAAGGGAGATTAATATGCAAAAATTCAATCATTCAAACTACAATAGTGTCCTGCGCTTGCGCAGGACGTGCAGGTTTGCTAGTTATTATTAATGTACTCTACTTAATTATTTAACTCCGTGATTATGAATGAACGACAGGACATTCCTATTTTAGGCTTGATCAGAAGTACTTGAAATCAACTTCAAACTGAACGATTTTCATCTTAAATTTAAGCTCGGTTTTCCCAAATTACGTTCTTCTTCCTCAACTTTCTCCACTCAGATGAGGTCGCTGTTTAGATCAGAGTTCGCCATAGTAATCTATTTCATGCTATTTTGGCCGAGTGTATTTTTTTCCCCTCTCAGATCGTCTTCCAGTAGATCCCGCCATTTCTTTTAGATCTATATCTTCTCTCCGGTCCAGACACCTTCATTTACTTTCTCGTCACGTATTCTTCATCTCAGGGGCGGATCCAGGATCGACTTCTGAGGGGGGGGGGCGATGGGTTGTCATACTGCTACTTTAAGGGCTCCAAACTTTGGGATGGGTTTTATTTATATATATAAAATAAGAAAGTTTCCTCTTCTGGGGGGAAGGGGGCGATCGCCCACCTTGGATCCGCCCCTGCTTCATCTCTCCTTATCACGTGTCCAATCCATGTCAATTGCTGGACCTTCATTCCCAGTTTTGTAATCTTTGCTAATCCCTTGATGTATTCGTTTCTGATGCAATCCTTCCTTGTTGCTTCACAAATCCATCTAATCATTCTTATTTCTCCCAACTTCATGCTATTTATATTCCTCTTCTTCAGTGCCACTCTTTCTGGTGAGCATCAAGCCGGTCTCACTGCTGTTTTACATATTTTTTTTCTCTTGAGCTTGATCGGAATTTTCCTATCTCATAATGCTACTGACACTTTCCTCCAGTTTGACCATCTCGTTTGAATCCTGTGCACTACATTCTCCTTAGATATTTGAAATCCTTCATTCACTTTCTTGATTATGCCCGTGCTCACCTTCAGGATACCTTCATCGCTTCCTCCTTTTTTGCTAGACATGCACTCCGTCTTACTCTGCCTCCATTTTATCACTCTTTCTTTAAAAGTTCTTTCCCATTTTTCTTTTTTTACTACCTATCACAGGATCGACTATCTTAACAAATTCTGTACAGTTTTTAATATGGTGTGTGTTTCTCTCCAATGGACTCAGCAACATAGATATTTTGCTAATGTATAAGTAGACAAGTTTAGAAAATTGACAATCGATCGAATTCTTTTTTCTTCTTTTTCTTTTTCTTCTTCTTTCTGTGAATTTTTGGAAGTTCATACAATAGGAGAGGCACACTATATTTACAAGTAACTCTTTTTGATATCTTTAGGAAGATCATTTGATCTTATTGCAGCATTCACTCATTTGTGTTGTGTCTTTTGACAACACTTAATACTCTTTGGTGGTTAGCAGTTGTTTCGTTTTATGGTAATAATCATGGAAATCCATCACTACAGTCAAATTTCCTTTGTCTGCAGGTAAAATCACATTATCTTCATTTGCTCTACGTGATTTCAAAGCTTGTCTTTCTTGTATGTTATATTTGATTTAATTTCTTTATGTTTTAAAGTAATACGTACAGTTTCAAGTCGAATTCTATCAGCACCTACTGGACGTAAGTACTTTTTGCTATTTTTTGTTGAATATTAACTCCTTGACAGTGTTGGGAAGTAACGTAACGCAAGTAACGCGTTACTTGTAACGCGTTACTTTTTAAGTAACGTTTCCTAGTAACGCGTTACATTTTTCCCAAAGTAACTGTAACGGTAACGCGTTACAAATTTTTAAGTAACGTACCTAGTTTGCGTTACTTTTTTCGCGTTACATTTCGGATAAGTAACTACAATATATGTATATTTTTTTTCGGAAACAAATGTTTCTTTCTTGTAAGTGAATTTCTCAGAATGAAACAATCGAGCATGAACTACGTATGTCAGTGACCGACAGTCACAGACTCTCAGAGAAACAGATAAGTTCGTAGTGCCACTTGCTGTTTTTTGAAGATGAGGACAGCTTTAGGGAAATCACGTGTACTGATTGCAAGCACCTGGAAGATTTTGTCGTAGATTTTGACAGCTCCAAATCAATACATTAAGTGAGTGAGCTAGGAGTGCAATGATACCGGTAGTCTATTTTACTTTGATTGGTCTTGTTTTTATAAAGATGGAGAACGAAAATATTTTACCGTTCGAACATTTGAAAGAATACTTTTTTCTTAAGATTTGAGGATGATGGTAGACAGAATTTAAAAGTAAAGTGTCTCCAATTCGAGTCGAGTTGGAGGATATTTTTCGAGTCGAGTTCTCGGGTCGAACTCAAAGATGTCAGTTTCTAGTCGAATCGAGTGTCAAAGAAAACTCGTTCGAACTCGCTCGTGTCCACCCTACGAGTAACGCAGTATGGCATTTTATCAATGTTACATTATATGAAAATGTTCATATATCAAGTAAAAATATGTCCTTGCATTCACATAAAGCGATTCAGAACGTGCAATAATAATAATAATAATAATAATAATAATAATAATAATAATAATAATAATAATAATAATAATAATAATAATAATAATAATAATAATAATAGCGGTAGTAATAGTACTACGGAAAATTGAAGTCATATTTTTTTTCACATTTTTAAAGTTTTGGACCTAAAAGTAACGCGTTAGTAACGCGTTACTTTCGAAGTAAAGTAACAGTTACTTTTCGGGGGCAAGTAACGCGTTACTAACGCGTTACATTTTAAGAGAAAGTAAAGTAACTTGTAACGCGTTACATTTTTACAAGTAACTTACCCAACACTGCTCCTTGACAAGAATTTTAAGAGTTGGCGCAACCCTAGATGTTTGGAAAGTACAGACATTTCTAATTTATTCAACTTTAATGTGGACAGATTCACTGCTGACAGCTTAAGTACATCTCCATTAGAATCACATTTTCTCTTTGCTTCTAAATTTTGATTTTTTTTTTTTTTTTTTTTTTTTTTTGGCTTTTCGGGATTTTTATTTCTTGAATTCATATGTCACCTTTAAAGATCGAACAAATAGTACACTCCGTGAAAGGCAAGAAAGATACTTCAGGTGTTTATTCGATCCCATGTGAATGTGGCCAAACATACATTGGACAAGTAATACTACAACACATCTAAATCTTCTATAATTTGACCTGTCAGCTTGTTTAAAACCAATCACGGCCATTCCAAGTTAAACTAGGAAACAAATAAGCAATATGATTCGACGCTTTTGCCAGGACGCAAACAATTGAAACCTCGAGAGCTTATATTACAGACTACTTTCTTAAAACGAAAAAGAAAAAAAAAATCATACGTCAATATACAACAACAAAGCGAATTCAGAGCTAATTCAGAACGACAAACTACAATTAATTATTTTAAAATATCAAACACGGTTTTCAATTATTCCATTATTTATTACCAAAAAAATGAAATTAAGTTTTATGTCCCACGGTTATGCTGGCTAGGCTAAAGGAGACGGTGATGATGAGAGATGAGTGAAATGTGGTGGAATGAAGAAAGTGGGAGGAAACGGGAGAACCCTGAGAAAACCCACGAGCACGGTGTTTCTCTACCACAAAGTCCACACGTCGCGAGCTGGGATCGAACGAGGGACCCCAAGCACCGGAGGTGAACGCTCTACCACTAAGCCACCGCGCCCCCACTATTTATTACAAAAAAATATATAAATATTGGTTAACAACAAGAATAACAGATAATAATAAGATCTGTAAATTTTCTAGGTATCCAAAACCTTCGAGAATAATTTAATCAATCAATCAAAACATTACAATAATTATACAATTATTTTCGCTTAAGCAAATCCTACAACTTTCAGTTCTATTTTAATTACCGATTTTTTTATCATTTAATAAATTCAGAACAATTCAATTATCATTTAATTGACAAATTTTATACTGGAATATATGCTAATCAAGAGTTACCAACGTTAATGAACAGAGAAAAGTTCGTCACCAGTTCGATTTTTTTTTTACCATTAATATATAAGCAAACATGAACAATTAAAACCAGATGTGTGGAGCATGCAAGATATACTGTACATATACGATTAAATCAACTAGAGAAAACAGTTCTAGCGCAGTATACATTAGAAGAACAACATAAAATTTTGTTTGAAAATGCATCGGTTATAAAAGATTTTATTACGAGAAGCAATGAGAATAATGGGTAATAGAATATTGGATAAAAAGGAAGATTTGAAATTGAGTGATATTTGGAATATTTAATAATAATAATAATAATAATAATAATAATAATAATAATAATAATAATAATAATAATAATAATAATAATAATAATAATAATAATAATAATAATAAAGAAAACTGTTATATTGTAAATTTGAATGAAACCCTAAATACCGTAAATAACAATGCTTAATTGTTGCATATTAAAATATGAAATTATAAGATGTAGCAATTAAAATTATATCACAATAATTGTACAACTCTTAAATTTGTTGAATTCTGATTATGAACGCAGTCAGTGCATTCGAAACGTTAGTTAAAATCAGGCCCGCAACTAGAGGGGGCTAGGGGGACCAAGCCCCCCTAAACTTTTCATGGCCCCTCCAGACCTCAATACAAAATGCACAATTTAGATATTTGTAAGAGGATTTTTAATGACTTGGTCCCCATAGCATATTCATGGCCCCCCAAAGCTCTGTGGCTGGTTTCGGGTCTGGTTAATATATATAAAAACAAGGAAAATATACCAAAAAATGAACTTTTTCTATTATAAATAGAAACATTTTAAAATATGAATCTTAGTATTATTTTTCTCAAGTGATTTCCATAGATTTCTCCTGTCATTTGTCCATTTTTGTAACAATTGATATAAAGCAATGTGTAATATTAAGAAAAGTCTTTGTACTTCGTTAGACTTGTACAGCTACAAGTTAATTGGTTAATATGGACAAGTTTCATTGTATTTACAAATCGTCATACGATTTTATATCTGAACATATAAAATAAAATAAAAATAGTGTATGTCGTAATGATTTTTATTTGCCCATAGAATTTTAGAACAAATTCTGTGCTAGTCACTCGAAAATAAAATAAAACTGTAGTTGATGTAGCGGAGTGGGGGGGGCAATAAAGAAATACGAGAGAGTGAGAGACAAAGAAGCGAAAAAACTGCTCTGTTGACCGAAATCCCAATCCCCGAGCTAAAATTGCAAATCGATGCATTTTGCAGGAGTTCCACTGCTCGCAGATGTTGCCATCTATCGGTAGGCTGCATAAGCTGAACCGATCTCTGCTTGAATGAGCTCGATTCATAGTGCCACGTAGTGGCGCAGATCGGAACAATGACAACTATTATTGACAGTAGAAGATAAGTATTTGCAGTGGATTACATTGTAGGAGAGTCACTGAATATTTACTATGGAATTCTTTCTTCCGAACTACGAACCCTTGAAAGGTCAGCTGGCTTAGACGTTGAACAATATGAAGTTCTATTGGTCTTAGGTTTGACATAGAGGGGGTTGTGTGAGCTTTCTATCACCAAGATCAGACGAAGGTATATTTGGAAAACGGTGAGAGTAGACAGACTCCGATGTTTGAATTCTATTCTTTTGAACAAAGAACTTAACTTTTGTTCCCGTTTGTTGCTGCATAAGAGAACAAATCTTAACGAATAAAGTTCTGGTAGTAGTTTTACATCCTTTTAAGCGGAAGGTTTTCATGAGTTATTATGCACTGGATATCATTTTTTTTTTTAAATAGCAAACTGTAATAATATTAATAAAATTTTGACAATTGTCAACTAGGAAAATTTACATATAGCTGTAAAAATATATTGGTTGCTCGTTGCACTGAAAATTAGCGTCCGTTTCAGCAGCGAGACTGTCAGATGTGGACCTACAGCTTATCGCAGGATCGGGACCACATGAGCTCCCTCTGGGAATCGAATTCGGGTCTCTCGCGACGAATCTTTATATTACGTATAAGTTAGAAATCAAAGATTTGCATATCATAATACAGGGTTGCTCAAAAATAGGAATATAGTACCGTACTGATTAGCTCACTGTATTTTATATCATTTCTTATTGTTATCCATCAGGTAGACTTAGTTTCTTTATTACTTGTTCTTAATGCCGTTTTACTTATACCTTAAACCCGGAATAGCCGAAGCGAACAAACCCATAAACTAGAATGTTATACTTGATCAATGCAAGGGCGTATACCTACTTTTGAGCCACCCTGTATTTCACAAGCTTGAACAAAGGTCAAGGTCTACAATCATGCCAAGTTTGATCCAGATTGGGATAAGTTCGGTTGAACTCGTAGGGTTTATAGTGTCCTTATCATTGCGTTTTCAGGGGGAAAATCAAGCGCAGGACGTGAATAGGCCATTTAGCATTTATAAAATACTACTAAATTAAGATTACCACATGACAGAATCAGAAAAAGTGTACAATTATAGCTCTTATCGTAGTCGTAGCGAATCCTTCTCCCCTCCCCGTTAGAAGAAAAACATTAGAAGAATGAAAATATATTCTCAAAAATTTAGCCTGTATTTAAATGCGTGACTTAATTTTGCCTAAGAGGATTCTGGAAACGTTTGAAAAACAAATTTTAAATTACTAACGGGCGATTGAATTATTATAATTCTGATTACTACAGTATTTATTATTATCTGCATGGTAATTCCAGTGACACGCTGCTTTGGATTTACCATAGTTTTGATTATTATCCGCGTGGTAATTCCACTGGCTCTCATGATATCACTGAAGTCACAGGGCCGCTAGACATGTCAATACTCGAATAACAATTGTTGAAAAGAAAACTCGTGCTAGACCTTCAATATCAAGATTTATTTATTCATTTATTATTCAATCAAGTTTTCAAGCAATGAATCAGGTGTTTCTATCAATAATTATAATTTACTCTTAATAGAATGTATAAAATAATCGTAATAGTACAACATGAAATCTCTGAGTTAATAACACTGAGACTGTCTTGTGTTAGTGCTGCGTGAGGCGGTGTAGTACAGATTATGTGTGCAAGAATCTAGATGATTTGTGGTGCACAATAGGAGATCTCTCCGATTTTCAAACAAAACAAATCATGGATGCACAGTTAGCTGGATAATACGTATCCAAAACTACCAGTGTATTAAGTGTATCTAATATCAAAAGGTGACGGCAGCATACAGATCTCGTTCCAAGACATTATCAAAGAAACCAAGCCTAAGTGAGAGAGGCCGAACGTGAAAAAGAATCTCAGAACACGAAAAAGAACGATTACAAAGAAACGCACAGCCAATGAAGTACGCGACTACTGAACTCTGTCAGCATCTAGAACGACCTGTTTCTGCAATCATAGTCCGACGAAAGCTGTATAATTTCAACATCCAGATTCACGGTTGGGTTATGATTTCGAAACCTCTTTATTACTGCAGATTTTCTGTATGGCGGATGCCCAAACAGGCATCCGCCATATTGTTTACTCACTTCCATTAAATATGACAGCGGCTGTATGCTATAGTGAATCGCAATTTTTATTTCATTGCATAAGGTATGTCCAAATGAAAAAAGATTACGGTTATATCAATGTTAAGATTACGGTTATTACAGAATATGAAAAGTACACCTAACATGATACCTAAAGGTAATTAACATTGATATTGCTTCGCTGATATTGATTCATAGGAAGGGAGTGGATGATGATAGTGCAGAAACTGATGGACCAATTTTTCTACCCTGTGTTGTTACTTCCTTGGGAGGTAGTCGGTCAGATTTCTGTGAGTCTTTTCCATTAGAATGGATCAACGTGGCTGCGAGGAAGAATTAATATTGACTTTCATTGTATTTTGTTTGTATTTCTTGCATCGGAAAAATCGCAAAATTCCCTGCGGGGCTTAACTGTATACAAATGAGTCTTATAAATCACAACCATCCTCTGCGTTCAGAAGTTGTGTTTATATACCACATTTGTCCTCAATGGAACGATCGGTTATGCGTTTATGTCATGCCTGTTTCTAGAGGGTTACTAGGGATGCGCACGAGACAAGATCTGAGACTGTCTCGACTCGAAAATGTGCTGTAAAAGTGATGTCTCGACTCGAAAAATATATCTTTTTCTATTATAAGAGCTGTGTCTTGACTCGAATTTTGTCAGGAAAATTCTGTCTCGACTCGACTCGAACGCATCCCTAAGGGTTACGATGCTAATCAGATTTGTCCTCTGTTTTAATTTTTTAAAAGATATTGTAGAAATTACATGACAATATAACAATTTCTCCGAACCATATTCAAGTAAGCACTACTCAGTTCTAAATAGTAAATTCGTCATTTACACTCATTACGTCATAATTGAAGTTAAATACACTGTTCATCATATAAGTGTTACCCAAAAACAAAATTCCATCAGCCAATTTATAAAGCAAAAAAGTTCTGGAACTTAACACTTGAATGTGAACTGGAGTACAAGTCTTGGACTACGTTTCAAGTTAGTAGTCATTGCTTATGGGACATATGTGTTAAGGGTCTTCACTACAGCGAAATTAAACTACCGCTAATTTTACAGTTTTTCTATAAATCTTCAAAACAAATAAAAATATTCGAGAAGTAAAAACGTAGTGAACTAGACAATAAGATTTTGCGTGTGATACCTTTACCACAATTCACCTATCTGCTTTTGGTGTGCCGCTATTTACAGAACCCGCAAAAAATGCTAAGTCTATCTACAGTTGAAAATCGAAAGCAGATATATGAGCCGTGATAACGGTATCATATGCAAAATCGTATTGTCTAATTCATTACGTTTCTGCTTTTCGAATATTTTTATTCCTTTTGGAGATATTACAGAAAAACTCTAAAAATAGCGTTAATTTAATTTCGCCGTAGTGAAAACCCTTAACGTGACTCTATACTTCGTAATCCCGGATCGAATGACGATGCCGCTTATGATGATAACCAAGTGTTAACAGGTTGCTTAACCATATCGTCACTTCCGAACCCTTCGCCAAAAAGGAAAGCTTTCAGATGGAAATACATATGAAAATCAGACAGTGCGCGCTCTGGGTTTCTGAGGGGATGAGAACACGTTCTTTAAAGTCTGTAAAGAGTCGTTGCGTAGCGGCCGCTTTATGGGAGAAAATACTACCTTAAGTGAAAACAACCCACTTCCTGACCTCCTACATCACTTGCTTCGAATTACGCGACACATAGTTTTGCTATAGGCGTTGGTATTGATTGTCTCACCGCACTTCACACCCGATGTCTGTTTCCGTTTTCTTGAACATTATCGCTACCCAGTACGAAGCGTCTACAATTCTGTCCTTTGTAACACTGATATTTGTGCCTTGCCAATGGACGCAACTACTAAGCGGGCATACACAGCTATGGCGTAAAATATAAAGAGAACATACTTTCTGGACGTGCTTTGTATCAGTTACACAAACTATTTCAGGAGGTACAGCATATTATAAATACTTCATTTTACATTATTATTAGTGTCTTAAGAAAACGATTCGACTACGTCCAAAGATGAGACTTACACTAATTAATGCATCTCATTAAGCTGAACAAGATTATATGAGATAGTGTAAATCCTCATGCGCAGTTTTTGAGCATTTTTTTTGTAAACCTAAAAATTGATTATATATGATAACTATTCCATCTATTACGATAAAACTGATACTGATGTGTTTCTTCGTTAAGCTTTTGAAATGATAGTAAAATGAAATTAACGTCTCATTTTTATGTCTTTTAGGCTAAAGAAGCCGGATAATGAAAGCAATTATTGAATGATAATGGACGAAGAATTGGATTGAAAAGGAAGTTCGGTGGAATGAGAGTGTTGGAGAAAATGGGAGTACTCTGAGAAAACCCAAGGACACACGATATTGTCCACAACAAACTTACTTGACTGGGGATCGAACCAAAGACCCGAAGCACCAATAGGTAAGCGCAGTCTAACTCTGAGCCACGGTGCCCTCCCTTCATTAAGGTTTTTATTATGACTCTAGTAAGACGAAAGTATACAGCATGGTTTATGAGAAATAGTTCAACTTTTTTAATTAACTCTAAAATTATACACATTTTTCATTAATATATATATATATATATATATATATATATATATATATATATATATATATATATATATATATATATATATATATATATATATATATATAAAAGTGGCTATCTTTGTGACTTAATAACTCTTGAACCACCCGACCGATCTCGATCAAATTTTCAACATAGATGAAGTTCGAGTCTGGAATGGTTTTTATCATTTCACTTTGACGGCGCAACTTAGGGGAGGGGGAGATATTTAAAAATGATCGAAAATGACCGATATTAGTGCGGAATCCATAGTTTTCAGGATCTCTGAGGCCAACAGTGACACTTGCGATGCCGTTTAAATCCAAATTCAATCTCCATTAGTACTTTATGTCCAAAATGAAACATATTCTCCCGTGCGAAGGACGGGTATTCTACTAGTATTGCCTAAAAATGAGACATATATGTATAAAGAAATCGATAGATGATGATATCGATAAATATTAAGGGTTATTTATCATGTGTAAATTTTCAAGAAAATAAATAAACACATTCATGGCGCTTGAAAAAAGTGTCCTTCGTTACCAACAATAGTTGATAATTTTCATTCTGATGTAATAGATTGTTTACATATGTACTGCATATGTAAACAAAAAATACTCTGTGAACTAGCAGATTGTATCTATTGTTTATTATTTTCTCCCAACGGTGACACACACTTTCATAACAGTAACACTCATACTATTTGTAACAGTACAGAAATACAATTAACATCATTCTTTCATTCAACAATATTTTGAAAAAAAAAAGGTGAAAAATTGAGGCGGGATATATTAGCACTCTTAAACGGAGGATCAGGGTCTCTCAGTATGGTCCCCAATGAGATCCCACGTTAAGAAACTGACATATTAAAAATAACACAAAACTCACCATTTTTCTTTTGCTTGTTTTTCGTAAGTCAAAGGAGATAATGAAATGCAACTTATCACAGTCATAGATAATGTTATTCTACAACAGAAAACATGAACCTAAAGAATTTTTAGTGTTGCCATCCTTAGTAATTACAGTGTTGCCAGAATAACATTTCCCCCAAAATCTAAGTTAAGGCAGAGACTTGAGGAAATAACTGCATCTGATTATGTACCATGTTGTCTTGGAATTCTGTGAACTATTTTTTAAATAATAGTTGTATTTAGTTTGTAATAAACAAAATAGTTTTAACATACAGTTATTAAAATTAAATAATAATGTTATTTAAAAAGTAGTTCAAAGGATTCCAAAATAACATGATATGTAATAAAATATACTTGAGTTCGTTCCTCTAGTCTCTGCCTTAACTTAGATTTTTGGGGAAATGTTATTCTGGCAACACTGTAATTTCTATGGATGGCAACACTGAAAATTCTTCAGGTTCATACCTTCTTTTGTAGAATAACATCTACACTGAGAAAAAAAAGGAAGGGGCATGCTTAAAAACGTAGGTTATATGTATAAACCCTGTAGTTTCTGGACTTAACGTACAGCAAACATATAACTGAAAAAGCCTATTTTATACATACTTTCCGCATAGGTGTTCCGTACAAACGGAAAAACTGTATATATGTGGTCAGGATCTATCATACAGATAGACGTAGGCTATGTAACATATAGTTGACGTATGTAAGATACGGAAGACTGTTAGATGTCAGACATCCTGCAACGGCATAATGTAACATCTAAGGGCAGTGCGTATGTAGCATAGGGATAAAGTATGCTCCGTACTGATTTATGTAGTAAACTTAAGAATTCCGTACATTTGAAGAATATATCGCTGTTCGGATAACTAAGTTTTCTCAGTATATGATGTGGTAAGTTGCATTTCATTATCTCGTTTTACTTATGAAAAACAAGCAAAAGAAAAATTGTAAATTAATTTTTAGTGTCAGGCACTTAAGCTGCAAATACACGTTTCATATAGTTTCAATTAAAAGAGATGTTAAACTCATAAGAAAAAAAAAAGAAGAAAAAGGTCGGATCACTCTACCCTGATTATTATATCGTGAATGAAAGATAGATTTTGAAAACAAGGTGACAAAAAATGCAAGAACCATTATTATTAATATATATAATTCTTTACTCGACATGCATTGAAGTAACCAGCAGGGACTCCTAGTGCCGTGCATTAGATATGAATAGCATCCACATGTAGCTCCGTTGAGTGCGGATGTAATAACTTGGCGCGGTAATGCACATTCCCAATAACTGGAGAAAAATGTGTCTTTAAAAAGACTGACTGACATTTGAAAAATAAAATTAAAAAGAATAATAAAAAAAAATGGTGTGAAGGGTGAGTGGCGAGCACCCTGCTGTGGGCTCAATGGATTTGATGCTGGTGGTCATAGTGGATGATAAATCGCTGCAGCCAATCCCCCAATCCATCTTACGAGTCCAGGCGCTCCACCGGCGATGCTTGACCTCGCCTCTCATCATTCATTAGAGCAACCTTCCGACGCAACCCGCAATTAATAACTCAGCCCTCTGGTTGATGGCTCCAGTGGTCGCTTTCCAGGCATCTATTTTACACGACACGTGTCTAAAAATTCTCTCCCAACGGAAGAACTACACATAATGGCTTCATGAGACGAGGTGGAAATTTCGTCACATATGCAGTTCGCTGCTTGATGAAAATTTGATGTTTTCCTTAATGGACTCCATTGTGATCGATAGGCGAGACGTAGAGAAGACATCAGCTAGCAGAAGCGAGACAGAAAAGGACATTCAATGTTCTAATTTATGTTTTCCCATGTCAGATCATTTTGGGAGCATGATGTGGGTCAAGTGTTAAATTTGTTCGCATCTTAATTGCTCTTTTAGGCATTTAGAGAACCGGAGACAGTTGACCTAAATCATAATGCATATTTCAGATTTCACATCTTCCGTTTTCCATACCCGTATAAATTCAAAATATACATATATATTATATTCAACGTCCAATATAAAGAACAAACGTTGAAGAACATTTGATCAAAGTTTTCTGTGTATGTTATACTCTGTACTTCGCGTAGCGAGTTTCTTCAAGCAGCGCAAATATTAGCCTATTCGAAGTCCTGGCATTTAGAAGTTAGAAAGGAAATTAACATTTTTATTTTACATAGAAAAGAACATGAAACTGAGCTGAAATTTCTAGTGTAAGGATCCGTTAGCTTAAAAGAGACTGGTGATTGATGAAAGTGAATGGTCATGAAAAAATTGGTGGAAAGAAAACCCTACAGACAAAATGTTGTTCACCAAAAGTGCATATGGCTTGCGTTCGAACCAGAGACTCCTCACATCAAAGGTGAGCTCCCTGCCAGTTTTTCTCTTTAAATTAACTCCAACTGAAACACTTACTTCCATCCTCATTTTATTACTTTCATTCAATATTCTAGTGAATACAATACAGGAGGGACAAAAACGAAATTTGAGAACAGTTAAAAAAATACTCCTGATCTTGAGAGAGAGACTCGAGCCCCAGTGGAGGCTCTAGCCCGGGGCCGGGTGGGTCTAAGCCCCCCTTCCAGTTTTCTGAGTGACAAAAATAATTTAAGCTATCCCCATCAGGAAGCCGCGGTCGGAAAGAGGGATTGCCGCCGTCGACGGTGGCGGGCCGCCAGAGGCAACACGACGATCTACTTGTTCAAAGTTGCCGACCTCTTGCCGAGGCCACAAGCGGTCGAAAATCGTAAAATAAAATGCCTTTTGCCGACTCTTGCCGACCGTCAGAGTCGGCAAAACAGTCTGAAAGGCCTCTTTCCGACCCTCTGCCGACTCCTTATGCCGGCCTCTTTTAGACGGCGGCGCCAGTGCATTTACTGCCCTTTACGGCTGTTTGCCGACTCCTCGGCAAGACAACTTTTCGACGGCGGCGCCGGCGCATTTAATGCTCATTTCCGGCTGTTTGGCGACTGCTCGGCAAGGCAACTATTCATCGCGGTCGAAAATCGCGCTGAAAGACGCCGGGCACCGGCAATCCGACCGCGGCATCTGGTCGGCATGGACAAATTGTCCGACTGTAGGCGGCAGAGTCCTGATGGGGATTATTTATATAATTTTGAAAGTTTATAGTAAGCTCATAGCTATGATAGTCTGGATCTGGCTCCCTACCCCCAGTTTTTACCTTCTAGATCCGCTACTGTCGAACCCTGATAGATTTCACATCAGGCAGCTCGACTGTATCGCAGCACACCGACATCAATAAGACACGGTGCTCTAGTCTACATGGAGAACGGTATTGCATGGTCTTACTGAATTTTACATTATTTGTTTTGCATTTGTTTTGTCAATGTGGTGTGACTGAATGAAATATACGTATATCACACCCACGGTACGAAATATAGTACACTACATTTCTTTTAAAGTACGTAACAGGATTTCGATAAATAAATAAATAAATAAATAAATAAATAAATAAATAAATAAATAAATAAATAAATAATAATAATAATATTAAAAACTCTACCGTTCGTTCATTCATGACAATCGTTTGAATGACATTGTTCAGTTTCTCTTGTAATTATTGTTCTTCAGTGTGATTTATAATTTACATAGTTTTATTTGTAAATAGCTGAAATACTCGTTCTTCGCACCAGAAGATGATTTTTTTTTTCAAAATCTTTGAATGTTAAGAAAAGCGTGAAACACAAGTATACCTATAACGATGAAGAAATTGCCCAAATACAGGGTGGCCCAAAAGTAGGTATACAGTCCCGTACTGATCAACTAACTGTATTCTATATAATTTCTTATTGTTATCAAACAGACAAACCTAGTTTCTTTATTATTTGTACCTTTTTTCTTATAACGTAAGTCCGGAACAGTCGAAAACAAATAAGTCCATAAACTACAGACGTGTTCAAATTATTAGACTCACGCTCGAAAGGTGCAAAATTGATGTAGGAGTTCTAGAACATTTAATTTAATGGTTAAACTAGCAATAGCCTATAGGATCCTTCATTTGTTTACTGTACAGTTGAAGTGGTGATATCACCGTTGAACAGCAGATGGTATTAGTGAAGGGCAGTGGCGTATTTACGATTTTGTTTCGGGAAGGGCTTTGCTAACTTTCGGGGGGGGGGGCTTTGCCTGAAAATGTGAGAATTCTGCAAGTTATTTCATATACTTTACTATAGTAAGTAAGATTTCGGGGGGGGGGGGGGCTTAAGCCCGAAAGCCTTCCTAAATACGCCACTGGTGAAAGGGGGAAATTCTAAAAGTGGTGTTTCAGCTGTAGATAGCTATTGTAATTCTTATCAACAAGTTACAGTTTGAAGTGTTGTGGTTGCTGTCTTAAGAAGTTAACGACATTCATAACGTTCAACAGTTCGAATGGACGTGTTTCCTGTATCAATCTTTTATTCTGTGTAGTCCTGTAATTGCAGCATAATGGGAAAAGCAAAAGACCTTTCTCCACGTAAAATGGAAGTTGACAAAATACTTCTGGTGGAAATAAGATATACACGGCAATACATTGCTAGCAGAGTTGGGATAGGACAAAAATCTGTCAGTAGAATATTTGTCGAAATGAACAAGAGCCAAAAAAGGGTTGGGGAGTGTGGGCGAAAACCAAAGCTGTCGCTAAGAGGTATCAGAAAACTAAAAAGATTGGCTCTGGGAAACATAAGTGCAACTTCTAATAGACTTAAGCATAAAAATGGCTGAGTATGGCGCAGACATTTGGCCTCAAAGTGTTCGAACGATTCTTTGTGCCGAGGGAATAAAAGCACACGGCCAAGGAAAAAAAAAATTTGAGTTTACTCCAATCATGGCAAAGAAGCGCCTCGAATAAGCACGAGACCTAGAATATTGGACTGCTGACGATTGGAGAATAGTGTGTTTCAATGATGAATCATATATCTTCGTGTCTGATGAATGTTCACGATATGTGCGACGTTGACCTGGGAGGAATTCAAGTTGGAATGTCTTTAATAAACCGTGAAGCATCCTACTTCAGTCATGGTCTGGGGTGTTATCTCTGTCTTCGGGCCTGGAATATTGTATCTAGCAGAGAGGACAATGAAGCACAACCAATAAATACCTACAAGTTCTTCAAGAAGAACTGCTTTCCCAGACTGCACTCTGGTTTGATGACGTACAATTCATCTTTATACATGATGGAGCTCTATGCCACCGGGCCAAAGCTGTGACAAAATTATTCGAGGACAACGAAATTAGTGTTCTTCCGCGGCCAGGCACTAATCCTGATATGAACCCGATTGAAAACTTTTAGAGCTTCATGAAAGAAAAGCTAGAGAAGAAGCACATTAGAACCAAACTTCAATTGATTAAGGAGATCAACAATTTGTGGTATCACGATGCTGAATTGAAGACAAAATGTGCTAAACTCGTACATAGAATGCCACAAAGGATAAAAGACTTGATAAAGAATAAGTAAGTTCATAAGAAATATTAATCTTTGTGTGAGAGATAATTTTCTTCTAAGTATTCCATTTCATTGTTTGATTCCAATTTGGATATACGCACTTTATATAGTAATTATATTTGAATGTTACGTACGCATTTGTTTTATTGATATTGAAAAGCATATGCCGCACCCCCTAGAAATTAGGACAGAGTTACAAAGTAGTAATTTGGACTAAGTTCGAACGTATTTTCTCACGTAATGTTGTAAGAACAGTAAAATATTCAGAAACTGAATGTTGAGTCTAATAATTTGAACACATCTGTAGAATGTTATCCTTGATCAATGCAGGTGTGTATACCTACTTTTGGATCATCCTGTAGATTCTTGGGCCAGTTGATATGGCCATGAATACCAAATTTCATATCTACAACCTTCGTATTTTATATCAAAATCTATTTTAAATGGCTAGTAATAGTCTATGTAATATCATAAATTTGTTTGCCAATAAATCTGAACAATACTTTAATCACAAAAGTAAAATAACATTCGGGTAAAATTTACCACCATGCGCCTACTAATGGTGAACAAAAGAGCGCGTCTGGTTAAGGGTTAATAGATTTCGATATACACTTATGTAGACATATTATGGTAATTGTAATCCTGACCCTCTTTTCCTTCTTATCCATTTTCTTACTTTCTAGATCAAGTGTCAAAAAAAATGCTTAAACACGTTTCTTATTATTTTAAATAAGAAATCCTGTACCAAAGTTCGTATCTCTAGCCTTCATGAATTCGGAGATATAGATATTTTAATATAATTATTACCACCCCTGTTTCCTCCCTTCTTCGTTGCATTTCCAAAAAGCTTTGCTTACTGGTACCTTACGTCACAAATCCTACGCTCTATTCAAAATTCGAGTTCTTATCTTAAGCGGTTTAGCGTAGGCGTTTATCAGTCAGGCAGGCACTCACTCACTCAGAGGGTTAAGTGCCGTATCGCCGGACCAATTTTAGGAAATTTTCCGAGTCAATTGGAGAATTTATTCAAGTTTGTGAGGAAGAATGAGCACAAGGCAGATAAGGTGAATAGTAAAAGTTAAGAAAGTGGTTGTATTTTTGATTGTTTTTGATGTTGTTAGCGGCACTGTATGTGGAGGCGGATGGACTATTTTGCGGAGAGGTACACTTGTTTTACTATACGGATCCATAAATTGTAAAACGTACAGAAGAAATTTGGCAAGTCTTTAATTTGCTCATTTCATGTCAAGAACAGAACCCAGCCAACCCCTACTGGGCTTCTAACCCGTTCCTACTACTACTATTACTACTTTTACTCCTGCTCCTACAACTACTAATACTTATACTATGGATCCGTATTGGAGTAATACTGCACGCCTAACGTAACGTAACTTAATGTAATCCAACAAAATATAACCGAATGCAATACAGTTTGGTGCTTTTGTTTTCAGTTTTCAAAGTGGTCCGGCGATACGGCACAAATGCCCACTCAGGATATGCAGAGTGCTCATAATTAAGTATAGATGTACCAAAGAGTGCGGTACAGAAACTAGTAACATAACTTGAACATAAAATTGAACATAAACACATTACTTCCATACTTCTCCTTACAAAAAAATTTAATCTCTGCTTTCCATGGCATGGTCCACCATCCAAATCGATAAATGTTTGGAGACGAAGAACAACGTTGTTACAAGCAGCTTGATAGACCCGTACTGATATCCTGTGGAATTCTTCTGTGATGGCTTCCCATAGTTCGGAAAAATTTCGATACACTTTGTTCTTTAAAACACCCCATAAAAAGAAAGTCTGGTGGTTTTGAATTGGGAGATCGAGTTGGCCACTACAAGATCCACGTCAAACTATCCAGTGGTTCGAAATGTTTCGTTCAGACACTCTCGCATCGGTATGGTTCTAAGTTTCTAAGTCCATTAACCGTTATTACGTTTCAGGTTACATAGTGTTGACATATCGAAATTTTTTGGCCAGAATTACAAACATTACAGTCAGTGAAACATCATACAAAGGGTGTTCAAAAAGTTTTGCACAGTGGTCTCTAATTTTTTTTTATTTGTTGCAGGAGGAAAATGAAATTTTTTGTGAGCATACTTGGAACATTTAGCTATAAGTTGGTATATAAAAGTATTTTTTTTTATTTACATGTGAGCCGTAATGGACCGTGAAGTAGATGTCAAGTTGCGACAACGGTCGGTGATGGAATTCCTCTTCAAAACCGGCGATGACTCTGCCACATCGATTCACAGGAAGTTGCTCCCTGTTTATGGGGAGGACACATTGGATCGCAGCAGTATCCAGCGGTGGTTGCAGAGGTTTAAAGAAGGTGATTTCTCTCTACTGGACAATCCACGATGCGGTAGACCATCGATGGTGATGTGATGCGGTAGTGAGTGATGTGAATAAGGAGACCATTAATCAATTCATCCAAAATGACAGATGTGTGACGACACGACAGCTTGCTGAAATGACTGGTTTGTCATTGGATAGTGTGGTATCAGTGATACAGTTACTAGGGTACAAAAAGATCTGTGGAGGTTGGCTGCCTAGATTCTTGACAAGAGAAATGAAAAAGATGAGGAAGGATGTGTTCAGGGGACTCATGACGACCTTTACTGAAGAGTGGAAACAGAGTTTTGACCGCGTCATTACCCAGGATGAAAAATGGCTGTTTTTTCCTCTTTGATCGTCTGAAGGCCCACCTGCGCGGTAAAACATTTGATGGTGAGAAAGACCTTATTTCCTGTGTCAAGCGATGGTGTAAAAGTCAATTCCCAAAATTTTACCAAAGTGCATTGACATCATGGAAAGAACGTTGGACCAGTTGCGTCACAGCTGATGGAGGCTACATTGAGTAGGCTCAGTGTATAGCTCAATGTTCCAAGTATGTTCACAAGAAAGCTCATTCTCCTGCAACGAATAAAAAAATAAAGACCACTGTGCAAAACTTTTTGAACACCTTTTGTATATACTATTATACTATTATAGACCACCCTATATAGATAAGATATGTAAGTTTTCTATTATTTTCAATCGTATGCTACACTTTGAAACTTTTTTTGTACATTGTTGTACTTTAAAATTGATTTAAGATAATCAGGTACACTGATCGCGTTATCTGGCAATAATAAATTTGACCACAATTGACAAATTTACAAATATGTTAGGCTTAAATCCTTGCTACAGCATTAAGATAAAAATATATTAAGAGTTTTGTATGTTTTGGATTACACTACAGATGTTTCTACAATCGGACAGAAAAAAGCTTAAGACATTGGGTAAGTGATACTAGGAAGAAAATATTGCATGTATCACAGACTTACAATACGAAAACCGATTCATTTTTGTTGGAAGAAATGAATGTCATATCTTTCACTTCCATGATTATCCCTTTAATCTGCTAATAGCACTGGAATAACACAGTATGGAAGGAAGTGTTTGACTCAGCTTCAGCTCGGAAGCAAGAACCGGAAGTGAAATACAAGTACAGAGTAGATAAATTATGTTGGGAAAGGTCAAGAACCTCAGCAGGTCAAATTACCTGTACTAAAATAGACGAAAACTAGATCGTCGCTGTTCACCACCAACTTTCTTTTGATGGAAGGAGAACACATTTTTCGTTATCAAGAAAAAAAAGAGGAAAGTAGAAAAACAAAAACTGGAGCCAATTACTCTATTCTCTTTCAGTTCAACAACTTCACTTCCAAAGTTTTCTACAGAATTCTCTCTTTACCTTCTAAAGTTGTAACAGCAGTCTTTTTCTTCTATGCACTAAATGACCTTTATCACGGCAAACTTCTTAACTTTTCGCAGTCTGATGCAGAATATATAGGTAAGTTATTCCAACTCAATTACTAACAGTCTACAGAATAACAAGAGACCATTTACGTATATAGAGCATATATTTGAATCCAACAAAACATTGTTTGCATATGAATAAGTTATATACATGGAATTATCATACATTTTGCAATAATAATATAGATCTTTCAACACCAATCAAGTAATGTGCAAAGATTGGGTAATTTTCCAATGATCGGGGTATGTACTTCTTGAATAGAAATGACATTTGGAATAGACGTTTCCCAATCTTTGAAGCCATTTCCCAATCTATACCAGTGGTCGCCAAACTTAAGAAGCTTTTGAGCTACCGTGCCGTTTTTAAATCCTACTGTGAGCTACCAAACAAAAGAACTACCAGTTTTTTTTAAATTTTACATTTATTTATTGTCTATAAACTTACATTTCTAGCAAATATGAAATCAAAACTATCCAAGTTATCAAATGTTTCTTAGACACACGAAAAACAATGTGCACAGCCCCATGCGTATAAAATCAACTGTGAGATGAGGCTGAAAATGGCAGATGCGCGGGAAAAACAAGCAGTTGTTGTCAGTGCCCCTCGTCGCTCAGTGGAGAAATCAAGGTTAGCCAACCGGAGCGTTAAGAGGCCTCATCACTGCGAAATTAAAATACCGCTAATTTTACAGTAATTATGTGATATCTTCAAATAGAAAAAAAAAGATAATCGAAAAGTGGAACAAGACCTCCCTAGACAATATTATTTTGCGTGAGATACCGTTATCAAGACTCACCTATCTCCTTTCGATTTCCAGCCATTTAGAAACTTGGCATTTATTTTCGCGTTTCTAAATAACTGCAAACGCAAAGCTACTAGGTGACTTGTGATAACGCTACCTCATGCAAAATAACATCGTCTAGGGAGGTCTTGATCCACTTTTCGATTATCTTTTATCTATTTGAAGATATCACATAATTACTGTAAAATTAGCGGCATTTTAATTTCGCAGTGATAGGGACTCTTAATGCGATCTAACGAAAATGTCCCCGCGAGCTACTAGTAGCTCGCGACCGACAGTTTGGCGATCACTGATCTATACCAATAGATTTGGAAATGTGTTATACTCAAAGATTACCCTATTTTTCCTAGCCTAAAAGCCAGACATATATATTTTTCTACTTGCTTTCCATTAAACTAAATGAAACGGCATTAAAGGTTAGAGCAATTTTTCCCAACTGGTGATTCGCGGACCCCTAGGGGGTCGAGGCATTATTTACATCTCATAATTTATAAAACATGTAAATAATGTCATGAACCTGCTTTATGTATGCATTGTATGTCGTACGCTTAGGATACAACATACAGTAAATAAAGCTTTGTAATTTTGTTGTTAATATTACTATCTACCCCTTAACTGCTACTACTACGCAGGTACCAAACTTTAAAGGTGTGGGGCTGTACTTTGCCTTAGAAGTAATTGAGAAAAGGGTTCCGCAACTCTGAAGTAACTGGGAACCACTGTTTGAGAACAATATTATAAATAAACGGTTGCGGATTGACAAACACGATTCGTAAGGTAGTACACGAACTCAAGCAAACTATATAGTCCTCTTAAGCATGTTTTGTATTGCTATTTCATTAATTTTACTGTATGTTTTTACATTATTTTGCTTGCTTGTTCACATTCCATCTTAACTTGTGTAGGAAGAGAAGATTATTTCTGAGACTAAAACAGGTTATATAATTTACCCTCTTTTACCCCTAGAAACCTCATTTCACCAGAGAGTAATAAAAGTTATCCAAACTCTTTTGAAAGCACTTCATTTGAAGTAAAAACAGAGAGTGTGTGTATATACATACGAATGGTAACATTCATCACTTGATACATTATCATTCATATCTGAGAAGAGAGAGAAAGGGATATAAGACCATCAGATCGGTCCCAATCGGGTTTTATGCAAATGGAATCCCGCTTAACTAAACCCTGCTCGTAAAAGCTGTACGAACGAATATCATCCTTCTCTGCTCCCCCTTTTGCTAACATTCATTCCCAGCGTTTTGTTTCACCAGTGAGACAGACTGCCTTTCCCATCCTACTTTATAACGTACATGTCTCCGCGTGTTAATCACTTACGGCCCCAGTGACACAAAAACTGAAGATCACTTAACGTTTTATGTAGAACGATAACTGTCGTTTTAACAACCTGCCACCATTGTTATGTGTTGCTGCGAATTGTAAGCTAATCCTGGGTTTAACGTTGCATAATCTCTGATTTCATTCACAAACCTCTCACTCTTTCTTTCCCTCCTGCTGATGATATTTTAAATGAGTTATTACTTTTCCCTACACTTTTGTTTGTCCCTTACAATTGCCGAACGTCAAGAACAAAGGAGAAGCAACATAAAGATGAGCTATTTAAAATATTTGTATGTAAAGTAAGTAACGATAACACAGATCTTGAATTTTGATAACCTAAATCGCGTTTCTTTTAAAATGATCACTGAAATGTTGATCTAACGCACTTGATTCTATTTTATTATTTAACGCCAAGTTGGAAAAAAATTTTTAAAAAAAAAGAGAGAGAGAGAGACCTTCTGAAAATGGATTGATATACATACGTCTTTCTCTGCCACATTATTGGAAAAAGTAGTGATTACTCTAATGACGTAACACTTATGGTATGATCAAACATTACATATGATACTCCAACATTGCAACCAAGTTTTTCTTTTTCGTTCTTTGTACGGGAAGAATAAGAATAATGAAAAATATTCGAAAGATATATACATACTTTTTTGTTTCAAAATATTTCTTCGAGATCCCTTTAGAGGTCTCTCTCTCTTAGAAGTCATGTCATAAGATCCTACAATCTTTGTAAGATTCTACAAGGAGAATATTTTTTCAAAAGTCAAGCTTCTACCCATAATTTTTTTGAGATGTAGTGATGAGTAATTCAGTGAATGACCCAGTATATTTACTCTTATATATATATATATATATATATATATATATATATATATATATATATATATATATATAGAGAGAGAGAGAGAGAGAGAGAGAGAGAGAGAGAGAGAGAGAGAGTAGATGGATACATAGGTCTGTAACTTTTAGGAAACAAACCATACAAGGATAGGCAAAAGCAAATTTTTTTACTGGATACCAAAAGTGGCAAGTACAGACCTATACAAGGTAGTGTGACGAAATTAGGTAATACTGCTACTATCTTAGAAACTAATTACCCAAGATAGATGGGTGTCAACAAGTATTGGAAAGACTTTAATCCAGCAATGGATGGACAATTGTTGATAATGGTATGTATGCGTTTCAAATATAAAGAACAGTTACTGCTACACTCATGTGATCCCAGTTCTCATTCTTGATATCTGAGCATTTGACATTAAGAAATAAACGCTTATACCTTGTTCTGAGAGATATGTTTAACCCTGCTACTGTAAGAATTTCTAAAAACAGATAATTAAAATAAAATTTACTATTCCTGGGTATAACTAGGTAAAATTTATTGTTATGTCTGGGTATGACAAACTGTTCTGCGAACTCAAAATATTTTAACAACCGGTTCTAGTGAAACGGTGCGAACCGGCTAGAAAACACTACTGTACATATTAATTTCAGAGGACCTCAAATTTCTTTATTCTTGAATTTTACGGTAGAAGTTGCTTCAATTTATTCAGTAGTACTCGTCTGTAATTATCTTTTATTTTTGTACGAGTAATAACGTAATGTAAAGCGAGGTAATGAAAAAAAAAATAGGCATTTGGCGTCTTTTTGCTTCAAACCAATATAAATTCTGAATCACGTTTCTTTCCGGATCAATAATAATAATAATAATAATAATAATAATAATAATAATAATAATAATAATAATAATAATAATAATAATAATAATAATAATAATAATAATAATAATAATAATGCCAATTAATCTTACAAAGAAGACTAAGTACTTACCACACGTATAAACAACTTTCAAATACATGCGAGATTCTGGCCTGCAAGGATTGCCAAATGTTGCCGCATCTGCTGATAAAGTACATTTTCTTTTCCCGTGGCAGATCTGCATTACTGTTTCAGTGGCGTAGCTAACGAGGCAAGCTGTGAATGAAGAATAATACAATATTTATACATAATTTATTATTGTTATTATTTTGACAATAATAATAAAGTTGTAGCAATTCTTTTTACATTTTAAAGCAATGTGAACGTACATGGGAAGAGCGTTTTAAGTTATATTTGGTAAAATATAGAACACACAACAGTTGGAAATATCACGTAGAAGAGTTGTTCATTTCTGTACCCCGACGAATACTGTAAAAATTATAGGAACGATTTACCATCTAATCATAAAATGACATGAAATACTTCAGTTTTACGTCTTACGATTATGTCATGTTAGCTAAAAGAGACTATGATGGAAATAAATGAAATAGTGGAATGAGAAAAGTGGAAGGAAACGGGAGGACCCGAAAAAACCTACGCTCACGGTGTTTTGCTGCTTGGCGAGAAACGGGATCGAACCATGGATCCCATGCACCCACCAGGGATGAACGCTTTACTACTACTGTGCCTCTGCCACCCCACCACCTATTTGTGTTGGTCTGCTCCAAACTACTTTCCCGCTGCATCTACACACCGATTACAACGTTGTCAACCCCACTGGAAGCAAATCTAGAAGGCTTGTTGTGGAATGTGCCTGAGTTCTTTCGTCATGTTAGCCTCGATGTCAGGGATGGTGACCTTCTTTTGTTTGTTTTTTCGTTTTAGCGTAGATTGATTTTAGTGTAGGGAACAGAAAAAAAAATAGCATAAAATTGGGTCTAGGTCAAAACTCCCATAGCCAAAACTCCCACACTCAAGAAACGTCAAAACGCCCACACAATCGGTCATAACTCCCACGCAAACGGACAAATCTCCCAAATACACGAACGGTCAAAAACCCCACAGCCAAAACTCCCACACTCAAGAAATGTCAAAACGCCCACAGAATCGTTCATAACTCCCACACAAATGGACAAAACACCCACACATAGCAACGGTCACAATCCCCACATAAATGGACAAAACTCCCACACGCAGAAATTATCACAACCGCCACACAAATGGACAAAACTCCCACACAATCGGACAAATCTCCTACACTTTGAAATGATTCTGGTTGCACGTCTTGTAAGTTTCATAGGGTAAAAATAAAGAAAAGAAGTACAAGGGTGTTTTGATCGTTCGTGCATTTGGGAGATTTGTCCATTTGTGTGGGAATTATGACCGATTGTGTGGTCGTTTTGACATTTCTTGAGTGTGGGAGTTTTTTCTGTGGGAGTTTTGTCCATTTGTGTGGGAGTTATGACCGTTGGGGGTTATGACCGCTTACTTGTGTGGGAGTTTTGGCTGTGGGAATTTTGACCTGCTCCCATAAAATTAGATCTGGCAACTAGGGGGATGGTGTATGACAGGAGTATTATGGGCCAAGAAGTATCACACCCTTCTCGAAGAGGGGCATACAACAGGCCCGTATCCAGGGTGGTCTAGGGGCCCAACTTCCTAAATTTTGGCTGGCCCCCTAAAATTTTCACTGTAGACTGGCAAATGAACTAAAACATGGTGATGAACTATAATAATGTTGCATCGGCCCCCCTAACTTCAGCCGGGCTCCCTTACATTTTTGGGCTGGCTACAGGCCTGGCACACAACATTGTCTAATAAAACGCCATTGCCCAGATTCCCATTTATTTAGCCATTCATGATAAACAAAATCACGTAACCGTTATAACACAGCCGTGTAGACTTCCTTATTAACGGTTTGGCCACGTGGAACAAATCCGTGGCAATGATCATGGACATGTCAAAAAATAAAAAATGTCAGTAGCACTTTTACCCGGAATCAGACTTGTCCGGCCTTTTGAGGTCTCGAGGATCCAGATATCTTGGGATAGGAGCTTAGTTTCAGGGGCATACCCATAAGCCCCTGATTCATCCTGTATATACATAATTTTCCTGCGACTTACGAATGAGCGACTAACACGAGGATAAACTTAGACGGATATTCTTTTAGCTTGGAAAAGTGAAAATCACTGAAAGAGCGATCCTCGATTTATTAGTGCATCACCGAATAATATTTACCGAGCGAAGTACCTCAAGTGGTAGAGCGTTGGCTTCGCATTCGAGAGGTCGTGGGTTCGAATCCCGCTGCCGACCATCCTGACAGGTTTTCCAGGGTTTCCCTCAGTCCTACCAGGGAAATGGCGGGATGGTACCTACTAAACAGGCCCTTTCCGATACCTTCTCAAATCCTTTCCATTGTTATTGTTGTTGTTAGATATCCAGTGTAAAATGGCCTCTGAGCTGTATCTGGTGATTGTTAAATAAATAAATATGATATATTTAACACAGATTCGCTGCTCCTTTTGATCACGCATTTCATGGATTACACAACACGCAACCACGTCTTATTTGAAAGGCCTAAGCTCAGGTGGGAGTGATAACGCTATGACGTCATTATGAGATATTGCCACATATACTTGTGGTGAGGATTCTGAGCTACAGATAACACTTCTTGAGAAAAGAATTGGAAATTAAAATAATAACCATTGTATGTTTCCCGCTACGATAATTTTCAAAAATTGACTTCTTACGGCTTGTTTAAATTTCATCAAGTATAGTTTACAATTTTTATATTTTCTTTTTAAAAGGCAATATTTTAAGATGTTCATTTTCAGACTAAACGAAACTGATTGAGATAGATCTGGAACCCTCCGAACTAGATATTAATACTTTACCTCTGAACTAGCGTATCTCTCCCTAGACTCTAGAGACACATGGTATTGTCGAAAGAAAGAAAAAAGTAAAAAATAGGTTAACATTTTCTTCTTTCAAAAAAAAAAGAATATATATATAGTTTGCTTTCTTCAGTGTTTTCTTCTTCGTAGTAACCACAACAAAACGTTCCTCCCTAGACAAAGTCTGTAGGCTCCCTGTTTTCTCTTGGTTGATGCTCTATCTCGCTTAACCCGTTTGTGGTCAGAACAAACCAAGCAGAAATTTTCAGCTGAGCTTTAGGCAAAATATTTCGTGAACGAACGCTGCAGCGTTTATGAAAACTTCAGTGAACAATTTCAGAAATGAAAATTCTTTTCCGGTAGTTTTGTTAAGCAGAAAAGCTCTTTTTCATTACTGTTCCTTTCGCTTTAAAAGTTTTCGTCGAAAAAAAAATATAGGGCAATGGTCAAATTTGTTGGCAGTTACTTACAGCAGTGTTTCTACTTATGAATATAGCAATCCTCTGTGTTTGCTTTGTCACAAGGTAATTATGTTAACTCATATTTAGTTGACCGAAAGTGAGACTTAAGATCTGTTCAAATATTGAAGAAAACTTTCTATAGTTATGGGTTACTCGTACTATAAGATCATAAGACTTGATTTAATGTTGCCCACGACTTACTGTGTTTCCTGTCTTATCTGGAACTTAAAGATATAGTCCTCGTCTTGTTTTTGAGATATGAATCGAGACAAGACAAGAGCAACATTAGCTTAATTTATACATTAGTATTTGTGAAATTTGCTACACCAAAAAAGATAAGCGCCATTTGAATGAAATTTATAACCGTTTCGTTACAAACTGTACCTGAATTATTACAATTACAGACTTGTGCAACACCTCTAATGTTGACAAATAAGCTTACATGTGGTACAATCACTGTTTCTATTCGTCGAAGTATCTAATTGAATATGGGTTTGTTGTACTCTTGGAGAAACATTAGTGTTGCCACGAGATGAGACGAGAAATAAGATTGTCTCGTCTCGTTTCGTAAATTTTGTAGAAGACTCGTCTCAATACTCGAAGAATTCTTTCTCACCTTGCCTCGATTTTAGAATAGCTTTTCTAGTCTCGTCTCGAAATTTTTCTTACACAATTTATGTCCTGATTTTTTTTTTTCAAGTTTAATCTAAAAGTTACCAGAACAGTTCCAAGTCACTAAAAGTCAATTAACATTGTGATATAACAACATTTGAACCACATTTATTATTAAAGTATTTTGTGTAATGAGCAGCGTATCTTCAAATCTTGATAAATGTTCTTCATTATGTTCATACAAACGCTTTAAAATTTATAATTCTTAAACTACGAGTCATATAGCTCATAATCATGTAATACTAAAACGATGTTTGAGATTCAAAACTTGAATGGACTAGTGTTGTCCATGAGTCTTGAAAAATTTCTTGTCCCGAAAATTAGGAAACATTTGCAACGTTCTTATATGTGAGTCCATAAAATATCTACACTATCTGATGTCTGGCGGAAATGAACAAGGTTACGACCAGGTATATCCCCAAATACTTGTTGGCCGATATATCAGGCAACCATGAAGGCTAGGGAAGCAAGGATACTCGCTGTTCCTCGAAGAATGCTTGGATACATGTGGCTTAGTATTGCTCTGCTGAAATGTAATAATCGGAGTTGTTTTAAAGAAGAATATGTTCGTGCTTTTAGAATTTCTTGATGTAGCAGTTACTGGGGAGATTGTCTTCAGTGCAGCCCAACAGCCGAGATTACGCGTTGCACCCAATGATGTCCCGCAGATTCCGAGGTCCATGATAACGTTTGAAGCGTATGCGACTGTCCTGTACAACAAATTGAAATGGAAGTTGTCCACAAATAGAACCGTCTGTCAGTCAGCACACCGGCGATAGTATAAGTATTCGCATGTTTATTATATCCTGAAGCTTATCCTGCGTCAATGGAAACTGACACAGAGCCATAGAACCATAAACGTACACAAGCCTACACTCATCACCGTGTTCCTACGTCAAACTAATACAGTGAAAGACACTATGCAGTCCATCTTTATCATAGATACAGGATATCTATCATCTCGTGTTATGACCCTATTGCGCCATCCATTGTCCAATGATCACTGCTTATGATTTGTTTCTGCGCTTCACACACCCATCACTGCCAAAATTCCATCCACTGTACGTGTACAAATTTTACGATACGAGAAACCATTTTTCCATAAGTAGACCATGTGCAATTTTCTTTAATTCGCCCTTTTGCGTTGACAAGAAACAATTAAGCTTGCCCACACAGTTCCAGTTCTCTTGTCTGCGTTTCACAACCTGAGTACGGCGTCAAAAGTCCTCTGGAGGTACTATTCTTTCTGTACACCGAACCTAGGGCTCTGGTGGGTTAACGTGCATCCTATTCTGCTGAAAATGTAAATGTTCGTATGTGATTTCATGTTGTACAGAATCCCCAAGTTTTGCAGCAAACAGAGTGTATATGTAATAATAATTTATAGATGAAGAAGACAGAGAAGAAAGTGTAGTAGCTAATTTCTTTTGTTGATTTTAAGGCGAAGAGAACGTTAGCAGGTTACCTACTTGACTGTATGGGATTTCGCCCGTTTGTGAAACCCTTTTCTCTTGCTCCGTTTAATTATCGGTAAAACCCTAAAAATCAGCCACGTCTGTGACTGCAACAAAACGCTTTTTTTTTTATTCCGCTCCAGGAAACGAAAAGAAAAAGGAAGAAGTAAAGCAGTCTAATAATCATTGTTCTGTTCAGTTCACTTTAACCGTTTCGCGTTTCTGCTTTATATCCTCGGTTCTAGACATTCTCAATTGATTATGATAAGGCCAGACCGCTGCTGATACATGACTTAATCTGCAATTTATGCTTGATATAAATACAGTATTCATTTTTTTTCCAGTTTTACACCTATACGACAATATAAGTGTTAGTTTTAATAGAAAGAAATTTCGTCTTTTGTGTATTAACAAAATATCCTTAAAATTTTTGCTACAATATTAAAATGAAATATTAAGAGGCCCCATCACAGCGAAATTAAAATACCGCTAATTTTACAGTAATTCTGTGATATCTTCAAATAGATAAAACATAATCAAAAAGTGGTACAAGACCTCCCTAGACAATATTATTTTACATGAAATACCGTTATCACAACTCACTTACCAACTTTCGATTTCCAGTCATTTAGAAACCCGGTATTTATTTTCGCGTTTCTAAATGGCTGCAAACGGAAAGCTACTGGGTGACTCGTGATAACGGTACTTCATGCAAAATACTATTGTCTAGGGCGCTCTTGTTCCACATTTGGATTATATTTTATCTATTTGAAGATATCACGGAATTACTGTAAAATTAGCGGTATTTTAATTTCGCAGTGATAAGGCCTCTTAAGAAAGGTAAACTGTCAAAATTTGCTTCAAACATATCACAAGTATTCCATGGAGCACCCGTGTAACACGACACACATAAAGCTGATAGTCTATCTCCTGCTAAACCTTTTGTAGCAGGTTGCAGTCACTATCAGCAATTCATTTGATGCTAGCGTTTCAATAATCTAGCAAAAAAATTAAGGATAACACTTTAAGAGGCCTTATCACTGCGAAATTAAAATACCGCTAATTTTACAGTAATTCCGTGATATCTTCAAATAGATAAAAGATAATCGAAATGTGGAACAAGAGCGCCCTAGACAATATTATTTTGCATGAAGTACCGTTATCACGAGTCACCCAGTAGCTTTCCGTTTGCAGCCATTTAGAAACGCGAAAATAAATACCGGGTTTCTAAATGGCTGGGAATCGAAAGTTGGTAAGTGAGTTGTGAGAACGGTATCTCATGTAAAATAATATAGTCTAGGGAGGTCTTGTACCACTTTTTGATTATGTTTTATCTATTTGAAGATATCACAGAATTACTGTAAAATTAGCGGTATTTTAATTTCGCTGTGATGGGGCCTCTTCAAAAAGTGTCTCATACTAACATATGTTTATCAGATTTCACAGAAAAAAATGTCTGAATTCGGGTAAAGCATTTTGACTTGCCGTGTATTTTGTCCTCTTCCTTCTGCACCTTTCACATTAAAATTTGGCTCAACTCGAAGTCTCGTACAAACTTTGAACATTTATGGCAAGCACTCCCACCCCTTTTTCTTTCTTCTGGATCAAGTACCTAAACACGCTTAAGCATGTTTAATTATTCTAGATGAAAATTGCAAACACCAAATTTCATATTTCTAACTTTAAGGGGGTCGGCGATATGGGCATCTTATAATAATAATAATAATAATAATAATAATAATAATAATAATAATAATAATAATAATAATAATAATAATAATAATAATAATAATAATAATAATAATAATGACAATACCTCAACACTTTTTTCTTTCACATGGTTTCCTCTATCTTAGGACAAATATCACCAAAAAAAAAAAAAACAACAACAACATAAAACACGCATTTCATTATTTTAAATGCAGGATCCAAACAATAAATTTCGTGTCTCTAACCTTACGAGTTTTTTGACAAACATTACAAACTCCTCCCCTCTTCCTTCTAGGATAAATATAAAAAATGCTTGAATATGTATTTAATTGTTTTAAATGTGAAGTTCAAATACTAAGTTCATGACTGTAACTTGAAGGAATTATGAGATATGACCATTTTATTATAAAAATTATAATCCCATCCCCTTTTTCCCTGCCCATTCCCCTTTTCTTTCCTTCTTGGTCAAATATCAAAAAACGCTGTAACGTGCGTGTTATTATTTTAAATGAGAAGTCCAAACATCAAATTTTATGCATCTAATCTTACAAGTCCGAGTTACAGACTCCTTAGTATAATAACTGTAATCCTAATCACTTGGTTAAAATTTTCTTTTCTTCTTCTTCTTCTTCTTTGATCCAATATGAGATTACACTGAAACACATATTTAATTGTTTTAAATGGCAATTCCAAATACCGAATATAATGACTCTAACCTTGACGGATTATGATATGGGCGTCTTATTATGATAGGGGAAAAGTACCGTATTTCGTCCCCGTGCCTAATTTCGGCCCCCGATTTATCTACGTTGATAAGTGCCGCAACCTGGTGGCACCTAACTGGAATTTCCGTAAAGGAGGAAATTGTGAGTTGGACGTATCGGTGCGAGAAGTCGTTTTGTGTTGTAATGATTGTTCTGTTGTTTAATAATTATTACAAGCAAGAATGTTTTGTTTTCCTGGTTGTGACAACACTCTTAGCACCAAAGGTAAGTAAACGCACCACAATTTTATGTCTACAAATAGATTATAATATCTATTTTAAGATTAGAAAGTTGTAATTGCTTGCAGCACGAGTGTCATGTTGGAGAATGGGTAAGTTTCTAATTTCGTCCCCTTAGGTTTACCTAATTTTCATCCCCGCGACGAAATTTGGAATAAATGTTTCCCTCTCGTCATGGTTTAGATGTTAAAATAATGGAATCTGATTATTCGTTTCCCATCTAATTTCAGATGCCCTTGTCACCGGATCTCCCCACATGACAAACGTCAGAAGATAGATGAGAAGAAAAATATTTCTAGTTGTGTATCTACTGATATAAATAAACCTTTAGAAAGGGGCACGAAAATACTTCTAGAAAGTTCTGCAGAAAGTAGCCGTAAAATATCTAGGCCTACTGAGCCAAGCACCTCTACGTTTTGCCTTGAGTCTCAGGAGGGTTCATTTTGACTTAGGAAACGAGCAAATACTGTTTTTGTGAAGAACAAGAAACCGAGAAGATAACTAAATGCTCCGTCATCACATCAGGAAGAAGAAGAAGAAGAAGACGAAGATACCACATATGTATCGACTGACAATGAAGACAGCGAGGACGAGGATGTTGTCTGTAACATTTTTGGGAAGTCTTCCTCCGCAGACAAGAAAGGGGAAAAGTGGAAAAGAGACTTTTTTTGAAAATTAAAAATTCGTACTTTTTAATATTTTTCAGCAGTTCTTTTATTTAATTACTATCTTTCCAAAATCCAATACGGCATGTCTTAGCTAAGTGTCCAAACTACAATAGTATGTAATTTCTATGTGTCTAAACCTATTATTGTTCCAACAGGAGTAAAAAAAAAAAAAAATGGAGGACGAAATTTGGGTACTTTCCCCTAATTGTAATCCTCACCCTGTTTTCCATCCAACCGCATTTTCTTTCCTTCTATATAAAATATTGTTGAAAAAACGCTGAAACAAGCCCCTAATTCTATTAAGTAAAAAATCCGTATTTCATTTTTCTAAAATTCAGAAACTTCGAGATGTAGACATGTTTATGTAATAATTTCTCCCTTTTTCCCTTCTCTGTTGAGTTACCAAAAAATCCTTCCTTAGTGGTACTTCACGTTATAGATTCTATGTATTGTCAAACTTTGAAGTTTCCAGCTTAAATGGCTTGGCTTGGGCGGCATTAATTGGTCAGTCAGTCAGTCACTCTTTCATGTAGGACATATTATTTCATATATAGAAATTGTTACAAACTTGCCTTAAGAGAATCAGAATTTTTTGTTTGAACAATTTTTAGCACGTGCAGACTCGAACTAGATCTTCCAACACAACTAATCTTTAGAAGCGCTACTGTTTTCCTCATTATTCATTTCACTGAACATTTATATCTGTCATCAACCTATTTCGTTATGCAATATACTATATTATATAATAAGTACAACTATACTTACTATATCATTATACTAGTTATTCTGTAGTTATACTAGATAGTAAACACAAAACAGAAAAATAAGGCTAAGTCTTTTTTTTTTTTTTTTTTTTTTGTAAAGAAAGCATTTCGTAATTTATTTCCCAAGTAACTAGATTTCTTATAAATTTGATGATGTAGCAACACTGCAAGAATAGGCGAGTGAAAGGAAATTTAAAATCTATCCGTTATTTCTCCATTCGATTGGATAAACTCGAAGCGAGCCAAAGTTCACCAAGAATAATATTCTCAGCATAACAAACGTTTTAGAAAGAACAAGAAGTACAAAACAAGTCAGAATCTATTCCAAAATACACTTATGTGGCCTAGAGCACATTTAGTAGCACACGCAGAACTTTATCAGGGAGGGGGGGGGGAGATGTTCATGCTTCCAAATTCATAACCGTTGAAGATTCTTTATACACATATCTAAGTATGGTACACGTTTAGTTTTTTTTTTTTTTTTTTCATAATATCTTGTCCAAGGAGGGTTAAAACCTGAAAACCTCTTTGTGTACGCCACATAGCATATTGAGTTCTCTAATGTCGTTTTCTGTAATCGTCTAAAAAGGAATGCAAACATATACAGTGGTGCCTAAAGACTAAATTAAAATGCGGCTATATGCACACGAAATAACTCACTCGGAGACAAAATGGTTGGTTTTCCCACATTAGCCTTGAATACAAGGTTCGATATATCCTAATAGTACATGTGGTTTGGATTCATCGTTAAAGGATAGGTTTAGCCACAAGTTTCCCTCTATTATTATTATTATTATTATTATTATTATTATTATTATTATTATTATTATTATTATTATTATTATTATTATCATCATCATCATCATCATCATCGGTATTCTGCCATTATTGGCAATCACTTGCTGCAGCTGAGAAGTTTCCATCCTCCACGATCTTCCGCTGACTTCTTCGTCTTCACGTACAATTTTTCTGTTTTGATAGCGTCCATTAATTGTAGTCTTCTTCGCCCCTCCCTCTCTTTCCTGCCACCATACCCTCTAGCACGTCCATCATGATACAGTTCCTTCTTAGTCAATGTCCCAACTAGTTTTTCTTCCTCTATTTAATAATATCTAAAAATTGATCTTTTCTCCCCCACCATTTCTAACACCCTCTCATTCGTTTCCCGCTCGACCCAGCTAATTCTTTCCATTCTTCTTCACCCACACATTTCGAAAGCTTCCAGTCATTTTTCATCATTTTTAAGTAATGTTCATGTTTCTGCCCCATACAGTACAATACTCCACACGAAGTATTTTATGAGTCTTTTTCTCAATTGTTTGATTCAAGGTCACACAAAAAGTATTTTCTTCCTCCTAAAGGATTCTTTCGCCATTCCGATCCTTGCTTTTATTTCACCTTCACATTTCATATCATCATTAATAATATTACCCAGATATCGAAACTTAGACACAGTTATATATTTTCTCCTCCTACTTCTGTATTTGACACTGACCGCTTCGTTCCAATCATCATGACTTCTGTCTTTCTAACATTTATTTTCATCCCTTATTCTTCACAACCCTTCATCAAGTTTCCTAACATCTTATTGATTTTCTCTTCAGATTCCGCAACAAGCGCCATATCATCTGCAAATCATATACACAGTGGCGTATTTACGATTTTGTTTCGGGAGGGGTTTTGCTAACTTTCGGGGGGAGGGCTTTGCCTGAAAATGTGAAAATTCTGCAAGATATTTCATATACTTTACTATAATAAGTATGATTTCGGGGGGGGTCTTAAGCCCGGAAGCCCCCTCCCTAAATACGCCACTGCATATACATATAATCATTCCACCTGCTACTGAAATGCCATCTTCGTTGTATAGGCTTCTAGATAGATATTAAATATTGTAGTCAAGAGACAGCACTAAAATAATGTTAAATATTGTTTAAAGTTTCGTTAAATGAGTTAGTTTACAAACATCTGTTATACAGATCATAATAACAAAAACCCTTAGTTAAACAATTAGAATACTATGTTAATGAATTTTGGGTGAAACTATTGGTCACGCTACCGAAAAGAGAATTTAAACTTTAATAAACAAATGGCTAAAGTACGTTAATCGAAATGAAGTCGAAAAATGTTTACCTAACCAAGCCACTAATAACTTCAGGTTAATTATATTAAATCCTTTTAAATAATAAAAAAAAAATGAACTACATTCTGTCTTATACCAGAACAACTCTTTCGGCCTAATCAGGTGACATTAGCATTTTTTTACGTACCTCGTTACTTTTTCTGTCTTAAAAGGTAAGCAAGAATCATCTCTTCTATTCTACGCCTACTTTGCGTTGTGATTACCATTGCAGAGGATGAAAACAGACGACGAAAAAAATGAAATGAAATGAAATCTTTAAGTTTTATGTCCTACGGTTATGCCGGTTAGGCTAAAGGAGACGGTGATGATGAGAGATGAGTGAAAATGGTGGAATGAAGAAAGTGGGAGGAAACAGGAGAACCCACGAGCACAGCGTTTGTCCACCACAAAGTTCACACGGCGCGAGCTGGGATCGAACCAGGGACCCGAAAACAGAAGACGAATTGATAGAAGTGTACTGTAAAAATCTTAGCTGAGTATACGTCGCAAACTCCCATACATGCTTAATTACATCACTGGTTGTGATATGCACCACGGCTTTTAGTTAAATTATCTGTGATCAGACATGGACACGAATTATTATTATTTCTGGCTTTCTAAACCAGAATTTACTGGACTTTAATTCAAATACTTTCCCAATTTGTCATAATGGTGAGTCAACATTGTAAATTTTGCCTCCATCAGGAATTGAATCCTGGGTTATGCTTGCTAAACGCACTAACAATTCTTAAGGTTAGTGTAAAGGAACAAGTTTTGCCGATAGATGTCACTACAGTCTTCGTATCTTTCCCATGTATTTTTTACCTTTCACGAAAATTTACAATTTCTTTTGTAAATTTCAACCTAGAGACTTCAAATTTTTAGAGAAGGAACTTCATAACCTATTAAAGGGAACAATCCATGCCGATTTTTTATTTAGAATTTTCTGCAGTTCCATTGTTAAAGGTTTGGATATTCATTTCAACAATCAAGCCATTTCAACAACGAAGAAAATTCTAAATAAAGAATCGACACGGATTATTGCCTTCGATAGATTATGAAGTTCCTTTTCTAAAAAATTGAAGTCTGTAGGTTGAAATTTGTAAAAGAAATCGTGAATTTTCGTAAAAGATAAAAAATACATGGGAGAGATGCGAATACTGTATAGTGCCATCTATCGACAAAACTTGTCCCTTTAAACCAACCTTAAACACCAACTCTTCATTTTCTTAACTGGAATAATCTGAGCTTTTCCTGATTCACCGCTGGACAGCTGATAATTTACAACATCAATGCCTTAAAAGGATTCAAATCCATTCAGAAAAACGGCTCATACACGCTGCTTTGATGGCAAGTTCGTTACGAGAGTATCGAATTAATATTCTCAATAGAGAGAAAAGTACTGTTATGGATTTCTACATTTAGTGTGTGAGTTGGATATATTGATAAGGGATTTTGCTTTGCCGTTACAATATCTCGATCATACACGCCTGCTGTTCTTTCTCCTTTTCTCCCTCCCTTCTTTGTCCCCCCCCCACTTTTAATCTCTCCAGCTATAACGGAAAGGCCTCCAAAATCATGAGGTTGGCGAGATTAAAACGTTATTGAGCCGGAAAATATCTTCCAACAATGAAAACTCTGGATCCAAAGGCACGAAATTAACAACCTCCATCAAATTCTACTTTAACCTTTGGTCCAAAAAACCATACCAACTAAAATCCACGCTTTATTAATTCCTGACAGGGAGATAAATAAAAAAAAATAAAAAAAGGAACATAACACGATACATCAGGGAATATGAAGGGACGCATTGCTTGTTAGGGTTTACAAGGATAAAGGTGACTTTCTGATACTCGTAATTTGTATACAATACATTTAAGAAAGAATTGTAATTTTAACACAGCATGTTATAGGTATGCGGAAAATGTAAAATAACCTGACAAAACTATGTGCTCAGTAGTTTTGCATCATAAACCAACACTATTAATTACATTAAATTATATCAATGTTATAATATCAAATACTACGTGAAGTTATACGTATTCTATACTACGATTTCAAAGATGTATGTGCGACCATGTTGATCATTAGAGGAACAAGTAATTCTAGAACTCAGGGGCGGATCCAGAGGGGGGGGGGCGATCGGGGCCATTGCCCCCCCAAGAGGAAACTTTCTTATTTTATATATATATATATATATATATATATATATATATATATATATATATATATATATATATATAAAATATATTCCAGAGTTTGGAGCTCTTAAAAGTAACTCTAAGTAGCAGTATTACAACTCACCGTCCCCCCAGAAGTCCGTCTTGGATCCGCCATTGCTAAAACTACTGTAACCAAAAAAAAAAAAAAAATGTTCCGGGGGATACACTTAGTATTCGGGGGGGGCACTGCTGGTACTATTCTATTTATTATTATATTATAGACGTATTATTTTGGTCTCGTCCGGGGGGGTCAGTGCCCCCCAAAAGCATGTTTGGAAGAAACACTGACTGTGACAAATGAGGGAGTAATGTCTACAGTTTCCCTATGTGCAATATTTCAAGAGTATGTTCGTACACTCGTACAATATCTATTTTTTCGTTAAAAAAATGATATTTTTTAAAGTGTCGGTTTTTTAAAGTGTTCAAATGCTAATGAATGAAACGTTGAAATGAAGAAAGTTATAGGAAAACGGAGAACCTCAGGAAAACTCAGGCACTTGGAGTTTGTCCATCATACAGCTCCCTCGGTGCGAGATGGACATCGAACCAAACACACCGTGCACTAAAATTGAGCACCCTACCACTGGATCACCGTGGTCACTAATTGCTATAGTTTCTACATGTAACAACATGAATTTAGGATTAAATGTTTAAGCCGTTAAATATAAAGTAAGTATACTTATAACAGATATATGCTAAAAATCAACGAATCATTGTTTCGCGGAATTGTGAAACTCATTTAGTTAGATTACAGAAAGAATTCAAATACTGCGAAATTATTAACCCACAAACCTAAATATAAATATTCAATGACTTTACAGTTTTCGATGATTCCCCTCGAGTAATTTCCGGTCATACTTTTTAAAATTAGCATACACCCATTATGTATATATATTCTTGCTGACTAACCTGTTTAGACCTTCCAAGATTGAATAAAATGAAAATTGTATCTCTTAGCTTAACGTCCAACAATTGTATCCTTTAGGCTAAGGAAGTCGGCTGATGGAAGAATGATGATGGAATAATTGATAGAATGAGAATGTGGGAGGAAACGGAAATACCCCGAGAAAACCCACGGACACGATGTTGTTCACCACAAACTTACTGGTCCGGGAAAAACCAGGGACCTCACGCACCAGAGGTAATTATAAATAAAATATTATATATTATATATATATATATATATATATATATATATATATATATATATATATATATATATATATATATATATATATACTCACGGTCAGAATCATCAACAGTCAAATCTTGCTACAGTAGGATTGGTTTTTCGTTGAATTTTGTTCAATATTTCTACGTAAATTAGCGACCGACATTGTAATCTCCTTTTCAAATAGAATAACAAATTTTGTAAAATATTTATCTAATAGAGTTGAAATTACATTGATTTTTTTAAAGTGAGAAACTGAACTGGGGCCGCGGTGACTCAGTGGTAGAGCATTCACTTCTAGTGCTTGGGATCCAGGATTCAAACCCTGCTCCCGCCAAGTGAACTTTGTGGTGGACAAACACCGTGTGCATGGGTTTTCTCGGGGTTCTCCCGTTTCCTTCCACTTTCTTCATTCCACTATTTCATTCATTTCTCATAATCACCGTCTCCTTTGGCCTAACCGGCATAACCGTGGGACGTAAAACTTAAATATTTCATTTCATTTTTTCGTTATGAATTGCATTGTCTGGGTCTATAATGGCTTTTAATTTCCCATAATAGATTTTCTATAGGGGGGAAGGGGGTAGTGAAATATGACAAAGTAAAAGTAAATCAAATGAGTAATTTTAGGAATATTTCACATTAGTCTTGTATGTAATATTCATACATACAAGAATTGTCTTATATTCTTTTTATTTATTTTGTTATTGCTGCGTTCAAGCCCGAGAACAATAGCTTTCCTTAAATAATGAAATCGCACTAAAGCATGAAGATAAAGGGTAGAATGTGAGCTCTCTTCTCGTTTAAACAAGATAGAATTTTAGGTCTTCGATGCGTGAAAGTTGGTTTAATTGTCGGTTGGAGCACATAAGCTTTGTACTTGTATTTCAGGTACAAGAGGAAGTTCGGGTTTCAGATCCTTACCACCGAAGTGGACTGTTATTGTAAACAAAGAATGTGTTATGTTTTCTGTTACAGCAGGATGTGTCTAATTTACTGACCAGAAAACTTTCTTGGCCACCGCCGAAACTATGACGGACACCACTTTGGTGAAAATATATATCCCTTAATATCACCAATATATCCACCAAGTTTCATTGAGATATGACAAAATATATCATATATCAAAAATCACTTAAAATTTTCGTATAACTTGGTCACCACCGAAAATATAATGATCACCAACTTCAAATTTTCATAAAATATATCCCTAAATATCTCCAATACATCCACCAAGTGTCATAGACTTGAAATTTTGGTATAACTTGGCCACCGACGAAGCTATGAAGGCCACCAACTTCAAATTTAAACAACAACAACAACAACAAAAATAACACTCTATCTCATCAAGATACCCACCAAGTTTCATTGAAATGTCGCAATATTTACAGTATATCTATTTCAGAAACCTTTTAAAATTTTGGTACAACGCGGCCATTGCCGAAACTATAACAATCATTAATTTTAAATTTGAACAACGAGTTACCGAGGAACTCTCACTTTGGTATGTTCTGAACGCTTCCACAATAGTTATAATTCGCCTTTGTTTGCCGACTTAACTGCTGTAGATAACTAAACTTGATCTTAATGCCCTACTGTAAAATAAATATAGCAGGAATATTTGATTCACTTTTTATCCTCCAGAATTTAGAAACAATTCGTTGTAGTAAACTAAATAAGTTTAACGTAATGTTTATTTCTGAACAAAATTAAACTTCAGGTAGTTTATATTCTGGTGAGTGTTGTACGTTTTATATTTGCATTTTATATGATAGTTTACAAATGCATTTCCTATGCGTGTAGTACTCAGGTGAAAAAATACAGATTAACTAATGGAACCAAAATAAGGTACAAAGTAAATATATTCAAGAAATTATCTTCCACTAACTGCACATTTTGAGTATAAGTAAATTCCGTTGCCCTTCTGCAAAAAACGAAAAGCAAAGCACTTTAACGCTCCACTTGCATTATCGGGGATTGGTTTCAGCTAAATGTTGCGTTAAAATCCTCGAGTGCGTAACGAAGGGCACTAGCAGTGTCAACTTGGGTTATCCTTTTCTCTTTCTTTTATGCTTTATATACCTGATTCATACGTAAAATAATGGAACTAAGGGAGATACAGTTAATGCACAGCCAAGAATTTATTATCTTAAGTAACTGCAACAATTTCAGTCTTCATGGCAGATCCACGCCCCGTTTTATGGCTGTTTTCCCCTCTGAATATCATCTTCCACCTCACCCTATAAGAACAAGCTGACCATACAATACACACACACATAAAAAAAAAATCCCGTTCATAATTCTTTTCCACCCTTCATTTCTTAAAACCTTGAAGGACTCACCAAGCGTCTGAAATAAATCCAACATGATATACTACGTTCTTGTGGAAGCGAAACGTTGTAATCAGAATGGGAGAAAACAGCTACTAAAACCAAACTCTTCATCTTGCTCGTTTGTTATAATGTAATCTGATGACAATACCAGTTCACCGTAGTTTTTATCATTTGTGCGCGGAAAGGAATTTGAAATAATAAATGAAGGATTTGTCATGTTTATCTCCTTATCCTCAACTTTACTCTGTTTACATTCGGAAGATATCCTCAAATAGCAAAATGAAATATGAAAAGATGAAACACAACACACTATAGACACGGGATCCAATGGTGATTTCTTTGATTTGATTTGATTTTGAGTTTAGCGTTCCATTCAGCAGCAAGGCTGTATGAGACGTGGAACTCACAGCTTAAAGTGGGATCCGAACCGCATGAACTTCCGTCGGAAATCGAACCCGGGTCTCCCACGTCAAAGAAGTGTGCGTTCTTCTCATACTCACGAGGTAACTTCAATGGTGATTTCTAATGGGCGTTCAGTGCCTATTAGATTTTCCTGTATCTTTCCTTTGGCCAATACTGCTAAACACACTTGAATTTATTTTTAAATCTCAATATTTAGTTTAAGTTTTGTTCAGAACAAAGTTCAAGTAATATCAATTATTTTAGGCTCTCAGTAGTTTGGTAGGCTATCAGGGGGAGCTCCCGGTTTGAGACAACAAAGTAGAGTACGCAATGTTGTAATTTATCTTATGAGTACTGAAACGTGAGCACCTACCGAAAAAATAAATAAAAATCGGTGCCTATGCAACACAAAACGAAACACAGTTAAGATAAAAGTGGGAGTGCTATTAAAAACATCCATTAAGTCTCCATGTTTAAATCATATGTCAACAAGAATGACAGTGTGTACTGCAGTAACATCTTGTTGTTTGTTTCTTTTCAGAATGTGTCTCTCGGATGTGACACTTGGTAAGAACAAACCCACTGATCCCGTCGAGAATTTCTATTTCTTTCACGAAGACAGCTTCTTAGTATAAAGAAAATTCATTACTGGGCTTACCTCGCACTTGTGGGGTGCGGAGACTGTATGTGCATAGGCATATACCGTACCACAGTTCTCTTACCATTGACTCTACTTCTGCGCAAGCAGGTCTCGTTCTGACTATTCGTGGCATCTTCGGTCATTTTCGGAACTTACTTTTTGGATGCACCTCGTACGTTTCAAAAACATTCATCTCAGTATCGTTCTTAGTTTTATTAATTACCTTCACCTTATTTACTGCACATTGACTTTTCCTTACATGGCTAAACAAACCATACTAGTAAGTTCATTTTTTTTAAAATTAAATTCTGAATGTTCTATTTTACTTTGGTCTGTACCTACACTAATCCTCCTACTTCTGTTATATGCGATTTTCAATTCGCAGTTACGTAATAAATTTCAAAAAGCAGAATTACCTAGGCACTACCGTGTATGAACATGTTTGCGGCTTTGACACCGTTGCTGTATACAAAGACATATGTAATACATATATTTCCTATATAAAACAATACATATAACTTATTTATTTTTTATGCTTTTGTAATTTATGCCGAGTAAATACTGCTATATGGTGTTTCATTGAAAAAATAATGCCGTACTACGTAAATAATAATAAATATTTTTTAGGAAGTTATACTTGGGCGATTTACAAATGTGTCTTACATAATTCAAATTCCGTTACGGAAATTCATTATTATTATACATACAGGTAAGGGGTTACTGTATATTACACTTTGTTCCACAATACCTATAATTCTTTTTCATATTTGTAACATGCTTTATAGTTTAAGCACATCAAGATGAAAATTAGGGTATATAAAGTACCCTTGCATTTGGTTAAAGTTCTCTCCGGACGTTTGGAGGTTAGAAAACTGGATTAAAATTAAATTACGGTAATTTTTTTCTAGATTTTTGATAAGTCCAGGATAGGAGATACCCAAAACAGCTTAACCCTATCTTTAAAATAAAGTTTTTCTGTTTGTTATTCTCTCTGGAATATTCTTTTCGGCTCTTAAGGGTCTTCACTACAGCGAAATTAAACTACCGCTAATTTTAGAGTTTTTCTGTGATATCTTCAAAACACATAAAAATATTCGAAAAGCAGAAACGTACTGAACTAGACAATACGATTTTGCATGTATACGATTATCACAACTTACATTCGGTTTGCAACTGTAGATAGATTTAGCATTTTTTTTTTTTTTTTTGCGGGTTCTGTAAATAGCGTCATACCAAAAGCAAATAGGTGAATTGTGGTAAAGATACCACATGCAAAATTGTATTATCTAGTTCACTACGTTTCTGTTTTTCGAATATTTTTGTTTGTTTTGAAGATATTACAGAAAAAAACTCTAAAATTAGCGGTAGTTTAATTTCGCTGTAGTGAAGAACCCTTAAGTAAAACTCAGGTAAGACAGAAACAAAAGAATTGTGACTAAATTTGCATGTTCTATTCATAGTGAAAAAAGGTATACAAATATTTTCACTTACTTTCTTCTGGTACTCCCTGAGGCTGCGGGCACTGAATGCTCTCATATTCCGTTCTGCCATAACTAGCGGAATACACGGCTATCCTTGAATTTTTATCACACTGCAGGTTGATAATATCATCCTCACAAGTGATCTTGCTTCGGAATTCGGCTGCAATAAAAAGAAATTCGGATTTATTTTACTTACTTTTTAACCATACTTAACAATGTATCAACAATCTCTGGTTAAGTAACATATCCTGTTTATTCTCCAAAGAGCAAACAATAGGCGAATCGAAAGTCGAAGTTTAAATACTTCTACTATCTTAAGTTTATCCACGGTTTTCTTTCACCTGGAAATAGGGGTGGATTCAGGACGGACTTTTGGGGGGGGCGGTGGGTTGTAATACTGCTACTTAGAGCTACTTTTAAGAGCTCCAAACTCTGGAATGAGTTTTATTTATATATAAAATAAGAAAGTTTCCTCTTCGGGAAGGGGGGGTCGATCCGCCACTGCCTGGAAAATACTGAGACGGTTTCTCTGGAGATACACAATCGAGATCAAGAGCTGTTAATACTCATCGTGAGCTCATCGCATTGATGCTGCCCTCTACTGGAATTAAGGGGCAGCAACCTTTGGTCTAAGAAGACAGAAGTAATAGCGACTTTTAACACATCATTCAACTAAAAGCCATCTGGCCAGTCATAGGACTCAGGTAGAATCAAAAGATATCTCCAGATGGCTCTTCTCACTATCTTTGAAATTCATCATGTACAGGATGCTCATAAAACTATTATGCTGAGTCCTCATAGGTAAATAAGTGGATTTTGTTTCACTTTGTAAAAGTACGGAAGATTTCCAACTGTGGAGGTTAAGTATTGAAGCAGAAAGTGGTAGTAGACCTATTAGTTCTTGTTTTAATATAGGGATAAGGTCGGAGGGACATAGGGATTGGAGCCTGTTCTCTCGATGCTAAATCCATATTAAAAATAGTTCTTCCTATAGTATGCATTTTTTTTTCTATGAGAATCAATATTGAAACCAAAAAGTTCAGTAAATTTTTGTCACTTCCAATTTAAACAGAATAGTAAGGGTTTATGTTGAATCAATCAATATTTTTGGTATGCTGAATCCATATTTAAAAATCGTTTCTTGCTCCCCGTTACCATTTTTGCTCTCTATAGTGATAAATATTAATATTGAAAGTGGAAGTATATTTCTAACACTTTCGGTTTCAAAAAATTAAGGGGAAGATAGAAGCATTTGTTGGGACATTGATTCCATATCACAAACCTCTTCCCGTTATCTGTTAGGACTTTCTTGCTCTATCGCAATCAATGTTGAAACGGGGAATGATAGATTTCTACTACTTTCAATTTGAAGCAGGGATAAAAGTGGATCTGAAAAGATAGAGGGACGCATGACGTCACTCCGTCCCCGGGCTTATCTTTGTCCACTGTAATTTTAAGGAAGTAGATGGACGCTATAGATAATTTTTAGAAGTGGGGGAACGACAACTCCCCGCATTTCTCTTATATTGATGGCACTGAATCCATGTATGAATATTTTTCCATTCTCTCTTTTATAAACATGTTCAGATACATGTCGGCATACAGACAGACAGACATAAGTGTTGTATAAAATATTTCATACTTATTCGTAGTACAACTTAATCGAATAAAACAGATATTAGCTGGTAAGCATGAATGTGACATACATCATAAGGAAAATATCTAAGTCTGGGAAACGTTAATCATACTTCTTTAATATAAAGTGTAAGTAACAATGTTCACTGTAACGAAATTCCTATCATACAGGAACCGACAAAAAGACTTCCCGCATTTATGGAGGGCGCTGTCTGAGTTGTGGTGAGGATACGACAGCAGAGAGGGTATCGATCAATAGCGATATACGTGCCATCTTCAGTAGTTGCAATGGCGTGACGCGGTGAGCATCGTGCGTTGGTTATAGATGAGTATATCCATAATGATGCTTCTGTGATTACCACTCAGCGGACTTGGCCGACATGATTCTGTTCTGGATAGGAAAACTGTTCAAGTTTGGGTGTCAAACTGTAGAACAACAGATTCTGCACTGTGAAATCGCCTGGCCGACCTCGGACCGTAGCAACGCCGGAAAATATGGCGTGTGTGAGAGCGTCCATCCAGCAATCTCCAGATACCCAAACTTGAATAGTTGTTCTATCCGGAACAGAGTCATGTCGGCCGAGTCCAAACCGAATGGAGAATGCCCGCTCAGTAGTAATTACAGAACCACCATTACTAATATAATCCTCCACAACAAACGCACGATGCTCACCGCACCAGGCCATTGAAACTACTGAAAATGACAAGTACACTGCTTACGATCGATATTTCCTCCACTGCCGTATCCCCACCACAACTCACACAGCACCCTCTCCAAATACGAAAGATCTTTTGGCCAGACCCTGTACTTAACTGCATTATGAACAGCGTGTGAAGACTGCAGTGCACACGTTATTGGGCCACGTAGATCCTAACGTACGCCCAAAAGGAAAAGAATAAAACTTATAGCTTTAGATCCGGCAAAATTTAGCACGGCCAATTTCGGTAAAAAGACAGAGAAGAGGGAAAGATATATGAACTGTTCCAGCTGTTCTTCCCAAGTAAGTAGCCCATGTTACACCCACGTAAAATGTAGTAAACAACTGGTTTATTTACTTACAAAGAACGACTTTTGTCTTATGATAATTCTGTGTCTACAACGAATCCATTTTCATTCAAATTTGCGTATTCCTTGATCTTGCGTTTTGCACCTTCACAGTCAAAAATTTGAATATAAGACCTACAGCCGCAAGATTCGAACGTAAAGTTGCGCCTACTGAAAAGTCATTTGAAGACATTGTACTTTCCCCATCAAGGAGTACTACAAAACATGGGTGATGAGAGGCTGGGGAGAAAATATGTGCAGCGAAACAAGAAATTAGCGGAAATGACGAAGTTTCCATTTACCTGCAAGAAGAAGAAAGAGAAAGAAAGAAAAAGATATTAAAAAGAAGATGAAATATTACGTCTCTCTCTTTTGTCAAGTGGAAACGGGCTAATAATGACCGTGGAGGATTTGCTTGCTCGATAAACGCCTCTAGGTAACAGTCAGTTTTTTTTCCTCTTACTGGCCTATATTTTTCTTTTTCCCTGCATTTTTCTTTCTTTCTTTCTTTCTTTCTTTCAATGTCTTCTTTTGCACTCACATTAATTGCAGCTGTCAAGCTTAATCGCACAGCAATTTGAGATTGTCACTGACGAATCGACTTATTTTGTTCCTGGCTACCAAGATTGCTTGATCAACAGGATTCGTCACCCGTTCCAGGATTTGTTGAGTTGGGTAGAACAGAAAACCTCGAGAGGAAGAAAGAAAGAGAGCGCAACAGCAATGCTGCTTTATGAAAGCATTAATAACTGTGGTTTGAAAGGGACAACACGTATTCTGCTGTCTCCGACCATATATATATATATATATATGCATTCTTTTTTGTTTTCCACTTATATCTATTCATATCTGTGAGATATGACATGTAACGAATACTTTAAACCCCTCAGGAACTGATGATTCTACATTTCAGCAGAAAATTAAAAATAGATTCATTAAATAAGGATTTTCAGCAAAGATTATTTAATAATAATAATAATAATAATAATAATAATAATAATAATAATAATAATAATAATAATAATAATAATAATAATAATAATGAACAATGGCATACAATTAGTATACATAGTGCAGAATTCACTTAATGTTATCGTATAAAGCCGCTGATACGTATATTAGATACAAATTACTCAACCAGCGACAACTAGTAGAAAGAAGTAAATCGTTGTTTGGAAACTATAACCCAAACAGCTGGCACCTTTCCAGCTGGTCTTAGTGGCTAGCACGCACGTTATTGGTGGTGTGGGAACCCGGGTTCAATCTCCGGCAGGAGAGCATTACGTACGGTGGTTCAGATTGCACCTTAGGTCTCACAATAGTCTTGATGCGGAACTAAAGTTCAATAAACAACAAAATAAATTGATCAAAGGACAGAATAAGTCAGTGAAATAACATTTTATAATTATAGAATATTATTGCAGTGTGACGAAAGTGAACCCGCATAGCGTGGTCGCCAATGTAACCTTTTGTGTGAGTGGTTCCAGTTAGGACACTCGGTCGAGAAAGTGTTAAAAGAAAAAAAACTTTTTCAGGGCAGTCATTCTGAATAAGGTTTTCCTTATTTACACCAAGATACGTAAGATAATGGTCTTCCATCTTTCCAATTCTTTTCTTTCTCCCCAATTTAGAAGTCTGCACGGGCTTGGGCCGTAAACTTTTAAATATACAACCATATTTCTCGAGCCTTTTCGGGCCATACTTTGTAAATATACTGTACAACGATATATATTGCACCGTTCTTTCTGGAGAGCTTTTAAAGCACAGCTGCAAAATTAAATCTCTAAATTGCTGTAAATAAAAATACAATTTTGTGTCAATTATTAAGTTTCTGAAATTCCGGCTTATTTCGGGCTCATTTGATTATCACGCGAGCTCGGCCCGGGCTCGAGCCTAAATGCTAAAACATATTTCGAACTCGGGTCGGGCCGGGCTCGGCTAAAAATTCCGGCCCGTACGGACCTCTAACCCCAATTCCCTGAGGTAATGTGAGATCGCTGAGTGACGTCATCCCTCATACTATGTGATAGGCTAACATGGCGATAGATGCCGAAAGCCCCTAAATCTAATTCCTAATTTTAATCCGTATGACAAAAAAAAAAAAAAAAGTTCAAAGATAAAGTTTTCGAGAAAATGAAAAAAAAAAAAACAAATTACGTAAACAAAATTGATAGGGTACGAGAACTGTCATTTATTAATGTGAAGCTGGTACGTGGGGCTGCTGCTTCAAAGAAAAAAAAATAATTGGCTAGTGGTATAACACTGGATTCATATAGGAGGAACACGGTAGATCAGTGGTAAAGCGCTTACTCCTGGTACATAGGGTCCCTGGTTCGATCTCCGGTCAAGTAAGTTTGTGGTGGACAACATCGTGTCCGTATTTTTTCTAGGGGCATTTTCACAATCTCATTTCACCAATTCTTCCATCATCATTTACTTGTGGCTTAATCAGCTGTCTCTTTTAGCCTAAAGGGCATAATCGTGCGTAAGGTTAAACTGAAAAATAAATAAGATTTATACAGAATAAAAGCCCACGCTCGTTGAAACGCTGTCCGGTTACCTAAAAGAACAACCTTGAAGAGGCCATTCAGTAACTCTTTAATTTCATCGGACATTACTGCAGCAGATGTTTCTTTAATGAAGGTATTTAAAAGCTCGAGTTTTTGCACAATCCTCTCTATGAATAATAACCTTAGAAAAGCAATTCATCAGGAGATTGTTAACGTAATACATGAGAATCTACGTCGTATCTGACAGATGGAGGCAATGACTTAATCGTCATAGGGGATATTTCCAAAAGGTTGTACGTATTTTAACACATATCTGATTAATTAACCCAACATACTTAGTCAACCCACATTCGGTTGTATTTATCTGTATATGATAGACGACTTTCAAAATGAAAAAATGGAATGAAATCTGTGAGTTATGCCGGTTAGGCTAAAGGAGACGGTGATGATGAGAGATGAGTGAAATGGTGGAATGAAGAAAGTGGGAGGAAACGGGAGAACTCCGAGAAAACCCAAGAGCACGGTATTTGTCCACCACAAAGTCCAAACGGCGCGAGCTGGGATCGAACCAGGGACCCCAAGCATTGGAGGTGAACGCTCTTTCACTGAGACACCGCCCCCCCCGACTTTCAAAATGAGTGAAATTAAATGCTACACCCAATACAAGTGCCTACTCTCTGGATTTAGGTCTCTGACATTATTTTTGTACCAATCGTACTGTGAATCGTTGGTAACTATCGCCTATTTAGTAGAGACTAACTTGACTGCCTTGTTGAGTAGTACTAGAAACGGCATGTTGTCGAATTTGAAAGTAATATTTTCTGCCTTAGCTCGCATCCATGTGTGTATCACTACATTAAAAATCCATAATAAAACAAGGGAAATAAAATTCATTATACATAATGCACATATTTCATCTGTTCAATTCATGCAACAAGTATCAAAGTAAAACAATAAAAAAAGTCATTGTGTTGTTTATTCATGAATATCTGCTCACGCATATACAAAATGTAATATGAAATTATTAAACAGATAAATAATTTGTGCACTGTTCATTGAAACCAATTGTAGTCATTCCAGTAGCCAGAGGGAGTGTAAATATGAAGTACTCATTTATAACATGTATCAAAGCGTACCCAGATGGATATTATTCTACGTTAATACAGGGTGGTAAGAAACTATTTGAAGAAACTTCGGGAGCTGATTCCCGATTCCGAGACTAGCAAAAAAGTCCTGTGGCACTTTGGTCAGGGAGGGACAGTTTCGGCGATATAAGGTGCCGAAATCGTGGGAAAATGAACTTCAGAGGGTTGTAATTCAAAAACAACGCAATGTAGGGAGTGTGGTATAGAACATGACACTCGAAGTCATACCTGCTCGATTGAAAAATGTATGTTTCAAACCTCCGCAAGATGTGTGCAAGGTATATTCCCCAAAGGAACTTATGGGCTCCCTATAACCTGGCAAGTAACCCCTATGTTCCTTTGGGGAACCCCTCGCAGAGGTTTGAAACATACACATCTTGCAGAGGTTTGAAACATACATTTATCAATCGAGCAGGTATGACTTCGAGTGTCATGTTCTAAACTTCACTCTCTACGTTGTGTTGTTTTTGAATTACAGCCCTCATTTTCCCACGCTTTCGGTACCTTATATCGCCGAAACTATCCCTCACTAAAAAAAAAAAAAAGTTCCACAGGACTTTTTTGCTAGTTTCGGTGTCGGGAATCAGCTCTCAAAGTTTGTTCAAATAGTTTCTTACCACCCTGTATACAGGTCAAAGAAAATTACCAAACAAAGATTGAATAAATAGAAAGAACTGTTGTATATTTAATATTCGAATATTTAGTTTACAAGTAATGTTATGTGTACATTACTCATATTCCGATAACATACAAATAACATAATGCTTTGGGAACTCAATATTCATACCAAACATGATTCATATGAACATTCTCATAAAGACCATTTGAGAGCTTTTCAGATTCTTAAAGACATTACAGATAAATGATTATTAACTCCATTGTGTAATATTGTTATAAAGGGTGTCCCATAAAGAATGACACTTTTGAAACCTCCGCCATGTCCGCTCTATTAAGTTGGCAGCACTGAACGTTACAGGATCTTCATCTGTTGTCCTTGTGGTTAGTAGTCAGGGAGTGCTGATAGCGCATGACCGTCATCTGTTTTCTGTATGGATTAGAAATTGAGTGCTTCACGATGGAACACCGTGTTGTCATAGTGAAAACTTATTACAAATTACATTGGGTATTAGTTTTCTTTGGACAATGTTTTCCGAAATCCCCTATTATAATTGATTTTTCTTTCTTCTTCTTTTTCTTTTGTATTTTATAAATAAATATTTAAGTAATAACTTTAAAATGTCATAAATCAATATAAAAAAAGAGAGTAAGAAAGTTTAGCGCGGCGATCCGAATCTTTTATGATTTTTTTTAGAGAAGTTATGGATTAGATGTACAGATGATACTCAAAAATAAATGTTTGTAATTATATATATATAAGAATACGAAAACAATAGTGGGAACAAAAGAATTGTGTCAAGTATAAATGTTGGTTGATTTGATTGAAGGATTAGCACTCCATTCAGCATTGAGGTTGAAGGCCAAAAATACACACGCTAGCCACTATACTATCAATGAGGGCAAGTATAGATACTGGAGAAGAAGCAATATAGGCGGAGGATAAAAATGAAGAGGAGCGAAGTGGGAAGGCGTACCTCCACTTCCAAAAATATCTATGGCGTTCCTAAAAAATTACAATGTTCAAAGACAGGCACGGGGGACGGCGTGACCTCATGCGTCCCCGTATTTTTCAGAATCACTTTATCCCTGAATATAGGAGGCTATTTACCAATACCTAAGTTGTAATATTAACTAATATATGAAGAGTATGCTGTAAAGGTAGCAACAGGAATAAAGAAGTTGAAACATTTAAAAGGGGAAGTTTATTCTGATTAATTTCACCTTTATCTCTATTTTTCTTCTTAATAAAACACTACAAAACAATTTGAAAACATATTTTATTTTTTTTAGGACTTCGTTTCGGATTATCATAAACTCTTTTTCTGCATTATGAATGGGTTTACAAAAGCAGCAATGGAGTTTCATGTGTGTTACTGACTACAACAGTTCACAAAATAAAGAAATATCACACATAATGCAACACAAGCCTACACAGAGTAGGATTTACGATAAGTGAAGAATAAAATGAGATGATAAATGAAGTGAAAAAAAGAAGTTCTAATGTGATTTCAAACTTGCACCCAATTTATGCTGACACAAATTGTAGACTTAACTAGTTAATATAGAGGACGCTGCAAGTTTGATGAATATTTTGATCGTACGATATGCCTTGCAAAGTTAGTGTTTGTGTACGTAATATTTAAAGTTGAACTTTTGTAATACTAGTTACATATGGAATATATTTCCTGTCGCCAGAGTGAAAGAATAAACGGCAACATCTACTGTATTAGTTTGTTTCATCAACCGAAATGCAGTTCGTATATAAAGAATGTTGCCTTCTACATGTGGTGGCTCGTACCATGAATAAATCCTCCTCCAAAGGTTTTTGTTGAAAATACCCCTGATAACTAAATGGCCAATCAGAATCCTCATTTCAAACAATTGACACTCGTTTGTCAACTCCACTTGGAATCTTAGTTGCCACAGTCCCAAATACTGTCCGTTAAATTAGTGGTTTATTCAATGCTCCCAAGAGCATCTTCCTTGTTCTTACGTTGCCTGACATTTGTTTGATCGTAGCTATAGTATTAGGAAGAAAGAACAGGCACAGTGGGTATTAAGACGTTGCAACCTGCAAATGTCGTCAAAAGACGGATGCTGTTGGACAAATCAATATGGGAACTTGAAAGAAATTTGCCGAACTGCATTTCTGTTGAGTAAACGCACTATACGAACAGTGAAACAGTTGCCCTGATCAGTGATTGAAGTTTGGCAGCCCCATGCACTTGTGATTTGCTGTCTGATGAACAAATAACGGTATTTAGTTTTGGCCATGGAAGTCTCAAGGTTTCAAATAAAATTTTGCTATTTATTACACAAAATGTGATGAATTGTGGATAGGGATTATCTGTAGCATATTTGTAATCGTACACTGACACACAAAATGTGTTTTGAAATAAATGGTTAAAAAAAGAACGGATACAAGATAGTATCAGATGTTCATATTCATTTTCTTGAACTTAAAAAAAATTTAGCTCTTTACAAGAAAGTCCGGAAAGCAGTAGATTTACACAAGTATGTTCCTTTTCAATTTGATTATCCCTTGCGAGGCTTAAGTTCTGATTTTGGCGTTATTCATTACCAAAGTTGATATCGAACTTCTTCTTCTTTTTTTTTTTTTTTTTTTTTTACTTTCACCGAAAATAAATGAGTGTATAAAAGGTTATGGAGGAAAGTGGGCCTTCAACCCTCCTTTCTTTTCTATAAGTTTCTTACTTGTTCTTTTGTCTCGTCTCGTTTTTTCTTTCTTTCTTCAGTTCACAGGTCCAGGTGGCGTTATAAATCCTGCTGGACTCTTTCACTTTCCCCTTCCCGTCTCCAGTACATTTTCTCTCTTGCAAGGAAACCCTTCGGAGGCTCATATTTTATCCTGTCCCGTTTATTTTTCCTCACTGCAGCCAACCATGTTGCAGGCGTTCATTAGGCTTTTCTACATTTAAGAAAGGAAAAACACGCACAACAGAGGCGAAATCTCCTCCCTAAGTGGTTGCGACGTAGTAGAGAAAGCCTTACTCTTAAAAGCCAAAGGAGGGGTTCTGATACAGATGTACAAGCTCTGTTTCGTTTCGAAAATCGTATTAAAACTTTCACTGGAAGAGAAACGAAGAATTACTGATTTGTTATCAGAAGATAGAAGAATCTGCGAAATAAGTGTGTGTGCATGTGCGTTTCTGTTACAAAAAGAAAGAAAGAATTACATAGAATGGACAATATCTTGAAAGATAAATGCTATTTAGAGGATTCCACTCTACTTGGAAGCTTTGCTCAACTGTCCGGGAAGAATTACTGCCCTGGCAATCCCTGTTTGCTTTGTACATTAAAACGCTCAGTAGTAATACAATGGTCACAAAACAAAACTTGAATGGAAAGACTGTTCATAAGTAAGGAATTTCAACAGAACATACGTCAGGGGCGGATCTAGGACCGACTTTTGGGAGGCTGTGGGTTGTCATACTGCTACTTTTAAGGGCTCCAAACTTTGAGATGGGTTTTATTTATATATATAAAATATGAAAGTTTCCTCTTCTGGGGGGGGGGGGGGCGATCGCCCCGATCGCCCCCCTGGATCCGCCCCTGACATACGTAAATAGTGTCTTATGGCTACTTAATATATGTTTCAGACATACTTGCTGAATTTCGAAGCAGAAAGAACATCACAAATATTCCCACATATATTGTTAAAGGAAAGAGAACCTTTCCACCATTAGAAAAAGGCAAAATGGCCCACGGACGTCACGAAGATGACACACATTTTTCTGACTTTGGTGATGTAACAACTATTATTCTTTGGTTCGCCCAGGTACCCATTTTAACCCTTAATTACTAACCATTTGTATAATTACATTATTACTAACTTCGGGTGTATTTTCACCCTATATTCAATGCAGCAGTCAAATTTCTGAAGTACGTACACTTCCACCGCCACTAGCACACTGAGTGGTAAGAAAAATTTAAAATACACCGAAGGATAGTTTTGTAGGTGCTAACTTCTTTTGGCGGTAAACGAAAATAATTTTCTTAGGTGTTTTTTCACCCTATGTTAGTATTTAAGGGTTAAAGAGGTTGTGGAACGAAATTACATGTTTGGAGATGGAAGCCTTACCGACTACGTTATACCGGTTCTTTTGAAATAAATATCTAATGTGTAGAGGATAATTGATATCTTCATCATCATCTCAAGTCAGCAATTTTTCATTGGCTTAACATACCATTACACTCTTTCCTATCCTGAGCTAGACTCTTCATTTTCGTGTTCTTTTTCTTCCCCGCATATTATACTATTTGGTCTGTAAATTTGAATCCCTGCCTTTCCTTCTTTCATTTCTTCCACAGCTAATATGATTCTTCCATGCCTCATAATGTGTTCAATCGTCCCGTATCTTCCTTTCGAAATAGTTTCTATCATTTTCAACACTCTTTCACTTTATACTTCATCCATTCATCTAATTTTAACATCTTTCTAAAGCACCACATTTCGAAAGTTTCTATTCTTTGTTTTTCCTGCTCTCCTAGAGTCCATATCTTAAGTTCATACAATACCATACTCAAATACGTACACTTTAATTAGCCTTTTCTTAAGTTCTATACCAATATTTCAGGTTGGAGTATTCTGTTTCGCATTAAATGTTTTCCTCGTTTGAGCTAATCTCGTTTTTATATCTTGTTTCCACCTATTCCTTGCTTTTTTTGATCTTGTTATTCTTTGTGTGACCCGTTGCTGAATTGTTGCTCCTTCTCTCCCTCTCCATCTGTGTCAATTGTTGACTTCTGTCTTTTGTACAGAATATATGTTGTTCTTCGCTCCTTATAGTTTATTTCTGATTTCTTCAGAATCTTATACATTATGTTTCATTCTGCATTATCGAATGCTTTCTCCAAGTCCACACATGCTACCTGTAGATTGCTTTCCCACTCAAATTCTTTCTTATATCGATCCTCCTAATGTAAGCATTACTTCCTACATTCTGGTATTCTTCCTGAAACCAAACTGATCCTCTGCTAGTACTTCTTCTATCTTGGCCTCTGATCTCCTACAAACTATTTTTTGTCACAATATTTCTAGCAAGAATAAGTTAGCTTATCGATCTGCGATTTTCGTATTTCTCAGCAACTACTGTTTCTGGTATTGCCCTGTTCATTATTGCACACTCTGAGTGTCTGGAGCCTTCCTTGTAAATGTTGTTAATTAGTTTATGCAATCTACCTTAAACTTCAAGGCTTATGCTGATGGTGTAAATCTGATAGGGGGTGATGTAAGGACAATATAAATAAATTCAGAGTTTTTATTAAACGTCTGCAGGAGCATGGGTTTAAACGGACTCGTCGTGACCGTAATAGTGTAAATTATGGTTATGTTAAAATTTTCGATATATTTTATCAAATATTGTTTTCGATAACGTGAACACTTTCAAATGTCTAGAACCGATACTAACAGATCAAAACCATATCCACGAAGAAATTAAATCAACTTTTAGCACTTTACCCTCCTGAAATATTACGCCCCAAACATGGCATCAAAATCACAAACTTCAGATTTCGGACCCCATAAATCTATGGTGCCAGTAGTATCATAGGTGTAGATATTTCTGCGGACTTTTTGCATGCAATAGTATTCAGCACAGAACTTATAACCCTCCCTACTTTATGCCATTCCAAATGACTGTCTCTTTAAAAGTGTAAATTTCTGCACTTTTTCTAGTGATTTCATGTATTGGTTCGCAACCCTACATATTTATTTAGAAGCAAGAGTGTATATTTTCCGTGTATCTCAGTCTCTCCTTTAAACATTCGTTTTTGTTTGGTGTTCATCTGATTCGTACGTCCTCAGCAACTGTAGTTTTCGTAAACGCTTGCAAATGCAAAAATTGGCACTCCACCGACAACAAAGATGGCCGCCATTGAGAAACATTTGTATATACATACCACAACGTGAATGATGTTATTGACCTTTTCATACACACGGTTCATCACATTCCAATTTCTGTAATTTTCGGAGGTGGTCGAGGAACCATTTTCGCCATCTTTGGACCACTTCAGATGGATTGATTTTTTTCTTATTTTAACCATGCGACGAGGGGAATTGACTCTAGTTAATAGCAAAATCTAGTATTCATCTAAGTGTTCACACGAATAATTACACGACCATTGTAATGGACACGAAGACAGAAGAGGTTCATATTTGTTTGCCAGTGTGCTGTACACTCATGTCCAAAATTATTGTCGTATGTCTATAAATATGTTGTTGTAGGAATATAATTTGAAACGAATTCACCCGGTATTTCTTATAATGTTAGTACGTGTATAATCGGCAAACACATGTATGTGAAAAATTTCATTTTAAAAGAGCAGTAAATAAGAACAATAAAACGAAAATAAAACTTTCTTGTCTATTTAACAACATTTTGTTTTACTCATTCTAATTTTCGTATTTATGTACATAGTGTTTACAAAATCCAAAGCAGTAATACAATGATAATGTATTTACGGATATCAAAGCATGGTAACATGTCAATGATCTGACACATTTTCCCTTTTTGTGAAACCAGATTAAGAATAATGATAACGCTACACGCTCTTTTCTATAGTACTTTACAAAATACACAGGAATGAAAAAAAAATCGATTTTGTTTAAAGAGCTAGATAAAGTAATTGAAATGCATACACGAATGTACAGAGTGATCTATTAAAAGAAGAAGGTAAAAAAAAGGAGGGAAGTGAAGGGGAAAGTTATTCGTTGAGAAGACAAAACTGAATTTGATTTCATTACAAACAAAGCGAATTGTAACAAAAGGGACCAATTAGAGAGAGCGATGGTATGAGCTGTTTGTGGAACGCACAAAAGAGAAGATGACGAGGAAAAACAGGTGAATTCTATGGGGACGCATTGTAATTATCGGATGCTGACGTTAAAGAGAAAATTTTTGAAAGGAAATGAGAGAGGAGAGAGAGCCTAAAAGAAGGAAGGAAATCTATTTAAAGGAAGAATGGAATAATAGAAAGTTTTTCTTCTTACGCCATTGAGAGCTTGTCTGTACTATATATTATGACTTGCAGCAGAGATGATCGATTCATCGTTTGATCTATATTTTTAAATAGAAATCCAACCATGTCTTACGTCTTTATTAACTTAGTGTTAAAGGAAGGTTTTTACTAGAATATAGCTCAATACGTTCAACTTAAGGACATTAACTTTCGTAATGTTACTGGTATAAAGAGTTCTTTGAGAATAATGGAGCAACCAATAAAGGAATACTTTTATGTATATAAGTTTAACATTACTAACTTTGCAACTACGTATCATCAAAATAACGGATTATACTTCAAGTTCATTACTTATAATTTCTGTCAACGATAGTCACATTGAAGGAAACTAATAGATGGTTGGAAAGGTTTCTCGGATTTTAAAATATTTTAAGGTTTTTATATTAAGAGTGAAAAAATAAAGAAACTTTTAAAAAAACAATTCTTTCATAGAAGGCACTAAACGTAGAAGATATGTTCTCATGTTCGAACCAATGTTCTTTTACGCTCTTGGACGGCACTAATTATGAAACTATGCATTTTTCTCACACGCTAAGAAAAACTATTTTCTTATTTTGAGTTGAGCGATTTTCCAGTTTAGTGTCTCTTACAGCAGCGAGGCTATACAAGACATGGACCTACAGTTTAATGTGGGAACCGAACCTCATGAGCTTTCGTGGGGAATTTTATTTTGATGTGAGGATTAACCTCTTACAGTTTGGGGTAAAATGAAGCATTATGACTAAGACAAAAAGCATAAAGAGCTTTTCTGGACACCAAGGAAGTAGTTTGCTATATTGGCTTTTACATTGAGTTTTATAAAAGCATTATTTTAAAAAAATGTGGGTACTATTAATATTATTTTCTTAACTTTCTTTTTTTTATTTCATAGATTCAATTAGTTCTTGATTGAAATTTAGGAGAGGGATATTATACAGGGTGGCCCAAAAGTAGGTATACAGTCTCGTACTGACCACCTCATGGTATTTTATATAATTTACTTATTGTTACCCATACAAGTACTGACTTAGTTTCTTTATTAGATCTTATTTCTGTAATCTGGAACCCATCACAAGAGCAATACAGACACCAACTGGAAAAGGTCCAATCTAAATTTATCAAATACTTGACGTACAAGACAATTGGAATCTATCCATATTATGAAAATTATCTAACATTAATAGGCAACTTCTGTATCCCTACACTTGAACAAGGGCGAAATGTGACAGATATGATTTTTCTCCATAAAATAGTACAAAACGAATTTAATTGTACGGATCTCATATCAACATTAAATTTTCATGTCCCGACACTTAAAACTCGTGCTAATAACTCTGGTCTGTTTTATTGCAAAAAAGCAAGGACCAACGTATTATTGAAATCGCCAATTTGGAGAATGTGTTCTACATATAACAAAATATGTATCAAACCTAAAGAAATTGACATCTGCAATATGAACTCTATGTTTAAGAAAACTATGGTAAATGTATTATGTACTACACCGACACTATAATTGGGCTTATGCCTGTTGTGTTGATGGCAAATAAATAAATTATTTGTTTTTATTCTTTTTTCACTCATAATGCCAAACTTGATCAACGCAGGACTGTATACTTACTTTTGGGCCACCCTGTAGTAGTCCCTGATACATAATTGTATCCATTAATACACCCTAGTTATATATTTCATGATCTTAAAATTTGACGAAAGAACCCCTTCTTCTCCTTTTAACGCATTGTGGAAGTAATTAACTTCTCCACTAGAGGTATGACATAAAAGTGTCGAACTAGCGTGAAACCACTCCGCCTTTTATTGAAGTAGTGTTTAATTATCTGATGTTACTAAGCATATACGCACTTTAATTTCATTAGCAAAACTGAATTAATTTTGTATTGAAGTGATAAACTAAAGCAAAAATTATGTATAAATATTCTACTGTCATCGGGTTTACGTACTTATACAAAATTTCAAAGCTATAGTTATCCTGTTAGGTACGTGGGATTTAAGTTGCAAGATTTGATATTAACAAATAGGAAGAAATCTAGGAGAAAAGGGTTATAAAAAAAGATCCATATATTAATTGATATAAAAATATTTGCAGCTACTTTTAGTAATCTACATATTTCCATCTTCTATCCCTTAAACAATAAACAGAGTTATGATATGAAGTTATCGATCCTATGCATTGTATATTATATGTGTACTAAGAGTAATTCCACGTTTTGTATTTGCCATCAGTGTGTGTAATTAGTGACATCATGACAGTTGGCAGGTGATGTTTCACTTGTAGCGGATGTGTTGATAAATGTTGATTTTTTTTACCGTAAGTGCTTTTTTTTTTACTACTTTTCATTCTTTTGCTTTGAATTATTTATTACCCAAATTGTTTATACTATTGGCTTGCCAGTGATTATCTAAACTCTACTTCAGTTTGTGGTGTGTTTCCCGTTTTACGTGGAAACTAAATGGTAGAAGTGAAAATATATAATAGAAAAGTTCATCATATACTACAGTTAATACTCTTCTCCCGAAAGATTAGGCATAATAGCTATATCTGTTTGTTCTACATCTAAGATGATATCTTCTCGTCAGTTCGATAATATCTCGATTGATTTGAGACAATTTTCAATTTTTCCCTATCCTGATCCCCTTTTCATTTCCATGTACTTTTTCTTAGCTTTCACTCTTCCCTATCCTGAGCCACACTTCTCATTTCCATGTACTTTTTTTAACTTTCACTCTTCCCTATCCTGAGCCACATTTTCTATTTCCATGTACATTTTCTTAGCTTTCCACTCTTCCGTATTCTGAGCCACACTTCTCATTTCCATGTACTTTTTTTAACTTTCACTCTTCCCTATCCTGAGCCACATTTTTTTATTTCCATGTACATTTTCTTAGCTTTCCACTCTTCCCTATCCTGAGCCACACTTTTTTTTTTCATTTCCATGTACATTTTCTTAGCTTTCCACTCTTCCCTATCCTCAGCCACAATTCACATTTTCATGTACTTTCTTCTTTTCTACATCTTGCATTATTTCGTACGTATATTCAATCTCGACCTTCCTATAGATATATTTCTTTCTGGATTTCTCTTCATAGCTAATAGCGTGATTTCTCCATATATTATAGTGAGTCCAATTATTCTATTTCTTCTTTTCGATGAGAACAGTCTCTGGTACACTCCATTTTTCTCCTACCTTTTGCAACACTATTCCATTTGGTGTCTTATTCATTCATTTCATTTTCAACTTTCTTCTATAGCACCACATTTCGAAGGCTTTCATTCTCCTTTTTACTTCTTCTCCTAGATTCAGCGCTTGACATCCATACAACGCCACACTCTACACGTATACTTCCATCAGCTTTTTCTTCAGTTCTAAAACGGTGCTTCTATTTCGAAGTTTTTCTTCGGCTGAGCTATTCTGGATTTTACTTCTTGTTTTTACCTATTATCGCTTGTTATAGAGATAATAATATAAATTTTTATTAGGGCTGTAGGGAAAACAGAAACGAAAAGAAAGTTAATTGTTTTAACCATTTATTTGGGCACCCGATTACTTTTTGAAACCATAAACTGTAGCAAGTTTCACTTCCATGGTTACCAGAGCTCTGGAATTTTGTACAGATACGTATACTGGATGGCAATATTCATGTAATTTTCACCCTAACTTATTTTCTGATTGTAAAAGTTATTAGGATAAAATTAGTAATTAAGTGATTAAGTTAATATATTATTATTAGGGATGGCCAAAATTTTCCGGAATCCGGATTCCGGAAATTTTGTTTTCCGGAATCGGAAAATTTACTTTCCGGAATTCGGAAAAATTCCGGAATTCGGAAAAAATCCGGATTTCGGAAAAAAATCCGGAATTTGGAAAAATTCCGGAATTCAGAAAAATTCCGGAATTCGGAAAAATTCCGGAATTCAGAAAAATTCCGGAAATCGGAAAAATTCCGGAATTCAGAAAAATTCCGGAAATCGGAAAAATTCCGGAATTCAGAAAAATTCCGGAATTCGGAAAAATTCCGGAATTCAGAAAAATTCCGGAATTCGGAAAAAATCCGGAATTCGGAAAAATTCCGGATTTCGGAAAAATTCCGGATTTCGGAAAAATTCCGGAATTCAGTAAAATTCCGGAATTCAGAAAAAATCCGGAATTCGGAAAAATTCCGACGTTCGGAAAAAATCCGGAATTTAGAAAAAATCGGAATTTTTCCGAGATCCGGAATTTTTCCGATTTTACTTTCCGGATTCCGGAAAGTAACAATTCTGGAATTATCCATCCTTAGCTAATAGCTGTTAAAAGAGAAACACAATAATGAATAGGCTATATATACTGTATTAATTTCTTGTAGTTGGATATGTCTTTATCATTTACGTAGACAATTGCTACTGCAGTTATTTACTACTTTATGAGAAAGGTCTTATTTTCACACACAAAAAAGTCGCCGGTATGTCTCAAACATTATCGCGTTCCCACCTGCAGCTGCTCCAAAGCACTGCAAACTACTTTCTAACCAGGCGAAAGGCAGTGAAGGAAAATAAATCTCAACAAATATTCTAATAACATTCGCTTATTGTCAACATACCTACAGTGAGCGCAGAAAGTGTTCGTACACCGTGCATACTTTATATTGAAAACAGCCAGCATGAGAACGGGAGGTGGAAAATATATATATAAGCAGAATTAAGACTACACATTCATACATTTTATTTCTATATACAAGAGAAAGGCCAAACAAACACAATCACTGTTTTGTTCAGAAGAAAAGAGAGAATTCCTTTTTTGTAAACGCAAAAAGTCACCGTACAACTGGAAGACCAAGAGTGTTGAGTGAACAAGTTAAACGTTACATTATTAGGAAAAGAAAAAAGGTTCCAAAAAGTAGTGCTGTGCAATTGGCAACGGATCTGGAAACACGCAGTGTTAAAGTATCAGCCCGTACAGTGCGGAATATTTGCAGGGTATCATGGTCGGATAGCCAGGAAAATGTTCTGGGTGAACAAGACAAATCGTATAAAGAGATTAAAGTTTGAAAAAGAGTATAAAGATAAGGGATCAGGCTTCTTTCTGGAATAGGGTCATATTTTCGGACGAAAGTAAATTTAATTTTATCGAGTCCAATGGGAGGCGTATGGTATGGCGCAAGGTGAATACAGAGATGAATCCTCAAAATCTCGTTCCTAAAGTAAGACACGGAGGAGGGTCCGTGCTCGTCTGGGGTTGTATGAGTGCCTCAGGAGTGGGTCGTCTCCACCTTATCGATGGAGTGATGATCCACAAAGTGTATATTAACATATTAAAGGAATATCTCCATACTAGTGCGCAGAAGATGGTTCTTGAAAACAATTTATTGTTCAGCAAGACAACGACTCCAAACATACAGCGGAAAATACTCGATTGTGGCTACTCTATACAGGGGCGGATCCAGGACGGACTTCTGGGGAAGGGGCGGTCGGCAGTAATACTGCTACTTTTAAGAGCTCCAAACTTGTTATGGATGGGTTTATTTATATATAAAATAAGAAAGTTTCCTCTTGTGGGGGAAGCGATGGCCCCAATCGCCCCCCTCTGGATCTTCCCCTGAGGTTTGCTATCTTTCTCAAAGACTTACCCTTCTTATGCACTTTAATAATTACTTTTCTTGTCTCCTCATTTGTTTCTGTTCAGTTGCTTCCCATTTCGACAGCCCACCGTGCAGTTTTTTCACTCCTATTCACAACTAAACTCATTCTGTTACTCGTCATGCTATACAGAGGTGTATACTCAGGTGAACATTAGTGAACCCCAGTTGTGGTATCTTTGTTTCGTATTCGTACGTCAGGTGTACGATCACTTTTTGCGTCTACTCTATATATTTTCTACGGAATTTATTTACTTCTGACCATTAAACTTGTCTTTGTGGTTATTTATTGATATATTCATAAAGCTTAGTTTTCATTATTCATATTGTGTGTGTTATTACACTTCTTAAATTTTCTGTTTCTTTTTCGCAGGCATTCTCGTTTCAATAGCATAGGTGTACGAACACTTTCTGCGCTCATTGTATGTACAGTAAATACAAATTTATAATTTTTGACTTTACGAAGTATACAATGTAATTGTTCAATAATTAACATAAGCAGGCATTCATTAATTTATATTAATATAATAGTTAACAAAACTAATAAGCGGGTGATTGATGACTCAGTGGTAGAGTTTTCATCTATGGTATTCTAACCCAGGACATGTGGGTTTTCGATGGCTAATTTTGTGTTCGAAAATTTTCCCGGTGGTACTCTTGGTTCCCTTTCTTATATTTGTTCCATCATCACTCATTAACGAAGTTTATCAAAACTCTATAGCCATATATTCATTCTGTCCGTCAGTGAAACAAACAGTCTCAAGAACTATCTGATGGATTACCAATCAATTTTGGCCATGATGTACAGAGTCAATAGTTAAGAATCGAGTTCCCTGATGAATGTAATATTCAAACCGGAAGCGGTACAAATCAACCATTTCCGGTTTTAACGTTAATCATTATATAGTAAATATGGTAATAGATAGCGAGAAGCGGTTTCCAGTAATCGACATATATAACATTCATGTAGATAGAATGTTACCCAGTTTGTGCATCTGCTGAAAATAATGAGCTTAGGTATTTAGAGAGCATTTTCCGCTTTAGAAAATGTGTGCTTGGTAAAGAATGTAGAGAATTAGCTGAGTCAGGCACGTAGCTAGAATATGGTAATAGGAAGGGGGGGGGGTCTGTCACGAAATACTGTGGTTATTTACCAGCGGCTCAATCATTCTAAACTATTTTATTGGCAATATATATTGGTTCGTTTAGCCAAGATTTCTAATGGGGGCATGATATGAAATACTGTGGTTACACACCAGAGGCTCGATCAATCTAAATATTTTACTGACAACATACCCATATTGATTGGTTAGGACAATAAAATGAGGATATATTAGTAAGTATTTTAATAAGAAGCTATGAAGAAATCTCGAGTAAAAGAATATAAAAAAAGTATTGAAAAAGATATCGTCTTCCGAGGTCATTCGAACGGTGTCGAGAATTTTGCGTCTGGGAAATTTGCGCCCTACCTCAAGAACAGGGAAAATTGCGCCTGCGATGTACCTCCACCGGGAAGTTTGAGCCCTGCGAAATAAAAGAACCTACTGGAGCTTACGCATTTCCTCGGAGGGGCTGACATTACAGCATAAACAATCCTCCCCCCACAACCATGCCATTTGTGATTTATTTTCATTGTGGCTATATAAGGGGAGAATAAACTTCAATATAAGCCAAAAGAACACAACGGATCAACGCAATCACTGCTTCTTCCAGAGATGATTTTGGGGGAACACTGGCCTCCCCAGAGCTCTCAGAGTGCCCCCTCGGAGGAGACCAAAATAATACGTCTATAATATAATAATAAATAGAATAGTACCAGCAGTGATCCCCCTCCGGAATACTAAATGTGCCCCCCGGAACATTTTTCCTGAAAGAACGACTGAACGCAATTGTGTGTTTGAAGTGTAATTCCAGCAAGTAAACACACTGTACATAGTTTTCTTGATAATATTACTGAACTGATTTTACATTCACTTTACATTTTCTTTTCTATATTTTGTGTCCTGAAAAGCCAAACAACTCGCAAGGATTGTGAACAGAGATATCTGGGTAGAGCCAAACAGCCTTTTGTAGATTAAATTATACTCTTTGATTATATTAATAAATAATTATATATCAGTCATTTATACGTTTATTGTAAATTTTGTAGTATAATGAAAAATTGTATTTGTATGGATTGCCCTTTAGTGAACGAAAATTGTATTTTTTTTCATTTGTTCGGAATATTATAACGGATGGAGTAACTCACTGAGACGATGAGAGGCAAGCCTAGTTCAAGTGCGAGTGGAAGTTACTTTACACAATACAATAAGAAGTTGAATTGTAGGGTGCTAACATCCCAGTGCAAATATATAGCCGGCGCATTTTCCCCTCTTTTTGGGGTAGGGCGCAAACATCCCAGTGCAAATATATTGCGAGCGCATTTTTTCCTATTTTTGTGGTAGGGCGCAAATTTCCCGGGCGCAAAATTCTCGCATTCAAGGAAAATATAATGTCCGTGAAGTTGACAAGCCACTTATGTCAGACTCCAATTTCGACTTTAAACGTCGCTAGTGCTACGTTAGTGTTCGATAGTGACGCAAATCGTTAGTACTCCAACTGCATGCCAACACGCCCACTTCTAAGAATCATCTCAAAAATGAGGTTAACCGTTAGAGTAAGTAAGTGCTCATTGGTGCCATTAAGATTAACGTTAAAGCCTCCATCGTACGGCCCTTTGAGTAATAATAACACCACGTTTTTTGCTAGTCTCAATGCGTCCCTATATTCTCGCGAACATTCTGACGTGCCCAAGTTAGTTACTTTTTGGGGGGGGGGCTATTGTTTATCTGTTATTGTTTATTGTTTATTACTAGTCTGCAGAGTAGTCCTTACATTAATATGCCATTGTCCTTGATAATCATTGCGTATTTACAAGCAATTTGTTATTACTGTTAGAAGATATCAAAAAACAACAGATAAAATCTACTACTTAACGGTTCATATTTTTCTTTTACAGTACATAAACGATTAATAATAATAATAATAATAATAAGACTATTCCAGCATAAAAGTTATCAATTGCATCACACTGGCAACAAGCGACGCATATTTTAACTTCATAAAAAATCGTTTCTCACGATTTTCTGGAAAACTACGTATGATAACATCTTCATTATGTCAAGTTGTTTATCTCAGTGTGATATATGTCTTACCTCTGGACAATATCACAGTAAAACAAAAATTAAATATTAGGAGTACATCGTACTTTTGGACTACATCTCATTAACCATGGGAAGATTGAGTAGTGTATACTTTAGGATGTAAGTTTCAGCTTAACTTGCATCATACATTCTTAGGATTACAAAAAGGAAATTTGTTCGTTTGCATTTGAACAAAATTCTTAGGATTACAAAAAGAAAAAATAATTTTTCCGAAATCCGGATTTTTTTCGAATTCCGGATTTTTTCCGAATTCCGGTTTTTCCGAAATCCGGAATTTTTCCGAAATCCGGAATTTTCCCGAATTCCGGATTTTTTCCGAATTCCGGATTTTTTCTGAATTCCGGATTTTTTCCGAATTCCGGATTTTTCCGAAATCCGGAATTTTTCCGAAATCCGGAATTTTCCCTAATTCCGGAATTTTTCCGAATTCCGGAATTTTTCCGAAATCCGGAATTTTCCCGAATTCCGGAATTTTTCCGAATTCCGGATTTTTTCTGAATTCCGGATTTTTTCCGAAATCCGGAATTTTTCCGAATTCCGGAATTTTTCTGAATTCCGGATTTTTTCCGAAATCCGGAATTTTTCCGAATTCCGGAATTTTTCCGAAATCCGGAATTTTTCCGAATTCCGGAATTTTCCGATTTTACTTTCCGGATTCCGGAAAGTAAAAATTCCGGAATTGGCCATCCCTAATTATTATGTATAATTCTGTTATGCAACCAAAAACTCTCAGGAGTTGAGATGTACACTCTAACTTTCAGGGGCTTTTTCGTAAATGACGTTTGACGTTTCAGATTGTGAAGCTACGATAAATTCAAGAATAAATTGTATGTCAAATGCATAATAAAAAGTAAAGAAAATAACCGTAAAATACTGCTTAAACTATGCTTTTATAAAATGTACTAAAATTTAGAACACATATGAAGTAAAATGAAGAAATTATAGTAATACTGAAAGTATTTGGCGCGATTTAATGTTTAAGTGATATCCTGATTCGAATAAAAATTTAACTGTGGAAGAACACGCAATGCTTTCAGACTTACTGTCATTTCTACATTTTACCACGCGAAAAATCTCTGTTTCAGTGGATTTTATAAGACTATTTTATGATTGTTATCATATTAAATACTTAAATACCATTGAATGTAATTAAATAAGTACGCAATCATTGTGGATAAACTAACATTCCTCTTAACAATGTGTTGCAATGCCTTTCTACATAAAGCAATGATGAAGACAATATATTCACTAAACACGTTAATACGATATTTGTTTGCTTTAATCTATTGAATTTATTAATACATTAGGTTTTTTTTTAGTCTTAGAAGGCAAGCTCAAAGTCCGTCACCTTCTCTTAAGTATAAAATAATCAAACTATGTAAACTGTGATTATATAAACTGTAAATATGTATAGCGAAATTGCAATGTATTTCTTTCTTGTTCATGTAATATAAACAATTGCTGATACAAGTGATTATACCATTGAAGATGCACTTAGGTTCACGAAAGACCCAGAACAGGGAAAACGTCTGAACTGATGCGTATGCATTGGCTAATCTAGCCCGGGGCCGGGGGGCTAGGTCCCTCAGTTTTTCGAGCGACATAAATAATTGAAGCTATTATTTATACATTTTTGAAAGTTTATAATGATCTAATGATATATCATTCACAGTCTGGGTTCTGGTTGCCCCCCCAGTTTTCACCTTCTAAAAAAACCTCTGTGTGTATGGACTTTCAGCTACGATTCGGACAAGACCCCCCCCTCTCCAAAGAGAACACTTTTTGCGTTGGGAACAGAAACTGTTTTCTAGCTGCAGTGTTAAGGATACACCACGAAGTGATAGACCATCAACAAGAAAGAAACAATGCAGAGAGGTCGCGGTGTCAGTGGAAAGATCACCAATGAAGTCAACTCGCAAACTCCTTTAGCGGAACTTGGTTTCATGGTCAACTCCGCACAAACACATAAAACACGACTTTAAATTACATCCATATCGACCAAAATTTGACAAGAATTATTTGACAATGAATTAAACCGAAAGAAGGAGACATGTGACGCACGTTTTCAGGTACTCGACACTATACCAAAACGAGGAAAAGTGAATTTTAGTGATGAGTGCGCCATATACTGAAGCTCCCGAGCAAGAAATGTTATTTTCTTGTTAAAAGATAACCTTTATTTTTTTTATGAGGAGATTGAGAATAACCCTTACCATGTTATAATATGGGCTGGTGTGGACAGAAACAAAAAAGCGGTACAAATATATTTTTGATGGGACTGCCAACCAACATCGATATCTTAATATCCTAATAAACTAGTTCATTCCCCTTTTGGAACTCGACAGGTGATGGGAACATACTGGTTTCAGCAGAAATGTTGCCGAACAACGTTATTCTATGAATTGAAAGAAGCTGTGAGATTTGCTTTCAGATGGGTTTCTCCAGCAACGCTGAAAAGAATATCCTACAGAACCAGCGACATATTATTTTGTGTTCGGAACACGATGAGGCCCATATTGATGAGTTATACCTTTAGACATAAAAGCAACAAGTATCCATTACACATAAAACTCAATCAATAGTATGTTATGTACGTACACTCATGTATAAAATGATTGTCGCATATCTATAACTGTCTTCTTGTAAGAATATAATTTGCTAATGATTTTGCAGGGGGCTTTTAATACTGATACTATGTGTGTATAATCGGGAAATGTATATTTGTGGTAAAAATTACAGGAAAAGAATTATAAATACGAAATGTAGAGTGAGTAAAACAAAACGTTACTAAATGGACAAGAAAGTATTATTTTCGTTTTATTGTTCTTATTTACTGCTCTTTTGACATGAAATTTGTCACATACATATCTTTGCCGATTATACACATACTAACATTATAAGAAATACCGGGCGAATTCGTTATTAAATTATATTCCTACAACAACATATTTATAGACATGCAACAATAATTTTGGACACGAGTGTACATTTATAGTTAAAATTAAAGTTTGCATAGTTTGAATATTTAGCACTTCAAGGAAGAGTGACAGGACTTTGTACCCACCTTGTAGTTGATATATCATTTCCGAAGTTATCTTAACAGTGGAAGCACACAAAATAAATAGTTTTTTTTTTTAATTATTTCAAGTAACTTTCTCGAATATCAGACATCAGTTGTAAATCGTAATACTTACATGGTCGGCACTTGTAGGCAATCTCGACATATTTCCTGATCCCAGGACAAGGGTCTCCACCGAATGTCTTTGGAGACGATTGGAACTTGCACATCCTCTTCTTTTGGCAGGCTTCCACCACCGTCTGCAACAGAGAGTACTAAACACGTCATTCAGATCAGCTGTCGAACAAAGCCATCAAGGATAAATAATCATAGAGAAAACAACAATAATACACATAACTTAAAAAAAATTGTTTTCTTAAAAAGTGTGTTTTTCTATGTGCAACAGTTAATACATAAAATATGAAAGAGCAATAGAATTCAAAAATGCAATGTGAGAAATATGTTTTTACCGCGCACTAGAACATATTATCTATATTTCATGATGCAGTACATAAAAGAGATGCAGAAACAACACTTGGTACGCAACTCTTTTGTAAAATCCTAATAAATACGCCTAAAAATAATGTTACGTTTAAAGCGCTGGTTTCAAAACTTGGTGGTCACGCAGCCCTCTACTTTTCTGTATGACTTTACTAAAGATTTAATAATAATACCTGCCAATTTCGATTTTTCTGTATTATTTTAAAAGGAGTACTCAGCAATTTACGTGTATTGTTTTAAATCAAAAAAATATATGAAATTGAAATGTAGAAATGAATACGAAATAATGGGCATATTTTTGTTGGTGATCTCACATGTGCAGTTTAATCATAGTAGCGAAACATTACGTTCTGTATTTTGCTGGTAACTGCAGTTTCAAATTTTGAATAACACTTAAACATGAAACCCATTTGACACATGAAACCTATCCTGGAAGAATGAATAGAAAAAGACCTAGAAAATGACAATATCAAAACAATTTACTACATTAGTCTTATAGACCAGATTGCAATCCTTTAATTTTATATATTAAAAAGATACCTATAACTTTCGGTGGTAAGCACACTCATAGAGGAAAATATTGCCGAAGAGATAATGTAGTACTCTAACACTCAAAATATTTTACATTTCTTGTCAGAGAGCAAAGATAATTTGAAGATACTCAATTGGGAAAAGTAGAAAGTCTATTTTCAAACTATTAATGAAAACTCCAACAATCTTTTTCTTTTTTTTTCTTTTCTTGTACGTGTTCCCTGTCTCAGAATAAAACGATTACATTGTGTTTAAGGCTGAAATATAAATATATGATTAATCTAAGAAAAAAAATATGTTCCAAACATCGAACATGGGTTACTCGTCAACAAACCAGTGACTTGAAAACAGTTGAGACTTTTTTTTTCTGATTATTTTTTTTTTATTCATGGCGCAATTAATTGTGGTATTTACATTATGAACTCATACATCAGGAAAGCAAGTAAAGAGCCTTTAACATATCAAGCTCATATAGCTATATATCTCCTGAGACGCAATTCTTGGTATACTAAAGAGAAAAGCATACAATACATGGCAGTTCAGAGCATAGGTATAAACTCTGAAGTACAACTAAGGGACCCACTGAAGATCGATACGTAAACCGGGTCTTAACATGTCAGAGATTGAATTCCATGAAAAACTATCAATGAATTTTTTCATAAAACCCAGTGATTTCACTCTAAAACTATCTAAAATTTGTAAGAACGGAATAAATATCACTCTCAGTGGGCATTATAATAAATGATTTTAATGGGGATTTACATGGAAATTACATTTGAAACTATAGGTATTTTAGAAATCTGTCTATAAACTCGGGTTAAAAGAAATATGATATAAGAGAAACATGACACACACTTGGCTCAGTGTCAGCTACAGCTAATGTCGTGTAAGGTATTGCAACTACTTGTAAAATCAGTTATCAGAATCTTATAAAAATGATTATGTACTGTAAAACTCTTCTAGTTTAGATGAACGTCTAATACAAAACGATCAATAACACAAATACCCAGTTCACGGAATAACAGCTTATATTAAACATACTTTTTATACCTTGATTATTTTGGATCAATCACATAATCGAGATTTTTAAAAAAATATATCAGCTACCATATAGATGCAGATATTATAGTAAGAAATATAGTCTTGCCCGTATTGATTTAGTTTGAACCATTTAGTTTGATCTACTGTTCATTTGTGAAAGATATCTGTCCTAACGAATAAGTTCCATAGAAAAATACCTATAACTTTCGGTGGTATCCACACTCATAGAGGAAGACTTGTTATCAAAGAGATAATGTAATAATCAAATGCTCACAAAACTTTTACATTTACGTAACAAATATTGTATACCAACTATTTATCAATGATGAAATTTTATTTTTTACATATCATATGGATAAATAAAATGTTTTCTTTCTTCTTCAATGTATAGAATAAAATAGTTGTAACATTTAGGTAAACAATTGTTATCAATGTAAATGGTAGTGTCTCTGTGTCTTCGCGAATTGGTGTAATTTTGTATTGATGGAATCTATTCACTTGTTTGATTGAATAACGGCATGCTTTTATATGGTTTACTAATTTTTGAAACTTATAGAAACTTTTCGTATTTTTCCACGTTTTCTTATACAGCGTGTTTGCAAGGTGGCAACGCTAGAAGGCGATTGTTATACTTGGTTAAGCGATTGTTGTACTTTTGGCGAGAACTTGTAGAAATTAAAGGTTTCATTCTAGTTGTCTATAGTTCAACATTTCTTATATACATTTTCACACATTATCACTGTCAACATGATAGGTCTAAGTGATTTTTTGAATTTATAGCTGTATAAAAAAAAACACTGAAAAACTAAATAGTGCCATAAAAGTTATATGATTAGTGGTATCATCAGTTTTCCTAAATTATTTTCTTTATGTTCTGTTTAATTATTCAACATTTAAGTATTACAAAATAGCATTTAATTTAAAGCAGATATTACTCTTTCACTGCTTTTATTCTTTTTGAATTTTGTAATATTCATAATACACAGCCCGACAATTATATAATGAGACTGATTTTATTGTGGAGGAAAAAATGTTAGAAAGAAATTACTTTATGCTAACAAAAGACGTAACCTTCGTCTACGAAGTAGCAATATTGCATCTCTGTATATTAAGTATGAAGGGAACTATGACGTCACATTCAGTCAAGGGCGGGAGATTTATCACGGTAGTGCCATGGAGCAGGAAGCAAACATTAAATTCTGTTTTAAACTAGGCAAAAATGCTACCGAGACTATGGAAATGATGCGACATATGTACAGGAATACTTGTTGGTCTCGTGCACAGATATTCAGATTGTATGAGCAATTTAAGAGTGGTGTGGAATCAACTGAAGATGAAGCGAGACCTAGTCGTCCAATTTCGGTGCATACGGAAAATCTCGTCATAAAAGTGAGAGGAGTGCTTTGCAGAAGATTGTTGTGTGACTAAGACTGTTGGCAGAGGAGTTTAATATAAGACGGAAAACGATTCGTCATATTTAGTACAAGATTTAGGCAAGAAAATGATTGCATTTATGTTTGTGCCCCATTCGCTGCAAGGGTTATCACAATTGCTCAAAGCAATATAAATTCTGTAAATTCATTTAGTTTCCGCAGTGATGGAACAATAAAACGCCAAGTACTGAATGGAAGTTACTAGCAACTCTAGAAAGTAAAAAAAAAAGTGTGTTTGCAAAAGTCGAAAGTAAAGAAAATGCTGTTTTCTTTTTACATGATTTATTCACCATGAATTTTTCCAGAGGGACATCAGCTCACTACGAATTTTGTGTGTGTTTTGGAACGTTTATGGAAAAGGATTAGACGTATGCGATCTGACTACCACTCAATACCAGATAGCTGGATTATGCTTCATTACAATGCGTCCGTGCAGGAGTTTTTAATCCAAAAGCAAATGTGTGTACCGAATCACCCTTCCTATTTAGCCAATCTATCCCCTTGTGTTTCCAAAACTCCATTTACCGTTGAAAGGATCACTTGTTGGCGATGTTCAAAATGTCCGAAGGATTGACATAAACTCTTCAGGACATACCGCAAACAGATAAACAGAGGTCGTTCCAGTAGTTACTCGACCGTGCGACCCGTTGTATCGATTTAGGAGGGATATACTTTGAATAAAAAAAAGTACCATTAAATTGTCTTGTAGTTATTTCATTCAATAGAATCAGTCTCATTATATGGGCGGTGTTACACAACAATCATTCAACACACAACGAGTTAGTTTTGGGGAAATCACAGTTAGATTTCTCGACGCCATATTACCTTATGTAGGTTGACTTTTCTCTTCATAGGCGACAGACCGATCGCAAACGCGTTACCACGATTTTTTTGAGTATGTTCCTCACATATGTTCGAACCCTCCAGCAGGGTTAACTCATTTCTTTAAATTTTGTGGGTTGACTGGTTGTTGCATAACACCGCCCATATAATTGTCGGACATTGTAAATACTACATCTTGAAACTGAACGTGAAAGTTTTTAACATGTGAATATAATCCATTTTTAAAAGCAAAATTCAGAAAATTGCTCTATTTCGATTACTATTGAAATTTTTTCCTCTCTCTTCATCTCATAAAACACACTCTTGTGTATCTTGCCCCGATATGTGTCTAGTAAGTTGAAAAATATCTGATCGTATTAGTTTCATACAGTATTTGTAACTGTAGCCGAAGTGTTATTATTATTATACTAATCTGTATTTTGCGACAAAGTAGAGCAATATTGTCATGTACTCGTGCTTAACATGAATAGGAACACAGTATCAGCAAAAACGATTGTGAAAAGGAAATTTCTTGTATAGGTATATATGTTTATTTCCCATTGACTTCTAAAGCTATTTCATTTTCAATAACATCAAATACTCGAAAAAGGAGGGAATATTTTAATTCTAATTATTATTTCTTGTTCTACCTTGTAGCCATGATGCGCATGGTCTGGCTTTAATCCCTGGTAGTAATTCAGAATTTGCGGAATTGACTCAAATCATCAAGTAATGGGAAACTACTTAAGTTAAGAAAGTACTCGAATGAGAGTTTGAAATGGTGATCAAGCTTAGATCATCTTCTCTGAATTGATGGTGTGTAACTTAAAACTTATGACCCCACTGTCACCCATCCGAGAATGAAGAGAATAATGAGAATACAGATATTTCCCAGAAGACTATTGTCCCTTCTTTCACCTAATCACGATTGGAGTGATTTATTAGAGGACATTACCCAAGGAAATCTTGTGAAATTTCGAGGCGGTTACTAGCATCCTTCAAAAGAAGAGTAATGGAACACTTCCTTTGTGCGATTGGCCCATCTCAGAATGTATCTATTTATAAACAAAAATCTAGTTAGTAGTCTACTGGCACATCCAGTGTCGAAACCGAAGGGTTAAGTTTAGTTTCCCCAAAGGTATCAGAAGATGCCCGAATACCATTAAGTGCAATATCCACATTTGACAATAGCCCGGCAGAATCAAACTCACCTAGTACTTTTCTGAGACTAGGTGCTCAAGCCCAGTTCTGCTTATCTTGTGTGACTGCAGAACTAACATATGCATTACCGGACTCAAATTAACTTGCAATCACCATTTGGGAGTGTAACAACTTCTTATACCCCGGCAGGAAAACTAAAAGGTAACCCAAACTAGAAATCTAGAAATGTCGGCAACCGAAGTCGATGTTGTGATCACATATCGTCTAGTTAAGTCATCTGGCTAGCCACACTTTCGTTAGTTGTAAAGCTATTCAGATTTACATCTTATTCCCTTATTATAGTCTTTTTTTAGTAAAATTCTATCGATAGCGATAGAATGGAATTTTAAATTCGTTTTAGTTAATGCAGTGATAACTAAGGTTTCCTCGTAGCCTATAGCAACTCCTGGGAGTTAGAAACTTCTGTCACTGCCCATATATTTCAACCAAAGGTGATCACAATATAACAAAATACAAATTTATAACTTTTAACTGTGAAAGTTGTCAAAATATTATGCTTACGCCTACACAACAATGAAAGGATTATCTAGAATGCAAGGTCTGAGCTTGCAAGATTTGGCAAAATCAAAATAGAACAACACATTTATGTTCTCCAATGTGAAATATTATTCATATTTTCATTTCAACTCAACTAACATTAATTACGTTGGTCCACAGCAATTTCCTTTATATGAAATAATTTCTATGGATAGATTCTTGGTTAATATAAATAGTAAAGAACCTCCACTATTTTATATAAGTGATAATCTTGGTATCCATACACTGGTTCTCTGTATGACAACGTTTTGCATACACTAAAACTAAACTAAGATTATTACTAATATACAGTATTACAAACTTACAGTAACAGAACACAATAAGAAATATTATATATCCAAAAAAAAATATGGTCTCTTTTATCCAGTTTATGTTTAATTATTGAACATTACTTGCTCAAACAATTTAATTCTCAACATTCTCCCCCTTGCATTGCTTTTTCAATTATCGAGTTGTTGGTAATCCTATTCTTCCTTTTCTTTCCTCTCCATTGTTTTCTCGTTCTAGTTTCTCTTTTCCTTAGTAATGTAAGTCTACGCAGCATTTCGTTACAAACTATTACTTTTTGACAAGACAATTCGTCATTTTATTTGCCATTATCTCTTATAACATCTTCACACCATCATTACACTTATTTCCTTTCAATTCTTTCATACCGAAATATTAGCTTCTATCACTTTACCTGCATGTATTGTAGCACCTTCTTTACTTTCATCTTCAGAAAGGACATTAATTCGTTGTTTAACGTTATCTTAATACATTGTAACACATTATTTAATTTAATTTCATTGGTTTAGTTTTTTCTCTTACATTAACCATCACCTGCTTACTAGCAATATCGTTGGCCTTCACATCCTTCCATTCATTTATTGTTCGTGATTTATTCATTGTCATCGGTTTGCATTCTTTTCGTCACGTTTTCAATTTATTTAAACATACAGTTGTATTAAAATTTTTCGATTCATTTCAACATATTAGGTCTACAACTGTACCAAAATTTTATAAACTTTCTTAGCAGAAATACTCGTCCTGTAGAAATGATTGTACGCTAAATGCTGAAGTTATAATGTTACATAGCTTTGTAACAGTTTCATTTCGTTCAGAAAACAAGTCCTCGTTCAATAGTAATCACCTCGTATTTTGTTGATCAGCAAGTAAAAGATCATCTATAGCTATAGTAAACTTGCCTTGGGTATGTTTTTGCCCTGCATGGATTGTGTCTTACAATTCAGAATTATTTAATTCTTTTATTTTAGATTTAAACAATCTTGTCTGTTGATGTAGGTTACAAGCTTTTGCGATGTAATTACACTGACTACGTATTAAGCTGCTGAAACCGATTTCCTTTACAGGATAATGATTCAATGGATGCTAGTGTCCACAAACATAACATTTCTGTACTTTTGTCTGATTACCATTCGATACAATATTCTTCTCTACGTCATTTACCATAGTAGATGGATTTGAGTTGGTATTCCAATGATTATGTTGAAAATTATCTTTACAAACAGCCTCCTCTTCCTTCTTTTTGAGTTTTTCTATCCACAATTTAAACATGATATTTACCACCTTCTGCAACGTTAATTCGTCTTGTATGCTTTCCATCTAACGACATGTAAACATACTAACTTATCTAGTGAGGGATATTTACATTTGCAACATATACTTCTCCGTTTCTTTCTTCTTTCTCGAAAGGTTTAGCAAATGTAGCTTCATTCGTGATCTCGCCATCTTGTTGAATTGATTTATTTGAATTATATATTATGAATATATTGAATATATTATGGTTTGGCCTACTCAATACTGTGGGATAAGATTTGAATCCGAGGTTCAAGCTTGAAACAAAATCAAAATGGGACAATACATACACGTACTTTAACGTAAAATATTATTCTTTATTACACTTGATACCAACTATTAATATCAATTGCCCTGATTTAATCAAGTTTCTTCATATGAGTAACTTCTACAGAATCACTCTTTGTTAACATATATTAAATACATTTTACTACCTTATCTTCAGATCACTAAACCTGTTATATCTATCCTAATGCTTTACACGTCAAAATTGTACTCAACTTATGCATTGCTAGCAGCATTACTGAAGAAGAACATAATCCATTTCCACTCCCATTTCATTTAACACCTATAAAGTGCTAGATTAAAATCGCAGGTATAATCCGCCTCGGCTAAAAAATTGTTTTAATTGTACCAAATTATGGTGTATTACCTTATTATAGTAGCAGATATGTTCTTAATAAACACACTATTCACTGGTTATCTACAGTAATTATCTCATTAGCGAAGATTGGTCAATTATTATTTGCACAATGCTTTAAATCGCATAAGATTATAACAGAATAAAACCCTATTTGAGAACAAGATTAAAAAAAAAACTTTCCCGATATTAATTAGTTAATGAATTTACATATTAATTTTTATATTGTCTTAGTTATATACATTAGAAACAGATAATATTTTAATAGTTCATAAGGTTTTCTTCATCCTTAGTTTCGTTAAAACGTATTTCCAAATCTTCGAGAAGATTCTTTTTTTTTTCTTGTCTTATAGAGATGGAGCTCAATTGTTTTAAGATAAATATTTTTCATTTTTATACTGTATACGATTTACGATAAAATTACGAAATAATTAGATGAGTAAATACCTAGGTAATAAAAGCTGTGTAAAATCACTAAAAATTGCACTACACTAAATTCACAAACGTTTCTTGCCATCCTTGAAAACTCAAACCTTAGGAACTCAATTGCTAATATTGTAAATGCAAATTATGTTTCTTTCCTTTTACCGCCGTGAATCTTCTCTGGATACTCCCGTTTCCTTCCATTTCCACATTCCACTAAATCTTTCATCATCATTCACCTGCTTTACCCTAAAGGGCACAACTGAAATTCTTCATATCACTTTTTCCTTTTCTTTTACCCAGGATGTGTTTAAATTGAACACTTCTAGCCCAAATAATTTATCTATTCGTACAAAAGCAAAGACTTTTTTTTTTAAATTCTTGTTGTTCCCTGAACATCTTTATGGAGAGCCTTTGTATTGAAAATCACAAGTTTACAATTTTAGAAAACTGTCTTAACCAAAGCTAATTAACACGAAGAGAACTGAAGAAACCTATGTACTTTTGGCTTGTTACAGTTAAAGAGTCCAAATGTTCTTCTGACTAACACAATTGGAAACAAATGAAAGAAATAATAGGAAAATCTGATTTAAACTACTTGCTGAGCAAAAAAAAAAAAAAAAAAAAAACGTTTATTGTGTATGTATATATATATATATACATCAACGTGTAACAGTTTCGCCAACTATCCACTTTGGCTTCATCAGACACCATGAATACACAGGTAGTGACAGATTTAATATCAGAGACAGCGAAAAAAAAACCTGATGGCCTATCATAGGCTACTACAGCCAATCCCCTTTCCCTCCCTCCTGTTTGTACCATATTCACTCGTATCTCCTAACTAGACCTAATCAAATTTACAAAGGGGCTCAGTGGTAGAGGGTTCACCTCCGAAGCTTGGGGTCTCTGGTTCGATCACAGCTCGCGCCGTGTGGACTTTGTGGTGGACAAACACCGTGCTCCTGGGTTTTCTCGGGGTTCTCCCGTTTCTTCCCACTTCCTTCATTCCACCATTTCAGTATCTCTCATCATCACTGTCTCTTTTAGCCTAACCGGCATAAGCGTGGGACGTAAAACTTAAAGATTTCATTTCATTTTCATTTCAAATTTACAAAATAATGTTACAAATAACTCTTGAATATGGATAATAAAGAAATGAATAATATAAATAAATAATACTACATAAATAAAACACACTAATATTAAATTTACAAAAATAAACTTGTACAATTAACTTATTTAATCTTTAAGGCTCCTTAAAATTTACCCCACTGCTCATCAATTATAAGTTCTGAATTCCAGTTCATGACTCTATTGCCTTCTATTTCAAGAAATCTTGCTTCTTTCCATTTACTGACTAACCTTCTCTCTTCTTGGCACAGCACTACAGGGGATTGGCTCTAGTAGCTTATGGTAGCCAATCAGGAATCAGGGGGATTTTTTCACTGTCTCTTATATTAAATCTGTCACTACCTGTGTAGTCATAGTGTCTGAGGAAGCCTATGGATATTTGACAAACTGTTACACGTTAATATATATCAGTATTACAGTAAACGTATTGTTTTGCTCAGCGAATAGTTTAAATCAGATTTAAGTATGTTAGAAGCAAAGCTTGTACAATTGAAAATATTACAAAACAAAAATTTTTAACATACAATTTTTTAAGCTAAAAAATTACCATATTGCAAGCATAGTTTCAATTTATTTAGTTTACAATTCCATTTTTAAAAATAAATGTTTTGGTAAATTTTGTGTTTTTAAAGTTTACACTATACTGTGATAAATTTCTTGCTGCTTTTAAACTCTGCACACATACTATCATCAATTTTATTATTTCTTTTAAAATTTGTAGAATCATTTTGATAAATATGTGAAGGAATTTCTTTGCTACATAAAGGTTATTTAGCAATATAAATATTTCTTATATAAATTCCTCGATGTAGTCATTACAATAAATTTAATCGATTGTGTAATGAAATTATGTTTTAAAGAAATACAAATTTGCATAAGTGCGATTGTGAATAATATTGTAATCTTAACTAAATAAATGCTATGCTCGAAACTGAATAATGTAAACAAATACATATGCAATACTGTATATAAAGCAGCAAACTACTTTCACACATTCTCAACTTTAATTTAGTTAATTAAAACTTTTTATTTTTTTAAAAAAAAGTGTCGACAAACATTCCATCGAAAAACTAAACACATTTAAAATGTCTAAAAATAAACAAAAAACAAACATTACTGCGTAATTCTGTTCCATAACATATGATACAACCGTTAACCAAACATTGTAATAGTAACAAGTCCTAGAAAAAAATAAATAAATACAAATCAATACAAAAAAAAAACATGTACCAAAAGAACGTTTGTTGCAATTATATTCAGCTTGGATGCCAAATAAAAAACAAAACTGTTGTTGCAATTTAAAACATAGCATTAAGTAGCATCCACGCTAGAAGTTGCTTGGCAAAATGCTCATGTAAAGTGAATGCTCTCATTTCCAAGTATCAAGCACGACATTGTTACTAGAAAAATAAATGTGTATACATGAAGAATGAAAGTAAAAATAAGGACCAAATGTAAGAAAACACTAATACGATAATAATGTTCACTTACTTTGGACCAACTTTCGTGAGGTACAGTTTTCCACGAAGGCTGTAAAAAGGATATGTCGTTGGAATATCATTTCTTTTCTTCAATGGTATAAGTTCCAAATTAATAAAATGCCAACAAATTTAAGGAAATTACTAAAGACATGTCACCACGAAGATTAAGATAAATATGAACAAAATGTAGTATTATCTGCTAAACTCTAACTCTTCAATTAACGATACTTTTCTCTCGACGGTGACTAAAATATCAAGTGTTAATTACATAATCTGCTAACACGTTCTACAATAAACTTATTTCAGTTTACTTTCATTTTCTTGTATTTAATTACACCAAGATTGTTTTGATTTTCAATATTCGTATGTTGCTGCATTGTGTACGCAACATATACTTTTTTTTAAATGCAAGTTACTACTTTCATATAATAACATGAGAATCCCTTTTATCTTTTTTCTGCAAGAGGCATTGTTACTAGAATTGGTAGGGTCAACTAAAAAAGTCGATAAGGCTCAATCATGGTATTCATACTCTTGAATTTCAAGACCGGGATTCGATTAACTCTTGGTTTATGATTCATATAATTTGGCGTTAAAAAGGAAAATCAACATTCTATTAAATCTGGAGGTCTGACATCAAATTATATATATTATAGGGAGTGCGTGTGTATATATGTATGGATGTTCCTTTCAAAAAATTTGCTGAGGGAAATTCATAGGGTAAATTATAGGAGGGATCATTCCTATAGAGGGAATTTGTATTTCTTATAATGATTTGAGTATGTAATACTGAAATAATTGGAATTCATAAGCTAACGCAAGATTGCATTAGTACCTATTTACAATCGTTTACAAAGAATGAATCATCTCTACGTACTATCTTCTGCATTTAACCCTAGAAAGGCCGTGCTCGCATCTGCTACGTGAAGGACTTAGAGGGGGCGGGGGTAAATTTTCTTGCACTGGTTTTAGGTAGCTTTCAGAGTATATTTGTTCAATTTCAATTAACGTGTTGAATTAAATTTCAAAAAATAAGCTTTTCGAGGAATTGTGCTTTTTTATTTGTAAACAACGGGCTAAACACAATGCGTAAAACTGCTTATTATACCAAATTTCTTATAATACTATGCAGAAAACTAACACTCGACAAGTTCTATGAAAGCCTAAGTGTTTATATAAAGGAGAAAAGTAACATTTTAAAAAAATAATACAAGTTTTAGATATAAAAAAACAAATGAAGAAATTTTGGGGATAAGAAAGATGGGTAACACCTATGATCAAGGGGTCAAATCGGCCAGCACAACATAAATTATTATTTTTTCCACAAAAAATACAGTATATTCAAGTTTTTAAAAAAGCAAAAATGAACCTTTCATCAAAAAAAAAAGGAACAATAACAAAAATACCGAGAATCCTGAGTACATATTAATCCTTAAAAACTAAACAAAAAAGAACTCGCGGGCAAAATTGACCCCTCCCCTTGGTCTTTCAAGGGTGAAGTATGTAATACTATTTTGAACTTTAGTTTCTAATTCTGACAGCGATCAACTTTTCAGCCCCGAGACTATATGAGACATGGACCTTTAGTTTAAGCTGGATCCACCATAATCTATTGAATGCTTTCTCACAGGGAATCGAACTCGAAAACCTGTGCATCAAAGGCACGAACGTTACCTACTAGAGAAGCAGGTAAGACACTTTTAGCGATCAAGACATCGTGTTTGAATTATGCCATAATTTTGCCAAGACAATGCTAAATGTCATAGATATAAGATAACTGAATAATAATTATTACATCTTCTCATGGAGATAAAATAAGGAAAGTAGACGTCGGAAAGTATGAAGTACGAAAGGAAGTGTCGAAACTTAGACATGGGAATGAAAAATATAAGTGCATAATAGGAAATTGTTTTATAATATTTCTTGATTGATAATATTTATAATATTGCGTGCTTGAATGCTGACACTAGACATGATTTGAACCAAGATTGTAGTGGAGAAAAACAGTCTCTTTATTTATATATAGGCAATGTAAATACGTAAGTATGATTAATATTGTTGTATTATATACCATTAAAACGATGGGGTTATATAATTTTGTTGAACAGTCTTTCATATATTTAAAATTCGAATTCTATGAAGTTGAACAACTGTTTATCAGTTTTGCTATAATATTTAAATTTACTCAATATTTACTTTTCATTAGCTGTTATTTTGGTGTTGATACTTAAATAATATTTATTTTGCATGTACATAAAAGCAGAGCAAGTAATTAATTGAATATTTCTATAATTAAACACACCTAGTAGTTGTTTGTTGTTTGTTCGTGCGGTCGTGCGTATTTTCCACACATATTCTTTAGGAATTTATCCTGTTAGTTGTATTAAAACTCTATTAATGAAGATATAATGTTTCTCATTAACATTAATTATTTACACAGTATATTTATGAAAACATGGGGATATTTATTTGTTTCTAATACACTTATGGAAAATAATAAACATGTATTTGTTTCACATTATGAAACTTCCGTAAACTTCCAAATTATGATACTTCAATACCGAAACAGAAAATGGTAATTTTATAACTTCCAGTTGTAACAGACGAATAGTGTGAGAGATTGAATCTGTTCTTCGAACGCTGAATCAACGATTCCGTGCATTTTCGAGCATGCACGGTGTAACGGTGCCCATTATCGAGCAATTTCGCACGGTCCTGTTTATCGGATTAATCATTCTGCAGGTGTCGTGCATTTTCACACGGTCCACCTGTCAATCACGTGATTCATCATGTCAAACACATTTCCACTCCAGCGTTTCCGGAAATTGATATAGTTTCTACAGGAATTATACAGTATGGGTAAATATCCTATTAGTAGAATTAGAATTTTCTCTAAAAATTCAAGTTTCTTGTTTTCTTTGGGCTTCAAGTGTTATGATATGTTCTCGTAATACATATTCATTTCTGTTTTTGGAGGTGAAATAGGAACGTTTATATTGTAGATTTAATGTGTACTTGGTCTTCTTCGTTGTTGTTTTCATAAACTGGGCACCTAGAGCCTAAGACACTCGAAAATAAGCAATAATATAAAATCTTATGCAAACTTTGGAAATTACATAACTTTAAATTTTCATCTGGGAGGACAGTATATGCCTTCTCTAAAGCATAAACATTTTATACATTGTTTTAATACTTATAATATTTTAAATTAAGCTTCATTCATATAACACTTTGTTTGATCAAATAGGGAGGTATCTACACATACGTAATTGTGTAAAAGAAAGTAAGAGTAGAAATTCGCATATATTTTTATGTTTCATTTTTTTAAAGGAAAGATACATATGAATTGTAAACTGTTTTGTCCATTTGCAATTGTGATGTGTGTGTGTGTGTGTGTGTGTGTGTGTGTGTGTGCAAATACATATTTGAATTGCTTCTTTCATAAACCGATGTTTTCTACTATTTTAGCTATGCATCAACAGACAAAAGATAATTGGCAATGGCAGGCTTAATCTGCTCAAGACCGAAGGAGGCATGGCAGTTGTGGAAAGAGACCACCAGTGTATATCTGACGTTGCAGTTTGACAGTCGCTTTCGTATCTCGCAAACTGCCAGAAAAGAGCAAGAGACGAGATTCTTACACCAGTGTCAGCTATTTGCAAAGAACAAATGGGTGTTCCACTTAATCAAGGCCTGGATCTAATAATCTCTATACTATCGTATCGTCAGAAGAAAGGGGGTTTAAATTGTATTAGAAGGAAAACCCTCGGCATAACTTTATCAAGGTGCACCGACTCATAGAAAAATATGATTTCCTGATTATATAATTCAGCTCGAAGATGGTATCTCGTTTTTATGACGCACTGGAAGAAGACGAACGAATTCTGTGTTTGCATCCAAGGATTTGAAACCAGCACTTCGGGACAGCATGCAATGTTTCTTTGACAGAACGTTTAAGAGTTACTGCAAGTATTTTTCCCAATTGTACACCATACATGCAGATATAGGAAGCACATGATAAGACGTTGGTTATACCAGTCTTGTATGCATTGCTGTCAAATAAAACTGTTTACATTTCTTAAAATGTGGTTTGGCCAGAACGAGCCTCGAGCGCTGAAACTGGATTTTGAGCTTGCTGAAATCAATGCATTGCGTGCTGTGTTTCCAAATTCATAGGTTTCTGACTTTCATTACCATTTCTACCAGAGCATTTGACAGAAGATTTAGAGTATAGATCTCGTTGAAGCATATCTCCTGTAACGTGCCTTGGTATAGCTCCGTCGTGGGCCACCAGTCTTTAATGACCAGGACAACTATCTAAATTAGGAGACAAGCCTTACAATGATAATTGTTAAATGAGGGAAAATAATTGAACTTCATTCTATAGCAAAAATTAGTTATATTCTCTCTAATAATTCTTGTTCTATGATATCAACACGTATTTCTGAATAGCAAAAAAGAAACCTATATTTCAATAATCAAATAGGTAATATAAGGCTATAGAAATAAAAGTTGATGTATCCATCAAATGACTAACTTTATAACAATAAAGTAATAGAGAAATATAAAGTGGAAATTGATTTGAACAAGAATAGTAATTTATAATAATCTTTAGATTGATATCCTGAAATATATTTACTCAAAAACCGTTCTTGCAGAAAGTCTAGTTGAGAAGTTTAAACCCATCTGCAAAATATACCCTAATACAATGCACTAATATTATTTTATTTCTCATAAATTTATATTTAAGAACTTCCTGATAGGCCTTTGGCAAATAATTTATATATATATACTCCTCAATAAATTCATATATTAAATCAGAGAAAATAACGTACAAATACAAAAACTCATCTACTGCCAAAAACTGGCATATAACTATATTTACCTCCAATTTAATTATTTTATGGAGCACCATAATGTTTGAACCGCACAATATCATAAACAAGATTAACACTTCTATGTAATTATATAACAATGCTTTTGAAATTATATACATTTCTCTCTATCGAAGGAACTGTTAAATTCACTAATTCTGACAATTGTGATATGTAATTACGTTACAGTTAACTACAGCAGAACAGATATTGCCCACTTTCACAGTAGTCATGGAATGGCAAAGCCATCCTCGTCAAACACCTTTATATGTACGAAATTCAAAACTTTCCACCAGAGGCGCTGAAAAATACATCTTTATTTCAGGTGGCATACTCCTGAGGCAATACCTTCCAAGACTTTTTTAAGTGTGGATAAAAGTTTCCGCACCTAACACTCCACAATGAAAATGTATGCCATTATGTTCGTATTTGTAGTGCATTAGCATTAATACTATCAATCAGGATCGATGAAAGTTGGCTCATTGTCATGGAGAACTGTTCATCTGGCCAGAAAGTCGAAGAGTTCAAAGATTATTTCATTGAACAGTGGATGGATAATCCAAACAATCCAAGAGAAATATGGAGTTGAAATGGGCAAAAGCATAGAAGAAACAACCCAGTAGAGGAGCTTGAGCTATCTCCAAAAACTGGGATAATGAGCTATGAATTGTACGAAATGGATTGATGATGAGCAGGAGTATGAAAGTTCCATCTTAACGACTTGCTGTTCGTTCGGAAAATAGCAAGATGACAAAGTTCTTCCTAGAACCAGCTTGGAGTATGGAGCTGTGTGTGCTGTGTGTTTCACAAATCACATCTTTTTTTCTGTGCTCTGGGGCAGGCACATTTTTCTTCTATTTTTGAACTTCCTGACTGAATTTTCTGGTTTACTGCTTATTTTATTTTTCGTTTGTTTTAATTTCCGATTGTTTTATCTTCTATTCCTAATTATCTTTGTTTTTGATTATTTTTTCTGTTCTTATTTATTTTCATTTACTATTCTTTTTGTTTTCACTTCTTTCAATTTGAGATAGTTTTTTGTTATTACTTTTCTCTCATTTATTTCAATTTCCTATTGTTAATGTTATTATTTTTCTCTTCTTTACTATAACTTTTCTTTGCTCATCTTTTGTTCTGTGTGTTGATCTTGTTTATTTTATTTTCTGGTTATTTTTCTTTATTGTTCTTTTTGTGAAAGTGAAACAATTTCTAAGCTCTCCTTTTTTTTTTAGTATTAATTGCAGTTGTTCGTAGTTATTTTAATTTATGTTTGCTATTTTTCAGTTCTTATTTAGTTCTCATTAGTCCTACATCCTCCCTCTTCCTATAGTGAAATCACGTGATTGACAGGTGGACCGTGTGGTGAAAATGCACGACACCTGCAGAATGATAAATCCGATAAACAGGACTGTGCGAAATTGCTCGATAATGGTGGCCGTCCGAAAATGCACGACACAGAATGAACATCAAAAGCAGTTCCTGGCTATCTCTAGTGTATATAAATCATTACTCAAACTTGAAGTTTCAGCTACTAGTTCTTACTACTTCCGGTTTCAGTATAAGAAAAGCTGAGATGAAGTCTGTTCTTGGAATTTGGAATCCATTTTCATCTTCTACTAGTATATACGTTCTATGGAAGTTAATATTTGAACCGAAAGTGCAAGAAAAGCTGATTTTTAGTGTATGGAATCCAAAGAGGCCAAATTTAGCAGGATTCGTATCATACACATGATTTTTTAAATACTAGTCTACGTATTGGTTTGTTACTTAGCCAGGACCGATCTACACAGCCCCAAGTATACTGAAATCATGTGTGTCCTTCGTCGACACCACGTGCAGGATACAGAAAATCGTGGTTATGTGCTTTGATAAATGTTATCTGCTTGTGTACAAACACTTCACGGTACCATTCTTGACCATCACAACTACCATCTAGATTTTTCATCTGGCTGAAAATATAAATAAGGAGAAAAGAACTGAGTGTGTTACAGCATCTAGAAAATCTGTACGAAACATACGTTCAAGGATTAGGAGTACGTATGCACCATCTAGGCTGACCTGGCTCCAAACGCAATACAGAAAATCTGCACCACGACACAGATTGCAGTTCTCCTACCGTAGCAGGACAATACTAAAACAGAAAAATTGTGCATGAAGACGAGGAGGTTAGCAGAAGACCGTGGAGCATGGAAGCATCTCAGCTGCGGCAAGTGACCTGCCCAAAATAGCAAAATACCTATGATGGTGGTGATGATATGCAAATTGATCATACAGTATATCTTTAACTTTGATGAAAAGTTTTTTCTTTTCTTTTTTTTATTTTCTCTTTTTTTGCTGCAGTTATTTATAAAATAGTTGAACCTTAAAGTGGTAAAAATTGATTTTTTCTGTTACAGTTCTCTTCGGTTCTAAAGATATACCTATATTTGTATCCTAGTTTTAAAATACCAGTAAATTTCAGGACAACATAAAAAGTTGAATTTTATGGCAGTCTGATCCTTAGAACATATTGTAATATAAGCTGGTCAGTATCCGTGAGATATTATTTATTATCGCATAACATGATTTATTATCGCAGTTGATTGAATGATTTTGTTTCACATCCTTATGTATCATAAAAATTTCCAAAAACGTGATTTACTATTTACGTGGGTTCCGAAATCACGTCCATTACCATGTCAGACGTCCCGACTTTATTATTAGTAAGTGGATTTCTATACTTCAAAAATAAATTATATGAGATTAATTAAAAGATGATCGTTTTTCGTCTCTTTCTATTTATGGTTATAAATATAGAAAACTTAATACAAATATAACTAATGAAAACGATTAACTTAAAATCATCACCTTAGCGCTTATGAAATATCACAATGTAACTTGGGAGATCAAAGAGAAGTACGATGTTTTAGTGACAGAGCTCTTGCTTCACATGTAAGGGGTTCAAAATCCGATTCCTGGAATATGTATTTTGGTGGATAATTGTGTCCACAAGCTTTCTCACCGTTTTTCCACTTATTTTTATTCTTCATTGCACCATTTTCCATTATTATTCCGTTGCATTCACCATCTGTTTATATATATAAACGTCTTTTTTTTTAAAAAAAAATAAAAAAATAAAGGTACCGGTACGCTGAACCTCGAGTCCATAATGGTTAAAAAGTTGCATACCTTTCAGGGTATTATTATTATTGTTAATAATAATAATAATAATAATAATAATAATAATAATAATAATAATAATATGATGATGATGATAATGATGATGCCAGTAGCATATCACTGCAGTCTTGTAGCTAAAAACTCTTACGTTCACACATATTAAGATGCTTTAAAAATGTTTGATTCTCACACATAAACGTAAAAATAATCAATATTTTTTAGTGAATTGCTTCTCGCTTTTTTTCTCTTTATATAAACGGGCGAAAGTATGCTGCTATTGTTTGTTTTCAAAAGGTATCTGAATTTGTCATAGCCTTTATGATTCATATATTACCGTGTGGAAAAAAAAAGGGGGAAGCGAGAGGACGTGCCATCCAGTGAGAGACAGAAGGGCTCAAATATTTATAGTCCCTGATTACAATTAACGGATTTCAAGAAGGAACAAGGATTCGCAACTCATTCTTTAGAAAGGAAAGAAAAGAAAATTAATATAAAAACTCTGTCAATAAAACTATATATTTACTATTTGCTATTTTTGAAGTTTCTTGTCAACCCCTTTTTAAGACAATAGAAGGTTCCGGTACGTCGCACCGTTACGTACCGCCAGAGAACGTATACATATGACATAGACACGAGGCGTAAAATTGTTCCTTTTATAAAAAATAATTTTAATACACTTGCATTATTACGTACTTTACAGGAATTCTACTTTATAAATTTTTACGTTATGCAATACCTTTAAGAATACAAAAATCCAGAAAGAAAATACCACGATGCGCAGTGCGTAGAGAAGACCCTTAATCTCTCCAAAGAAATCCTCCTTGTTTTCTCCATCCAGAAAGAAGGTACGATAGATGCGACCCGAAAATATCCAGCCTCTACTTTCGCGTACATTTGTCTTTCACTAATATCTGTGTACGGCAATAAATACGCAGATTCAACCTAGTTGATAGCGTAGAAACATAATGACGAATGTAGAACCTTAAGATTTATTGCTTTAGACAGACGCCCCCTGGAAACAAATCAAAGTAAAAAAAAAAACAAAAAAAAACATACAAACATGAAAGCGAAAAGACTCTTTCTCATCTCAGGCACCCAAGAAAGGAACAGAAAGGAAGGCTAAGAATTATGAGATGTCTTCTATCTTCTTTTTACTTTATGGGTTGCACCATTGGAACAATTCCTAAAGAACACATACATTTACTTTGCAGAAAATTTTTTGGTGGGATTTTTGTAGGTCAAATTGCCAAAATGCATTATCGCCAAATGGTAAATAGCTATCTTGGGTCAACTACACTTTCCTTATTCATTGCAAAATATTTATCATTTGTTAAACGTTAAAGAGTTAGAAATGTAATAGCACAATCATTTATCAGTGTGTATTGCATATGGCATGATATGAATTTTATAGCTCGGAATGAATTACAGCCAAAGAAATTGAGATATTAAGCTCTAATTTTTAGCTCATATTTAACAATTTAATCTTGTTCCTATACAGGACAGTAATAAATACAGTGTAAATTTATGTATACGTGAAATGAGGATATATACTATAATGTATAGCAGTGGTTCTCAACCTAATTTCTATCACGACCCCCATTTTATCACACCATCTTGCCACCGATCCCCTTATTATTTCTGGTTTGTACTAACCTTGTGTGGGATGTTGAATATACCTATTGCAGAGATATCACAATATCCATCTATTTCTATGATAGTAGAATCCATTTCTTGTATATAGTTGATACAGTAACTTCCCTAAAAGCGAATGGATTAAAACTAAATTTGGTCAGTTCATTCATGTTACAAATATCGAATAGGATTAGTCATATTGTTTCAAAATGAAGGACATTTGAAAATTTTAAAACTTTGTAACTCTCTTTAATTTTGGGTCATATGATAAAAAAAATAAAGTGATTTCTAATTTTGGTTTAAAAAATGGACAGTTGTTTAAAACGTTATTGAGTATTTTAAATGAGGGGTGTAGGTGCAAAAATGGCAATCTCCACTCGGCCGAATTTTTCAGGACGAGCGATTAATTCATATCTCGTAAACCTCATAAGATTTTAACGTACAGATTTTTTGGCATAGTAGATCGTAGCAATATTAGAGGGTTGAACATAAATTTTCCCCAGAGAAAGTCCCTCATTTTTTGTAATTACTGTTTCAAAATTGGAGATTGCAAGTTCTGAAAATGAACGTGTGAACTAGTACAGACTTGTTGACTCATTACAAAGTAGCGAGGAAGTTTGGAACGATTCCAGGCAAGCGACACTGTCACCATGGCAACGTCTGACGCCAGCGGGCCTCGGATTGGCTGTAGTGGAGATTGTCACTTTTGAACCGCATCGGGTAGTGGAGATTGCAAGTTTTGCAAAAATTGTGATATTCGCCTTCAGTTTTTACTGGGAGGATGTAGGTTTTGATCCAAACAGACTTCAGCGCTCCGTCGGGGACACTTAAAACAATACAGTCCCATCTCTAACTTAATTTCTCAAAAAATTGGAGATTGCCACTTTTGCATCTACACCCCTCAAATGACTTGATAATGTGCACCACGAAGATTGAACCGAACATCGCCGCACTAGTGAAATCACACCATGCTGAAGTATCTCATTACCTTTCAATTTTAATTGTATTTAAATATGCAGATTTTATTGCATTTGTATTTTTCTAGTTGAGTTGAGTTGAGTTTGTTTAGCGTCCCTTTGAGCAGCGAGGCTATATGAGACGTGGACCTACTGATTAACGTGGAATCCGAACCACATGAGCTCCCGCCGGGAACCGAACCCGGGTCTCCCACGCCAAAGGCGTGTACGCTAACCACTTAGCCACGGAGGAGCTCTATTTTTCTAGTAATTCAATATGCAGTTCTCAATAGTTTCACATAGTACCTCTTTCATTTAAATAGATTTTTAAACAACTCTGAACCTGCTGAAAATGTTTAGAAGACCTATGTGTTGTTGTTTTTAACAGTATGTATAGAAATAAAAATATGCCTACCAGAACAAAATTTAAAATAATATTTAAAAATATTTTCCGGTATTAGATTCTAATTATATTTATCTGTTCCGTTTATCTTCGTAAGCCCCATAAAACCTTCTCGTGATCTCCCAGGTTGAGAAAACCTGATGTATAGCACGATCAATAATGTAGCAGACCGGTAATAAAGTTTCTCTAAAATATTAAACTAGGGTGTACATTAATCACGTTATCAATTGATAATGGAATTAGCAACTGATTATAGATTATAGAATTTAAACTGTGCCCCATTATAATACGGGTGCCGATGCTGGATGAGAGATAAGTAACGCCATCGATTCATTTGCTATTTTAAACACATGCATAATATGCACTATTATAAAAACAAGAATTTTAGGAATGTTCGAAAAAATGCATCAAAAGATTACGATCTTCCCCAAGAATTACTTTTTGGATCAGAGGCCACAAAATTTTTGAACGGCCGCTAACATCATACTGAGTTAAGTGATAGTTTAGATTTGGCTACACTGTATGTAGTTCTCCACATATAAGGCCTAAAAGAAAATTTATGACTGAAATATATAGGATCGTTCGATCCAATAAAAAAGTTAAACTGAGTCACTCATCAACGTTCAGGCCATGACATTACCACTACCTGAATTTTGGACAGAATATTCTGTCGTTACCAAAAGGATAGAAAGGATTTCTTGATACGTATCCTAAGCTGGGATATAGGATTTTTAAAAAATATCACAAATAGGGTGACTCACAACTGCGTGAAGCTGAGGTAAAACTCCATATAAACTCCACATTAAAAAATAATTAAAAATTTATTTGTTTCCTTTTTGCTGTCATGACTAGTTTTGATACCTGGGTAGTATAATTAGTGATAATATGAAGTGTGAGCGTGAAATAAAAGCAAGGACAGGAATGACTAAAGGCTTTAGGAGGAAGAAAAGTCTGTTTTGTGGGACCTTGAATAAAGAGTTGAGGAAAAGACTAATAAAATACTACGTGTGGAGTATTGTACTGTAAAGGTCAGAAACATGTATATTATACAAAAATGGTGGAAAATGAATGGAAATTTTGAAATGTAGATGTGGAGAAAAATTGACATAATTAGTTAGGTCGAGCAGAAAACGAATGAGAGGGTCTTAGAAATGGTGCAGGAGAATAGGACAGTTTTAAATATTATTGAGAAGAGGAAGAGAAACTGGTTGGGACATTGGCTAAGAGGGAACTGTATCACGGGGAGCCTGCTAGAGAGTATGGTGGCAGGAAAGATGGAAAAGAAGGCTACAAATAATGTACAACATCAAAACGGAAAAATCGTATGAAGACGAAAGAGGTTAGCGGAAGACCGTTGAGCATGGAAGCTTCTCAGTTTCGGCAAGTGACCTGCCAATAATGGCAGAATACCTATGATGATGAACACGTATTTCAGTGCTTTCGAAACTTCCATTTTTAAAGGGAGAAAGGAGGAGAGTTTCCATAATATTCAAATTTCTGGTTTGATATTTGTTAAGCTTTATTCTACCCGTGCGAAAAAAAGAACATACTTCTGCTAGCATTATATAGTATAATAATACTACTCCCCTTTTCAAATTATACTTTCGTAGCAAGGAGATAATATTTTAATAATCCTTTCTGTATTTATTCCTCTGTATGTACTAAGAAGAGGCCTATTCATATGGTTACTAAGATACATTCACAACTGAAATATTATGCACAGTGAAAATACTAAAATATACTTTTAATTCGTGAACAATTAAATACAATTTTAAAATATATACACAAGTATGCATCACAGTTGATGCTTAGAATGACAAACAAGAAAAACATTGATATTCTTTATGTGTTGTATCTCGAGACCAAACTATACCGGCATTCGATTTCTAGGTTTTTAATCATCCATTTAAAATAATTGGATAAATGCCGCTATCGTCTGAACTAATAATGCGACTTATTCTAAATCCTTTCATGTTCCTTTGAGAAATCTATTATTCAGTGATTGTCCAACTAGTTGTTCAATTTTGGGTAGGGGAAAAACTGCGAGAGAAGTTGTTGAAAAATTACGATTTTTATCTTACACTCTTATTGAGTATCAAGATAATGAACAGCCCTGTCAGCTATTCTAGTGGCTTACGTGTACATTAAAGAAGTTTACTTAGATATTATGTTTCGTATTTATACTAATAGTAACGAAATAAGAAACAATTCTTACAACTCCAAGTAATACATATAACATTCCATAGTATTATATGTTTTTCTGAAGGAAATTCGAACTACGAGTACAAGGCGTCACATTAAACCATTCTCGAAATAACCTGAAAGAATACTTTCTAGATCTATTAAGAAAATATAAAGAAATAGAATGCTGTAATACAGTGGAAATATGCGTACTGAAAATCAGAATTAACAAACGTTTGTTTTCAGGAAGCTTCTAATATTAAAACAATAATACAATACAATAATTGCTGTCGTTTCTTAGACAGTTCTTTCTGTGTAACTCATAACTTAGATCTATTTACTTAACCCTAGAACGCAGAACATGGGTCAAAAATGACCCAGCAGTAATTTGTGTATAGATTTTTGTCTGCAATATTTGTTGCACAGTAGTTTTTTCTCCGTGACATCTTCTATTGGTTTGTTTACTACATAAAAATAATGTATTTAAGTTTTTGGTTTTGTATTTATTGTTTACATTTTATTATATACACTGCTCCACAAAACTTAAGCAACCCGAGAGAACGTGATATAAGCGACGTGTGGAGCCCATTCAGCACTGGTTAGTGGCATGCACATACACAGAGATGCGTCAGAGACACACAGGCAAGGCGAGCACACGTTCTATCGCATAAGCAGCACCGTTGCAAGCGCGGTGAACAAATTATGCCATGAGGCGTACACACAGCCCAGTAGTGTCCGAGGCTCCAAGCATTGGGTTAGTGGTTCTTGTGTGGGGTACACACCTTGCAATGACTGATAGACGACATTTGAGTGACTTTGACCGCAGGCGAATAATTGGGCGGTTGGAATTGGGTCGATCACAAGTGGAAGTGGCGGAGGAATTCAACGTGAACAAAAGCGTTGTGTCAAGGTTGTGGAGTCGCTTCCAAAATGGAGGTGAAGTCAGTAGACGTCATGGAGGAGGCCGTCCGAAGAAGACGTCGGCCGTCGATGACGAATTTCTCACAATTTCTGCCAAACGTAACCGTCAAGAGTCACGCTCTCAACTGGCCAATGAGTTGTTTCAGGCTACAGAACAACGCGTGAGTCGTGAAACTGTTCGTCGTCGGCTCAACAGAGCAGGACTGTATGCAGGAAGGCCTGTGCTGTGTGCGCCATTGAAAGTGGAGCAAAAAAGTGCGCGTTACACATGGTGTCAGGAACATGTTGCATGGGGGAACACCAGTGGGCGCGTGTCATGTTCTCCGATGAGTCGAGATTAAGTTTGTCGTCTGATTCTGGTCGGACTTTAATGTGGAGAGAGCCAGAAACACGCTATCGTCCAAACTTCATTGCTGAACGGCCGTCTATGGCGATGGTTCCATTATGGTGTGGGGTGGAATTATGCTGAATGGGAAAATGGACCTCCATATTGTGCAACATGGCACTTTGACAGCACAACGGTACCGGGATGAAATTCTGAATACACATGTGCGCAATTTCCGCGGAGCATTTGGCTCAGACTTCCTGTTCATGGATGACAATGCCCGCCCACACCGTGCACATCTTGTTTCCGACTATCTGGAAAGCGAAGACATTACGCGTATTGCATAACCTGCATATTCGCTGGACTTGAATCCCATCGAGCATGTGTGGGATACTCTTGGACGGCGAATAGCGCAGCACAGTCCACCACCACGCACTCTCCCTGACCTGGGAACAGCTCTCCTCGAGGAGTGGCAACATCTGCCGCAAGACTTGATCAACACTCTGATTTGCAGCATGGAGGCCAAATGTTGTGCCTGTATAGCTGTTCGTGGTGGTCACACGCCATATTGACTGCCTATGCCCTCGCACAATCCAGCTTCACCTGTTGAGGTATTGTTGTGCTGAACTTTTTGGTCACTCTGTACATCCTAACTGTATTGTTCGTCTTCACTTGTGTTGCATTGTGCATCTGGACCGTCGGTTTGTTCATTATACTTGGTGCAGTGATGGTGTCGTTTTATTTTCTGCCACTTTCTTCGAGTTGCTTAAGTTTTGTGGAGCAGTGTATATTTCTATACGTAGTATACATAACATGGGTCATTTCTGACCCGCGGTATATTTTAGTATTAGATTACTATCATATATTAGTATACAATACTAATACTAATCTTTATAGTAGTATTAGATTAGTTCTTTACTATAACAAATTAGTATTTGTTTTACTAAAATGTTATTATATTTGTAGTAGTATTATTACTACTAGTCTCGTACTTTGAATTGGATTTTTTTAGAAATATATACTCTGAACAGACTAATCTTATGGACCATGTTATTTACCCATGGACCCATCATAAAGACCCATGTTATGGAAACTAAGGTACAATTCATGTCATGCGTTTAAGGGTTAATGATTATATTTCATGCAGCTTGTTTTAAGTTAATTCTAAGTTTTCACAGATATATTGATAGATAGATATATTGATGTATAAAAATACGTAGAGATATAGATACGACAAGACCAACTTCAAAGTAGGATTTGAACCACTGTAGTATTGAGAATGTTCTTCCACTGGAAATCGAACCAAGGACCTCGTGCATCGAGGTGTGGCACGCGCTAGTCCGTAGACCAGGAAGAAGGGCTAAAGTTACAAAATATCAACGATGGGTAAAAGTTATTTTACAAATTAAGGATACAATGTGGCGTAACTTTGAATGAAATGAAATGAAATGAAATTTTGAGTTTTACGTCCCACGATTATGCCGGCTAGGCTAAAAGAGACGGTGATAATCAGAAATGAGTGAAACGGTGAAATGAAGAAAGTGGGAAGAAACGGGAGAACCCCGAGGAAACCCATTCACAAGGTGTTTGTCCACCACAAAGTTCACTTGGTGGGAGCATGGGTAGCGTAACTTTGCAGAAAGCATTGAGCAGTAGTAGATGGGAATATTTTTTGAAAGCATCAGTCGTTTTTTTTTGTTTTTTTTTTTTTTTGAAAATCCCAGGCATTGTATTCTTAGCAAGATTTGAACCTGTAAAACAAGCACATCTAAAACGAGCATATTACTCATTAGTCTTTCTAAAAACTCTTTCACTATTAAAGGAATAAAACAAACAATAGTGAATTGATTTTTTTAAAAATAAATTTTCTCTGCACTATGTTATTGTATCTTTAATTATGATTACTTCCATACCTCCGATGTATATTCTATAAATCTAGAGAATCACAGTTATTTCTTGTTGATTTGTAATTATATTTTCATTTGAATACTAAATTTATTTCCATTACCACTTCATCTGCAAAAGGCTTTAATGAGATGATATCTTCCTGCGCGAGAGAAGATGCACGGAGAGTGTTTGTGGTGACGTATGTGGTGCACGCTCTCCTGAGGTCGACGCTGGCATTAATCTTCTGGATGCTGTGTCTGGGTCGATTTGTCTAAGACGACAGATTCTCTGACCCCAACAATGCAAAGGGTGAACCCAAGGGACGAGGCGAAGACGAATTGTATACCATCTGTGGGTGACACACCTAGTTACAACTACTCGTGTTGTTGCGGTCCAACAACTTGTGCATGTGGGTTGGATCTTATGACATCGGGGTCTCCATTTTGACGGTCGCACTTTCATCAACACGCAATGAAGTAACCACGGGGAGAGAAAATGAACAACATGCAACAAGTCTTGCCAACTTCTAACTTGAAAATAACACTTCTTATGTTGAAAGTGTTTGTGCCGAAAGCTTTTGTGGTGGAGAATTAAGTTCTATGTTCGCCCAAGTCGCTCACATATGATTACGTATTAAAATTGACAAAAATTACTTATTTTGATAACATTGCATCATGTTTTTATACGATTCATTAATCAAAAGCTAATACTTTTTGTCATTTAATTGTTGTTGATTTAACCCTTATATACATAAAAGGTAATAGGATGAGAAAGCCAGTGAAATTTATTAGAAGAAACATAGGTAAATAACCTCTCTAAGATTTCAAAATTATTTAGATTTACCTATTTAATTGAAAATCAAAACACTTTTTGTTTATTTGTTATTTGTTACGCTTTATTTAATACTGTTTTCTTTAGTTAACAGTGATTATTTGTCAATTCAGTGCAAGAACAACCATAAATAGTGATTTTATAGTATAGGTGATTTTGTTGCAAAGTTGTGAAACTTTACCTTTGCTTTCAGAGGCACTCTAAATTAATTTTAAATATTGAGACCTCTGTCAGCAAACTGTTTACATACCTCGAGAAGAGGACATTGAGTATCCAGATCGAATAATTAATAAATTAATAATTAACATATTAACTTGTTCAAATTACGTATTCCTTCTAATACATATGCATGTAACGGAAACTAGAACTGTGTGTTTATATCATGGCACAGATCTTCCTGTGCTATAAGAATTCAATCGATAGCCTCGTTGAAGAAGCATATTTTTAAATTATATTTTTCAGAATTTTAAATGGTATTCTAAATAACTATTTATTTTATTTTCAATACTGTGTTATCATTTATTTGTAGAGAAGTCCATTTTTTAAGCAGCTATTACTCAATATTTTAACATAACAGTTTGCAAGTGCTATGTGCAGTATTATAAAAACTAGCGATTCTCATTCCGGATGGAAGGGAGTAAAAAACTTAAATTCGCTATTCAGCTGTTACTTCCAACTCATTTCCCTGTTAGCGCGGAAGCTTACACAACGGAAAATGAAAGGAGAACGTTCTGGAAATGACGCCAACATGCGTAATAGCAGACGAATAGCCTACTCCGAAAATAATATTTCGAAGTCTCAGTTGAATACTGTGTCCTATGAATTTATTACGTAAAATATATTTCGCTATGAATTATCGAGAAACAAATAAAGTAAAAGCAGTGTTATATCAAGAATTTATTATTAAAATTCTAGATTTATATGTTTGTGGTAAAGAAAGGTTCATAGGTTTAAGTACGTTTATATGTTTGTGGCCCTTTTTTTTGCCAATGATATGTCGAAAACCAAAAGCTCTAAAAAGATGCTATTTTCACTGATCGATTGCAAATTTTGTGTAGATTGTTCAGTTCTAATTGAATATTTTTTTAAAAAATGGCCGCTATTTTTTTTATAACATTTTAGGGGTACACTGGAAGTATTGAACAAAGGAAAAGCATCATATCCTGGAAGTATTGAAAGGAAGGAAAAGCATCATATGCTACGAATTATACATTTCAACACCACATATTTGTAAACCGGGTTAGTACCTATATATCTCTCCGGTGTTTGTTTCATGGTCAAATGATAATGAAAAAACGAAGGATAACCATTTCTCCAGTCTAAGGCGAATCTTAATTGTTTGGAGTATTTTGCCCAATCAACACAATATATCATTAACATTATAATTAATCGTATGCACGTTTCCAGGTGGGTATTTTTATCGCAATATTTTGCGTTAAAAACTCAGGTTATTAATTATGTGCAAATTCTCATTGCTTGTCACAAATTAACCTAAAACACGCCTGTAGCAGTAATTTTACGACAACAATGTTGGAAGGGGTCACGTTTCTGTCAAAAAACACCCTTTTACAGACTTGCATTAAACAGAATTTTTACATGGCAACACTGCATAAACTTTGTCACATTTTTGCACGAATGGATAAATGTTGATGCATACTACACATATACACAGGGATTCACCCACAGGAAATCAGTTTTCTACAACAGAATATTGATTTTCTTTATTTTGTACATTTTTTATTTTACACTTTCCGTACTTTCTTTTGTCACTACACAAAAACGTTAGAAATTCCAACATTGGCCATGATCTCGAAAATATCTACATATTGCTTATATTTGTTTCAAGTCTAATGTCTTTATCATTCTTGATTCAAAAGATATACACAATCAAACTTTGGGTTGCGCAATTTTACGGACACACTGTCTTATTCAACTTATACAATGACTTTCCACATCTGATTCGTACAATTACATATTTGATCATCCAGTGAGGTATTTAGTGATATTCAAGATAAAAGTGTACTCCACATTTGGAACAATTCAATGTGGATCTAAGGCTCCATATGTTCTTGAATTTGGCATTCACAGGAGGTAATACACTCCGGCCTCTTTTACTCTTCTCCCCCAAGTAATCATTTTATATAAAGGCCATGATATGTTTCGAAACGAGAAACAACTCCCGCCCTAATCGAAGATTGAATTGGTTGATAGGTAGAAACCTTATCAAATACGCCACCGTCGTTCTAATAATTCTTAAGCCCTAAAGTAGTATTCGGCTCCACTTGTTATTACTTCTGTGCATTCAGCTCTTAAACCCAGAAAACTGTTTCTAGTACATCACTACAATGGATCAAGACTTAAAATCTCAGGGTAATCAATTTCTAATAAAACCCCCTACCAAGTTGTTATTGACCGCTTCTATGTCTAACGACATAATTACTTTGCATCGACTACTTAGTGGCAGTCCAATATAAGCAATAGTATAATTTTGACATCTACTCACTAAATATATCTAATATGTATCACTTGATTTGAAGGAGCTAGTGTTATGCTATTTTTTTTTTTTTTTTGTGAGTTTCGAAATAGGAGACCATTGGGAATCGGAACGGGCACAAAGTGCTACAAAACAATTGAAGGGCAGACCGAGAGAGGGGCCCAAGCCACTAAAACTAAATTCCGAGAAATCGAAAGGTAAAGTTTAGGACAAATAACTGCAAATTTTCCCCTATGAAGGTGGTTCTTTTATTTCTGAATACCACTCAACAGACACCTGTGCAACTTTTAACATGTATATAATACATGATGTAATGTGTATTGTATTAAGAGTAATAAACGACTGTCAGTAATGTAAAGAAAATATTTTGCAGTGATGATATCTGACAGTTTGGTTAATACAAACTAAATACAATAGGTTAGGTTAGATTTCTAACCTAACCTAACGAAATTGTCCGTGTTATGGTCTGATATCAGATTTCAGTAGAATGGGTGGTACACAGTGGAATAAATGGATCATCTTTACCAGATCACTATACTTCAGATCGTTGATATTCCTACTATCAGGAAAATTGATCTTCCATCCATGCAAGCTGTCCAACAGAGGCGATAGATCATCCGTAGCGGACACAATACATTTGCGGCCTGTGCCTGGATGTTTCTGGAACACACGAATTTTCTTCCATAGCTCAACAGATGAATAGGTGCACTTAACCAAGATGAACCCAGGTTCAGTTGCCGATACTTTGACAGCCGTCAACTTTCGCATTTTCACCTTGCTGCCAGTTTCATCCACTGTGTCTTTGAATAACAATTAGGAAATGAATTATACATCTTTCGTATCAGATGACATGAGTATTACATGAAATGGATCCTGCACTCTGGCTCTTTCAGCAAGATCGTACCACAAGATCGTTCAGGGATTTATATATGACTTTTTCTCTCCTGATTTTTTCTCGATTACTACACAATCAGCATCATACGGCATAAAGGTATGGCTTGGAATCAGATAGTAGTAACATATTTCTTCAAACTTGTATGAATGAACCAGAATGTTATAGAACAAGAAAATGGTAATGTTCTTGTTTTGTCCAAAGCAGCAGTCCGAAAAGAAGCATAGTTCTATCTTGTGTAGAACATGGTCCGAATTTAGAAGAAATTTCAGCATGCATGATACGAATGCAGATGAACCCCGGCATACTACTGTTTCTAGCCACATACACATGTGTACGTTTTTCATATTGTATTGCTGCCTATTGTTTCATTCCTTTTTAGCAACATTTTGTTTCCGCATTTAACACATGTTTACGAACTTTTGTTGCCGTTGTGTTTGGTATCGTGCTACCAGGCTCCGCCATCTTTATTTACAAACACAATTGTCTTCTGATTGGCCGTTCTAGCTGGACTGTGGTTTGACCCCTTCTCTCAGGACACGAGTTGTTGTGCCGCAAACCGTTACATATTTTCATTTCTATTTTTAAAGACACAGGTAACAAATCACATACCCACTCAGTTCGGAAACTGATAGACAGATGATAGAGCAACGCATTTCCACCATAATCTCATTTTTCGTCGACGTGTGGTTTGGCCCCCTCTCTCGGTCAGCCCTTCAATTGTACTGGGCTCAAAGTGACGCAGAAGGTTGCACATATCTTATTTTGTTGTCAAGATTGAGCCTGTGCAAACAAGATACGACCATACCTTACGATGTCGGACATGATTTCTTAGGACTTTCATGTATATTCCCCTGTCGGTAGAATCTCTAATTATGTTAAGATGTATTATGTAGCTAGGTTGGATCTCTTTACGTAATTGAAGTGCTCAATATGGAACATGGAAATATCCCCCCCCCCCCCAAAAAAATAAAGGACTTCATCAGTATCAGTGCATTTGTGTTTAGAAGTTGTATGGACGCTCTAAGCTAACTCTATAGTTCGGAACGTAATTAATAGGTACATAAGTGTTGTGATATTTGGTCTCACCAGTCAGATTAAACAGCTCTCCCTTACTTTTAACATTAAGAGTACAGACAATTTGCATTAAAAAAAAAAAAAAAAAAAGATAAATCAGAAAATGATTAACCTATACTTCCGATCCAGGTGGAAAAAAAGCTTCACACACACACAAATATATATATATATTAATGACTAACCCGTATAGCAATAAAACTTCATCGTTTATCCGTTAACTCATTTTAGCTTAAAAGAGGTTTTGTCTCGAAGCTTTTAATTTATTCTGCCTATAGTTGATTATTGAATATTTTCTCAAATGAACTAAAGAAGATCATAGAGCACCACCACACTGAAGCAGCTATAACACCGAGAAGACCATCACTATCAACATCAGTCTTCGGCAGGTCAAATCCACTTTCTCAGTTTGCCTGGAGCTTTGAGAGGAACCTAACCCAAAGCCTTGCTCGGAACTCTAGGCCTCCTATTCTGGTCACTTAGTTTGCTCGGAATGTAAGACTCCTAACTAGTGCTGTCGAAATCGGTTTTTGAAAAAACCGAAAACCGGTTTTTGAAAAAAGTGAAATTTCATAAAACCGAAATGTCGGTTTTGAAAACCGCTTTTGCGGTTTCGGTTTTGAAAACCGCTTTTGCGGTTTCGGTTTTGAAAACCGCATTTGCGGTTTCGGTTTTGAAAACCGCTTTTGCGGTTTCGGTTTCGAAAACCGCTTTTGCGGTTTCGGTTTTGAAAACCGCTTTTGCGGTTTCGGTTTTGAAAACCGCATTTGCGATTTCGGTTTTGAAAACCGCTTTTGCGGTTTCGGTTTCGAAAACCGCTTTTGCGGTTTCGGTTTTGAAAACCGCATTTGCGGTTTTCGGTTTTCAGAAAATCGGTTTTCTGAAAAACCGAAAACCGCAAATGTCACAAAAATTCTACAGCACTACTCCTAACCTCAGCCACCCAGCTTGCCTGGAGCTTTGTGGCTTGCTAACTCCTCTCTGCTTGCTTGAGGCATTAAGAATCCTAAATCTACTTCACTTAGTTTTCTCAGAACCCTATTATTACGTAACACTGGAAAATCTTCTCTAGGCTGCTCGGGCCTTAAAATACCATATTTTACCTATTTACTAAAGCAGTTTTACATCACAATGATTTTTGTAACATACTATTTATAAAAGGGAAGACTGTAATAAAACTTGGTAGTGAAAAAAATCCAGAGTATAATTTGCTCTACCTAGCAAACCTTTACAATATACTTGCATTTAAATTTCCAATTTTATGCCCCACGGTTTGCCCTTTAGGCTAAGGAGATGGATAATTAATTAAAATGAATGATTATGAAATCATTGGTGGGATGGGAATGCGGGACAAAACGAGAGAACTCCTAGAAAACCCAAGGACAAAATTTTGTTTGCAAGAACCTCTCATCAGCCGGGATCGAGCCAGGAACCCCTCGCTGACGAAATGAACGTTCTACCAGTGTGCTCAAGTGCCGTCAATTAAATATACTTGTTTATTTCTTTGAAATGAATATATCTTTTCACCAAGAAGTTAAGAATGACCTTACAGCTTTAAAATATATATTCTTCCTCGGGGCTAGAGTTTTCAGCTTTAATATATATATATATATTGGATCTGCTAAATGTTAGATTATGGGGTTGAATCTGAATGTCTCTAACCGAAATCGAAAACACTAGCCCCGAGGAAGCCCTAATCAAATAAGTAAAAGTCGGAAAGAAACACTTCTATTCGCCATATAGAACCAAAAGACATGAATGAAACACTTTTAAGTCTATGAAGAGTCTATTCAAGTTATGTCGTCTCTATCTTTTTGTCAGTTCTTGCCTTTCACAACAGCTTTGTCGGTACTTGGAAGTAGTTGTTCATCGCCCGAAGAGATTTGTGAAGTAAACAATAAGAAAGATCTAACAGAGAAAAAGAAGAGAAGAAAAATGAAGAAAGAAATAACATAAACGAGAGAAAGCACACAAAAAAGAAAGCTCGCGAAATTACTCAAGCGAACAAACAAGAAAATTCATATGAAATCAAAGCAGTATTGAAGATATCTGAATTCTGGAAAATGCAATGTCACAAGAAATTTTATCAAGAGTGTCGCTGTACGCTCTCCAACTGGAAAATTGCCTTTTCCAAGAATTATGGCTTCGGTCAAAGCTTGAAATGAACAGTGTTACTGCTACAGGACATATAAAAATTTTAAGCTCCTTACAAAGTTACGAAGCAAAAGAAATTTATTCTTTAAGGTATATAGAATCAAAGAGCCAGTCCTTTGTCAACGAGAATTTTATGATTTCCCAATTGAGACAAACATTTCCTATGAAAAGATATCAAGGTGAGTTTATTACCTAAGTTACAGCACACGGTTTGCCAGCACACACACACAGTTACAAATTTACAGTACACAATTGCCAGGATACACTTTGCGTCAAAGCAAATGGCGCATAACATCGCCTCACTATCCGTCACAGCTACGAGTGCTGAGCTACCTCTGAAACTAAAACGTAGTAAACGTTTAAGTGTACACACGTTTAGGTTGATTTTGATTTCTTACATATCAATTAATTTCTCGGGAGTTAGTATGTCAAGTACACATAGTAAACTTCAGTACCGTTTGGCAGGGTTTCAGTACCGCTCTACCGTATGTGCAATACGTGCATTTGCACGGAGCGGCAAGTTTCGAGTTGTGGCAAAATCAGTCATAACTATATAATTTAAAATAAGTGTTTCTTGTTCGAAACAGACTTCATGATGATGGTAGTTAAAATTATTAAGCAGACCTTCTATTTGATCATCTAAAGCGAATAATCAAACAAATCCCAGCATGATTTGCTTGTTGTTGCCAAACACAAGAACTCAATTCTCGAACAGTAGCGAACACCTGTTCCATTTAGTTATTTATCACAATGTTGATATGAAAACCACTCCTGTCTTTGTCACAAATAAGTTCCTTATCATTGAAGATAGAAACAAGTGTTTTTAAAAATTTCTTTTAAATAGCATGAATAAATGTAGAAGGAAAATCAAGAATTAAAGAGCTAGTTGCACTGGAATTGCAAACTGAAAAATTGAGACTAAAGCCCGATATTGAATTCTATAAAAAGGATTACTATCTTTTCTCTGCAGATGTGTATGCTTTTCTTTCACTAACATAATAGATTATTATTTAATGAAAGAAAAAAAAAATAGGTACAACAAGATTGCATTTATAGTGTTTAGGCCTTTCTGAATTTAAGTGTCCTTTCCCTCCCCTTCATTGTACGGTACATGATGGGGTAGCATGCCTACTTAAAAAAATGAATTGAAATCTTTCAGTGTTACTTCCCACGGTTATGCCATGTAGGCTAAAGGAGACTAAGAAATGAATGAAATGGTGGAATGAAGAAAATGGGAGGAAACGGGAGAACACCGAGGAAACCCACGCACACCGTGTTTGTCTATTACAAAGTTCACTTGACACGAACTGGGATCGAACCAGAGTCCCTACGCACCAAAGGTGAACGCTCTACCACTGAGCATACTTAAAATCATGGCTTTTAAGATTTGTTCTTTCTGGAAATAGGGAGTCGGCAAATGATGCTATTGCATGAGGTGGCAAATTGCAAACGGCCGGCTCTGCCGTATGCAATACATAAGAAAGGTACGAGTTTTTAGAAATTTATACTTCGCTCCGTGTCTTTTGCTTCTTTGAAAGTTTAAATAATATAAAGGAGATGTTTGTAATAAAATATTAAATTTGATAGTAGTTATATTTCGCTCATTGCTGCAAAATTTTTGTCCAACCAATAACTACATTCGCAATTAATTAAAACTGAAATTACAATATTTAGCCAGTTTTTCGTGAAGAAATGTGTAAATGTTTAAAAAAAAAACATTTTGTTCGTTACAAGAATATGACATTAAATCGTACTTAATGTACTGTTTGTGATTTTCTTTTTGTTTTTAAAAGTAGGTTTACAGATAAATTTAGGTACCTCTTTTCACCATTTACCAGCACACAGTTTGCATCGAAACAATTGGCCCATAACATCGCCTCTCTGTTCGTCACAGTTATGAGTGCTTAATTACCTTTATGCAATATGCATCAACACTGCAATTTAGGAATTCTTCAGTTACTACCATAATCATATACATAAAAAAATAAGCTACAAAGTAAACTCAAACTTGGCAGCAAATCTGTGTTCTTCCTTGAACATGTTTATGCGTGACTAACTTTGGATTAAAAGTTAAACCAAAGATGGTTTTCAGTAAGTTACAAAAGAGTATGTTCTCTCTACTCACGCCCCTCCGAGAACATATAAATGTACAGAATGGATATTTTGCTGGCTACTTTACCTAAATTTCTTACTTACTAAGGATATTACGTATTATTTATCTATAAGCGGTGTAAGACTCGTACAGGAACTAGAGTTGTATAGGTATTATTTATGTAGCCAATTGCACAGACATACACAGTGCATTTTCGGTAGAAGATAAGGTCGAGTATAGGATAGGTTCAAAAATTATCTTTCTAAAATGTGTTGTTTAGATACGATTTACAAAGTTAAAATTAAGATAGAACTTGCATTAATTTACGTATAATTTCTTACACGGCTAGGTTTTATAATTTTCAAATTACAGTACTTCAAAGACTGAGTTTTTGCACTTTCAACAGTATAACTCAAGAACGATATCTATGTCTGTTCTAGGTTAGGCTAGAGAAGATCATGAGTTGAAAAGAGATAAAGAGGGTAGGTGGATATCTTGGGAAGGAAAGATTATTGATATTTCACATATAGTTCGTCTCCCCAATTCATACGATGCTAGTAGTACCTCAATAAATTATTATTTTTTCTCTACGTAAGGTAGGAAGAATGAGTTTGTTTCAAGTTTGAAATGTGAAACACGTTTCTACTCTTTATTTATTTATTTATTACTTGTTTTTGTAAAACAATTGAAAATTGAAAGGAAACTTAGTTTTTCGTTAAAGCTACTCTTGTGCTTGGTTTGTAATTATTCTGTAAAATTTTCACCGACTGCATTATGACTGTCATCATCTGTACCTGCGTGAGCCATCTCACCTCCAGAATTAGAATAAAGCGAGTTTTTTTTAAAGATTACATTAATCATACAAGTTATGACAACAATTACTAATCACTAAACGTAGGCATTTTGAAGAATACATTATATGTTAGAAATAGTAGGAGAGAAATATCAATTAGGAAATGGAAAAACTAGTTAGGACATTATATGACAAGAAATTGAGGAGTTTAATGTAATAAGGGCGTAAGCAAGGTTTACGCCCTTTTTGCATCAAACGCATTTGTGGCTTTTGCTATGCTTGTTTAGCCCCCGGGTAACATTTCAATTTAATATCGGAATAAAATGCTGCATATTACATTGTTTTATGTAAAAAAAAAAAAAAAAAAAACTACTTACATTTTCAACATCGTTTTTCTCCAACTGCATGTTTCAGACTTACGCCCTTATTGCATCAAACTCCTCAATTATGTTCTGCTGTACACTCATGACCAAAATGATTGTCGCATATCTATAACTGTCTTCTTGTAAGAATATAATTTGATGATGATTTTGCAGGGTACTTTTGATATTGATACTATGTGTATAATCAGGAAATGTATATTTGTGGTAAATTTCATAGGAAAAGAATTATAAATATGAAAATTAGAATGAGTAAAACAAAATGTTGCTAAATGGACAAGAAAATTTTATTTTCGTTTTATTATTCCTATTTACTGCGCTATTTGCTACATATATGTCTTTGCTGATTATACACATGCTAACATTATAAGAAATACCGGGCGAATACTTTATCAAATTATATTTTTACAACATATGTATAGACATGCGACAATAATTTTGGACATGCGTGTACATGATATAACAAATGGTGGAAAGAAAAAGATAGAAAAATACTACTGTTTATGGATGGTATTAAAATGTGTAACGTCAAGACCAAATGATCAGCTGAGAACTGTTGTGCATAAAAGCTTTCCAATTTGCGGAAAGAGACCTGTCAACAATGATACAATGCTTACGATGCTGATGAGGAATCAAATCATTCATATGTGTATATTCCTCAGCCACATATATGTTCGCCATTAAAATCTTTAAAAAGTATAGTTTTAGGACGCGCTTGTAGAATGCTAACTATACCCCTTTAATACTAGATATGACTATAACAGCGAAAGTATAACAGAATCGTAAAATAGATCTACAGAAACCATATTGTTTTATATGTAGGGTTGCCAAAATTGTTTCGAAAGACCAAAGTTCATGTCCTCCTTTGTAAGTAAGCCGGAGTTCTTTTTGTCCTCCTTTTAAGGTTTAAAAATAATTATTGTTAAAAAATGAACGGTCTTAACACCGACGAATACTATTAAGAATGTTGTTTGGTTATGAAAAATACTCATATCTGAACCTAAAGCAAGTTATATCAAACGAAGCAAAGTATAGACTCATTTTTAAGGTATGTTCTTCTACAAACATCAAAAACTACAAAATAATAGCCTCTGACGCTTTTTCTATATCCAAGTGCAGTGCTGAATGTAAGAGAATATTTTGAAAAATGAAATCTCTGTAGGCAGATTCTAAAGACAGACTGTTGATCCAGTGAAAGCATAAATTCAAATTTGCACAAATTATTAATAAATAAGTGATAGTGAATCTGTGATAGTGATGATGATGATCTGAAATATGTTTGTGTTTGTTTGTTAATCGTATAGCAAGTTTCAAAGTGACGAGAAGTGCCTCTAAACTCCTTTTCTTTTACTTAATCATTTTTATTATTCTGTTTAAAAAAGCAGTTTTTTTTATATAATGTAATAGGGATGGTCGCCCGTAGCGGGAGCAAGGGGGGAAGATGCCCTCCTCTGGACTTTCGAAATATGTTCAGCTCTTAGAAATACACGTTTTAAATCTGCCTTTGCCTCCTCTTGGTATCAGTCTTTTCACCTGAAAAAAAAAAAAAAAAAAAAAAAAAAAAGCGCACATTCCTGGTCATAAGATTACTTTACATAAATTTAAATATAGACAATTGTGGAATATTTTAGTGGTGAAATGACAAAATGGTCTCCTTTCTAAATTTAGAAATCAGGGTAGCTTTAGTTATACAGGTGTAACACGAATGATTTCCCCGATTTGTGTTAGTAGCATAAGCCGTAAAGTATTAAAACTTATAGCATGAAAAGAGAAAGTCATCCAGTTTCGTTTCAGATATGTTAAAGAGTACACCAGGTTGACTGCCAGATGGATACTTGTGAGTAATGACGGAGACAGGAGGGGAGTGTGCATATTAAGTCTTTGAGTTCATTACAACAAGATCAGTAGGTCTAATTATTGTCCAAAGACACAATTTCATAGGAAATTACCATACGAAATTGGTATTCCAAATTCAGAACTGGATGTCTTTGTAAAAAAAATCCACGGGATGCCCATCTGTTTCCGACGAAATCGTTAAGCACGGAAGAGAAGCTTATGTACGAAGCTCCAGTAAATCGACTGTAAAGGCAGGAAGAGAGCTTGCAACACTAGCGTAGAAAGTACTGCGGAAACCACCCTATTGATGACCTGAAGAATAAGGTTTGAAAGCTGTGGGTACAGATAGCCAGAATATGCTCCTAATAGCAGATGGAGTTGGGTCGTCTACCTGTAGATGGTGCTGCGTGACTAAAAAAAGGGTATACCGAGTACGTATAATATTTGTAGATATAACTTGGTGAGTTTACTTTTTTGTGCTATATATTCCAAAAGTCTATGCTTTATACTTTCAACGCAAGATGAGAACAAAATCAAGGAGATTATTTTTGCTAGTCTGTATATAATATTTCTTCCAGATGTACTTCTAAGTAGGCTTTAACTCCCCCGATTCCCACCTATCCAGAGTAAGACAAATTAAATTGCGATTACTTCACTGAGAGAAGAAATATATATATTAGACTAGAAAATGCGGAGAGGCGACATTTAGCGTAATTCTACATATACAGGATTTCTGTATTAGGTTAAGTATTGATTTTTTGTTTAGTCAGGACAAATCTGTAGAGCCACAAATAGACAGAGATCCTCCGTCGGCATGCGTAGGACAATGAAAATCATGGTTTATATGTTTTGATAAACATTATCTGGTTGCACACGCACACTAAGAAGTCCAGAAAATCTGCACCACATTAGCGATTTTCTAGGATTGCAATTCTCCTGCCGTGAAAGAAGCAACGCCTGCAAAAAAGAAACTTGTAGCCGGAATCTAAGAATTTTCCTTCTAAATGCACTAAATTTTTCTCTCCGTGTACCATTCTTGTACAGGGCACGACCTCGAGCAAATTCTGTTCTATAGCAGCCCCCTCACATGTATTTTTCATCCAGGGACAAAGTTTTCTGGAAAAAATCCTGGTTTATATGTTTGCTATTGTAAAGAAATTAGTCATTAAACAACTATGATGTGAAGATATCGTGTTTCCAGCACGATGAATGATGTATAATAATAATAATAATAATAATAATAATAATAATAATAATAATAATAATAATAATAATAATAATAATAATAATAATAATAATAATAATAATGTTTTGGATATGTGATATATTGGATATGTGATATATTTAACTTCTGTTAAAACAACGAACACTGTCTATTTAAAATCATGGATCAATGTTAAAATTACGTTTTAATTTCTATTTATTTCAGCGCAACTTTACAGTTCATTTACACGCTCAGACATAAAAGAATTTTCATGTTGTGTTCACTCTCTTTTTATATGCATTTCTTAATGAATAAACATGCAGACTGTTCTTTTCTCCACATTCCTAAAGATCACCTTATCTGACGTCAGTCTACACGTCAATCTACCTTGGTACACATTTTGCATTTGATCAGCCAACTGTCGACTCATTGAAATGGGAAAATTCAATGACCGAGGTCTTCTAACAAAACCGACAGGAAGAGGACGGATAGGGACAGTGGATAAAATTAACCTACGATAAGAATGTAAAAAAGAACTGTCCGCCACTTTCACTAACGAATTTGAGAACTTAAACCAGTCTGAAAGGACAACGGAAGTATTTAGGTATTCTTAGACTAATAACGAAAATGATTTTGATATTAGAAGATATTCGCAATTTGTATCTCCCCACAATATAAGTTTATACGGATTTTGTTACTTCCGTGCCAAACTTCAGTTTGAGCCATCTGGCCGCCCATAACTTAGGTTTCCAAGTTCCTGGAGGAGGAGTATAGAATATCGAGAAAGTTGCCGACGAAGGAACCCTGAGTGTTCCAAGCAAGACTGTGCAGACTTTCTTTTTCTTTTTCTTTTTTTACCTAAGTTCATGCGTGTTCTCTTTCACCCTTTCTCTCCCACTCACACCACAATCTATTTCCAATTGAAAAGCACTGAATTTCATTTCTAAAGCAAATCCCGGTCACGAACCCATGACCTCTGCTGTAAAGATTTTAGTTTACAAAATCCTGTGGTGGCTTGTCAGTTCAAAATCCCTAACTTTTTAATTTCATTTCTGTTATGTCGAGCTGCAAGAACTCACGAGATCATACTGCACAATAATGTAGTTAATATAAAACAACGTTTGTTACATACAAAAAGCCAAAAGTAAAAGCCGAGAATATTCACTTGAAACAAAAGTAAATCTCCCTGCTCCTTTATTACTTCAATTGCTGCTCTTTAAGCGTGACTCGTCAATATTTTGAACAGAAAAGAGAAAAACGTTAAAAAAAATGAGCAAACGAAAAAAAAAAAACAGAGAAAAATATTTAATTTACAGAACGCGTGTTTTAAGTTGTGTTATTTTATTTTTATACGTAGCTTTTTTATTTAAAGTTTTTATTTTTAATATTTTTATCTATTTTTTCTCTTTTTTCTTTCTTTTGTATTTGAAGATTGGATGGCAGCTGTTACTCATTGCTCAAAGCAATTTAAAGCATTGCGCGCAACACACATACATACAAAGATAGAAAAAAGGGGAAAAAATATATGAACACAGAGCGAGTGAAGCACAATTTTAGACAAGATGAATATTAGAAGAAAGAAACGCTAGTACTTTTGCCTGTTTGACGAATTGGGAGACATCGTGCCGCAGGGGAGTTATCTTTCTTCCCTTCTTTGCTTAAAAATTGAACCCAAAAAAAGGGGGGATGGAGAAAATACAACAAAGAATGCAAAGAATTGGACGAAAAGAAGATGGAAGGAAAGGCACTTGTACATTCAAATAGAATGCCGTCTTTCTTTTTTCTTTTTTTTTTTATACCTCTTTTGTAGCTTTTATAGTAATTGCAAAAAATGGTGAAAAATACCAGGCATAAATCGAGACAAAAGGGAAAATAAGTACCTAGCCTGTTGATGAGTTACCTGAATGAATAAAAAGAATTCCAAATGGATGAATAACAGGTATTAAAACAAACACAGTCAATAAAAAAAAACGAGAAAAAGAACAAAGGGACTATTGCTTGTTTACAAATTAAAACGCAAAAGAGACGATAAAGTATTCAAAACAAATGGAAATTTATTCCGAATATATATTTACACTAGTACTTGTAATAAAACATTGCGATGTTCATTAGCTGAAAATGATGGTGAAAATAAACAAAACTTCATTTTTTATTCCGAATTTAGTGTAAGTAGCATTTACAGTACATATATTCAACTAGCCTTTTACGGCAATTTGAGATATTTTGTAGAGACAAACGAAGGTAATACTCTATCATAAGGGAAACAGTTTTAAAATGCTTGAACATTATTTATTTGCAGTCCCATTGTGCAGTTCAGGAAATATCATTTAATTGCTTTGTGTGTATACGGCTAGCGCATTTGTCTTCGATGCGCGTGGTCCCGGGTTCGATTCCCGATGGGAGAGCACAAACATTTAATTTCTTAATCGGTCAATTTCATTAAGCATCCGTTTTCTTTGGCCTAAAGGCCATAACCGTCGAACATTAAGCTAAAAAAGAATCCTATCAAAATAAAATGTGTATCATTGCTGTGTGTATTAAAATGAAATGTTTGTGAAAAGAAAACAAGTTTTCACGCTTAATGCTTGGAAGTAGGCTTTTAATTCCGAAGAATTTCACATGCAGCCATAAATTCAAATATCTTATATTTAAGCTTAAGTGTTGAATAGAGTCTTAAATACTAAAGATACAAAGAAGAAAGTGGATAACATTTAATTTGAAAACTTCGGTAGAATAATATCATGTAGCATTTTGAAAATACCTTGAGAAAAACTTAACCACGGCTAAAAATTATTGAATCCTTCCGTAATACATTACTATTTGAGTATTTGTCTACTAGGCGCTCATTGTACATTCAAATTATTTTATTTTACTGATAAACCTTTACAACATCTTTACAAGAGTCAAACAGTATGAAATATAGTGAAGTGCGAAAGAAAAATAAAATCAAGAATGAATGGAGAAAGAAGCGTTTAGGAGGAAGAAAAGTATATTTTATTGGGTCCTTGAACAAAGAGTTGATTTAAATAAAATCATTAAATGCTTTGTGTGGAGTATTGAACTGTATGGGGCAGAGACATGGACATTACGCAGAAATGATAAAGAATGATTGGAAGCTTTCGAAACGTCAGTGTGGGAAAGAATGGAAAGAAATAGTTAAGTCGAGCGGAAAACGAATGGTAGGATGTTAAAAATGACGAGGAAGAAAATAATAGTTTTAGACGTTATTGAGGAAATGTGGGTGTGAAGAATTAGTTGGTTCGAGCAGAAAACGATGAGAGGGTGTATTAAGAAGAGGAAGAGAAACTGGTTGGGACTTTGGCTAAGAAGGGACTGAATCATGAGGGCTGTGCTAGAGGGTATGGTGGCAGAAAAGAGAGGGAGGAGCGAAGGAGACTACAATTAATGGACAATATCAAAACACAAAAATCGTACCTGAAGACGAAGAGGTTAGTGAAAGACCATGGAACATGTAAGCTTCCCAGATATGGCAAGTGACCTGCCAATAATGGAAGAATACTTATGATGATGATGATGATGATGATATAAAAAACAACATTTACAATTCTTAGCAGTTAATATTTTCAAAGTAGGCTCTTTTCGCACATAATCCTGGTAGCTAGCATACGCACCTTTGATGCACGTTGTCCCGGATTCGATTCTGGATGGAAGAGAGGGCGGACAACATCGTGTTCGTGGATTTTCTACCATTTTCTCGCACATTCTCATTTCACCGAATTTTCCATCATCATTCACTTGCCTTAATCATTCGTCTCTCTTAACTTAGAGGACATAATCGTGGGACCTTAAACTCAAACATTCCATTTCATGTCCTTTTTTTTTTTTTTTTTTTTTTATGGGAGAGCATTGACCGCATTATGGTGGTTTGTGTTCCACTTTAAATCTTATATCAACGTTTCGTATAGCCGTGGTGTTGGAAAGAGACAATAAACATCAATAAACAAGGAACGATTATGCACGTTCTCAATGGTTTAGACGATGTTTTCATTTCTAAAATGAGGCCGGGGTCTCCTGTCAACGAAGTTCTTTATTGTACTGTACTCGCATCAACAATACCAAATATCCTCGGTCTTCTAGTGCAGTTAATAATTTTGGGAAACTGTTAGAAATCATAGAGAACAGGAAGTGCAAATTGTGCGAGGAAACAAAATGGTTTGATTCGATGCTCGACCTTTTGAACACAACTCTCTCTCTCTCTACAAATGCATTATTGCGCTCAACCACCCATTTTTACTTCATAGTTCACTCACAAATCTCTATTGATTTTCCAATAACCCGCTAATAAATGTGTATATCGGCTTGAGGTTAGCAAATGCATTAGTTACCATTCACGATAATTCTAACCAAAACGTAAATACAAAGGGAACACTACGAGTGCATTTCAGGAACTAGGTTTGAAGCTTTCTCCTTCTCCTAAATGGACTTAGATAAGTTAATTTTAAATTTATATGTTTCTAATTATTATATTGTCATATCATTGTCATGGTCTTTCTTATTATATGATGAATTTGTTCGTGGAAACGACTGGAAATAGTACAGTTCCAAGCATGAACTCTTAACTTTCCCCTGGGTGGTCCTTTGTCAATAAGTTTGGATTCATTAAATGAATTTGGGTATAATTTTCCTTAAATTGCAGAGACAATATAGTTCTGTAGAAGTTTCCGAAAAAAAAATGTTTTTAGACTGTTCTGTTCGTTTCGAGGTTATTAGGATTAGGAATTAGATTTTTGGGTTTCGGCATCTATGGCCATGTTAGCCCGTCACGTAAGCCCGCTACTAGAGGGGGGCCTGGCCCCCCTAAACTTTTCATGGCCCCCCCAGACCTCAATACAAAATGATATTATTAATACAAAAATCACAATTTAGATATTTGTAAGAAAATTTTTAATGACTTGGTCCCCCTGTATCTTATTTTATTCATGCCCCCCCAAACTTCTGTGTCTGGTTGCGGCCCCACGGTCACGTATGAGAGATGACGTCCCTCGGCTATCACATTATCCGAGGAAAGGGAAGTACGCGATTTAGGACCTGTGTTAGGTACCATTCTGGAATTTGCCTGGTATGAGTGAGGAAACCTTACTCAGGATGGCTAACCTGGAAAACCTTTTACTCTTTTTCGACCAAGTGTTCCTACCGTCAATTGAACCCGGGACCACTCGCACCAAAGACGAGAGTGTCAGCAACTACGCTACGGCTTACACTTTAAGGTTTTTTAAAGGTAATGTACGAGTAAGACATACATTTAGCTAAAGATTTGATAGCAATAAATTTATAAGTACTAGAAGGATAAGTTCTCTTCAGTAACTTCTTATATGAATACAGCAAGGTCTTTTTAAGGTGGATCACCACCCGGAAGTCAATGCATATTTGAGCTCATTACTTTAATTACTGCGCACTGAAACGTTACATATTATAAATATTGTACTATAAGATAGAATTACGTTTCAGGTACAACACAAGACACTGATTTATTTGGTTGTTTCTCCTGATATTGAAAAAGATAACAAATAACAGAAAATATTTGATTCGTTTTACAATGGGCAAACAAGATGGCACTTGCTGTTAGATCTTACTAGAAGTGCTCAGTTTTATGAAATGTTTATTAGTATGCGTAAAGTATTTTAAAGTAACGATCTTATTACCAAATAGATATATTGTTTGACCATTTTTTGTGTAATGTTTCACATTTTATTTAAATATTAATTTGCGTGTAACGAAATAGATTTTGAGAAGAAACTTGCGCAAAACACCATATGCAACAACGGGATTATGTTAGAAGGAGTCACATAAGCTTAAAGCGGAGTCCAGACTGCTTCTCGAGCTGGGCTTACATCGGAGAGAAATTGTCCTCCATTTGAACTCAACACCGGGACCAATTGGCCACAAATACGAAGAGTTTGTTGACTCACGAAGCACTCCTGATAAGCATACGTTGTACTGATCTTTGTATACTTATAATATAATCGTTAAGAGTCATTTCAGGACAAAAAGATAAGCACAAGTGAAATCATTATATATAAACCGGGAAACTTCCATTTTAGCCATTGGGAAAATCCCGTTATTGCTTGGTATGTAAAATTTTAAGGAAACGTATAATCAGTACGTTAAAACTGAGAGATTAAATTACAAATTTAGTACGTAGATATCATTCAATAAAATTAAAACTGAAAGTCCAATCCAAGCTAATGTTGGAAGCTACGTAGGCAGTCGATAAATTTTGCCAATTTCTATCAATATATTTAAGCAACCTTGGTTTCATTATAAAACAACAGGCATTCAGGCAAGCAGAACGATGCAATTAGGTGTTGTTTCGTGTGTTTAGGCTTAACACTCTTATGTAATAAAGAGGTTATCAAGGAGAAGACTTTCGCTTAAAGTGACACCCAAACCGCTACTTGAAACAAAGGTTGTGATTCGACCGAGAATTGAAAATGGAACGCCTTAAATAAAAGTGAAAAGGAGATAAAACTATGCAGATGGTTTGATATGTGGAAACGTCACCATGAAGTTCACACGATTTAAAGCATTTTTCATTTTTTTTTTTGTTTAAACCACTTGTTTTTTTAAAATCCAGTTGGTTTAAATCAAGGTTTAAACCATCTTGGTTTAAACCAGCCAACCCTGCTCGAAAGTAAATTAAGCCAAACGTACCATGAAAAACGTATTTAAGTACAGTACGATAACATATACAGAAGTAATAGCCTTAAAAATCTGGCCTCACTTAACTTCGTAATCTGTAATTCTGTATCTTAACTGAGAAATCTGTAAACTTCGTTTGGTTTAATTTGATTGTTTTTTGCACGGTCAACGAAATCGTTCAGTTTCATTTATTACATGAAATACGTTACGTTATTAGTAACATTTGGTTTACCTTTAGTATATCTTAAATTTTTAACCATTTCAAGAACTTCAGATGAGGTTGGCACGAGCTGTTTCTCTATTTAATCGTCTATCTTGATGTTCGTCTTATTAATCATCAAATTGATTTGTTTTGGTGTCACTGTTCCTTACGATTGCCTCTGGATAAATCAAAACAAGTTGACACTACATATTTCCGCTTGCAATCTGTGTAAAACTAAAAATCCTTGTATTGTATTACTTTGTATTATCCAGGTAGGCTCAAAAGATCGATTTTATCCACGATTTTTTAACCATTGTTTTCAAGGGAAATAAACTTTTGTTTGAATTATCCAATAATTTCGAATTATCCAAAATTCTAATTAACTAGAGTCAGATGTAATTAGAGAACTGTATGTTTCCGAGTAAAATGAAATTTATCGTGTACTTTGTAACATTGTTCAATTAGGCTAAGTGTATCCCAAACACTATATGTAAATAGTAAACCGCAACACAAGTGTTTAACTAGAGCTAGAACTATAGTGAACGCGAAATCTCACGAAGCCTGAGGTCTACACGAATCATAGAATTGCTTTCACTGACGCGTGATGCATCGGAAGAATCTTTCCGAACGCACACTTGAGAAAAAAATGAAAGCGCAGAAGTGCACTAAGAACCTTCACAAACTCGAAGGACATAAGCGAGCGAGAAGAAAAACAGCACTTACAGAACTATAACATGAACACTAACAATTATTCGAATTAAGCGGTTACAATAAAAATTGTAAAAATATGACACAAAAACAAGAGTAACAACAAAACGAAACTTTAGTGGCAATCTGACAACACTGTATCCTCAGAAGATATTCTTCGTACAGCGCGAGAGACGACATTTTCAAATTTCATGGGTGGGGTTCGATGACCGGGACAGACCCTCGCGTTCTATTGGGTGGTGAAATTGAAAATCTAGTACGAGCTTCACGACTCCTCGCGATCACGATAGTTAACTAGAATTTCTATTAACAGTGACCTATAAAATAAAGATTTTTTTTGTATATGCTACATACAACAAGTATTCTTTACTTTGATACGTTCATATTTATAAGAATTGGTAAGCTGTATAAGGGTGAAATCATGAATCCATTGTAAGAAAGAGCTGCCAAACTTCAAAGTTGTAACGTAAGTGGGTAAGAAACAACTAGTCTAGACGATGGGAAACATATGTTAGATGTTACGAGGATAAAATGGTAACAATGCGAGATTTTGGCTCACGTGTCCAACAAATCATTAAAATGTACGTATTATGAGTATGATTATATAGAAACTTCTTCTTTCTTTTGACAAACATTAATTACTTGATATTGTTACACTCTCTTTTATTGCCATTCTGACTGAAGTTTTGCTTCAGTTTGTTTGTCCATGTTTCTTTGTTATTATTATTATTTAGAATGTAAAACGGTTTCCTTGGGGGAATGGAAGATCTAAATTAGTAAAATAATAATAGTAGTAGTAATAATAAATTCTTCATATATGCAACTATGTCAAATATAATTATTAATACATACTATAAACATACTGGTGGAGTGGAAGCTTGGGACAGAAATTGTGAACTGTTTTACATCGAAGGAAATAGCTCATCCAATAACTTCAATATAGAAAATTTATGCAGACGATTGAGTTCACATGCTCATAAGGTTCTAATTATGCAATCAATAGCAGAATAGCATGTAGTATTGGCATGAATTTCTACTGCAAACTCTATCACATGAATATGAAACAAGAATCTCAGGAGACTTTGATAGATGAATCAACGTTTCACGTGGGGAGTATTAAACAAACGTAATGACCTACCAATGGACTAAAGGATGTGTTTAAGTCTTCTTAATAATATGTTTTGTGCACTTGGGTTAAGTGTTGCTATTCTGGGAGAATATTTGGATAAAGGGACGCTATTTTTCTATTATAGATTGTCAGAAAGTGGACAAATAAGAACCATTGCCACCCCAATTTGAAATACTAGGATCACTTTAAAATACAGGGATTCAGAAATCCAGTTTTTAAATTACATTATATTCTAGTCATAGGAAATGGATACTTTTGCATGTTTCTTGCACTAATTCTTATTAAATTTCCATTTCCGTTGCTATGGACGCCTCTAAAATACTGGCTAACTTAAATCATCGTGTATGGATAATTATATTTAAAAAAAAATACCCACGTAAGAACATACTTAAGGAAGTTTATATTTTGCAAGAGTTATGTTTAAAAAAATAGAATTAAATATGTAAATATGGTACCCACGACTATGCCCTGTAAGCTAAAGGAAATGCAGTAAAGGGGCTTCGAAATGTGGTATTGGAGGAAGATGGAGAATATAAAATGAACAGAAAAAATAACAAACGAAGATGTTTTAAAACGGATAGGAGAGAAGAGGACGCTTCTAGCCAGCATCCTTCATAGAAAGGCCAATTGGATCTGACACATCTTGTGAAGAAATTGTCTTCTTAATACCGTCATTGAAGGAAAGATGGAAGGAAAGGAAAGAGAGGGATAGGAAGAAGAAGAATGCAACTGCTCGATGATTTGAAAAACAGAAAAAATATTGGGAGTTAAAAAGAAAGCTCAAGATCGAGAAACGTAGAATACCCATTTCCAGGCCCAAACTTAAAGTTGAAAAACAAACAAACAAACAAAAAACAAAAAACTCATTAGTCCCAAGTTGCCGAAAGGCAGGATTCTTAATAACCAGGTCACCTCTGGTGCTTGGGGTCCCGGGTTCGATCCCAGCTCCCGCCAAGTGAACTTTCTGGTGGACAAACACCGTGTGCGTGGGTTTTCTCGGGGTTCTCCCGTTTCCTCCCACTTCCTTCATTCCACCATTTCACTCATTACTCATCATCACCGTCTCCTTTAGCCTAACCGGCATAATCGTGGAACGTTAAACTCAAAAATTTCATTTCATTTTTTCTTAATAACCAGGGCCGTGCCGTGGGGAAGGGGGCGAGCGGGGCGACGGCCTTGGGCACCGAAGTAAGAGGGCGAAAAATTCGGGAGAAAAAAGGAAAAAAGATAGGAAAAATTGCTTGGAATATATGTATGGGGGCAGCGTCGTATACTCTCGCCCCGGGCGCTGATTTTCCACGGCACGGCCCTGTTAATAATAATAATAATAATAATAATAATAAGCTAAAGGAAACATACAATTATGAAAGTGGATGATTACGAAAGAGCTGATGGAATGAGAATGTGGGTGGAAAGTGAGGAACATCCAGAAAATCCAAGCATGTTGCCCATAACAAAATGACATACACGGTCTGTGATCAAACCAGGAAATCCTCGCAGCAGGAGTGGGTACCTACCACTGAGCCACTGGCGTCCATTCTTTAATTGTAATTAATATTAACAAATAACAAGCCATTACTAGATTCTACTCATACAGCACTTCAATCTATACATTTATACCTACTTTGTACTGATTTTATTTGATTATTTTTTTAAAAAATTGAATTGGGAAATCTAATGTATTGCCAATTCCAAAATATGTGTAGTAATAGCAAGTATTAGTGTCAGTGCCACGTGTACACCACATGAAGGAATTTGGTTCGTACGGTCTAATATTTTATCAGTTAGTATTTATACCGAAAGTGGTAGTAGATTCATAGTACTTCCGGTTTCAGTAAAGAGATTAGGGTGGGGATGGAATATATTCTTGTTTGGCGCTTAATTAACTACATAAAACCGCTTCTCGCTATCTGTTACCGTTTTTACTCTATAAGAAGCAACATTAAAAACCGGAAGTGGTTGATTTCTACTATTTCTGGTTTGAATTGAGGTTAAGAGAGAAGATAATGCCTATTCCTAGTATGCTAAATTGGTTTCAGAAAACCGCTTCTTGCCATATCTCTCTTGTGTTTTCAATCTACGTAGATCAATACTGAAACTGGAAATGAAATGAAATCTTTGAGTTTAACGTCCCAGGATTATGCCCTTGAGACTGAGAGAGACGATGATTAAAGCAAGTGAATGATGATGAAATAATTGGTGGAATGAAAGAGTGGGAGAAAACGGGTGTACCCCGAGAAAACCCACGGACACGATGTTGTCCACCACAAACTTACTAGGACAGAGATCGAACAAGGGACCCTACGCTCCAGAGGTAAGAGCTCTACCGCTGAGCCCATGTGACCCCCTGCTGAAAATGGAAGTTTCGGATTTCTACCATTTCCGATTTTAGTAGAGACTTAACAGCGGAAATTAAAGTATTATTTGAGATGCAGAAAACAGCTTATCATTATTTGTTACAATTTTTTATTCTTTTTTCTTTATAACGATCAAAGTTAAAACCGGATGTGGTTGGGTTCTTCCAGTTCCGCTTTTAGTAGTGATAAGAGTGGGCATGAAATATATTTTTTTGTAACGCTTAATTAATTAGAGAAAATTGCTTTTCAATACCTATTACGGTTTATATTCTTTAGCGGTCAACGTTAAAAGTGGAAATGGTTCATTTTTGCCACTTTCGGTTTGAATAGGAGGTTAAGACAGAAGATGGTATCAGTTCTTATAACGCTAAATCGATTCTAAGAAATCGTGTTTCGCTCTCTGCTATCGTTTTTGTTCTATGCACATCAATATTAAAACCGGAAGTTGTAGTGAACTTCTACCTATTCTGGCTTTAGTAGACAGTTAAGGGTTTAGCTAGAATGCATTTTTGGGATTCTTAACCGATTGCAGAAAACCGCATCTTTCTCTATATAATCGTTTTTGTTTTATAGCGATCAACGTTAAAAAAATGGAAATTATTCGTTTCTGCCACTCCCGGTTGAGTACGGGCTTAAAAAAAAAAAAACTGTGATTTCTATCTGTAGCACACACAAACAATATTCTAACAGCAACGCACAAACAATATTCTAACAGCAAAATAATAACTGCGATTTCCATCTGTACCATACACAAACCATATCCTAACGGCAAAATAATAACTGCGATTTCCATGTGTAGCATACGCAAATATCTTAACGGCAAAATAATAACTGCGATTCCCATGTGTAGCATACACAAACCTAACAGCTAAATAATAACTACGATTCCCATATGTAGCTTACACAAACAATATCCTAACGACAAAATAATAAATGCGATTCCCATCTGTAGCGCACACAAACAATATTCTAACGGCAAAATAATAATTGCGACTCCTATCTGTAGCATACATAAACGATATTCTAACAACAACATCGTAACCGCAATATTACAACAGTAATTGCGATTTTAATTTCTAACATACATAAAAACAATATTTTAACGGAAGAGTAGTAACTGATTTTCATCGCAAACGTATGCAAACAAATGCCGATAAATATTTTCCAAAAGTTAAAGGGCACGTGTGTTCCAGTTTCCTCTGACAAGGCATCATTGGTATTCTTCATAAACTTTATAGCAGGAGCTATAAAACTAACTGACTTTCAATTTGTAAATTCTAATTAGGAATAAACTGGAGGTGAAGTCGAGGATTCAATCAAATATATGCAATTTTCATATTAAAAACAATTAATGGAATAAATTGGCGTTGCCAGTTGCTGTAATCGAGATGGAAAACTAAAGAGAACGACAAAAAAAGAAATATGCGATGTTAGTCACAGATCACGAACCTGCAGTAAGATTCTAGTATTTTTCTCCTTTCTGTTGAAAGAGAGCATCCACGTTAAAGTTTGCACTTAAAAGAACATTTTCAAACGCGTTCAATGGGATATCAAACAGCCCTTGAAAGTTTTAGTACGTTGAAGATCTTACGATTTTCGCCACCCCACACAGCAGCAGTTTAACCGTCAATAAAGTTGGTAGAATGAGACGGAAAAAAAGATCAGAGTGAAGTCGAGAGAACTGGGGAACATGACTCCGTCATCACTTTGAGAGGGTGGTGCCGAGAAATTCGACAACTTCTCGTTCTGATAATGGAATAGGTGGAAGGTAGATTTCAGGAGACGAGAAGCAAGGAAAGAGAAAGATAGCTCACCACTTCCACACTACAAAGTGACCGTTCACCTGTGAAAAGTGTTGTCATCTCAGAAATTTATTTCCCACATTTTTGTTTCTTTTTGGTTTAGTCGTTTTAAACGAGCGTGGATGACCAAGAGACTATATTTGTGACACTAAAATGTTAACATTTCAACGGTATAGCTTAGAAGAAACGTCCACCGTAGCATTTTCAAAGCTCCTTTACATTTTTATGTGCTACGTTTCGGTAAAACTACTCCTTCAAGTTTCTTTCTTTGACTAGAAATGACTTTATCTTGTTTTAAAGAAACAAGAATAACGAATAAGGTGTATTTTATTAGTTTCAAAATACATTTTTTTAAATATATGCTTCAAAATATTGAGAAATACATTGTGTGTAAGGTCAACCAACGTACATGGTATTTATGAAAGAAAGATGGAGTTCCCGAAGTGAACAAGTGCCATTAGAAAGAGCCGCTGACCAAGTTTGAATTGCATTACTGACAGTTTGGAGAAGCAGTAGACGAGTTTAAGGTGCATAATCGACAGTTTCGAGGAGCAATGTACAAGTCTGAGATGAGTAATCGACAGTTTCGAGGAGCAGTATATGGCTTTGAGGTGTGTTTCAGTTTGATGTGCGTTATCGTTAGTCTGAAGGAGCAGTTTATAATGTTGAGCTGTGTTACTCATGGTTTGGAGCAGGGACTCTCCCCCACACACAGCTTGGACACCTCCCCACAACAATTTCTGGGTGCACACCTGGTTTGGAGTAGCAGTATATAAGCTTGTTTTTGTAATATATTATCGATAGTTTGGAGAAGCAGTGTATAAATTTAAAATGTGTCGCTGACAATTAGAAATAACATTGTACGAGTTTGAAGTGAGGTACCGACAGTTTGAAAGAGCAATGTATGAGTGTGGGGTTCGTTATCAACAATTTGGGGGAGCAATGTACGAGTTTGACTTGCACTGCCAACGGTTCACGGAGAAAAATGCATAATCTAGTCGGCATGTAAATGATGTTTTTACCAGGTTACGCACGTCACCACATTAAGTAATGTAGTTTCATCCGTAGTACGATCTACACCACCGTCCAGCGAAAATTTTGTATTGTGGGACCATCATTTTAAATCTAGAATTAACGCCATACCCATTCCGACATTGGTAACTTAGGTATGTAATGTTGTTACCACCTTCCTACGACTGTCCCCTCTTGGTTCTTTCTAAATCTGTGACTCCCTACCTTACGAGAGTAATAAGACGTCATATCATTCTGTGAGAAGGAAAGAGAGGAAATATGTTTTTAACACGAAATCCAGACGCCGAACTCCAGACTTGGCATGGTGTTTGCACCTGCTGTACTATTATACATGAAATTACATTACTTAAGGAGCGCACCCGCGTAAATACGATGTATCCACACGAAAATCTTAGTCCTTTTTTCTCAGTGTTTGGAGGAATTTTCAAAAATACTGCCATCTTCCTGGGAGTTCCTTCTCTTTAGAAGAACGATGTAGTGCCATGAGCTAATTATATAGGAAGTAAATTTCAGTTATATTTATCGATTTAACAAATGCAAATATTCATCGACTCAAACTGAGATAATTTTTCTCACAACTCCATGGACAGTTATGTTTAACAATAGTTCCATTGAATTCCACGTTCTCGTCTTGGTATAAAAAGTGTGACTAGAAATTTATGCAAGCGTAGGAACTTTTACCATTGGCATGTATGGTATAAGTCAGGGATGCAAATAACCACTCGCCCAGGGCGAATGGTTCATTGGTGCGGGCGAGTATTTAATATCACTATTAAAATACCGAAGGTAAGTAAATGATTTCTATTGTGGGATGTGGTCTAGTAGCTTTTTCTCTTGGGCTAGTAAAATTTTGTTGCTTATTTGCAGCTTTTTGCAAAAAATATCAAGTATCAGAAGGAAAGGAATTAAGCATCTTCTCCAACAGCAGCACTTCAAGTTCATTAAAAAGAGTCGAAAAATATTGTTGCTCAATGATTTCATATCAGTTTTTAAATTCTTATCTAATCTAAATTAATCTATCTGAACATCTGTTTCTCTATTACAATTTCACTTTACTTCAGAAAAATAGTTAAATTTTTAAATAGCTCTGACACACATCTTTACTCGTCGTTCACTTAATAAGAAATTAAGAATAGCACACTTGAAGAAATGTTAATTCACAACATTTATTTACTTCTTTATTTTTACTTACTGTTCGCTTTAGGCACTTTAAGTATATTTCTGTATGGCTTTCCATTTATTTCCAGTGCTTGTGCAAATTAAGGGACTGAAAGGTATGAAGCTCAAAAATAGCATTGGATCAAAATACCTATCAACTAGAGGAGTTCTATTTACATTGCTTTTAATCATAACGAAATGGTAAAAATACATACAAACTAGCTCACCAAAACTAGATATGCAATATCCTACACGTGATTATATTTATAAACATCGTGTGCAAGATGTAGAACAACTTGCATCGCTTCAAGCAACATCAGTTTTAGCTGGTCAATAGCCCTCTCTTAGCTTGTCAGGAGCTCTAAAGGATCTTAACCTAATCGAAGCTTCCTAGTTTGCCCGGAGATCTGAGACATCCTGCCTAGTCCCCTTTCTTAATAAAATGTAAAAACTTAACCGCTCACCTAGCTCGCAAAGGAACCTAAAAAGTTCCTAATTGAAATCACCCAGCTTGCGTAAGCCTTCGTAGTTTTCGTTCCCGCTTAGCTTGCCTGGAGCTCTGAGAGTCTATAATCTCTTGCGTAAAGCACTAAAAGTCCTAGTCCACCTCCACTCAGCTTTCCTGGAACCTTGTGGGGTTCCTTCACTTAGCTGCCTGAGACTTGAAACACCTATTTATTTAATTACATAATGAATTTTGTATTGATCTTAGTAAATCTGTGTTATTTTATACCAAAACTTTTATAATAAACAATGTAGGACTAGGTAATCTTACAATATTTTTGTTTCCTTCCTTCTTTATTTTCCTTTTTATTATTTTTCAGTTTCGGAAAGGTCTTGAATTTTAGTATAGAATCAAGAGCATTTAATTAATTCTTCTTTGACATAGAGAGGAATAATTTTCTAAGAGTACTGAAAGCTATATTCCCTTTGATAAAAGGTATCCAGAAGCTATTAGAAAAATATGTGCTGGTACATGTCAGTCTTGCTTTGACTATATCCTTAGAAGACAGTGTTGCATTATTTTTTAACGATTGTATGAATGAGTTTATGCAAAAGAAGCGAAAACAGTGGCGGCTCTGGAGGGAAGTCAAATGAGTGAAAAAAATAAGTGTTATCACTAAGAAATTAAGGGAAGAAAGCTTACCCAGTGTAATAATTCTTGCGTACATATTTCTGAAGCTGTTACGAAGTTTTCTTTCTTCAGTTTGAAGGGTGTAATTTAAATTTTTACCTAGATAACTTCCCTAGAGAGTCGTCACTGGGTAACAATAAGAACCGTGCAGTTGTTTTTCTACAACTTTCTAACTCATCATACATTTCTAAACTTTCTTAATAAAACTATACTAGTTTAAGAGCGAAATCATTTATGTAGCAAGAAAATTTAATCTTACACTTCTTCTGTACTCTTTCTCTTACAAAAACAATCTAGTTCTATCACTTTTTTTCTGAAAATATAGGTGGAAGTATTTTACAATTTATAATCCTTTATTATCGTCTTTTCGGGTGCAGGATAATACCTGTTCAATACTACATAGTGGCTTGTACTATTGGATCCCTCCCAACAAAGATTTTGGGTGTGCACCTGTGAGAGGGTGGAGAAATGTGTGTCAGGAAAACCAAATGCATTCTGTTCATAATGAAATGAATCATACATACATATACACAAAATGATATTGCGGAAGTGGGGATACGTAATAAAGCCTCCAATGTAAATAATATCGTTTAATCATGCACAAATGATTCCATATTGATTTAGACTCAAGTGAATTAATTTTATGAAAACATCTGAGTTCAGAAATACAAGTGTAGTCAACTGAAATGAACTGAATTCATATTTTGCATGCACATGTCAATGTAATGTCCATTTTATTTCATAGCATTACTACTTGGACATAGAACATACTTATGCTGCATCCTTACCTGCTCTTTCTAAGCAGCATAAAAATAAATTTACACATTAGTAGGGTACTTTCACACACAGTTCCCTCAGAAACTACACACAATTATTATGAACAACAAAAAAGTTAGTAACATTTCAAGTGAATGAGTTAGCAACAGTTTACGATTGATTAAATGGGCCGTAGGCGTAGAACATTGACTACAGTTTACATCACTATTATCTCGATCAATTGCACCTTACGGCCATCGAAATACTGTTTCGTTGGGGGAGAAAAGAAGTAAAGATACGAACGGCAAAGTGATAAATAAGTATCTTCTCCCCTTTGTAGAGAAAACAAATGTGACAAATGGCGCTGAATTGAAGTCATTACACACATGCAGTTCCCTTCTTCAGTGTCTCTACATATTCCAAATTGGTTCTATAAAAGGTGATAGCAAATGGTGAACATGCAAGGATAACATACACAAATGTTAAAGATAAATGTTGGAATCAAGATCAACATAGGGTTTTTAGTCGTGGTTTTATTAGCAACAGCTTTCAAACAGTGGTTATTTTCGAAATTGTGAAAACGCATCTCACCGATATTTGCTCATAAAGATAGGTTATGCTTGAGCACGTGGGTTTCGAAGGAAAATAAAATTCAGATAAAAATTCAAACATTTCTCCAGTTTAAAGGTAATTTTTTTTCGTCAGTATAGTGTTCCAAAAGTCCTCTGACATATGGTAACTCTGATAATAAGAGTTACAACAAAATGTGAGAAAGGGAAACTGTCTCCAAATATGATTTTTCAATCTAAAGTGAAGAAACTTTTCAAACCGGACGAGCCGTTTGGGCTGTACACTCTTTATGAGCCCAATGTTAAATGAAAATGAAACGTTCCCATTTACCAAGACCCACAACATAGAGTGAATGTGGCCATGATTGAAATGGGGGCTAGCCATCGACACGTTAGCGTAAAAGAAAGTAACTTCACTTATTTTGTGGCTCCAGGTAAATGGCAACGTTGCATTTTCATTTAACATTGTGTGCATAAAGAGTGTACATCCCAAAGGGCTCGTCCAGTTTAAAAGATTCTTTCATTTTCCATTGAAAACATCACATTTGCAGACGGTTTCCCCTCTTACATGTCAGGAGACTTTTGAGACAATATATATTATATATATATATATATATATATATATATATATATATATATATATATATATATATATATATATATATATATATATATATATGGGGGGAAGTGGAAGTTCGTAGTAGCCACACTGTTCAGTATATCCTAAAAAATAAGCTTTAGTTAAAATTAGGGCCGCTGTGGCTCAGTGGTATAGCATTCACCTCTTGTTCATGGGGTCCTTGGTTCGATCCCAGCTGTCGTCAAGTGAGCTTTGTGGTGGACAAACATCGCGTGTATGAGTTTTCTAAGGGTTCTCCTGTTCCCTCCCAATTTATTTATTCCTCCATTTCATTAATTCTTTATCATCACTGTCTCCTTTAGCCTAGCCCGGATAATTGTGGGACGTAAAACTTAAAGATTATGGTTAAACTTTTAGGTTTTATTCAAAGTTCTCTAGTGATACACTTTTTTTTAGTTAATTCTAACCAGAAAAATAAGAGTAATTCACTGGAGGGTTCAAATTGAAAGTTAGTAATTTCTCGCATATTGCTCTAACGTCTTTTATCATCTATCTATATATATAAAAGAGAACGCACAAATCCTTTGTGAACTCATCACGCTAATACGGCTGAACCAATTTCTTTCATTTTTGGGGGGTTATTAGGATTTGGACCCTAGATGGTTTTTATCATATCACTTTAATTTTTAATTACCAGTGTCTTGAGATAATTGACCATTCAAGTGTCCATACGTACAAATCCTTTGTTATTAGTTCATCATAGGTAAAAATAAACGTATTTATATGCAACCCGCATGACCATGTGACTCGGCGGGTTAACATAAATGACAGGCGCTATAATTTTAACATTTACTGCAATTTGAAAGCGAAAAAGTAAAAATTATCTAAGTAACAAAGTTTATTGCGTTCCGGGGTGACCGCAGCGAAGCGGGGTGAACGCTGCTAGTATATATAAAAGAGAACGCACAAATCCTTTGTGAACTCATCACGCTAATACGGCTGAACCAATTTCTTTCATTTTTGGGGGGTTATTAGGATTTGGACCCTAGATGGTTTTTATCATATCACTTTAATTTTTAATTACCAGTGTCTTGAGATAATTGACCATTCAAGTGTCCATACGTACAAATCCTTTGTTATTAGTTCATCATAGGTAAAAATAAACGTATTTATATGCAACCCGCATGACCATGTTACTCGGCGGGTTAACATAAATGACAGGCGCTATAATTTTAACATTTACTGCAATTTGAAAGCGAAAAAGTAAAAATTATCTAAGTAACAAAGTTTATTGCGTTCCGGGGTGACCGCAGCGAAGCGGGGTGAACGCTGCTAGTATTTCATAAATCAATAATTAACACCGCTAAAACATGATAGACGCCATTCTGTGGAAAATACAGAGAGGATAATTTACTCCTCTTCAATCTTATTCTTTTTAATTAAAACGACTCAGGTCAGCTTTGTTCATATTTCATACAAAAATGTTTCATTATCAATCCTACAATGTGGAATAAGTTATTTCTGCAGGAAAAGGCACGCGACGCAGTTCATTCTTGGGAGTGATTTTACTTTTTGACTATTTTCTTTAAAATGACTAAAGGGAATTTGGTTTGTATTTCATAAATATGTGTTAACTCCTGCATGACATGATCTAATCTAAGAAATGAGAGCAGGAACATTAAGTGTGGTGCTTTTTGCCTTTTATTTTAAAATCTATTTGAATTGTTTACAAGTAACCACAAAATAGTACTGACGTGAGTATATTATTCCATGCCTTATCGGGATTTTCCATTCTTGCTCAATTCGTCAAATTCAGACTACAGTACCATAAATTATTTGAATACACACGTATTCTCTACGAAACCGCGGTGGATCAGTGCTAGAGCGCTCACCTCTGATACCTGGGGTCCTAGTTTGATCCCAGCTCCAAGTAAGTGGGGTTTGTGTGAATAAACACCATGTAAAGTGCGTTTTCTCGGGGCTTTCCAGTTCTCTCCTACTTTTGTCTCTCCATTTTTATCGTCCATCACCGTTTCCTTTAGCTTCGGTTCATAATTATGGAAACTTAAAAAAAAAAAAAAAACCGTTGACAGTTTGGAACGAATCTACAAAACGGACAATTTCACAACATAGTATTTTCCATGAACTAAACAATTTCGTAGAAAAATAATATTCTCTGATTGAGTGAATATGGTTAATAATATTGTAATACTCCGCACATGGTTTTCATCACTGGCATACGTAACCAACCAACCCGGGCTTATTTTTATAAACATTAATGTGCGTTTTATTACGGACTACTACAGTAATAGACAACGTGAACACCAATAACACCACTGGTTACGTAGCAACGAAGAAACACCAGCGCTAATGCTACACTGGAATAGCTATAAAACAGGGAGGATTTTAGCAACTACTATCAGTTTTTGGCTGGATACCTTTATTCCTTAGTTTGCTTGGAGCTCTAAGAGCTATCTAACCCAAAGCCTTTAGCTTGCTTAAAGCTTTAGGCCCCTTCTTGCCTATTTAGCTTGCTTGGAGCTCTGTGGAACTCAGTCACTCAGCTTGCGTAGAGCTTTGTGGCCTTTAACCCACTCGCGCCTCTCCTTAAGTGCAGCATTGGGGATCCTAAACCCACTCCACCTAGCTTGCTCAAAGCTCTATGGAGATATTTCCTGGGCTGCTCTTTACCCAGTATTAGTAAACTTTATATTAAAGTAATTTTGTGTTATACCATTTGTATTTAAAATATTATAGTAAAATTCAGTATTAAAAATATTCCCCTGTATAATTTAGCTCTACCTATGCGCTATCTACACTATACTTGCATAAGCAAAACTTTACAATATGCAGAAATGGAACTATAATTGATCATCGCCCCTTATTATCTTCCCTATTTTTAGACTGTAGTTCTCAAACCTATTGGTTTCTAAATGAAAGTTTGCACGATTAAAAGTAAAGACAAGTTGCGTTCGCTTCACATTGTGAACATATAGTAGATCAGTGGTTCTCAACAGGTATGTCGCGGCACATTGCTGTGTCACGTAGTACCATATGGTGTGTCTCAGGATTTTAAAATTTAAAAATCAGTACACATTAATTAATGTGTTAATATGAATTTTGAGGTAGACTGTACCAGTCAGCGCCTCCAGTGACAGCAACAGAGAGTCACTACTTCATAGAAATTTATTGTTTTACACTACTATAATTTATGTTACTAATAATAATATATCAAGTAAGTGTATCGAAATCTCATAGGCATTTTCTAAAGTGTGTCGTCAGTCAAAAAGGTTGAGAACTACTGAAGTAAACCACCAGACTATGAAATTCAACACTGAAACCGGAAGTAGCACATTTGTCTCTTCCGGTTTCAATAGAAGGATAAAGTCGGAGATGAAAGCTGTTTTAGAGGCAATAAATTTATACCAAAGAAATATCTCCTGCTATCTCTAGCCGTTTTTGCTCTATTTAAATTAATAGTGAAACCTGAAATTGTAAAAGATTTCTAGCACTTCCGGTTTCAATTGAACGTTAAGAGTCTTCATCCCGACGAACTTAAAATACCGCTAATTTTACAGTAATTATGAGATATCTTCAAATGGATAAAAGATAATTGAAATATGGAACAAGAGCGGCCTAGACAATATTATTTTGCGTGAGGTATCGTTAACACAAGTCACCTAGCGGATTTCCGTTTTTAGCTGTTTAGAAACGCGAAAATAAATGCCGATTATCAAAATGACTCGAAGTCGAAAGCAGATAAATGAGTTGCGATAACGGTTTCTCATGTAAAATAATATTGTCTAGGGCGCTCTTGTTCCACATTTCGATTATCTTTTATCTATTTGAAGATATTACATAATTACTGTAAAATTAGCGGTATTTTAATTTCGCCGGGATGAAGACTCTTAAGGTTGGAGATGGAACCTATTCTTGGTATACATATCAGAAAACCATTTCTCACTATCTCATGATTTCTGCTCAAAATTGTAGTAGATTTTACCACATTTAGTTTGGAATTCTAGAAAGTAAGGGATATGATGTAGGATTCAGTCTTAAGAGTTTTCTCTCTTAACTCCTTGTATCTCGTGAATATCTCAGTTGGCGATGCGCCTATGATCTGTCGTCGATTGTCTAGTTTCAGCTTGATTCAACTCTCATACCTCCTTCTCCAAGGTTTTATAAATAGAACAATATCAATTCATCACCACAGCTTACTGTCACAATGTCTAGACGCTTCCTTGTCATGAAGTCTCGTGTTCGGTCAAGATGCTGATGCATAAACTTCAAGACACGTGTAATGTTTATGTAAAACTAGGAATAGGAATGTTAGAACTAAGAATCAAGTTTAAATTATGTTATTAAAATATTTGTTTTCTTCTCTTATTACAGAGTATTTCATTTTATTAAAGAAAACAACTCTTTCCGTCTGACTAGATAAAACTTGTATCTAAAGTTATCAAGCCTGGGTTCATATATGCAACCGTGGTCCTTGTTCGAAATCCATAAATTCATCTCCTTTTATATCTTTTATATTTCTTTGTATTCTTATGTATACATGTAGATTCAGTAGCTTACGTAGTAAATTATAAACATAGCATCCATTCTAGTAGAAATCATTCTGGATGATTCTCGGATAAGATTTTTAATTTGTTTTATTTTATTATTATTATTTATTACAGAAAATGTTAAATCTCATTCAGTAGTAATGACACCTGTCATTACTAAATACTTGTCTTACATAATAACCACTCAGCACTGATTTTCATCTGTGGATTATTTGATTATTACCTGGTTTGTCATTCAAAAGGGTATCGCAGATGGTTCACAGATATTTTTTTTGAAATCCGAGAAAAACACTCGACACTGTCAAGGAATTCTCTCGTGGCTATACGGTTAGCGTGCACATTTTCAGCGTAAGAGACCTGATTCAATTTCCGATGGGAGCTCTTCTCATTCAAATCCCACGTTAAGCTATAGGTCCATGTCTCATATAGCCTTGGTGCTGAAAGGGACACTAAACCCCAAATCAATCAACCAACCATTGACGCTTCTGAATCACTAGCTAATAAATAAAGTTTCGATGGACCCATATTGATTGGGGTTTTCATATTATTGTAATCCGCGAATCATTTTGAATCTAGCCAATATATTTATGAATCACTATCAACAAAAATCGCCAGGCAAAGCACTATTTTTAAGATATTTTTCTTATTTTCCTCCACAGGAATGAATGGATCATGCTCTCTTTATTACCAGCGATGTATGTTGCAGATGCAGATATCAATATGTCACTGTTAGTAAGATTTGAGGAGCATAAACAGTATAAATACAAGTAAAAGAAAATAACTTCCACAAACTCCATTAAGAGAAAGAACTTGAACACGATTTCTCATTTTGAGAAGCACAATATGCTTCCTTATTTTTACGTAAGATTAACACTAACGTTATTTCCTTTGATACGTTCTTCTAGAAGTCTGTGTGTCAAATTCTCCTGCCTACAGGTGAATTCTTTGAGAGTATTTTGAGCCATAATAAAACGATTCGCACAAAATGCAGACAGGTGTAACTCTTAACGATTATACTTCCCGTCACCCGAATTGGCGTATGGTGCCATCCAATAAGCTTGCAGTGCGCTGTTGCCAAACCTTCAGTGCAGGGGTAAAAGTTGATCTGAAAAGGTAGGGGGACGCATGGCGTCACGCCGTCCCCCGTGCCTACCTTTGTCCATTGTAATTTTGTTAGAAAGTAGAGGGACGCCACGAATATCTTCTGGAAGCGGGGGGACAGCGTCCCCCCGCGTTCCCCCACATTTTTACCCCTGCTTCAGTGACGAATCTAATCATTCATATAATTGTCTACAAATACGAACAATATTAATTATGAGTGATTAGATTTCTCCCTGAAGGTTTAGTAACAGCACACTGCGAGCTTATTGGCTGATACTGTACCCCAATTCGAGTATAGAAATTAACTAAGGAAACAAAGAGTCTTAATGTGAGGTTGAGCTGGCCAGACGAACAATGCAGTCAGGGATAACACAGGCGAATTTTAAAGTACAGGTTGCACTTTTTTTCTGGTGGGAGAGCATTTTTAACTGAAAATGGCATAATCGAATTTAAATTATACACTATAATTATGAGTTTAGTAGGACTAACTTGAAAGAGAAAGCAGCATGAATAACAATATAAAGTAATTAATTATTGTAGCAAAAAGACTGAATTGTATTTTGATTGGAGGGACAAAATTGTAGCGGGAGGCGTTAGCGGATATTGATTTTTTCTGTTTAAAAAGAATAGGTACAAGCTACCAAGTGAAGTAGCTTCATATGTATTTAATCCTATACTTTGGGAAAAAAATTGGTAAATTCGAGGAGATAAGCATCACTGAATGTAATAATCAGTAGAAAATCACAAAGCAACTTTTGAAGTCAGACCTCAATGGCATTCGCTTTGACGACCTATTTACGATAGGAGCTTCAGGACTCGCATAAAAGGTGACGTGATCATCTGGAAGTTTATAAGTGAAAAATGGGGTAAATGTCATATCTATGTTATGCACCCCTACTCCCATCTGTTGCAAAATAAGGGAAAGAGAGACAGAGACATGTTGACGCGATTGTACTACCTCACCTAGAAAGCTAACTAGGCAAGTTTCTAAAATATCCAATCCACTCACATCTCTAGGAGCTGGGACAGACACGTTTAGTTTCTGGAAGAAGTAAGATTTGGCCATCGCGTAGTCCGGAAAGTTAATATCAGCGAGCGTGTATTTCAATCATGGTACCTGTATTGGTCCGAATATTATTGTATATGTTTAGTATATAAAAAGTTGCGAAAAATAAACTGGTACTATTAATCGTAGCCTAGCCCCTTTACACTCGAAAATGAAGTTTATTTCATTCCACGTCGGAGTATATTATATATATATATATATATATATATATATATATATATATATATATATATATATATATATATATATATTTGAAATAGGTAACGGCAGTGTGTGTCATATTACGATTCAATTTGATTCAAATTAGCTAATGCTCTCGTCTTCGATGCGAGCGGTCTGAGGTCCGATTCCCGATGGGGCACTCGGTCGAAAAAGTGTAAAACTTTTTTCAGGCCAGCCACCCTGAATGAGGTTTACTTGGGTTTTCCTCATTCACACCAGTCAAATGCCTCTGTGATACCTAACTTATAGGTCCTAGGCCGTTTCTTTTCTTCCCTTTTCCTGGAAGAGTATGCTCGCCGAGGGATGTCATCCCTCATACTTGATGAGCTAAATGGCCATAGATGCTGAAAGCACATGAATCTAAATCCTTGATTCAAATGAAAAGTTTGCTATTAATGCATTTTCATTACACTTTCACGGATATTCAAACCGATTTGAGCGTATTTCCAATATTTAATACGAGTCTGGCTGGGATTTAACTCTCTTAAAGACCTTTAAATTGGCAAATTTTCTATTATACAAGGTGTATGAAAAGTGTAGGGCAATACGTGAACTTCCTCACGAGCAAAGATACGAAACCAACTGGAAAGAGAGAAGTTATTGGAAATCTACGCTTTTTAATCTAAAATGGTGGAATGTTTCAAATCAAATCAGCAGTGTGGGCTCTACTCCAATAAGGTTCCCTATGTTAAATGAAAACGCAGCGTTGCCAGTTCAGCAGGCTATTCCGTTGGACTTTCATCATGAAAACAATACAACACTTTTGGGAAACGGATTCGCTGTATTCTGGGTTTCTTGACGTATTAAATTGCATGTTCACTGTGTTCTTTTTACGTTGTAATATGCCATTACAGTCTAATGATATTATGTTTTTAATAGGAGGGTGCCCGAAAATTTTTGCACCGACTGTACTTGATGTTTAACAAAAAATTTCTGGCTGTTCATATAATTCGTAATATTGTTCATTATTCTATTTCAAATTAACATGGAAAACTGTAAAAAAAAAAAAAAAAAAAAAAAATTATTGGGAATTATAGTTTTGGGAATCAATATCTTTATTTATATTTTAAATTAGTTATAAGTCTTGTATATGGATGTGTATATGGATTATTACAATTCTTACGGTGTCAGTGCTATCCGAAAATATAGATCCACTATTGGACGGAACTTTCCAGATCAAATAACCAATCTAAAATTCGACAGAATTTTCAGGACCACCCTTCACCTCTCTTTTAGATACCTAGGTCCTTCTAAAAACTAGTTTGATCCAGATTCTACCAAATTTTATTCGTTTCAAAGCCCCACCGCCAAAATGCTTAGTTTTGATTGGCTGATAAACCCACGCTATGATATTAGGGCGCAATTATTCCATTCCACGCCGGAAAGTGCTACTGAAGACACTGGTTTTTGTTCGTCTAACTTAAAAGTCGAGAGGAGTGAGAGAAACTACAAATAAAGGTAATATTGTGATGTTATTAACATCTAAAATCTCTGGAAGCTAAGGAGCCAATGCCAATTTTTATAGTAAAAAACCGGACTGTAGAGCAGAAATAGGAAGTCAACTCGGTAACGCCATGTTTTGCTGATATAATTAGTGGTGGACAGGTTCTGTGAAGTGCATCAGTTTGCTAGTTGTTTTTAGAAAGAAAAAATCTATAAACAGTTTCGGAAGAGTAGTGTTTCTCCCTTAAAATATTCTCATCCTGAAAATTACTCCTTTTAGAGTTACGTTAGGCCTGCCCCACTGCCGTTTGTGTTCGTGTATGTAGTAAATGTGATTTCTTTTGTACTTATTTAGTAATAACATGGCGGTATTTAATTTCTTTGTAGTTAGGATAGTGATCACAATGCACGTGTGAATTATCAGTAAGGGCTCCTATCTGACTCCCAAATTGGGAGTACGGCTTCCAGCGGGATGAGTTGAACATGTAGTTTGTTTCCGGGTTCCTGCCCCTTCAGGGCAGGGGTCCTATTGTTAGCTAATACTTCGATACGTCCCCTCAGGGCGTTGATTAAACACTTAAGAATGTGATTCAGTGAAAACAAGGGCCAGTTGGCCCTGTCCCTTTCTTTCCTTTTCCTTTCGAGCCGATTTAAAATGGTAAAATATGAATGTTTTCTGTGTGTATTTATCAGTACAACATGTATTAATGATAGTGATAATTGGTGTGTATTGGCATGATGTGTCTTGTAGTTTGAGTAGTATGTGTATATTTGTAATGTAGTATCAGTGGTAGTGGTAGTTAAGTGATGAAAGAGTGTGTGAGATAATTAAATACGGACAGTGTAGTATTTACTATGCGATAAATTTTTATTACTCCGTCATTAAGTGAACGTAATATAGTATAATAATTCCGTGTACAAGGTCACATTCCGTTGTTCAAGGGTTGATTATATCGTCGCTAGCCCTAGTGTCAAAAGTCGGTACTAACCGCCATTCTTCCGTCGAGGTGCTTAGTGATTTAGTTTTCATGAAATTGACCTTTCTTTCCGAAATAAAACCTAGAAGGTATAATTCACAGCCCATATGAATGTACAGTTAGGTCAAGTGATCCAAACTTAATATATTCTGAAAGTTTCAACATTCTGCATAGTCTAGAAATCGAGATATTTAAGTAAATAAACAATACGTAAATTTTTAACAGAAGTCGGGCGATATGATGCTAGTTCTTCGCTTTGGAATTATATTAGATGTTCATTTTTCTTCGTGGCTGCAGAAGTCAATTGTTGCTGCAGAAATTTCGTAAACATTAAATATTATCGCGGATAATTCTATTTTCAGTGAACAGACGTAGGATTTTTTTTTTCGTTCTTAATAAAGCTACCAGGTATTACATAGTATTGTGTGTGTGTGAAAGAGTCTTGGGTTCGAGTGAGGTTGTCGTGCGGTGATCGGAGCGGGAAATGTTTGTAGTGATTATAGATTTTAAAGTATTATGATGAAATGTGTAAATAGGCTGGGCGTAGATAGAGGAAACAGGGTGTTTGTGAAATATAGCGACGTAGTAAATGAAAAAGATGATATGACTATTATATGAATATTAATAAGTATATGAATATTGTAGTAAATGAATATAGAATATAGGACACCCATATAGTTAAATATATAGTAGCCCAGTGAATACTTCGCCGTGTGTTGATATATAGATATTGAATAGATATGTGTAGCTACAAACATCTCAAGTTCTGACCCCTGCACCATGATATCACGCGGACCGGAGGGCGATATATAGTCGGACTATGGTAATACTTTGTAGTTTAATGTGTTATAATAATAATCAACCATAGTAATACCATCTGATAGAATGGGTAGCATCATATAATCGCTGACTAGACATATTGAATAATAAATTATGAAAAGACAGTAGTAGTTATACAACAGGGCTGTAGTGAATTATATTTTCTGGTCGGTTTTTTTAAAATAGAATATCCTGCTCCGTGAGATTTTTTTTTCCTTCACGTTACCTACTCAGGCTAGCTTACAATGTTCATGGAGGCGACAGCTTTGATAGGGTTACAGAATCAAAACAATTAGTTATTGAAATTTATTTTCGCGTACCCGGATGTCGACCCCTAGTCCCTTTAAGTATTTTCATTTCTTTTCTTAGTTTAATTAGACGAGGGAAATTAACGACATCCCAGACCGTGGCGTGTCTGCGCAGGGTAGCTATCGGTGAGGTTTGGCATAGAAATCACCGATCCAAAATTCAGTTTATTTAATTTTTTTTTATTTCGGCAAATCATTAGTTAGGGATATCTTAGATAATACTTCTATTCTAGTTTCATTACTGTCCTCGAACCTTCTTAGTTTTTCTAAGGGGTCGAATATTTTTTTTACTTAGAGATTTCAAAATTGGGGACGCAGTTACCTGGTCCCTTTCCCCCTCTCCTTTTATCCTGCTGGTCTGGGCCGGATACGGGGATCGGATTTCAATCTTACAAGCAAACTCTTGTGGGATTGGGATCTGATGGACACAGAACTTGCATCCTTGGCAGCAGGGCGCCCCTTGAGTCTACGCATTTGAGTAGACCACCCTTTTTGGCATGTTAATAATATTTTGGCTATGGATTTTGTTGAGAGCGAAATTCGACTTCTAACTTTGTAGCGTTAGTTATTTCTCACTTAAGTCTTTGGCGCCCCTATTCTTCGTCTTCCTTCTTCTCTATCTCTCTCTCTGTCTTCATTTCTTCAAGTTTTTTTTTTAATTTTTTTCAACCTTCCCCCCCCCCAAGATTTTGAACTTGTTACTTACGATTTATTTAACGTACAACTCTGATCTGAAATTACCAGCTGAGACGTTGCAAGACACGATTCATGAATGGAGTAGATAATGATTGGGTCCTCCATCACATTTTGACCTATCGCTGAAATGAACAAAGACTTAGTATTTGACGACACTTCGATTACGTTCTTTCACCGTCGTTCCTCTTAAGTTTCTTTTTAATCCATTGGTCACTTTCCTTTCTGTTTTGGTTTTCAATTACCTTGTAGTTAACCTGGGCCCAGAAATTGTATTTTGATTTACCTAGTTATATCTAGAAATGCTCTGTGTTACGTGCCTGCCTCACAAAGTTTTTTTTTCTCCTTCATGATTTAAACACGAATTGATTATATAAAAGTTAAAAATTTATAGACGCGCGGTATCAGATAAAATTTAATTTGTTTCCAAATGAAATGTTGGAAGTCATTTGTTTTCTTGGACAATGTTGCAACCTTCTTAGAATTTATTGTAGGGGTGATTAATTTAAATGTGTGCGCATTTATTATAAATATATATATATATAGAGAGAGAAATAAATACTTCGAAATGTATGTGTAATTAGTATGTGAATATGATGTTAAAGTAAAAGTATGATATTAAATGTATTATGAATATATGTAAGAGCGCTCGTGTCTGTCCCCCTAGACGTGTATTGGTTGCTATAGTTTACCAGAAGTCTTCCGACGAATTTAAGAATGTAGATTTTGTTAAGAATACCGCCGTGCACTTAAGTAATTTTCCTTTTCTTCTGAATCAATGTAAGTGATAACCTCTGTAATTATATAATGGCATGCATTGAAAAAATATCGGCAGGTCTAAACGTAACCCACATCATAACAAATATTATCCCTGAGCAATTAACCTAAAACCATTGTGGAAAGTGTACCTTGAATCCGTCTCACCTTCATATGTATCCTGTGACTTGACCAGTTTTTTTTTTATCCTCAATTTGAACCATCATACTCCGTACACCTGTGGAAGATCATTTTTTTTTTTAATCCGAACCATGTATAAACATATACGAAAGTGATCCTAATGAAAGGTCTCGTGAAGTGTCCCAGTGTTGGATAAATAACTTGAAATTATTCGATTAATAAGTTTGGAAATAGACCGTCTAAGAGGAGAAACTTCCTCTAGTGAAAGTGATTTTCTCGAAATCCCTAGATGGATATAAACGTAGCAGTGTGCGATTGCAGTTACAATCTGTTAAGAGTTATAAACCAAATATAGTCGATGAATGTTTTTTTTTTCCGTAAACCACTATATATATATATATATATATATATATATATATATATATATATATAAACACAAATTAAGTTAAATGGAGCGAAACGTTTTGGACACTACGACTAGTGCGTGAGTTGTGATTTGGACGCTCGAAATTATTAATATTTTAATATCTCGACGTGAGGTAGAGACTCATATAAGTTCTAATACACCAAAAAGTTTTTTTTCTTTCCTCTTTGTCCAATTTTTTTTTAAGTGAAATAAGTGTTTTTTTTTGTATGTCGCAAATCATCATTTTGCTTGAGCATGCCTAAGATATGATACATGTAATTATTTTTTTTTCTTTTTCATTTGTCAATATGATTGAATATATAAAAAATTACTAAAATATAATACTATGTACTCTATTAATATATAACCAAGAACTTGTGCTTTTAATATTTTCTTCATAATTATATGTTTGTCTTTCTTTTTTCACTATGAATGTAATAAACTATTTGTACCCTTGTAGTTAGTTGGTTTCCTTTAACCATATATACACTGTCCTGAGTGAGTGAGCGAGTGAATGCATGATAGATTTAATATAAGCAATTCTAGTGATATCATTTGTCATATTAACATCTGTAATATATGTGTCATGTTTTAATATATGTGTTAAGGTAAATAACCTAGGTCATGAAGGACCGTCACTAACGGTTTAAATCGGCTCGAGGAGTGAAGCAAAAATAGCAGGATAAGCCTAAATACGACATCTTTCTTCCAGGAAGTCGAACCTTTTATTGATACGATACCTAAATTTATATTGAGTTAATAAGCTTTTTTTTTTCCCTCTTGGCTAATTCATATGTGTGGTCGATCCTAGAGGACAGAGTTCAGATGCTGGATAGTTATCAGTCACCGGTCGGAATAACATTACAAAGAATTAAATTTCACTTTTCTCATTTCCAGGTCTAGGTCTGGGCAACCCCATGATCGTGGTGCTTGGAGCTAGGTCTGGGTGGTTAAAAAATGTAGAATGATTCATCTTTCAACGACTTTCCCGACCTTTTACTATATTTCCGGAATTATCCAGTAATCTGTTTCTCATTAAAATACCCTATTTCTTTTCTTTCTTCTTTACCTACCTCCTTCTTTTACCCTTCTACTTTCTTCTCTTTCTTTCCTATTTCTAAATGAAAGAAAACGGAGTCATGATTGAGAGTAGTCGCTATTGGCACGGTCAATAAGTTGTTTCGATGAGTTTTCTTCGGGAGTCCGATATGGAATAATTAACAATAACAAGAGGTTTATTGGAAGTTACTCTATTGGAAAATAATCTGGATTTCAATCAGTAAGTGATCTTTCGTAATCGTCCTCGTTAAAGAAAATTAATTTTAGCGACTCCTCTACATTAGCTCTTTTATCTTCGTTAATTTACGTTTTCTTTCAATATTGGCTAACTGTGACAGGATCTGTTGCCCTGGAAACGGCGGTTTCTATGGCAATGGACAAAACGTTTTCTTTCAACGTTCCGTTACGATCCGTTTGAACAGCCTGCTGAATTGGCAACATTGCCTTTTCACTTAACACAGGGATCAAAATAAGCAACAAACTTTTGCTAGCCCGAAAAAAAAAGCCACTAGCCCATATCCCACAACAGAAATCATTTACTTACCTTCGGTATGATATTAAATACTCGCCCGCACCGATAAACCACTCGCCCCGTGCGTGTGGGCGAGTGGTTATTTGCATCCCTGACTTAACATTAGAGTGCCTCACCAGTGTGTAACGCAAATGTCTGGTGAGACTGGACAAATCCCACTATTTTAGATCGAAAAACAACAACTTTCCTTTCTTCCAAATATTCGTATCTTAATTCATAACAGAGTTGGCCTATGGCTCCGGACTTTCGATACACCTGGTATAATATTTTCAAAGTTTGTGCAGTATTGGTATTTTATTTTTCCACTAAAATCGTTTCAGAAACCTGGGGTCGCATTATATTCGAGGTTGTACTATGATAGTTCTAAAAGTTGAACAATAGGTTAAATTTGCAAATGATTTTATAAGTTCTAATAGATTATGAATTATTGATTGTGAGCTTACTACTACTTTGATGTCTGAGAAAAGGCAAGAAGAAATTGTTGACCGTAACAATCAGTGTTGTGGCGCTAACTAATTAAAAGCAAACTCTTTGTAAACAGGCGTCAGCGATCCATAAAACCCGGAAGTTGTTAAGATTCATCTCAACACCAGCATCGGGTTTTATTGTCTTTAGAAATTCTGTGAAGATTTTTTCAAAATAAATCTGTCATGGGAATATTTCAGTGAAATTAATTTTCGTATTCCCTCTACGCGAAGAAAAAAGAAAGGAAAAATATGTTAGAAGATGTTTGTAATAAGCATCCATTAAAGGAATGTAAACACCCGACTTTCGATGGAAATAATTTCTCGGTGGAAGTTTCTTTTGAAATATGTGTTTGTTCTTAGAACATCGTTTATCTTCCTTTTTCTCATTACAAATCATCTTATGTTTTCCTCTCCACCTTGGGAAAATATATAATGAGTACTGATTTATTCCGATTGTTCATCTATTTTACTTTGTGTTTGTAAATATGACGTTAAACTAAGAAAGTAAAGCATAACTCTTACATATATTGCTTACATTGTTAATAAGCTGTCTTTCTTTTATCCGTATCTAGCAGAACACCTTATCTTCGCACGGGGAGAAAACGTTTCATTTTGGACATAAATGGTACAAAAAAACTGTCATCAATCAACTTGGGAATCAAACAAAAATTATGAATTCGACACTAATATCGGTCATTTTCAACTATTTATGCATGTCACCATCCTGGGGCTGGCTGAATTCGGATTTAAACGGCATCGGAAGTGTCATTGTTCGTCTCAGCGACGCCGAAAACTATGGATTCGACACTAATATCGGTCATTTTCGATCGTGTTTGTCCACGAGCACGGTGTTTGTCCACCACAAAGTCCACACGGCGCGAGCTGGGATCGACCCAGGGACCCCAAGCACCGGAGGTGAACGCTCTACCACTGAGCCACCGCGCCGCCTAGATCACACTGAGCTTAACAAAATGAAATACTTGTGGGTAAATGGTTTTGTGTAGTTTTCGAAAAAAATCGACAAGAAAAGATTGTCAGTTGATTTTTTTTTTAATTTTGCTAGAAGAAACTAATATTCATTTACGTTATATCTAACAAATTGCTGTGAACTAACAGACTGTGTGGATTGTTGTTTGGGTTTTCGTAATGATGATACACATACTGCTTATAACAACAATATTGTTCAGAACAAAACTTTGTTTAATATTGTATCTCTTTGGTCCGCTTGAAAAAAAAAATATTTATGACAGTACTTACTAGTATAGAACTTTATTAGAGTTACGTAAGAAGTAAATCTAACTACTAAGGAAGGAAAGTATAAACGAGAATAACCGTTCAACTCCTGTTAAGTATGAAACCCACACATCTTTTCGTAAAGCTTGGTTGCATAACGCCTGGCGAAAACAAAAGAGTTTGTTCAGTGAAACAGGCAAAAGCAACATGCGCGCAAAAGGAAACAAACATATTGCAGAGAAAAAAAGAAAGTGTCAACTTCATTGTGATTAATGGTCGTTATTAAGTTGCTTAAATATCAAGAAAATAGATAAGATTATTTTAAGGCATTAAGAAGTAATTTTGCTATAATATATGTATTATACGTTGAGAGATAGAACGAATATGACAGTAGTTTTATGTATGCAGGCAGAAAGCGCTTCCACTGGGAAACTTAACTTTATTTATTCATCTTGATAGATTTTTTCTATTTAGAGTTGTGGTGACCAATTTATAATGCACTGCTGGTTAGGACAAAATAAGAACCATACTTAGGGACCATTTTTTATTTTTTTTTCTTGCTTATTCCTTCCTGATGCGACGCTTCGCAGAATGTATGTAAGTCTTACATTTGGGGGGATTTGGTTGTATTCTGCTATCGTGTTTGTAGTTCCATGTGCCTAAGCCAACAACGAACATTTGAAAGTAACGCTATGAAATTGCACTTTTCTACAAAACAAAAAGGAAAATTCTTGGTAGTAAACCTTACTTGCAAATTGGGCTTGATAACCAAAAGTAAAAAAGAAGATGACAATTAGAAGTTTCGATTCAGGTATATTATGATGGTTAAGTATATATTACTGTAAAGTTGAAGAAAGAACAAATCATATATATTTCGTTATTATTTGTGGGTCGGATGAAAAATATTCTCGTGTAAAATCCGGCTCACGAGCCGCTATTCAGCAACCACTGATTCAAATATTGATTGTTCATAGTGATGAGGATATGAATGTAGATGTGAAGAATTGGGAAAGAGTACCCAATGTGGTTATGAAAGAGCATAACAAACCAGTTGGTACGATGACCACCCTGATATTACTCATTATGAAGTACCCAAGATTCAATAATAATTTTTGTAAATTTATTTTGGAAATTGTATAAAAGTAAGCAGTAAACATCTCAGTTGATTAAGGAAACAAAAGAAGAAACGTAGACACCATACAACCAAACTAGGAAAACTAGTTTTTGAGAGAAAATACAATTCGTAAGATGCTTCAGAAGGTTTCAGCTAAGCTACGTTGAACCTAAAAACATTGTAAGAAGTTCATAGATCTCCAAAAAATATTTTAAAAAGTTTGGAGAGTTAGCTCGAGAGCAGAAGTTAGAACAGAACTGTTTAACGAGATATTTAAGACAGGTAGAACTAATAAGCACATTATATTTACAATATTGGAATAGCCATAATGGTTTAAGCCTTATGCTATTACTATCAACTACCCCTTGTTGAATAAAATTATTTAACTCTTATCAGGCACTGACAAAAGTGTCAAACGCATCTTAAATAAGTTTAAAACAATCATTTCATTTGGAAAACTCCAACAACTGTCTGATAATAACTCTTAAGTTGTCAAATTTAACTGTTACAAATTTCACCATAAGCTATCTCCCCCCAATGTTCAGATTTACTTTGGCTTTAAACCAATTTAGGCAGAAATTTGTAGTACACGTTAATATTGCTATAAAATAGGAGATGCGTTGAAATTTTACAGTGATACAGACGTATAATGAGTGCTCCACAATGGTGGAAAATAAAAGAAAATATTTTTAGATGGTTAGATTTTAAAGCATATAACATGAAAGGTTTAGCTAGATGCTTATGTTAATCGTCTTGATGAACTGAATAAATATAGCGCTATGGAGAACAGATAGTACAGGTTTACGGTGAACTATTTTAAACACAATCCGCCTTATGCAGAATCGTTTTGACGTATGATCAGCGTCATACCAAAGGCCTGACTACTGCAGGAAACATACGTTAGTCGAACTTTTTAGTATGGCATTAATCAAGCGTCAGAACGATTCTGCATAACTCCGATATTACTAACACAAAGCCGCATTCTGTATAGGATATGCCTCTTTGATATTATAGAAAGTCAGAATGCCTTCTATGGTAGTACTATTAATTAATGCATGTAAATGATTTCCCATGTAATGAACCATAATCACACAGGAATTGTAATCTTGTATATTTGATAACCCTGCTCCTGCTCTTACATAGTAATCCCACTTATGTACTTTAGGGTAATGAGGCTAGAACGTAAATAAAGATACGGAAAAGTACAGGACAAAAGAAGGTAAAACACAACTTGTTGTTAAACATTCTATTTCTAAAATTAATGTCAATTTTTAATGTTAGCTTAAAACTAATTGTTTCGCATGTTCAGATAGGTCAACTAAGTTCATTAGAATTTCAGAGGAATTGTACATATTCTAAAATAGCGTATGCTTTAAACTTAATTTTCAATAAGACTTTTCTGTAGTCCATTGAAAATAAGTCAAGATTGCTTCGAGCTCGTTACGAAATTTGAGGTAATATAATCTAACAATCTCAAACCCAAGAGTAAAATAAAATCTTTACTAGTTACTAATGGAAGAAAGAAAATAGTCCTAATTGAGAAAGAAAAGCAATAAACGATATGTTCGACACATATAAAGATATATCTGTGAGCGTGAAAGAAAATCTCTTGTTATCGCAAAGTAGATGGTCTTCCCCGATTGGCTACACACCAAGAGTGTGGAGAAGCACTGATTGAAACTTTCTCAGGAAATTGGTGTCTGAAGAATAAAGACAGAGTGAAACAAACGGTCTCCTCTAATTAGCTCTAAAACTCTCGACTGAGTCAATAGTGAAGCGAGTCCTTAAGAACGTTTCTGCGTACTTTTTTACCTCATCTTCCAGGAGAGTAAGGCATCTAATGTTCCCATAAAATTTAAGAGATTAAAAATATGAGCAAACATAATTCTATATAACGTAATCTTAAATTGTGCAACCTCCAAAGAAAATATACGATTATTTACCAAATGTGTAGATCAACATTCTTGTAGATATTTTTACCTTTCACTTAGAAAGCTGCATGATAAAATCGTACTTTTTTTTTTTTGAAGTGCACACTTTCAGAAGAGATTATCTGTTAAAATGGGCGTAATAAAAGTGTATAATACCTTTTGTAGTTGAATAATTATAATCTCCTTTTCTGTAACTAGAAATCATAAGGTCATAGGAAACTGACTTTGTGTTATTAGATATTTAAAATTAACCAAAGGGCTAATTTCATTTCTTTCATAGTCCTTTTTACAAACTCGCTCAATGCATAGCTCTTAGTACAGATAATTTGGAGTCATAAAAATCACGCTATAAAATAATTGTATGGATTTAATACCTAAATAATAATATATATATATATATATATATATATATATATATATATATATATATATATATATATATATATATATATATATATATATATATATACTATGCACTTTTAAATATCCATACCACTGCGCAATGAATAGAATATTTAATCATTCATCCACGAAACGTTTCTAGGATCTCAAATGGACTTGAGAAAAACTTGTAATGATCTAGATGTAACATAGAAGAAAAAATGAAAATGAAATCTTTCAGTTTTACGTCCCACGGCTATGCCGGTTAGGCTAAAGGAGACGGTGATGATGAGTAATGAATGAAATGGTGGAATGAAGAAAGTGGGAGGAAACGGGAGAACCCCGAGAAAACCCACGCACACGGTGTTTGTCCACCACAAAGTTCACTTGGCGGGGGCTGGGATCGAACCCGGGACCCCAAGCACCAACATATTATAGAAGAAAGTTTATATAGTTATTTTATGTATCACAGATTTATTGTGAAGATTGTGTTGTGTGTAGCAGCAAAAGTTCTTATATGATTTATAATAGATTACTTATGGTGATATATATAGAATAACAGCTAACTTTTGTTATCTTTGACAGCCTATTAATGATAAATGTGTTGATATTGTGTGAAAATTTTCTTACGTTTACTTTTGTTACTTGAATTATTAAAGACTACTTAGGATAAACGTGTAGTACGTTGTATGAAAATTTACTTATGGTAATTGATTTGCAAATGACAGATATGTTGTTTCTTTACTTATTGAAGTTTGATGTTTCTTTTCAATAGCCGATGTTATATGAGACATGGACCTATATGTCACTGTAATTGAATCCGAATCACTAGTAATCGATACCGGTACCCTGTATCCTAAAGATATATGATATTGCCACACTAGCAAAAATCTATTATTCCTATGTCAGATCAAAACTGAAATATGTTGCTGTGATCTGAAACCCATCGCAATAGCAATACCGACACCAACTGGAAAAAATCCAATCTAAATTTATTTAATATCCTCATTGGATCGCCGGGCAATAGCATAACATTGTATGGTCTGATGAATTACAATACAGCCTTAATTACATCAATGGTGGGGTCAGAATCCGCCGTCTTTCAGGGAAAAGTTGCTCGACATATGCACCACGACAACAGGCTGGTGTTGGATTTATTACGGTTTGGAGAACCTTCGTATCATCATCGATGGACCAAGTAATGCATGTCGAAGACATCATGATGGCTTTGAACTGTCGGCTGATCATTGATCATGCACAGTCCTTCATGTCTGCAACGTTTCCAGCTAGAAATGGAATCTTTCAGCAGGACATTACTCCTTATCACAAGGCCAACCTTGTACTGGAGTGGTTCGAGGAGCACATGAATGAATTTTAATTGCTGTAATAGCCCCCAAACTCACCCGATCATAACCCACTAGAACGCTTTGGGATCCCATTGAACGTCACATCCGAGATTACCACGGGATTTACAGAAATCAAGTGACTTATGTATGCAAATATGACGCTCCATGCCCCCAGCAACCTATCAAGCCTCGTTGCTTCCATACTGAACCGCATTGCTGCTGCCCTGCAAGGCAAAGGTGGGCAATACGAATAGTCATAATCTTTGGGTTCATAAGTGTATTTTATGGTAGATTAATTATGGTGATAGTGATGAAAATAGTATTAACGTTTACTTCACTCTTGCTATGTTATTAATAACATAGACTTATGCTGACCGTGTGGTAAAGAATACGATATAATGGAAGTTTACTATTGATCCTTGACTAGTAACAGTTAACTTATGATGATTGTCTTATACATAATAAGAATGTGTACTTTTGATATATGATTTGTGGAAGTTTGCTTATTATGATAGTGATATAAAACATTTGACAGTTTATTTTCATTATCCGATTTATAATAGACAATTTATGATGACTACGATGTGCATAGTATGAAAGTTTAAAATTATGGCATTATTTACGATAATCATGATGGATAAAGCGTAGAAGTTTACAAATATAGAGAAACATGAATAACTTAAGACAGACTACTTATGTGCTTGTACATCGCGATGTTACGAAAAATTTACTACTGTCATTTGATTTCAGTTAAATACATTACGAGCTGTGACGTAACTAGGGGAAGGAAAACGGGACTTGTGCCTAGGGCGCCGGATTGGGGGCTGGTGCAAAACTGAGCAAATATTTATTTTCACCATAAGGCAAGGTAAGGAGTTTTAGGAAAGTAAAGATCATAAAAAAATTACCTCAGAAACTTAACAGGACAACAACGACTCACCAACCTTAGGTTCATATCCATCGAGCATAGCTTAGCTTGAAAGCTATCTTTTAAAGACATCGTAAATACTTTTGTGGCCAAAAGAGCCCACAAAGTTAAATTTTAGTTCCAGACTTTCGTGTTTTCGTATAACTTACATCAATTTAAAAGATATGCACAATGTCCGAGTAAAATACTCGAACAACAGCTTGACTGTGTGTCACAATTAAATGTTCTATTCTAAAGCAACAGACTGTTGATTCATTCTACACATTTGCACATCCCGATATAATTCCAGAAACATAGTGATTTGCAGTTATTATGATAAGACTATAAGAATATGTCAAGCATGCTATTCTCAGATTATTTGGCAATCAAATACTAACTAGTTTGGTGTTTTATCTTGTACTAAAAATTAAATTATGTACTGCAATGTTAAAATCAAGCTTTGTCAGGTGAAGAAGAAATAGAATAAGAGAATTACTGTGTGATGTCAATGTCAGGTAGTCGGGTAGTGGTTTGGTTTGGTTGATCAGGGGGGGGGCGCTAAGGCAAGTTCTTGCCCCAGGTGACAACTAGCCTAGTTGCGTCGCTGACTACAAGCATTTTTAATACTTGCGAGAAGAACATGCACATCTAGGTAGAGGTAGTTTATCAGTATAGCTGAAGACGAAAAAGGTTAGTAAATTTTTGTTACTTCCACATCGATGATTGTATATATATATTGTTCTGGAACCTGATTCTATAAACAGATACTGGAATAGAACTTGGATAAAAAGTGCACATAAAACGAAGGCTCAGGGCCAGAAGAAAGATTCCATCCAGTTTAAAAGTTTAAAAAAAGAAAATAAAAAGAGGTAAACGTAGAGAATTTTAGGAAAGAGAAAGGAGGATGAGAGAATAGGAGATACCATGATTCTGTGTGAAATATTGCTTCGTGAGCAAAATAAGATGGAAGAAAACTTCTCTAGGTTGAAAAGAAAGAAAAGACGAGGACGGAAAAATATCATCTGATGACGTCACTTTACACGTTGAAGCTGAAGGAGAACCTATGTTAAACTGGAAAGAAAAGAAATAAAAACTGGCGAAGAAAAAGCAAATGAACTGAAATCGAACTGCGTTGAAGGACGAGATAAATAATTTTCATTTTTCACTTATGGAAAGCCATTAGTCGTAGCGGGACAAAAAATTCCCATTTAGTTCCAATCATTATCTGAGGATCTGAATGTCTTCTTGTCAATAATAGCAAGTACGTTATCTTTATCTTGTATTCACTCTTTAATAACCTACCAGAACTTATTTTTATGCTTTTCAATACTATGGTGTGGCCCCACGTAGTGTAGTCGCTAACGCTTTTGTCTTCGGTGCGAGTGGTCCAGGTAGGAACACTCGGTCGAAAAGATGTAACAGCTTTTTCAGGCCAGCCACCCTGTGTGAAGTTTTTCTGGGTTTTCCTAATTCATACCAAGCAAATACCATGATGGTAACTAACATACATGTCCCAGGCCGCTTCCTTTCCTCCTCTCTTCAGCGGATAATGCAATCGCCCTGTCACCTTGGTACAATGACTGGATAATTCTTATTATTTAACATAATTTCAAGTCAATTATAGTACTGTAAGTCATTCTTTACCTGCCTGGGTTTTAGCTTGTTCACGATTGCTGAAATATAGTGTAGGTTATTTTTGTTTGTTAGTTGTTTTCAAATTCAACGTGCTTTATAGCCTGGGCTGAAAGCATGGTCCTGTACACTAGCTCTCTTGGAGGTGTGGGGGTTGACCCTGGACTATAGTTTGTGCGTGGACTCAAGCTCTGGTTGTAGTTTCAATGCAAATGTTAATAGGAGGCTCGTGAAAAAAAAAAAAAACACTCAACATGCCTTATTACGACCAAGATGTAGAAATTCACATAATTACAACATATTACTTTGATTTTACTGTAGAAGAATTTTTCTCGAATTTAACAGGCCATCCGAGCTATCTGTATTCTTGTTGGGAATCAAATCTTGGTTGTTTGCAAGCAAGGTAAGAATGGTAACTACTTAGTTACGCAGGATGTTCTTTTTCCTGAAGAGGAACGGTGAAGGTATTATTTATATTGAATGCATAAACAAGACCACCATAAATTCGAAATATTACTAACAATTTTAATGTTTTACTTATATCTTAAGCTCAAAAGAGCCGACCATAACCTAGAATGTTATACTTGATCAATATAGGGGTGTATACCTACTTTTGGGCCACCCTATATAATGTAGCACTGAAGGAATATAAAACTAAAATAGGTTTTAAAAGGCATCTTCTTTCTCCTAGACAATGTTCCATATCACAAATCAAGGGTAACACTGCAGAAACTTCATGAATTAGAGTACGAATTCTTAGAACATCCACTACGATTTCAGATTTAGCTCTGTCTGACTATGGTTTGTTCCCTAATAACAAAAAAAAAAAAAAAAAGTCTTAAGCGAGTCTATTTTCATTACTACGATGACATATTACATCTACTGTAACAGCTGATTTGAACTGAAAAGAACGGAGACCGTATTAAGAATTGTTTGAAAATATGTTAGGTTGTTGACATCAGTGTGTGAACTTTTGGAGAAATATGTTGAACAAAAGAAATGTATATGCAGCTCATTCGTATACATATTAAGCCGAAAACTCTTCAATTCGCCCTCATACTAATTCAAGAATTTTTTTTTTTCACAATTATATATAACAGTTGGCCAACTTACACTAGTTGCTCAAGATCATTTCTGAAATAGCAATTTTAGAACTTATAATTTATAAACGCAACATCCGGCATACTTTCATCAAATTCATTTGAGATTTGGATGATGCTTTTCTGCAGGTAGATCTCGTGACAAACTTCTTCCTGACTATCGTCTCTATATTCTTCTCCTCCTCCTTCCCTATGACGTCAACTCCTGCACTATACTTTTGATAAATATTCTTTCATTCATTTTCCTTCATTGCCTCTTTTGCACATTTCCGGTGTGTTTATTTCGTCTGCTCTGTGTGAATGCCAAAAGTGACTGATTGAAGAAACACCCAGAAATAACCGAACCTTTCAACGGTTACCCATTTCCGACACATAGAGGGAAGCCACCATTCACCCCTCGTGACACCATTTCCTCTTGCAAAGAAATAAATTTGAAAAGAATGAAAAGAACTATGTGCTGGAAACACACAGTGAAAAAAAACGAACTAACACGAAAATTGTGTCTGCTGAGAACGCCAGTCATTTGTTTCCTGTGAATATGGTATTTAGCAATTAGAGACTGAAATCTCAGCATGGAGAAGAGTGGAAAACCTCGTGCCTCGTAAAATGACAGTCGAACTAATGAGTTGCTTCACTTGCAACAACATTCCCTCCTCTTGTTCATAACATGCTGTCCGCTTTGCTTTCGTCACCACATATGCCTCAGTTGACATCTAATTATTAAATAGCAGAATGGATGTTTCAACCTTGTTAGACTTGAACTGACAAGCAAAATTTGTATGTTTTCTTAGTAAACCATTATCTGCTGCATTACGTTTCCACATTCACACTTTTTTAGTCTGTCTGACAACGTCATTGCGATAGATGAAGAAATGAGTGACTTTGTCCGTAACTTTTTTGTGATGCTATGGTAAAATAGGACATTGAAAATATTTCCACAATTATTATATTTCAGAATTTTTTTATGTGTGATGCTGAATATGATTCTAGGTCCGATCATATTCTACGGTCTACCCAGTTAATCACGAGATATAATCAAATATATTTTGTTACGAGTCAGGTAAAAAAATCAGAGTAGCGAAAAGAAAGGAACAGTTCTTCTTGGAGCTGAGGATTAGAGTAGACTAACTGCATTGCTGGAGAAATAGTATAACAAAGTAAATATGTATGTATAAAACGTTTGAAGGAAATCTAATGCAAATTTGAAGAAAAAATTGTAGGAAGAAGTATATTTCGATGCTATAAGAAACTGGAATGAATCTTCCAGTCATAATAATAATAATAGCACAGGTAGGCATACCGCCCGGATTTTCGAAGGATGTTCAACCGTTGAAAATACATGTCAAAACTACCAATTTGTTCTCAATACTATAGTACTTAATACGTATATGAAAATTAGTACTATAGTTTACTTGCTGAAGTTAATAAGGATATGTGCGTAAATAATTGATATTTTGTACGGTGTATTATATGCATAGTTGCATACGTGCGTCAAAGTGTGTGTATATATTCGCGACTGCGATTCTGTATCGGTCTTTTGCCCCCTTCTTCATTGGGAAAAAATCCGCGGGAGTCCCTGCAGATAGGTATATTATTCGATAAAAGTAACTGCTTTAAAAAGCGAACAGTACGCGGGATGAACGAGGAAAGCACTTCTTAAAATGATTTTTATTTTATAGTATAAATCGGTAGAGGGTAGTATAAGATTTGTGGACGTATATTCATTTGTCAGAGAAAAGTTTGAGTCCCATACATGCTTCTAAAAAAACGCAGAAGATTGAATAATGATAAATGTTATAGCTGAATAAGAGTAGGAAGAATTAGGATTTGATACGAGTATTTTGATTCCAGTGATAAGATTCTGATGTCTTACGAATATCTGCTTTGAAATGGAAAGATCTGCAGGAAATCGCTACACTTGTAGTTACACAACACTCACGTGATGTTTTATTCAAACATACCGCATCGGGAATAAACAGAGACAAGATGTAGGCCTAATTTGCAGTTATGTGTCCATTGTTATGACGAAACATCCTTCTCACTTCTGTTTATTGTGGAACATGTTGTCCTGTCACATTGTAATGACTCATATTTCTCAATTGAATTTCATCGCTTTTCTGCTCCATTTTCTGTATATTTATCTTCCTTCTAGCTTCTTTTTTTATGTGTGTGTGCACGTTTTGTGTCCAATATCCCGCCAAATTGTGATCCCAAATACCCAGAAACTTTTCTGTTGCTGTCGCCAGTGTTTCAGGGTACGGCAAAAAATCTGTTCTGTCTGCGTGCGCCTACTGACTGAAAGAGACAGAGATAAAATAGTAGCGCAACAGTTTTATCACAAGGGTTTAAGTCTTTAATATTATATTTTTAATTAATTATTTTATCCAGAGCAGTTTTAAAGTAACAGCTAACCGGACAACTGGCCGGCGTTCCAGTTCTTTAGGAGCCAAAATTTTAATTGTTCGACTTGAACCAATTGAAGTATTACCTAGCCTTAATATTACGTGATGTAAAATATTTTAGGAAAATACTACGTGAAAAGAACTTACAATTAAGTAAAATCCTTAATTTAGTTCTGTAGATTGTCGTTTTCAAACTCCTGTGTGTTGCACCACGAGAGATTCGGATTCGACTCCAAGTGGCAGCTCATGTTATTCGGATCCCACGTTAAGATGTGGGTTCACGTCTCGTACAGTCTCTGTGCTGAACGGGACTCCAAATCAATTAACAAAACTCTCGTTACATGACATCCGGTTAACAAAAATTTCTATTGAACCTAGTTTTGTTTCGTTTACTGTAATTATTTTCCTTTCAATTATGGTTAATAACACCTCGGTGAACTTTCATTTCCTAAAATGAAATTAGTGAGAAAATGAATTAAGAAACAACATAGCCCAATCACTATTAAACCACCTAAATACTATGAGCATTGGGTATGATATATTACGAATTAACTTTGACAACCTAATACATGATTTTGCCACATAAAAATGCAGAAAAGTAAATTTACAATGTTAGTTTTGCTACAGGAAAAGGATAAGTAGAAAAGGATTATTTTCTTGTTATTTTCGTTTTCAATATCGCCTTTATATCCACCAACAAAATTACTTGAGACTTCAAAATCGGTGGAGGTATATTATTATTATTATTGAACATTATGAAATATAATATAATATGCAACATTTTCCTTCCATTGGGGATCTAACAACGTCTGTGAAGTTGTCCCGCCCACCTAATGAAATTTTCTTTTTCTTATCTACATCGTTAGTTTATCGTTAGTTTACGTTAGTTTTGCTAAAATTATCGTTAGTTTTACAAAAATAACGATTTTATTCGAGAAATAAATGGGCAGGCCAACTTCACGGTTCCCCGCCCACAAACGAATTTCAAAAGTTTTTCATATCACATCGTTAGTTTATCGTTAGTTTACGTTAGTTTTGCTAAAACTATCGTTAGTTTCGCAAAAATAACGATTTTATTCGAGAAATAAAGTTTCCCGCCAACTGTGAATTAGCCCGCCCATATTGAATTCTCATAAAATTCCAAGTCACATCGTTAGTTTATCGTTAGTTTACGTTAGTTTTGCTAAAACTATCGTTAGTTTCGCAAAAATAACGATTTTATTCAAGAAATAAAGTTTCCCGCCAAATGTGAATTAGCCCGCCCATATTGAATTCTCATAAAATTCCAAGTCACATCGTTAGTTTATCGTTAGTTTACGTTAGTTTTACTAAAATTATTGTTAGTTTCGCAAAAATAACGATTTTATTCGAGAAATAAATGGGCAGGCCAACTTCACGGTTCCCCGCCCACAAACGAATTTCAAAAGTTTTTCATATCACATCGTCAGTTTATCGTTAGTTTACGTTAGTTTTGCTAAAACTATCGTTAGTTTCGCAAAAATAACGATTTTATTCGAGAAATAAAGTTTCCCGCCAACTGTGAATTAGCCCGCCCATATTGAATTCTCATAAAATTCCAACTCATATCGTTAGTTTATCGTTAGTTTACGTTAGTTTTGCTAAAACTATCGTTAGTTTTGCAAAAATAACGATTTTATTCAAGAAATAAAGTTTCCCGCCAAATGTGAATTAGCCCGCCCATATTGAATTCTCATAAAATTCTAACTCACATCGTTAGTTTACGTTAGTTTTACTAAAACTATCGTTAGTTTCGCAAAAATAACGATTTTATTCGAGAAATAAATGGGCAGGCCAACTTCACGGTTCCCCGCCCACAAACGAATTTCAAAAGTTTTTCAAATCACATCGTTAGTTTATCGTTAGTTTACGTTAGTTTTGCTAAAACTATCGTTAGTTTCGCAAAAATAACGATTTTATTCGAGAAATAAAGTTTCCCGCCAACTGTGAATTAGCCCGCCCATATTGAATTCTCATAAAATTCCAAGTCACATCGTTAGTTTATCGTTAGTTTACGTTAGTTTTGCTAAAACTATCGTTAGTTTCGCAAAAATAACGATTTAATCGAGAAATAAAAGGTCCCGCCAAATGTAAACAATTACATAGCAGGCATACGCCTATCATGTTCCCTCAGGTACAGTATATGAGAATGTGTCCAGTATGTGCCTTATATACTTCTTACGTATGCCTGTTATGCAAATGTGCTGTTAGGGTTTACATTTGGCGGGAACTTTTATTTGTCGAATAAAATCGTTATTTTTCGAAAACAAACGTTAATTTTAGCAAAACTAATGTAAACTAACGTTAAACTAACGTTATGAGTAGGAAGTTTAAGGGAATTCAATATGGATTGGCTAATTCACAGTTGGAGGGACAGCTTATTTCTCGAATAAAATCATTATTTTTGCGAAACTAACGATAGTTCTAGTAAAACTAACGTAAACTAACGATAAACTAACGATGTGATAGAAAAAAGTTTTGAAATTCATTTGCGGGTAGTGAACCGTGAAGTTGGCCTGCCCATTTATTTCTCAAATAAAATCGTTATTTTTGCAAAACTAACGATAGTTTTAGTAAAACTAACGTAAACTAACGATAAACTAACGATGTGATATGAAAAACTTTTGAAATTCGTTTGTGGACGGGAAACCGTGAAGTTGGCCTGCCCATTTATTTCTCGAATAAAATCGTTATTTTTGCGAAACTAGCGATAGTTTTAGCAAAACTAACGTAAACTAACGATAAGCTAACGATAAACTAACGATGTGACTTGGAATTTTATGAGAATTCAATATGGGCGGGCTAATTCACAGTTGGCGGGAAACTTTATTTCTCGAATAAAATCGTTATTTTTGCGAAACTAGCGATAGTTTTAGCAAAACTAACGTAAACTAACGATAAGCTAACGATGTGATATGAAAAACTTTTGAAATTCGTTTGTGGGCGGGGAACCGTGAAGTTGGCCTGCCCATTTATTTCTCGAATAAAATCGTTATTTTTGCGAAACTAACAATAGTTTTAGTAAAACTAACGTAAACTAACGATGTGAGTTAGAATTTTATGAGAATTCAATATGGGCAGGCTAATTCACATTTGGCGGGAAACTTTATTTCTTGAATAAAATCGTTATTTTTGCGAAACTAACGATAGTTTTAGCAAAACTAACGTTAACTAACGATAAACTAACGATATGAGTTGGAATTTTATGAGAATTCAATATGGGCGGGCTAATTCACAGTTGGCGGGAAACTTTATTTCTCGAATAAAATCGTTATTTTTGCGAAACTAACGATAGTTTTAGCAAAACTAACGTAAACTAACGATAAACTAACGATGTGATATGAAAAACTTTTGAAATTCGTTTGTGGGCGGGGAACCGTGAAGTTGGCCTGCCCATTTATTTCTCGAATAAAATCGTTATTTTTGCAAAACTAACGATAATTTTAGCAAAACTAACGTAAACTAACGATAAACTAACGATGTAGATAAAAAAATGAAAAATTCGTTAGGTGGGCGGGACAACTTCACAGACGTGATCTAACATGGGATTGATTCGCCACTGATTTTATCTAGTGGCTATGGTAAATCCGCTTAGAATGTTGAAAACCCTTTGAACGTGATTATACATTCTAAAACAAAAACATAACATGGTACAACTTGCAAACTGGATATGGTGAATTTGCTTAGAATGATGAAAAACTTTTGAACGTGGCCATAGTAGATTTTAAATAATAAAAAAATATAACAGGGCGCAATCTGTAAAGCAACTTTTATTATCATATTATTATTATTTCATGAGATTTATCTTTGCGTCTATTTTATCAGCTCTTTCTACTTTATTTATATTCTCTCACTGAATTGTGTTGCTTTCAGTCAGCAGAAGCCACGTAGTACTGTAAGCCCTGGGGCTTCAAATACATAAATCTTGGCCTGGTAAAAGGCCAATACATTTAAGATGGTTAAGACATGTAGAACAAAGGCAGAGGAAAGAGTAACTGAAATGATATACAAAAGAAAAATGGAAGAAAAAAGGCCAGAAGAAGATGAATAGACGACACGAAGGAAGTTTGGGAAGATCTTGCGCAAGTAAACTGGAAAGGAATTACTTTATTGATCTGTATTTATTCCCTTTTGTCAGAAGCAAGGCTATATAGGATGAGATCTACAGTTTAACATATTTAGAATCATACGAATTGTAGGCAAGAAGGAAAAAATATTCTTTTTAGGTTAAAGCTCGCATGTAGATTCCAAAGTTCTTCATCACATATCTATATGGTCAATAAGAGACTTTTTATAAGAAATAAGCATAAGTAGTAAGATGATACTTATAATAAGTTTTCTTTTTGGATTTTTTATTCCCTTTCATAGTGTTATGATGTATAAGTGTGCGGTATGTCAATATTAGTGTTCACAAATCCATAAGTAGCTAGTAAAAATTATAGAAAACCAGAGACTCATTACGAACTGTTTTAGAACAATTTTATATTTATTGAGATTTTAGTTCATCAACACATGAAAACTGAAACATTTTAATTTATCCAGCAAAGTTTTAAGACAATTTAAAGAAGTGGAACAAATATGCCTCTTTGGTCGTGAAGAAATCAAAAGCTCAATCAGATCCATTGTAGCGTATTCGATGATATCCCACCGATAACTGATCCCGGAAGTTGAGTTGATTTGGAGCTTAATGTCCCTTTCAACAGCTAGGCTATATGAGACGGGGCATACTGATTAACGTGGAATCCGAACCACATAAGCTTCGCCGAATCGAACCCGGGACCACGTGCACCAAATACATCCGAAATAATGAAATAGACCAGCAAAGGAGTACTGGGAAGGAAATTAATGAAATATTTGACAGAGAGGACGGAAAATTGTGTTCGCAGTAAAGGATCTTAAAGGATCCTAATGCTTAGAAGACGACGTAATGTAATCTATATTTAGAAAGACCTATTTTTTAAAATTACAATTGCAGGTGTTCTTCTATATCCGATAACCATGTCAGAGAACAGTAGCAAAACATTATTTCCGTTTCAGTCGCGAGTGGAGATGGTCACTTTGGCTCTAACATTTGAAATAGCATGTTAGATACCAAAGTAGCAACACAATTTACATAAAACTTTCATTAAAATGTGTTAACAGTACCTTATAAAATTCACATAAAATGAGAAAATTCAATCGAGACGGAGAACTTGGTAAGTTATAACAAACACGGAAAATGCTATTAAGGTTTATAAACGAGAGAAACAACACTTCATAATTTAGTTATATTAGAGGAAAGAAAGACGAGTTGAATGATTAAATACGCTGTGTTCATAATGAAAACAGTATTGTCTAGAGCAAGCCAGTGGCAGACTTCTGATATTTTCCAGTGGGAATGGTCTTCGCAAAGTAGCAACATTACAGAGGAGGATGTGAAAGTCACGTAAAGCGTCCGTGATCTGTTAGCTGAAGAGTTGGCTGCGGATGCACCAGGGATGGATGGATAGGGGAGGGAGGAGAGAAAGAAAAGAAGCTTCTCAATTGTAGGAAATTTCTCTCTAGCCTCTCAGATTTTACACCGATTCAAAGGGGATAGCCACAAACCACGACAAGGGGGTCACATGATTACTACTTCTAAAGAATTAGAAACAATTTAGAGTACGAAGTTCAAGATCGTATCCAAGGCAATGTTTCTTTTTTTAAGCACTAGGCATGTCTCTACTCACAAGAAGGATTTAAAAACTAATTAAACACACAACTGTAACATACCGGTAGCAATGGGCAATGCCGTATTCACCCAGAGTTAAGGGATGTTCCTACTATGTCAGAACAACCATACAAGATAAGAAATGTCTTTCTTTATTTACTCCAATACTAAATTGTAGACTGACTATAAAGTCCGTGCTAAATGCCAAACTGCAAATGTTGAGTAAAAGGCCCAGATTTTACTTCAGAACTGGCGGGAAATATACACCCACGCGCATTCTTCTGGCGATTATTTGAACTACTTCCACAGTGAATACTACGTAGAAAGCCCATTGTTTACTGAGCAGTATTAGGCACATAAGCCACATTTTGACATTAAACTGAATTTTGCATTTTTGGCACTTAGCACGGATTTTATTTTCAATCTACCATTGTTAGTATTTTTATGTAAATTGGTTCGTTGAGCTTTGTTGTGGTTATATGGTTAGCGTACGCGCCTTTAGTGGTTTGGTTCCTAGTGGAAGTTCTTATAGTTTAGATCCCAAGTTAAGCTGTACGTTCACATCTCATATGACAAAGAAACATGGCTCGGAGCTATAAGGGATGCCAAACACCAATCTAACTAGCCACACAAATGGGTTGTTGTTAAGTATAGGGTTGAAAATAAATAGTGGCGTATTTATACAGAGATGAAAGTGACCACGAGGTTTCTGAAGAAGCACTGCAATGACAACAGAATGAAGGTGAAGAAAGATTGAAGCTTTCTATCTAAGGCAGACAAACCATTTTTTAAAAAATAGCCTGGTTTCAGAATGGTATTATTACTACAGAGTCTAGATGATTTACACTCATGTCCAAAGTTATTGTCGCATGTCTGTAAATATGTTGTTGTAGGAATATAATTTGATTAACGAATTCGCCAGGTATTTCTTACAATGGTAGTATATGTATAATCAGCAAAGACATGTATGTGGCAAATTTCATGTCAAAAGAGCAGTAAATAAGAACAATAAAACGAAAATAAAACTTTCTTGTCCATTTAGCAACATTTTGGTTTACTCATTTTAATTTTCGTATTTGTCTTTCGTATTAAGTCTTTTCCTATGAAATTTTTCTACAAACATACATTTCCCGATTATGCACAGAGTATCAGTATTAAAAGTACCCTGCAAAATCATTATCAAATTATATTCTTACAAGCGGACAGTTATAAATATGCGACAATCATTTTGGACATGAGTGTACAAGTATCGATACTTATCCATTTCCAATCAGTAAAAGAATATCTTAATCTAGATCTATGGATAGTGATTGGTTTGCATTTCAACGCATTATCGCCACTATGACTGACAAGTGTTCTCTAATGGATCAGAACATTAAAATATAATAAGAAATGTTTCTTCTCTTCAAATATATATATATATATATATATAACGGGCCGGATTTAGGATGCACCGGTGTACGTGCACCCCCTTTCCCTTCGTTGTAAATATATACACTATGTAAAATGACAAGCTAGCAGTGAAAATAACAACACTTTCCGAAACTTTCTGTCACCATCTTTCCGTTTGGGTCTTAAAAGAAAGCAGAGCTTTGCTAAAGCAATAGTTTAAGTCGATTTTCTAAAGGTTGAAGGCAGTGGCGTAGCACACTTTTGCGGGCCCCCCCGCAAAGTATAGAGAAGGGCCCTAATTGTAAAGCCGATAGAAGTAAGATTGAAGTTCTACTTCTTTAAATCTTTATTCATCGCAAGACTTTGGGGCCCTCTATACGTCGGGGCCCCCCCGCACTGCGGGGGTTGCGGGGGCAGCTGCTACGCCACTGGTTGAAGGAAAAGGGTTCAGCAAGCAAACCAATATAACATTTGTCAAGTAAGGAAGAAAACAGAAGCCAGGAGGAGAAAACGACATTTTGTCCTGCATAGCACTTGCAACTCTCTTTAAAATATCCTAAGTTCTATGCATCAGCGTTGTTAGGGGTAAAGAATATTTTCACATGTCACTTTAGAAAGTTTCAGTGTGATTGGTAATTTTGGGAATTATTGGTTCACCCCCCCACCCTAGACAACCCTGGATCAGGAGTTGTTATACACAAATATATTACAACCATCGTTTATATAACGTGTATAGGTGAAAATAGATAGTGATGTATTTACTAGGATTCAGAAGTGTGCTCTCAGGTATGTCAGGATGTGGTTGTCGTTTGTTTTGTCCTGGAGTACAGACAAAATAACAAAACATTGGTTGAAGCTGTATTTAGCGTATCTACATAGTTTGATATGTAAATGTGCAATTGTACATAATTTGCTTCCTTGAGATAATATCTGTTTGTCTGTAGAAAAAATATAGTGATCAATCGTAACTTTTTTGTGCAAATTATTACGCCGACTTCACAATTTTTATATATATATATATATATATATATATATATAAAGAAAAAGGTGATACGAGGATTCGCAGTGATACAGAGTAGTCACATTATGTCGGTTTCTTATAACTTCGTATGGGACAATCCTTCTGACACCTTGAAGTGAAGCTCTACGTACTTTTGAATGAAAATATTTTCTCTTGAATAACAATAGGGCGGGGTAACCAGGAGCTTCTAGAATTCTAAGCATCTGTCTTACAACTTGTTATTTCATTTTTGAACTCTAACCACTGGATTTACAGATTTTAAAAGTAAAAGAAGGAATTGAAGTTAGTTAAATAGAACCAAATTTAAGCGCATACTTTTGTATAATGATAATATAAGCAAAGCATGTAAGTGAAATTGCCTTTAGTTCCGAAACTAAATTCTTACACCTTAAGTTACAGATATGTGTTATCAAGCAGTTAGCTGCATTTTGAAATTACAGAATGGTATATGGAGGTATGAACTTGAAGAAGACGTGAAGAACTGAATATATTAGAGCTTTTAAAAGATTAAGGATTTATTACTAACTATTAGTATTATTATTTTTATTTTTCAGAATTTGTTACATTTACCCAACACAACAGGGAAAAGAAGAAATCACAGTCAGAATATTGACATGGATAGCACGTATATTTTGTGTGCTTATTAACTTAGCTTTGATTTATTGTGAAGATAAATAAAGTTTCAGATTCATGTTAAACTAGGTAGCGCATAATGTAGATTTGATGCTAAAAAGTTTTGTTAACTAAAACCGAATTAAGGTCTTCAGCGTATCTATTAGTATCGAGATTTCAACATAGGCTCAGGTTTGAATCTTTGGTGCGATTATGTACGATTTAGAACCTATGTTAACTGTAGGTCTCTTGCGATATAATGTTGATGTTGTATACGAAAAAAAACTCAACTATTCAAGTGGAATCAAACTAAGTAAGATCAAAGAAGTTTGCCTCGTTCAACTGAGAAGTTTTATGCCTGGATGAAAATCCCCAGTAATAAACTAACTTTTTTGTATAATGGGACTTCATACTCTAACGCAGTTTTTATCATCACACATTTTTTTTTCAAATTGCACATAGGTATGCCAATTCAAACTTTTAAAAATAACCAAATTAAACCAATAATTAGCACTATGTATAAACTAAATCAAATATTGTCTAGTGATACGGAAATATTAACTACAACTGAAGAATATGGGCAAAATGGCTCAGTAGAATACGAGGCAAAAAACCCATTCGGGGTTCGAGTTCTTTTGAAAAATTGACATTTCTTTTGGTTGTACTCAATGTTCCTGTGTTCGTATTCGTATCGAGTCCAGTGGTCATTAAAAAATGTATAAGGAGAAAATAGACGGAAAGGAGTTTTCTTTAAGAAAAAAAAACTGGTAGAGCATTCACCTCTCGTTCGATTCTAGGCATTTTAGTTTGTGGTAAACAACATTGAGTCCATGTATTCTCTCGGGTTCTTCCTTTTCCTCCCACATTATCATGTCATCAATTCTTTCACAATCATTCATTCTCATTAATCATTCATTCTCATTAAGGTTAGTGTAAAGGGACAAGGTTTGGCGATAGATGTCACTACAGTCTTCCTATCTCTCCCATGTATTTTTTACCTTTTATGAAAATTTACAATTTCTTTTATAAATTTCAACCTAGAGACTTCAAATTTTTAGAGAAGGAACTTCATAACCTATTAAAGGGAACAAACGTGCCGATTTTTTATTTAGAATTTTCTTCATTGTTGAAACAGCTTCATCGTTAAAGATTTGGATATCCATTTCAACAATCAAGATATTTAAACAATGAAGAAAATTCTAAATAGAAAATCGGCACGGTTTGTTCCCTTTAATAGGTTATGAAGTTCCTTCTCTAAAAATTTGAAGTCTCTACATTGAAGTTTATAAAATAAATTGTAAATTTTCATAAAAGGTAAAAAACTAGATGGGAGAGATAGGAAGACTGTAGTGACATCTATTGGCAAAACTTGTCCCTTTAAACCAACCTTAATCATTCGTCTTCTTTAGCCCATGGTTGTCCAAAAATGAAATATTTAATTTTTCATTTACAATCAAAAAATTACTTTTTTTTTACAACTTTTATATGTTTGAAAGGATTTTCTGTGTTATTAAGTTTATAAATGTACTCTTTTTTTTTTAAAAAAAAAAAAAAAAACTTTTTTTGTAGCGAACAACATAGTTAAAGTCCATTGTACATAGATGTCGAACAACATAGTTTTACATAGTGCAGACGTTTCTTGAAACTGCGTTATACAATTTATTTTTGTGCTATTTTTAAGCCGCAAATTTCATTACGGTATTAGAAATACTATTGTTAATAACACCATAACAGCATATCGCTAGGTTGCAAAAGACCTGGCGTATAATAGAAATGGATCAAGCAATATTAAATTTCATCCAAAGAAGAGATGAATTTTCGCCTCAACACAAAGCAGGAAAAAAAAGAAAGGAAAAAAACGGAAGAGGAGCAGTACAGAAAAAAAAAACAACTTTGCCATCGTTCAAATTGACGCTGTACCCAGACGGACGACCCGCGCCCAGAATTTCAGAAGGATCTCTAAGGCCAACATCAATTTCCGGCTAGTTTTCAGTGCCATTGGATTTTCTCAGGAGGCGGGTAAATGGAACGGAACAAACATCTTCTAGGATGACAAAAGAGGGTCACCGCCAGCTCTACGTAACATCTCCATCAGCGTTGGCACAAGCCTTTGTCACTCGCACAAAGAATAGGATGCATGCGTTGCAAAGTAAGTTCTTTTCCGTCATGTTCGCATTTTCTTTTCCGTTTCTTTTCTTATCTTTCGTAAAACACTCGAATAAGAACGGAATTCTCAAGACTTTTTAAATACAATTAATAAAAAGAAACATCTTAAGGGAAAAAAAGATTACATTGTGATAAATAATTTCAATAATGAAGTCCAGTAATAAAATATATATGAAAGTGTATATTTCTCGTTTTATACTTTGTGCCGCGGTAGCTCAGTGGTAGAGCGTTCACCTCTGGTGCATGGGGTCGACGCTTTGATCCCATCTGGCGCCAAATGAACTGTGGTGGAGAAACACCGTATGTGTGGGTTTTCTCGGGGTTCTCCCGTTTTCTCCCACTTTCTTCATTCTACTATTTCATTTCTCATTATCACCGTCTCCTTTAGCCTAGCCGGGATAACCATGGGACGTAAAATTTAAACGTTTCATTTTCATTTTATATTTTAATAAAGACGGATTTTAAGGTATTTAATAAATTGATTTACTCTAAACATTGCACACTTTATTAGCTAATGCTTCCTTAGTAAGGAAGAACTTCTTTTTGGATCAAAAGATACAACATATTTCAATCAAAAATTTTCTTGTAAGCCTTATATTTGGAGAACTACATATAGTGTAGCAAAACCCAAACTATGACGTAACTCAGTATGATGTCCTTATGCCGTAGAAAATACGAGATCTCGATTTAGGGGCCGTCCAAAAATTTTGTAGCGCCTAATCTAAAAACTAATTATTGGCCAAGATCGCAATCATTTGATACATTTTTAGTTTTCCTTAAAGAGTTTAACAATAATTCTAAGTTCTAGGGTACGTTTGCCGGTTTATTCTTCCTGAGAATGCAATGCCTCTGATTAATCCTTGTGTGGTAATTTTGATCCAGTGGTGGATCTAACTCGGGGCCGGGACAGTCTAGTCCGCCCCCCGAGATTGAATGACAAAAATAATTGAAGCCATTATTTATATGTTTTTGAAAGTTTAAAGTAAAGTCATGATATATCTATCATATTCTGGGTTCTGGGTTCCACACAGTTCTTACTTTCTAGATCCGCTACTGTTCGGATCCCAGTTTAATGGTCGACCCTATATATATATATATATATATATATATATATATATAGTGTCATGTGTACACCACGTGAAAGAGTTTGGTTATATTGCGTGACATTTTCCCAATTAATATTAAAACCAGAAGTGATCATTTTTTATCATTTCCGGTTTTAGTGGAGAGATTAGAGTGAAGATTTAATATATTTTTTGGAACGTTTAATTGGTTGCAGAAAACCTCTTCTCTCTATCTATGACCGTTTCCACTCTATGGTGATCAACATTAAAACCGGAAGTGGTTGATTTCTATCACTTCCAATTTGAATACAGAGTTGAGAGAGAAGATGGTAACTATTCTTAGAACGCTAAACATATTCTTTAAAAGATACGCTTCTCGCTATCTGTTATCACTTTTGTTCTATGTAGATCAATATTGAAACCGGAAGTTGTAGCGGGCTTTTATCGGTTTCGGTTTTAGCATAAAGCTAAAATGTGTTCTTGGAACGCTAAATCGATTGCAGGAAACCGTTTTTTGCTATCTGTTACCATTTTTGCTCTATAGTGTTCAACGTAAAAACCGGATATAGTTGATTACCCGTTCTTTGTAATATCACCTCCATCCACTTGATTCCCAAGTTTCGATTCTCTATATCCTAGTCAAAATTGATTATGATCCATTACATATACTAAAATCCTTAAAAATGAAACGAAATCTCTAGATTTACGTTCAAAGTTTATGCCCTGTAGATTAAAGAAGGTGAATAATTAATTACAATGAACAATTATAAAAGAACTAGCAAAATACCCCTTCCTCGCACGAAGAGGATACTTTTCATTTTGGACATATAAAGGGCTGAATTTTAATTTGTTCGTCTCAGCGACCCCGAAAACTATGGATTCGACACTAATGTTGGCCATTTTCGGTCGTTCATATGCATCTTCCCCTTCCCCCAAGTTGCGGGAGTGAATTTCGATTTAAGCATCGGAACGTCGCTGTTAACCTCAATGATCCCGAAAACTATGGATTCGGCACTAATGTCGGCCCATTTTAAAATTTCTCCCCGTCCTCTTCCCTTAAGTTGCACCGTCGAAGTGAAATAATGAATAGGCTTATACCATCCCAGGACCTAACCTTATAAATGTTGAACATTTGAAAGAGATTGGTCGTGTGTACACCCCGTAGTCACTTCCATATTATATATATATATATATACACCCTTCCCTAAGTTGCACCGTTCAAGTGAAATGATAAAAACCATTCCAGGCCCGAACCTATGTTGAAAATTTAGTCGAGTTCTTCGGTCAGGTGGTTCAAGAGTTAGTAAGTTACAAATATAGTCACTTTCATTTATATATAGAAACAGAGATTGGGGAAATGATAACGTGATAGGAAATGAAATAATCAAGAGATGTTGGTAATTACAAACTTGTACGAAATATGATAGAGTGGTTTAATATATGACCCTGACGATTGTAAGATCGATTCGAATTCCGACCATGGCATGGACAAGTGCTGTCAGGGGCGGATCTGGACGGACTTCTGAAGGGAGCGGTGGGTTGTAATACTGTTACTTAGAGCTACTTTTAAGAGGTCCAAACTCTGCAATGGGTTTTATTTATATATAAAATAAGAAAGTTCAGTGGAATAAAATTATTGAAAAAAACAGGAGTACCTCGAGGAAAACCACGGACACGATGTTGTTCTCCACAAACTTACTTGGCTGCGGATTGAGCCACAGATTTCATGTAAAAAGTAAATGCTCTAACACTGAGCCACCGTGGCTTCCAAGATTAGGAACGAACCTAGGTCAAGTTGCGAGTAAGAAGACCGTATACAATTCACTTTTTCTTATAAAGTCACAGAACTATATGACAGTAGCTACACTGGTAAAGTCGACAAACCGCATGTGCATACAAGGCCCCATATACTTGTATTACCTTTCAAGTTAGCGTACGCGCCTTTGGCGTGGGAGGTCCGGGTTCGATTCCCGGCGGGAGCTCATGTGGTTCGTATTCCATGTTAATCAGTAGGTCCACGTCTCATATAGCCTCGCTGCTGAAAGGGACGCTAAACTAAAATCAACTAAACTCAACTAGGATTACCTTTTATTCCGAGTCTAGAGTGGCGCGACTCGTTCTTTGTTCGGAGAACGGTGTCGCAGTAAATAAATAGCATATTTTAACTCCTTGATATTCTTTGACTCGCATGACAATCACAGTACATATGTGTATGGTCTAAAGAGCAGAATCGTCGGGCATAAACTCAAAAATACAATACAAATTTACATGGCTTTGTTTCGAACCAACGGCCCCCAATAGTAATAGTGATAATTAATTCCAAAAGAGTGTGATAACGTCACCTGTGACTACAATAAACGTAATTCATCGTATTTGTTTCTAATTGGTTTCTCCGTACGCTTTCTGCTAACAGTTATGCTGTTTTTTCACTAATAAAATTAATGGGCAAGGTGAACCTAATCCCCGCAGAGATCAAAGATATTATTTTCTGGCTAAATTGTTGTCTATAAAACTATTAAGGTCTCTGAATTCATAGCTTTCTTTCATTATTTCATTTCTATACAAAACAAAAATGTGTGTTTCGATTGTTTTTAAAATATCTTTGACAGATTTTTTTTTTATAAAGTAGTTTTAATCTTTTCTTTCTTCCATTTTCAATTTTAACTAGCGAAAACGCCACGTTTCTAGCACTTGTGGTTTTCGCGATCTCATTGTCGAAAGGATTGGAGACAAACATAAACTTTTATTTGGAGACAAACATATAAACCTAGCATTTTAATATATAGATTATAACACAAGGGAGAATGGCGGAAATTTAAGAAGTAATCTGTATAGAGTTGTTAAATAATCTAATATCTTGGAATATTTTCTTACAAACCAAACATCTGCCGTCGTAGGTTATTGCCATCACAACTGTTGGATACTGAATGAAACTAACAATTCATTTAAGCATAAAACAGCTTAAAGCAAATCTCTCTGACACAAAACTCCAAAGAGCTTAAGCTAATCAGATCACGATTTTAAATTGGGAATGCATAGTTACTTCATCGCAAGTTAGATAAAATTTACCATGTAATGTATCTCAGCATTACTGAGTCACTCTGGGAGACTTAGTTCTGTGAGGCGAATCGATAAACGATACATATATTACGACATTAAGAAAGTTAGAGCATAAATGTTTAGAGAAATTAGAAATATATTGTTGGAGAAAGATGGAGAAGATAAAATGGACAGAGAGAGTAAGAAACGAAGATGTTTTAAAACAGGTAGGAGAGCATCGACGCTTTTAGTCAGCATTGTTCGTAGGAAGGACAATGGGATTGGACACATCTTGCAAAGAAATTATCTTCTTCATACCGCCATAGAGGGAAAGATGGAAGGAAAGCGTGGAATAGGAAGAAGCACACAAGTAATCGATGAACGATGAATTGAAAAATAGAAGAAAATATTGGGAGTTAAAAGAGGAAGCTGAAGATCGAGAAACGTCAAAAAAAGCTTTCCAGGCTCGAATACCGCCCCCCCAAAAGAAACTCATTAGATTCAGGACCTCTTAATAGGCAGAATACTTAATAATAATAATAATAATAATAATAATAATAATAATAATAATAATAATAATAATAATAATAATAATAATAATAATAATAAACGCGTATAAACTACAGTATTAAATAAGTTGCATGCTGTCATAGCATTCTCTTGATGAAGAGATAAGAAAAATAATAGTTGAAAGTAGGGGTCGCATAAAGCGAACACAAAACTTAATGATCACGAGGCACGGAAACAACTTATCAATTTGTATAATTCCAACAACGTAATTTCGGTTAACGTAACGTTACATTGTAAGTTCAATATTTATAAAAAATGAAATAAAATCTTTCAATTTTACGTCTCACGGTTATGCCGGTTAGGCCAAAGGAGACGGTGATGATGAGAGATGAGTGAAATGGTGGAATGAAGAAAGTGGGAGGAAACGGGAGAGCCCCAAGAAAACCCACGAGCACGGTGTTTGTCCACCACAAAGTCCACACGGCGCGAGCTGGGATCGAACCAGGGACCCCAAGCACCGGAGGTGAACGCTCAAGTTCAATATCAATTCTTCCGAGATTCTGCTAGTGGCTAGTAACACTGCTTAAGCATAGCTTAAGGCATTCGAAAATGATACGAAATGCAATTGTATTATGAAGCTTAATTAATTCAGAACCTACTAACTGTGTCTTCGTTAAAAGAGAAAAGACCAGATGTAGTAATTTGATCTGTCAATTTCAAGAAAGATGGAAGTTAGATTTTGCTAATATAATAAGTCGTTATCCTGATCATAATTAGAATTGGTAATGACATTATTTACAAAAAAATCAAACAAAAGTTTTCTTCAACGCTAGATTTCATTTCTATGAAGTTTCAAGACAATCCAATGATATACTAGGAATACCCATAGGATTTAATTAATCTAAAATAGATTCTCATAGACCCATGCATAATTTATACAATATGCAATCAGCTAAGAAAAATAGTAATTTTAAAACCTCAAGTCAAATCAAATGATCTCTTACCAATTTTGACACATAGCAGCTTAGTAATGGATATAAAATAACTCAGACTTGTAAAACACGAGTCGTAAAATTTGTCTTCCATTTGATTTTGATTTTACGTATAACTTATTAATCAAAACTCTCCACACCAGAATACTTCACAAACTTGCATAGCAGATCAAAGTTTACCCCCACGCCAAGTTTGATCCATATCGGTTGAACTCATACGATGTATACGGTGACTAACATTGGTATTTCAGGGAAAAATCAAATGAAGAAAAATGGTAAATCAAGCTTTTGGTGGACGTCTCATCGGTATATATATATAATCATGAAAACAAGCCCTTAAATTGCACTGCAATTTACGATATCCTTGGTACTGTAAACCTATCAGGAATAGGAATGAATCATAACCGATGACAATAAAAGCCGATTCAAATTAAATATGTCGAGAAGGGATATATATGGATATGTAATATGGATTGTATTAAAAAAAAAAAAAAAAAAAAAAAACAGGAAATACAGTAAATGAGGATGTTTTGCGGGATGAAGAGTTAAGTTTACCACGTTTTATATATAAATTGTCCATCGTGGTACTCCATACAAATTATTCTACACTTATTGTTGTGCTCAAGTTTCACATATTCATTACAATTGAAGCGCTTGGAGGATAAAGGTGGTTTGTAACAAATTGAATATGATGGGAAAATTGACTTTCACAACTTTATCCGTTAACATACCACCTTCATCGTTTCTAAATATCTGCACTAGGACGAGGACTCACCAAATAATGTGTTAGGTAGCATGAGTAGCATATAACACGTGCATGAACAGTCAGAATGCAACATTTCGAAAAATGTAACATAACACCTTTATCCTCCAAGCGCTTATTGTCTCTTAGGGTTGTTTCGTGCACTTAAAACCTACGTTTCACATCACAAGAAGTGATATAAACCTTCTTGTTTAGTCTACGTATGTGTGAGAAGCAGTCAGAAAATTCTCGAAATGTTGTTATAGTTCTGGCATTTGTGATGCAATCATAATGAATCTTGTGCAATACAGTCACTAGGTTGCCTATTTCTGAACTTAACAAGTGTGAACATGTCCTAGCAGGCAGTGTACGAATAGTGTAACTAAATGGAAGAGCGTGTAGTGGTCAGTTGATACAAGTTCACAGATCGAGTAACGCACAAACAAGTGGGTTCATGTGAAAATTGGGGAATATCTGATTGGGGAATTGGGGAATATCAAACAGGAGAGAGTTTGATAGCCTTAAAAAGATTTTAGCACTATCGGATGTTTGGTTTCTCCTAAAGCTAAAAATGGGCCTTTTTCGTTTTGCCAAAGTAGAAGGAATCAAAATGTGACGGCTGGACTTCAGAAGAAACAGGAAAAGGTATTTCGGCGGTATTTCTACCAATCGCACTAGCAGTGGAAAAAGTGTGTGGGTCTGTGTTCCGAAGGTGCCATCTTTGAAAGCAATTAAGTAAATGTGTACTTATATTGTGGTAATAGAATTACAACAGAATTCGAGAAATTTTTTACTGTCCATCGTAGTTCCAATCAGAAAGATGGTGTTCTTTATGTAGCAACTATTACCTTATGGTGATAGTTACTGAAGGACTTCTGTGTCTTCTTCTGTACCTTATGACGGACGAAACCTGCGTGAGTGCTCAAAAGACGAGATACTGGTATGAAAATCTTCGCCTAATTCATGAAAAGTCACTACACCGTCAGAAAATTGGCGTTTGATAATGTCAAGAATATCGCTAGTGGGTACAATTTGCTTCTAATCAATTGTGAATGCCAAAATGAGCCTAGAGATGACTAAACAGTTTTATAGCCAACTAACACAAGAGCAAATCAAGAACTGCTTTTCCCAAGATGGGATAACATGCGAGACACTGGTATGAGTTCATAAACTATTTCCAAAGAAAGGAATTGTCGGCAAGAAGTTAAGGTCACCGTGTTAGATTCCCGACGGGAGCTCATGTGTTTCGGATTCCACGTTAATAGACAGGACGAGACGTTAAACTCAAAATCACCTCACCTCAGCTCTATGATAAAGCACAAAGATGAATCAGTATCGAGTTTTGATTGCAATATTATCATATTCTTAAAGAACAGTGAATGTCCTGATTGGAGAAAACGCAGCCAGGCAATATAGGACAGTAACATGCATTCGACAAGTTTCACATGCCATGAACATATGATACGAACGAGTATATATGCCTCATAGTACATCTGAATGAAAATATAACGTATAGACAATGATTTGATGAGAATTGAAGTGTTATCTAAACATTTAGAGATAGGCGTTGTTTATAAACACACAATCGATCGTTTTGCAAAGAATGGATGTGGTATATAAACACAAGATATGGACGGAGAGGAAGGATACGGTTTATAAATCTCTTTTGTGGTTATTTTTTCAATTAAATCATTCTACGTTTGCAATATAATAAAATTCAGTATGATTTTTTTCGTCTCTAAAGTGATAGATCTAAAATTTTCTCTTCATTTACCCGACCTGTACATTAATGAGTCTCTAGTGCTTTCGACTGGAGCAACTCAGGGGTCGTATTCTTTCTTCCCACTATGTCATGAATCAGCAATTATTCTGTAAAATAGATATATTAAAATTCCTCACCTTTTTTGCAGGACTTCATGAGTCACTTTGATAATGAAATTCTGCGGTATTGTTTACCAAAGTAACTTATTTATGCTTAATTGTAACCTCAAATTAGGAACTTTTGTTTCCTTATTCAGTTGTAGACAAAGGAAGTATTTACGAAATCAAACCCTAGAAATTGTTTTCTTCATTTCTACTTGAAGTAAGTACAAGATAACCCAGTCCAGTACTAACGAAATCAGTACAACAATAGTAATTATTATGTAGCAGAATTATAAAGCGATTGTTAGGTAAAATATTGTATTTAAAAAAATTCTTCAAGTTGTAAAGAGAACTTAGAAATGGTAATAAGAATCTTCCTACAGATTGCAATCCTGTGTGGGGAGAATAAGGTGGGAAAGAAGCAACCTGCATATGTAGGGTTGGAGATGTGCAGGTAGGTTCTAAAGAAAGATTTGTGGGACAGAGGATCTACAATGATGAATGGGACACCGATAATAAATCCAGACAAATCGAACCGATTGGAAAAAAGTTACGAGAGAATTTGGGAAACGTTGAAGAGCACCGAAGAGAAAGTTCGGGAGCTCTGCGTGATTTCTCACCTGGAAAACACATTTTTCTCTATCTCCTTCCCGTTCCTTTTTTCTCCCACTGAACACGTACTTCCACACTTGTTACGTCAGAAATGAAAGGAAAAATGTATAGACGAAAAATCTTAGACTAAATTGAAGGAAACGAAGCGGAAAGGTGGAAAATATAATATTTCGAACTAAATATTTGTGATGGAAGTTCTGAGCGAAACTAAGCTATATAACAAACTGGAAGCAAAGCTTTCAGGTAAGCAAATTAGAACTTTCGAAAGGTAACAGAAATGTTTTCACTTCATAATGAAGTTCCTTACAATAACCTCATAACTACAAAAAACTTCTTTTTTTTTACGAAAAAGGAGAGACGATAATGATACAATAATAGGCAGAATATCCAGAAATTGAACGCAGAAAATATTTCAAAAGACACATAAAAATTAATTCAAATAACTTTAATCATTCGATATGTGTTAAGGAGGTTCATACTCTTGATTCTCTTGACAATACTTTATGACTTGTTAACGCGGTAAAATGTCGCAGCATTTAAGAGATAATATGATGTTTCTGCGACAAAATGGAAATACTATTCTGATGACATGTAAAGAAGCCATTCTGAAGGTTAATGCATTAAGGTATGTCTCATTGATTTATTTGGAAAAGTATTTGTCTGTTTACTTTGAAATGAACGGGAATTCTAGTTATTTGATTTTACTAATTGTAATGTATTAAAATGTATTTGAAACATCTTCCATAAATCAAATTTAATTTAAATTGTTTCAAATGTGTATATAATACAGATTCATTAAAAAAAAAAAAAGCATTTCAATTTACTCCAACGCTTTCTTTAGACAGCGCTGTGATTGAGAGCCTTGCCTGTTGTTTGTATTTCCCAGATTTATACTTCTGATAGTTATGGTGTGATACTTCTCTACTTTATTCTGATTGTGAGAAAGAACAGACTCGCAAAAAATCATTTAGAAATTGGAGAAAATTATTCTCGCGTCACGACAGCTTCTAGACTTTCTATATCGCAAATCAAATCGCTTATGTATTTAATTTGAATCTTTCGTTTCAAGAAGATATCATTCATTTCATCAGTAATTAGCGAAAGAAAGAAACTATGTCCATTGTACTATCATTAACTTCGGCTTCGATAATATTTTTTATATTTTGTAAAGTTGATTTTTTTATTCTTTTTCTTCTCGTTAATAGGTATGAGTGAAAATCATAACTAGTTGAGCAGTAGGCGAAGTAAAATCTGTCGTTGCCTTACGACTGATTTTGGTTACGAATGCCCAGTTGTAAAGTTGGCCAGGTGATAGCTTACATTACAATACAGCAGGAAATTCAATTTTGATCAATCGACTTCTGACTATTTACGCTGCAGTTACACGAGATCAGAATTCATACAAAATTTGGTGGTCGAACTATTTTCATCCTATTCGTATGAATTAAGCGTCTATGAATATCAATTAATTTGTTTAATTTATGCGAAGTAGTGAGAAGTGCTAAGAGTAACCAGCTAACTTCACTTTACAACTGGTCGTAAGGCGGATACTAACTGCACTACGTTCCAGTACAAGCTAAGTAATCTGCGTGACAATTGAGTTCTACGGAATTTTGTTGCTTTTGATACATGCGCAGAAGTTTCAGTTCGTAATTTTGGTGCCATGAAAAAAATCTTGCCCAGTTTGCGTACCTCCATATCGTTTTATCCTGGTATACAGTAGTTGTTAAAAGTAAAATTTTGTGGAGATAAATAAAACTCTTACGAGTTACCTATAAGTTGTTCTAATCACAAAATTATGATTTCCGGAAATTTTAAGAAAATAATCTAATATTCTGGCTTTACATTTGAATAACTTTTTTTATACATCATATTAATATTTCATCAATAAGAGTATAAAATATAAGTCTAAATGCATTTGTATAAGAAAATATTTTCAAAATTGTCAATATGTTCCGTTAAGCACATGTTTTTTTAGTGAATGAAGGATGAAACACATTAGAGCAAGTGAAAACAAGATATGCACTGCAGCGTTTACAGCTTTCTATATTTTTATGCCTTTAGGTCAACATAAACACGAATGTTTCATGTAAAATTAACATTAAAATTTTCTATAACTTTTTGATATGATACAATGATCATTTACATATGAAAACAATTAAAATTGGAGTAAGACTTGTGAAAATAAGCATAAACTGCAACCTACCTCTAGAGCGGTGGGCCAAAGACATGTTGTGTTGATTTTCTCCGCCAAAGAAGCGTCTGGCGTTGATGGCTGGCAAAGCGTAATTGATGGCGCTGATTTTCCATACTGCGCTAGTTGGACTGCTATGGTCGTTCCATGTGGACACCTCAACGTCACAATTTCATCGTCACAGGCAGCTTTTTGATAGGTTTTCAGCGTCCCTGATAATAAAGCTAGAATGTAGACGTAGAAAAAAAAAGAAAAAGAAAGAAGAAAGTCAAAGCATGACCCAGCACCAGAGAGTGTTAGTATAAAAACCATGATGCAAGACATGCAATTAGCAGTTTAGATCATAAACGTAAACAAGTAAAGTGTTAGACCAGAGCATTATTAATACACAATAATTTCGATCTACATTATTAAAATAGAGAGAAAGGTACACATGTTTAGTAAAGAAAAATAAGTAAAAGGTATAGTATATTCATGCTAAGCATGCATCATTTAACCCTTAGCTACCGTCAGGACAGATTCTTTGTACATGCGTACTACATTACATAACAACATAAACGGGCAAAGAAATAATTTGTAAGGTAGCGCAATAAGATAGAGTCATTGACTGGCAAATTTCGCTAGGTAAGAACAAAAACTTGATACACGACGGAAAATCTAATTTTAACATAACTTTTCTCATAAAATTTGTTGCCAGTTTTTATCTATCATCCATGGTTTTCTGATGACTGACATCTATACCTTTTTAAAAAATCATTACACACACATATATTAAATATTTTATTTAACTAGCAAAACTATCAAAAAAGTCCTCTGGAACTTTGGTCAGTGAAGGATAGTTTCGGCGATATAAGGTGCCAAAAGCGTGGGAAAAAATTAACTTCAGAAGGTTGTAATTCTAAAACAACACAACGTAGAGATGCGGTTTAGAACATGACACTCGAAGTCATACCTGCTCGATTGAAAAATGTATATTTCAAACCTGCGCAAGATGTGTGTGAGAGATTCCCCAAAGGAACATAGGGATTACTTGCCAGGTTATAGGGAATCCATAAGTTCGTTTAGGGAATACCTCGCACACATCTTACGGAGGTTTGAAACATAAATTTTTCAATCGAGCAGGTATGACTTCGAGTGTCATATTCTATACCGCACTCTCTACGTTGCGTTGTTTTTGAATTACAGCCCTCTGAAATTCATTTTCCCACGATTTTGGCACTTTATATCGCCGAAACTATCCCTCACTAACCAAAGTTCCAGAGGACGTTTTTGCTAGTCTCGGAGACGGGAATCAGCTTCCGAGGTTTGTTCATATAGTTTCTTACCACCCTGTATATACGTTCAGCAAAACTTTTGAAATTTACACGATAATTAGTAGGGAAACAATTTGTACGTCATTGTAATTGGAATGTAATAAGTTTCCACATGGTATAGACGTTCTGGTGCACGATGGAAATTACAGATGATTTATGATAAATTTCCTAAAAAAACATTACTTTGGTACCAATTTTCGATATTTAGTGCCGGTGCTCCTATAATAATACTGAGGAAGATATCACATCAAGCGACAACTTTAATATTTTAAATAAAAACTTATTTTCAGTTCAATTGCGTTTCTCTCTTCAGAGAAATACAGTATTAATTTCATTTGCAGATCAGATCGAATATAAAAGACGCTTAGATAAGATAAACATTCTTTGGTCAACTGAATTGCACCCATACATATGGATGCAGTGAGTAATTTGTTTTTCCAATACTCGGAATGTATGAAAGAATACATGTAAGCTTTTGAGTAATGGGATGAAAAGTGGTGTACTTTATTGCTTAATGATATGTAGATAACGAATACACATGATCAGGTGCAAAAGAGATGAAACTACCTTTCATTAAAATGTTAACCCCTCTAATAGTAGTTTTGGTTTTGCTGCTTTGGTAAACCAGGTAAAACTCTTTCGATGGTAAATTCATGGTGAACATAGATAAAAAAGTTTGCACCTCTTGACGCACTTACCGAGAACGGAAAATTCTTTTTTTTTATTATGCATGATTTTTAGTATCTCTTCCTGATTTAGTATCATCTTTGAAGAGCGTCTAAACACTATAAAACCTATTGTATCAGGGCATCCATTGCTATTCTAAGGGCACACCTAGTTTCAGTTAGCATAACTGTTTTCCAAATTTTTCTTTTCGTTTTTCATAATTTACTTAGAGCCCTCATCATAAAACAAATTGAGAATGCTCGAAGAGCATTGCCAGACTCGAACTTAAAAGGAATTATTTTTTCTTTGAAATTTATATGAAATTGTATATTAAATTTATTTGATTAAATTCAATACATAATATATACTATACATATTTGAAACCTGCGTATTAGGGGATCTATTAAATTAGCTATATTGAGCCGTTCTTTTCACCACCATACTGAAAATGCTGATATAACCTGTGGCCACCGGTTAGTATTTGGTACGAAAATGTTCACCATTTTCTTAGATTTTGATCAACAGCAATATTATCTCTTTATGACTTATGGTTCCCGAGATATGACTCCTTAAATCTCCCGAAATCGGAACTTTTTTTTTTTTTTTAACCAATATCTCGGGAACGGTAAGAGTGACGAGCGAAAAATTCCATTACTTTCTCAAATAATTTTTGATGCTCTATCGAATGGAGGTCTCAAAATTGAAAATTTTGCAAATAACAGACATACATACACACAGACATAGAGAATTCAGTAACGAATTTTTAAAGTTTGTTGAATATGCTGTAATGTTTTCTTGTTAATAAACTCAGGTCGCAATACCAAAGAATACTGTATTTAAATTGTACTTCTTGTGTCTCGAAGTTATCCATACGAGAAAATGTGCGTGTATAGAATATAATGTTATAGTAGATAATGTACGTTTATAGAATTTTATTTTTCCTATGAATCTAAAATTTCTGCTCAAAAATCAAGTAAATTAACTTGTATTCTATGGGAAAACGTTATATATACGTTTTAATCACTACTTTCGAAGTCAATTAATTAAAAAGAAAATAATTTGCAGTTTATAGTGATGAATACAGAAAACCCCCCAAAAAAGTATTATAAATTGAATTTGAAAAGATTAATACCAATTTTATTGTACTTCTCGGTGAAAAATTATTATATTGTATTATAACACGCTACTTTACCGCAATGAGACATTATCAGTGAAACACACATAATTCTTAATTTTCGAAAAGTCAATTAATCAAAATCTACATTGCACCAGAATATGTACTTGTGCATGTTTTCCTTATTAATGTTTACTAAATGTGGCATATATATCATAACTGACGAAATAATATCGTGTATCATCTGTTATGGGCTTGTTAATTACCTTGTTTAGTGAAGATTTTTCGTTTGTCAATAAACAGAACATAACATTGCACATCACATACAGAGCAAACAGAAAAGATTCAAAACAAAGTTTTCAGTTTATGATTGGGTTATCAACTTATACGTTTATTAACAGAAAGATACACTCAATCCTCTTCCAGTGGCTTCACGCAGTTCTAAACATTGTGAGGTAATTAAATCTTGATGGTCCTATTTTACTATTGTTTCATAATGAATATATATTTTCTAAATCGCAGATAATTTTAAGCGTTCAGTTTTTTCCACTTTAACTAAAGCATTTGATCCATAATGAGGTTTCAACACATATAACGGACACAATGACAATTAAATTACTGGCATGAAAGTCTACCCTTTCATTTTGGTTATAATCCAATATTTATGATGGTACGATGAGGCAACATCCATTACAGCGAACTTAACATGAATGCAAAAAGATGCTTTGTGTCATAGCAAGAGATGGGCTATTCTCGATTACATCATTTGAAAGCATGGTCATATAATATTACTTGAAAAATTAAGTTATCGTCATATATTGTACTAAACATTTAACATCGAAAAATGGTTTAGAGAATATTCTTTTCCAATATTCATCTTAATTTATTATGCAATTTATGGAATCTCTTTTGGATAAGTTATTAGTTTTATAGCTTTTAATAAAGAAAACACGAATTCAATTCCTGTTGAGAGTTTAAGTTTTACGTCCAACGGTTATGCCGGCTAAGCTAAAGGAGAGGGTGATAATGAGAAATGAATGAAATGGTGGAATGAATAAAGTGGGAGGAGACAGGAGAATCCCGAGAAAACCCACGCACACGGCGTCTGTCCATTACAAGGCTCACTTGGCGCGAGCTGGGGTCGAACCAGGGACCCCATTCACCAGAGGTGAATACTCTACCGCTGAGCTACCGCGGCCCTCCTGTTGAGAGTTCTTGTGGTATCTATCCTAATTTAAACTGTAATTGCATGTTACATATAGTCTCTGTATTGAAAAGAGACGTTAAAAACCGTAAACAAAATACCAATTATGCAATGCATGTACTTCCAAAACAAATGCATTTTTATACTCAAGCTCCAAACTCTGATATGACAATTTACAACTTAAGTTTTAGGTATTTTTCTACGTGTATATATATAACTATTTTCTTACTTTTCTGATCGAAAATAATCAATAGAGAAAGAGTATGGGAGCCCGCTACGCCAATGGTGTCCCTTAGTCTGTGTTTGTCTCTCTTTCCGTTTCTTGTGGATGTTTATTGTTTTGCTGTTAGGATTTTATATTAAACCTTTACATTATGTAACCTTTTTCTCTTTTTTACGAGATTTTATTTTTGGAAAAAGGAGAGACACTACTCTCCTCTGATGTATATTTCTTATCATTCATCTGGTTTGAATTGCTTAAGTAAGATCATTTTGTAACTTTTTATGTCATCCATTTCCTCACAATAATAAAACAGTCATTCTTAACAATTTACTTTATTCTCTTATTTGCAGTTTGCCACTCTGGTATATTTGTAACAAAATTGAGGTTGGACCCAACGCCTTTCTAATTCTCACCCACCCCAACGACCCTGTTTTGGAGTTGCCTACTATTGCAGGAAAGGGAGAATTGCAGGTGGGAATACACTTTTGGAATCATGTATACAGGTTTAAGCTCTCCTTATTTCCCGAAGTTTACACTTTTCCCTGACATAATCGTTTCTTTCTGATTGCTTCAAAATTATAAATGCGGAGTAACCAACTACCTTTTAAATCGTTCAACTTAATAGGATTGATTCCATAATTAGTATAGAGCAGACAGGAGTGATTAGAAGAGTCCCAATTAGAATTTTAACTATAAACAGAGTTAACGAAATCCTTGATAGCGTATAATAAACACGCAAGTAAGGTAAGTAGCTTAAGTTACTGATCAGCTAAAATAATAAATAAATCTTGGTTGCATGCGTTAGTTAGATGTTTTTGGTAAAATAAGTGATTAGTTATCCAACTTTAACAGTAAAGAAGAATTGGAAATAGGAAAACAACAACAACAATAATAATAGGTATACTAAATGGTATTCACTACATAAAAATAAATTTTAATCAATTAACACAGTTATAAAAAGCTACGTTATCGTTCATGAAATATGTTATGTAACTAAGAATACAACATTTTTACTACTAAGTTATTACTTGTGAAATCAAAATTAAATTAATATGTTCAAAATATATATTAAAAAGCTAATTCAATTGCAAGCTACAAATAATAACATTACTACACTATATCATTCATTTAACATTCTTGTTATTATTTAAAACACATTCTAATTAACACAAAAATATTTATGTTATTACAATACATTTAAATCTGATTTACAACTTGCATATCATTATGAAAAATGTCTGTGGTGAATATGTAATTGACAAACGTATTCCTTATCTTTAAAAGTTCACTATAGTTTACTATTTACTAAATTTCAATTGAACAAATGTAATGATTGGCTAGTCAATTAGTCAATAATTTTTATGATAATATTGGGTAAGAAATTCATAGACAAATAGGTTATCAATATTTCTTAATATGAAATCAAACAATATGCGTGTCTATAAATGACATAGTATATAACTTCCTCTCCCAGTCAAAGAAGCACTCACGGGGGGTCCACTGGTTGCTCATCCGCCTCCAAAACTTCCTAACTCAAACATACAGTTGTATAATTTGTCAATAAAACTATACTGGTTCAAGAGAGAAATGATTGATGTAGCACGGGAATTTTATCTTACACTTCATCTGTATCCTTTCTCTTATAAAAATAATATAGTTCTATCATTTTTTCATGAAAATATTAGAAGTATTTTACAATTACTTGTTATCTTTTCGGGTACAGAATAACGCCCCTTCAATACTACATAGACGTAGTGGCATGTAGTATTGGACGACTCCTAACAAAAAATTCTGGGTGCGCGCCTGCTCAAAGTGCAATGAAAAATATTTTTTCGTGCAGGGATGCAAATAAGGACTCCCCACTCGCCTGGGGCGAGTGGTTCATCGGTGCGGGCGAGTATTTAATATCATACTGAAGGTAAGTAAATGTTTTCTATTGTGGGATGTGGGCTAGTAGCTTTTTGCTTGGACTAGTAAAAATTTGTTGCCTATTTGCATCCCTGATTTACGTGTATCTTCTCTGTTGTAGGGAAAACTGGCAAGTGATACAGTTCGTCAACGCTATGTTAAATTGGAACTCCCGCGAGTAGTGGTGCTATTGATTCAATAAACAGAAACGCCATGTCCACAGGAGAAAGCCACATTTATCTTGTGGCTTACACAGTTAAACTTTCCAACAACAGTGCGGTGAAAGTTCAGAACAGCATAGCATTGAGAATCTCCAGTGTATGAATAACGCGAAAAAAAAAAAATACTGTAAGTGTACGAATAACTTCAAAGAAATAGCAAGTGTTGTAAAACGCGCGAACAATTGTAGATCGTTCATCGATCGTGTAACATCTGACATTCTACCCTACGAGCAACTAACTGATTGTTTGAATGTGAGGACTATTGAGTACATTGTATGAAATATTCACTTCTGACATGAGCTTGAGGGATACAAGTTTTTTTTTTTTTTTTTTAATTCTACTGCGAACTGTTATTTCGCAAGCCACATGGAAGTGTACATTATTTGAACACCTCGTATAGCGAATTTAATTTTATTTCTTTTTCTTCTTTTTCTTTCTTTTTAAACCGAAAGATAACAACATCATCAACACCTTGTATGAAGTAGTAATAACTTTAATGTTATTGTCTGTTCACTCTAGGATGGAAGATTGTTTACAAACAACAATTGTAGTGCGAGCGTCAAAACCTTGCTTCTCACCCCTACATGGTTAATTCATGGTTGCCAGGCACATGAATCTCCGAACCGAATGTACCTACTTCTGCACAGTCATGGACCAAGTGCTATTACTACATAAATTGCTGCTTTTGAGATGACTGAGATATTAACGTTATGAAAAATTGAGTTAGTTCTTATGTAATACAATCTTACATATAATGCACACTCAATTTTGTACAAGTGTTCTTGTTCGAAAGTGTGCGAAAACCTTGTACGCCTGGCAATATTGGAAGATGGCAGTTTGTGTTGTAAACAATAAACAGAGGTAGCGAAGACCGTTAGGTTCGCTGGACAGCATTGTTTTCATGATAAGGCGACAGAAACATATTGTACTGATTGTAAACAAGGGCTGGGAATTTCGATGCGAGTATAGGTGGAAATATTCTCCCCACATATTGCCTGTTGGTGAAGGTTTGCAATGTTGCAAACTGCTAAGTGTAGAATTTCATACTAATTGAACGAGCTTTGAGAAGGATTAGTATGATGCAATAATTATAAATACTAACAACCATAGACTTAAAGTATTAGTAAATAAACCATGCTGCTGTAAGAAGAATATAATACACATTGAATTAAGTGTTCAAAGTACAATATAAAGCGAATTTTAACATTTAAACATTTTAAAGCTGTACACATTTGCCCTGTTTGGGTGCCCTTACCAGACACTGTGCAACACGAAAAAAGGCATTAAAATAGGTAGATCGAGCGTGGGCATGAACGCGGCTCTGGCCGGTATTCCTTATTAAGGTTTTCCTCAGTCCCACGAGGTGAATGACTAGATAGTAGCTTCTGTAAGGCAGGAGCGGATCCAGGACGGACTTCTTGAGGGCGGTGGGTTTTAATACTGCTACTTAGAGCTATTTTTAAGAGCTCCAAACTCTGGGATTGGGTTTTATTTAAATATATAAAATGAGAAAGGTTCCTTTCCTGGGGGCAATCGCCATGATCGCCCCCTGGATCCGCCACTGCTGCAAGGCCAGAATTGGGCCAAACACCGAGGCCCCAGAATTGGCGGGAAATATATTCCTTCAGAATATTATGTTGTCAACACTTCCACAAATATTATGGTGGTGGGTTCCGACATCCCTTTTTCGTTTATGTGTGTTTAAATTCATTATGAAGTAAATGTAGAAGTGTTTCTTTCATTCTCTTTCTTTCTTTCTTCTCATCTTTCTCATCCTTGCTCTCCTTTCCCCACCTTCTTAAAATATGAATACTATCCTCCTGTAATATTGTTTCTCTCCACGGTTCAACCGGTTTAAAGAGACCAACCTGATATAGTTAACTATTAGCAGAAGTGTACCAATAAATTCACATTAGAGACAGCGCCGTAACTTATATTTTTTTTTTCTGGGGGGAAAGCATTAATATGTGTATTTGGGCCTCCTAGAAAAAGTTGTTTTTCTCATTCTTGGCCCCCCTCTTTCTAACTTTTTCTTACTATTTATGCCCCCCGGAGCCTGTCGGCCCTCCCTCACGGCAAGGTCTGCGGGGCCGCTACTTACGCCCTTGGGCCCATTCCATACATGACAAATTAATTAAGGGGACAACATTGACAAATCTCAAAGCCATACGAATAAATGTTATTTCTAGGGCCCCTAATAATAGACGTTTCTTACTGAAGTGGGCACAAGGCTCACTTTTGTTTTATTTACCTTTTGTGCGCTGCTTTATGTAATGTAGTGAAACTGTTTAATGCTTCATTTATAATTTCATGTTCGTATTGTATATGGATTAAGAAAATTTCGTCTCCAAATGGGCCCCTTCGAACGGCGGGGAACCTCCCTGGGGGGAAGTTGCCCCTCCCCTGTCCCACACAAGTTACGGTCCTGATTAGAGAAGAAGTAAACTCTTTCGAAATTTACGCAACTTGCAAATACCAAACCCTACTAGTGCTAAAATTGATGAGTTAGTTCCACTGTTACAACTGCTATAAGGGGAAAGTAGGGGAAGGACTGCTAAGATTCGCTGGCCAGGTTTTGTGTCAAAACACAGCGCCAAGCTACAGTGAACGGACAATATTTGTAACTAAGATAAGTTTGATGAAATTAATATAACAAAATCACACACATTTGTAGTCAAAATTGCCAATTTAAGGATGAAATACTTCAACTGTGTTATAGCTTATTTAAAAAAAAAACTCTCTTTGAAATAATTCTAAAGGCACTATAATAAACTAGCTATATTATAATGTATTTCATAATAACTATAATATAGAGTAAGTGAGCTCCCTCGTGACCATTCACCGCAGGATACCAGGATTCGATTTCCGGTAGGAGCTTACGTGATTCAGATTCAGCGTTGAACTGTAGGTCAACGCCTCATATGGCCTCGCTGCTGAAAGGGACTCTAAACCCCAATCCAACCAATGTAGAGTAGGTAGTACAGTTAATCTTGAATGATCTCAGGAAACTGGTAACATAGTCTGTGGCTCACCTGTCTTGTTGAATTTCCCAAACTCACTGACCCATCTCTACTCATACCTGTAACCAGTCAATCTCACGCAAGTCCTAATTCCTAAACCATATGTTAACCTCAAGATATACTAGTATCTCGAGAATTCTAAACCAAATTTACATTTAAAAAAAACTCTTAGCGCAAGGGTCTTCAGATAGCCAAGGACTAGCAGCCGACTTTTAACACATGCCTTTGGAGCAAGGGTGTACTCACAGAAGGAGGGGTCTTACAGGATCCACACCCCTAACAATATTGTCTAACTCAACATTAATTTGTACACTTTCTCAATAAAGCTATATTTGTTCAACAGGGAAATGATTGATGAGGTATGAAAATTTGATCTTACATTTCATCTGTACTCTTTCTCTTATAAAAACAATCTAGTTCTAATTTTTCCCTGAAAATATAGACAGAAATATTTTGTAATTATTTATCGTCTTTTTGGGTGCAGAATAATACCCATTTAATACAAGATAGATGAAGTGGGTTGTAGTAGTGGGTTGGACTCTTACCCCAAAGCCTGGACTTCTCCCAAAAAAAATTTCTAGGTGCGCGCCTCTTTGGATTGATGTAAGATCAGTACATGACTCCCTCGCCGTTAATGCTTGCTTTCTAGAGAGGATTTCCGTACTTCTTTTTTTTTTTTTTCAAGTTGTTCCCCAATTTTCTCCATGGCACTGATTGGACACCACCCTGGCAACACCGTCTGGTTAAATCGAACGGTTACTCACTTTCCTCTGATCAGACCCAGGACTAATTGTCTTCTCTGACCTCACGAGAAACTGCATTTCAGTGCAGATAATGTGTTGGCCATTTACAATATGCTCAAGCAGTTTTACTGCATAAATGGCTACATACATATAAAAGTAAAACTTAAGGAAGCTATTTAGTACATTTCCATTTGTGAAGAGCATTTTAATTTGCTTCCATAAATGTCCTAGTTTTATGCTGATTAGTAGAGACCGGATGTTTAGGCACTAAAAACTGGAAAAATAGGCAGGCAAATAGGCACTTAAAATTTAAAAAATAGGCACTAAAATGTAACTCGAAATAATGAAAATAAATACTCAATACCATTAAAAATAGATTCAAGTCATAGATAATGTTCAAAGAATATAGAAACATACTTGTTTCTTAAAGAATATCTTCTTTTACTGTATATACAAAAACGAGGCATGCTATGCATTCCACATACTGGGTGAATCTGAAAGATATGCACATACTTCGGGAGGTGATTCGTGACATGAAAAGAAGACAAAAAGTGCTGTTGCATGTTGTCGAATTCTGCATTGTGTTCGAGTGGTACCAACTTGGAATCGAAAATTTAATCCTGACAATTGAAACGGGACATAAAGGTGCGCACATACTTCAGGAGATGATTCATGGCATTCAAGAGGACTTTATCTTCTTTTCATGTCACGAATCACCTCCCAAAGTATGTGAACATCTTTGAAGTCCATCCTGTATACATATTGTTATGTACCACGAGCTTGTGTTTACAAATACATAATATAAGTAAATATGTGTGTATTATGTTACATAAATTATATATTTTTCCAATGATGGCTTATTTTGAAGAAAATGCATAGAATAGGCAATATTAGGCACTAAAGCAATTATTTAGGCAGTAAAGGTCGAAATAGGCAAAATAGGCAAAATAAAATTGGCTTAAATCGAAACTATAACCCCCCATATAAACTTTAAAACGTTATTTTTGATCATATCTTTAATATTAAAGAATAGGCATTTTGCCTAACATCCGGTCTCTACTGATTAGTGTTGAATAAAATTTTAACCAGTATTCTAGCTAGTACTAGTATGAGTATAACCAGCTGTTGCAACCAGTATTGTAGTCAATTCAGAAGTCAAAATACAGCAGTACTTAAAACATATATATATATATATATATATATATATATATATATATATATATATATATATATATATATATATATATATATATGTATGTCTGTGTGTGTGTGTGTGTGTGTGTGCCAGTGTGTGTCTGTGTTTTATTTCAAAAGATAAATGTGCTGGTACGCTGTACATCAAGTTCATAATGATTAAAAAGTTGCATACCTTTCACGATATTATTATTATTAACAGTAATAATTACAATGTCCAGTAACATATCACTACAATCTTGTAACTAAAATCTGTAACGTTATATATATATAAAGATGCTTGAAAAATATCTGATTCTTTCATCTTAATTTTATAATATAATAAACGTAATGATAATCAATATTTGATAGTGATTTGTTTCTTGCTTTTTTCTCTTCTTATAAACACACAAAAGTAAGTTGCTATTGTTTGTTTTCAAAAGGCTTTAAGAGTTCCACAAATGCTGAATTTCAATAATAACACACATACAATACATTGTTCACATAATGTTGTTCAGAATAGTAATCATGATACCAAAATGTTCTAAAAACCTCTACTAAATTAATAGATAAACTTTGCGAAAAAAAATCTATGGGATGTTTTCACTTAATCCTTTTCCTGCACTGAGAAAAAAATGTATGTGGCGTACGTAAAATCGTATGTTACATTTGTAAATCCTATAGTTTTTGGAATTAACATACAGCAAACGTATAAGTGAAAACGCATGTTTTATAATACTCTCTGTATAAGTGTTCCATCTATACGTACTTTCCATATGAAGCAATATAGGCGGTCAGGATCTTACATACAAACGGACATATATAACATATAGCTGACGAAGGTAACATACATATATGTACGTACTATAAGAAAGACTGTTAGATATAAGACATCCTGCAACGACATGATGTAACATCTAAGGGAAGTGCCTATGTAGAATACGGATGACGTATGCTCCGTACTGATTTCTGTAGTAAGCAAGAGGATTCCATATATTTGTACAATATACCGCTTTCCGGAGAACGGATTTTTCTCAGTGTAATAATGAATAAAAACAATTAATTGGATACATTAAAATAGGAACTGAGCAAAAGCTCCTTTACGGAGAAAGTACAGAGGTAGAGTCCCAACAGAATTTTTGTACTGGCTTTCAGTTTAATCAAACTTCAGCGACAGACAGATTTGTAACAATTATTTCGTTGTGGGATGTCAGTCTTTTCCGAAAAAATCTGGTCGATTCAGAGACTTTATAGTTTATATTATATTAGCGCGCGAAAAAGAATGAAGAAAGGGAGGCGCGAAAACGTGCCTACCAGCGAGAGACAGAAGAGCCCAAATATTTCTAGCCCCTGAATACAATTAACTGATTTCAAGAAGGAACAAAGATTTGCAACTCTTTCTCTAGAAAGAAAAAAAGGGAAAGAATAAAAACTCTGTTTCTCAATAAATCTATATTTTTTACTATTTGACATTTTCGAAGTTTTTCGTCAACCCTTTTTCTTAAGACAGAAGAGGAAATATTCCGCTTTCATTAAAAGGTACCGGTACGGCGTACCAATGCGTACCAGAAATAAAACACCCTATACATGTAACTACTATTATTTATGAAGTAACTTATGCAAAAGTAAGGAAGTTGAGAAGGTTGAAAACACAATACGGTAGAAGTATTTGATTCAACACCTGGCACTCAGCTCTCAGCTGCCCGTCTACAGAGATTAATTCGTTGTCACGACGAGATTTTTCCATCGCAAACTCCCTTCACTCAGTCTCTTTCTTTCGTTTATTTTCTTTCCAACACTCTTTCAATCACTCGCCCCCCTTGATTTGTTGTGAGTGGTTTCTGGGAGAACGCATAAGTAGGCTTACTTCCGCTTCCGGTCTGACGCACCCAGTCGCAACCATTCAACGTAAAATGCGTTTTGGATATAAATGAAGTCAAATACCTCAAGTTCTTGCCTCAGCACGAAATGGAAGGAATCTTTTCTTAGAAACCACTTCCTGAATGCTTCAGTTTATCAACTATTTGAAAACCATGTTCAATTCATCCACGCACACAGGCCTTCCTGCAACAGGATTTTTTTTTATTTATTATTTTCCCCTCTGAAAACATGAAGATATAGTTCCCAGAGTAAAACTTTGTAGTTCAACTTACGTCAGCGTTCACAACACGAAAACAGACCTAAATAAAAATAGACGGGACAAAGTGGTCACTGCATTTTTTCTGGATAATTCATTCGGTTGGTGGTCTACAAAGCACAAGTAACTCAAATGGTAGAGCATTGACTTCGCATTCGGGAGGTCGTAGGTTCGATTCTCGCTGCCGACCATCCTTACTGGAGTTTTTCAGAGTTTTCCTGAGTCCTATCAGGCAAATGCCGGAATGGTGCCTACTAAACAGGCCCTGGCCGATACCTTCCCAAACCCTTTCCATTGTTAATGTTGTTAGATAATCAGTATAAAATGGTCTCTGAGCTATATCTGGTGATTGTTAAATAAATAAATAATACCAAAAGGAGAAACAAATGCGAATGGTAAATGTTAGTTCAATGTATGCGAACTTATAACTTATTGATAGTGTTAGTTTAAGTATAGGTTTTCTTAATGTTAGCACAGTTTGTGCACGAACAGAATATATTTATGTGTACGCTATACTGGATTTTCACTCACGGATATAAAATTCCACTAAAGAACAATTATATCATACACGAACGCACAGTAACAAACAAATTGTTACAATTCGAAAGCTAATCCTTTTTCATCCAAAGATTTCATCAATTCTCTTTAAAATCCATCAAAGGATAATACACATAAGATAAATCTATAATCTTCCAACATTATGAGATATTAATCCATTTTACCACGAGCTAAGATAAATTGTTATTATAAGCCGCTTTTAAGCAGGATACGTCCATAGGTAATTAGTACCCTAATACAGCCCTCTCAAATTTCGAATTGCCTCCTGGAAGAAAATCTGCCTATCACCTATTGCCTTTTCAAAAACCGGTTTTGCCTTTTCTAAAAACTGAAAAACCTGTTTTTTTTTTTTCACTACTAAGCTAAACTGCCCTTAAAATTTCTGCTCTGGTTGCAAATAATTCGCAGGAATTTGTATTCCATATTACATTAGAGCTCCCTCGTAACTTAGCGGTTAGTGTACGCGCCTTTGGCGTGGGAGACCCGGGTTCAATTCCCGGCGGGACCTCATGTTGTTCGGATTTCACGTTAATCAATAGGTCCACGTCTCATATAGCCTCGCAGCTGAGCGGGATGTTAAGCTCAAAATCAACTTAACTCCACATTACATTTATGCTACAAAAAAGACTTCAACTAAGAAATTATTAGAAGCACATTTACCATATGGATAAAGCAAAAGATCATCTACTTCCGTCATTGTTAGTGGCAGTGACAATAACTACAACATCAAAATACAACTACATATTCTGCCTAAAGCAAAATTTAGAACTATGAGGTGAGGGAAGCTATTGTCCTTTTTCCCTTTACTACAAAATTTGTTCCGCGCTTGTTCTCTTTCTGTATACATGTCACATACATACGCAAATATAGAAGGGATAAAGAGCCAGCGACGTAGCGCTGGCAACAAGGTAAACTTTCCAACCAGTACACTGTGACAGTTATAATAGAATGTAAAAGAGTTGGGGGAATGAAAGAACCACCGAGTATACCAAAAAGGGAACCAACCAACCACTATATGGAAAGACTGAAGGAAAACGAAGGTTTATGAATATTTCACTACTCTCTTTTCATTTCTGCCAAAAGCGCTTGACCGTATACTAGGTTTCAGTTCCATATAGTTCTTTTTTGTTTCTTTTTTTAAAGTCAAACATGAATGACAGGATTATCGTGAGCGGATAGTCATAACCAGAAAACGTAAAATTTGAGTTTTAATACATTTACTTGCCTGTTTATGACAACATTAACAATTCGTTGTTTATAAAACGAAGTTTTAATTGTATTTAATGAAACAAAAATATTGCTGTTATTCTCTGCAATTAAGTGATAGTTTCCCGCCGTATATAATACTGGATATTCACGAAGGTTTAAGGTCTTTTAGCATTCTTTTATTTTTAGTAGAAACGACTTTTAGTTAGTTATTTCTTTCTATTTCTCTCAAATCTACTACTACTATTACTATAATAATAATAATAATAATAATAATAATAATAATAATAATAATAATAATAATAATAATGTACACTTTTTCTTGGAGGCGAGTGTGTGTGATGTCCTAGGCGACTCATACTGTGAGAGTTGATTTTGTATGATGTTCTATTCACTCAGCAGCTGCATTACACTCAAGTCTATGATCCTGTTTCGGAGTCTACGATAATATTAGTTGGTTCCTTCCTTTATAACCTTGATGTTGTATAAGGACACAAAAGCTCAAACTCAAAGTGAAAAGATGATGATGTTTCTGTTACTTTTCTATAGCACTTGTTCAATATGATGCTGAAATTACAAACTACGTCTTCTGGCACAAGTTAGAATTGCCATTAAAAAAAAAAAAATGACTGTATTGTCAAAGTTCATTCGTCGATTCCTAATGTATCCCATTGTAAAATACATTAGTAATCAGTTATGGAAGAAAATACTTGATTAGAACGCAAAGGAAAGTATATTTGAATAAATGCTTCTATTCTGGCAGTCTTCAGGGCGGTACTCATAGAAGGCACACAAACAAATCACAGGTGTTTCGTGATATGTAAGCAAACGAATTCCCTAATCACTGGGGCATAAATGAGAGAAACTGTATAATCAACCATGTGAGTTGATTTCATGCTCACTGCTCTGTGAATCCAGTTCTCATCACATTGACTGACTGATCCCATCTACGAATCTCGAACAGAATAGCAATCAACTTTCTTCGGTTTTGCTTGAAATTTCGATGTTCCTAGTAAGCAGCAAAACAAGGAAAAATAGGGCAAATAAATAGTATCCTCATTTATTTTGATGACTGTATAATTAAATGAATGAAGTTGAATTACTGAACTTAAATTGATGCTAAACATAAATTAACGATTTGAAATAAAGAAATATATCACTAAATACGTATTGCTTCCTATAAAAACTTAAGGTGAGTGTAAAGACTCAACTATGATCAACAGATGGCAGCACGTTTCCTTGTCTTTCCTATGTATTTTGTAGGAAGCGGAAATATTCAAAATAATTCAAATTCAAGATATAAATATTCAAATTTTGACCAAAAATTTGAATAAATAATCAGAAAATAATACATGTACTTTGAAATTATTATTGTATATTCACTTTTGAGAGAGCTTAATTTTGCTCTTCAGAATCATGCTTCCATCTTTTAACAACGAAAGAAACAAATATAGCCTACTAGGTTCGAGGAACACTTGACTGGGACACGTTCCGTCGGCTGAAATTCGACTGCATTTTCATGACACATATCCTTGCCAGTATGCTTATAATTCCGTCATTTAATTACATAGTTTGTGAGCACAATGGCAGGAAAGTAGGACACAACCTTAAAAAAGCAAGTTGAGAACAATTGATTTCGTTACCTAATTGTTCTCAAGTTGCTTTTTTAAGTTGTTGCTTTAGTAGTTGCTTTAAAAACTACAACATAAATATCTTGTTATGAAGTTATTTTTCCATTGAAAAGCATGCGTGATAAAAAGAATTTTATTTAATGCGAATCAATCTCTTAAGCTCAGGTACTGAGAATTATTTATAGATATCATTTCATAAGCTAACGCACCACGAAGTCTTCAAGCATAACAGCAAAATGACCACAGTCAGGATTGTAACTTTGTAAAGGTTAGTTACGCTTATTGAAAATGAACTGAAAGACAGACATACGCTGTCCTATTCCCTTTCGGTAACAATTCCTCAGGGAATCACAGAAATCATGTAATATTTTTTCCTTGCAGAATGTGTTAGTACTAGGAAATTAGTGTAGGAAATTAGGTTAGAAATGTTTTAAAAAAATAGCATTAGCCAGAAGAAGAAAAGGAGGACGAGAGTTTTCGATGTGGTTAGAAACAGTTGTTGGGATTATTGGGTTGGAGATGGCGCTGTAAACTATAAGTATTGGGGAGCTCTGCTCTCAGTATTTATTCAATTTTTATTATTTACTTTACAATATTTTGGACAATTTTGTTATTTATTACAACTTTAATACACTGTGATTCAAGTTATATGAATTCATGCGCCGCTTATCCTTCCGTATTACATTTACAGAGTGAAAACAATTATACTTAAAACCGGCTAATTTGGCCATATTGGCATGTAACGCCACTGGTTCTTAATTAAATAGTTCTTGAGCCACAATATCAAAAACAGAACTTTGAAGCGTAAATATCATTTTATTTTATACCTTCGTTTAATATACTTATTACAAGCGATTAACTTCTTAAATATCAATTCTCCTGATAACCCTGCAATCTAATAATCAACAATCTCACTTATTTATATTATTCTATCTTTTGGTAACTAAGGAGCACTAAAAATCTTTTTAATACAATTTTTTCTTCTTCTTTACAAAATATGCTCCGTTGTCGCACCTCTGATCACCATTCTAAGATCGGTACAGGTAAATAATAATACAACATACCGTTGTATCTGGCGCCACGAACATGGATTTCATTTATTTATTAACAATAAATGAAAAGAATCCTGGACCGTACAAGTATACACATTTTGATCAGCCCTTGTATATACATAAAATTATATTTTACATCTGTATCATAAAATCAATCACATAATTAAGCATATTCTTTGGCCTTACATTGTAATATAAGTATCAAGGTACATCAACAGAAAAATAACAATAATAATACGGTCCACAATTTTTTGATTCATTGGACTATATTTACTATAATGTGCATAGTTTTATTCATGAAGTTAAATATAATTGCACTGAATTAAATATAAATATGTTCTCTAATAGAATTGATCCAGATGTAAACACGGAATAAACATTCTACGTGAATATACATATAGATCGCATAAAGGGCTTAATGAGTAATTATAGTGTTGTGAACACAATAAAACAATATAGCATACTTTAACATTGAAGAAAATAATTGTTACACTAGAAAAATAGTTGAAGATAAAATAACATGAAGAAAAATACAATAAATAAGTTATATAATTATGAAATACGAAGTTTATCTCATTTTGAGATTGAGTTCCCTCTATTATACATAATTTATATTAATTTTACTTATGATCTCAGGAGGGACTACATTTTTAACTAAGTCCATTCACATCTTTCTAGTATTTTCGGTAGGTTGCCAAAATAATAAACTGAATAAAGAACACATTAACCATAGACATAAGCAAAGTCGATCTAAAACAAATCTGTCGGACGCCTTTTTAATGGTTCAAGTTATTCGTTCAAAGGGCGCAATTAAGGAACATTGTATTCCGCATTCTTGAGTAGAATCGGATCGATTGTATACATACACAGAATTTGGATTTCTGTTATTATAATTGCTACCACCTATGAACCGACTTTGTGCATAATTACGATAATTGTTGTTACTTCGATTATAAGTTCGGTGATTATTTCTGAAATTCCTATTATTATTTCTTCCATTAGGTTGAGTTGCGTTACCGGTATTATTTGGATTACACGCTCGTTCATTAAAACGACGATTGCCATTTCCTTGTGTGTTAGAGCTATTTCCATTCTGTACACTTATATTGCGAATATGAGCATAATTAATAGGATTACGGCTAACATTACCCTGACCTCTATTGGGATTTTTATTATTTTTCTGCATCAAATATTGACTCTCGAAGTTCTGCACTAACATGACCATATGACTGAAATTGACACATTGTGCAGACATTAACATTTGTTGTAATCTAAACGGCAATAGTATGCGAATTGAAGCAATTATACGTGATTCCGGATGATTAGGATTTAGAGCTTTTAATTCGTTGTATGTCGATACTACAAATTCCGTAACATTTTTGTGACTTCGGGGATCGAAAACTTTGGTACGTAATAAAGCATCCCTGTTAGCAAGCATAAAGTCGTTTTCATAATTGGATAGTAGGGCCGCTTTAAAATCTGAATAAGCATGGAGATTTTCTCGAATGGCTTTGAACCACGTTAAACATGGAGGTTGTAAGACGTGTGGAAGTATCTTCAGGAATTTTGATTCTTTGATTCCTATCAAGTCGCATTCGTCCTCGAACTTCTCGATAAATACCCGTGCAGGAATATCATCAGGTCCACCGCTAAATTTGGTCAATGACTTTACCTCGCTAAATCGCAAAGGTTTGTCATTATTATGAGATTTTGAATATTTACCGTAACATTTTGAATTCCTACGGGATGAATATTTCTTTCTTCTTCCAACTTCGGTACTTCCTTCACTGTATCCCGAAGACTCACTATCCTCCAAAACTCGATGAGCTGTTGCTGGTTCTGGTTCCTTAAAAGGAGACTGATTTCTATAACCACCATCATGAGAGATTACTGGTTCTAATCCATTATACATAGCCTGATTTCTATGTCCACTGTGAGACTGATGTCTATGTCCACCGTCGTGCTCTTCCTTAGTAGTATGGTACCACTCTTGCAAACAATTCATATCCTCCCGGAGTTCTCGGATGTGAAAGGTGTGTTCGTTAATTACCGATTCCATGGCTTTGACTACATCCTGCATCTCAATGTAATTTTGGGATATTCGTTCCATCTTTTGGTCATACTGCTTACATCTCGTGGAAATCTGTTCCTCCAATTGACCTTCTATTTTACGATGTAATTGATCCATTTTATCCTCCAGTCGTTCCTCAATTTTAAGTTGTAATTGCTTTAGGGAGTCCTCCAATTGTTGATGGGTTACATTCTGGAATTCCTCAAATTGTTGTTGCGTAACCATATTTTGCTGGAACTCCTCAAATTGTTGTTGGGTAAACATATTTTGCTGGAGTTGGTTCATTTGGCACGATATCTGTCTTAAAAGGTCTGTCATGGTATCAGGAGCCTGACTACCACTTTGCATAGGTCGGTCTTGTATACCTTCTGTTTCCGACATACCTCGATTTATTCGTTTACCGCTTCTTAATATAGTAACATAAATATTGGGCTCAATTGTGTTCGTTGTTACTGTACTTCAGAACGATACACTAACTCCCGGTATGAAGGCACCATTTAATTATGTAACGCCACTGGTTCTTAATTAAATAGTTCTTGAGCCACAATATCAAAAACAGAACTTTGAAGCGTAAATATCATTTTATTTTATACCTTCGTTTAATATACTTATTACAAGCGATTAACTTCTTAAATATCAATTCTCCTGATAACCCTGCAATCTAATAATCAACAATCTCACTTATTTATATTATTCTATCTTTTGGTAACTAAGGAGCACTAAAAATCTTTTTAATACAATTTTTTCTTCTTCTTTACAAAATATGCTCCGTTGTCGCACCTCTGATCACCATTCTAAGATCGGTACAGGTAAATAATAATACAACATACCGTTGTAGGCACGAGCCATTTTAATACATAATTGTATTTTAAACAATTTTCATTCAAAACAAGTTTAGTGAAACAGTCTATAGGGCTCTAAGACCGGGACTTCCTTTATATAAATCTCCCCTAAGGGAGGTAACTGGAACTGGAACTGGAACAGTTGTTGATTTTGAGTTTAGGCAGATTGAAGTTTAGTTAATTGATGAATAGGAAATGGAAATTGAAGGAAGTTAGATGTAGAGAGGAATTAGATAAAAGAGAATTAGCAGAAATGAGAAATGATTGATAGAAGTGAAGTAAGGAGTTTGTAAGAGTCGTAATTGTACTTGTGTAAAAGTGACAATAAATACCTGAAAGCAAGAAACATAGGGTGGCATTGGGCGCTCGTATGTTATGAGAGATATGTTTGTAAACTATCTCAGGAGATAATAAATTAGCGGGAACCTAACCTAACAGTTGTTGTGTGAATTAGAGAACTTATCCTAAATACGGATTAAAGATTATTTAAAAGTTGTTGATACCTTAACAGAATGATGTCGACTTTCTCTTGAATCAATGCAGTTTATAGTATTCGTTCTTTTTGTCACAGGTGCCTAAGTACCACTCACCTTTTGATTCTCTTTTGTCAGTTGACATGAAATCGGCATCATGTTTGTGCTATTTTTATGCTCAGAATCAGAAGATTCGCTTTCTGATTCCTCGAGTATAGAGACGTAACCTCAAAAGTCACCAACCGTATTTGTGACTGTGTCTGAATGTGTGAATGTACAACAGTCTCTAGCGACATCTGAATATTTTTAAATGGCAAAATGGTATCCTTTCCTAAATGAATATTGTTGGAATAAGATGTCTTCAAGCCTTCGGACTCAAGACAAAGCTACATATGATATTCCAAGAAACATTCCTTTGTTACCACTGGCGGATTCAGGAGTTTTACGATGATATGGCTGTACCCTCAGTTGTTTCATGGACATCGGACAGACATGAAAACAAAACATAGCTTGTTCATATTATAGAGCTGTATTTGTGTTTTATTTATTGTCATTTAGTAAAATAATATTTTTATTATGACTTAAACACAGTTTAATACATACACAAGATGCAACGAAGCACATTTTATCACACAAACTTGCCAACGGATCAACAAAAAAGTGGGAAATGTAAAAAGTACTATAATTCGTTGTGAACAAAACTAGGTTACGCACTTACGCTAAAATTAGTTCGCTTTTTGCTTTGCTTTTGTAGTATATTGAATATTAGCCACGTCATTTGGTAGAGGTATTGTAATATATGAAAGACGGTATCAAATTGTATAATCGATTCTTATTCTGTATAAAATTATAGGGGCATTGTTTCCCTTTCGTACCCCTTGTTTATAAATCCTGAAACCTCTAGGGTTCGTCTTTGAGATCAGTAACAACTTTTGGCAAGTCTTGCCTTTCGGGATGAAGGAATGATCATTCCGCAACAGTGATCGGTATTTGTCATCGAAAGAAGGTTTTTTCATCTTCACTCGATGCTCTAGTTATTGGATGGATCGATATGGAGTTATTACAGAGACTAACTGTAAGCCCAATCAAGGTACAAGTAAAAAGACGAAGATAGAAATTGTTAATTAAGATAATATACATGATCGTACATCCCATCACTTCTACTCTCCACATACACACTTTTCAATTAATAAGACATTATGGTCTCTATTGATATTTATATTATTTTTCTAATGTACAAGTTTTCTCCCTTGTGTACATCAATATAGGCAGGAATCATACTAGCCTATACATTGTTCAGCTCAGTAAACAATGGAACACTTTTAATATACCACATAAATGTGCCGGCACCTATGTATGAATTATATAATTTTCGATTCTTTAACCACCTTCTGAATCTATATTAAGTAACGTCCCTTCAGAACTGGTACCTCTTACAAGTAAAGGGTCCAAATGGATGAATCGAGTTGCGGGATGAGACATAGTGCATCTGATAGAGGGTGTGAAAATATGTGTATGTGCAAAGTTATAGCGGTTGAGCGCCATAAGAAACGGAGGGGGAGAAGGTCAAAGTTGGTAGGAGAAGGGCTATACTGTTATTGAAATACATCAAATAAACTGTTGAATCGTAAAAATAGTGGAAGATAGACAATGCAAACGGTAGTAGTTTCACATATTGACAAAAGAAGAATGAACAGAGTAGATCACGAACCTCCGCCGCCATCTTGAAATCCGCTATTTTAAAATATGTGATATTTTTTGAAATAGAAAGGTAGTCATGTGATACATCAATTAGGGCCAGCATGTTCTCCAAAAGTAAATTATGAACTTTATTGATCATTATCTGCACTTATTTGGAAGATTTAAGATCATCTTTATAGTAATTTACGAAAATCTAGGGGACTGGTACTCGTATATTAAGGTTAGTGTAAAGGGACAAGTTTTGCCGGTAGATGGCACTACAGTCTTCGTATCTCTCCCATGTATTTTTTACCTTTCACGAAAATTTACAATTTCTCTTACAAATTTCCACCTAGAGACTTTAAATTTTTAGTGAAGGAACTTCATAACCTATTAAAGGGAACAATCCGTGCCGATTTTTTATTTAGAATTTTCTTCATTGTTGAAACAGTTCCATTGTTAAAGGTTTGGATATCCATTTCAAAAATCAAGCCATTTCAACAATGAAGAAAATTCTAAATAAAAAATCGGCACGGATTATTGCCTTCGATAGATTATAAAGTTCCTTTTCTAAAAGTTTGAAGTCTGTAGATTGAAATTTGTAAGAGAAATTGTGATTTTTTGTGAATGGTAAAAAATACATGGGAGAGATACGAAAACTGTAGTACCATCTATCGGCAAAACTTGTCTCTTTAAACAAACCTTAAAAGTTAGGATTATCACGAAAACACATGTCAGTTAAACAATCTACAAGCCAAGAAAACTAACAGTGAAATTTGATATCCAAGTTGTATATTATTACATTATTATTTATGACATTACTTTCAATTTGCTTCATATAGTGTCGAAGAGAACTGTTCCAGTCTGGAAGAACAGCTTCAGCTTTTCTTTGTTGTTGTTGTTTCTTGTGCTTTTGGTCGAAAACAATGTGGAGTTTATATAGATACCTTTCGTTAAATGAAATACGAATATAGACCATAACACAACAAATCTGATAGATTGGAAAGCAATTATTACGTACTGTGCGTAAACCACTATACTTTTCACCACTTGATACATTTTTCATTCAACTTTCTTTGTCCACCTACTGCAGTCAAATAGAGCAATGAAGTTGTAGCGGAAAATAAGTTATCGGGTGAGGTGGCTTCCTCGAGTCGTGCCGCATTATGTTTGATCAGTTTGTTTGCAATATGAAGCCTTCAATTATTGTGATAATGTTGGCACAGGACACGATTACTGTGTCCGACGATGGATCATGATTGCAACTTCCGAACTTGCGAACCACTTTTCGTTTAGATATCACATGCTACACTCATCCCAAGTTGCTATTGCTTACGAAGGTGGACAAAGAAAGTTGAGTGAAAAATATTGCAAATGGTGGTGAAAAATATTGTGGTTTATGTACAGTACGTAATAATTGCATTTCAATCTATCAAATTTTATTGTGTTATGGTCTATATTAGTAAGTATGTCATTTTACAAAAGGTAGCTATATAAACTCTACATTGTTTTCGACCAAAAGCACGAGAAACAAAGCAATAATAATAAAAAAAAAAGCTGAAGCGGTTCTTCCAGACTGGAACAGCTCTCTTCGGCATTATATGAAGCAAATTGAAAGTAATGTCATAAATAATAATGTAATAACATACAACTTGAATATCAAATTTCACTGTTAGTTTTCTTGGCTTGTAGATTGTTTAACTGACATGTGTTTTCGTGATAATCCTAACTTTCAATATACGAGTATCAGTCTCCTAGATTCTCGTAAATAACTATAAAGATGATCTTAAATCTTCCAAATAAGTGCAGATAACGATCAATAAAGTTCATAATTGACTTTTGGAGAACATGCTGGCCCTAATTGATGTATCAAATGACTACCTTTCCATTTCAAAAAAATGTCACATATTTCAAAATAGCGGATTTGAAGATGGCGGCGGAGGTTCGTGATCTACTCTGTTCATTCTTCTTTTGCCAATATGTGAAACTACTACCGTTTGCATTGTCTATCTTTCACTATGTTCACGATTCAACAGTTTATTTGATGTATTTCAATAACAGCATGGCCCTTCTCCCACCAACTTTGGCCTTCTCCTCCTCCGTTTCTTATGGCACTCAGCCGCTATAACTTTGCACATACCCATATTTTCACACCCTCTATCAGGTGCACTATGTCTCATCCCGCAACTCGATTCATCCATTTGGACACTGTACTTGTTAGTCTCCATCTGTGTACTAAGTTTCAACTCGATCGGCTGAGTATTTTTTGCTGCAGCAAAGCTAATGCGTCACTCCGTAAGAAGATTCTCATTGCAATTGAACCAATTATGTTGTGCTGTAGTTATTAATGAAACATTTTCTTTGGAAATACGAACAAAATTATAAGGCGTTTTGGAAAAATCTTGCCCTAACAGAACTCACCCCCAAAAAAGAAACTAGTAAATACGGTATACCAAATTGATAAAACCAGATCCAAAGAGTGTTACATTGTTAACTTCTAGATACGGATCGTCCTTATAATCAGTCCTCAAGTTCAAGTTTGTTCAAGATTAATAGAAAGATTACGTTCTCAAGAGTACGTACGTCTTTCCCAGAATAAAAATACATTAATTATGTATTAAAACTTCATTCTTCTTAACTTATTATAGATTCCACGAATAAACTAAATTTGCTAGTTACAAACTGTAACTTCACGATACTTCTTAAAGTCAAAAGAAAGATTTTAATAAAAATACCTGACGGAACAGTTCTGTTCTTGATTACCGTACTGTATGCTTGAAACAGGACAATAACTAATAATGTTTTGAAGCAGAGAATCCCTAGTAGGTTACAGCAAATTATCAAATAATATTCATCTCAATAAGCATTGACAGAATGTGCATGACACAAATTCCTTTCGACTTCAATTTGTCAGTGAACAGGCAATCAGAGGCTTTATGTATCAGAGTAATAATTGCTTCAAATAAAACGAACGGATCGTCTTGCTGCGCTAGTGTATAGTAACTGATCTCTTGTGAAGGTTGATAACATTTACAAAGTCACTTAACAGAGCCTCATTATTTATGAATCACTGTGATGGATGTCATTCGGTAGAAGAGAGAGATAATCTATCCTCATTTATATTCCGCTCGTTAGTGACAAAACAAAAGCCTGCGTACCACGAAATTTCGGATATATTCACTCCACAGCAAGTCTCCCCTTCCACACATATTCAGCTGGGTTAGTACGTCGTCTCATACATACATGACATATTTGTTACTGTATACATACATAATAATTTATATAGTGACTACAGTGATCTAATACTTTGATTGTAACATAAAATACTGTATGAAAGACTGTTGAGAGATTCATGCTTATACATACACATGGAGATGTATCTAAAGGAGGGCTATAGAAGCTATAATCCCTTATGAAGCCCAACCTTACACTGAATAAAATTGCATTTCTTGTTCTACTTACAAAGAAGAAAATAAATTTTGGATGTGAAGACCACCATTCTTGACAAATCCTGAACCTGCATTTACATGTGAATATATACGTATTTTCTCACACTTTATTCAATCCCAATAAAAATGCTCATATATTAACTAACTTGAATCAAAGCACTAAAAGAAAGTAGAAAATAATGAAAGCTCTAAAAAGTAGAAAATAATAATAATAAAGCGCTTAAAAGCAGAAAGTAATGCGTTATTATTATCTATAAAAAATTTTGAAGTCTGTGCTAAACTGACAAATTAATGTCTCATGAAATTGACGTTCAAACTGATTTTATATTAGATATTAACTTGTTTGACTTCGCACAGTGTTCAAAATTTTCTCATAGATAATAGTAATGAATTATTTTCTGCTTTTAAGTGCTTGATTGTTATTATTTTCTGCTTTTAACGCTTTTATTGAAATCTGTCAGTATGTTTCCTTCAAAGTTATTTTCTGCTTTTTAATCTGCTTTTTTGAAGTCGCTTATTTTTATTTTAAGTCTGTTTAATTTTTCCACCTTTTTGTTACCCCAGCAGTCTGATACCTAAACTAAAGGTGGGGTACTAACTTTATATAAAATTAGTCGGCCTTCGACACACGTGAACAAATATATTATTTTTCATCCGTCTACGCGTTACGAAATTATATGAGAACGTGCGCACGGAATAAATTATCAAGTGTTGACGAGTTTCATAATCTAGCTCTAAAGACGTAATCAAATCCTAATAAAATTTACATGGAACTGCAAGAAAGTATGCTCCTTGGAACTAGAAAGGAATAATAAAAATCGGTATATTTATGCTAAAGTTATATCTGAACATACATACGATGAAGTCGGTTAATTATGGTTTTCATACTGCATCCATTGAGAACTTCCATGGTCTAGCTTCGAAGACTATTGTTAGATCCTTATGAAATTTACGTAGGATCGAAGACTATTGTTGGATCCTCATAAAATTTACATAGGATCACCAAAAAAGTACATTCTTTCAAACAAATAGTCATCAAAATCGGTGCACCTATGTCGAAGTTATTCGTCTTTGTCCACAAAGAGGTCTACTTGGCGAAAGCCGTATAGAATAATGAGAAATTTAGTCCTCATGAATATATTGTCGGAGATGTGATTAGAAAGTTCTATTCAGGACGGTTGCCAGCCCAAAAATATAGGGGGGCAGCTGAAGTTAGGGGGGCCGATCCAACCATATTATAGTTCATCACTTTATTATTGTTCATTTGCAAGTCTACCGTGAAAGTTTAGGGGGGCTCAGCAAAAATTTAGGGGGGCGGCCCCCTAGACCCCCCTGGATACGGGCCTGGTTCTCTTTATATGTATATATTGATCATACAATGAAAGTAGTGCTCTCAAACGGGTCGGGTTACGGGTCGGGTCGGGTCAGGTCAACTCGGGTCGGGTTATCGGGTCGGGTCAGTCGGGTCAGCTCGGGTCGGGTTGTCGGGTCAGGCTAATCGGGTCGGGTTGTCGGGTCGGGTCAGTCGGGCCAGCTCGGGTCGGGTTGTCGGGTCGGGTCATTCGGGTCGGGTTGTCGGGTCGGGTCAATCGGGTCAACTCGGGTCGGGTTGTCGGGTCGGGTTATTCGGGTCAGGTTGTCGGGTCGGGTCAATCGGGTCAGCTCGGATCGGGTTATCGGGTCGGGTCACTCGGGTCGGGTTATCGGGTCGGGTCAGTCGGGTTATCGGGTCGGGTTGTCGGGTCGGGTCAGTCGGGTCAGTTCACTTTGGTCAACTGAGTTTAGGTTGAGCTTAAACTCGGCTGGAGTCGAAAGCTGCTGTTTTTCACTAGCTGCCTAATAGCAATTTTCAATTGATTTTATAGAAACCATAAATCTATTTTGAACACTTGGAGCTAGTGTTTTTATGATAAATGCTTATTTTTCTACTTGTGTGTACTTTAATTTTTAAATGTGGAAGATTGATTTTACCAATCGACTGTAATATTAATATCTACGCCAATATGGAGTCTGGATTTAGAACAAAACTAGAAGTTGTTTAAGCAACGCCAAAAGAGAGATTGGATATGGACGACCAAGCCCAAGCAGGGCCGCGGTGGCTCAGTGGTAGATAATTCATCTCTGGTGCATGGTGTCCAGTAGCGTAGCTAGAGTTTTTTCAGGGGTGGGGGGCAATGAAGGGCCCAAGAGGATTTTGAGGGGGACATCTCCAATATATATATATATATATATATATATATATATATATATATATATGTGTGTGTGTGTGTGTGTGTGTGTATTCAAGGTGAATGTTTCCATCTTTATTGTTCATGATTTTACTCTTTGGAAAACAGTGAAAATATAAGAATTTAGTACCACAAACAACTAGGATTCATTAATGCAATTGATTTCTAATATAAGTAAATAGTTATTTAATCATGGCGTTTAAAATATGTGTAGCTGGTTTACTTAAGTGGAAGCAAATACACTTTTACAGGTAAAGAAAATAACTTATAGGTTCATGCCTCTATTTGAAGAGGATCTTTCTATTCGTGTGGGCAGCAGCAAACATATCCACAACTTGTTAAAGATCTAACGATTTAGCAATTTTCTTCTCAATATAAAGTAACACTAAGTTTTTCAACCTATCATGAGTCATTGACTTGCGTATACAAGTCTTTAATCTTTTCAAAGAAGAGAATGACCTTTCACATGTAGCACTAGAAACTGATATAATCACAGAGATGATACCTAGCTTGTAGGTTTCTAGGAATGCGTTTTTGTAGACACAAAGAAGATCAACGAAATTCGTTAAGGAATCAGCTTTCGTTTTCTTCTCATCTTCATACAACTTAATTGTTAGAGCAACCCACATTATGCTTTATTTCTTGTTTAATTATGCTTTTTTTTAAATTATGCTTTATTATTAATTTCAATGATTATTTTACATTAATCGTGTATAATGTATATTTATCATACATCAAATATTCTAAATATCTTGATCTATTTATTGATATTTTTTGCAACTAGTTTCTCTCATATTTAATGAACTTTCTACTTAATTCATTGTAAAGAGATGTGCTTTGCTCGAATAAATTTTTTCTATCATTTGTGTGCGCCTTACAGGTACATATATACAGAAAGGGAAAGTAAAAGATGCCACCAAAAAGTACAGAAAGTGCTTAAGTTCAAAAAGAAAACATAACAATACAGTGATGACGCCAGAGGGGGGCAAGGGGGGCGAGCGCCCCCCTAGTAGCTACTTCTGCCCCCCTGACTGCCACCTAGACTGCCCCCCCAGACTCGTACAATCTTTAAACATTCTTCATGTAGTATTATATATCAGTATCATAACCAATCTCATTGACAAATTGTAGTCTACTTTCCATGAATTTACTATGTGGCAGATTAATCCTCAAGCTTTCTTCTTTGAGCGTCTGGGTATGCACGCATATTTCTGTTTTCTAATTTAGCCCCTTTTGAGGTAAATTTTAGTTATACTTCTTTCTTATGATTTTTAATAATTGCGCCTAGCGAACAATAGTAGATTTGGTCGACTTGTTTTCTTCTCATTGGATCAACTTCGATTGGAAACAAAAGAAAGGTAAAACCAGTTACGTAACTTGTTTGTATTTGTCCAGGTTTGAAGTTTTCAGTTTCATATTTTGTTTTATTTAAAACTTCTTTTTTCTGAAACATTATTCTCGGCTTCCAATATTCAGAGGATGTGCTTATAACAGCTTAGTTTGCAACTACCAGGGCTTAATTGTTTGAAGGAGATAAAAAGAGTTGTGTTTTCCCTTCCTGCAAATGATAATAATAAAATTATGGAATGAAATTGATTCCCAATAAAATGTATTGTCAGAGTGCTGATCTTTAGTTAGTAATTGGTTTATACTAGTGCTCCTTTACTTATTTTGTTTCAAAGTACTGACGTGACGTCTACCATATTGACTAGGAACTGCTGAAAAATTCGTAGCCCAACCCAGAAGGAGTGCACGTGGATTGGTGAAGTTTTACTTCTTCTTCTCTTCTCCCGAGAGTCAATATACTACCTTGTACAGTGCTCCAGCTTTTGCAGAAAAGTTTTAAAAAAATCTAGATTTCCTCGCACCACTGTTCGTAGCACTACCCCTATCTGATCTAAAATGGTGTCTTTCAAGTGTTATTTAAGTTTGGGAAATAAGTACACGTAATAGTTAGACGGAGCTAAATCTGCGGAATATGAATGATGATCTAGACATTGAAATCCTAGATTATGCAATGTCAGTTATGTTCGCAGGAACTTGATGGACAGGTGTATTCTCCTGAAGGAACATAATTCCTTTCTTTTCATTTTCCGCAGCGTTGAACTTTGAATTTTTCTTTCAGTTTTGTAAGTAATGTAGAGATTCTGGATTAAATATCTGACCATTGAGGAGGTAGTCTACCACTCCATACTTATACCAGAAGAATGTTCCAAACAGTTTCTCAACCTACTTCTGTGTCTTGAACTTCTTGGGGCGATGGAGAAATGAGTGCTACTACTCCATTGACTGTTGTTCCGATTCAGGATCATAGTGGTACAACCATATTTCATCTATGGTTACTATTCGTCAGCGAAATTGATCAGCATTACGGTCAAATTGGAAGAATACTTCTCTTAAAGCCGTTACCCTTTTATTCTCCTGACATATATTTTGGGAACCCATTATGCCGAGAACTTGCGCATACCCAAGCCATTCTGAATTATGCTACCGATGAGTTCCAAAGAAATGCCCAGAATCCCTGACACAAGTTTTGCTGAGAAGATAAAAACTGAGAAAGCGGGGTGCAGACCTCAGACTATAATAAATATAAATAGCTTAAATTATTTTTGTCACACAAAAACTGGGGTGGCCTAGGCCCTCCGGCCCCGGGCTATATCCACCACTGGCTGAAATGCTGCAATTTTCAAGAATAATGTCACAAATTGCATCCATTATTCCAGGAAGAGTCATTGCTTTTAATCATCCTGGATGTAAAGCATACTTTGTTGAGAAATTGCTACTCACCACTATATATAACGGAGGAGAGTCCCGTGGTGTTTCACTGATTTCCTAATTAATTTACTTCGGTGACTTTCCTTGGTGGAACAAAAATGTTATAACAGTAAGGATCTGGATGTTCGTGAAATTATCTGTTTGGGCACACATAATCACTTCAGAGGCCTGAGAAACAATAAGAATTTCATTATTAATATGAAAATTTATATTTGTACATACAGAGATATGTTTTTCTAAACTACGATTTCATTTTTCTACCTAGTACCTACACTCCTTCTGGATTGGACTACGACATTTTCAGCAGCTCCTCCTAAATTTTCTCTCTCTCTCTCTCTCTCTCTCTCTCTCTCTCTCTCTCTATATATATATATATATATATATATATATATATATATATATAGAGAGAGAGAGAGAGAGAGAGAGAGAGAGAGAGAGAGGGAGAGAGCGAGTGTTACGTAGCATATAGACGAATGTGTTACTTGTAGCATACGCGAAAGTAATTCAATTTATGTTTTGGCTTCAAAAGTTTCATTGAAAAATATTTCATGTGCAGACGTTACTTATTTGTTAGTTACAAATTTTATTTGAAATAAGTTTAATTTATAATCATATAGATCTAACATAAAACAGCAACGAAATACACAATGTAATGTAAAATAAGTCAAACGTAATAAATATGTTATTTTTGGTATGGCAAATAGCCGCCCCCGAAAATGTATCTGCCCCCCCTTTGTCCCCCTAACAACTTAAAGCTGGCGTTGTCACTGGAACAATATAGTATGGAGTTCTTGCATACTATTCATTGTTGGCGGAAAAATTTCTTCTTTTACTTTCTTTTCTCCACATCAAAGGATTACACCGAAAAGTTTACAGAAATGAAAATAAGCTTTTCATTGTTGCATTGTTATGTTCTCAATGATTTTGCATTGTAAATATTGGCTTTAAAAAATATTAACACAGTATGTTAAACTTTCAGTTAAAGAGAATTTTCCAAGAATTGTGCTATATATTTTAAATTATGCTTTATGCTTTATTTTCTAAAATTATGCTTTTAAAACTAGTTTCCCAATGTGAGTGCATTTTGGCGTTCACCCAGTGTCGTGACCATAGTGCTCTGAAACGGGTCGGGTTGACCCGACCCGACTCGGATCGGGTCAGTTCGGGTCGGGTCGGGTCAACTCGGGTCGGGTTGTCGGGTCGGGTCAGTCGGGTCAGTTCGGGTCGGGTTGTCGGGTCAGGCTACTCGGGTCGGGTTGTCGGGTTGGGTCAGTCGGGTCAGCTCGGGTCGGGTTATCGGGTCAGGTCAATCAGATCGGATCACGGTTCGGGTCAGTCGGGTCGGGTCGGGTCAGTCAATTCGGGTCACGGGTCGGGTCGGGTCAGTCTTCAACCCGACCCGACCCGACCCGTTGAGAGCACTAAATGAAAGTAATCGTGTCTATTGATTTCAATAAACGTCAAGTGAAAATCGGAGGTTGTAATTTTCGCAACTTGATCAAACAATAATTTTTCCGCAACTTAATATCTCAAAAGTGTCTGATTTTAAAAGGAAAGCCCCAAAGACTTGAAGAGAATAGAAGACAAACATTTTCTAGACAAGAATACTATAATTTCTTAAATACTGTGCCTTCCTAGGATTAAAGCTACGTGAACATATGAGCTGCAGAGCTTCATATATTAATGAAAAGAGTTCTTTTTATAGATGACTACCGTTTGATCTTCTTTCATCTGCTTCTGATATACCTGCTTAAAAAATAATCTCTAGAGAAGAAATCTCAGAAGTATTGTGAAATTAGCCTTTGATACTTCAAAGAACGCTCTGAAGGTAGATAAACCTCAAAGAAATATAAAACAAGAGCTTTGTTTAGGTTTTCGAATTCTTTTTTCTCTCCATTGAATGATGAAAAATCCACAATTTTTTTTTTGACATAGTAGAGCTTTATAAATAAGAGGTAGTAATCGCAAAAGACGAAGAGAAACCGCACAAAGTATTCTAGAGTTGAAGAAATAAAAAGAGTAAAAGAATAAAAAGAATGCATAACTAGCCCTTTTAGTACAAAAATAATGATGCAATCTATGTAAGGAACAATGGTTCATCATTTTATGGAAGGTACTCAAATCAAGGAAGGAAATTTTATGTGAGATGAAGTAACTAACACAAGAAAAGTTAAAACTGCTAGACCATTTTAGTAAGTAGTTTGCACACAACGTTTCTCCGATTACAGGCAGCTCATTATGTACGTTGAAAAGATATTTGTAAGAGTTCATATTCGAAACAATTTACCATATAAAGTCTCATAGTATATAAAAGAGTCAATCGGTGAGAGTGGACGTGTCTCGGGTTATGGGGATGTCCTGTGATGTCCCATTTATGCCACTAGATGTCATGCGAACATCCTTTTGAAATTTAGATATACACTTATACACTGGAAACGAGATTTTCTGTGGGACATTTCTGGGATCTTTGCGGGATAATCACAGGACTGCTGTTGCATATCCAAATAATGTCCATGACAGGCACATCCTATTGAAATCCAAAGGAAATCCCATAAACATTTTCATTATCCTTAAAGTGTCTACTACGAGCCTGAATGAACCGAGACAAGTGTTGGATGCCCATAGCTATGTTGCGCCATAAGGGAAGATGTGTAACAAAATAATTGGTTATGCACAATTTCGTCATTGTGATTGGCATTTTTTAATCGTTCAACATGAAGGAATGACATTTGTAATGCAGAGGTCTCTTCTTCAGAGAGAAACTACTAATATATCATTTCCTTAGATGCAGAAGAGGGGAGATTTTTCTTTCACTAAAGAGCAAATTTAAAGGGTGTTTTCAATGTATGATACACTAGCAGAATACCCGTCCCTCGCACGGGGATAATACGTTTCATTTTGGATATAAAGGGCTGAATTTTGATTTAAACAGCATTGGAAGTGTCACTATTCATGTCACCGACCCGAAAACTATAGATTCGACACTAATATCAGTCATTTTGGATCATATATATATATATAGAGGAACTGTACCAAAAGTGGGCCCCCATTTTGTTTTTTCCATATATCTAAAAAAATATCGATCAGAAAAAACTGATATTCAGGCTGAAAATAATACGATATGTAATTGCTTTGCTTGTTTCTTCCCATAACAATCAAGAAAAAAATAGGTTGGGAAAAAATGGATTTTCATATGGACTGCATTTTCGGCATTCGAAAAAACTGTTCCAAAACCGGGCCCCTTTAAATTTAGATAAATTATACAAAACGAAAACCTGTATTACTTAAATGAGTTACGCATTTAAGCTAAAAACAACATCCTAAACACTGGGGATTAAAATAAAATGAAATATGAATGTTTAAAAGACTTTATTAGAAGAAATTGAAACAAATTCCGAAAAGTAAAGAACACACTAAAAATGAACTTAAAACTTAAATATTCTACATTCTAGTGGCCGAAGTGCAATCTAAGAGTCTTTTTCTTAACTCCAGCACAACCTCCACTCTAGATTAAACTTGTAAACTGAAAATGTCTAAACTTAAATATTCCACATTTTACTGGCGGAAATAGCAGATCAAAAAGACTTTTTTTCTTTTTTAATCTCTAGAACAATCTTTCAAATAGACTAAACTTGACTGAAACTTTCAAAACTGAAATATTCAATATTCTACTGGTAGAAATAAGAGATCTAAACATCTCTCTTTCTGCAACCTACTTATTTGGCATTAAAAAAAATCCTCAAACTTCAGAACCAAAACTTCCAAATTAAACGTGATAAATGAAATGTTTCACAAAGTTAAGATTTCTACTGGCGAAAGTCACAAATATAAACGACTTTGGCAGTCTCCTCACAATCTACATGGGCCCACTAAAAGCACATGATACAATGGACCCAGAGTTCAACTCTCGTATCACTCAAAAAAGTTTCAGTGCAGAAGGTGCAGGTGACATCGTCATCCGTGGACGATGTTTTTCCCGGTGGAACGTTTAAAGTTGAGAATATTGTTGATGCTTCCTTATATCAGAGATTAAGCCACAATTAGAATCGTCCTCCTTGGCTCTTCCTTTCACCTTCAGCGGTATCTTTTACTTTCCTGGATCATAGGATCTTGATAATGACTTGACACTACCATGTCCTCGACCACGATATTGAGTAATTAGTTTCGGCTTTGTTTTGGGCATTTTGGACCTCTTGAAGATTGTAAATAAATTGCACGAATCATGAGAATTTGGTATGAAACATATCTTTTAATTTTGCACAACATAGTAGGGGCTCGTTTTAGGATTGACAAGGGGGCCCACTTTACGACCATACATGTTTCTACTTTCGCTGCAAATAATTTGTCACTCCTACGTCTAAATTACTAGCTAATTACATAGAACATACCTCTTACCATTAAGATTAAATAAATAAATAGTTGATTCAATTATCTCTTTACTAACTATGGAAAACAATGCTTGCTCGTCGCAGCTTCAAAACTTTCCACTGCATGAAAACTCGTCAGATGTTCATTGCAGAACAAAGGATTAACTGATCAACACAGGAACTAGCGCTGCATGCAACAGTAACGGTAAACTACAATTCAGCTTATTTCTAGCATTCTACGCCAATACCCGGAGCAGCAATTGAGGGGGCCCGCTTTATGGACCCGGGCCCGGGTTTGGTACAGTTCCTCTATATATATAAGGTTCCGCATGTCTCCATAACATGCGATAACCATGTGTGTACTACACGTGCCAATAGTAAACAAAAGTCGCCCCAATTCGCCAGCAATCGGCAAGACAAAGATCATCGAGGGTAGCCGACACTCCAGGATAAAAGAGAGGAGCACGCATCAACAAGCATGAATCTATCTGGGTTGATCAGACCACCTAAAGCCCTAAGGCGCCCGGCCATTGGGTTTACCTTACTCTCTCACGACGCTTGATCACCGAGAGATACCTATCCTTAAGCCCTAAGACGCACGGTCATTGGGTTCCTTTCCTCTCTCACGACGCCCGGTCACCGAGAGGAAACCTCACCTACAAAAGCCATAAGACGCTTGGTCATTGGGTTCCTTTCATTATCTTACCCAAATATATTAGAGGAACTACTTAATGTATACACTTTGTATTTAAGAAGATCTTTTATAATAAAATGTGATGGGAAAGTCCAAATTCCCGTGTACAGTAATTTAATTTACTTGAAAGAATTTTACAATATTATATATATATATATATATATATATATATATATATATATATATATATATATATATATATATATATATATCCTAATATAGATCCTTTTCCCCAAGTTTGGGGCTGCATTTGGATTTAAACGGTATCAGAAGTGTCACTGTTCATCTCAGTGACCTTGGAATCCATGGATTCGATAGTAATATCAGTCATTTTCGATCATTTTTAAATATCTGCTCCCTTCCTCTCCTCTGAGTTGTACCGTCAAAGTGAAATGATAGAAACCATCCCAGGCCCAAACATCCTCTATGTTGAAAATTTGATCGAGATCGGTCGTATGGTTCAAGAGGTACGAAGTCACAAACATAATGACTTTCATTTTTATATACATACTAGCAGCGTTCACCCCGCTTCGCTGCGGTCACCCCGGAACGCAATAAACTTTGTTACTTAGATAATTTTTACTTTTTCGCTTTCAAGTGATATGATAAAAACCATAGAAGATTGCAGTAAATGTTAACATTATATCGCCTGTCATTTATGTTAACCCGCCCCGCTTCGCTGCGGTCACCCCGGAACGCAATAAACTTTGTTACTTAGATAATTTTTACTTTTTCGCTTTCAATTGATATGATAAAAACCATAGAAGATTGCATTAATGTTAACATTATAGCGCCTGTCATTTATGTTAACCCGCCGAGTGACACGGTCATGCGGGTTGCATATAAATACGTTTATTTTTACCTATGATGAACTAACAAAGGATTTGTACGTTATGGACACTTGAATGGTCAATTATCTCAAGACACTGGTAATTAAAAATTAAAGTGATATGATAAAAACCATCTAGGGTCCAAATCCTAATAACCCCCCAAAAATGAAAGAAATTGGTTCAGCCGTATTAGCGTGATGAGGGAACAAAGGATTTGTACGTTCTCTTTTATATATAAGATATAGATTAAATGAATATGGCAATCATTTAAACTTTTTTTTTTTTAATTTTCGTTCAACAAGATTCGAGTGAGCAAACAGCACAAATAAAGGAAAAATAAAATTTTGTTTTCTGAACAGTAGGACGTAAATGCATGGAATTTGGTTGGCCTGTATGGTGGATTGATATACAAATATATATCACATTCTTCGACTTTTTTTTTAGAAATGCCAGCTCAAAAGGAGGATAAACGGGGAATTTAATTATTATTACATGTTTCTTTTGAACGCTTGGACAGGAATGCGTGAAATTCGCTTCGAGAAATGTGCATAAAACATTTCTCTCATTCACTTAGTGGACTCAAGCGGACTCAACATAGCGGACGCGGATAAATGAGGGAATTTTTGTATCCTCTGATTAAGAGACGATTTTGAGGAGGTTTTCGGACCTCATTGAGTGTTAATTCATATTAACAAATTTTTTACACTATTTTATTGATTACCATAAAATAGTAAGCATTCTTCAAATTTTACAAAAGGTTCTTTGTTTTAAATTATTTTCAGGAAATTTTGATAGCTCTCAAACAATTTTCTCAAAGGAATTTAATAGTGTATTTTTTAAATGAGTCTAGATTTATAACAGCATCATCTGATACACATGTTGATATGTGCTGTATGTGTGTATTGCAACATTTGTACAGTACAGAATGCACGGTTTTTTGAGAACTTGCTGAGTAGACAAATTTTATAGAGATAAAGCGTTGACAACTAACTCGTTAAGAAAACAAGTTTTACAGAGATAAAGTGTTGCCAACTAAGGCGGTAACAAACCAAGTTTTACACAGAGATAAAGTGTTGCGAACTGACTCGTTAACAAAAGTTGGTTTGTTTGATTGAGGTTTAATGTCCCTTTCAGCACTGAGGCTATGTTAGAAGTGGATCTACAGTTTAACGTGAGATCCAGATCACATGAACTTCACTGAGAATCGAATCAGGGTTTCCCCGCATCGAAGGTGCATACGCTAAGCAAATAGCCGCGAGGGAGATCACGTTATCAAAAGTAAAAATACAGTTCCGTAGTATATCTATTTCAGTTTTACATATAATTTTCTACATATATTAATGTGCCTACGAAGTTTCGTATCTAAAAGGAACTACATCAAACGGAAGTGCTAACCACCAACAGATATTGAACAATGTTCAGATAAATAAAGGGGCGCTGAAGCAAAAATATGGTATCCTGTAATATATCTCTTAAGTCAGTGTAGCTACAGAAATAGTACAGGAAAAATGAAAGATTATACACAAGAAAGAAAATTGATTTTCCATTAGAGAATTTTAAAAAAATTCTTCAACATCATTTATCTACGTACGAGGGTTTCTTTGAAATTTTCCTGCCTGATACTGAAATATTGCATCACTAATGATAAGCCGTTCACGACATGTGGCATCTATGCAAGAAATAATGTATTAGTTTCAACTGTTTAGGTGTGTTAGTACGTTCGAGATAATCATTTGAATCAGTCATTGTCCTTTGAGTTCCCATATTGCACGATAACAGTGACAAAACTAGGCTAGTTGTCGCCCGGGACAAGAACTCGCCTTAGCGCCCCCCCTGATTAACCAAACCAAAACACTCCCCGACTACACCTGATATTGGCATCACAGTAATTCTCCTATTCCATTTTTTCCTTCAACTAGTAAAGAAAAATTGCAGTACATAAGTTAATTTTTACTACAAGATAAAACACCAAACTAATTACTATTTGATTGCCAAATAATCTGAGAGTGGCATGCTTGACATATTCTTATAGTCTTATCTTAAAAACTGTAAATCACAATTTATTATTATTATTATTATTATTATATCGGGATGTGCATATAGAATGAATCAACAGTCTGTTGCTTTAGAATAGAACATTTAATTATAACACACAGTCAAGCTGTTGTCTCGAGTATTATACTTGGACATATTACATATCTTAAATCGATGTAAGTTAAATGAAAACGCAGAAAGCTGGAACTAAAATTTAACTTTGCGGACTCTTTTGGGTGTAAAGTTTTTACAATGTCTCCAAAAGATAGCTTTGAAGCTAACTTATGCTCTGTGGATATGATCTAAGGTTGGTGAGTCGATGTTATCCTGTTAAGTTTCTAAGGTAATTTTCTATGATCTTTAGTTTGCTAAAACTCCTTTCCTTGCCTTAGTGAAAATAAATATTTGTCCAATTTTGCGCACCCTCAATCCAGCGGCCGGAGCACAAGCCCCGTTTGCCCCCTTCCCTTAGTTACGTCACTGCACGATATTGCTCTAATCCACATGGTTGCAATGCAAAATCTAAGCTGTAGAGTGCGTGTTGAATATCTTCGAAGTTACAGTCTTTTACTACAATCTTCGCAACAACAGCCATATGAACTAGAGTATTTCCATTCAGCATGCGAACTCAACACAGAGCAACTAATTCAAATCCCTTCAACGAACTGACACAGCTAGTTCAAAGTGATACATTATTTCTCCTATAGATGGCACCAGGGGTAAAAGTGGATCTGAAAAGGTAGGGGGCGCATGACGTCATGCCGTCCCCCATGCCTATCTTCACCCATTGTATTTTTTTAGAAAGTGGGAGAACGCCACATATATTTTCTTGAAGTGGGGGGACGGCGTCCTCCAGCGTTCCCCTTCACTTTTACCGCTAGATGGCACTATATACCATGAACGGCTTACTACAAATGGGACCAGACCAGAAACTTTTGGAACTATCCTCGTATATATTTATAAACACACTGCAAGAGATTTGGCGTTGTAAACACTGAAAGATGTCTTGGTTAGAGTCGTGCAAGCATTAGACAGTACGTTCGCATGTTATGTCGAGTTTCACAAGAATTCTAACTACCTGTAGTTTTGCAGAAAATATTCTTTCTTTTATTGCTATCAATTGAAACAAAGTTCAGATTCTGCATTCTAAAATTTTGCATCTATTCTGCCCAACGTACAATTGTCTAAGAAACAAGCGAGTTATTGTGAAACTATGGTAGACTTCCAGACTATGCGAATTCATTATTAAAACTGGAATTAAAACCTATAACTTCCCGCTAAAACAAAGTGATAATGTGGGAGATGAAATCTGTTCATTGGAGTTAAATTTACATTATAAACAGTCTCTTGCTAGCTCGCACAATTATTACTATGCAGGAATCAATATTTAAATCGGAAGTTGTACTAGTTCTTGCTACTTCTGACTTCAGTAGAAGAATAAGATTCAGATGAAATCTGTTCTTAAGATAATAGATACCTAAAACGTTTGTCGGCTCCTTTTACCGTTTTTGCTCTATGATTACAACCATAAATTGCAGTTGATGTCTTACCATTTTTGGTTGGAATAGGAATTGAACCTATCCTGCAGTACTGAATTCATTAAAGAAAGCTAGTTTACGTTATATCTTAAGGATTTTCACTATGATGATCACTGTTGAAATTGGAGAACGTAGATTTCCACCATTTTCGGTTTCCTTAGAAGAAGAAAGGTCGAGATTAAAGTTACTTCTGACACGATCAATCTATATGAGAAAGCTATTTCTCGCTATCTCTAACCGTTCTTCCTCCATGGAGATCAATATTGAGACAAGAAGTAGCAGTAAATTTATAACAGTTCCTATTTTAGTAGAAATTCACGATGTTATGGTACCCTTCCTTCAGTTATTGAATCGACTCCAAGAAACCGTTTCTCACTATCTCTTTCAGTTTTTGCTTTAAGGCGATCAACATTGAAACCATAAGAACTTAATTTCTACTACTTTCAGTTTGAATATAGGGTTAAAGGAAGAGATAGAACTTATTCCTGAGACGATGAATCGATTCTAAGAAACCGATTCTCGCTATTTCTTTCCGTTTTTGCTATAAGGCGATCAACGTTTAAACCATAAGAATTTAATTTCTACTACTTTCAGTTTGAATGTAGGGTTAACGGAAGAGAGAGAACTTATTCTTGAGACGATGAATCGATTCCAAGAAACTAGTTCTCGCTATCTCTTTCAGTATTTGCTTTAAGGCGATCAACATTTAAACAGCATATGCTTAATTTTTACTACTTTCAGTTTGAATGTACGTTTAAGGGAAGAGATAGAATCTATTCCTGAGACCATGAATCGATTCCAAGAAACCGCTTCTCACTATTACTCTCCGTTTTTCCTTTAACATCATCAATGTTAAAACTATAAAACCTTAATTTCTACTACTTTCAGTTTGAATGTAGGGTTAACGGAAGAGAGAGAACTTATTCTTGAGACGATGAATCGATTCCAAAAAACTAGTTCTCGCTATCTCTTTCAGTATTTGCTTTAAGGCGATCAACATTTAAACAGCATATGCTTAATTTTTACTACTTTCAGTTTGAATGTACGTTTAAGGGAAGAGATAGAATCTATTCCTGAGACCATGAATCGATTCCAAGAAACTGCTTCTCACTATTTCTCTCCGTTTTTCCTTTAACGTCATCAATGTTAAAACTATAAAACCTTAATTTCTACTACTTTCAGTTTGAATGTAGGGTTAACGGAAGAGATAAAACCTATTCCTGAGATTAATCGATTCCAAGAAACCAATTCTCGCTATCTCTTTCAGCATTTGCTTTAAGGAGATCAACATTTAAACAGTAAATGCTTAATTTCTGTTACTTTCAGTTTAAATGTAGGGTTAAATCGGAAGATATGACGCTGAATCGATTAAAAAGAAAATACGATTCACGGTATCTTTAACTTTTTTGCTCTGATACTTGTTAACAGACAGATGGACGGATGGACGAATATAGACGTTTTATAAGACTTCCAATGATCAGTTAGGAAGTGTAGAGAATTGCCTACGCCACTGTACCTTTGAAAGATAAAAACACCCTCACCAATTATAACTTGTATGCTTCACAATTAAGATCACCTGATATCATGACCACATTTGCACATACTTTAGCACAACGGTAGACGTGATAGTTATTTGTGTTTTGAGGGTAACCAGTGTTCGTTGGTTCTTACATGAGCAACAGAATTGTAGTTACAAGTTGTGCTACAAAGTTATTTCGTAATTGAATGTTGGAGACAGAGGCAAAGTACGTTGCAAGCTTTATACAAATAGAAGAGCTATTAAAGGGCAACTTTCCAGAACTACTTGGGAATTGTGGAAGTTTGGAGGAGTGCTCTGTGAATCCTGAACAACCGCCTTCTAGGAACCGAGATGGGTAACACACACCGCAAGCTGCTTCTGTGAGGGAGGCAACTGAATCTGTAATTATATTGGGGACTGTTTTAACTTATCCTATTTCTAAATTTAAAGCTAAATACTTGTTATCTGAGGCTGTTTAATTGTTGTTTGAAATTTAATGCTCAGATATTATTAGCACTTTTTTTTTTAAACTTCCAAATTATGCTATTCACAAATATAGGAAATCTAACGGAAGGGTTAGGTCCATCTGTCCGACGACAGGCATTCAGAGCAAAAATTGTAGAAAATGAAATGAAATATTTTAATTTGACGTCCCACGAATATTGCCCATTAGGATAAGGGAGATGATGATTAATGCAAGTGAATGATAGAATGAGAATGTGGGAAGAAACGAGAGGGCCCCGAGAAAACCCACGGACACTATGTTGTCCACCACAAGCTTACTTGGCCGGGAATTGAACCAGGCACTTCATGCACAAGAAGTAAGTGCTGTAACACTGAGAAACAGTGCCTCCCCTTCCAAAAAAAAAAAAAAAAAACTGTTGAGATAGCAAGAGAAAACTGGCCGATCCACGAGGAATACAGAGAGAGACAACGATCCCCTTTAACAGTTTTTTTCTTTTTACTTGAGCATTAATTCGTTAGGAAATACCATTTTTAGGCTTTTAAAGGATGCTACTAGTAATAGGGAATTCATTTGGGAAGAGCAGAGAGGCAATTGTAGCATTAGTTTGAAACCCACATGCTTTTAATAAATTGTATAAAAATGTACTAACAAAAAAGTATATATCAATGGACTCATATCCATTGATTATATCTATTATAACTCTTATATCAATGGACTATCTTACACCCCCCCTTTCGTTGGCTAAATCTGAAATAACGCTACTGACGCATATAGGGATGCGCACGAGACGAGTCGAGACAGAATTTACCTGACAAAATTCGAGTCGAGACACAGCTCTTCCAATAGAGAAGAATACATTTTTCAAGTCGAGACACTACTTTTACAGCACATTTTCGAGACGAGACAGCCTCAAATCTTGTCTCGTGCGCATCCCTAGACGCATAAGTATCAAAAATCTTATCAAACGGCTAAGTCCGTCCGTCTGTTAACAGGTATCACTGCAGAAACGATAAGATATATTGAGAACAAGTCTTTTTGAGTCGATTCAGCATACTAAGGAAAGGTTCCAACTCATCCGTTAACTCTCCATTCAAGCCAGAAGTGGTAGTGGGAATTTCCCGTTTTAACGTTGATCGATATAGTGATAAGATATAGCTACAAACGGTTTTATGAAATCAGTTCTACGTCTCAAAATAAACACTATTATCACTTGCAACTCTTTCACAAAACTGGAAGTAGAAAAAAACAATTAGAACTATTTCTCTCTCTCTATTCTATTATCTTTACTCTCTATTGCATCAGAATACCGTACTCTGATGCTGTATTTTCAATTTCAGTATTGTATTCACATAGTTTGGAAGTCTACCGTACTGTCACACTGTGAAACAAAACCCGTTTGTTTGTTTTCGGTTGATCCAGTCTGTCGTCACAATCCTGACAGAGGCTACCGAAATGCGTGAATTGTGAATATTTTTGGTCCTATTTCTACATTGAAGCGGGTGGTGTCAAATATAAGAGTAGGAGGAGAGAAAATAGAACAGGTGACTAGTTTTCGATACCTGAGTAGTATTATTAGTGATGATATGAAATGTGAACGTGAAATAAAAACAAGCATAGGAATGGCGAAGAAACCTTTAGAAGGAAGAAAATACCACTTTGTAGGACCATGAATAAAGAGTTGAGAAAAAGACTCATAAAATGTTTCGTGTGGAGTATTTTATGTATGGGTCGGAAATGTGGACATTACGCAAAAAAAATTATGAAAATAATGACTGGAAGCTTTCGAAATTTGAGTGTCGGAAAGAACAATTTTATATATTATTAAGAAGAGGAACTGGTTGCGACATTGGATAAGAAGGAAGTGTATCATGGGGGACGTGTTAGAAAGTATGGTGGTAGGAAAGAGAGGGAGGGGGCGAAGGAAACTACAATTAATGAATGATATCAAAACAGAAAAGTCGTACGTGAAGGCAAAGTGGTTAGCGGAAGACTGTGGAGCATGGAAGCTTCTCAGTTGCGGCAAGTGACTTAGAATACGTATGATGACAATGATTTCTATGGGTTGCTACAATCCTCAAACGATTTCACGGATAGCTGTACGAATGAAGAGGAGACAACTTAAACTCTTTGAATGAAAAATAAATATACTTTTTCTTTTTGTTAAAAAGTAAATGCTTCATGAAATTAACCTCAGTTGCTTGGGGTTCTTTAGTGCGCTACTAAGAATGATGATTCTTCTGTTTCATACTTTTTTCTTCCTCGTCTTGAGCCAAGTAGATAAGGACAAGGTTAGTTAGACACAGGGGCGGATCCAAGGGGGCGATCGTCGCCACCCCTAGAAGAGAAAACTTTCTTATTTTATATATAAATAAAACTCATCCCAGAGTTTGGAGCTCTTAAAAGTAGCTCTAAGGAGCAGTATTACAACCCCCCCCCAGAAGTCCGTCCTGGATGCGCTCCTGGTTAGAAATTCCGATGCTCTCTAGTGGGACGGATTGCACCTTGCGATTTGCAGTCGAACGCCTCCGACAACTTTTTAACTTACTCAATTTCTTCTTACATTGTTGAACTTTTACCTGACTGGATAGGGACACAAACACATATGGAAATTGGGGGGCGCGGTGGCTCAGTGGTAGAGCGTTCACCACCGGTGCTTGGGGTCCCTGGTTTGATCCCAGCTCGCGCCGTGTGGACTTTGTGATGGACAAACACCGTACTCGTGGGTTTTCTCTGGGTTCTCCCGTTTCCTCCCACTTTCTTCATTTCACTCATTTCTCACTATCATCGTCTCCTTTAGCCTAACTGGCATAACCGTGGGACGTTAAACTTAAAGATTTCATTTCATTTACATATGGAAGTTAAAAAAAAAAGGCCATATTATCAGAGGAACTTGAACTTCCGATGGGTTTAGACTCTTAAGAGCCACGTAACACCTCGAACCGCTCAACTAGACCACATGGGCAAGACCACTCATCTATTATTGACAGTGGTTCTCAACTTTTACGAATTTAACGCCGCTTCGGGTGAATGCGATAGTCCTGAGCGCTCGACATCATCTTAACCTAATACGCCCATGCACAAGGCTGAATGTAAGACTTGGACATAGCTGTCTACGAATCAGAGAAGGAATTCAATTCTTTTTTTAAAAAAAAATAGCCTTAAAGAATATATAAGCAAAAGGAAATTTTGTTTCTATAATTGACCTTATATTAGCCATCTTTACCCTTACATCCCTTTCGTCAAACGTCCCCTAAATAGTCTATCGCCCAGTCCAAGTTTTTGGTGGACAAAATCGTGTCGGTGGGTTTTCTCGGGGTACTCTCATTTTCTCCCACATTACCATTTCACAAATTCTTCCATCATTATTCACTTGCCTTAATCATCCATCTCCTTTAGCCTAATGCGTATAATCAAGAGACGTTAAACTAAAATATTCCATTTTTCATTATTATGGAAAACTCCCAAACTACAATATGGCCGAATAAAAGACACATATCAATCGAGAAATTACATCGAGATGAGCAAACTGATGCGTAGTTTTAGAAAAAAATCAAGAGAAACAAAATGTTCTGGCTCTGGAAAGTGCAGTAAAACTTGTCAACTTGGCCACCTGCTCATCTTCGCCTGGGTCGTCCTCAAACTACATTTTCCTATACGACATTCGTTGCCACTCTGTAAGTTGGTCATCTGTCTAGCTTGGAAGTTGGCCGTATTGAAGCAATGTTTACCCTATGATGATAATGATAAATTTATCTCGTATCTTGGCCATTCAAAATACCGTTTTGTTATTTTTCTTAACTCTTTCGTTTTCTCATATGGGAGGCAAATGTTCTGTATTTGTGACTGGAGACAAAGAAGCATGGATTCCCACGATTTATTCCTGAAGGTCAATGGCCAGAATACTGCCCTGATAAAAGGGTGGTGAAAGATGTGAATAAGAAAAAGCACGGACAGGAATTTAGGAAATGGTTGACGTATTTATTTACCCTCGGCTCCTTTCATCAGTGGAGAGCATTGGTAATTCTGGAAAATTCCCAAGGTTAGAGCTAACCATCTCATTTATCAACTATTGCCAGCTGACGGCTTGTTAAAAAGTACCGGAGGTTTTTAGATATGAATTCTCTTAAGATTTCCTCAAAACATCTTTTGCATCAAGGGAAATACTTGTAACTCATTAACAAAAGATATTTAATTACAAAATAAGAATGTGCATATACACCAAAAAGAATAAAGTAAATACATATATTAAACATACTGTAGTAATCTTTTTCTAGTACTGTGTATTGTTATGATTACTTTATATACATTACTAGCAGCGTTCACCCCGCTTCGCTGCGGTCACCCCGGAACGCAATAAACGTTGTTACTTAGATAATTTTTACTTTTTCGCTTTCAAGTGATATGATAAAAACCATAGAAGATTGCAGTAAATGTTAACATTATATCGCCTGTCATTTATGTTAACCCGCCCCGCTTCGCTGCGGTCACCCCGGAACGCAATAAACGTTGTTACTTAGATAATTTTTAATTTTTCGCTTTCAAGTGATATGATAAAAACCATAGTAGATTGCAGTAAATGTTAACATTATATCGCCTGTCATTTATGTTAACCCGCCGAGTGACACGGTCATGCGGGTTGCATATAAATACGTTTATTTTTACCTATGATGAACTAACAAAGGATTTGTACGTTATGGACACTTGAATGGTCAATTATCTCAAGACACTGGTAATTAAAAATTAAAGTGATATGATAAAAACCATCTAGGGTCCAAATCCTAATAACCCCCCAAAAATGAAAGAAATTGGTTCAGCCGTATTAGCGTGATGAGGGAACAAAGGATTTGTGCGTTCTCTTTTATATATATAGACTAGCAGCGTTCACCCCGCTTCGCTGCGGTCACCCCGGAACGCAATAAACTTTGTTACTTAGATAATTTTTACTTTTTCGCTTTCAAATTGCAGTAAATGTTAACATTATAGCGCCTGTCATTTATGTTAACCCGCCGAGTGACACGGTCATGCGGGTTGCATATAAATACGTTTATTTTTATACCTATGATGAACTAACAAAGGATTTGTACGTTATGGACACTTGAATGGTCAATTATCTCAAGACACTGGTAATTAAAAATTAAAGTGATATGATAAAAACCATCTAGGGTCCAAATCCTAATAACCCCCCAAAAATAAAAGAAATTGGTTCAGCCGTATTAGCGTGATGAGGGAACAAAGGATTTGTACGTTCTCTTTTATAATATAGATTTAAATTGTAGCTGCCGTGCCATTGAGAATTAAAATTTTACAATCAAGTAATAATAGAAACCCTATTTTAAAAATACACCAATCACATTTATTTTCTTTAAGTTGGCCACCTGTGTAAGTTGGCTACTTTCCAATGGAACCGATCGTGGCCAACATCGAGAGGTTTCACTGTATGTCGTTCGTAGTTAATGATAGTTGATAGCTTTTATTCCGTTAAAATAGATTATTTAATGATTTATGTATGTATTGTGTAGACCTATGTAAAAATAAATAATGTTAAGTATCAGATTGTATCTATTCTTATCGGGGACGTCATTTAGGGGGCAGGACGGGCAATTGCTCCCCCCCCCCCCAAGAGAGTTTGAGGACTACATGTGTTTTAATCGATTGTCTACTAATAAACTAGTACAAAACGTGAAAGTTTTGTGTCGGTAGTGCTCTTGCCTCCCTCAAGCGAAGTCTGAACTGACGCCCCTGATTCTCCAAACAGTGACGCACATACTTCTTGCAATGAAGAAGTCTATCTTGTTCTCGTAACTCATTTTAAAAGGTTAGTATTTGTTGTACTTTTTCCTTTGGATCTCTGTGCTCTTTGTATGTTCTGTTTTATCAACACATTCCTCAATTTCTAGTAGAAAATATATTTCTGGAAAAATGGACAACTTTCGACAAAGAATGTATAGCAGCTAGGTTTCCGTTTCGTTCGTTCAGTTTTTATCAATTTCCAACCTGCAATCGGCTCGTTAAGTTTGATCGAAGTAAAATCAACTCCAGCAGCTTTCTGTAAAGTGCTGATGACTGAGAAACGTAGTTTCACTCTCCTCTTTCCCTCACTTGTTCCTGGCCCTCGACTGTGACCCTACTTCAAACAGCAAGAAGTGCTGGTCAAGCTGATAGGTCAGCTCAAGTGTTTTTCCCTCGTTTCCAATACTGACGTTCAACCAATCCTATTTCAGTAATTCGATAACGGTTTTCCTTTACCAACACATATTTTAACCTCTCCATGGATTGGTTCGCCAACAGAAGAAAATTGAAAGAAATCGGGAATTGCGTTACGTTGCCTAAGGTATAGCTGTGCTCTTATCAGAAAGTAGCCGTAAGAAAGTGAGGAAAAGTTTTAAAAGACGGGTTTTCAGCTTATTCTACCTGCAAACTCCAAATTCTCTTCTGGTTTAGTATAGTACGTTTGTTTTAAGCATGCATCTCTCCAACATGATAAGCGAACCACAATATCCCACTTACCAAACTTACCCATCAAATATAGGCAACTAACAGTTTAGCTTAATTCACACCCAATCTTTAAGATAGATGAAAATACAGACAATAACTTACGCTTTTTATGTTTTCTCCCACCCCTTCCTTGTGTGGTTTACCATGTAAATACTTGAGCACGTGCATGACCGATAAAGGGGTTTTTCCTGGACTCCATGTGTTTCCCAAGTTTTTCCCTCCTGGTACCTAAGCCAATGGTGAGGCGAAAAATCTTCACGAACTTTCCTATCATTTTTTTTTTACTTTTCTTTCTTCTCTGCTACAGACTATCTGGTAACATCTGAAGCTAGGTTACCATGCTACAAGAATCTTGTAGCTGTCATTAAAACAATCTTGCAATGCTGCAATATTTCTCCATGTAAACACAATCTTGAAAGGAACTTGCAACAATTTTTTCATCTCGCAAGGATTCAACCCATGTGCAACTTTCTGGGTTGTCTTGCTACTTGCTATCGCCCTCCCACTGACGAAGAAAATAAAAAACAGTTTCGCCGCTTCCGAAACAGCGGATTCTTTAGTATTTGTCCGCTAGAGTGCAGTGCTGCATGGGTGGAGATATCTGCCTCGCTTTCAGAAAGTTGTACTGCGTAAACAATAAATAGAAAGATGGGGTTGCAAGACCTTTTAATGACAGCTACAAGATTTTTCCAGTTTGGCAACCTAGCTTTAGGATAAAAACCGTGTTCAGTAAATGTCTTAGGATAACCGTGACGCCACACAACATTCGACGTGCTGCTTTAGAGTTCTAACTGCATGTTGGTGGTGCACGTAGATGTAAGTTGGTGGATCATTCACAGGGCGAGCTTTTTTTTCGTTCAAGTGGCATCTTATCTCTAGTTAATTTTTCGATATGTGAAGCTCGAGGGAACACAATAGTATGCCACATATTCCACCTTTCGAATAAACTGAAAAAAAGTCCAAAATTCAAATGCAATACAATGCAATGAGGAATACCAAACATGCTTTTACTGCCACCTGCAGGCACATTTTAGAAATTAAACTACCTACTTTTGTGGTTCGATCCCAATCCATTCCATCAAATAACTCAATTTTACTGGAAGTCGTGCTTACCGCTTTTTCCTATATATAAATGTGCTTCCATATAAATATAAATGCAGAAACCAGAAAGCATGAGAGCACGGAGTTACATGATACAGCTTTTATCAATTACATAATAACTCTTACCCTAAGCATATGAACACATTGTCATGTTCTATCAGCAGTTCAAACAATATCTAGACCCTATACAATTTGATTTATTTTAACAGATTTTTCTTTTGATTTTTTTGTGAGTTAATACCCCCCTTTCTCTCTCTGAGAAGAACAAAGTTTCAGTTCAGTATAATCGATACATATTTATGTTCGTTTCTCTTACGCTTTTATCCAATGATTGAAAATGGGTTTATGTTTTTCTAATCCGATTTCCCAGAGAGCAGATTATAGTAAATTATAAAAGAATAAAGGAAAACAGCTTTTCTATATTTAAAAATAGTATATCTACAAAAAATGTTAAGGTTGCGTAAAAAATGGATGGATAATTATATTCATGATGTTGAATATCATGTTACATTTATAAAAATCAGTTTTTTTTTTTTTTTTTTTTTTTTTTAACGTTGCTTTATGACGGCTAGATAGACGCTGAAAAACATCAATTTGGTTTTACCTTGCAGTGAAACGAATCATGGTTTGAGCTGAAGCGTTTAAAGTGTTTCGATCATAATTTATAAGAAATTACTAACTAGTAATTTTCAAATGTTAGTACATTTGGATTTAATTTACTCAATTACTATATGCGTTTTTCTTATATAATAATAACAACAACAACAATAACAGACACATACAAAAAATAGAAGTTCTGTTCACTGGACCTCAGGGTATAGATTCGATGTATTTTGTTACACAGAATCCAAATTTCAAAACTCCAGGACCAGGGGCGGATCCAGGACCAACTTCTGGGGGAAGCGGTGGGTTGTCATACTGCTAATTAGAATTACTTTTAAGAGCTTCAAACTCTGGGATGGGTTTTATTTATATATACAAAATAAGAAAGTTTTCTCTTCTGGTGTGGGGGGGGGCGATCGCCCCGATCGCCCAACCACCCCTGGATCCGCCACTGCCCCAGGACGATTGACCGTGTAAATTTTTTTCGTCCTGGGGTTTAGAAATTTCGATTCTATGTAACAAAATACATCGAATTCATACCCTGGGGCCCGGCGCACAGAACTGTGGTTGTGTAATGATAATAAAATTCATTTTTGCACATTCCTTGTAAATGACAAAGAAAGAATTTTTCGCATTTTGCAAAACTATAAATACAATTTTAGTATTTAGCTATAAAAAAAAAGTGAGTTTCGTTTCATATTACCCTGAAATCATATCAAAACAGTTCCTTGGTATTTATTGCAAATCTCTATATTGTAAGGATCCCCCACTTTTCAGTGCGAGCACATGTTATTCATGCAACAAGTGCTTATATTTACAAGTATCAGTGCAGCAGACGATACACCTAAAACCAGGAAGACACGAAGCCAGCACGACGGGCCACGAGGAAGAACGACCTACTCAGAGATCGCTTAAAAAATGGACCCGAAAAGGAAAGAAGTATTAGTTTGACCACTGATCACTTAACCTACACCTGCTCCTGAGGTTGCCCTTGCTTAAATCCCTGGAGGTTGCCATGAACTAAGGGGATTCCTAACCACTGAATCCGAATCTCTGGACTCTGCCATGAGCTAAGGAGTATACCGAAGCACCGTATCCTGAAGTCGCTACAAGACGCCCTGGAGGCTGCTATGAGCTAAAGGGTTCCCGCACAAAACATTTCCTTCCCTCACCTCACTTGTTGTAAGGAAGATTTTATGATATTCACTTTGCAGATACAAAGACTATTGTTGTAGTATTTTTTTTATATAAAATAAGCTAGGTGAAGGGCTAAAATCCCGGACTCTTATTGTCTCTACCTAACAGTACATTCAGTTAAAGAAAAAAATCCTGTCTGCTAAACTCAATGATCAACTAATCAATACCTAAGGCAAACTGCTTATGCTGGAAACTTAAAATTTCGAGAGTATATGAAATTTATGACATGGAGTTTTCTTAAGAAATTTTTGGAATAGGAAGTGTGTTCGTGAACAATCATGCATGAAAAAGCCGCGTGTATGTTATAGCCGGCGGAACGCAAATCAGTGATCACGGTCCAAAGACAGTTTAGATGTCTGTTTAGAATCCATCATTAACAACCAACGCAAACAATTCGATAAAATAGGTTGCATAGCATAGCAAACCGGGGCAGACCGCCTACATCAGAGAGAATTGCGGATATGAAAACATTCTTGTGTGCGTAGTTCACAAAAGTCAATTGTACGCCAAAGTACGCTGTGGAGTCTAATTCACGACAGTGTAAGAAATGATACGCAACAGGTTCCAGTTATTTGCTCCAGCTCTTGCAGGAAGTGAAACTAGAAGATAAACCACAGAGACATGAATTTGCTGTAAACATGCTTCAGAGAAACTGTTGCCGATTATCAATTTTTATGTTTCATCTTCCTTTCTGATGAAGCTATCCTTCATGTCAATGTATGTGTCAATGTGCGTGCCAGAACTGTAGCATGTGGAGGTCTAAACAACCACACATCATATACGAACACATTAGAGGCTCACCCAAGGTCCTGTCCAATGTCTGTGCGGCCTTCCGAAGAAACTAATCATTGGACCTTTTTTGCTTCTCCGAACAACCCATCACCGCAAATTCGTACCTAGATTTATTGTAACTCTTAGTTTTCCAAGAAATCCAAACCATGGAAACACACATCTTTAAAATTATCTTTCAGTGTGAACGGACGCTCTGCCTCTTTGCTTGTATTCTTTCAGAGCTTTGGATGTCCGTGTCGGAAACCAATAGTTTGGACGTCAGAGACCCACTCCTTGGCCCCAACAAGCTCAGATCTCATATCATTGGAATTTTATTTTAAGTTGTATCAAAGACTTTGTGTACCATGTTAAAATCGATAATAAGTAGCACTTGGAAGCAAGAATGAACAAGGCAATTGGCATTGTTACGTCAAGTCTGTTCGAGAAGATCTAGTGTGAAATTGATTATCGCTTAGATGTTAGGATTAGGAATTAGATTTCTGGGATTTCAGCAGCTATGGTCATGTTGGTCCGTCACGTATGAAGGACGGCATCTCTCGGCGATCACACTACTCGTAGAACTGGAAAGAAGGGAAGCGGTCGGAAACCATTATGTTAGGCCCATCCAAGCACTTGTCTGATGTGAATGAGGTAAATCCAGGAAAATCTCACTCAAGAATGTTGACCCTATAAAGCTTTCATACATTTTCGTCCTCACTGGGAATCGAACCCGGGATCGCTCGCACACAAGCCGAGAGTGTTAGCGACTACGCTACGCAGGGCCTAGACGTGCGTCGTGCTGTGAATGATACACACATTGAAACGAACTGACATACAAATGCATTTTAACATCCTTTTTGTACAGTATGATGGGTCTTGGTACCACTGCATTTGTTTTATAATTAATAAAGTATTTGAGTTTTGGAACAAATAGATGTATCATTCAATCCTCCGAGTGCCATCACTCCTGCATAGCAGCCGCACGAAACCTCCGCCATTTTTCTCGAATATCCTAAACACAAGTTCGAGATATAAAACAAGGAATTTTCATAGAATAAATTTTCACAAAATAATGAGTCAAATTCCAAGGTTACGGAATCTTTTGAGAGAATACGCAGAAACGAGAACAACTGCTTTATTTAATTCGATATAAACAACCATTTAAAAATCACTAAGGTATATATTTGTCATAATCATGAAATTTAGGATGAAAATGTAGTGAAGAGCATATTGCATTACTACTGAAACTCCTGCAATAGTAAGGCATGTTACTCGTAATTAGAAGAAATTTATCACGGAAATCCATTAGTGCTGAGAGACATAACACTTCTCAATCGAACCTCCCTGACGGAGTAAGAAGTTAATCTTATGTAGGAAGCAAATTATTCATTATAAAGCGCTGATGAAGAACACGAAAGTGAAAGAGAAAATGGTTTTGAATTATTCCTGGGAGTACGAGATCATAGATGAGATATACAAATGTCAATCATGCCTTGTTTCTCTTCATAAATTGGTGAAGGAGAACCTTACTAACGTCACTTCCCCTCTAACCCTCAACCAATCTAAACTACGCCAGACACTGATACGCGGATTCAATGGGATTAACGTGGCTTAGCAATATTGTTTCTGAAATGATATTCGATGCGATGCACGGCGGCGTTTATCTGATCGATGGAATGGAACCACCATCAAAAGGCAAGTTCTGGAGACGAAACGAGGGTTTGCGGGTCGACGAAGGGGGCGAGGGACTGACGCAAAAGGCAGGGAGGAGACTCGGGGATCACAAATTCTATCAAGGTAGATCGCGTCTGTCAATTACACATTAGCCATCAAGGATTTGACAAGCGTGAGTGATGGATGTCGACTAGAGCTGCATTTGAAAGACAGTCTTCCGCTGAAACTTTGGATTTACACCAAACCTCACGCATATTTTCTCAAAACATTTTTTCTTCCCATACAGGCCTAGACATTCCTATACAGTCACGTGTTGTGTGAACTGAAATATTGTTTATCTCAGAATTTTTCAATAAAATTAACGTTTAACGAAAATAAATTATGAGACTTATACTAATCATCAGATCTTAGTTAGCTGAACAAAATTATATACGAGTATGTAGTCCAAGAAAATCGGATAATATTTTTTTGGTAAACTTAAAACGATATCCACGCCACCTATGAAGATGAAACTAATATTGAAATCAGAGGCGCACCCACAGAAGGGTTGCACCGGGTCCGAATCCCCACCAAACTTGGTAACTCGACATATATTTGTGCACTTTTTTAACACATTAATGGTCACAGTTTTTTTTAAAGATTTTTCTGTCGGCGCCAAGTTGATATTTAGGACAGTCTCTAGCTGAAAAATAAATGCCTATTAAAAACTTCTGAATACGATCTGTTTCAGTTTATGATTTATCAGGAATGCTACACGAGGCGTGTGCGGAACACGTCGTGTGTATCACCTGTGATACACATGGCGATCAGTGATGAAACTATACTTGTTTCGCATAGAAATGATTGATGTAGTCTGAAGATTTTGATCTTATGCTTCATTTGTACTGTTTCTTTCCTTACAAAGCAATCTAATTCTATCATTTTTTGCTAAGAATACAGGCGGCAATATTTGGCAATTACTTATCGTTTTGTTGGGTGTAGAATAACACAGATTCAATACCACATACACGTATTGTCTCGTAGTATTGGACCGTCCCAAACTTTGGACCCTACCCAAGTCGGTAACCAGCCCAAAAATGTAGGGGGGTGGTAGAAGTTAGGGGGAGCCGATCCAACCATATAATATTTCATCACCATATTATAGTTCATTTGCAAGTCAACCGTGAAAATTTTAGGTGGGCAGTAAAAATTTAGGGGGAGCCCAGCCCCCCTAGACCCCCCGTGGATACAAGCCTGCCTTACCCAATAAAAAATTCTTTGAGTGTGCGCCTGACTGAATATACATCAATAAAACTTTTCATAATGACATTATTAGGTTAACAAGTACGTAGTTTGGTGGTAATAAAACGAAGCTCGAAATGATTATTAACTCTTATTTTTTTGTTTAACTATAGTATTGTTCAATCCCGTGCTTCCTCACACCATGTTGTACACTATACACTTAATGTTTCTAATAATCATAAACGCGTGTGACTCAGGTCTTAATAGTGGTAGATATACTAATTTATGGTAGAGCGCATAGAAATGAAATGAAGTTCCACGGTTATGCTGGTTAGGCTAAAGGAGATGGTGATGAGAGATGAATGAAATGGTGGAATGAAGAAAATGATGAATGAAATGGTGGAAACGGGAGAGCCCTGCAAAACCCACGAGCACGGTGTTTATCCACTACAAAGTCCACACGGCGCAAGCTGGGATCAAACCAGGGACCCCAAGCACAGGAGGTGAACACTCTGCCACTGAGGTAGAGCGCATAGAGTTAGTAGGTGATCAATTAAAACAATGAAGTTAATAAGCACTAGAAAATACTCATCCGTAGTAAGTCAATTTCTAAGGTTTATGTGAGATGAAAACTGGCTGTTGTGAGGCTCGAATAGTGTCCAATGAATGACTGATCATACATATGTGTGTCAGTATGGCTATCGTATGATCAGAGTATGAATGATCCCAAGTACCCTTTATTTTTACTTTCTGACAAAGACATTATGCCAATGTGGGCACAAGAGAATACATTTCTGTATAAGAAAGAAATTCACGAACTCACATTCAAGAAAAAAGAATCTAAAACTATTAAATAATGGGGAACATTTGCTCATCAACACAAAACTTTTTTTTTTCACTTCAGAAAAAGATTATAGTAGACGGAAGGTTATGATAGATGGATCTACTGCTTAACGTATGATTCGAACTTCTATGACGTTCATCTTCACAGTGGATTGAACCGAGACCCACACAGCACAAAAGCATACAGTTAGCCATGTGTCTGAATAAACACATTTAGCGAAGAGTTAGGGCTTATCAGAAGAACGTTACGGCCCACTATAAGATCATTGTACACACTACCTTGGGAGAATTAGGGACTAATCTAGTAATAAAGATGACATTCTTTGTAAAAAGAATGAAAATTTCAACTGGGAAAGGCTATGTACTTGGATGACTTGTAGCTCGGAGGAAAAACCACGAGAAGAAAGTGTTAGGAAGTCCGAGGAAGGAAATGCAACGAGAGGAAAAGCCACATATCGCTACGCATGCTTACATAATGCAAGATATATTCCATATCGTGTTTCCTTTCAAGTACATATCATACCTCGCGACATTAAAATTCGTTGTTTAGTACACGCTATTAGACATTTTGTCCCGAGGTGTAAAGATGACCACAAAACATAGAGTTGAGGCTGCCTTGTCTCTAAACTCCATCGTGGAAGTGATGTCTCGTCTCAAAAATGTATCTGTTTCTATTTGGAGAGTTTTGTCTCCTCGTGCGCAACTCTGAAGTGATGTAGAAATACAGATGTAGAATCTATTGCAATTTTTTCGCAATATTGTACACGTATAATCTTTTGACAACTTCGCTGTATATTATAATATTTTTATTCCTTGATTTTAAACTAAAATAAAGAATGTATCAATACAGATGTAACAGAAAGAGATTACAATCAAATCAAATTGTGTAATCAAAAGGTGAACCAAAAAAAAAACTATTTTTTTATAGTTGGTAATTAAATAACAACAGAAGGCAAAGGACAATGTCAATATTATTCTTTTTTAGTAAACATAGAAATGTTATTTTAATAGCTTAGTTTGTTTTTCACATTTTTCATCTCTGTATTTACTTTTATTTCGTTTTGTTTACAATTCTTTAAAAACATTTTCTTTAAAACAGTAGTGTTAGTAATTACATATATATTTAGGCTGGATTTAGAAATTGTTACAACACAGTAGATCAAATTCAATTAGTGAGGGAAGTGACAGAATGGTCAAACGAATATGAATTACCCTTACGTGCCGCGCTAATAGACTATAAAAAAGTTTTCGATTCGCTACATACGGTGGCTATTAACGCTCTTAAATCAAGCGGTGCCGAAGATTCTTATAATATATCTTATTAGATAAATACAGATAGATAGATATAGATTCTTATTAGATAGATATAGATAATATCTATGAACAAGTTAGTATTTTGATAACTATTCTATCAGGCCTTATTTCCGTATTGTCAAACTAAACACAACAACACATTGAGCAAGGCTATGTGAGAAAAATATATAAGACACAAACACATAACAGTTTCAACACATGGAGTGGAAGTATGATGAAGACACAATGTGTTGAAACTTAAGTATTTGTGTTTCTATTATAGTCAATATTTTTATCACATAGTCTTGCTCAGTGTGTTGTATTTAGTATTTTAATGTACGAAGACAATAAGAATAAAGAAAAGCGTACGACGGAGTAATATTTCTTCCAAACTATTTACAAAAGTGCTGAAGTATATGTTTAGATATCTAAACTGGAAGAATGGAGTAATAAACGTGAATAAGGAACACCTGGCTTATCTGCGTTTCGCTGATAACATCATTTACAAAAGTGCTGAAGTATATGTTTAGATATTCTCTTCTGAAACAGCAACACAAATTTGCAAGAATACCAAAAGAACTTAATACCAAGAGCAAGGAAAACATTAAAAATGAATATGGGAAAGACTAAGTTGATGTTCAACACAAGGAAGTCAAGGATTGAAGTTGAAAATGTGGAATTAGAAAAGCTGAATACTAACACCTATCTGGGACAGAATAAATCCACGGATAGCATGATTAAGAAATAAATTAAACGACGTATTAAGCTAAGCTGGAATGCATTAGAAAGAAACAGCTTCACGTTGAAAAGTTCAATGCCAATATATTTAAAACTTAAAATTTTCAATGAATGTATTTTGCCTGTTTTGATGTATGGATCGATGACGTGGACACTAACAAAATAAGACGTTCACCATCTGCAGAGTACGAAATGAAGCATGGACAGGTATATGTGAGGAATCACCCGCAAATATAGGAAAAGAATCTCGTATAGATTAGAGAGATGATAGGCATTATGGATACTATCATAAGGCACTAACGTATCTATAGGCTGAACAAACATATTGCAAGAAAAAATGATGATGGATGAACAAACGCAATTCTTGACTTGAAACCAAGAGCAAGTAACAACCTAGGAAACGTCCTCATACAAGATGACAAAATCAAGAAGCACTAAGGAGTAACGTGGGAAAGAATTGCTCAAGATAGATGCTTATGAAGAAGAATCTGAGAAACTTATCAAGAAGTGGATTGACAATGATTGATTATGATATACATATACAGGAGTCTCAAATAATATTTCATTGTTGAACGGATAGCCATTTAGCCTTTCGTGCGCAAGATCAGGGTTCGAATCCAAGTATCAGCACCTTTATTTCACATTTTGCTTCGAGACAAAATTCTTCTCCGGTAGAAGTAGAGACTTAGGTTTTTCATTAGGAAAATGTTATACTATTAATTAATAAATATATAGACCTATCTTATCCTCAAGGGTGGCAATGACTATCTCGAACACTGTACCAAACCCGGATATGGTTCAAACTTAATATTACTTCTTTTTTCAATGTTGATTTCCATGGAAATTAACAGCGAAAAGTCGAAAGTCATGAGAATATCCCGTGGAAACGCCATTACGAATCACAGTAGAACAAAGAGAACTTGAAGAGGTCGATAATTTCAAGTATCTGGGAAGTATTTTGACTAGAAACGCTTACTGCACCAAAGAGATCAGGTCAAGAATTGCCACAGTTAAAGAAGCATTCAACAAGAAACGATCACTCTTAACCAGCAGGCTCAATATTGGACTTAAGAAGAAGTTGGTTCAGTGCTATATATGGAGCATTGGACTGTATGGTTCAGAGACTTGGACATTACGGAAGTTAGAGAAGAAATATTTAGAGAGCTTCGAAATGTGGTGGTGGAGGAAGATGGATAAGATAAAATGGACAGAGATGTTTTAAAAACAACAATGAACGAAGAGGTTTTAAAACAGATAGGAGAGAAGAGGAGACTTCTAGCCACCATCCTTCGTAGAAAAGCCAATTGGATTGGACATATCTTGCGAAGAAATTGTCTTCTCCGCACCGCCACAGAAGAAAAGATGAAAGGGGAGCGAGGAATAGGAAGAAGAAGAACACAGCTGATCGATGATTTGAAAGATAGAAAAAAATACTGGGAGTTAAAAGAGGAAGCTGAAGATCGACAAAAGTGGAAGAAACATTTCCAGGCTCAAATCTAAAATTGAAAAAAAAAATTCTCATTAATCCCAAGACCTGCCGAAAGGCAGAATGCTTTAATAATAATAATAATAATAATAATAATAATAATAATAATAATAATAATAATAATAATAATAATAATAATAATAATAATAATAATAATAATAATAATAGAGGAAGAACAGTTAGACATATCGAGATGCGGTTTCTTGCAATCGATTTACTTTCCTAAGAAAAGTTTCCATTGTCTATTCAAACCGAAAGTGGTTCAAATTAATCATTTCCGTATTCAACATTTATTGCTATAGTACAAAAATGGTAACAGATAGCGGCAAGCGATTCAGTGTCTCGAAAAAGAATATCGTCACAACCCACAAAATTCTACCAAAACCAGAAGTGGTTGAAATTTACTAGTACTTTTGATTTGAATACTGATTTTATTATATCAAAAATGGTAAGAGATATCGAGATACATTTTGTTTTCTTTGCAAGCGATTCAGCTTCTCAATAGTAGGTTTTATCTCCCTCTTAACCAGCTATTCAATCCGGAAGTTGTTCAAAGTAACGATTTCCGGTTTCAGCCTTTGTGGCCATAAAACAAAAACAGTAAAGCACAACGAGTAAAAGCTTTTTTGATAGGAATTCACGTTTGTGGACCAGGTTCTATCTTTGATGTTAATAATCTGTTGCAACCAGTGGTTATAGATGTACTACTCCAACTTCGAGTATTGCATTCCCATAGTCTGTAGTTTCACACTGTGAAACAAAACTCACTTGTTTTTATTTTATTACTAGTTGAATATATCCATGCTTTTCACGGGGGCTGTATTTGGAAGTTAATACCTGTGGGAGTATCACCATTGATCTCAGCGACCGCGAAAACTATGTATTTGATACTAACATCGGTCATTTTGGGCTATTTTTTACATGTCTCGGTATCCGCCCTCCGCTGACTCCCGGCCCGCATACGATTGTAACTGAATTTGCAAGTTATCGATAATGGAAGTATCACCATTGATTTCAGCGACCGCGAAAACTATGGATTTGACACTAATATCGGCCATTTTCTACTACTTTTACATATATCGGTAAACGCACCCCTGAGACCCCCTGGTTCGAATTTAAAAAAAAACGTTTAACTCTGGTCTAAAGCCTGGACCAAGGTATTCGTGACAAAAATTTGATAATTCTCGGTCAATTTGTCTGGTTCCCAAGCCGCTTCCGGTAAACGCCCCCACTGAGACCCCTGGTTTGAAATTTGAAGAAGAACGCTTCGTCTTGATTTGGGGCCTGGACCAAGGTACCCCTGACCAAACTTTGGTAACTCTTGGTCCAATCGTCTGGTCCCCAGGCCGCACACAGACAAATAGACAGACAAACACACAAACAAACTCTTTATTTTATTTATATTAGAAGATTAGATAGATTAACACAGTACATATTCCATATTTTCTTGATACTGAGAGAGAAAGCAACTTTGGTCAATAATGCTAACTTATTTGATAGCTTGCTACTGCAATCTCTTATCGTGCGCTTTAAAGTTCTAAGTGTAAGTGAAACACACGCCTTCACAAGAAATATTTGGAATAAAATATTTATTCGCGCAGTATGAGAATATAAGATAAAATATTAAGTACTAAGCAATTCAGCTGTCGGAATCAAACTGCCGGGAAAGAAAAATTGGCAATTCCAAAACGTGTAGATGGTTCTTCTATACTCGATTTAGTGAGAGAGAGAAAAATACGATAACTTTAGAACTCAAGAAAAGTTCTATGTTGGGAACCTAAGAAATAATTTTCAAGATCTTAGTAAAGCGATTTGTTCGCCACAGATAATCTGACCTATATAGAATAGCTTCTTCGGCATTCCTGAAAAATCCTTTTCAATAGACTAACTGCAGTTCAAAGTGTTTGTGTTTCGAATAAAAATTTATTGTCTATCCTACTACTATTGATTTTCTTAGGTAGTGCCGAATGGAAAGAAAATTAATTTTTAATCATGTGATCTAAGTTATTTTAGTTTCTTTTCGCTCTGGAAAACAGAACCAGGAGAAAATTAAAACAAAAGATGTTACCTAAAAGTAAATTTATGTTCAGGTAACAGTAAAGCAACATTTTCTCATACTTTGAGAATTAAAGGGTCTATAAAAATAACAAGTTAAACATCACTTCGCAAATTTCACATGTGAGATTATATTGATGGCGCTTGTCCATTTATTTTGTTATTACAAGGATATTTTTATTTTCCAATTACCTCAGAAGTTAGCATTAAAAACAATGCAGCATAGTAATTGTGTTTAGTATTGTATCTAATACCAACACTAATAAAAATGTATCGAAACAATATTGAATTCTTAGTTCCAAATTTATAGGATAGAATAGCTTATATTCATAGTCACGATTCCATGTGAAGTTTTCTCAACATTATTTATTTTGACAATCCATAATTATTTTATTATTATTAGAATGAAATATATTACCTATAGGTAAATTCACGTTCAGGTAACAATACAGCAACCTCTCTCTCTCATACATTGCGAATTGAACGGTCTATAAAAATAACCCGCTAAACACCACTTTGCAAAATTTTACTTGTGAGGTAATATCGAAGGCGTTTGTCCGTTTATTTTCCTATTATAATGATATTTTTCTTTTTCAATTACTTACGGAGTTATAATGGTATGGCATACTGTGTTTGAACAAAATGAATGAAATTGGCTTTGAAAATGTCTCTTTGTATGATGTAATAAAGATTTCTAGTTAACAACTGTTTAGCATTTCTAATATTATATCCAAAGTACAGTGCGTAATTTTACTGTAATTTCTAGTATTGCTTTATCTACTGTTCATTTATTTGTCTCAAAATTATTTTATGTCTGTCTTAAAAGTAAGATTGTCTTGAAGTTAGATTATTCTTAACACAATATGTTGGTTGTTCTATGATTTGTGCATTCAATGTATTCACCTGTGTACAGAAATATTAGACTAATACCCATTCAGTATAGTAGTGACATAATATATTAGACGTGAAAATGCCAAATATCCTTTTTATTCCCCAGTGATACTTTAATAACCCTGCCAAAAAGGTGTGGCATCTTACACCGACAGTTAGGCGAAAATACATAATTGAAGATGTTTACTTCTCCATCTCTGTATGACTTACCATAATTAGTTCTTTCAAGAGCGTCATATAGGGTATAGAGGTTGAACAAATGTATATATTCTGTAAGCTTCAGTGGTCAACTCTTTCTTTTTGCTATTGCTTTCTTTTGGGAGAAAAACTATGGAATCTTCCCTTGACCAATACTACTACTACTAATAATAATAATGATAATAATTAGATAGATACAACTATAGGTTTAACAACGAATATTCAAGGTAAAGCGTAATTTCATTTTATTTTAAGAATGAGACGAAGTTTGAAGGTTAGCACTATAAATTTCATATTGTGAGTAGTAGTGCATATATTGCCTTTATGTTTTCGTATAGACCAACAGTAAGCGTGTTTTTTTTTATGCAACTGGTTTCTGGCTCGATCCTCGATAAGGGTACAAAATAAGCAGTGTTGACGCAGCACCTGAGGCAACTATAGGGAGCTGCTAGAATTAAATGTTATCGAACCCTGGTCTAGGAAGCTATGAATGAAAATGAAGGATACGTATCACCCAAGTAAAAGCTAGCTGTTTGAATATAACCATTCGTAGCAATGATCGCCAAATCGTCGATTGCGAGCTTCGGTAGTAGTAGCTACTAGTACTACTAGTAGTTCGCGGGGACATTTTCGGTAGATGGAGTTAGTGCTCCGGTTGGTTAACCTTGATTATATAAGTCTACAGGCAATAAATAAATGTAAGATTGCGTTAAAGCTCTGGTTGGTAGCTCATAGTAGCATTTAAAACGACACGGTAGCTCAGAAACTTCATACGTAAGTTTGGCGACCACTGGGTTATAGCGATAGGGAAATTAAATTTTATATTTTTAAACTAACATTGTTTAATGTACTTTCTTATTTAGTAATTCTATTATTGTAATTATATGTATAATAAAATAGGGAAGAGAGCTCCTAAGTGGCTATATGGTTAATGTACGCGCCTTTGACGTAGGAAATCTTTGGAATTCCATGTTAAACTGTATAAAATAAAGACGTTGAAACACGAATAGAGAAGAGTGCAGGAGAACCTTAATAGAAAAGAAAAGCTCCCTCGTGGCTATTTGTTTAGCGTGTTACCTTTGTTGTGAGACCCGAACTTGATTTCTAGTGGGGGCTCAGTGGTAGAGCGTTCACCTCTGGTGCTTGAGGTCCCGGGTTCGATCCCAGCCTCCGCCAAGTGAGCTTTGTGGTGGACAAAGATCGTGTTTCTCGGGGTGCTCCCGTTGCCTCCCACTTTCTTCATTCCACCATTTCATTCATTACTCATCATCACCGTCTCCTTTAGCCTAACTGGCATAATCGTGAGACGTAAAACAAAGATTTCATTTCATTTGATTTGATTCCCAGAGGAAGTTCAAATGGTTGGGATTTACAGTAAGCTGTAGATCCACGTCTCATATAGCTCCGCTGCTCAAAGGGACATTAAACTCAAATCCAATCTAATAAACATCCCCCCCCCCCCAAATTTAATATAGAGACTCAAAAAATCAAATAAAAAAAACTCTCTAATGACCATTGTATAAAAGTTCCGATACTTATGTACAGTATAGTTTGGAATTCTAATACCAGTAGAACATAATCCAATCAGCAGACACAAATGTTTCATTTATTTTTGGATTTATTAACTTATAGAAAACAAAGTAATCCAGCAGATAATCTTGTCTCCTCTTATCCTGAAGTAAAAAACAAAGTGTTTACAAAAGCAATTAACATACAAATGTATTATAAACACTCAAAATGAACTTTTTCTTCTCAAAATCTACGAAAAAAAAATATTGCTTATAGTAATTGTACTCAACTTTCACTGTCTGAATTCATTCGGCGACAGAAACGCGAAATTCACTCAGTTTGTTTCTTTCCTGTATATTGTTGTTGTATCTCAATTTTGTATCATTCTCTAGCATTCCTGTTAAGTTTAAAACTTATTGTATACACATAAACTACCTGGATAAGCAACTCATGCGTTTCGCTTTCCATTCAACTCTTTGTAGAGTTTGCAAAACTACGCCTTCATTCAGGCAGCGAGTTCCTTCTGGAAAATAATAATAATAAAAAAAAAAGTCTTTGACAAGACTGGCAACAAAATGCATGCATGCATGGATCATATTCAATTTCAGGTCAGAGAGATGCTAGCACTTTCAAAAGGTTGAAGATGCGAAATAACTAGTTCAATAAGACCTAACGTTGACTGGCTCCGTAACCATAGCAACAGGGATGCTGGCGAGGTTTCGATTTCTCCACAATTGTACTACCGCCAATGTTAAAGCATATCTTCTTTAACGGAAAACATAACGCTGCGTGGCGTACATTCATTGATGATAATCATTCCAGCATAAAAGTGTGCAAATAACTATTTGCGACTATATACTGATGGTAACTTTTTGTTACTTGCATATTTCACACAAATTATATTTATTATTATTATTATTATTATTATTATTATTATTATTATTATTATTATTATTATTATTATTATTGGTTCTTCCCACTAACTATCCCTGCGGCCTATGGAACCAGAAGGTTCAATGCCGTGTTCACTAAAGCCCTCCATTGACTTCTATCCTTAGTCAACTGGATCCACTTTCTACTTTGTATAAATATTTCTGCGAGATCCATCTTAATATTGTGCTCCCATCTGCACCTAGGTCTTACCAATGGTCGATTTCCGATTGGACTTCAAGTTAAAATTTTGAAAGCGATTATATGGCCTGCCTACCTGAGTCTCCTAGACTCGATGGGACTTCATGTCGAGTCGTTCTGAAGCGTGACTAGTGCCATACTAAAGAGTTTGACTAACATATATTTCCTGTAGTAGTCAGGCCTTTAGTATGACGCTAATCATACGCCAAAACGACTCTGCATAAGGCCCGATAAGCCTGACAATGGTTTGTAAACGGTATAAATTATGTAGTTCCTCATTATGAAGTTTCCGCCATTCCCCATTCTCGTTCTTCCATGGTCCGAATACTCGCCTCGGGGTTCTATTTTCAAATACTTTCAGTCTACGCACTTCCCTCAGAGTAAATGATCATGTTTCGCATCCATGCATGACAATAGGCATGATTATAGTTTTATACATATAGTTTAAGCTTCAAATTCCTCAACAGAATTCGCAAAGACAGAAGATTTTGAACTCAATAACAACACGAATTCTCTGCTTTCAGTTGGCATTTAATTTCTTCGTGAATATGGTTTTCGTCTGTTAATATTGATCCTAGATATTTGAAAGTGTCCACTTCGTCCAAAGTATTACTTGGTGTTTTGACATCTCTATAATTTCCAGTATTACGATCCCGGCAAACTTCAATGTATTTAGTTTTCTCTCCAATTATACATTTTCATTTCTTTCTATTGTTTTCCTATCACCTTCTATTAGATTTACATCAGAATACGTCTTAACCTTGTGAATACCATTCAGCTCTAGGCCCTGGTTACTATTTTATTTTTCTTATAGCATACTCGAGAACAAAGTTAAATGATAATGGCTACAACGTGTCTCCTTGTTTCAGGCCATTCTCGACGTGAAAGCTTGTGGACAAGAATTTTCCTACTCTGACTTTACTTTGGAATTCATTTAAACGCCATCTGAATTATTCTATCCTTTTTTGATATTCAAAATTCTGTAAGAATGTTGTACAAGTTTTCCTCCTAACCGAGTCATAGGCCTTTCTAAAAGCAATAACAATTCCTATTTCTATTGTGTTCCTATTTCTTTTCGAGTATTAGTCAAATGATAAATATCTGGTAGATAGTTGATCAATTTTGCCTAAATCCGCACTGATAATTTCCAATAATTTCATTTACGTATCGGGTCAATCTTGTTAACGAAATGTTTGAGAGGACTTTATAGGGATGTTGACAGAAGGGACATGCTTCGATAATCAGTTTTGCTGCCTTTCTAATGAACAATTCTTGATTGATTCTTTCCACGTGGCAATATCTCATTGTTCCAGATAAGCAGAATGAGTTTGTGTCTCTAGTTCCATAATTTTTGCCCTCCAACTAAAATTAGTTCAACCGGAATTTCATCTATACCCGGAGATCTGTGTTTCTTTAATTTCTTTACTGCAATTTATTTCTGTATAAGGGTTCGGCTCTGGAACATACAGTTCTACTATGTGCATTTCCCTTTCTCCACGAACATTAATTTTTGGCTGTGTGTTAAATAAATCGTGAAAAAATATATATATTTTTACCTATTTCAACTGCTATTTGTATCAGTGATAATTGTTCCGTCAGCTTTCTTTAATACATAAACGCGAGGTTGATAGCCTTTAGGAGATCTGTTATATTTGTTGATGCTCTTATACATGTGTCGAATATTTGGTTTTACTATTATCTTCAATTTCATTAATTTTAGCTTTCAAAAAAGTGTGTTTCTTTGTTCTAAAAGTTTTAGAAGTTTCCAAACTGATGCCATCGAAATTTTGTGATTCATGTGATTCTCCAGGGGGTGGGAGTTTCCAGTCTTCTTCCTACCCCTAAAATTAAGAATAGTTTACTGAAGGATGAAAATCAAAATTTGCGATTTTCTCTAACATGGCTCTAAATATCTGGGAAAATCAAGAAGGGGTAGATTGTTTTTAGAGATACACTATGTGATCAAAAGTATCCGGATACCCCCCAAAACATACGTTTTTCATATTAGGTGCATTGTGCTGCCACCTACTGCCAGGTACTCATTATCAGCAACCTCAGTAGTCATTAGACATCGTCAGAAAGCAGAATGGGGCACTCCGCGGAACTCACGGACTTACGGACTGGTCAGGTGATTGGGTGTCACTTGTGTCAGAAGTCTGTGCGCGAGATTTCCACACTCCCTAGGTCCACTGTGTCTGATGTGATAATGAAGTCGAAACGTGAAAGGACACGTACAGTGCAACAACGTACAGGCCGATCTCGTCTGTTGACTGACAGAGACCGCTGACAGTTGAAGAGGGTCGTAAAGTGTAATAGGCAGACATCTATCCAGACCATCACACAGGAATTCCAAACTGCATCAGGATCTACTCCAAGTACTATGACAGTTAGGCGTGAGATGAGAAAACTTGGATTTCATGGTCGAATGGCTGCTCATAAGCCACACATTACGCAGGTAAATGCCAAACGACGCCTCGCTTGGTGTAAGGAGCGTAAACATTGGACGATTGAACAGTGGAAAAACGTTGTGTGGAGTGACGAATCACGGTATACAATGTGGTGATCCGATGGCAGGGTGTGGGTATGGCGAATGCCCGGTGAACGTCATCTGTCAGCGTGTGTAGTGCCAACAGTAAAATTCAGAGATGGTGGTGTTATGGTGTGGTCGTGTTTTTCTTGGAGGAGGCTTGCACCCCTTGTTGTTTTGCGTGGCACTCTCACAGCGCAGGCCTACATTGATGTTTAAGCAACTTCTTGCTTCCCACTGTTGAAGAGCAATTCGGGGATGGCGATTGCATCTTTCAAAACGCTCGAGCGCCTGTTCATACTGCACGGCCTGTGGCGGAGTGGTTACACGACCATAACATCTCTGTAAGGACTGGCCTGCACAGACTCCTGACTTGAATCATATAGAACACCTTTGAGATGCTTTGGAACGCCGACTTCGTGCCAGGCCTCACCGGCCTACATCGATACCTCTACTCAGTTCAGCACTCCGTGAAGAATGGGCTGCCATTCCCCAAGGAACCTTCCAGCACCTGATTGAAAGTATGCCTGCGAGACTGGAAGCTGTCTTCGAGGCTAAGGATGAGCCAACACCATATTGAATTACAGCAGTACCGATGGAGGGCGCCACTAACTTTTAAGTCATTTTCAGCCAGGTGTCCGGATACTTTTGATCACATAGTGTAAGTTTTTCGCGGGCGATTTTCTCAAAATCAGCTCTGGCAATTTTGTTTATAATTCATAAATAAAGCATTTCATTAATGACATAACAATATGACATTACTCATTTTTCCTGAGAAAATATATTGTACGAGGGATAGTTTTTATCTTGGGGGTGAGTTTTTTTTCGGACAATTTTCTCAAAACCGACTCAGGCAATTTTGCTCACATTTCATAAAGAAATAATAATTAATTAATAACTTGACTGATAATTATTTAGCACAACTAATTTGTGATGGAAACAATTTATGTGGGATAGTTTATTCTTGGTGATGACTTTCTTTTTTCGGATCATTTTCTCAATAATGAGTTTGTTCATATCCCATAAATAAAATTTTCATCCATAACGCTATAATATTGTGTAAATTTCTCCTTACGAAAAAAAAAAATCGGAGGGGGTAGTTTATTTTTGGGGATGAGTTTATTTTGAGACTACTTTTCCAAAAATGATAGTGCTTTTAGTCAAATTTCATAAATAAATATTTTATTATTATTCTTATAATGTTCCATAGATCACTTACGTGAAAATATCCTCAAGGGGTAATTTACTTTCGGAATGAGTTTTTTTTTCTCGAAAATTTTGTAAAATACCACTCATGTGATTGACATTTTATAAACAAATATTTTATTAATAACCCTAACATATGACATAAGTTGTGGAACAATCTACAAGGAGTAGTTTACTTTTAGATTTTTTTTTTTTTTTTTTTTTTTTGTAAATTTTTAGAAGACTCCTTAGCATTTTGTTCGTATTTCACTAAAAATGTTTCATTAATAACTGCAGCATAATATGATTTAGTTTAAGGAATTGGAGTGGGAAAGTTTAGTGCGGGAGCCCGTACTTTTTATTTGTTTTATTATTATCAACATTTAAACAGGAAATGATTTATATCTACCACTTCCGGTTTAAGTATGGAGTGAGGAAGCAAATGGAACCTATTCTTGAGACACTTAACACATATAAAACATTTCTCCCTTGTAGACATATAGAAGGACGGATATACTAGTTTTACTAGGCTTTCTGTATGTATGCATAACACAGTTTGAAAGTTCAAAAATGGAAAAACAACACAAAACCAAATAATCTGGAGTTGAAAGTCTAAAAATAGAAGAATAACATAAAACGGAATAATTTGGAGTTTGAAAGTCTAAAAATGGAAGAATAACATAAAACGGAATAATTTGGAGTTTGAAAGTCTAAAAATGGAATAATAACATAAAACGGAATAATTTGGAGTTTGAAAGTCTAAAAATGGAATAATAACATAAAACGGAATAATTTGGAGTTTGAAAGTCTAAAAATGGAATAATAACATAAAACGGAATAATTTGGAGTTTGAAAGTCTAAAAATGGAATAATAACATAAAACGGAATAATTTGGAGTTTGAAAGTCTAAAAATGGAAGAATAACATAAAACGGAATAATTTGGAGTTTGAAAGTCTAAAAATGGAAGAATAACATAAAACGGGTAAATTTGGAGCTTGAAAATCTTAAAATGGAAGAATAACATAAAATGGGATAATCCAGAGTTTAAAAGTCTAAAAATGAAAGAATAACATAAAACGGATTAATTTGGGGAGAAAAAATGGACCGGCTAGATCGGCTTGCCACAGGAAAGGGGTAGAATAGCAGGGCTAGATTTAAGGTTAGTTTCTGTGGTAATGAGCTTCAGGATTTCTAAAACCAAGAGTTACTAATACTTACTGAGAAGAAAGATACTCTCGCTAAAGATTTATTAGTATGCCTATAAAATTAATTTCAGGACTATTCTATCAGAGAGTAAAATGCTGTAGTTAAAGTACCATTAAACTATTTTCTTGGTGACATGGCTGATTTTCACTGTTCAGTGAGGCACTCGGGGTACAATTGATGGGTCGTAAGTGACAAAGAGGTAAATGAATGCTACTGATAAAGCAATAATTAACGTCTCTAGGAATTACTCAGCGAAGAAGCTGGCGCTGCGATTAAAGTCTTTAGCTCCTAAATTTGTAGAAACCGTCACACACACGTTACATCCTCAAAGCTCATTCCATAGAGGTTCGATGACTAGCTGGAATCTCTCTCTCACTCTCTCTCAGTTTATCTTCCGCTCTCCTTTGGTGCTTTAACTCTACGTATTCACAGACAGTTATCGATGACATCTTGTGGAATAATACGCTAACGAGGTGACACAACGAGACCCGCCCCCCCCCCACACACACTCAGTCGACCCAAAATAGCTACAAAACTTATTGTTAACAGAATGAAAAGGAATGAAAATGGAATACCGCGAATACTTTGAACATGATATGATAAACATTTTCTAAGAATGTCATTACTGTAAGGGTTGACGAGTAAGGCTACAAGAAGATAAAGGGTTTAAAATAGGATGTCATTTACTGAATTTATTTATTAGACTTCTAAACTATATTCAGTATTACGTATACGTTTTGTAGAACGGCTATATTCGTCCGTCAACTGGTATCAAAGTATAAACGGTAACAGATAACAATGGATCCAGCGTCTCAGGAAAATGTTTAATCTCCGTCCTCATCTCCCTACTAAAACCTAAACGGGTAGAACCTCAGGGTTCAATAATGATCGCCATAGAGAAAAAACGGGAATAGATGCAGTGAAACTTTTTTTTTTTTAAATATGGATTCAGCGTCAAAAGAATAGGTTATATCTCCACTCTTATCTCACTAGTAAAACTAGAAGCTGTGGATATATATTTTTTTTTCAAATTTCGGTTTCAATTCTGATTCCCTTACAAAAATAACAGTGAGAAGTATCTTTCTCAAATTATTCGGCATTTCAAGAACAGGTTCTATCTCCGAGCGTATATCTCTCAAGTAACCGGAAGTAGTAAAATTTATTTATTAGACTTTCAAACTATACAATTCTATGTATAAGCATTGTAGAACGGCTATGTTCGTCAACTGATATCGAAGTATCAACGGTAACACATAGCGATTGATCCAGCATCGCTGGAAAATGTTTCATCTCCGTCTTTATATCCCTGCTAAAACCTAAATGTGTAGAAATTTTACAACTTCCGGTTTCAATATTTATCGCCATACAGAAAAAAGATATAGATGCCATGAAACTTAAAAAAAAAATGGATTCAGTGTCGCAAGAACAGGTCGTATCTTCGCTCTTATTTCACTAATAAAACTGGAAGCTGTGGATATATATATTTTTTTTAAAATTTTGGTTTCACTTGTGATCCCCTTACAAAAATGATAGCGAGGAATATCTTTCTCAAATTGATTTGGCGTTTCAAGTATAGGATCCATCTCCGAACTTACAGCTCTCTAGTAACCGGGAGTGTTGCAAGAATATATATCTCTGCTCTTATCTCATTAGTAAAACTGAAAGCTGTGGATTATTTTTACATAATCTAGTTTCAATTTTGATCCCCTTACAAAAACAAAAGCGAGAAGTATCTTTCTCAAACTGATTTGGCGTTTCCAGTATAGGCTCCATCTCCGAACTTATAGCTCTCTAGTAATCGGAAGTGATAGATCGAAAGCTCATGTGCTTTGGTGTGGATGCTTGCCTCGGATAGCAATCCGAGTAGAGGTTCATCCTCTCTGTTGATCCAATGGCTAGCGCACGTACTTTATTTGTACACGCAACCTCGGTTCAAGTTCCAGACCAGAAGTTAGAACGCATTATATTGCGTTGAATTATACCTTAAACTGTAGGACGACTTAGAGATATCCAAGGGACGCTAAAAACTCCAACTAACGAGTAGTGGTTCGTATTTAACTTTAAGCAGTGGGTCGCTTTTTATATACCACTAAAAGATGTTAAACTCCAATCAATAAAAGAGGTTAAACTACAATTAATAAAAGAAGTTAAATCCTAATCAATAAAATAAGTTAAACTTCAATCAGTAAAAGAAGTTAAACTCCAATCAATAAAAAAACAAGTGACTTATATAGATGTTAGTACCATAATTATGTTTTTACGTGTGTATAGTGTTTTCTTTTAAATTCTTCGACAAAAGGTGGCTAATTCTGGAAAATAATAATAATAATAATAATAATAATAATAAAACCGGCACCCCTCAAAATTCCCTATGATATGGGTCTAAGTATATAGGATCTCTGTTCGGACCCACCCATGGGAAGGAAATGTACTATCGTGAACAAAAGTGCATTAGCACCTGTATTCTGCATATCCTTATTGCATTCGCTAATAAGCTTAATAGATACATTGTGCTATAAATGAGAAACTGAAATCGGCATTGATCGTTTTACTGTATTTACCAGTAACTGTCACTTCTTTAAAATTATCGAAATAGATGAACAAAAGTATATTAATCTTTACGTAAGAATTTTGGATTTGGAAAATGAGATTTATTCGTTAAATTTATACTTCAACTACAGGAAATTGCTTTTGGAAATCCTTTTTCACTCTCAGTAAATTACAAAATTCCTCACAAGTATATTTCAAATTTTCCCTGATACAATCCCTGTCATATCTTTAAAATTATCTAAATTGATGAACAAAATATATTACCCGTTGATAGATGATGAAAGGTGACAGTTTTGGATTTACAGAAATAAAAGTTACTTTTTAAATCTATACTTTGAACTAGATGAAATTGCTTCGAACTAGATACAAATTTGAAAAAAAAAAAAACGGTCATAAAGGGGCTGGTAAGCAGTTTGTAATGGTCACCGGCTTTAATCAAAATAACAGCAATATTTCTGGCCAGGCCGATGAAAACCGTCCAGTTGGCAACCCTACTTCGACATTAAGTATGATCTAGTCTAAAAACTGAGTAATAATAATAATAATAATAATAATAATAATAATAATAATGATAATGATAATAATAATAATAATAATAAAATTATGAGCCTATGATCTTATTAATTTTTGTTTTAAGCACTAACGAAAATGTTAAGCTCAGATTATTAATGGTATTATGCATATGGCATGCGTGAAAGAAAACAGCAGGTGCATCAACTGAATATTTCCTTGTTTTACTAATAAAGAGATTAGTGATAGGGAGAGAGGAAGATCACAAGGGATAGAGAGAAAGAGAAGATGAACACATATGTCGATGTTGCCTTCTCGGAAGCAAGTATGGTCGAGAGGCTTTCCATTGTGCAAAGCACGTTCTGGCCATAATTTCTCACTGAGAGGATTTGGGTAGCTTGTTGATCGAAACGTGATTATTGGTAGAAATATAATTCCTCTGAACCTGTAGACCTATGGCGCCAGAACATTAATCTAAACTAAGCAGAAGATAGAAAGAAGCTAACCACTGAGATCAAGTTACAGCTGGATTGAATAACAGGTTAACTTTTTTCTCTGTGACGTCAAATCCATATCTCTGCATCTGACTTTCACCATAACAACAACAACTAAAAATAGATATGTTTAACATGGTTTCCTGTTGTTTCTATTACAAAATGTACAGTAGTATAAGAAGAAAAACATTGTGGTAGCGTGTGCTGTATATTCTTCAAATTAAACTATTAAATATAAAGAAGGAATCCACTGCATTCGCTTTCTCTCTCTCTCAAAAAAATCGAATCAACCTCTAAAGAAACTAACGCACCATGCACTAGTAAATTTATTTTGAATTAAATCGCGACACTTTCTGCACGTATTCAGGGAAATATGCAATAATGCATAATTTAAGGTATTATTATTGATTGGATGGTGATTGGAACGAAGGGGTCTGTGTCAAATATAAAAGTAGGAGAGGAGAAAATAGAACAAGTGAATAGTTTTCGATACCTGGGTAGTATTCTTAGTAATGACATGAAATGCGAACGTGAAATAAAAGCAAGGATAGGAATGGCGAAAGAAGCCTTTAAAAGAAAGAAAAGTCTGTTTTGTGGGACCTTGAACAAAGAGTTGAGAAAAAGACTCATAAAATGCTTCGTGTGGAGTGTTGTACTGTATGGGGCGGAAATGTGGACATTACGTAAAGGTGACGAAAATCGACTGGAAGCCTTCGAAATGTGGGTGTGGAGAAGAATGGAAAGAATTAGTTGGGTCGAGCGCAAAACGAATGAGAGAGTGTTAGAAATGGTGGGTGAGAAAAGAACACTTCTAGATATTTTTAGGAAGGGGAAGAGAAACTGGTTGGGACATTGCCTAAGAAGAGATTGTATCATGAGGGACATCCTAGAGGGTATGGTGGCGGGAAAGAGAGGAAGGGGGCGAAGGAGACTACAATTAATGGATGATATTAAAACAGAAAGATCATACGCGAAGACGAAAAGGTTAGCGGAGGACCGTGGAGCATGGAAGCTTCTCAGCTGCGGCAAGTGACCTGCCAATAAAGGCAGAATACCTATGATGATGATGATGATTATTGATATTTGAAACATGAAAACAATTCAAAAAACATTATCCTCAAAGTTGACTGGTTGATTTACAGTTTCGCGTTCCGTTCAGCACTGATGCTATACAAGACATGGACCTAGAGCAGGCGCGTACCCAGAACTTTTTGTTGCGAGGGGTCCAATATTACGTCTATCTAGCATTGAACGGCTATTATTTTGCACCCGAGAATATGATAAGTAATTGTAAAATACTTTCACCTATATTTTCAGAAAAACATATATAGAACTAGATTGTTTGAGTACAGATGAAATGTAAGATTTAATTTTCATGCTACTTCAATCACTTCCCTGTTAAACAAATATAGTTTTATTGAGAAAGTGTACAAATGAATGTTGAGTTAGGAAGTTTTCGGGGTGCCTGGGCCCGGTGGACCCCTCTCCTCATGGGTGCGTCTCTGGCCTAGAGCTTAACGTGGGATCCAAACTCCATGAGCTCCAACTGGAAATTGAACTCGCACAAAGTTGAGTTAGATATGTCCCAAATTTGAACTGGAAATTGCCTTAGGTAAAGGCCCGTGTGTCTTGACAATGGCCCAGCACCGGATCTTCCATTACCGGTATAGATGGCTTTTATGAAGCACAAAAAAGGAAATATACTACTGTATTTCTCTTTACAAGCTTTCCACAGATTCCGAAGAGTGGTAACATAACGCGAGGAAAGTGCTCTATTCTGGTGGCTCAGTGGTAGAGCGCTTACCTTTCGTGCATGGGATCCACGCCGGTAGCCAGTCCCAAAAATGTAGGGGGGGTGGCTGAAGTTAGGGGGCCCGATTCAACCATATTATAGTTTATCACCATATTATAGTTCATTTGCAAGTCTACCGTGAAAATTTTAGGGGGGAAGCAAAATTTAGGGGGCTGCCCCCTAGACCCCCCTGGATACGGGTCTGGTGGGATCCTGGTTCGATACCCAACCAAGTAAGTTTGTGGCGAACAACATCGTGTTCGTGGGTTTTCTCGGGGTAGTACCATTACTTCCTGCATTCTTCATTCCACCATTTCATTCATTCTCATTCCCATTTTCTTTAGCCTACAAGGCATAATCATGGGAAGTAAAACCGGAAGATTTCATTTCATAATCTTTGTTAGGTGTGTGTATACAGAAACAATACAAGTTTCGACTCGAGAGCCGCGGTGGCTCAGTGGTAGAGCGTCCAACTCTGATGCATGGGGTCCTTGATTCGTTCACCCAGTGAGCTTTCTGGTGAACAAACAACGTGTGTGTGGGTTATTTCAGAGTTTTCCCGTTTCTTCCCACTTTCTTCATTACCCCATTTCATTCATTTCTCATCATCACCGTCTCCTTTAGCCTACCTGGCATAACCATGGGACATAAAACTTAAAGATTTCATTTCATTTTTCATTTAAATTTGGACTTACAGTAAGTACATGCAGTGTTATGAACTGAAACATTAGAGCTTAACGTAATTAACATTTTCAACTAGTTTTCTTTTCTATTTTTACGGTGTTTCGACAGAAGAGTTAAACATTAGCAGTATTTTGTGGTTACGAATGAAGTTAAGGAAAAACGACAATAAACAGTAATTATATGATTATACGTAAGTTCCTCCCAAGAATTTTTTAAGACTCAAATTTTAGAAAAAGGAGATGCTTATACTTGTGTAAACATGATTTTATTGTCTCACTCTATGTGTGTTTTTATATAAGTTTGTTTTGAACGTACTTTTTTAAAAAATAAAAATACTTTTAATAACTTTTGAACCAACCGACCGATCTCGATCAAATTTTCAACATAGATAAGGTTCGGGCTCCTGGGATGGTTTTAATCATTTCATTTTGAAGGTGCAGCTTAGGGGAGGAAGATATTAAACATGATAGAAAATGACCGATATTATTGTCGAATCCATATATTTCGGGGTCGCTGAGATGAATAGTAATACTTTCGATGCCGTTTAAATCTAAATTCAGCCTCGAAATTTGTGGGAGGGGAAGATATATATTTAAAAAAATGATTGAAATTGACCAATATTAGTGCTCAATTCATAGTTTCCAAATTCAGCCCCGCAACTTGGCGGAGGACGAGGAGGGAAATATACAAAAATGATCCAAAATGACCGATATTATTGTCGAATCCATATTTTTCGGGGTCGCTGAGATGAATAGTAATACTTTCGATGCCGTTTAAATATAAATTCAGCCTCGAAGCTTGTGGGAGGGGGAGATATGTTTTTAAAAAAATGACTCAAATTGACCGATATTAGTGCTAAATTCATAGTTTTCAAATTCAGTCCCGCAACCTTGGGGGAGGAGGGAGATATACAAAAATGATCCAAAATGACCGATATTATTGTCGAATCCATATTTTTCGGGGTCGCTGAGATGAATAGTAATACTTTCGACGCCGTTTAAATATAAATTCAGCCTCGAAGCTTGTGGGAGGGGGAGATATGTTTTTAAAAAAATGACTCAAATTGACCGATATTAGTGCTAAATTCATAGTTTTCAAATTCAGTCCCGCAACCTTGGGGGAGGAGGGAGATATACAAAAATGATCCAAAATGACCGATATTATTGTCGAATCCATATTTTTCGGGGTCGCTGAGATGAATAGTAATACTTTCGATGCCGTTTAAATATAAATTCAGCCTCGAAGCTTGTGGGAGGGGGAGATATGTTTTTAAAAAAATGACTCAAATTGACCGATATTAGTGCTAAATTCATAGTTTTCAAATTCAGTCCCGCAACCTTGGGGGAGGAGGGAGATATACAAAAATGATCCAAAATGACCGATATTATTGTCGAATCCATATTTTTCGGGGTCGCTGAGATGAATAGTAATACTTTCGATGCCGTTTAAATATAAATTCAGCCTCGAAGCTTGTGGGAGGGGCAGATATGTTTTTAAAAAAATGACTCAAATTGACCGATATTAGTGCTAAATTCATAGTTTTCAAATTCAGTCCCGCAACCTTGGGGGAGGAGGGAGATATACAAAAATGATCCAAAATGACCGATATTATTGTCGAATCCATATTTTTCGGGGTCGCTGAGATGAATAGTAATACTTTCGATGCCGTTTAAATATAAGTTCAACCTCGAAGCTTGTGGGAGGGGGAGATATGTTTTTTTAAAAAATGACTCAAATTGACCGATATTAGTGCTAAATTCATAGTTTTCAAATTCAGTCCCGCAACCTTGGGGGAGAAGGGAGATATACAAAAATGATCCAAAATGACCGATATTATTGTCGAATCCATATTTTTCGGGGTCGCTGAGATGAATAGTAATACTTTCGATGCCGTTTAAATATAAATTCAGCCTCGAAGCTTGTGGGAGGGGGAGATATGTTTTTAAAAAAATGACTCAAATTGACCGATATTAGTGCTAAATTCATAGTTTTCAAATTCAGTCCCGCAACCTTGGGGGAGGAGGGAGATATACAAAAATGATCCAAAATGACCGATATTATTGTCGAATCCATATTTTTCGGGGTCGCTGAGATGAATAGTAATACTTTCGATGCCGTTTAAATATAAATTCAGCCTCGAAGCTTGTGGGAGGGGGGAGATATGTTTTTAAAAAAATGACTCAAATTGACCGATATTAGTGCTAAATTCATAGTTTTCAAATTCAGTCCCGCAACCTTGGGGGAGGAGGGAGATATACAAAAATGATCCAAAATGACCGATATTATTGTCGAATCCATATTTTTCGGGGTCGCTGAGATGAATAGTAATACTTTCGATGCCGTTTAAATATAAATTCAGCCTCGAAGCTTGTGGGAGGGGGAGATATGTTTTTAAAAAAATGACTCAAATTGACCGATATTAGTGCTAAATTCATAGTTTTCAAATTCAGTCCCGCAACCTTGGGGGAGGAGGGAGATATACAAAAATGATCCAAAATGACCGATATTATTGTCGAATCCATATTTTTCGGGGTCGCTGAGATGAATAGTAATACTTTCGATGCCGTTTAAATATAAATTCAGCCTCGAAGCTTGTGGGAGGGGGAGATATGTTTTTAAAAAAATGACTCAAATTGACCGATATTAGTGCTAAATTCATAGTTTTCAAATTCAGTCCCGCAACCTTGGGGGAGGAGGGAGATATACAAAAATGATCCAAAATGACCGATATTATTGTCGAATCCATATTTTTCGGGGTCGCTGAGATGAATAGTAATACTTTCGATGCCGTTTAAATATAAATTCAGCCTCGAAGCTTGTGGGAGGAGGAGATATGTTTTTAAAAAAATGACTCAAATTGACCGATATTAGTGCTAAATTCATAGTTTTCAAATTCAGTCCCGCAACCTTGGGGGAGGAGGGAGATATACAAAAAATGATCCAAAATGACCGATATTATTGTCGAATCCATATTTTTCGGGGTCGCTGAGATGAATAGTAATACTTTCGATGCCGTTTAAATATAAATTCAGCCTCGAAGCTTGTGGGAGGGGGAGATATGTTTTTAAAAAAATGACTCAAATTGACCGATATTAGTGCTAAATTCATAGTTTTCAAATTCAGTCCCGCAACCTTGGGGGAGGAGGGAGATATACAAAAATGATCCAAAATGACCGATATTATTGTCGAATCCATATTTTTCGGGGTCGCTGAGATGAATAGTAATACTTTCGATGCCGTTTAAATATAAATTCAGCCTCGAAGCTTGTGGGAGGGGGAGATATGTTTTTAAAAAAATGACTCAAATTGACCGATATTAGTGCTAAATTCATAGTTTTCAAATTCAGTCCCGCAACCTTGGGGGAGGAGGGAGATATACAAAAATGATCCAAAATGACCGATATTATTGTCGAATCCATATTTTTCGGGGTCGCTGAGATGAATAGTAATACTTTCGATGCCGTTTAAATATAAATTCAGCCTCGAAGCTTGTGGGAGGGGGAGATATGTTTTTAAAAAAATGACTCAAATTGACCGATATTAGTGCTAAATTCATAGTTTTCAAATTCAGTCCCGCAACCTTGGGGGAGGAGGGAGATATACAAAAAATGATCCAAAATGACCGATATTATTGTCGAATCCATATTTTTCGGGGTCGCTGAGATGAATAGTAATACTTTCGATGCCGTTTAAATATAAATTCAGCCTCGAAGCTTGTGGGAGGAGGAGATATGTTTTTAAAAAAATGACTCAAATTGACCGATATTAGTGCTAAATTCATAGTTTTCAAATTCAGTCCCGCAACCTTGGGGGAGGAGGGAGATATACAAAAAATGATCCAAAATGACCGATATTATTGTCGAATCCATATTTTTCGGGGTCGCTGAGATGAATAGTAATACTTTCGATGCCGTTTAAATATAAGTTCAACCTCGAAGCTTGTGGGAGGGGGAGATATGTTTTTAAAAAAATGACTCAAATTGACCGATATTAGTGCTAAATTCATAGTTTTCAAATTCAGTCCCGCAACCTTGGGGGAGGAGGGAGATATACAAAAAATGATCCAAAATGACCGATATTATTGTCGAATCCATATTTTTCGGGGTCGCTGAGATGAATAGTAATACTTTCGATGCCGTTTAAATATAAATTCAGCCTCGAAGCTTGTGGGAGGGGGAGATATGTTTTTAAAAAAATGACTCAAATTGACCGATATTAGTGCTAAATTCATAGTTTTCAAATTCAGTCCCGCAACCTTGGGGGAGGAGGGAGATATACAAAAATGATCCAAAATGACCGATATTATTGTCGAATCCATATTTTTCGGGGTCGCTGAGATGAATAGTAATACTTTCGATGCCGTTTAAATATAAATTCAGCCTCGAAGCTTGTGGGAGGGGGAGATATGTTTTTAAAAAAATGACTCAAATTGACCGATATTAGTGCTAAATTCATAGTTTTCAAATTCAGTCCCGCAACCTTGGGGGAGGAGGGAGATATACAAAAATGATCCAAAATGACCGATATTATTGTCGAATCCATATTTTTCGGGGTCGCTGAGATGAATAGTAATACTTTCGATGCCGTTTAAATATAAATTCAGCCTCGAAGCTTGTGGGAGGGGGAGATATGTTTTTAAAAAAATGACTCAAATTGACCGATATTAGTGCTAAATTCATAGTTTCCAAATTCAGCCCCGCAACTTGGGGGAGGACGAAGAGGGAGATATACAAAATGATGGAAAATGACCGACATTAGTGTTGAATACATAGTTTTTGGGGTGACTGAGACGAACAGTGTCACTTATGATGAAGCTCAAATCTAAACTCAGCCCTTTATGTCTAAAATGAAACATATTCTTCCCTTACGAAAAGCAAGTATTCTTAACGCTAACATTACCAGTACATATTACAATATAGTCCTAACAGTTTCATTTTGACGAGAAGAAACATTGACTTCTTTTTTATATTTAGACAAAGAAAAATAGTTGTTGCTGGAGTTAACCGTACCTTTCAGCACCGAGGACAGTTTAAGATGGGATTTGAACCACATGAACTAAGGTCAGAAGTCGAACTTGAATCTCCTGTGCTGAACATGCGTACTTTAACCATAGAGCAATGAAAAATATTAAAAATTACACTTGACTTTGTTTATTATTACAAGTATTCCATGAACTTACAGACTAAGATAACTGAAGAAAAATAGGCAAAATTAAAAACAAAAAGTATTTAAACGTTTGCCCTAAGGAAGAGAGAGAGAGCCAGTAATTTATAAATGTGCAGCTTTTTAACCCGAAATTTTAATTACTCTCCACAACGCATTGGATTTGCTTGAAGGTAGTTGCTCATTAAAAAAAAAAAAAAAAAAAAAAAGGAACGAACAAGTAGCACATTCCAATTATCCTCTAAACTAGGAACTTTTCATCTTCTATAAACTTTCCTATTCTTTCTCCCTTTTAATATAGATTTTCGTTTTCCGTACTTCCTTTTCTTACATCACCAATCCTCTCTTTGTCGTTTCTCTGATCAGTTCAGAGAAGAAGAAGAGAGGATAAAATTCTTCACCTGAAGATATTTTTTCGCCATGCTGATATTCTTCTCAAATTTGTGTCGCAGCTGACGTCAAAATTCCAGCTGAAAAAAAAAAAAAAGTTCGCAAGAGATGTATGTTTTCTTTTGTGAATGTCGCCATGTACTAATCAATATGTCTTCGAGGCTTTCCATGAATGTTTTAACGTTTTTTGCTGTTCCCGGATGCTTTCCGATTAATTAAAGTTCTCCAGTAAGTTCCTTTTTTTTTTTTTTTTTATTTGCAATGTTTCTAAAGTCTTCTTCCTTCTTCATTTCCAGATACAGCTTCACCACCCAAAGACTATCGAGCAATATTGTATTAAACGGCGCGGCAGATGGAGGGAAAGAAGGGAGTGAGGTTGATTAGAAGAATATGTAAGTAGACTGCCACTTGTGCCAAGTGAATTTTGCAAGGGCAAACTCACCGAGGGAGTCCATAGGATTTGAACATCTCAAATTTGGAAAAATCTAAACATATTTGTAAGGTTTTTCAATAACATATTTGTACAAATGAATAATGAACTTTACAAGTTTAATTTCCGATTATCCTAATAATAAACGGCAAGGGTCTGCGCGTCACAATAATAATCTTTATAATAAAAAAACACGCTAATAGATGTCGCTACCTGTGCTATCGCTTTCTAGCCTAACGCTAACAGATGTCCCTACTTGTGCTATTGCTTACGTGCCTAACGCTAAATAGATATCGCTACTCGCGTTACCGCTTGTTTGCTTCACGCTAATAGATGTCACTACCTGCGTTATCCCTTGCCTGCCTAACACTAATAGATGTCGCTACCCGCGCTATCGCTTGTTTGCTTAACGCTAATAGATGTTGCTACCTTCCATACAGCTTGCTTAGCTAACGCTAATAGATGTCGCTACCCGCGCTGTTGGTTACTTGCCTAACGCTAATAATATCGCTACCCGTGCGATCATTTGGTTGCTTAACATTAATAGATGTCACTACCTTCCTATCTCTTGTTTATAGACCTAGACCTAGACCTTCCTATATGTCTAGAGACCTTCCTATTGGTCTAAAGCACACATTGGGGCTCATGAGTGAATCATGATTGACACGCACGCTTGCTATACTTAACACACAATGTCTCAGAATTGATTCTCGGTAGAAGTATATCATATTTTGATCCCAAGATATACGATGAATCTGAGCCTTATTTAGTTTTAATGTTGAAACGGGACATTTGCACTCCATAGCAATGAACCATGAAAATCGTAGGTAGTACTGGCTTTTTGCATTTAGTCGCTTACAATACGTCTGTTTGACAAAGTTACATTCTCTTCTCCAAATTTTTATGTTATACATTTTCTTTTGCATCAGCAAAATCGTTAAAAGTTTCCAGACACCACTTTGGGTCAGTGAAAACTTTTACTGGCACCTATCCATTTCTCTGTTAAAAGCAGAAAAGTGTAATGATATATCTTATTAATTCAGGGCAAAAATTGTTCGCCTGTAACTACAACACAATATATATAGCTCTCTATTGTCAGCGAGATATATTTTTTTCTACTTCTTTGCGTAACACAATCAATCAGTCCTCAGTTGGTGATAATAATGCAGGAGTAAAATATGCATTCCGTTATAAATTTCTCAGTAACCAAAGAAATACGATCCTTTTTTGACAGCCTTTCCTGGTGCTATTGTTTCAGTGATAAATCTTCTCGCTTAGATGGTTAATATTTCAGTTTAGTTGAAACAAAAGTCAAACCGAAAGACACTCCCTTCCTCTCCGTACTCCCCCAATTCTTCCTACACACAGACACATAATACAAAGAGAGACAAAGAAAGGGTTTGAATCAAACGATGTTATTTCGAAATAATTTCACATTCATGCCACTCTTTTCTGTTACTTTTTTGAAACTACAATAATACAAAAGGAATCTGCAGTTAATCACACAAATGGCTTTATGAATTGCTAACGTTACGTTTGTAATTTATATTTTGTGCCGACATATTTGTGAAACTTCTCTCTTCTATGCAATGTAAACAATATCAAATACTTTGATATTCATATTATTCAAACCATACATGATCTCGTTTTGTTTGAGTGTTCCAACTTGAAAATACGTTCTATTTTATTTACGCAACAGCCCTCCTCCTTAATCTAGTGGTTAGCGCGCGTATCTTTGGTTCACGGTGTCATGGGTTCGATTCTCGGTGAAAAAGACTTCAAATTTTTACGGGGTTCGGATTCCAACTTAAACTGTAGTCAGAGAGATGCAGTTGGACAGGAAGTGACCCACTGCGACCTACCACACATCGTAATCCATTCTGACCCACCGATCCACCATGATCCACTCTGACCCACCGATCTACTCTACTCAATGTATTGTAGACTATACAGCATCTTCTGAAGACTGGTGAATCTGTCTACGTTTTACTTTCAAGGCCTCCAATTATCTTTCTTTTACATTTAATTCTTTTTACTTAACTTACATGAGTATATCTAAGTGAAAAAAAGAACTTCAGGCACTTTTGGATATTCATATTTGTAATTGTAATAATAGCATTAGGACTTACTACTTGGCTTTCGAGATACAGTCGAATTTTACACTTTCTTTTTTCCCTTTACGTTGTCCTACTTTACCTTGATTTGAGACTTTCAAATTTCATCCTATTGTCCACTGAAAAGTATCTGAAATTCAACAAGGAAATAATTACAAACGATAATTAAATTGAAATTCATTGTAATATTACCTGATAAACACTTTAAAATTTTGTATCGTAGGGATGAGATCCACCGTTATTGTAACAGAGCGATGCTCGAGCGATCGACCGTAGAAATTCAAACTCTGATTAGTGATAATTTCAGAGCCTTGTTTTATTACACGTGTAGACTCTTAAGTCAGTGGAGAGGAGGGATCGCGTGGATCATGGATCAGATTTGATGATGATGGGTTTTGATGGGTGGTGGGCCAGAGTGAGTCATGGTGGATCACAGTGGGTCATGGTTGGTTGTGGGGCTAGTACCCTACAAAAGTACTTATTGCTTACATGGGGGGAGTAGGGAAGGGGCAAAGTTGGCCAATTTTGTTAGTTTTTTTTTTTAACGTAAATTACATTTATTTTCTGGGCGGTTCCATATAAAACGAGATAGCTTTTTACTGAATTGGTCTAGAAGCATAATTCTTGTTTCTGTATTTTCTACGTACAATAATGAAAAAAATGGTCTGCAGTTAATGTGGTACTATAGGGAGGTCACCAGGACCGACAACATGAAGGTCTGTAACGCTCTTCGAAAATAATATACAGGACATTACTATAGTAATGTTGTTCTGAATTTTTATCTTGTTATTAGTGTAGTAGCTATTGTAGCAATGACTACTATATATATATATACTATATAATTGTCGCAAATGTATTTTCTACATATTAGCTTCATTTTGTCAGCGTAGAGTAATTATAAGGGTTGCCAGAGGTACCCAAATTCTATCTTTTCATATTTAACGATTTTTGTTTCTTCTTCTTCTACGAATAGGACGGGAATTGCATAAGTGTTGCCTCGTTGGAATCAGTGTTTCATAAGCTTTCCAACGAGGTATAGATTATTACCCTATGGGTCACCAGGGCTCCCAACGTGAGAGCCTACGATTTCGTTCAAATCCCTGCCCGGTGTATAAAAGCTATACATTAAAATAATAATAATAAAAAGGTTGCTGTAAGAGTAAGAAAAACCCTCAAATTATGTATGTAAAATTTCAAATTTTGGTTTACTTTAATACTATTGATCATATTAAATTCTAAAATATTATAACAAAGTGAGTCAAAATATTGATTAAAGGTGCACGCGCTAGCCACTAAAACTAGCTTGAAGATCTTTTAAACAGATTTGTGGAAGAAACCAGTACAATTAAACCATTAGCATTCGTGTTTATTTAAGAGAAAAAAAGAATTTTTGTAATATAAATGAATCAAGTAAGACACCAATGTGGCTTAGGTAATGAACACCAGGAATTTTTTCACAAAAAAGAAAGTTGTGAAAGCGATTTCTCGTCTCGAAAAATGTATATGTTTCTGTTGGAAGATCTCTATTTCGTCTCGAAAAATGTGTATGTTTCTGTTGGAAGATATCTATCTCGTATCGAAAAATATATCTATTTCTGTTGGAAAATCCCTACCCGTCTCGAAAAATATATCTATTTCTGTTGGAAAATCCCTACCCGTCTCGAAAAATACATCTATTTCTGTTGGAAAATCCCTACCCGTCTCGAAAAATATATCTGTTTCTGTTGGAAAATATCTCGTCTCGAAAAAAAAAGTATAATGTTACTGTTAGAAGATCTCTATTTTGTCTCGAAAAATCTATCCGTTCCTGTTGGGAGATCTCTATCTCATCTCGAAAAATGTATAATATTTCTGTTGGAAGATCTATATGTCGTCACGAAAATTGTCTCGTCTCGGACGCAAGCTTACTCAATAATTTTTAGATTTTGTAGATTTCAGATTTCTTCTTGATATCTTATCTAGAATGCATTTCTCTTCAGGTTTAGCACTATGCATTAATTTTCATCATATTTTAAATAAGACATGGTTACTACTTCTATCTTTTATTTTTGATCACAGCCCAAGAGAAATTTTTTTTTAAAAAAAGAAAAGATCTGAAATACTTGGCAGTTCCTCAAAGACGAAATAATATTTCTTATTAGGTGTACTACAACAGTGATTTTTTTTGTCTCTCACTGAGTTTGGCAGAAAGATCAGCTGTATACCACGTTTATCTGACGCATGTCCTTGTTGGCTGCTTCTAAACGTGTAGGACTTGAAGCCTGTCTGCTAGAGAGGTGGCTTTTCATCTCACTTGGCTCTTGACTCCGTTGGAACATTCCCAAAATGACGTCAGGAAGGAATGCTTGGCGTAGTAGCCACTACTCTGCGTACGATAACCTAGATTTTTAAGGAGAGAGGAATGTGGTATGGCTCACATAGTGGCAGGAAACAACTAAGAAAGAACATACTACACACTTACGGTGACATGATGCAAAGCAATGTGCTACGAGAAATATTTAGTTTTATGCTGTACTTTCTAACAAGATAAAATTTCCGCAGAGATAAGAAAAAGAAATTCGTGGGATGTAAGAGTGTGAATCTTACCTCACCATAAAACACTCGTAGTCACTCATGCCTTACACATACATATTAATTCTTCATATTTCTTAATTTCTTTCTACAGTTTCATTTAACTACAAGCGCAGCATAAACCACGCTTTTCAAAAATATTTGGTTCGGATCCCACTATTTAAGTGGTAGAGCTCAACTTCGTTGCCCGAGGTGACGAAAATGTATAACCAATATTAACACACTTAAGCTGAGACATAAGAGTGTCTATACTAATCTGGACTTAATAGTTTAATATAAATAAATTATAAAATAATATTTTAAATAGATTTAAATAATTATTTGACACGAAAAATCAATTTTACAAATGTATTGTCAGATATTCTCAATATGTTCTAAACATGGTTACACCATAAGTGCTGCCATCTGTTGACAATATTTTAAGTCAACCTAAGGATGTGTTGCACTTACTGTTGTGAAGGCCTAGGGGAAAAGCAAATTTGGAGGTTTTCTTTTCTTTTCTTTTCTTTTAACGTTTTTCGCGACCTTGTAAGAAAGAAAAAGTTCGGGAAAAAATAAAATTTTCGAATATTTTCTACATTATGCTTCTGAAATTAAAACTATTGAATAAAAACAAGAAAGTTTGGGAAAATTTAAATTTTCGAATATTTTACTTTATTATGCTTTTAAAATGAAAACTATTTTATATTTACTAGTTTACAGTTAAGATCATTAAGCACTTATATTTCTTGTATAAGAATAGGGAAATTTTGTGGCATCAAATATAGGCTATGTGCCCAAACTCTTTAAACTTAACTCGGTGAAAGAATGGAGTTACGGCTTTAAAAGAAACTAAAATATAATCCTAGTCAGATTAATTAACATAAACGCATTTAAACTATCTTAAGTAATCTCATGAAGTTCCCTCTTGCTGGCAGGGATGTGTTTAAATAACGGGGCCAGAATCATTTTAGTTAATATGTTAAATCAAATATAGTATAGGCCTATATTTTATACAGATATCTTCCTTGCGCTGTGTAAAATTTCCATAATTTTGAATCCATTAGAAAAAAAAATAGTTTGTTCGGAAATATTGGCAAGAACCGAAGAATGTAATTTAAAACTATTTCTTTGCCTTATGTTAATCTTACTTCTTGTAACATGTCTGCAGCATATATTAACTATAATGTATTTCGCTAACAAGAAAAATACTTAAAGCAATAGGTTTTTAGTTTACTTTTTAGTTTTCTGATTTCTAGTAAAATTCCTCTTTATTTTTTTCCATATTTTTAGAACAATTCAAAAAGAGAAAATGAAATGAAATGAAATCTTTGAGTTTTACGCCCTACGCTTATGCCGGTTAGGCTAAAGGAGACGGTGATTATGAGTAATGAATGAAATGGTGGAATCTAGAAAGTGGAAGGAAACGGGAGAACGCCTAGAAAACCCACGCACACGATGTTTATCCACCACAAAGCTCACCCTGACACGAGCTGGGATCGAATCAAGAACCCCATGCACCAGAGGTGAACGCTCTACCACTGAGCCACCGCTGCTTTCAAGTCGGGCAGTTAAAATATATATATATATATATTACGAAGGTAAGAAATCAGTTTCTTGCTATAGAAATGTAAATAAAATCTTTATATAATTTTTAAAAAGAAGTACCTTCACTGTCTTTACTTTTTCACTATTTGTCTACAAAGTCTACAGGAAACTACAGTGAAACATGTCAACTTGGCCACCTCTCTAAGTTGGCCATCTGCTTATCTTGGCCTAGTTCGTCTTGAACCTGCATTTCCCCATAAGACATTCGTTACTTACTACTCTATAAGTTGGCTGTCTATCTTGGAAGTTGGCCACACTGAAGCAATGTTTACCCTATGATGATAATGATAAATTTACCTGCGTATCTTGGCCACGAAAAATAGAATTTTGTTATTTTTCTTAACTCTTTCGAATTCCCATATGAGAGGCAATGTTCTGTATTTGTGACTGGACACAAAGAAGCATAGATTTGCACGATTTGTTCTTGTAGGTCAATGGCCAGAACACTACCCTTATAAAAGGGTGGTGAAGGAAGATGTGAATAAGAAAAAGCACGTATAGGAATTCAGGAAATGGTTGTATGTATTTGTTTACCCTGTCTGTTTTGGTAAAACCATTAGCTATATCGGCTCCTTTTATCAGTGGGAAGCTTTAGTAATTCCGGAATATTTTCAAGGTTAAAGCTCAATTGTCATTTATTGCCACCTGACTGCATGTCAAAAGGTAGCGGAGGTTTTGAGATAAGAATTCCCTCAAGATTTTCTCAAAACATCTTTTGCTCCGAGGGAAACACTTCTAGCTCATTAACAACAGGTAGTTAACTACAATATTAGAATGTGCATATCTGCCAAAAAGAATAAAGCAAGTATGTCTAGAATGAACCACTATTCGGTAACAACTGAAAAGAAGTAATATAGATTGCATATGAATTTCTCAATTTATAACTTAGCTTTTCTTGTTTTCAATCTGAATAACTCAGTGTATTATAATATCAATTTCAATAAACTGCGTACGTACACTTCTATTTCATGGTTGTTTGTGTTATTGTGTTTTCAATCCGAATAATCCAATGTACCAGACTAGTTTTCAGGAAGAGAAAGGTATGCATATATGTATATTAAACATACTATCAAGAGCGCCGATCCTGGGGGAACCGGGCCCCCAAAGCTAATGTGGTCCCTATTTTATTTATGAGTATACAATATTTGGTATAATTTGAGTGCAATTTGTCTTAAAATCTTCATATATATATACCCTCTGCATCTGAATGGGCCCCCCAAATTTACAGAGAAATCGGCGCTCTTGCATACTATAGTAATATTTTATAGTACTGTATATTTTTATGATTACTCTATATATATTATTTATAAGTAGCTGTCGTGCCACTGCTTATTAAAATTTTACAATCAAGTAATACTAGAAATCCTGTTCTAAAAATACACGAATCACACTTATTTTCTGTAATTTGGCCACCTGTTTAAGTTGACCACTTTTCGATGGAACCGATAATGGCCAACATAGACAGGTTTCACTGTACGTACTTTCTCTCTCTCTTTCCAATAGATATTTGTTTTATTTATTTTACAATTGCACGTAAATAAATAGTACTTTGAAAGCTGTGTTTCTATTTTCAAAGAAAAGTTTTCGGACTTCGCAAAGAAGATTGAGGAAGAGAGTAAAAATCATTCAGTCTGTTTCGAATGCTTCCTTTTTATTTTTATTTATTTATTTTTTTACTGTTTTTCTTCTCTTTCCGCTTTGGTCTCCTTTTTAATCAACGTTTTTGAATGCTTATTATTTCGACTTTAAGTTATTGACATCTTGTGGTTTGGAGTCTAATTTGGCAAATAACAGAGGACGCTTAATCAAGATGTGCATTGGAAAAGGGCAAAATGTAATTGGATATCAGCCAGTTAAATTTTTTGTTTTCCACTGTTTGTTTACTCTTTCTCCTGCAGTTTATTTTGTCCACAAGGCTAATATTTATTTCTTAATACTCTACTGAATGTCATCGTTTTTCTTTGGAAAGTTCAACTATAAGCAAAAAATTAAGGTAATGAAAATAAAAAGTAGGCTTGACGTGAAATTTTACGTCAGAACAAAGTTGATGAAAAATTTAACATTTTACAACATGGACAACGAGAATAAATCTTATACGTTTTTAATTCTACGTGGATTATGGAATATGATTTTTTTTTTATATCAAAGATTCAATTGGCCATATTTTTGTCATTTTCGAAGACAATTGCTTTAATTTTTTTTTTTTTTTTTTTTTTTTTTTTGCTTAACACGTCTTGCCCGTAATTTTAAAATTCATTTCACAATATTTCTTTAAGATTACGAGTAGTCTTGTTTGGCACTTCTACACGTAGTTTGTCAACGAATTAAAATCTCTTTTACACTTTTTTGTATTTAAATAATTGGTTTAAAATTTTCCGACCTCTCTCAAAGAATGTATATGGTATATAATGGAAAAATAAAATGACTATGAAAAAATTCTTTCAAGAAATATGACTTTTTCTTCCAATTACGAATAACATTTTCACTAAAGAGTGCTTATTGTAGTTACTCAAATATCTTAATTACTTGATGAAAAAGAAAGAAAATTTGTTCGTTTATGTACTTGAAGAAATGAAAATAAATCTTTAGTTTAGCATTCATGGATACAGTATTTTTCTACTAAGGATAACGAAGGTAAATACAAGTTTATGGTTGTGATTAGCGAGATTTTTGGTTGTGAAAAAAAATAATAATTCTTTATTATTGATTTTAATCATCAAATCTTTATTATCAACTAAACACTGTATTTACAAACTTATAGAGAAGACAAATTTTCACGGGGTAAAGGTGTACCACTTTTTGCCTGGAGTTCAATATTCACGAGAAATTGAATTACTTCAATAGAGTAGATTTTTGTATCATTATGGTAGGTTTTTTTTTCTTTTTTAAGTGTTTCACGTATCGTCTCCTGATTCTTGTTCTAAAGGAATATTAGTATTTTTTATTGCAAAACTTTGATCGAGTTAAAACTCAACTTTGATGGTCCATAATTTGGGAACCAAAGATTTGCAAAGAAAAATATTTATCACACGTACTAAGTAATCAAAGATTTACTTCCATATCAAGTTTGGTGAGCTTTTTAAATCAAATACGATTTGATCGATTAATCTTGTAATTGATTAAAAAAAACAAATAATCATAAATCAAAGATAATCAGATAAATCAAATAAAGAACGAAGAACACTGCTGAAATGAGAAATTGAGAAGACACTGAAAGCTCAGAGTAAATTCATGAACACTATGTTGTCTACCACAGTTTTACATGACCTGGGATCGAATTTACAACACCGAGATTGTATACAACATTCAGCCAAAAAAAAAAAATGTATCTACAAGTCATAACGCATACTCAAGGCTGAAATCGTGACATAATAAGTGTAATTGCCATTTTAGCTCTCGAAAATCAATGAAAATTTGAAATATTTGTTGTTGTGACATTTTGAGGAAATATAAAATTAAATTTATTTAATAGTACCTTTTACAATTGTACCTTTAATTGTAGCTTAAGAGCTCTGTCAATTCGTGAAATTAGTACAATGAAATGTAAACATTCCATGAGTTATTTAAAAAATAGAAGTTTTGTGCTTTGTCATGTCTCGTACAGTGTGCAAAGTAATTGATAGACTGATGCTTGTAAAATCAATTTGACTCTGAATCGCCATTCTAATTCATCCCATAAGCGTTTGATAGGATTCCGGTTGGAGCTGTCAGTGGACACATCCTACGAAACAAAGTTGTCCTTATTTAATAGCAAAAGAACTGATTGTGCTAATATAACTCAAGTTTAACTCAGGTTAGTAGCAAAGCATGACTACCATTCCAGCGTGTTATTTCAACTTCCAAGAATCCGGTGTTACGGTTAACACAGACCTGATGTTGCGCCTAATACAGGCCCATTGTCACCGATTTGATACTGAGCCGATGTTGAGCAGCGTGAAAAAAAACACGGTGGTGGTGTTAAAGAATTAACCCTTTGACTACCTTTTTTTTAATGTGAATATTCTTTTATATGTACACCTTGTCTCAAAAAGGTTGAGCGCATTCTTTATTGGTGTTTTGAGGCAAAAATTTTCTAAGTCCAGCTTCGGGTATCTTCGGGAAAAAGTAAGCCAGGTTCGAACCTCCAAGCCAGCCTTTGCAATCGGGAAAAAGTTTGCAGATGTGTTTTTCTTCTTTTAAATATAATAAGACTTGTTACCAAGTGTTTAAAAAAGCAACATTGATTGAAATACTTAATGATACAATATTTCGAAACTTTTTTTTTTTAATGTCAGCATATGCTTGTTTGTCATTTAGCTCTCCATACGTAATGGAACATTTAAATACGTTAAAGAATCTTTCCATATGTAAAAGAATGCTCAAAGTTAAGAAATAGAACATAATTATCGCCTGAGTACTAAAATAAAAGTCAAAGTAAAACTGAAACAGCGTTTGTAATGGATATGAATGTCATAATTATCTTGAGATCCGTTATACATCGCTAGAAGCACAGTTCTAGAAGTCCTTGCGTTAGCTCATTGGTAAGCTGTCGGACTTCAAATCTTAAGGTTGAGAGTTCGAATCCCGTCTAGGTTAGTCCTTTTTTTTAAAATTATATTTTCCGCAATGCATGAAAAATTATATAAAATAATTACATTAGAATACATAAGTTGTGTATATGTAACATAATCATTGCAGAACATAGTAATTATTATGTTTAAAATATAACATCTGAGATAATTTTCACAGTAGGTCGGTATTATATATGAGGATGTAAATACAACTTAAGAAACTCGTTCAATAGCAATAAATAAGTTATGTAGTGTATTTATTTGCATCTATTTGTCATACAGATGTAACTTCTCAATATTCTCATTACAGCATGTCATTTACATTCGTGAAATACAATATATTCCTACGGATATAGAAAGTGTATAAACAGAGTATCCAAAGTCGTATCCTGCTTCAAGACACATAACTTTTCCCGATCCCCTTAACGTCACGGGAAGAAACACAAACTCTCTTTAGAACGGAATGTCGTTACTTAGAGTCTCATTCGAATACGTTGAATATGCTTTTGTATATTCATCTCTCTCTCTCTTTCGCTTTGTTTATGTGTGTGTGTGTTGCGGAATATCCCAAGTTGAATACAACATTTGCCAAGTATATGAGCATCATTGTCATCGAATACCAGAAATTGAAAGTCGTGTTTCTTCAGGTTGGGTTTGCGTGTTCATGTTAGCTCACTGGTAGAGTACGGACTTGCCAATAAAGAGGTCTTGAGTTCAAAGCCTACAGCTAATAATCATTCTTTTGTTAGTAGGATTGCACAGAAATCGGATACAAGGAGTGGTTTATTTCTAGAAATATTTTCAGAAGCGTTTAGGTAGCCCTGAAAAGGGCTGTTTTCGGGAGTTAAGGCGGGGACATTAATATTGTGTCCAAGACCCTTCTGAATTTATTACACGCTCCATTCTTCTGGGCATGGAATCTATTACATGGGTGACAAATCTATCTCCTTCCCCTACCTCGAGCCATGCTTCGGAAACAAGATGCCACAGGTCATCCTGAGTTCTTGGTGGATCTGCCTCAGGCCAACTTTCCCTTAGAGTACGCTTCACTTCTGCCCACATATTTTCCATGAGATTGAGGTCTGCTCCACGAGCGGCCAGTCGATTAAATCAATCTCAGGATGCCCTGCGAACCATTCCTGAATCACACGGGAAGTATGTATTGGCGACTGGTATTGCTGGAACTGAATTACACCATCAGGCTGAAATACTCGTACAGATAGCACCATGATATTACTGATAATGTCTAAGTACTGAGCATTGTCCAGATGTCCTTCAATTCTATGAAGCGGTCCTGCTCCGCGACTGGAAATCCAACCCCAACATAAAATAGATACATGGCCACTGCGATTGCAAGCAGCCACATATCCATGGTCATATCGGGTGACTCTCGGACGATACACAAAACGGCGTCCCTCCTTTGATGTTGTGAATATGGATTCATCTGAGAAAACTACGTTTTCCCAATTGAGACCCACATTCGCCTGTGCAAACGCGAGACGGTAAATTTTGTGGTCGTCTGAGAGTTTTTCCTTCACGGCAGCAACACGGCCACGTAACCTAGCATGACGAAGCCTTCGCAGAGCTGTATGCTTTCTACCAGGAAAGAGAGAAACTTCCCTTAGCTGTCTAGACGTCCTTAGTGGGTCTAACCGGGCTTCGTTTACTAATCTCGCATCTTGGGCTTCGGTTGACACATGCGGACGACCAGGAGATCGTAAATTATCAGTCTGACCTGTAGCACCATATTTCCGAATCCATCGCCTTCCTGTAGAGGCCGGGTCACCTACTCGCCTGCTAGCTGCAGTTGCAGAATAACCTTCCAACTCCCATAAAGTAATTACTGCTGTACGTCTATCCATAGTTACCAATGTTCTGAGCTGTGAGAAGGAAGCAATAGGTAAAAGCTAGTACCTGACGTGTGATTGGTTACTTGCACGACACGCCTATTGTGGGGAACAGCGTTGCCAGATCTAGCATAATGATGCTAGATCTAGCATAATTTGCATGTCTCTAGCATCTAGCATCTTGCTTTTAGCATCCTGCCCAAATCTAGCACAATTTCAGCAAATTTATCAGAAAGCCGTAAAACCTGGAGATGAGAAAGAAGTTGGTCGTGGGAAGAAAAAGAACGGCAGAAATGTATCCTCTTCCATTGATTCATACAGTCGGTAAACCATACAGGCAGTCTTATTTTCCGAAGTAAGTTCGAAACGTCTTTGGGATTTTTTGTGGCTCCACCCAGGGTTTTCTAATCCTTTAACTCCGAGGCATGGGCGGAGCTATGGGGGCCATTCTCTCCCCAACTTTTTGACAACTTCGCCATCTTTATTTCTGACTTCATGATCATATTTATTCCTGAAATGACAGCTCCGAGACCGACCAAAAATCTGCCGCCCCCCCCCTAGCAGACGATTCCCAACTCCCCTTATGCTGCGAAGTAATTTTCTTTCAAAATATGTAAACAAAAACTTTGCATTCATTTATACGATATATACGCCATTGAGTCTGGCAACGACTGCATTAATTTAGCTGAGTTAAAATTTTGGTGCGTGAAGTATTGCATTCTTGCTCTCTGTGTATTTTAAGTTACGTTATCGTATCTCAACTTCGTTTTTTTAAACTCCTGAATTAGTAATTATGAGGATCTAGCATAATTTGACCGAATCTAGCATAAGTTCGATCAGGTTTTGGAATAATTCCGAGCTGTGAGTCTGGCAACGCTGGTGGGGAACGACTTGGTCAACGACTCGCGAAAGAAATCTGAAAATGGTGTGCCGTAATAATAATATCAAAAACAGTTTTTATAAAGGAATATTAATACATACGAAAAGCTGTTTAAAGAATGAATTGTTATACTGACTTTACACGTATAAAAACATATACCATATACCAAACAGATTGAGCGATATGATGTAAGCTGTTTTGAGACAAACTCTTTCGAAGTCCAACTTCGGGTATCTTCGGAAAACAGTAAACTAAAGCTGCTGGTTCGAACCTCCAAAGCCAACCTTAGTAATCGGGAAACAATGTACAGATATGTTTTTCCTTCTGTTAAATATAATAAGACATGTTGAAATGGTATTAAGTGTAGAAAAAAGTAACATTGAAATACTTAATGATACAATATTTCGAGACTATGTATTCACACTCTCGTTTCGTCATTGTGATTTCCATACGGAAAAGAGCATTTACGTATGAGCTCAGTTATATTTCAGAAGCAGCTTCCGAAAAGTGGTCATGTTAGCTCAGTGGTACACCACCGAGCGTTTAAATCGTGAGTTCGATACCCGTTCAGGTGAAATTCTTTTATGATATTCTACTTTCCTCAATGCATGAAAATTATGTAAAATAGTTACATTACAATTCATCAGTTGTATATATCAGTTGAATATATATATTCATATCATTTCACGACATAAGTAATTCTTATCTTTAAAATATAACATCTGAGGTATTGACAGAACGTCGGTGTGTTATGTGTGAATATTGAATACAAATTTAAAAAATCGTGTAATAGCAATAAATAAGTTATGTAATGTATTTATTTGCAGCTACTTTCATCGCAGATAACTTCTCAATATTCGCATTACAGCATTTAGGTAGAGCATATCGAAAATCGGATCGTGGTCCAAGACAAAAAACTAGCTAGCCCCAAACTGTCACGTAAGAAATTCGCGAATCGCAAAAGTAAAGTGAAGAGATTGAGAGCGGTAATTCCTTAATCGCTCTCTCTCACTCTCTCTTATCTGCATTTATACACATAAAAGTGTATGTATGTATGTTCCAACATAACTCATGTATGCCTAGGGCAGGGTTTCTCAACCTGGGAGCCGCGGCCCCTAGGGGATCGCGAAGATAGGCGGAAGAGATAAATATAGTTACAATCTAATACCAGAAATTATTTTTAAATATTATTTTTAATTTTGTTCTGATAGGCATACTTTTGTTTTTTATACACACTGTAAAGAACAATAAAAAATAAGTCTACTGAACATTTTCAAAGGGTGTAGAATTCGTGTTACTATTCGGTTCAAAGTCTTGTCGTCGCGAATTCTGTCGAGAAATTTTAAGCTTAAAATATACAAAACGATAATCATGCCTGTTGTTCTGTATGGTTGCGAAACATGGTCGCTTACTTTGAGGGAAGAACATAGATTGAAAGTATTTGAGAACAAGATCCTGAGACGAATATTCGGACCCAAGAGGAACGGGAATGGGGAATGGCGGAAACTTCATAACGAGGAACTACATAATTTATACGGTTTACCCAATATTGTTAGGGTCGTCAAGTCTAGAAGGCTTAGGTGGGCAGGTCATGTAGCTAGAATGGAAGAAAGTAGAAACGCTTTCAAAATCTTGACTGGAAGACCAATCGGAAAACGACCATTAGGAAGACCTAGGCGCATGGGAGGATAATATTAAGATGGACTTCGCTGAGATACGAATACAAAGTAGAAACTGGATCCAATTGGCTAAGGATAGAAGTCAGTGTAGAGCTTTTGTGAACGCGGCATTGAACCTCCGGGTTCCATAGGCCATAGAGTTAGTTAGTTAGTAGAGTTGTTTAAAAATGAATTTAAATCAAAGAGGTATGATATAAAACTAATGAGAACTGTATATAGAAATACTAGAAAAATACACATGCAACAAAACCTGCACATTGAAATACAATTAAAATTAAAACCTAATGAGACACCTAAGCATGGTGTAATTTCACTAGTTCAGCAATGTCCGGTTCAATCTTCATGACGAACATTATCAAGCCATTTTCAACTGATAAGCGATTTCTCATCTTTGTTTTAATGTTTACCATAAAAAACACACTTTCGCACAAGTACGATATAGCAAATGGAATTATTACTTTTAAAGCAGCAATCCCCAGACCAGGATATTCTTCTCTCCTCATCAGGCAGAACTTGTCCAAGTCTTCGTTACAAAAAACCAGTTGCAAAGACTTGTCGCATGATCATTCTATTATTTGGTCAAGAAGTTGTGGGCTTAGATCGGATACGTTAATGGCCTCTTCAATGAAGGAGTTCAACATCCATCTTGAACCAGCACCTTCGTCGTTGGGAATATAGATATTACAGTTACTGTATCCACTGTCAGTGCCGGGCGCCGAAAAAAGGGGCCACACATTTCGGAGGAAGTGTGTTACTCATGTTAGGAAAGTGCATGTGCACATGGGTAAAATAGAAGGAAAAACGTAATAAAATGTGCTCAAAATTAAGGAAAGGTAGGGTTTATTTTGAAAATGTTATTGAGCTTCGTGCCAACCATGGTGGCGCTTCGTAGCTAGTCTGTCGACGTCACTCATATATACGGTGACATCGTACTATACTCTCGCCCCGGGCGCTGATTTTCCATGGCACTGTTCACTATAAACAAAAAAATGGATTCTACTATTATAGAAATAGGTATGTTAAAAATCCCACACAAGCTTATTATAAAACAAATTATAAAAGGATCGCTGGCAAGAGAGTGTGATAAAAGGGGATCGTGATAGGAATCAGATTGAGAACCACTGGCCTAGAGTAATTTTAACCACATTTCTTATAGTTTCGAAAAGAGTGCTGTCGGGTTACCTATGGTGAATGGGAGGGGGATACATATAAAAGATTGGTAGAAAATGATCGATATTAGATTCATAGTTTTCGGGGTCGCTTAGATAAATAGTGAGACTTTCAATTTCGCTTAACTCCGATTAAGCTCTCATTAGTGGGGATGGGCACGAACGACTTTTCTTTGAAACTCGACTCGACTCGAAACAAACATCTTTGAGGTCTACTCTTGGACTCGGCGCGAAAAATATCTTCCAACTCGACTCGGATTAGAGTCAAGTCGAACCAAAACGAGCAAAATCCTGTGTGTAGTCCTACCTGGACAATACATAGACAATAATTATTCTATCATCAATTATACTACTATTACTACAAATAATAATAATAATAATAATAATAATAATAATAATAATAATAATAACAATAATAATAATAATAACCGTATTATTATTATTATTATTATTATTATTATTATTATTATTATTATTATTATTATTATTATTATTATTATTATTATTATTATTATTATTATGACAACACCGTGTACAAACATGAACAATAGATGGTTAGTAAAGGAATACTAAAAGCTAGTTGACTGCCGACGTCGGTAGTTATGAACTCTACAAGGCAAAGACATCGTTCATTACTCTAAGCTGTAAGCGTCGGTGGACTACAGATGGTCAACTATTGACCTCTCGCCAGAAATTGGTGGCCCCGCAGCGACGATCCGTGGTGGCCCAAGTTCCATTTTGAAAACTTTACTACCAGCAGCAGAGACGCGATGAAACGCCAACGAACCACAAAATTACTCTCCCAAAATATGTCAAAATGCCTATATGCGTGATTTGTTTATATTTAGGTGAATCAAAAAACACAAAACAAATACCCGGGGTGGACGCAAACTATCAATATTACGATTACTAGGCACGTGTTCTTCTGACTTCCCCACGGAAACGATCATAAAAAGCTTGGTTGTTGAAGGATAAATCATTGACGTCTTAATTTAGCCAATCAGACAAACCCCTACATCTCGAGTTCTAGAAGGTGATACCGTGAACCGTTTCAGATTTATTGCTTCCTGGTGGAGTACTATCCATGGGCAAAATTTGAGCTTAATAGCCGACATGCATCTTCGGTGCCTCTTATCTTTAGTACAATTTTAACCAGAGATGGTGTGGGTCAATGAAAATTTGATCCACGACCCACCATGACCCACTATCACCCACCACCCAAATGCCCCATTGGTCCACTCTGATCCATCAACCATCGTGATCCACTCTGACCCACCACCAACTATGAACCACTCTGAACCATTGTGACCAACTCCGCCCACCAAAACCCATCGACATCAACTCTGACCGATGGCCCACGTCCTCCTCTCCATTGGCTAAAGAGGTTACACTTGTAATAAAACAAGACTGTGAAATTATCACTTATCGGAGTTTGAATTTCTACCGTTAATGGCTCAAGCACCTCTCTGTTACAATACTGGTGGGTCTGACCTTTACGATATATAATGGCAAAGTGTTTCTCATCTTCCAAATTAAAATGAATTTAAATTTATCATATATAATTATTTCTTTGTTGCCTTACAGACACATTTCAGTAGAAAATAGAGTGAAATTTGAAAGTTTCAAATCAAGGAAAAGTAGACCAACGTGAAAAAAACAGAGAGAGAGAGAGAGAGAGAGAGAGAGAGAGAGAGAAACTAATTTTCTATATAATTAAGCATGCCGTACTAATTGAAAATGCCCATGTAATTAAGTTTAGAATACAAATTTTATGGCCATTTTTCTCTAACTTTATGGCTTGATTGCCTTATGCTCGGAACGCTCCATATATTAAACACCAGCTTCAGCAATTATAAATAGAAAGCAGTGGGTATAAAATTCAAAAAGAACTTTAATTTGCATTACTCAATTTGTTTCTCAACTAATATCAATCGTTTTCGATTATTTTTACAAATCAACCCACTACCAATTTCCAATATATAGAAAATGCACCCCCGTCCCCCCGCTCATAAAAGATAATTTAAAAAAATGCCAGGACATATTCTCTTTATTTTTAATAAAGAGTTATATGCTGAATTTCAGCTCTCAGTTGAACGGCTTGTGAGATACTCAATTTTTCGCTCATGTGGTTCGGATTCCACGTTAATCAGTAGGTCCACGTCTCATATAGCCTCGCTGCTGAAAGGGACGCTAAACTAAACTCAACTCCACTCAATCTTTCGCAAAAATTCGGACTTCTACTCCCCCTAAGGATATGTATTATAATGAAAGTGACACGCGTATGATAACTTCCCAGTTGGGATTGGAGCCTGATTATATACCAAACGTCAATTTATTTGACTTTGCAATTTGACCGTGATGATTACGCAGACATAGTTACTTTCAATTTTTTATGATACATATCCTTATTTCATATGTTACAGATGATTCAAAAATACTTTTTCAAGCAGTTAGCTCCTCTAGAATCTCACAGGCTGCATCCCAAAATCCAACTCCTACTATCCTATGACAATCCAAAAGTGACTGAACTGTTTTTATTAGGAACAAATGACAAAAGAAAAATGGAGATCTTGAAAGTAAAATGTAGAAAAGTTCGGTGCCCCCAATAACTACATATTTCTCCGCCCCTTCATCCCGAACTTAAAAATAAAACTTAATTCGAATATGGTTAATTAGTGAATTTATTACAGTTAAATTCCACTCACTACATGCTACAGCTACAACTATGTAACAAAAAATAACAACTGTGAAACATGTTCTGAATTACTATTAGATTTCTTACGCTATTATTAAACATATTAGAATAGTAAACGAGGATTGTTCGTGAAATAGTATATTTGCTCTTGATTTATAACTTTTTCATACGGAAAAAAATAAAATATTATTCAAGTTTTAAACTTTGCACTCTGCAAATATGTTGCCCTCTAGGCAATGGGACTAATGTGAAATGTGGACTATTGTGGACTAATGGGAAATGCTGCACTGTTAGCGGCGCTGAAAACTTACGATTCGATTCTAATATCGAATGACTTCGATATCTTTATGTCGCTACGTAACCACCCTGGGTGCTAATGGGAGCTTAGTTGGACTTGAATTGAAAGTAGAAACATTCACCTAAGCGACCACGAAACTATGGATTCGATACAAATATCGACCCGTTTCTAGCATTTTTGATATGTATCCCGACAGTACTCTTTTTCCAGACTGTAAGAAATATAGTTAAAATTGCTCTAGATATATCAGAATTATGTTGAAATACACACATAAATCCACTTTTATATTCTGTATAAATAGAGAGTGAGCGAGCGAGCGAGCGAGAGAGGGCGACTGAAGGCATCACCACTTCCACATTGCAAAAGCATATATCAGGAATTGAATTGAAAATCTATGTAAAGACTTTCTGCTGTGGCATGCTTCATAAGGACAATTCCAGTCTGCTCACGTGACCTTTGGGGTTCATGAATTTTTTTGTGAGCGTTCCGACTTTGGACTCTCTGTTTATACCTTCTGTTTATGCATCGAATAACTTTTCAAGAACATAAATGACATTCTGTATTATGAATGTTGAGAATTACCCTCTATATGACAAATAGCTGCAAATAAATACACTACATGATTTATTTATTGCTATTGAACGAGTTTCTTAAGTTGTATTTACATCCTCATATATAATACCGACCTACTGTGAAAATTATCTCAGATGTTATATTTTAAACATAATAATTACTATGTTCTGCAATGATTATGTTATATATACACAACTTATGTATTCTAATGTAATTATTTTATATAATTTTTCATGCATTGCGGAAAATATAATTTAAAAAAAAAGCATTAACCTAAACGGGATTCGAACTCAAAACCTTATGATTTCAAATCCGACAGCTTACCAACGAGCTAGCACAAGGACTTCTAGAATTATGCTTCTAGCGATGTATAACGGATCTCAAGATAATTATGACATTCATATCCATTACAAACGCTGTTTCTGTTCTACTTTGACTTTTATTTTAGTACTCAGGCGATAATTATGTTCTATTTCTTAACTTTGAGCATTCTTTTACATATGGAAAGATTCTTTAACGTATTTAAATGTTCCATTACGTATGGAGAGCTAAATGGCAAACAAGCATGTGCTGACGTTAAAAAAAAAAAAAAGGTTTCGAAATATTGTATCATTAAGTATTTCAATCAATGTTGCTTTTTTAAACACTTGGTAACAAGTCTTATTATATTTAAAAGAAGAAAAACACATCTGCAAACTTTTTCCCGATTGCAAAGGCTGGCTTGGAGGTTCGAACCTGGCTTACTTTTTCCCGAAGATACCCGAAGCTGGACTTAGAAAATTATTGCCTCAAAACACCAGTAAAGAATGCGCTCAACCTTTTTGAGACAAGGTGTACATGTACGATTCCTTTAATATGGGATGTTCCTGACAACTGTACACAGTTTTGGAAACTAAACACAATCTCCTAGTCACATCTGAACCGATGGGAGAACAACATATATGTAAATTTTTTTTTAGAATTTTCTTTTTAAAAAATCCCAACTATGTTTGAATTATTCGCATAGGACACATGTGTCCCGGTTGTAATCAAAGAGTTAAGTGATTGAGCTAAAACCGCGGGAAAAGTAACAGTGCGACGCCCTTAAGTAACATAAGGTAAACAAAAGTCATTAAGGTGCTAATATTGATGACTTATTGATGACTATCTTATTCGTTTCCGATTAACCAAATGCTTCATTTGCTAAGAACAATGACTCTGCCTCAAAATCATATGTATCTGATAAGTAGAGCTATATTGTAATTTTTAGTGTATCATGCCTTGTGCGAACATCACAAATATCATAAGTAATTGACTTGGAGAATTTGTATTAGTAGTTAATATTAGCAACGAGCAAAGTTTTATACGGTATATTTGACGTTTATACCACAAGTAATAAATAACTTATTATATTATATAATCTTTCATGTGAACATATGAATTTTCTGACAAAATTTATATTATCAGAAGTGTACTATCTGTTTTGGATGGATGCTTTCCAATTCCAGCCATTTAGAATATCGGCTTGTTCTTGATTATTTCAACCCTAAAGACCATGTTATATAGTTGATATGGAAGCTACTATATTATCATATGCGGTGCGATGCACTGTTGCAGAAATTTCTGGTAGACTCAGAATCTATGACATTAAACTAAGGAAAAGTGTGAAATCCTTACACTCTAAACGACTATTTCCCTGCCCCACTCTGTCCTGTCTTATATCGAAAGTAAGATCAGAGACATTGAGATCAATTAGGAAAGTTAAAGTGAAGCTTGTGTATTTCAGTTCTGCGAATATGTTCGTGCTGATGGGCTTCAATGCGTAATATTGCGACAAATTGACACATCTGATACAGTCTGAAACTATTCATACACAGTGGTAGTCAGCTGTGTTTGAATGTTTGGATCTCACATTGTAGCGTTTCTGTTTCTAGAATTAGATTCTATCGGAAACGTAGCACGTATTCCATTCTCATAATGCTCTGCAAAATCCATATGGTAAGCACCAGTGGTTTGTTTTGACTGGTTGAGCTAAAAATCTATCTTCTGCTGAGTAAGGAAGAGAGGTTATATCCAACAATAATACACTTGCTGAAGTACTTCACTTCTGTACAGCATGCCATTGTATTCAGATGCCATTGTATTGCATCCAGTTCCCTACTGTAGAAGGTGCAAAATCCCTTTCTAATATTCAACACAATTTATAAAAATTCAACCTTTTCTTTGCCACGATACAATTGAAGAAAGGCATCACCTCTTAGTATTAGAAGGCCCCATCACGACGAAATTAAAATACCGCTAATTTTACAGTAATTATGTCATATCTTCAAATACATAAAAGATAATCGAAAAGTGGAACAAGAGCGCCCTAGGCAATATTACTTTACATGAGATACCGTTATCACGATTCCCTTATCTGCTTTCCATTTCCAGCCATTTAGAAAATCGGCATTTATTTTCGTGTTTATAAATGGCTGCACACGGAAAACTACTAGGTGATTCGTGATAACGGTACCTCGTGCAAAATAATATTGTCTAGCGCGCTATTGTTCCACATTTCGATTATCTTTTATCTATTTGAAGATATGACATAATTACTGTAAAATTAGCAGTAACTTAATTTCGCAGTGATTAGGCCTCTTAAGTTATAAGGAAGTATATAGTTTCACTAACACTTGTTAAAGTTAGTCATTTCGTGCTATTTCATGGTAGAATGCTATATACAAAAGGCTTCTCTGTACTTAATCCATTGAATTACATATACAAGCAATAAAATTCGTTTGTAATTCTGTATTATTAGTATTCAACGAAAAATGTACTAAAACGGGACATATACCAACACATATACAAGTAAGATTGCAAAATATCTATATATATTTAAAATAAACATCCAACGGGGGAAAATGTCCGAAATAAAAACTTAATATTTTGGAGGGGGAAATTCACCTGTGGTAAATTTAGCGAAATATGTTTCATTCCAAAATAAATGAAGATAAAATGGGAGGACAAGCGACCAGACTTTGAAGTTAAATGAAGATAGTACGGGAGCACCGGTTGCCAAACTTTGATGTTACATGAAGATAAGACGGGAAGACAAGTAGCCAACTTTGATGTTAAATGAATATAAAACGGGAGTACAAGTGGCCAAACTTTGATGTTAAATGAAAATAAGATGGGAGCAGAAGTGGCTAAACTTTGATATTACATGAAGATAAGACGGCAGGACAAGTGGCCAAACTTGGATGTTAAATGAAGATAAGACGGGAGCACAAGTGGCCAAACTTGGATGTTAAATGAAGATAAAACAGGAGCACAAGTAGCCAAACTTGGATGTTAAATGAAGATAAAACAGGAGCACAAGTAGCCAAACTTAGATGTTAAATGAAGAAAAGATGAGAGCACAAGTGGCCATACTTTGACCTTAATCTCACAGATTATTCTCGTTCCATGACACATGTAGAGTAGCTCTGAGGAAACCACTGAGTTGATAATTTAGTGAGAAGTACTGAAATTGCAAGAAAATTAAGTTTCTTTCTTTTTCTGAAGCTTAAGTTTCTCAAATCTTGAAACTAGAAAACTAGAAACTAAGGAGCAAATGAAGGCAGCATATTGGCTAACCAAATCTCTTGGGCAATAGTAGCTGTGCTTATTCGGAGCACAACTCTTGCCCTTCAGGAAGGGAAAAAACACTTTTGTTTCTCCCAAGGCCAAAAATAGTCTTCTTTTCTATCAGTTTTCATTTCTTTTTCTCTGTTTCTTGATCTTTCGTCAGTGGTCATGCACAGATTCACAAACCAAAAGGGCACCTCCAAAGGCAACGGAGAAGAGATAAAAGAAAGAAAGAAAGAAAAAGGCGTGTGATGACGTAGTTGGAACGGGTCCAAATCAGGAACCACGAAATAGAAAAAAAAAAAAAACTTTTCTTTTAAACATTCCTGTCAACTAAGCTTAGAGTTCTTGTTGAGGCAATTGTTAGTGTTTGTGTTTCTACAGAGATAATTTGAGCAAATTGCTAAAAGCAAAGGGGAGGGTGTTATCACTTTCTTTTCTTCTGTTTCGTTCTATTGTCTTAAGAGATAACAAGTGAGAAGCATTCTACCTTTCTGCGTTTTAAGCGTAAAGCGAAAGCGAAAAAAAAATTGAAGACTCTAAGGAAGATCAAAAATGATCACATTTCCAAACCTAAGTCAATTTCAAACTACCAACTGCTTTCAACCGAAATCTCACAACACATTTGTACACTTAACCTCAGCTATACCTCACGGCTTTTCAATGTCACTTAAAGTACCACCACTGCATCCTCCAATTTCGGAACATTTTGTCTTCATAATAAATGCAAACTTTGTGTAAAGTCCGCGAAGAAATTAAATGTTCACTGACAGCAGTGAATTGTGTTATTATTTAGTTAAAAACACTTTGTCGTGGTGAATTCTGTCGAGGAATTTGAAGCTTAGAATATATAAAACGATAATCATGCCTGTAGTTCTGTATGGTTGTGAAACATGGTCACTTACTCTGAGTGAAGTAGATAAAGTATTTGATAACAAGATCCTGAGATGAACATTCGGACCCAAGAGGAGCGGGAATGGAGAACGGCGGAAACTTCATAACGAGGAACTACACAACTTATGCCGTTTATTAAACATTGTTAGGGTCATCAAATCTAGGAGACTCAGATTGGAAGGTCATGTAGCCAGAATGGAAGAAAGTAGGAACGTTTTCAAAATTTTTACTGCAAATCCAATCGGAAAAGGACCGTTAGGAAGACCTAGGCGCAGATGGGCGGACAATATTAAGATGAATCTCTAAGAAATAGGAATACAAAGTAGAAACTGGATCCAGTTTGCTGAGGACGTAAGTTAGTGGAGAGTTTTTGTGAACGCGGCATTGAACCTCCGGGTTCCATAGGCCATAGAATTAGTTAGTGCGGAAATGCTTGCCCAAGCTACACCTGATAAAAAAAAAAAAAAATCCAGTATTAGTTCGTATGTCAAGTGCATGGGAGACTACTTCATTTCATAGTATGTATTCTTCTTTTTAAATAGTCAGTTTATTATATCTGCTTACGTGTCCTGCCACAATTTTGTCCTTCAATAGACAATGTATTCTTTGCTATATAAATTATTTAAAAATATTATTCATGTTAAGCTCTTCTTTACAGTGAGCCTTTTTAAACACATCATTACGGTGTCATTAGAGCTAGGTTGTTTCATTTTCAAAAACCATTCTCCATAAAAAAAAATCATATGCGTAACCTGCGTCTTAAAACCTACCTGTGGTCATCCCTGAAAAATGAAACGAAATCTTTAAGTTTTACGTCCCACGATTATGCCGGCTAGGCTAAAGGAGACGGTGATGGCGACAAATGAATTACATGGTGAAGTGAAGAAAGTGGGAGAAAATAGGAGGGCCCCGAGAAAACCCATGCACACGCTGTTTATCCACCACAAAGCTCACTTGACACGAGCTGGGATCGAACCAAGGACCCCATGCACCAAAGATGAACACTCTGCCACTAAGCCACTGCGTAGTCATCCCTGATCCCGATTTTCACCATATATTGTCATTCTACCTTAGTATTATCATGTTTTGAAATTTATAAAGCAGGGGAATTTTGAATTCGAAATTTTATTTTCTATGACGTAGTTTTCACAGATTTTTTCACTGGTTATAAATTTCTTCACGAAATCTGTCTTAGATCCAATCCGACCATAGTAATTTGTATGCATTATGTGTTTCTAGCTATACAAACATATTTATATCAATTTTATAGTGTTAATAATCAAATTATTTCTCTTACCAAGCTACTGAAAATCTAAAAGTAAGCTCAATTCTCTCAATCTCATTGAACCGGCGTTTATAATTATATTCAGAGATAATTTTAAGTTTATATTCCAGCACAAATACTAATAATACTCTGTTGATACACAAAAGTGAAAATTTCATTTTGTTAGTACTAGATATACTCGTATTAATGAAACGACCACAGACATACTGAAGAACTTAAGACATGACTATTAATATGAAGCAGAAACTTCAAGATAGGATTGCATTATCGCTCAAAAGTTTTCGAACATTCTGGATTTGGCTCTGTCTCTGATCTAATTTAAGTTTAAAGAACCTTAAAGTAGCGAGCGCATATGAGACGTGGAACTACAGCCCAACATCAGATCCAAATAACCTGAGCCCGCACCGGGAATCGAACCCGGGTCTCCCATGCCAAAGATGAGTACGGTACGTTATCCGCATAACCACAATGGAGCTCTCCCCCTTCCGGATTTGAATAAGCATCTATTGTGGACCGTATCTCAAAAGATACTTTCAGTTACATCTGCATACCAACGTATTGGAAATAACTCAGTTTCAAATAATAATAATAATAATAATAATAATAATAATAATAATAATAATAATAATAATAATAATAATAATAATAATAATAATAATGTAATAATAATAAAGATACTCACTATTACATATAAAATAAAAGATCAACTGACTCTCTCATCACCAGAACTCCAAAATATTAGATGTAGAAACTTCAAATTTTGTAGAAATAATGATCTTGTACCTTAGGCTGCAGACAAGATCGGATTACGCAAGATGCGACTACTAAAGAGGGGCTTCAAGTGTTCTTGCAGTTCTCCAGATCTAAGAGAGTACACCATACTTCGTAGTATTAAACGTAAAAGTGAATTGTTTATACAAATATAGTCTCTATGCGCCTTATATCTTTCAAATACTTCCCATAAACCTTATATTAGCACAATTCCCGTTCTTCCTACGGGAAGAATAATTACTTTATTATGTGGGATGGTAAAAAAATAAGTGAAATATACATATATACCTCCAAAGTACTGTTATCATATTCGTGTAGTTGGTCCAGATTAGCTTACATTGGTTGGTAAGGTGAACAATTAGAACTAATAAGGCGAACGCTACCCACATCAGATAAAAACATTTCTCCAGTTCAGCATTCATGTACAATCTCATTGGATACCTACCAGTTTCCTGTACATATGTATTTGTATTATCTATCGGCAGAGTGATACTATTATCAGTATCCCTGTTATATTGAAGTTAATACACTAGAGTTGCGATGTCATTTCCATCCGGTTAGTATGTGTTTATCTATACCAATTACAAGCATCTCAGTTACTGTTGATTGTCTGTACTTTAGTTACTGTGATTACACATTCTACAGCTGTTATTTATATTCTATCTTATAATCTTACTTTTATCACTCGAGACATCTAAAAATTTCTGTAATATTCCTTTCAATGTATAATTACAATCCAAAACATATTTCAACTTTATTCTAGTATTCTTACGTAATATATAAAAGGTCGCGGTGTGGCCATTGTAGGATACAATGTCACACTATTTGTCCTAGTCCACTCAAAATACTTCACTATAATAGCATTTTGTAGATTGCCATATAGGCTTACAGGACTTTAAAAGTTTTGGCGTATCTCAAAATATACTTTTATAGTTAAATCAGCACAATAACGAAATAATTAAGTTTCAAATAATAATAATAATGATAAGGCATGTTACTATGTATGTTAGACACAATTAAAGATTTCGGTGTGATATTTGACAAAAAATTAACCTTTGCGCAATATATGGCAAATATTACCAAAGATGCATATAGAAATCTTGGGTTTCTTATCAGCACGACCAAAGAATTTATAAATGGTAACACTTTAAAATTTCTTTATTTTTCATACTTAAGATCCAAACTTAAATATGCCTTACTTATTTGGAGCACTTCTGTGAAAACACGTAGCCAAAAAGTAGAGCAGATACAAACCAAATTCATACGTTTTCTCACGTACAAGAGGACATGACTTTGCCCAAAATACGAACCGTATGATAATTTACTTGATAACTTTACACTTCAGACACTTGAACAAAGACGGACATTGAACGACTTCATCTTCTTACACAGACTTTTGCACAACAAAATAGACTGTACAGACATAACTGCAAAAATAATTATACAGGTTCCATCCCTCAAAACACGTAAGGGAAATAGTGGCCTATTCTACTGCAGAAAGGCATGTACAAATGCACTGAATATGTCACCTACATGGAGAATTTGTGGTACATACAATAAAATCATTAAAGTTTATGAATATGTAGATATATTTCATTGTTCAGAAAAGTCATTCAAAAAACTAGTATTGTGCGTTCTGTGAAAAAAAAATGGAGGTAAAATGTATAATTTTAATTTAATATTCTGTGTTCAAGCATCAGGTTCATTATAATTTAATTTTTTGTATTCAAGTTTTACGTTATACTCTAACATAATGTATTTAAGTTCATATGTAGACACTGTAATTGGGAAGTCAATATGTTACTTCGTACCTCGTGAACCATCCGACCGATCTCGATCAAATTTCCAGCATAGATGTGGTTCGGATCTGGGATTTTTTTTTTCTCCATCATTTCACTTTGGCGGTACAAGGTAGGGGAGGAGCTAAGAACTCTTGAACCACGAGACCAATTTTGATCAAATTTGCAACATAGACGAGGTTCAGACTTGGGATTGATTTTATCATTTCACTTTGACAATGTAACTTGGGAGAGGATGAGGGGGTGATATATACAAATGATCAAAAATGGCCGATATCAGTGTCGAATTCATAGGTTTTGGAATCGCTTAGACAGTGACACTTCCGATGCAGTTTAAATCCAAATTCAGCTCTTTACGTCCAAAATGAAACGTGTTCTCCCCGTGCGAAGAGCGGGTATTCTGCTAGTGTATATATATAAAAGAAAAAAATCGACTGAATAATTCATCACAGATCTTCAAAATATTTAGGCGTCGAACCTTCAAATTTTGTAGAAATAATCTTCTTGTACCTTAGACCGCAGATTAGATGGGATTTAAGCGAGATACGGCCACTAAAGAGAGGCTTTAAATGTTCTTGCTCTTCTCCAGATCTAGGATACTACAGCAACAAAATTTACCATTTTTCTTTTGTTTGTTTATTCATCAGTGAAAGGAGATAATGAAATGCAAGTCACTATAATCATAGATAATGCTATTCTACAACAGAAAATATGAACCCGAAGAATGTTCAGTGTTGCCATCCATAGAAATTACAGTGTTGCCAGAAAAACCATTTTCCTAAAATCCAAGTTAAGGCAGCGAGTAGAGGAACAAACTTAACTGCATTTGGTCACGTATCATATTGTTTTGGTTTCCTGTGAACTACTTTTTAAATAATAGTTGTATTTAGTTTGTAATAAACAAAATAGTTTCAACATACAGTTATTAAAACTAAATAATAATGTTAATTAAAAAGTAGTTCACAAGAAACCAAAACAACATGATACGTAATCAAATGCAGTTGAGTTCGTTCCTCTATTCGCTGCATTAACTTAGATTTTAGGGAAATTGTTTTTTTTGGCAACACTGTAATTTCTATGGATGGCAACACTGAACACTTTTCAGGTTTATATTTCCTGTTGTAGAATAGCATTATCTATGATTGTGGTAACTTGCATTTCATTATCTTCTTTCACTGATGAATAATCAAGCAAAAGAAAAATGGTAAATTTTGTATTATTTTTAGCAAGGCAGCCTCTTAAGCGTAGAACTTTGAATTTTTAATAACGTGAAAATTAGTAACAATGGAGAGTGATTATACTCTATTATCAATGTAGTATTTAATAATAGATTACTGTATTATATATACTGTAAATTGTAATCTCATGATACAGTGACATCATGTAATATCGTCACCACTAACATTATACTATATAAGTCTAGCTGCATATTGACCAAAGGACAGGCCAGCCATTTTGACCAAACTTCATCTTAGAAAACCCTACTATTACATTTAGTAGTTGTTTCTAAGATCTAAGCGTCATTTCTTCAACCTTAATTATGGCTTCTGCTTTAAAAGTCTCCGAAAAATACGTAATGTTAAGTGAGCATTAAAGACCAAATTCATGTGTGTGGAGTGTCCTTACTACTACTACTACTACTACTGCTACTACTACTACTACTACTACTAGTATTACTACTATTGCTGCTGCTGCTGCTGCTAATAATAATAATAATAATAATAATAATAATAATAATAATAATAATAATAATAATAATAATAATAATAATAATAATAATAGGCTAAGTATAGTTAATATCATAAATTATCCTCTCAATATTTTAGATTATTCTCCTGTATGAAATCTAGTCATATCGCAGAGAAAACAGTTTGTTTTAAAAACACGTGAGTTTTTGGTAGACAATATCGTAACTGTGAGATTTTCTCGGTTTTTTCGTTGCCCCTCACCCTCTTCATCCCAACAATTCTTTCATTATTTATTTGCATTCATCATTCACCTTTTTTTAAAGTCCATAATTAGACAGTTCTTGTGTACGCTGTAGCCCTAAGCTTAACTCAATGGCCCCGCGTAGTGTAGTCGTTATCGATCTTATCTTTGGTGCGAGCGATCCTGAGTTCTATTCCCGGTGGGGACACTCGGTGGTAGTGTATTTCTTCTTTTTCGAAGCTGGGATTGGTTGTGTGAGGTCGTGTAAATTACCGCTCTTAGAGACGAGATCTTGTGGCGCGGAACGGGGAATGCGGCACAGGATCGAAACGGGATAGGACCGAAACTCCAGCTCAGACCTGTTTCGGCCCTACGCCGTTTCGATCGTATGACAATTTCCCCTACATCTTCAAGAAAATGACTGTTACTTAATATTGCGTGATTATAAAATAACGTTTTTTATTATTATTATTTCGATCGTATGCAGGTAACAACTTTCGGTCCTACGCCGTTTCGATCCTGTGCCGTTTAAGTCCATGTCATTTCGGTCCTACGCATGTAACTCGTGGTACGGAATATCTACGATAGTTGTTCTTGCCTGATGGTCTGTGCATCTGCCAGATGCATCAGATTCAAGCCCAATCGTAGTGAGAGCCTTTATATTTCAAGTGTGCCCTCGGAAAATATGTGAAACGTACTTCGGTTCAATCCTCACCGCTCTCTTACTCAGGAAACTATCTACCTGCTTTGGAGAAAGAACTGAATGATTTCGGCTGTGTTGCCAATTTGTCATACAGTCCTTTGTTCTTGGTGAGTGACGATCGTACGCTACTCAGAAAGACTAACAAGATAGTGCACAGCAAAACCCGTGAAATAATTCGATATGACAACCCTGTCCGCATCAAACTATTAAAGAATCTCGGCCAAAGCAACTTGTCTCTTCTCTTTTAAGGGGCGGGGGGGGGGTTACGGGAAACACGTATCGACAGCAGCGCCGGCAGGGCACACTTGAAATAGAAATGCTTTACCTGGATTAAAAGCCCAGGTTAACAGTAAGTTTCGTCCTTGATAACTACGATGATGGATATGGACATAAAACGCAAAAGCTATCTTCAGTATACTCCCGTCCCCTTCCAGGATTTCCAACAACCTTTCACTCAGTAACTTGCTAAGGGAAATTGTATTAATAGAAACACTTTTACTATACAGTAATCAAGGAACAAGATGGAATAAAGACAGCAGCAAAAGGCATATGCTGAATCTCATGAAAATGCAATTCCACTCTAGCAATATTTCTACAAGGGACTGTAGAATATCATAGTGAAAATGTGTTGCTTGCGACTCGTTTCGCATCTTGTGTGTGTGTGTGTGTGTTACTTTGAGCAGCAGTGGTGATGATTGAAAACTCTAAGAAGCAACGTCTCTATATAGTCTTTCCCTCTTGTTGCTTCTTCAACTCAAACTCATTTCGGTGCGTCTAAATTGCTTCGTGTTATTGGTGGAAATTGAATTGACCCATAACCCCAGTCTTAAGTGAGTTGTTCTGTTTCTTCAGAAAGTGAAGATACAACGCACAAAGAGAGACAGAAACATAGAGAGGACAAGAGAGGCGAAATGGAGAAGAAACGAAGAAAGGGGAAGCAAAAGAAAATGTGTCTCAACAAATGGATAACACTTGAAGGAGCATCTTTCTTGCATTAGCGCCATTTGTGAATCACACAGAAGATTCTTTCTAAACAATGCTCAGCTGCTTTAAAATATACGTAACTTCTAGCAGCGAAGGTTCACTAGAAAGGAAGACATTATATTCACCCAGTTCACAAACAGAAGAAAATTTTTATTTGGTTAAAAACATATTTGAAATACTGCGAAAAATAAAAACATTAAAAATATTTTCCTCGTTTCAAAGAATTAGAACAAAACAAAAAATAAACTAAATTCTTCCGCATTCAATTCACTTATTCGAAAGAAAAATGCCAATAGATACAGAAAACATAAGAAGGCTTTTATTACGGTTTGACCTGTAATAAAAGCTCCAAAGAATCTGCTTCAGTCTCTATCCATGAAGTAAGAAAAGCTATAAATAGCGTAATAAACCCAAGAGAGAAGTAAAAGTTACTTTTGCAAAAGAAAGCAAAGCGAATTATTTTTTTTTAAATACAGCTTTATAGAAAAAGAGTACTAAAAGTAATTAGATAAGACATCTTATAACTTTGATCATAGGATTTAATTGCCTTTTCAACTTTATAAACGTATTTCTCTTATAAAAGTACAACTGTTAACTAATTCATTTCAGTATGTGAACAAAATATTATACTACTTCCTACTTTTATAAAAGGTTAAAATTAACATAAAGTTTATTTGTCTTCTTTCAGTACGACTTAAGTATGCCACTTAAAGATATACTTTGACTCAAAAATAGTGAAAATACGAAGAAAGGACTTTTTAAAACATCCGACATAATGTTACCATACAATGTAAAAAATAGATATCAGTGTTGCTGTATACACCAAATAAATGAGTTTGGTTTCTGACAGTGTACATAACGCGAAAATTGAAGTTTGAATCCTTTAGCGGCTCAACAATGGAGATTTCCCTAGCCTGTCTGCCAGTCAACAATTCTCCGCATTTCTCCCTGTCTTTCACTTCGCACACAGAAACTATTTCTCCGCATTTCTCCCTGTCCTTCACTCCGCATACAAAACTATTTCTTCGCATTTGTCCCTGTTCTTCATTCTGAACGTAGGAACTATTTCTCTGCATTTTTCCCTGTCCTTCACTCTGCACACAAAAGCTGTTCCTTTGCATTTCTCTCTCTCCTTCACTCCGCACACAAAAACTATTTCTACGCATTTCTCCCTGTCCTTCACTTCACACAATAAAAACTATTTCTCTGCAGTTCCCCCTTCACTCCACACACAGAAACCATTTCTCCGCATTTTTCTTCCCCTTCACTTTACACACAAAAACTATTTTTCCGCATTTCTCCTTGTCCTTCACTCCACATATAAAAGCTATTTCTCCGCACTTCTCTCTGTCCTTCATTACAACACACAAAAACTATTTCTCCTCATTTTTCCGTCCTTCACTCCGCACACAAAAGCTATTCCTCCACATTTCTCTCTGTTCTTCACTTCGCACACTAAAACTATTTCTCCACATTTCTTCCTGTCCTTCACTCCGCATATTCAAACTATTTCTCTGCTTTTCTCCCTGCCCTTCACTCCGCACACAAAAACTATTTCTCGGCATTTCTCCCTTTCCTTCATTTCGTACACAAAAACTATGATGTGCTTGAGAGGAAATTCGAGGCGGCAGTACAAATTTTAAATTACACACTGCCTCCAGTTTCCTCTCAATAGTGCATTACACTTTCCCTCTATTCCCCATTCAAAAGTGTTAGTGTTGCCATGGCAACAGATTTTTTAAAATTATACTTAAGATCTATTAATAGTCTGCTGAAACCGGAAGTTGTAGCAGATTTCAGCTACTTCGGGTTATAGTAGATATATAAGAGTGGAGATGGGAATATATTGCTGGGACGCGTAATGGATTGCAGAAAGCAACTTCTTGCTTCTATTAACATTTTTACTCTTCAACGTTAAATTTAGAAATGGTTGATTTCTCCTACTTCCGTCGGCTTGAATACAAGGTAAAGAGAAAAGATCAAACATATTCTTAGAACGCTATATCGATTTTAAAAAATACTCTTCTCGCTATCTGCTATCGTTTTTTATTCATTCAAATCAATTTGAACCGGAAGTTATTGTGAATTTCTGAAACTTTCGGTTTCAGTAGAGACTTGAGGGTGAAGTGTACTCTTGGGACAATCGATTGCCTCTTTTTGCTATCTATAACCGTTATTGATGTATAGTGATCAGGGGCGGATCCAGAGGGGGGCGATCGGAGCGATTGCCCCCCTAAAAGAAGAAACTTTCTTATTTTATGTATAAATAAAACCCACCCCAGAAGTTGGAGCTCTTAAAAGTAACTCTAAGTAGCAGTATTTACAATCCACCACCCCCTCAGAAGTCCGTCCTGGATCCGTCCCTGATACTGATCAACGTTAAAACTGGAAATGGTATATTTCTACCACTTCCGAGCAAAGGATCACCTCCATCAACGAATTCGAATTTTAACCTAGGACCCCTCTATATCCTGACCAAAATTGATGATTATCCATCAATGTAGTTTTTGAGACCTTTTTATGCTTCCGGACGGACGAAAACACGACAGACAGAGGAAATATATGCAAAAGTTTTCGGTAAATCGAATTCCTTACAAACTGACCGAAGTTGAGACATATATCCATCGATAAATCTCGTTGAGCTAAACAAAATGTGGGTGAGAGTAAATCCACATTGTAAGCGCAATTCCTCCCTTCCCACAAAAAAAGTTTTTGCAAATCTAAAAATTGATGCTGTACTATAACTAGTGCTCTCAAACGGGTCGGGTCAACTCGGGTCGGGTCGGGTCAGTCGGGTCAGCTCGGGTCGGGTTGTCGGGTCGGGTCAATCGGGTCAGCTCGAGTCGGGTTGTCGGGTCGGGTCAGTCGGGTCAGCTCGGGTCGGGTTGTCGGGTCGGGTCAGTCGGGTCAGCTCGGGTCGGGTTGTCGGGTCGGGTCAATCGGGTCAGCTCGAGTCGGGTCAGGTCAATCGGATCGGATCACGGGTCGGGTCAGTCAATTCGGATCACGGGTCGGGTCGGGTCGGTCTTCAACCCGACCCGACCCGACCCGTTGAGAGCACAACTATAATTAAGGTTCCTGCATGTTGACTCCGGAATTATTATTTAAATAATTAATATTTTTCTGACCAGAGTATGCACTTCTTTATTAAAAATAAAGTATTTCGTAACAGTTTCCATAACGTAACGTTACCTTCCTCAGACGTTGAATTACTTACTCCAATTTATCACACATTACTGGTAGCAATAAATGTACTCTTTGTCGGCTCAAGCTCGTAACAAAAGGTGTCATTGTAGATTTTTTTCTTTCAAATTAACATCTGAGGAAGATAACGTTACGTTATGGAAACTGTTACGAAACACTTTATGTTTAATAAATAAGTGCATACTCTGGTCAAAAAATATTAATTATTTATATAGCCAAGCTATGTATTGACATGCAACTAATACTAAAACAGTATAGGTGACTTAATTTGCAAACAAGATTATGTAGAAAGTTTTCTTCCTACGTGAAATTACAGCCAACCGCTAATCTTAAGAATAAACTGAATTTTAAGTAGTTTATGTTGTTGAGGTAAAGTTAACAGGTTAGAATTCAGTCTGCAAATAAGTTGTATTCTGAAAAACCTAATACGTAATTTAAAAATATGAGGAAGAGGAAGCAAAGCAACAAAGGGGATAATGACTAAAATTCATGAAGTATATTAAAGCTGACACACACACACACATATACATATATATGAGAGTGAGAGAGAGATGAATGAACATAGGTACAAGTTAGATCTGTTCGAATATTGACAAAGAAAAGAGTGTGGCAATACAATTATTCGTTCAACACATATCCTGTGGGAAATCCAGTAATACATGATCATGTCATGTTATTCCCTAATCCTAGCTCCGATAAATTCATATATATATATATATTTTTGAAGCGCTAGTATTCTCCAAGAGATTTACTGAAATCTGAAAGAAAAGATAAAATGTTACGGTGACACCTCCTGTTACGAGCTTGATCCGACAATGAGTACCTTTATTGCTACGAGTAATGTACGATAAATTGGAGTAAGTAATTCGACTGGGAAATATCTCTAACATAGAATGTTAGAACGAATAATGTAGCTACTATATATTTCAGCCAGATTTCCTATGAGTAATTATGAGATAAGCTCATTCACTTTTTGACACGTTTTTTTCTGTGGCATTATTTCATTACTCATAGCAACGCCATCAAATTTGTTTCGAACATTCAGAAATTTCACCTATCGAAATCCAAGCCTCCAACGGTTATTCTTCTAATAATTAAAGCCGATTGAAATACATGTTCATTACAGTAAGTTCATTCCAATATTCAGGATTGAATTTATTGTAGTCTTTAACGGACGAAAAGCACAATTCATTTCAAAAGTGCTGTTGAATCTCCTTGTCAGAGAAGGATCGGGAGAGACCAATTAAACTTGTCTCTTATTAATTGAATCTTCTGACGTCTCACTGCATCTGCGCAAGATACAAAAACTTGTCAAAGGTCCACCGTAGTCTAGTTAGTATCATATTTTTGAACTTGATTGTCCGGTTCGTCCCGATAGCTTGAGTTCTCTGGTTTGATCCGGTATCTTGAGCTCCTTAAGGAGTTCAGTATGCCAGAAACGTATTGATGTATTTAATCGGTCTGTTCGTGCCTACCCCTGTCCGAGAGACACGAAAGCTGCAGAATAACTTGATGAATCACCATTAATTTTGACCAGCATGTAGAAGGTGGACAATTAGGAATCAAGTTCGTTGAGGGAAGTAATCAATCTAGTTGATCCCAATATGTAGAAAATAAATCAATTTCTCATATATTCCTAAAGGAGTATTATGGATATTATCCTTGTTTGATAGAGTACCAGCAATGCTGTCGATATTAGCGGGTTAGTATAACGCTCAGGATGCAAAATACTAATCTGAATATGAAATGCAACACAAAATGAATCTAAACGATTTTCTAGTCTACAAGACTAGAATATTTTCCATTTTCAAAATATACATTCATTTTAAAGTATCCTTCATTGAATTTAGGTAAAACAACATATTTACGTCTAGGTTTGGATAAAATTGAGCTTGTTTAGGAATTTGGTTTATCGAAACTCAAAACAAACTTCCTCACATAGTGAACACCGTGGCATTTGTTTGTTTAAGGAATGATGAATCGGATCATATAAATATGACAAACAGACTTATCGCACACGGCAGTTAATATTACGCAAGTGACCTCTGTACTCTGATCGGCTGAAACGTAAGTCCATTTTGTGCTTTAACTCCGTCAACCTAAAATTTAATATACTTATAATAATAATAATAATAATAATAATAATAATAATAATAATAATAATAATAATAATAATAATAATAATAATAATATCATTAAAAGTATCCATCTTTGCCAACAATGCATTCACTCTTTCATCTCAAGCAACGGCTGTGGAAGTCTAGTAATTTGATCATATTATAAATGTCATATCAGTCCTAGTTTTCCGATCTTGTCCCAAACGACTTCTTCCTGTTCCGAGAAATGAAAAATCTAGTACTGAGGTCTGCGATTGGACGAAACTGATTACATCATTCAGAAAGTAACACAACGGTTTTCAACGCAACTTGAAGACTTCTATAATTAGGGTCGGTAGAATGTGAGGAAATACTGCGAAAAACTTTATTCTCTGGGCGATGATTACGTAGAGACAACGTAAGTACTAGAAACGGAACTAACTTTCTTTCTCATTTTCTTCTCAGTTATAACTAAAATTTACGATACCCAGTCATATTTTGCTGTTTTTTTTATTATGATATTCTTTCTGTCACGCTGTTAAAAAAACAACAACATATTTTTCTATATACACTTTAAAAACATACTATACACGCGATATGCTTCAATGCGCTTTATCTATGGTTTCAACCTATAGTACTATCATTCAGCAATAGCGACAGATGTTCCTGATGTTACTGTTAATTGATGCGATGCGATGCGATACGCTATGCTACGCGATGTGATGCAATCAGTTGAGAAAGAGCAGCAATGGCATAAATACGGCTGTCATTCGAGCAACGAAAAGAAACATTCTAAAATGGTATTAGAAAGTAGAGAATGTCTTTTGAGTGCAACGATAATGGAAGTACGACGTAGTATACAGTAAGAAGTTCCAACCATTATGCTAATGGACAGTGTTTATGATATTTGAAAGTGGCGCTCCGAGTTTCCTTGAAATGCTGTTAGCAAATGAGAGAACTGCCATGATGCCGCGTCTTTGTAGTTTATGCACGAAAGAAGCGATTCGTCATTCACTCACGTGTGATTAGCCACACCCTTCTTTACCTCGTGGCAACGTCGCGTCACAGCATTCGTTTTATTGGACTAGCCCACACGCCATAATTGTGACCCACAGTACAGTGAAACTGAACTATGACATTGAAATGATCTGCAAAGCAATTTCTATGGCTACTAACAAAGATGTCACCGGGAATGTTAAAAAGATATCGTGCTGAAAAGGTTTGTAGGCTGGTGGTTTGCAGTCGTAATTACATGAAAAATGTCTGTCTTGTAACTTTTTACGTTGGATTGTTGTAATGCTCTCAATATATAGAATCTATTATATTTTAAAGTGTGTACACAGTTTTTGAACAAACATATTAAATGACTGAGTGTAATACAAAGCATTGTGCTTTATATCATCAGAACTATCTCAACCCACGAGACAGGATCCAATATTGTCAATGTATTGATAGAAAGATGCTGATTGATTCTCACCTTAGGTTTATACAGGTGATCATTTAAGAAAGTAGAAGCACCTCGCTCCCGAGAATGCCTGTTGAAAAAAAATATTTACTGTGTTTCAGGGAATTCGATTTACTGACACTTGTGAGATAGAGTGATTTGTGAGCATTCAAGAGCAAAGCGTATGTTTGCGTCCAAAACTAAATAATTCAGCCTATGTTAAATACTTTTAATTGCTGAAAGTATCAGAAATTACTTCATCTCAAGGCAAGACTCAAATAAAGATGTTCTAAAATTATTTATCATAAGATTGATACATATTAAAAGTTCAATAGGTACGGATTTTCTTGAGTATTTTAAGGGTTATGAAGATCTTCCATCAGACTAAGCTAAACTCTTACAGTTAACTTAAGATTTGAAGAAAAATAAAGAGATACTTAATATGACATTTCAAATGATTCCATTAAGAGAAATCATGTCATTCGCACATAATGTTATGTTGGAATAAAACAAGAGGATATTTTGGATTCAAGTGAAAACCAAGCACAGAAAAGACCATGATATATCTTCAAGTTCAATAGTTAATCGCTTTTGAGCAGAAGATACCTCACCATAGCTGACAATTATATGTGTGCTTCGTAACCCAAGAACCAGTTGAATCTTTGCACCGAAATTAATTTTCAAATGTATGGAAAAACGTTATCTTTTGTGAGCTAAAATTATTATTATTATTATTATTATTATTATTATTATTATTATTATTATTATTAATAATAATAATAATAATAATAATAATAATAATAATAATAATAATAATAAAAATAAAACAAATGTTAATGTAACGAGTCCAATTTTATAGTATTGTTTCTTCAAATAACTTGAAATTTGATGTCATTATTTTGTGTTTTTAAGAAATGTTAAAACTGTTAAAATAAATTGAGTTTATATAAATAAAATAAAAACAATTGAATCATTTTAAGTTCTTTTCTCAAATTATCCTTAATGTTTTAGAGGCTTGATGACAAGAATTATTTTAATACTTTTCTGTCTCTTTCCTTACGTCAACATTGATGAGCACATTTGAAATGAAAAAAAAAAAATGGTTGAGTTCTGTTCAGTGCAAACTTTAGGTAATAGTGGTAAAAAAAAATGACGCCTTTGCAATTTAAAAATAATTTCACAGTTCAGTTCATTTCAGTGCTCTGTGCTCCCTTCGTGGTCAATCGCGCCTTTCAGAGAGATCTCCCCAGCTTAGGGACTACTGGTCTATTGGGTCTGTTTGAGAGCTAGAATGCGAAATGACGTGGTATACTTTATAAGTACTGAAGCGTGGACACACATTGAAAAACAATTCAGTAGCGATTTTGTATCTGGGCGTACGTTACAAAAAAAATAAACAAAACAAAACTTGTTTCGTGATATAAAGATGTTTTATTTTAAATTTTATTCTACGTATGGTAAATTATGTATTTTGTTTTAAAAGTAACAGTTTTTTTTTTTCGTATTGCAGAGCCCTGTAAACTTAGATTTCCAAACAGGAGTTTTAAAACCCATGAACTCGGCTCTCGAATCAACTATTGAATACGACCACGTGTTAACTTGAGCGCTATAAGTGAGTAACGAACCGGAATCTTGAGTCTGAGTGAGCGCATATAGTGAGCCCGAGCTCTAGCGGTCCGAAGTGAAATACAGTGAAACCTCTCTAAAGCGGACAGCCGTGGGGAATCAAAAATTGTCCGCTATAGAGAGGTGTCCGCCTTAGAGAGGTTTCAACATTTTCTTACCTATATTAACAAACAATTTATTCTGCAAATAGAAAAAAAAAATATTTTTGTTTGAATCATGATTTATGAATACTACCAAAATGCTAGTGTACCTGCATTATCCTTCGCCATCCAATACTCTATGTTCGAGGCACAACATGGAAATCAGATGGAAATAAGATGTTATAGTTCTGTGCACTTTATATTTATCACTACTTACTACGTTTTCAGTATGTCGCTTTAAATTGTGAGTTAATCGCAGTCCAGTAGTGTCTTTCTTTTTTTTTTAAGACAATATGCATACCCGCGGGCAAAAAATACCAAACTTGTCTTCTGCTTGGTTAGAGATTCCAGAGGGACAGTAGAATAACGTGTCATCCCAAACGGCGGGCAACTGTCAATCACTTTTGTGTCTAAAACAGCTTGGGTGGAAGTGGGATGCAAACAAAGGACATGACAGTGTTGTTAAACAGAGACGCTTCGTCTGGGTTGGTGAGCAGATAGTTGAGGAGGCAAAATGTTGTCACAATATTCCTTGGTGACACATATATAAATCACTGAAAATGTAACTTTACTGTAGTTTTCAACGTATTTGTAGAGAAAGTGTCCGTAATACGAAGATAAATAATACCCATAAAAGACAGGAAGAACTGTCCGTGTCCGTAGTAGAGAGTGTCCGCTTTAGAGAGGTATGCTAATATGTTTTTCTCTATTACAGTGTTTGGGGATTACAAAATCTGTCCGTTACGGGAGGTGTCCGCTTTATAGAGGTGTCCGTTAGTAGAGGTTTCACTGTATTTCAGTTTAACGTCCCACATTTATAACCTTTTAGGCTAAGGGAGACAATGATTGAGGCAAGTGAATGATGGAAGAATTGGTGGAATAAAAAAGTGGAAGGAAACCGGAGTACCCCGATAAAATCTACTGACACAATCTCGTCCTTCACAAAATTACTTGGCTGGAGATTGAACCAGGGACCCCACGCACCAGAGGTAACCGTTTTACCATTAAGCCACTGTGTCCTCGCTTAGCAATCGTGAGTTCAATGACAGAAATTGACGCGAGATCGAGCCCCATTGAAAAACAGGAAGCATGAGCGCAATTGAGTGCGAGCCTGAGCTAGCATGAGCCTCATTGAAGGTAATGAGCACGAGGCCCTTTGAGGATAATGAACCTAAGCTTACATGAGCCTAGGCGATTCCAATTAAAAAAATGGGGTTCCCTATTTCGAGATCGATTCCAAATTTGAAAACGGCGAAAAATTTGAAAACGCGGCGAAAAACACTGCGTAAAATTTGATTGTGTCTTGCTCAAAGCCTGCCATCCAGTGAATGTGGCCTTTTGGCACACGGCTCTGATTGGCGATTGATTCAGCTTAATTGAAAAGCAAGAACGAAATTTTAATGAATAGTCTAAGTGTTGGTAATGGGAATAACCCCTCCCCCCTCACCAAAAAAACTAAAACCACTTGGGGTAAAGGGGCCATCCGTTAGTGACGGCTGAGCTACCCCCAGCCTAACGGCGAGCACATGATCAGAGCGATGCGACGCCCTACCCCTACTAGGTGCACCAGGAGCTTTCTAGAAATACTGGCAGTCATGTCTTGTTTTTACGTGATTCCTCAGTTTGCCTCACAATACTGAGTGGACGCCGAAAATTAGGAAGCACTGTCCGGGAATCGAACCCGGGACCACGTGGACATGAGGCCAACACGCTAACCACTAAACTAAGGTGTTAGCTTGGTAATGGGAATATTAGTTATAAAAGTGAGATTTCATTTCAAACTTCAGTACCATTGTATAAAAGGTATCAGACCAATAGTCAAACAAGCAAAAGAGGCAAAGACTTACCTGAATTACTTTCACTACCCTCAGATAATTTTCGTAAATATTTAACTAAAATATATGAAATAACGATGATAGAGCACTCACTTCTGTTACGAGGAGCCTCTGGCTCGATTCCAGCCGGTGTGAATTTTTGATGGACAACACTATATCCGTCAGTTTCTCTCTTTTCCTCCCACATTCTCATTCCACAAAATCTTTCATAATCATTCACTTTCAATAATCAACCGCTTACTTCAACCTAACATGACTAATCATAGAACATTAATTTTTTAAAAAATGATTTAATGAAGTAATAAAGCATTTATTTTTCATGTTGGCTCTTTAAATTTTTTAAGTTGGCTAGATACACACTTAGAACATACAAGAATATTCATGTATTTGTTTAAGATGAGGAGTACACGCTTGGATAACTATTTTCCAAGAAATTGTCAATTTCAAGTTCTGAGGACAAACATGACCTTTCTGTGTATCGTCTGTCACGTTCCGCGCTAGAAAGCATAAAATAAGTAATAAAAAATCACATCGTTCGTGACAAAGCGACAGAATAAAGTGCAGAACGCATGCAGCATCAAATGAAGTGTTAAGAAACATTGAAAACATTCTGAAAATTTGCAATCCACGTGAAAGCTTAACAGTCACTGAGATACAGGAAAGGAATATTATTTCATCAAAAGGTTCGTATTATATAAAATTTAGCCATAATGAAAACGTTTCCTTCATTAATTTTATTCTAGATATACAAATATTACTATTTCCTTTTGCTTAGATTTCCAAGCAACTTGAACGAAAATAAAATAATAAAACTGATGTCTGCTAAACGACTAAATTAAAGAAACGAGAAACTCAAGACAATTATAAATATACAAAGGGAACTTGCATAGCAATAAATTAAGAACTATCTTTCAAATACCTGTCTACAATAGGAGAAAAAAATAATTTCTTTTTGTATATTCACAATTACCAGATCATAAATCAAAAGAAGAATAAAAAAATATCTTCTTAATATTGTCTTTTATATCAACAAATTTCAAACGATGTTTGAAAAAGAAAACTTAATTAAAATAACGTGATAGCTAAATTAAGGTAAAATATTGTTTAATGTTTGTAGTAGGAAATTTGATTAATTCTTTCCATGGAAAATGGGAAAATTATACTGAAATTGTAATATGGAGCACTCATATTATATATATATATATATATATATATATATATATATATATATATATATATATATATATATATAGAGAGAGAGAGAGAGAGAGAGAGAGAGAGAGAGAAAGAAAGAAAGAGAGAGAGAGAAAGTCACCTTTATAGGAACGGGGCATGTAGCAATCTTTTTTTCTGTCAATTGGGAGCCGCCTGTAGGTTTAATCAGTGGCGGCTCTTGAAGAAACTGTCTTCCGTAAAATATAAATTTTATCATTACAAGATCAAGGAAGAAAAGTTTCATACAGCTTCAGAAAGATATAGCGGAAGATACAGCTTTCTGAAGCTGTAAAAGAATTACATTAAGTAAGCTTTCTTTCAATAGGTTATAGTGAAAAAAAATATTTTTTCCGATGTGACTTTTTTAAGCGCAGGGGCGCCCGCAGGATTTTTTCAAGGGCGCAAAAGACCTATTTCATTGGGGACAAAAGCGACACACAGGCGTAGTCGCGAATACACACATATTAGGATGCACGCGTGCACGTAATACATGATATAAAACAAAAGATATTTACACACATAAATCCTAATTAACTGCAATAAATATACTATTTTCACTGAGAAAAATCCGTTATCCGGACAGTGGTATATTGTACACTTAGCGACAAAAGTTCTTTCCGTTTGGTAAATTTTATTTTGGGAATGCCTTGGACGGTGGTATGCCTTGAACGTATGCATTGAACGGTGGTATGCCTTGAACGTGTACAAAAATACATTTTTAATTTATCGAAACGTGTACTCAATTTGTCCTTTCATTCTGAAGTTTGTACGAAACTAATTACATCAAACAGAAAGAATTTTTGTAGTTTTACTATGTCAATTCTATCTTTTTTACTTTGTCTCCAGAAATCTAATACTCTAACTATTATTCCAATGTATTCACTTCTCTTTTTCGTACGTATTACAAACTTTCTGCCTCTAACACGTTATGAAAAGAAAATTTAGAATGAACAACTAATTTGTCATATTCGTGTTGATAATAGAGGACGAAAATTTGAAAAGTTATACTATTTTGTGAACAAGATACGGAACGACAGTACCATGGGAGAAGGCGAGAAATTCGTTTTTCGATTGAGTTTTGCAGAAGATAAGTGAAAAATCAGCAGCATTTCTCAAAAACTTTTCTTAGATATTGTTGTTGCCTCATTGAGAAAAGAAAACAAAAATAGATGAAAACAAGGAAATATTTGATAAAACTTCTCCAAAGTTTTTGTTCACAATAGAAGCAATAGAAACAAGACTTAGTTTCCAACAAAGGGTTTGTTTTCTCTTGGAAATTAGAGTAACACTGGCAATAGAGAAGAGGATGATCAGGTCGCCAGATGTAACAATGCTTCCTTCCCCTCACACTCTTTGGCGAATAAAGTCTTAAATTTCTTCTTTCTTGCTGTCTCCTTAGTTCGTTTACTTTTTTGTTTTCCTAGAATTCTTGACTCCTTGTTTGCCAAGTAGCACGATCTGTGTTGTTTTGCACTAGCTTTTACTTTCTTTTTCTTACTCTCCTTGGAGACAATATTTTCGCTTGAGGCTTCCAAATATCACGATTGGTTTTGCAGAAAAGAAACTTCCTTGGATAAAACACGGCCTATATAAAATCAAAAAGAGGGCAGCATTCAAACAACAACACATTACCAAAGCTGGTTTGTTTTTTCCCTTTATTTGCTTCAAGGTTTGGAAACTTTAACTTGAATCTAAAACATGGCTCAAAAGTTACAACGCTAGGTTTGTCTATTGAATATTAAAAGACTAAGAGGAAAATTACAGAGTACTAAAACGTTAGATATGTCTATTCAGTATTAAAGGCTAAGAGGAAAAGTACAGAGCACAAGATTAGGTATGTCCATTGTGTATTAAAGACTAAGAGGAGAAGTACAGAGTACAAAATTAGATATATCTGTTGTGTATTAAAGACTAAGAGGAAAAGAACAGAGTACAAGATTAGGTATGTCCATTGTGTATTAAAGACTAAGAGGAGAAGTACAGAGTACAAAATTAGATATATCTGTTGTGTATTAAAGACTAAGAGGAAAAGTACAGAGCACAAGATTAGGTATGTCCATTGTGTATTAAAGACTAAGAGGAGAAGTACAGAGTACAAAATTAGATATATCTGTTGTGTATTAAAGACTAAGAGGAAAAGAACAGAGTACAAGATTAGGTATGTCCATTGTGTATTAAAGACTAAGAGGAGAAGTACAGAGTACAAAATTAGATATATCTGTTGTGTATTAAAGACTAAGAGGAAAAGTACAGAGCACAAGATTAGGTATGTCCATTGTGTATTAAAGACTAAGAGGAGAAGTATAGAGTACAAAATTAGATATATCTGTTGTGTATTAAGAACTAAGAGGAAAAGAACAGAATACAAGATTAGGTATATCTATTTTCTATAAAAAATTTCGAGGTAAATAACAGTACGTATAGCGTTAGATCTGTCTATTGTGTATTAAAGACTAAGAGGAGAAGTACAGAGTATACAAAATTAGATGTATCTGTTACTAATAAAACTCCAACTAACCAAAGCCGTATATATATTTTAAGATTATATATTTGTGTTACAGTTTCGGCTATGTAACATAGCCTTCCTCAGACACATTATAAGAGAAATATCCAATTTAGACAGCTTATATACAATCTGGATGCAAGACACGCTTACTTTCTCTTTACAAAACGTAAGCTTTTAATTGGCTCAAAAAGTAAATTTTTAATTATTGTAGTCACTTTCTCTTTTTGCGCACCTGTTATGAAACTCTCAATTAGGTGTTTGTCACTTACTCTTTCTATTCGCTATTGCCCATCTGCTGTTCCTCGTAGTACACCTGCTCCAACAGCTCGTGTTGTTCACCGTGTGCGTGGGTTTCCTCGGGGTTCTCCCGTTTCCTCCCACTTTCTTCATTCCACCATTTCATTCATTACTCATCATCACCGTCTCCTTTAGCCTAACCGGCATAACCGTGGGACGCAAAACTTAAAGATTTCATTTCATTTTAGCTCGTGTTGTTCCTTTTAATTCTTTCTTTCTATTTTGTCTATCATCTTTTCCCATAATTAATGTATTACAAGTCCTCTAGACCAATTCATTAACTTCTCCTTCCCGTATTTCTTAACCCACTGGGTTTCTTTCTACGTTCTTATCACACTCCTTTTCTCCCTTTCTAATAATTTTATTCCTTCCCAATCTACCTCATGTCCTGTTTCTTTAATGTGTTTATATATTGCATTGTTCTCTCTTTTTAGTCAAGTATTGTCCTTATGTTGTTTTATCCTTTGTTCTAATCTCTTTCCTGTTTCCCCTATGTACTTTATATAGCACTCTTTACAATTAACCTGGTACACTACTGCTTCCTCTTCCGTCCTTATCTCCTTTTCCTTTTTCTTTCTTTTCTCTCTCACTAAGTCTATTATCCTCTTTCCTCCTTTCCTGTATGTTTTAATCCCTTCCTTCCTCAACAACTTCTTCAGGATCTCCGTTCCCTCGCCTAAACTTTAAATACCAAACCACCCTTTTCCTTCTTTCTCTGCTTTTTTCTCTTTTCTTTTTCTCTTTCTTTCTTCTCTCTCTTCTGCATTCGTTTCCCTTTAATAATTGACACAGTACTTCTATGTCTTCTTTCCTTCTTTCTTCATTACTATCTATCATTTCTATTCTCCTTTTCATGTTCTGTATAAAATTCTTCTTAGTTCCCCTGTCTACGTCACTCCTCTTGTGACAGTATATCCCGGAATCTCATTCATTCCTGTACCATCTCGTTTCGAATTTCCCTCCTATTTTCTCTATAGTCATGTCCATGAAGTTGATTTTCCTCTCTTCTTCTATCTTCATTTCTAGCTTCTAAGGAGTGCGATAAGAAAGTGGAAAGAAGCCCAGTGGATTAAGAAATACGAGAAGGAGAAGTTGATGAATTGGTCTAGTGGACTTGTAATACATGAATTATGGGAAAAGATGATAGACAGAATAGAAAGAAATAATTAAAAGGATCAACAAGAGCTGTTGGAGCAGTGTACTACGAAGAACAGCAGATGAGCAATAGCGAATAGAAAGTGTAAGTGACAAACGCCTAATTGAGAGTTTCATAACAGGTGCGCAAAAAGAGACAGTGACTACAGTACTTAAAAATTTACTTTTTGAGCCAATTAAAAGTTTACGTTTTGTAAAGAAAAAGTGGGCGTGTCTTGCGTCAGATTGTACATAAGCTGTCTAAATTGGATACTTCTCTCATAATGTGTCTGGGGAAGGCTATGTTACATAGCCGAAACTGTAACACAAATATATAATCTTAAAATATATATATTGCTTTGGTCAGTTGGAGTTTTATTAGTAATCTTGAATTTTCCAAAGCTACAATGAATAATTTACAAGTTGAAATATATCTGTTGTATATTAAAGACTAAGAGGAAAAGAACAGAGCACAAGATTAGTTATATATGTTTTCTATTTAAAATTACGAGGAAAATAGCAGTACGTACAACGTTAGATGTGTATATTGTGTATTAAAGACTATGCGAACAAGCACAAAGTACAACATTAAGTATGTCTATTGTGTATTTAAAAATTCTAGGAAAATTACAGAATACGTACAACGTTACATTTATCTATTGTGTATTAAAGACTTTAGGGGAAAGTACAGAGTACAAGAGAGGTATGTCTATTGTGTATTAAAGAATTCGAGGAAAATTACAGAATATGTACAATCAGCGGCAAAAAACCTGCAACATAATGATGTAAGTTTATTGTGAAATGACGAAGTCTTTTGCTCCAAAATAAGTGTTCACGGGAGGATGTCGAGGTTTATCCTGGCGTGATTCGTGCCACTTAGACGTTATGTTGATTCCCTGTGCTGTCAGGCATAGTATCACAATAAACTTACATTCTCATGTTGCAGGTTTTTTGCCGCGGATTGTACAATGTTAGATTTATCTGCCGTGTATGAAACACTGCGAGAAAAAGCACGGAGCACAAGATTAGATATTTTAATTGCGTATAAAATACTTCCAGGAAACTTACAAAATACATATAACGTTAGACCTGTCTATTATGTATTAAAGATTACGAGAAGAAGTACAGAACAAGATTAGATGTGTCTGTGGTGTATTAAAGACTACGAGGTAAAGTATGCACTACAAGATTAGATATGTCTTTATCGTGTGTTAAAGAATTTCAATAAAAATTACAGAGTACTACAAAGTTAGATCTGTCTATTGTGTATTAAAGACTATGAGGAAAAGTACAGAATACGTATAACGTTACATCTGTCTATTGTGTATTAAACTTCATCAGATACATTATGAAAATGCAATTTGAAATATCAATTTATCAGAGAATGAGAAGTGATAATTTCCAACAAGCAATAAGATACTTCCTTTCAATTGTAACATTCTTCCTTTCAATTTGGAACTGTAAAATGAAATGACAATTATTGGTTTATGAAAGGTATTGTATGCAATATTTTATAAAATAAAATTATGTCATTATTATTATATTATTATTATTATTATTATTATTATTATTATTATTATTATTATTATTGCAAACGATATAGACAACAACATATAATAATGTCCATAAAATACTTTAAAATTACACAAAAATATTAAGTTCACTCAATTAAGTTTATAGTGAATTAAATATTCTGTTACTGAGGTTTTGAATTTATTAGGTTATCAAGAATAAAGTTTTAAATTTCATGTTTAAATAATTGAAGATCAGATATGTTCATTTTGGCATTTGTATCTCAACAAATAACATTTTTTTAAAGTATGTATTACATACATTACCTCATAAATTTTCATACATAGAGAACATAATCATGAAAACCACCTTTATTAATGTAGTACTAGCTGAACCTGCGCTCCCTACACAGCGTATCATTCACATATGAGCATGAATCTCCTTGTCATTCCTCACAACATCTGTACATGTTCCTTTACAGACACAAGTGAAAGACGTTTTGGTAAAAATCGGCAAGGGATACGATAAAGGGGAGATTTTTTCGATTATTTTGTTTCATCCAGTTGGAGTTTCTGATTCATGTATGGTCAATGTTTTCTGTCTTCTTGCCCTGAAGAATAAGAGTCGTGTAGATCATCTATACATTATACACACACAATTAATTATAATGCCAGCGATATATGGTTTCATTGGGCAAAACACTCTATACAATAAAGATTCATTTTAAACTGGAGAAATGATAATCTTTCGTTTGTCATTATCATTTGACCACGACACAAACGCCTGGGAGATATACAACCCCTGCATACAAATATGTTGTGTTGGAATGCAGTACTCGTAGGATACGATTGCTTTAGTTTTTTTTAATTAACACTTCCAATGTACCCTTTAAAATGTAATAAAGAAATAGTGGACATGTTGCTTTAAATATTCAATTAAAACTGAACAATCTACACAAAATTTGCAATCGATCAGTGAAAATGCCATCTTTCTAGAGCCTATAGTTCTCAAGAACTCATTGTCGAAAGGAGTGGCCACAAACATATAAACGTACACATAGTCTTTTCTTGACCACAAACGTATAAACGTAGAATTTTAATATATTGATGCTCTACATGACTACCGTTGTTTTGAGATCATATTTTGGTGTGTATCCACTGCTGAAGAATACGTATAGGCTAAACACAACTGGAGTTATGCTTGCAATGGCATTGGCAGAAGTGAACACAGGGGTGGGTTCTTTGATATTTCGATTTCTCACTAAATTAAACGTAGTTTTAGGGACAATTTTTCAAATTTGACATATAATTTACCAGGGTGGGAAAAAATCATGATTTAAAAAAAATCATTTTTGTTGATTTTTTAAAATTTAAATCATTTTTTTTTAAAATTTAAATCAAATCTTTCTCCTCGTATAATACGTCACGAACTGCAGAAAAAACATTAGGAATTAGTATTAAATGTTAATTATATCATTTAAGTGAAGGTACTGGGTTTTAATTTTGAATTAATTCCTAATTGTTAACCTATTTCAATTCCAAACAATGTTTCTTAAACATTAAGGAAAAAAAAAACTTACAGCAACGTTTATCAACATGACTTTTTTTTCCACGAAAGTTACTAATATTTGGCAGGGGCATATTTTTAAAAAATTGGAACTAACTACCGGCACGAAATACATATAAAGTACATAAATTTCACCTATAATTAACTATCTAACTCTATGGCCTATAGAACCCGGAGATTCAATGCCGCCTTCACAAAAAGCTCTCCAATGACTTCTATCCTTAGCCAACTGGATCCAGTTTCTACTTTGTATTCCTATTTCTGCGAAATCCATCTTAATATTGTTCTCCCATCTGTGCCTAGGTCTTCCCAATGGTCGTTTTCCGATTGGTCTTTCAGTTAAGACTTCGGAAGTGTTCCTAATTTATTCCATTCTAGCTACATGACCTGCCCACCTAAGTCTTATAGATTTGATGACCCGAACAATGTTTAGTAAATCGTATTAATTATGTAGTTCCTCGTTATGAAGTTTCCGCCACTCCCCATTCTCGTTTCTCTTGGGTCTGAAAATTCGTTTCAGGATCTTGTTCTCAAATACTTTCAATCTATGCTCTTCCCTTATAGTAAGCAACCATGTTTCGCACTATACAGAACAGGCTGATTATCGTTTTATATATTTTAAGCTTCAAATTCTTCGACAGAATTCGCAGCGAGAAGATAATTTGAACTGAAAATAACACGAATTCCATGCTTTTAGTCGACATTTAATTTCTTTGTGCATATCGTTTTCGTCTGTTAATATTGATCCTAGATATTTGAAAGTATCCACTTTATCAAAAGTATTATTTGACATTTTAACGCATCCAAAATTTGCAGTATTTCGATCCTGAGGAACTTCTATGTATTTAGTACATAAATTTCGCCGAAAGTTTTAAAATATAATTCTTTTTTCGGAGAGGGGATCGGACCCCTCTAAATACGCCCCTATTATCTGGAAACAAACAAATAGACGCGGACACAAAAGAATTTCCGTCTTAAATGTCGATGGTGATTTCCCCGTTGGAATAGTTAATGATTTAAAAATCCTATGTTACGAAACGAAGAAAGCAGAATTCACCCGTTACCCGTTGAAAACGGGATTTTCCCTAATCACCCTTCGCATAATACTCATTTTTATACTGTGCTTACACACATTTGAGTCTCAGTGTATTATGATTATTATCTTCCATAATCGAAATAACAGAACAGAAACGGGAATTTACTTATTTTCGCTTTAAATTAATTTATTTCGAAATTTGATTTTATTTATTTAAAAAATCAAGTGATTTAAATCTTGATTAAAATTGTGATTTAAATCAGACTGATTTAAATCTATCCACCCTGTAATTTACACATATTGAACTCCCCCAAACAAATTCCTGCGTTAGTGTCTGAGCGTTGTTGATATGTTCCGTAAGATAATTTATTTCGAATGTTTTTCTGATGCACTACGGCCTTGGTGTCTTCCCGTTTCGCCCACAGACCTTCCAGCAACTTCTATCATGATCTCAATCTCATCTTATCTGTGAGTAAAACGAATATTCCCGACGAGCTCATTCGACGAGGGATATTTAGTATTAGACGGATCTTTTGAGTGTTTGAGGTGGTTACGCAATATAAAGATAACGAAAATATTAATATATCGATTATATGCAGTCATGCCATTTTCAATTAAGTTAAATCTATGGAAATTAATCAGTCTAGGGAATAATAAATTAAACAATTAACTTGGATTTTACAGAAAAGAAAATTCCAGAATTAACACTGCATATTAATCCTTTTATTGTCTAAAATTCTCATACTAATTAATAAATGTTGTAGTAAGTTTGAACTCTCTACAGTGTTTCTAAGTTTCTATGCTTAATTTTCTTAACTTTATTTATTAACTTTATTTATTAACGATTAACGTAAATTGAGTGTGTTAGGCCCCATAATATTTTAAAATGTGGTTCAGCAACGTTCAAGACCCGTCGTTGTCTACTATCACCATATTCACTTTAAATGTTACACCTTGACTGAAGACTTATCCCGGCTCATCAACCCTGTAAAAGTGCTTCCTTCATTATGAGAAATTTGGTTTTAAAAAAATTAATAATTTATCTAAAATAAGTTTAAAGAAATTCAGATTTGGAAAGTAATTAACTCCCATTCGAGGTATTCCGCTCTTTACTCCAGAGCAGCCTTAAATACTATCAAAGCAAAACAGCTATATCTCTTCATTCAGGGAAACTCGTACTCGATTTATTCAAACAGGAAGAACGAGAGAGAGAACTGACTCCGTTTACTACACCTCTGCTACCTTTGGTTCGATACTCGTCCACCACTCTGGACATGAATCAAGCATTCAAAAACGAATTAACAGCCAGCATTCATGCTATCTAAGCCTTCTCTCCGTGCCTCAATTTTACTCTACTTGCAATATTACAAATATTTCTGCAATCAGCCAAATAAAATACAAAGTTATTTCCTCCCACCACTAAGGCTGAAAAATTACAAGACAGAAGAGTACCGACCAGCCTTGTAAAGTTCGAGACACTGATCTTGAATAGCTAGTCAGTAGCCTTTTCAAATTGTTCTGTGAGCCCATAAAAAAAGAACGTATATCGGTTTTGAAATGATGACTTTTGGAACTACTAGTGGCACGGCACGTACTTGGCTAGAATCACAGTAAATCACGTCAGAGCTGTTGCTGACGTTGAGAAATAAATTTGTTCATAAATATTTGTAAACAAACAAAAATCCCTCAGACATTAAATATCCCTCTTCGAGTGAGCGTAGGCAAAACGGGAATAGGCCAAACGGGAATGCCTATTTGGCCTACATCTTAGATGAGATTGAGATAACTATTTATATTGCTGGGAGGTTTGTAGGCGAAACGGGAATAGGCCAAACGGGAATGAACCACAGCCTTTGAATATTTCAAAATATAAACAGCAAGTGGGATGAGGACACGTAGCGCGTATATAAACAAAAATGGTTTTCATTTTAAAAAAAGAAGTATATTTTTCCTATATATATATATATATATATATATATATAGAAACTTATAGGACAGCCTATATATATATATATATATATATATATATATATATAAGATGGAAAGTTGGTAGAATATGTAACATATTCAATAAGAGAATGAGATGAAAAAGGATTTAGGCAGCAAGAGATGAGAAGAGAAAAGAGGAAAAATACGGCAGATGGGGAGAAACGCAACGGAGCGACAAGAATAATTTCATTTCAACCTCCATCTGGAGTCCAATCGACCAACTTATGCATTTTTAATTTTAATATTATGCAAACTAATACCATACTGTTGAAACAAGTGTATACGCAAATATTATATATGTTTGTGTGGGTTTCAACATGCCTACCAGTGCTTGTGTGAATTCAATCTAATTCTAAATCTCGAGTGTAGTTTTTTTGTTCTATACGAGTTTTCCAACCTACCAAACAAATACGTGATTAAACCAGGTTTAAAACTAGGGCTCATGGTTTTGAAATCCTGTTGAAAGTATAAAGCTTTCGATATAAACCAGGGTAGTGGTTCTTATGTTAGCCATCTTCTATGAAAGATCTTGCTGGGTAAAGACGTGAAGCGAAATTATAAATGGTAATATTAAAAATTTATTTCCAAACAAGGTATTTAGGTTGGTAATCTACCTGTTTTTGTAGATTATAACGCTCATTAGCATTTCGGTAACGTATTCAGTAAGGCATCTTTACCTACTAACTGGACGGAAGGGTTCGATCTCCTGGTGAAGTCAGAAATTAGTTTCTCGTTCCGATACAGTTCAAGGATACACACAACCACTCTAAATGGACACCGTCGAAGTATAGGCAGCCATAGCATGGTATTGACTGTATGTACCGGAACACATTCATGTCGTAGCTCATAACCAATGAATAAAATGTAATTTACAATGTCTCTCTTAAACAACTTACTTTCTATAACAATGTTCTACGTGTTAGCTTTAAACAACAAATTTCTGATTATTTTAACAATGAAAATTTCATTCGCATTTACAATAAACTACTTTACTCAGAATAGTAATATCTATCATACATTAGAATATTTACTGTCATTGTTGAAACACCCTGTATATTTGTGTTCAGCAAAATCATCTTAAAAATGAAATTTTGAAGTGCGAACAATTTGTCATTAAGAGTGTGATGTTGTCAAATATCACTATGTTTCATTCAGTAGCGTATGGAGAATTTCATCAAATAGGATGGGAATTCAAGCTCCAAAGTTTATATCATTTCAGGTGTTCGTTTACCTATCTTAATGTTGTAAATGTTTATCTTTACATAATATATTGCTCAAGGAGAAGTTAGAAGTTGGAAAATTCATCTTGGATATGTTACTGGTATTACTGTTCCTCTCCAATGAACAGTGTTCTATTTGCTCCGACCAATTTTTATTATCCACGAGACAAACAAGTAATTGCTATCATAAGTTTCTTTCCTTTCCTTTTTTTAATGATTTTAAGGTCCCACAATCATGTTACGAGGCTAAAAGAAGGGGGTTGATAATTAATCAAACGGTGCAATAAAGAAAATGAGAGAAAACGGAAGAACTCCGATAAAATCAACATACATGGTATTTGTCCACCACAAAGCGCATTTAGGAAAACCTGGCATCGAACCAAGGACTCCATGCACTAAAAGTGATTGCTCTACCACTGAGCTACAGCGACCTCTATCGCAGTGGCGGCTAATGTTAGTGTTGCAGCGTTGCGCAACGACCAAAGTAATTGAAGAAAAAATCTTATTACCAATAGTAGTAAAGAACAGAAAAAATACTTTTTAATACTCGCATATATACACTTTAAATAACATATTTTTTTACTTCTGTAACTGTCCGTTCCGTTAATCCGTTTTAAAAAGCGAAAAATAATCCGTCACAGAGTCTCTAATTTATATTGTGTTGCAGCGAGCATACAACGACCAGATTCCTTCAGCGCGGCAATTGGAGCGAATGTTAAGTCTCCTTTCCCCTATCTCAGAAGTTAAAGGCTCTGTTCGTTGCAGTGCTTCCGCTACACAGCACGATTTCCAGTGAACGAGAAGGTTTTTCGCGCTAAATAAGATTTCTGAATTTTATTTCACTAGCAATTAACAAATGAAATTTGTTTTTATGCATTTATATTTTTAAATTACGGGACCATACTGAAGCAAATCAATATAATGACAATTTAAAAAAAAAAGTGATTGCAGAATTACAAAATAAGAAAGAAAATATGTAGTAGAGCAGAAAACAAATGAAAGTAGACCCGCATTTACAAGTTAATTCTTAGCTTATATTGATAATGAAGGCTTCTTCTACAGTAATTTGTGAATCAAATATTAATAAGTCAGTATGTAGAATCTCCCTCTCCCTTGTGTAGATAGTATTTTAGTATATACATATTTCTTTTATAAAATAAGTATATTTTATTCTCTTGATAATTTCCACATAAAACTGTATGATGGGGAACGCAACATTGAATTTGGGACTAGTTAGCAATGCTCAGGGGCGTAGCCACGAGGGGGGTCCACCGGGTCTGGACCTCCGAAAAATTTCGAGACTTGACTAACACTTGTAGGCTTTCCTAACGAACTATAATTATTTAACAGAGAAATGATTGATGTAGGCTTAATATCTTATTTTACGCCTCACCATGTAATCTTTCCTTTCTTATAAAAATAATCGTTCTATCATTTTTTCTAAAAATATAGGTGACAGTAATTAAGAATTACTTATCGTCTTTTCGGGTGCAGTATAAGACAGGTTCGATATTACGTAGACGTATTGGATCTTCTTGGACCCCTCCCAGCTAACATTTCTGGGAGTAGAACTGGCAATGCTGTTTGTTTTGGTGTTCTTTGATTTCTGGCTTCTGTTACATGCTGATCCTATATCTGGCGGGTTTCGAGGTTTCCTTTCCAGAACATATGACATTCATAAGCATTGTTTCGCCTCATGTGGTAGTATATTGTGTTCATCGTACATTGCGTAACAACCAAGACGGATGATTTGGAATATAGTTTTTTTTTTTTTTTTTTAACGCACATGTGTGTGTGTTGATGTATGAATATGTGACATTCGGAATTCATATACCAGTACCTCTTTTGTATCAGCTGTTTTGGTTTTTAATTATTAGATTTAATTTTATTGTGTGTGCTTTAATCCTGTAAATAACCTACAAATTTTGAATGAATAGTATACCATGACTTCTGTAAATAACTTACAAAAAACATTGACCAGCTTTCAACTGAGGAAAAACTTGCAATTAAGGCTTAGACAAAACAAGCAAATGGCAATTCAGAAGAGTGTTCGAAAAAAAATCCAGTTTAAATTTACAGGATATCTTATGACAGTAATGTTGTTTGCACTAGATACATTTCCTCAATTTATTTTAAATTTTCCTGGATAAACTGTGAATAAAGTGTGTTCAATGTACATTTTTTATATGACACAAATCTCAGCAACGAACTCTCTTCAGTCAACGCTGAAGAAGAATTCGGATCACTGTTAGGGACTGAGTTTGCTAGAATGAATCGTTCGCAAAAACCTAGAAAAAATATTTATTGAATCTACAAAGCTTCTGAAATTAATATTAACTGTACCAATGGCGTCAGCAAAATAAGAAAAGCTTTATTCCACATCGAAAAGAATTGACACTTTCAAGGAATTGAATGTCCCAAGAAAGGTTATCACCATTGGTTATGCTTTCCACCAAAAAAGCCCTGACAGTAAGAATACCAGAGTTCAACCAGCATGTATTACACAGATTTGCTCCAATCAAAGAGAGGAAAATGAACTTACTAATTAATTAAGATGATTAATCGGATTAAATGTTCTGCAATTTTTATTTTTTAAAAACAGAATTTTATTTAATTTAACATGTTACATAGCATTTGCATCTAAAGTTATGCTGATTAGTCAATGAGTCCACTTTATATCTTCTGTCTCTTATCGTTCGTACTGCAACACCCGAAACCACAATCCACCGGTCGCCACTGCTCTATCGTGAAAAGATGTTATTGTAAATTGAATAATAAACGGTGATGTGTATTGAGATAAGCCTATCGTTATATGTTCGGCAATAACCCATTACGAACTGACTAAATTTCACTATTGACTCTTCACAGTAAGAACAAAAAATGGAAAGAGAGTTTAGTTTTTTAAAAACTTTTGCTTCTTATACAACACCGAGGATTTGAAGGACGAGACCGCAGTTTTATTATGCAAAGACCATCGTGCAACATCAACCTTTACGATAGAGGTCATTCCCCACCATACTTCTAACCTCCAAGGAAACTAGATTGCAAGATTACGCCACCTGCCTCGAAAAAGAAGGAAAAATCTTACCAGTGATAAAAATATATCCTTCCATCGTTGATATAGCACTACACAACACATGTTTATTTTATCCACTAAAAAAAATAAAAAAAAATACCATTAACGGTCCTATTTGCGGCAGCGGAATATGCGTATATGTTTTGCTGGAAGAAGTCCGAAGATTGTAAGATATACTTTTACCAAGCAGGTCTCCGGTACAGTGTCTGATCCTAAATATCAATCTTTAAGATATTTGTTGAAGAAGGAATACAATGAAAGTTACGGGGTGTCAGGATTTGCAATATGGCACAGATGTTTTGACAAGTCCTTGTATATTAATGCAAAAGGAGTAGTTTCTTCTTCTTGAAGTAGTTAAATATTATCGTTCAACGCAATTAACGTTTAAGAGACTATCGTGTCCCAGAGATGAATAAGAGACTCTTCGAACAGAAGGTAACAGCTTCACAACTAAGCAACTGAGCCCTTGTACTTAAATTATGTGTATTTAAAAAAAGAAAAAAAGTGCAGCGAAAGTGTTTTCGCTAAATTATTCATCAGATAGGGATGGAATAAAAAAAAAACAAGTAGCAGTGTCGTGTGTTCACCACGAGAAGGAGTTCGATTTGTATTGTGTGGTATTTTCTTACTTCATACCGAAACCGGAAATAGTACTAGCTTTCTATTACTTCTGGTTTTAGTAGAGAAATTAGAGTGGACATGGTATATATTCTTAACACGCTTGATTCATTGCAGAAAACAGCTTCTAGTTAGGAATTCTTATTACTGTTCTTATTCTATAGCTAGCAACGTTAAAACAGGAAGTAGTTAATTTCTACCAGTTATGATTAAAATAGCGGGTTAAGAAAGAAGGTGGTACCTATTCTTACAACGCTAAATCAATTAAAATAAAAACTGCTTCCCGCTATCTCTTATCGCTTCCGTTTCTATGTAGATTAATATTGAAAGCAGAAATAGTAATGAATGAATTTTATTACTTACAGTTTTATTTCCGAGTTAGGGATGAAGATGAAATGTATTCTTGAAACGTTTAATCGATTGCATTATAACTATAGATATACCACATTGAGTTGACACCTAGTCTTCCGTTCCAAGCGCTGCTATCGGCTGAAAGAATTCCACTCCCTCTCGCTAAGGCTCGCTCGCTTAGCCACAGCTAAACCCTCATTGACTCAACGCGTGGGTGTGTCAAGGGTATTAGCTTTAGTTCGCATTTTTGCGAGGGCTCAAGACATTTTGGCAGCACTATAACTAACTAACTCTATGGCCTGTGGAACCCGGATGTTCAGATGCCGCGTTCACAAAAGCTCTCCATTGACTTCTGTCCTGAGCCAACTGGAACCAGTTTCTACTTTGTATTCCTATTTCCGCGAGATCCATCCCATTTCCGCCTAAATTTGACTAATGGTCGTTTTCTTATTGAACTTCCAGTTAACACCACTTGGAAAGCGTTCCTACTTTCTTACTTTTTGGCTACATGACCTGCCCACCTGCGTTTTTTAGACTTGAAGACGCTAGCAATGTTTGGAAAACGGTAATAAATGATGCAATTACTCTTTATGAAGTTTCCGCCATTCCGTCCCTCCGGTTTTGCTCCATATTGATCAACGTTAAAACCGGAAATGTTTTAATTTCTGCCGCTTCTGGTTCCGATATTTATCAACGGACTCTATTTCTAACTTCTAAACCTAGCAAAATTGATGGCTATCCATCACGTAGTTCTTGAGATTATTAGTCTCCGACATGGACGGATTCATCGACAGAGTTTCGGTAAACTTGAACACCTTCAAAATTAAATAACATAAAAGCAGGTAGGTAAAAGTGTGAGGAAACGCGAGGGGACGCCGTCCCCTCACCTCCAGAGAATATATTCGACGTTCCCCCAGTTCATAAAAATTACAATGGGCGAAGATAGATGGCGTAACGTCATGCCGCTACTTACCGTACCCTTACCTTTTCAGATCCATTTTTACCCCTGCATAAAAGTAAATGTAAAATGCCTTAGTGAGTGCCACATTCAAATTCAGAGCCACGTAAAAATTATATATAAACGCATAATATTTCTAAACGATCTCGTTACTTAAAGCACCAAATAATAAAAGCACGCAAAATATAAGTTCCTTCTCACTAAGATCCTGCTGCTTGTTTCTTTACGTATCTCAGAATGTTGCCTAAGGAATTAGACGTAGAGGAGAGGAGATTCTAAAACTGAGGATTACGCACCGCAATATTTACATAAGCTGCTCAAATAAGGGAGGCTGAAATCTTAATTGGGGAAGTTAAGTACAGAATTTTCTGTTCTGTGTTCTTAAAATAATATTAAGTAATTAAACGAAACTTCGGGGTTACTTTTCAACAACAAATTTGGAAATGTCGGTTTTCTTATTGTAAATTGAAGTTTATGATACTTTTAACTTGTGCAGTCTTTTGTAACCTCGACATATTGAGTTTCGGAAGCGTGGAAGAGATTTATCATGGCTACATTTCTAGTGTACCCACCATTGTAGCAAGGGAAAAATGTTCAATTAATTCTCGGTGAGATCTCATTAGTTCAAGTTGTAGAAGGAACGAACAATCAGGACAAGCAGCTTGAGCCTAACTAAAAGATTTCAAATAAAATAAAGGAATACACAAAATAAATTTTTATATTTTAGTATGTAATTTATAAAGCGCTGTAACTGTGATAAAATTAGATTATCTAGTCCTGACAACCATAGCAACTAAGGCATGCAGGAAAATAACAGATCGAGCATACACGCTCTATCAGCAACATACAACATGCATCCAAAATAAGCCAGCTACATTATGAATTCTCAGTAAAGAAGGCAGTTTAATTATTACCAATTGTGACGTGATACTTTAATAATCTGTACCGTAGGTGGGCATTTTTTCTCACTCGCCCCTATCCCAACCCGTGTTTGTTTCCAAATCGTATTCACACTCTTGGCTCCCAAAGTATATTCTCGTCCTTTCCCTGACCATCAAAATGTATTCTACCCTTCACCCTAAAAATGTATTCTTGCCCATAACCTCACTCACTTTTACTCCCAAAATGTATTTCCGTCCTTGTCCTCACTCGCTCTCGCAATCATTTATATTCACTCTCACTCTCAGAGGAAGGCTGAGGGAGTAAGAGAGGGAATCACGAGGACAAAATGAATGAGCGTCCATCTATGGTTTACAGTTAGTGTTATCCATATTTGCTTTGGATTCCGAAAAATAGTGTATTACTACGGATTATGTAAGTGTTTGATACATACATATATAAAATCTTTATTAAATCATTACATTACATTTTAAATAATGAATAGTGAACCGGAAAATGACAAAAGGGTACTGCAGACGTTTCTCAGCATAGCATTGAACTTGATCACTACATAACGTTAAACGAAATTTTTAGAGACGTATTAACCCAGGCGCAGAATATTGTTTAGTCCAAGATATGGAACTTATATGCTTTCACCATGTCGAGCCAGTACAATGTGAGAGAAAAATGAAAGAAAAGAAGATAGAAAACCGTGATAAGTGGGAATAATAATATCCTAGCGTTCTCAAGATGCCACTTTCGAGTACAAAGTATTTTCTGCAGAAATGAAAAACAATTACTTATCATTTGTGCATAAGAAGTTACAGCCACAGGCTTGTAGCTAGGGAGGTTGGGGACTGAGATCCCTCATGACCATTTTCAGCCCCTAAAAGTTTCAGTTGTTTGTTGATATATATGTACAAATGTAAGGTAAACGTAAATCAGCTCCCCAAAACTCACCTCGCCCCTCCCCTGTCCCAGCGTTCTGGCTACGGGCCTATATAGCCATAGATGTCCTGAAAACAGAATATGCTCGCTATATAAATGCCATTCATTAAGAATAACCATAACAAATCCCATTTATTCAATTCTGTTCTATTTTTATATGTGGTGGTTATATGGTTAGCGTACGGGTTTTCGGCAAGACGGGAAACACGGGATCGATTCCCGGCGGGGAGCTCATGTGGTTCGAACCCCATTTTAAGATGTAGGTCCACGTTTCATATAGCTTCGCTGCTGAAAGAAATGCTAAACTCTAATCCACCCATATATGTAACAAAAATTCAAACAACCAGAGCAGTAAAACAACTCCACGGAAAAATATGTGAAAAACCAGGTTCGTAGGTTATTGGTTTTAAGGATTTTTTAAAAATACTATCTGGGATTCAAATAAGCATTCAGTGAAAGCATATTCTCTCATTTGAAACGCTGGAATAATTCCGAAGAATTTGACGTAAACATGAGGAAAAGCATAGGAAATAAAGAAAAATACACGGTAGAATGATGTCACCACGGACATGATAGATGTCTTTTGTGTATGTAAGATTTTTCTCGCCTTTATTTCGCGAATTCTCCTGGCGTTTCTCTGAAGCCAGGCGTTCCTTCATGTCTTTTCTAAATTCCAAAAGACATTCTTCATTTACACTTGACAGAGCGACGTAAAAAGAAAAAAGAATTTTTGTACGGTCACTGCCATATGAAAAGACAGCATGGTCATTCTTGGTGAATTCATGTCTCATCCTAACTCTATACGGCTAGAAAATGGATCGACTTCAACGAAGAAATTTTAAGAAATGACAAGAATGTATTATATACGGATACGTATGTTCATTTGTTCGAGGACCAATAACAATTTTAAATTACACAGCGCTATTTTAATTCTACAGGGTGTAGTCTCTCAATGTGCTATATACAGTAAGATTTCTTGTAACCGACAATACCAAGGAAACGACACTTGCGTATTCTTTGTCGATTTGCCTCGGGCAAGCAAGACCAGAACGAGCACTTTGCACAATATCTTACTCTAAGAGCTCATTGGGAAGAAGATAATAAATGGGTCTTTTGGAATTTGCGGCAATAAGACCATGTTGTTACGCTACATGAATCTTGTAGCTGTCATAAAAAAATAATAAAAAAAAAACTTGCAACCCTACTATATTTCTCCATGTAAATACTGTATAGTCTTGAAAGGGACACACAACATTTTTTATCATCTTGCAAGGAGTTGAACCATGTGCAACTTTCTGGGAAGTCTTGCTTGCTACCTGCTACCGCCCTCCCGCTGACATAAAGGAAAATCTAGTTTCGCCACTTCCGAAACAACGGATTCTTTTGGACAGAAAGGAAGGGCAAGTGCGCCAAAATACACGTTTTTAATGAGGAGGTTCACTGTTTGTCCACTAGAGTGGAGTGCTGCATGTGTGGAGGTACCTTTCTTGCTTTCAGGAAGTTGTAACGTCTAAACAGTAAATAGAAAGATCGTGTTGCAAGTTTTTTTTCTAATGACAGCTACAAGATTCATGTAGCATGACAATGTACCTTAAACCTTATTTACAAATATTTCAGTGCATGCCGCTACATTGAGGTTACATAAGGGCATTTTAAAATCTTCGTCAACGTGGTGCCACTACGGATACTCACGCAAAACACAAGAGAAACGTTTTCATGCTTAAAGAAAAACTTCAATTGCTGTTGAAAATGGAGAGAAGAGGGAGTAGATTTAAATTGATAAAGAAATGTATAGTGTATATCCAATTATCCGGCAAAATCTTCTATGTGGAAATGATCAAGTTCTGTTATTGTAGATTACAAGAAATCTTACTGTATATATATGAGGAACAAAGATTGAAAAAATATTATATTTATTATAAAACTTCTTTTAAAGGTTATTTCAATACAGTTAAACATGTACAGGAAATATATTTAATTTCCAAAATTCACCATCTACATGACTGAAAACGAGAAACAAGCAATTTCTGTAACTATTGTCACAGACAGAATAGAGTAGCTACTCTCCTTACTTTAAGTCAATTATTTCGGATTTTTCTGTTATGGTGATGTCCTACTAATAGAAATGATTTTACAGGACACCCGTTCACTGTTTTTTTTTATCCGATATACCTATAGGATATCGTTCATCGATATACCTCGCAAAACCCACTTTTAGGTATTCCGTATTATACTCGCGCAGTCTCACTTTCGCATTGTTACAGCGTCAGGAAAAGATACTCTATCTAGTAAATGTTACTCGACAAAATTCACAAAATCAATGTACTTAACGAAAAGAAGGAAGTTTGGCATTATTTTATCACAAGTTCTTGATTCGTTTAATATTCTAAATTTATAGGGACGGATGAGAAAACTTTCTTATTTTATATATAAATAAAACCCATCCCAGAGTTTGGAGCTCTTAAAAGTAGCTCTAAGTAGCAGCATTACAACCCACCGCCCCCTCCCAGAAGTCCGTCCTGGATCCGCTCCTGTTTCGCGACACTCGTGATCCTACCATGCGACACCCCATGGTAGGATGGTGTCGTGACCAAGTTACAAAGTTCTGCTTTAGATCACTGCTTTAGATGACTTAATTTAACCCTCGATTAGTCGCGCCGCGGTCAAAAGCACCGCAGGGAAATTATTTTCGATCGTGTGGCCATTCTGTTTGTCCGACAGACTTCTCCGTCTATCTAATCTTCCCCCTCACCTTCCCGAACATTCCTGCTCAATCACTTCGTTATCCGTTGCTTAGTTTAACTACTAGTGATTGTTTAGTCATTCTGCGGTGCTTTCCACCGCGCGCGACTAACCGTGTAATGTTTTTTCTCAGTGTTTCGCTCTGCATGTGACCTTTGCTTTGGAGATGTTTTAAGCTTTATAAACATAAATATTACTTTACTGGAAGGAAAAGAGGTCGATAGAGTTAAGAAACTGATACCAAATATGAAAAAAAGAGAAAATTAGAAATGAATAGCTTAAAACAACGGAGGGAAATGTTAGGAATGGGTTATTTGGATAAATCAGCCGAGATGATCTCGTGGAAGCTTTGTCTGAGGAAGATCATAACGAATATATATATATATAAATATAAGTGAGTGAACATGAAAGGTGAAGTGAGGAGTCTGCGAGCGAATCTGAAGATCTTAATCTCAGAAATAACCAGCGATTCCCCGAATGTAGTCAGAGCCGGAGAGGACGAAAAAAGCGACGACGAAGTGTATAACAGTGTAAATTTGAAGATAAGCTAAAATAATTCAATGTAGTGCTGTATAGGTGAAGTTTCAAAATAACAGGACCGAAAAACAATTCAATGTAAATTTGATTTGATTTCAATTTAGTGCCCTTTTTATCATCAAGGCTATGTAAGACGTGGACCTACTGCTTAACGAAGGATCCGAACCACATGAGGTCCCATTGTGAATCGAAGCCGGAAGTCCCACGCCAAAGGCGTGTATGCTAACCGCTTAGCTACGAGTGAGCTCTAATTCAATGTAAAATGCGCTGTGAAGCTTTGTTTTAGTGTTATGTTTATATAGTATATTTTTAACTAATTTACTATTGCATTTCTAATTTTAGACGAACCAAAGTTGACAAAAACAAAAGATCATCATCAGATTTAGAATTTTCAGTAAAAGCAGTGCGTAGCCATCTATCTAAAGAAATACGTAACGAAAAAAAAACATTTTATTCCAAATGAGAAATAAAAAAAGGACATGTCTAATTGTAGGTTTCTCTAATAGTTATTACTGTAAAACTTATTATAATAATAAAAATGTTATTTCCTCTTAATCAGAAAATATACAAAATTACGTTTCTAATACAAGAAAAATGTTTAAAACGATATTTGCAACACATTATGTTCGTGCGGTCCTTTTGACCGCGCGCGACTACTCGCGTTACTTTTTCAGCGCGACTTCTCGAGGGTTAAATATGTCATGTCCTTCACTTGAAGGATTCTGCTTCTATAAAATCTCGATATAGACAAACTTAGGAGCGAGACGATTGAGAGACCAAACCACAGAAGTAGGTAATCGGAAGTCAGATATTCGTCAGTTAAACTTTAAATTACATTAGTTATATCTTGTTTTATTCAGATGAAAATGTTCAATGCAAAAGGTGGAGTGCAATTATGCCTTCAGTTGAGAGAAAGTTAATTTCTCCTCCCATGTAAGTCTTGTTTTAGCAATGAATGCAAATGTATTACAGGAATTTACAAAATGGTCTACTCACTAGCTATCTTTACAATAGAGAGACTACAATTTATTTTGGAAGTGATCGTTTCTTAAATTTTTCCAAGAATTATATTTTAGCTTTAAATAAATGATGTTATACTTTGATAAAGAGAAATATTGTTTTACTTCTTTAATTTTTCTTTTTTGCATTTTTTCCCCTATAAGAATAAGTTTTGAGATTTTCATTGCGTTCCTTCGGTATGATGTTACAACTTGTATAACATATACGTTATTGGATCTGTTTGTCTATATTCAGATTTTAAATATTTATATTTTTACGTTTCGTGGCTCGCTAACGCAGAATCAAACCTTGATCTCCCGCGTGGCAGGCGGTAATAACCATGGACTTCCATTGTGAAGCAAATATCCTGTAATAAACTAAAGTGTCTCACAAAGGGGTTTATACTGTTTGAGTGTTAATAACAGGAAAAAAAGATATCAAAGATAACCTGACGAAATTATTATTATTTGGCGCTCTTATGATTAGTGTGTGTAGCCATTCATATGCTTTTGTATTCCTTTCCATTCGTTTATTTTCAGTTCAGTTGCCAGTAGCGACAAGTAATTGACAAGATGGCTAGGAACCTTTCCTTCGAACAACGAAAGTGGATTTTTAAAGTGTTTCTGGATCTTTGAGAACATGAAAAAAATTGCAGAGACGATGGCGGGACAGAATTTGATACTGCACCAAACAATTACGAAATTATGCGACAAGTTTGAGAGGGAAGGAACTGTTTGTGATCTGAAGAGGGGACAGTGCGAGAAAGAAAGTGGTAGTTGACGAAATAGGGGTGAAAGCAGTATTACAAGTTTTCACAAGATCTCCTCAGAAATGCTACGACAAAGCTTCGCGAAATCACGCGTAAGCAAAACAACTGTTCATAGCATTTTAAAGCAAGCAAAGTGGAAATCCTATTACCAGATTGTTTCATGCAATAAATGAGGACGATTCGGATAGGCACCTTCAATTTTGTGAATGGAATTGGGATAATGAACAGCCGACGCATTTTATTGTTTCGTCTGACAAGGCGACTTTTAAGTTGAATGAAACCATCAATCGCCACAACAGTGTGTACTGCGCAAGAGATAATCTCCATGTTACGGAAGAACGAACTGTCCATCTTCCTGGGTTATCAGTGTAGTGCAGTTGTTTGTCAGAGTACTTGTCGGGTCATTGCTTTTTAAAACAATAGCGACAGGTGTATAGTATTTTAACATGTTGCAGGAAAAGAAAGTTGCGCCAACTGTACTATGATGAAGATTGTTTTTTGAACAAGACGGTGCACCGCCACATTCCATCGAGACATGCGACAATTCCTGGATGAATGAACTGACGAGGAAGTGTCGAGAATCCACACAGATCAATCAATCTAACGCTGTTAGGCTTATTTCTGTGGAGAACTTTGAAGAATACTGTATACGCTTCAAAACTATGTACGCTGGACCCCATGAGAGAGGTGATTGAGACTGCCTATGAATCTGTTCCAACGAAAGCCATATCACACATTTGCCGATCTATTCCACACAGAGTTGCCGACGATGTATTGTTGCCAATGGATGACATTTTGAAGATATTCCGCATTAGAACATCATCAGTTACGTTTCCAATATCTTTCTAATTGAAAAAAAAAAATGATTATTTCGGTTCAAAGTATTGAAGTTCAAGCAATATACACCCTTTTATCGGACACCTTGTATAATTTCAGGAAGAAAATATGATGACCACAGAGATACTTGTTCATGAAATTGACAGATTTAACTTGCAAACAACTATCTATACAATATTCGCTGAAATAACACCAATCGTCCTTACGGTGAGTACTTGGCCCTTTGCAATGTGATTGACATGAATTTTATCTTTTGCTGTTCGCTCTAATAGTTACACAGACATGTAATACTGTAGTACCTGCCTCCTTATTTGATTTCCAGTGAGAACACTCGGTCGGAAAGTGTAACAACTTCTTCAGGCCAGCCATCTTAAATAAGGTTTTTCCTCATTCACACTAGACAAATGCCGGGATGGTACTTAACATACAGGTCCCAGACCTTTCCTTCCTTTCTTCCTTCTCCCCTTTCGTGAACAGCGTGCTCGCCGAGGGACGTCATTTATTTATTTATTTATTTATTTATTTAACAATCACCAGATACAGCTCAGAGGCAATTTTACACTGGATAACAACAACAACAACAACAATGGAAAGGATTTGGGAAGGTATCGGCCAGGGCCTGTTTACTAGGTACCATCTCGGCATTTGCCTGGTAGGACTGAGGGAAACCCTGGGAAACCTCAGTCAGGATGGTCGGCAGCGGGATTCGAACCCACGACCTCCCGAATGCGAAGTCAACGCTCTACCACTTGAGCTACTTCGCTTGGTATAACGTAACGTAACTAGATAACGTAACGTAACTAGGCTTCGTTTTCATACGTAGCTAGGTTAAGGCCACAAATGACGGTAATGTTCGGAAATGTCTACAAATAAAAAAAAATATATATATCATTTCATTTTAACCATGGTTAAGCGTTTGATAATAAGAGGCATACAAGTTCAGGTAATAAATAGAAACATATATGCAAACCTCTGTAAAGGGTAGTTTTCATTTAGTTGATTGGGGCCTGTTCACTTGAACTGACGTCACTATGCAATCTAGGCTAAAGGATAGGGATGATCGATACTCGATTTTTCTCTTCTGAAAACTGCATTCTCTTTCACGACTTACATGCCTGCATTGTGTACACACTGTTAGTTTCAGCGAGAAAATAGAGAAATTCACTTTAATAGCATACACAAAGCACCTATTAACGTTCTATAAACTGTGTAGTGTAATAACTGAGAAGACATTCATGTGTTAAATGCAAAGTGTATGAGGTGCTAGAAGCAACTATTACGGATACTGTTATATCAATTTAAACGGTATGGTTGCCCACAAAGTACTGAAATTCCCTTCAGTTACAAAATAGTTACATACTCCATATATAGCATGCAAGAACAAAATTGAGTGTGTGTGAACCATACGTGGTGATGGCATACTATTTCTTCCTTCTTACGTATACAAAACAAAATGCTGCGATTGAATCATTTATAATAGGACTCTGCGACAATTCTTGGTCGTGAAGGTAACCAGTGTGGTGCAGCTGAGCGTAGAAGCGCATCCAGAAATATTTGCTGAGAGAGGTCCAAAGTATTTGGAGAGGACGGGTTCAATATGTCTAGTATGTAACACTGAATCTGTCTTATTCTGCACCCAAAAAGATGATAAATAATTGTAAATTGCTGTTACCTATATTTTTAGAATATATATTATTTTTATAAGAAAATAAAGAGTACAGATTAAGCGTAAAATCAAATCTTTAGCTTACAACAATCATTTCTCTGTTAAACAAGTGTAGTTCCCGTAAGGAAGCCTAGAAATGTTAGTCAAGTTACGAAATTTGGGGCGGGGTTCGAACCGTTGGACCCCTTTCCCCGTGGGCGAGCCCCTAGTTGAGCGGTATGAGGCGCTGGGTATTGGTCATAAGGCAGTGTCCTGGCCAAAGGAATGGGGCCCTGACCTGACTCAAACACTCTACTTTAATATAGGGATGCCGAAAAGGAAAGTTACATTTTTATTGCATTTTTTAATATTGTTGATCTGTTTAGCCCACTTCTTAGCACGTGGCTTCGGTGTACCTAGTCTCTGCTTCTATTTTCGGCGGAATCAGTAAAATTTTCCGGTATCAGCTCAACATTAAGAGACAATTCAGAACCTTAGAAGAGAAAGGGCGAATCCTGAAATTGAGGTGTTGGAAAATTAAGCTGAAAGTTTTGCAAGTATATTAAGATAGCTAGGGCAAACCTTCGTTTATCTTGAAACTGTGAGAAAACTAAGGGCAAAGCAGGGCAAAACGCGGTATCTATGTGCTGTCCAGACCTGTCCGCTGCGAGGAAAAAAAAATCGATTTTTCGAGTTTGCCCTTTCTCTTCCAAGGTCTTGAATTGGTGAGCTACCTGACATAGCTAACTTCTGTCCAGAAAGCCTGACATTACGACGCCTGAGGCCCGATGCGCTAATTATCCATCATCCAGTTCAATGAGCATCATCTATCTCTCCTACAAATTTGCTTCACAAGAAACAATACTCAACACAATACTACAATGCTGAAATACAATACTACACTTAGTGCCGCAAAAGCCAATAAAGGACTCTATAACCCATACAACATTGCAATTATGATGTATGTATCCCTACATGATGTTTTTTTGGTTACGCCAGGGAAGGCAATTGAGGCTTCAGGGGTGGCAACTTCTTTTTTAAGTTTGAGATTTATATATTAATACATTTTAATTAATAAGACAATAATATACCAATTAGTCACTTGAAAATCTATTTAAATACTTACATCAGGGATCTTGACCCCTTAAGCAGACTCTCAGATGACGTTGCTGGACTACGCCATTGTCGTGAGGCGAAACCTATCGGAGATCGAGTTTCTTTGGAAGATGGACGTTTTTAATTGTCTGTTCTTGCTCCTCTCGTGTTCAGTAGAAATTCAATAGCCTAATACAGGATTAAATTTTAAAAAGTGACTCGGTGTGTGTGTGTGTGTGTGTGTTATTCCTGTTGTGGCATTTGTCTCGAAGTAGTGGTTCAAGTCTCATTTTCTGTCTGATCTGATGTAGCCTCGGCGCTGAAAAGAAGGCGCTAAACTCTAATCAACAAGTTAATTTATAGTATTCATAAACAAACTATCGGTAACACTTACAGAAAAGTGAAATATACATTAAATCCCCCCCCCTCCAAAAAAATCAGTTATTCCATGGAAAATAAACTCTGTTAAAGACAGTAAGAAGACTTACATTTGTGAATGAAATATGAATATTAGTAGTTGAAGTGGTCAGTATTCCACGCATGGCATATGGATAGCGATCGTTAAGTCACTGGGATACATGATGATGTTAACGGACATAATAGCTCTAGCTATCTATTGCAAGACGAAGAAATTTTAAAAGAAATCGCTTTCGTTCATGAGTTATTGTATGGAATAATGGGCGGATGGGACGGACTAACATTAAAATCTTACAAGGACCACCAGTGGCAAACCGGTCATCTGTTGCGACATATCAAAGGTTTGATGCCAGGCAACACAGATAGGTGATGGACAACGGTGCATTGAGATGTTTCTTGGGAACGTTTTATCATAAGCTGCAATTTCATTTTATTATGTATCTTCTTTAATCAATTCCAATAATTGAAGGATGTCAAAATGTAACACTTTGTACAGTCATAATATGTAAGAAACAAATTTTCATTATAACGTACGTCTTCTGTACATTTTCAACATTTGAGCCATAAGAGACGTGGATCAATAGTTTTAACGTGTAATCCACATCATATTAGCTCCCGCAACGGAATAAAATATGTGTCTCTTGCCTCAAAGGCATTGACGCCAGTGGCGCCTCTTGAGGGAAGTTACATCGGTAAAATTACAATTTTATCGCTGCAAGTTAAGGGAAGATAACTTACCTAATGTCCTAATTCTTGTATACAACTTTATCGCTGTGAGCTAAGGGGAAAACTTATCTAATGTTCTAATTCTTGTATACAATTTTATCACTATGACCTAAGGGAAGAAAACTTACCTAATGTCCTAATTCTTGTATACAATTTTATCGCTATGAACTAAGAGAAGAAAACTTACCTAATGTCCTAATTCTTGTATACTATTTTTTTGCTATGAGCTAAGGGAAGAAAACTTACCTAATGTCCTAATTCTTGTATACAATTTTATCGCTATGAGCTAAGAGAAGAAAACTTACCTAATGTCCTAATTCTTGTATACAATTTTATCGCTATGAGCTAAGGGAAGAAAACTTATCTAATGTCCTAATTCTTGTATACTATTTTATCGCTATGAGCTAAGGGAAGAAAACTTATCTAATGTCCTAATTCTTGTATACAATTTTATCGCTATGACCTAAGGGAAGAAAACTTATCTAATGTCCTAATTCTTGTATACAACTTTATCGCTGTGAGCTAAGGGGAAAACTTATCTAGTGTTCTAATTCTTGTATACAATTTTATCGCTATGAGCTAAGGGAAGAAAACTTACCTAATGTCCTAATTCTTGTATACAATTTTATCGCTATGAGCTAAGGGAAGAAAACTTATCTAATGTCCTAATTCTTGTATACTATTTTATCGCTATGAGCTAAGGGAAGAAAACTTACCTAATGTCCTAATTCTTGTATACAACTTTATCGCTATGAGCTAAGGGAAGAAAACTTATCTAATGTCCTAATTCTTGTATACTATTTTATCGCTATGAGCTAAGGGAAGAAAACTTACCTAATGTCCTAATTCTTGTATACAATTTTATCGCTATGATCTAAAGGAAGAAAACTTACCTAATATCCTAATTCTTGTATACAATTTTATAGCTATGACCTAAGGGAAGCAAACTTACCTAATGTCCTAATTCTTGTATACAATTTTATCGCTATGAGCTAAGAGAAGAAAACTTCCCTAATGTCCTAATTCTCGTATACAATTTTATCGCTATGACCTAAGGGAAGAAAACTTACCTAATGTCCTAATTCTTGCATACTATTTTATCGCTATGAGCTAAGGGAAGAAAACTTATCTAATGTCCTAATTCTTGTATACAATTTTATCGCTATGACCTAAGTGAAGAAAACTTACCTAATGTCCTAATTCTTGTATACAACTTTATCCCTGTGAGCTAAGGGGAAAACTTATCTAATGTTCTAATTCTTGTATACAATTTTATCGCTATGACCTAAGGGAAGAAAACTTATCTAATGTCCTAATTCTTGTATACTATTTTATCGCTATGAGCTAAGTGAAGAAAACTTACCTAATGTCCTAATTCTTGTATACAATTTTACCACTGCAAGCTAAGAAAAGATAACTTATTTAGTGTTCTAACTCTTGTGTACAATGTTATCGCTGCAATCTAAGGGAAGAAAACTTATCTGATGTCCCAGTTCTTGTATACGTAAGTTTTTGTGTGTGCAAGTTTCCCTTCCTTAGCTTGTAGCGTTAAAGTTATTATTATTATTATTATTATTATTATTATTATTATTATTATTATTATTATTATTATTATTATTATTATTATTATTTACCAATGTACCGCCGTTGCATTTAGCTAAGATAGACTGCCAATTTGATCATGTATAGACAACATATATTTCCTGAGTTTTCCCGAATCTTCCCGTTTTAGAGGAACTAACCAACTCTTTGTCATTATTTATTTGGAGTTATAAATTCACCACAGTCTTTTTTTTTAAAAATAAAACATAACCGAGAAATGTTAAAAAGTTTACTAATTAACTAAACCATATTTTTGATGATGCGTTAATTAATTCTGAATTGAAATCACTTTTATTTTCTTAAACTGTCCCTAGCTTAGAAACACACACATGCGTTTTTATCCACTTACAGTACATTGTTTCTTTGAAATTTGAAGCACGGCGGAAAAAGAGGTTCGCTAAAAGATTTCTTTAAACGTTGTCTCGCTGCCTAGTTACTAAAACAACAATATTTACCAGTTCTGTAAGTTACAAACTAGCAAATATACCAAACTAATGGGTCATGCACTGATTATGTATATTTAATTACTATTTGTACATATACTGTATAATAGAGTAAATATACATAGTATAAACTCCAAATTCAAATGTAAAACAACCTCACTGACTGTCAGCATGTTAAATTGCTAACTCCTCATTAGAGAGGAACATGAGTGCTGTAAGAGAACAATCCGTAATTAACGAACAGTTGATGTAAAGCAGACCTTCTGCTGAAAATATTTTTTTTTCGTCTCTCGAAGTATTAGAAGATTTTTTTAGTTTATTGTATTAAGTTTAGAGAAAAGTTCACAAATGTTTAGGTGCATAAAGACGAACTAAATTAATATAAAAGGATATTAAAAGAAATGGAAGATATACAGTAGATTGATTAGGATGAGTTTGTACCTATTTCCAAATAACCGTTTAACGGTAAAGTTGCTTCGAGGTAGCTATGACGTTAACTTGTAAACGCTGCAGTAATATCCACGCCAAACTTTCCAGTGCACAAAGGGGTCCACTAGGTCAGGATGCCCCCAAAACTTGGTAACTCGACATATACACTTTATTTATAAAACTATACTTGTTAAGCAGAGAAGTGCTTGATGTACCCTGAAGATTTGATCTTATACTTCATTTGTACTTTTTCCTTTCTTCAAAGCAACCTGTTATTGGAGATATTGTTCATGTACAATGTCAACGGCGAGTTGAGAGATTCCCAAATTGACCCAATGCTGCTACAGTAAAACATTAACAGCAGCCGGCAGAAAGTAGCTAAATGAATTTTAGAATATAGCTAAATATGGCTAAAATACTCTAAAATTATAGCTAAATTTCAAGATTGTAAATGATCACGCTCATTTGAGCTACCTCACTTGACCGCACTTTTTTTTTTTTTTTTTGTGAGATTTGACATGAGCTAGCTCGTTTTGAAAAATGTAAGCATGAGTTGAGTTAAGCTCGAAATATTGGTGAGTTTAAGTGTAAAACCACGCTCAATTCTGACTGCTGTTGTTTTCACAAAATATTGTAGTCAACCATTTGTATGTTTGCTGTTATCCGATCTCTGAAACGAGTCTTGAAATACTAATAATGCCATTAAAACAAGTGACACATACTTGGGGAGGCTAACGTTACAAATTGCTCGTGGCGACTGGAAGCATACTCACGAGTATATGTGGATTCAAGTCATGTGATATTCGTCTACTTTGCATAATATATAATTACTTATTTATGTTTGTTCTATGTCCGTAAAAAAAATAATAATACAATAGTTATGTGCGAACCAGGCAGAGAAAGCACATAGGCTTGTGTACTGTAACAGATATTTTACTTTTAGGGAAGTTAGCAGAAACGAGGTCTTGTTGTAACCTACAAATTTTGTTGACAAAAATGATCTTGGTATCAAAGACTTCACCAATATCGACATCAGGTCCAATTTAAGAATTGTCCAGAAGCTAATAGCTAAAAGATATATTTACTGATTAAAGATCATGTGAAAATGGCTAGTTTTAACCATAAATGGTTAAATTGGCAACGCCGCAAACATCTTTCAAATTCTTAACGGTGCTAACATGGATCTCTTTCTATAATAAACTTTGAAACAACTATATTCTTGAAAAAAATCCCATACCTCCGTAAAGCATTTATCTTCTGCTTCTCTCTTACTTTGCTACGTAATAGCCATCTCCTCTTGCTAAATCGATTAACTGTATTCTCTATTCATGTAGGTACTTTCAAACCAAATGACATGTTTAAAAATTTGAAGTGTCATCGATTCATTACCTTTACGTACGATCTGTATTGTGAAATTTTAATTGGTATTATACATACACTCATGTCCAAAATTATTGTCACACGTCTATAAATATGTTGTTGTAGGAATATAATTTGATAACGAATTCGCCCGGTATATCTTATAATGTTAGTATGTGTATAATCGGCAAAGACAAGTATGTGGATAATTTCGTGTCAAAAGAGCAGTAAATAAGAACAATAAAACGAAAATAAAACTTTATTGTTTATTTAGCAACATCTTGTTTTACTCATTATATTTTTTTTTTATTTTTAATTCTTTTCCTATGAAATTTACCACAAATATACATTTCCCGATTATATACATAGTATCAGTATTAAAAGTACCCTGCAAAATCATTATCAAATTATATTCTCACAAGAAGACAGTTATAGATATGCGACAATCATTTTGGGTATGAGTGTACATCGAACAAAAAGTTAGTTGCACCGTTGAGAACTAACATTGTAGATAGCGTTTACTGTGACTAAACGACCTATCACAGTTGACGTATAGTAATGGCCGGCAATTAACTGGAATAAGTGCATCAGTCGGCTGTACAGAAACAGATCAAAAAGATGAGCCAAAATAAAGTTGTGACCGAATAATGTGAGTCATTAAAAAAATGAAATTTTCGTACGACTTCTTAACTTACCAGATTCAAACTTCGATGGTAGCTCATGTGGTTTGCATTTCAGGCTAAGTTGTAGCTCCATGCCTCAAATACAAATAATCTTAGGGCTGAAAGAGGCGTTAAGTTCTAATCTATCTATCAATTTTCTTTTCTATAAATAGTTTGGGAATAGATGTTGCAGTCAGTTTTCTGTTATCGTTACTAAAGATTCGTCTCCATGCTCTCCATAACTTTCTTTTTACTTTCTTTCCTTCTTTTCCTTTAAAACAATTAACACATTTCATGAAAATACAGAAGCTACAAAATGGTATCTGCTAATGCCTTCTCATCGTAGAAATGTAAGGGTACCGGTACTTTCTTTTTATGGCGTTACATTTGTCGCATATTCAAATTTCTGTACTATACGAAAGATATTGAAAGCAACTGTATTAGTAGTTTATTATCTTGTATTTTATAAAGGTTAAATAGGCTACCTTCCAAGCATATATTTTCATTTTGGGCTACCTAAAAATAAATCGAGATGAAGGGAAAAGTGTAGTTCTTAAAGATCTTTAAGGCTAACAATTTCAAGTCATTTATATCGTTAGCAATTGTAAGCCACCTAAGTGTTAATGGATTTCTTATGTATACACTGCAACCACTGTAGTCATCTCAGATGTTACCAGAAGGGTTCAAGATGTCCCATATACATAGAAGTGTCACATATTATTATTATTATTATTATTATTATTATTATTATTATTATTATTATTATTATTATTATTATTATTATTATTATTATTATTATTATATTAGCATACAATTGATTAAAATATATGGACCCTTAAAACTGCCATTGTCGTCCCCAAATGACGCCTCTGATTGCACAATAAAATATGGCATGTTTGGGAAGTTAACTGCAGTTTTCGCTACTTGCATCAGGTTTATGAAAAAGTTCCAATGAAATCGAAGTAGGTGAAGCACTCTCATCTACGAAGAAACTAATTCTCTAGAGTCAATCATCTGATGGTATTCTTCTGATATAATAAGGATGGATAAGTTCGTTATAAATACAAAAGATGTTTGTGGAGGAAAATTATTGTGTATTTCTCATTCTGATATTTCTATTATATTATAGTTGCTAGATCTTAAATTAAACCAGTTAATAGATAAAAGAGAAATAAACTTACTGGTTGACGAAAAATTAGCTACAAGACTCAGATATATTCCTTGTTTCAATTTAGTTGCAAATATAGTTCATAGCTACGCGAAATGGTTCACCACAGACATTTGTTTCTTAGTCTTCGTGCCAAAATGGAAGATTCTCTCTTACCTGTAAGAAAAGACAAGAAAGAATATCAATCAATCTATCTAGATGTAATTATGGTGATATTTTGATGACAATTTAATCAGTAAGAGTTATTTAAAGCTATATACATCACATGACTTACTTCTGTGTACTTATTTCGTTAAAATATCAAGGTATCAATTCAGTGGCGTATTTACAATTTTTTTTCGGGAGGGCTTTGCTAACTTTCGGGGGGGGGGGGCTTTGCCTAAAAATGTGAAAATTCTGGAAGATATTTCATATACTTTATTATAGTAAGTAAGATTTTGGGGGGATTAAGCCCGGAAGCCCCCCCCTAAATACGCCACTGTATCAAGTAATACTTTCGACAAAGTGGGCACCTTCAAATAACTACGATCAACATTAACAGACTAAAATTTTGTATGTATACGAAAAAATTAAGTATAGACTAAAAGCAGGAAATTCTTCTTATTGTTCGGTCCAAATTCTTTGTTCCTCGTGAATTCTATCGAAGAATTTGTGTGCTGTATGCTAAACGGCGTGACAAATATCTTGGCATTTGAAGGCGGTGCTCCAAGTTCCCTTTAAATGATGATAGCAAATGAGAGGCCGGCGGTATTGCCACATTTATTTTTTACACATCCATGTCTATTCCCTGTCACCTGATCGTGCTGTAGTTTGTCGGCTTAGCCATAGCCACACCCCTTTACCACTTGGCTACGTCGCGCCAGAGCTTGCGTTTTATTCGTTTAGCTGAAATGCCAAGATGTTTGTCACAGGCTTTAGATGGTTAACTTACTTTGAGGACAGAACGCAGACTGAAAGTGTTTGAAGATAAAATTCTGAGGCGAATATTCAGATTCAAGAGGGACGGGAATGGGGAATGACGGAATCTTCATAACTAGGAACTGCATACTTTACGCCGTTTACTTAATATTATTAGAGACATCCTGCCTTATGCAGAGTCGTTTTGACATATGATTAGCGTCATACTAAAAGTCTGATTACTGCAGGAGAGTTATGTTAGTCGAATTCTTTAGTATGGCACTAATCACGCGTCAAAACGACTCTGCATAAAGCTCATTAAGTCTAGGAGTCTCAAGTGGTCAGATCATGTAATCAGAATGGAAAAAAAACAAGGAATGGTTTCAGAATTTTAACTGAAAACCCAATATATAAAAAAAATAATTAGACCTAGGAGCAGATGGGAGGACAATATTACTCGTAAGATGGCTTTCGTAGAAATGGGGATAAAAAGTAGAAGCTGAATGTAGTTGGTTAAGGACAAAAGTCTATAAAGAACTGTGAACGCAGCACTGATTTTTTTTGAGTTCTACAGACCATACAATTAGTACCTATTTTATAACTTTTAATGAGGTTTGGCAACTTAAGGTTTTCTAGAAAACGCATATAGCATACGCAGCAATTGGTACAAGTGTCGGAGGGTTGGACGTAGGCTGTGAAGGTCTATATCTAACAGTATACGATAAACTGCGTACTTTGTTCACTTTCAAGAGTCCGTATCACTGCGAAATTAAAATACCGCTAATTTTACAGTAATTATGTGATATCTTCAAATAGATAAAAGATAATCGAAATATGGATCAAGACCTCCCTAGACGATGTTATTTTGCATGAAGTGCTGTTATCACGAGTCACCTAGTTGCTTTCCGTTTGCACTTATTTAGAAACGCGAAAATAAATGCCAATGTTCTAAATGACTGGAAATCGAAAGCAGATAAATGAGTCATGATAACGGTATCTCACGCAGAATAATATTGTCTAGGGAGGTCTTGTTCCACTTTTCGATTATCTTTTATCTATTTGAAGATATCACATAATTGCTATAAAATTAGCGGTATTTTAATTTCGCAGTGATGAGGCCTCTTAAAGTGTGTTCAAGTCTGCTGTTAATTTGCATGGTTAAAGTAGCCAAAATTCAGTTGCTTTATGAATATATAGCACACTGTGCTCTCGGTTACTTTAAACAAGTATTACTAAGTTAGTTACTCTTTGCTCATTTGACTGAGTAGCTGTCTAATTCAATCAAGGAAATTAGTCAGTTGAGTACGTATAGGCCATTAAGGAAGATAACTTTTGAATGCAATAAAGGAGATTCGAACTATCGATTAATGGATCAGTAGATTCATGCCTTAATATGATCGGCTATCAAGACAGTTTTCGTAATGCTCTACGGAAAATCATGTCATTCCTTGCTTCTCTACTAAAAAGGTATTAATGGGAATACTTCGATAAGAACTAGAGCTCTTCTATAAACCATTTTGGTTGAAACTTAGCGCACAGGTTCGTTTCATGTTGGCTCAAGAATTTCCGCACATTTGACCCAAAACCCATCATTTTTAAGAGGTTTAAATGGCCGAGTGAATTGCTTATATCAGTTACTAATAATCCACAAGGTTTCTTCAAAAAGGGTATTTTCTACAGAAATTTGATTATTAGAAATCAAGTTTTTCGCTTAATACTCACTTAGCAAACAATCTTAGTGTTGTGTCACAGTTTGGGCTCTATCATATTGTAGCTACCTGAACAGTCTACGACGTCCGACACTCGTAATAAGGTGTGGATGTCCCATTTCTTGTGGTTTGGTGACAGTTTCACCGTTCCTTTTCCATCTTTGGAAAACACTAACCATGGTAGCCCGCACTGAGAAAAATCCATTATCCAGATAGGGATATATTGTACAAATATATGGAATCCTTATGTCTACTACGAAAATCTGTACGGAGAATACTTTACCCATATGCCATACACGCGTTGACCTTTCCCCGCTTAGATGTTACATTGTGGCTTTGCAAAATGTCTGGTATCTAACAGTCTTCGGTATATTACATACGTATACGCAGGGCCGGATTTAGGAGGATGCAAATGTGCACGTGTACCCCCCCCCCTCGTTGTAAATATACACTACCTAAAGTCAGAAGCTAGCAGTGAGTTTTGCAAAATCAATAGTTTCAGTCAATTTTCTGAAGGTTGAAGGAAAAGAATTCACCGAGAGCAGATATTTAGCATTTTCAGGGCAATTCCTCATTCACACCACAGATGTCTAAAGACATTTAAGAAACTCAAATTTAATTCAAATATACTGGCTGTTATTTGGTGCACCCCTCTCAGAAAATCCTGGATCCGGCCCTGCGTATACGTATGTTACATACGCCAACTATGTGTTATATACGTACATCTGTATATGAGATCCTTACCGCCGTTCTTTCTTTCATATGGAAAGTATGTATAGATGGAACGCTTATAAAACATAGGTTTTCAGTTATACGCTTGTTGTAGGATGTTACATACGGTTATTCGTTAAGTCCAAAAAACTACAGGATTTACGCAAGTAACCTACGCTTTTATGTACGCCACATACATTTCGTCTCTGTGCGCGAATATCCGACAAGTCGTGCTGTTTCCGAGATGATCGTTTCCAGCCATCTGGCCATCACAATCTGGAGCCGATCAAATTCTGATATAATGCTGGTCTTTCTTATTCTACGCACAAGCAACACACTGATTGATCGAGTGAGAGCCCTGTTATCGTCCTGTTATACACCATGATCTTTACATCATCCAAACAACTTCGTTCAAAAAGTAGTGAGTGGTTGTGGTCTTGGACTCGTAACTAATAAAGTCTAAGAAAATGAATTTATTTTAATGGAAGTCTCATTTCATTTCATTATATTGCAGGTGTCTTCCTACACTAATCTTTAGAGATGAAGCATTTAGAGAAAAGAGAAATGGAAAAAGAGTGATCACTTATTAGGAAAACTTAAAATTACATGTTATTCAGAATAAAGTTAGGAATTTCTCTGAAAAGTTGTTGACTTTCATGTATCTTCTCGATGCACCACCACCAGTAAAATCACTAGAACGGTCGTTCTCAGTCTGAATTCTGAAATAGTCAGATTTTGAGTTTAGACTCTGTTGTCTAAATCTATTAAAAATCTTATTTGGATGTTAGTCTCGAACTACTACTGCCACATTTATTAGGTTCAACTGACAGCTGTCAAATGACGTTACGTTGAACCCGCTGCGGCTGATACACCTTGAGATTTGGGACGCCATCTCATGTGCAGCTTTCACTTACGTGATATTTTGTTGCAGCTTTCACTTACGTGATATTTTGTTGCAGCTTTCACTTATGTGATATTTTGTTGCAGCTTTCACTTATGTGATATTTTGTTGCAGCTTTCACTTATGTGATATTTTGTTGCAGCTTTCACTTATGTGATATTTTGTTGCAGCTTTCACTTATGTGATATTTTGTTGCAGCTTTCACTTATCTGATATTTTGTTGCAGCTTTCACTTATGTGATATTTTGTTGCAGCTTTCACTTATGTGATATTTTGTTGCAGCTTTCACTTATGTGATATTTTGTTGCAGCTTTCACTTATGTGATATTTTGTTGCAGCTTTCACTTACGTGATATTTTGTTGCAGCTTTCACTTATGTGATATTTTGTTGCAGCTTTCACTTATGTGATATTTTGTTGCAGCTTTCACTTACGTGATATTTTGTTGCAGCTTTCACTTATGTGATATTTTATTGCAGCTTTCACTTACGTAATGAGTTAGTCCCAAGGAGGATTGTTGCGTATAATTGAACAATCAATAATATGATATTTAATTATCACACATTCCTTCACACACGTTTAGTAAGGAGATCCATTTTATAGGTAGTTAGAATCCTACCTTTAGTCTAGGTATCTAACTAAACTGTCTGGGAACGGAAAAATTGATATTAAAATAGAAACGTAGAAGAAAAATAGCTGACCTCAAACAAGATAGAAGATCCATTCAATTAATAACCGAAGAAGTTGTATTAAAATACAAAACTTCGACAAAGTTAGTGCTTATTTATTATTTTTTGGTGGTGTCCTACAACTATTATCAGATAAGTCTGGCACGCTTGCCTCGCAAACGGGATGCTGGGAATCAGTGAGACAAGATGGCGGTACACTGAGAAAAAAAATTGTAGGTGGCGTACTTAAAAAGATAGGTTACACGCGTAATTCCCGTAGTTTTTGGACTTAACGTACAGCAGACGTATAACTGAAAACGCATTGTTATAATACTTTCTGTATAAGTGTTCCATCTATACGTACTTTCCGTATGAAACGATGTAGGCGGTCAGGATCTCACATACAAATGGACGTATATAACATATAGCTGACGAAGGTAACATAAGTATATGTATGTGATATACGGAAAACTGTTAGATCTCAGACATCCTGCAACGGCATGATGTAACATCTAAGGGCAGTGCTTATGTAGCATACGGATAACGAATACTCCATACTGATTTCTATAGTACGCAAGAGGAGACCGTATATTTGTACAATATACCGCTGTCCGGAGAACGGATTTTTCTCTGTGTACCCTTGCAGGTTTGCACCAACGTGGAGCAGTAGAGTGCCATTGGATTTGTGTTAGCTGAAAGGTTAAAACCAAAAAATGAAAAAAAAATGAAATCTTTAAGTTTAACGTCCCGCGTTTATGTCGGTTAGGCTAAAGGAGACGGTGAAGATGAGAAATGAGTGAAATGGCGGAATGAAGAAAGTGGGAGGAAACGGGAGAACCCCGAGAAAACCCACGAACACGGTGTTTGTCCACCACAAAGTCCACACGGCGCGAGCTGGAATCAAAGTTAAAGGTCGAAATTCACTGTCGGATGGTCGCGCAATATGGTGAAAGTTATTTGAGCCAGATACAAGTGTGTGAGTGAGCAGATAAATTCAAACGAAGTGTTGAGGATTCGTCACGCTCAGGACGCTCTGTCTGTGCACTCATGGAGATTAGCACTGCGAGAGTTGATACTGGAAAAGAGCCATATTTCACTTGCGTTAGACTCAAAACAACTCTCAGTGGTGATAATAGTTTTAGAACACCATCAAAAATAACCAAGAAGCACAAACTTTGTCGAAGTTTTGTACTTTTAAGGATTTTTCCCCTTTATTTATTGAATGAACCTTGTACTAAAACAGATAATAAAAAAAGCGTTAAAAAGCAGACACTAACAATAACAAACTGCTTAAGAGCACAATATAATCTATTACTATTACCAATATTTTTTTTTTGTAGTCGATCCAAGCCAAATACATTAATACCGGTACCGGTATATTATATATTAATGTATTCGGTTTAGTACGACTTCAAAAATTTTTATACAAGATAGTACCAAATTATTTTCTGCTTTGAAGCGCTTTGTTATCTGTTTCAGTGCATTTCTGCCTTTTTGAAGTCGGTTTATACTTTGTTAAATGTTATTTTACTGTAAAATCACTACGTATTTACTAAAAGAGTAATGCTACTAAATTTAAGCTGAATCGTCAGAAACGATTAAAGTAAGCGTACAGCAGAGTTGTGGTCGTTTGATAGCGAGTGAAAAAAAAATAATATAAAAAAGAATGAAACCATTGACTCCGTTTTTGAAAACAATTCCCAAGGAAGGCTATGACTGCGTGATATTTGGAAGGGGAAAAAAAGTGAAGAAAAAAAATAAAACTTTTGTTCTGCGTTAACTTTCATACTTCTTTTTTGTTTTATTTTATGAATCTAATTAAGCTCTCGCCTTTCTCTCTTTTGTGGCACCAAGGTAATTCATTCATTCATTTCTTCCTCATTGGTGATTCAGAAATACCCGGAGAGAATTCATCTTCTAGATGATTTATTTTCACTGTATGGTGTCTCAAACCAACGATAAAGAAAAGTGTGACTTGAAAAAAAACATCACACATTTTCCCAAAAAATAAAAAAAAGGTCAAAAATCACAAGAAAAACGTTTTACTATTATATTAAGCTTGAAGAAGAAAGATATAAAACCTAGTTCAAGTCAAACTTTTCTAATTTTTATTTTCATGAAGAAGTTAAACACACAAACAAACAAACGAAAAAAATGAGCATGAAGACACAGATTATTAAAGAAAACACATTAGAAAAAAAGAGCAAATAGAAAAATCTATATCTGCACTTCCTTTGTTTGTGTTCATTTTTTTTTCTCTTGGTGTTTTATGATCCTGATCGTTAGTGCAGATTTTTTGTTTGTTTTTTGAGGAAAAGCCAATGCGGCGAGAAATCTAATATTACGCACGAAAATCATTTTGGCTAATGTTAGTCTCACAAGCTGTTAGCAAAATTCACCTAAAATATTTTCACATTTTAAAACTTTTTAAAAAAATCTTCTCTTTATTTTTGGCCAACAGAAGAGTAAAAAAAAGTTTTTTTTAAAATAATATCATTACTTCAGTTAAATTAGCAGAATAATATCCTTTGAGTCGAAAAACTATACACATTCAAACCTCCCGTTACATAGACCTCGAAAATACGGACAGATTTAACGACACCCTCCCTTTTACTGACACTCTCACATATGGACACCAATCATGATATTCCACCTTCATATAGTTTAATAGCTTCTTTGTAACATATAAGAATTATTCTTAGTTACATATTTAGGACAGAAAATACTTCCTGTGTTTTGAAAATAAATCTGCCACACAGTACAGTAACTTAGATTTTAACCAAAGTATACTGTCCACAGAGTGCAACACTGCAGACAATCATTACAGACCTTTCCTCAAGAAAATTTTAAATCGTTATGATTGGAATGTTCTATTTACCTTTTCGGTATACGAGGCTTCTCGAAAAAGTATCTGACCTTGGTTGTCTTTAGGAAAGCTCATGGCGTGAATTGAGCAAATTTTGTGGCATGGAAGAGGGGTCCATGATGTCTTTATACTACAGATGGCGTTACTTTCATTTGAATCTTCTGTTGTAGAGGAATGGTTATGTTGGGTGCTCTTCTGTGGATTCGGAGCCGCTAAAATAGTAAAGACATGAGTATGCGGATAGGATGCGAGAAGAAGTCAGAATCAACTCTGTGGATACACGCGACCTCGCCAAGGAATGACAAGGCTCGTGAAGATCGCCAGGTGCACAGTAAAATCAAACTAACGTTGATTGTGTTCTTTGATTGCCGAGGCAATGTGATACATGAGTACGCACAGGAAGGGCGAACAAAGGACTTCTCTTCAGACATTTCCCTTTATCTACGTGATGCTCTTCGTCCAAAATGACTACATCTGTCGACTTCAAAGCTCCAAAGACTGAAGCAGGATAATGATTTCATTCATGCAGCTCATGTGGTTGCCCTTTTCAACACAGCAAAAGATTTCGATGTTTCATCAAGCTCCCTGTTCTCCGAGTAAAACCTCGTGAGACTTTTGCCTCTTCTCAAAAAATCAAAAGGTATGAGAAAGAAACTTGCTTCCTTACCCGAGTACAACGTGACGTCCTCTTGTAGCACTTCCCGATAAGAGATTCCAGGCTTGTTTCCAGCAGTAGATTGACTATTAAATTCGGTGCATGGAAGCAGGAGGGAATTAGTTTGACGGAGATTAGGACGAAGAAAACATCAGTTTTCCGGAACCATGGTTGGACACTTTTCCCACAGGCATCGTATAATAATAATGTTTTAGTGTTATTATCTTAGTCTTTCTTTCAGCATAGTACAAAGAGGTTGACAAATTATCACATATGCAGCATATTTTTCAGTGAACACACATATAAACACTTCACTAAGTAATACTTTTGTTACTTTGAAGAAGGGTATATTTCTTTCATCTACTGAGTGATTCGATAGTTGTGTACAGTATTTTAATATTAACATATATTTACTTTAGAACTAATGCATTTACTGTATACTGCATACAATTACTGCATGAGTCGTAAATAATTTAAATGTGCGTTATCTCTCTGTAACGGACATCTCTCATTTACGGATAAAGTATTCATGTCCCATGAGTGTCCGTTATTCAGAGGCTTCACTTTATATGAGTGTTCACATCATGACTTCGTTAACTTATTGTGAGTCATTGATGGTCTATGTATATATTATTTTGCAGGTTTGCTCCATCAGCATTGAAAATTACAGTTTGTGTATATGTTTTGATTTTTTTTATAACGTAATTCTCAGTTTTATATACGCCATTTTGTAATTCGCTTGTAATTTATATTCATTGTATTGCCCTTTGGAAACTAAATTAACCTTTTCACGTTTTCTATTTCATTCATTAAAAAAGTACGAGAAATTGAGTTTCTTACTTGTTCATTTGAGTTGCTTACAATGAATAAACCTACAGTCTACAGAGTGTTTAAAAGACGACTATCCAAAAGTAAAGCATTCTATTTTCCTTCTCTTTGCAGGTAAAGACATCGAACTTTACGGGTAGTCTGTCATAGTTTCAGCTAAGAGAACAATCCGACATTCTCAAGGACAATCAATAGATGGCACCATATAGTTTGAAGCAACGGGTTTTCATCGTTCAACAGTACTCTAAATGCACCAACAGCCTGATCATGGTATTGACTTTGTGCTATGTTGGTCTCTGTTTCACTCAACACTCCTTGCAGAATGCTCAGCGAAATGTTTCTGGGTTGTTCTGTCATTACATTTGTAGTATTGTTGGATGATTAAAATTCGTTTCTCCAAAGTGTATTTTGTCATCTATCTGATGACTGAGAATGCTAGACTATTTTCTTGGAGAGCAGAACTGAAATTCTGACATCTTGTACCGCTAACTGCGCAGTTTTGTGCCTTTACATGCAGCGAGAAGCGAAATATAAAGCTTTACTTTCTGATAATCATAGTTTTAAAACGCTGTATGTTCTTAGATGTAGGAAGCCCTTGCATAACTCGGTTCATCGGTTCCAAGAAATATTTCCATTTTGCACGGTTAATTCTCTCCTGTCAACTTTTACTTTCCACCGATGTTGTTTTGCCGTAAGTAGTGAAGCCCGTCATCACTTTGGACACCATTCCTCACGATACATCTAACACGCTGCCCACCTTAGGTACAATTGAATCAACTAACCACGCTCCCATAATTTATTTTGATTACCACCGCTTGCCCGCTTCGTTTTATTTCGTCTGACGTACTATATTCGATCACCTAACACACCGCTAACAACAGTCAGGCCTTCACACGCATCCTTAGTGTTATCACCTCACATCTTACGTGTTGTAAACTGCAAATGTTTCCTTCGTTTTGATTATATATATATATATATATATATATATATATATATATATATATATATATATATATATATATATATATATATATGACACCAAGATAAGACAAAAAGTATAGACCAACCTGGGTGCACAAATGCTTCCTTTCGGAGTTATAGGCTGCCGAAAACACGGAAAAAATGAACATTAAAGGTCCATAGCTTCAAAACCATGGGACCTACCGTAGTCGTGTCAACACTTCACTTATGAACTAGTAGTATGTACTCTATCCAAATATCCATGTTTCAGAATCCTGCGGTACTTCTGCAACAATTTATATATAGTACTTCAAATTATATGTCTGTAACCAAACTCCCTTTATAAAAGTCGTTGCGTGAGTACCTTAGTATTCTGAAACGTGTATTTTTGGATAGGGCATATATTAGTTCCTAAGTTAAGTCTTGACCCGACTACGGTAGATCCCATAGTTATGATGCTATAGACCTTTAAAATTCATTGTTTTCATGTTTTCAGCAGCCTATAACTTCGAAAGGAAGCATTTGTGCACCCAGGTTGGTCTATACTTTTTGCCTTATCTTGGTGTCAGGAATCACCTCCCAAACGTTGTCGGTGTTGTTTTGAAACACCCTATATAAAGTACTAGTCTTGTAATATGCGTTTTACAAGTCGTAAAATGTTGAAGTAGAAATATTAGAATAATAACAAAAGTCATTTCTAAATATATTAAGACCGATCATAGGCGGTGCCACAGTGGGTGCAGCTGCACCCACATTAACTTCCATTTTCAGATTTTTTTACAATAATCCTTTCTATTTTGTAGTCTTTCATAAGTTACTTGCTATTATACAGTGTTTTTCTATTTTTTTTATTTAGTAAAACTTAGGGTTATTTCCAAGATCTTAAGGCTCAATAATGTAGAGCGTTGTTCAACAATGTTAGGATGTGTTGGCAGAGCGTCTTCAGCGCACAGTGAGATGTAATTGCTAGTTGAGTTGTTACTGTATGTGCGTATGTCGGCACGTTAATTTGCCCTTTGCCCATAAAAGTTTTTATTGCATACTATGTTAATATTTTTTGCTGTTTTATCTCTTCCCACTCTGAACCCATATTACCAAAATCCTAGCGCCGCTCGTGAGACCGATACCTCTAATTGGTCATGACTTTATGGTGTATACCAATCATGACCAACCAGTCGGCCGAGAAGCTGTAAGAGGCATCCCGCAGTTGTCTGTATCTACTGTCTGTATCAATCATTGTGATTGTCTTATGATTCTCTCTAGCGAGCTGGTGAACAGATAAGCAACTACCATGAATGTTATTAAACGTCAAGTAACTCTCAAACCTAATAAGCTTGGACACCCCAGGTATATATATTTGTAAAATATTTGATTTTAATAAGTTTTCCATTAACCAGGAACGCGCACAGGATTTTTTCCGAAGAGTAGGCAAAAGACCGACATACAAGCGAAAACGCAAATATACTCACTTTGATGCATGTAATACGATTATTATTGACGATCATTGCCTAACTTTATTAACAACAATAAATAAATCAAATACTGTAGTGGGTAAGTAAGCAAATCTATTTTTTACATGTAGTCCAAAGAACATATCCCCTTTAAAAAATCGAGGAGGGGCAATTACCTCTCCTAGCCTCCTGCTGCGGGCGCCATGACATTACATTACAAGACTAGTAGTTTTAAGAAATAGATTCTTAGAAGCCATTTCTGAAAAGCAGATGCCATAACAATAAAAATGAAATTTGATATATAGACCTACATGATTTGGTTTTAAATTACACAGTTACTAATATAAAAAAAAATACAAGTTTACTTTAGTGTACAGGCTATCACTCAATTATAACAGCAATTAAAGGCAATATAAGTGAAGTTTTAGAAAGCAACAGTGTGTGTGTGTTTTTGTCCACATTCATAACTTGTAATTTGAGCACTGAAATACAAATTGTTCACTTTTCTAGATAGATCAAAATCTCTAATGATAAAGCCATTCATGCCAAAGTATGAGATAAATTTTTATCTCTGTAAACAATTTATTATTATTTGTCTTTAATGAATTTGAGCACATAAAAATTAAAGCTATTGGTAAGTAAAAATTAGAAATACTATCGTCAAAAAAATGCTAAGAGCCAGACTCGTATTTCTAGTCGCCGTAGGGACCTGTCGTTCAGGATGTTATATATAAGAAAGAACATATTTATTTTAAAAGAATAATTTACAACCTAATCTTCATTTTGTGCCATTAAAATAACTACATTTCTATTCACAAAAATTAAATACAAATTTTTTAATTGGCAATTAAAAATAAATCTAAACTCTCAAAAACATTTTTTTAAAAATGAATTATGTAGCATTCCTTTTGTACTTAAATATACATTTAGATGGATTGTTTCACAATAGGTTCCGGAATTGTGTGTGTTTCGTCTTGTAAAACATTTATTGCTGGCAGTTAGGAACATTATTTTAATTAGGGATTAAAGAAAGGGGAAGTTGAACGAAGTCGTCAATTGAAACGTGTAATTGAAATGATGGTGGGGGGCACACGGAGATTCTGTTGCTATTTGTTATACACTGTGAACATCAAAGAGAGATTGCCTGCTTAGTGGCAATTTTCTTTAGCGACAAGCGAGCCTTTACCATTCTGCAGACGGGAGAATTTCGTGTTGGAATTAAACCATTCTCATTTTATGCTCCGATAAAGCAATCACAGAAGCCGACTGATAGTTCAAAAAAAATATTTTTTTTTTCATTTCATCATAAAAGTTTTGGTATTCACAACATTGTTATTAGTGTTGTTAAAATAATTATTATAATATTCGTAATTCGAATAATAATTGGACTATGTATTATTTGAATAATAATTCGACTATTCTTTATTCAAATAATAAATAGTCTATTCGTTATCCGAAGAATAACTCGAATGTTCGTTATTCGAATTAAGTATATTCGTTAATTAAGTAATAATTTGAATAGTTTTTTTTAGTTGCAATTCGAATATTCGTTTTAAATGTTTGAACAATTATTCGTTATTCGAAAAACTAAGCTTTATCCAAATAATTACTCGAAATTCGAGCTTAACATATAATCAAATAACAAAATACTCGAATTTTAACAACATTGTTATTTGTTATTACGTAAATAATTTCAATGTTCTTTTCTCGTTGAAGAATTGGTTAATTAAAGTTAAGCCTAATCTTTATCATAAAGCAAAGTGTCCACTCTCAGCACCGAGGCTATATGAAGCGTGGCTCTACCGTTTAAGGTGAAATTCAAACATCTTAAAACGTTAAAAAAATTTTAGGGCTAGGAGGGAATCGAACTGAGGATCCCCTGTACCAATGGCGCGCGTACTAAGAAAACTGGCCTGCGGCGAAGGCTCTTGGAAAAGTAGACTAACAATAACAGCTTTGTAGTGGTGTTACTAATTGTATCATTGGCCCACTGGCGCAAAGGAGATTTCTTTTCTGTGTTGGTTAAATATTCTGCTTATCACACTTTATATTTACTGACAATATAGGACGGTAGTGAGGAGCACGTGCGGAATAACAGAAGAGTTCACAGTTAAAGCGGGACTTTAGCAAGGATCGAGCCCGTATATTTTTGCAGGTGTGCTGGGTAAGCTTACGAAGATATTCGAGAGTTAGCGCCTCAGAGTATGCTATTTGCAGACGACGTCATGCTCGTGAGTGAGACCAAGGCAATATGAGTACTGCAAGAGAAATTGGATACCTGGAGAGGAAAGGGCTGAGAATTAGTAAAATTAAGACAGAATATTTACATTGTCCATTCAGCAGAAATTCAATCGAAAATACACGACTGGACGAAGAAGAAGTGGTAATGATGAAGAAATTCAAGTACTTGGGATTAATACTACAAGAAAATGCAGGAATAGAGGAAGATGTAAACAACAGGAGTACTAGCGGTTGGAAAAATGTGGAGAGACGTAGAGAGACTGTAGACGTAAAGCGACTGTAGAATACCTATAGGCCATAAAGAAAAGGCTAACAAAAACAGTAGTGCGATCTGTCATATTATAGAGAGCGGAATGCTGGATGATGAAGAGAACGGAACGAAAGTTGCATGTTGCAGATACGAAGATCCTGTGCTGGATGTATGGAGTGACGTGGAAGAAGAGAATTATTTAAGAATGAAGTGATTTGAAAATCAGTAAAAGTGAGACCAGTAGTAGAAAAATGGCAAAAAAATATACTTCGATGTTTTGGACCTGTAAGAAGATCTTCGGAATAGCTAATCTTCGAATGGATGCTATAGAGCTGAATGGGGGAAACGAGTGCGAGGGCAATCAAAGAAGAAGTGGAAAGATTGGAGAAATTGTATGAAGAATGATATGGTGCAGTATGGTGTTATAGTGAAGATGAGATGAAATCTTTCAGTTCAACTTCCCACGATTATGCCCGTTAGGCTAAGCGAGATGGATGATTAAGGTAAATGAATCATGCTGGAAGGATTGGCGGAATGAGGGTCTGGGAGAAAACGGGAACACATCGAGAAAATCCTGAGACATGATGTTGTCCACTACAAACATACTTTGTCACGGATCGAACCAGGGATCCCACGCACTAACAAGATAGAAACAGATGGAGAACAGCGATCCAAAAAGCTGACGTTAACTGACGTGAAAAAAGGTTAACAAGAAGAAGAACCCCCTGATAACTCACTGAAAGAGATGGCGCACATCAAGACTCAAACTTAGATTTGATTCTTAGTAATATTCTCTTAACATTAACATGCCAATGATGGCATAGATGATGGGTCACCTAAGTCACTTCGGTGACGACTTGTATCCGTGTCATCCGGGTTTGGGTCTCGTTCCTCAGACACGGTGATTTAAACAGATCCGAAGAGACCTGATGACCAAAAAGCAGTCAATATACCAATACTACAGCATTACTGCAGAATTTTATAGCACAGCAATGACGTTCACTACTTGAGCTCGAACATTCATGAGTTTTATTTTCTGTGTGACATTTCTTAACAAGGTGTCGTGTCTCGACTGTTTCAAATATACACGTGATTTCATGTGTACTTGTTTTCCCATACTAAGAAATAATGCAGTGGTCAAAAATAAAAGACTATTTGGGCTTAGCAGCATCTTTTATATTCTACACAAGTTTTATAAGCTCGTTCGATGAAATTTTAGCGATCCTTAATGAGAAAAACACAGAACATTATTTTTTTCCTGTGGTTTTCGGGCGTTATATTCTGATAAACTTTGTAGATTATCTTTCATTGTAATTCTTTGACAACACAGATGCACACAAAAGAGGAAAAAATGTAGATTTGATGAGAAGGAAAAAGAGAAAGAGACAAGAGGAAGAAGTATCGTGTTTATTGTAATTACACTAGTAGCCACATAATATTCTCCACGTGAACGATAATCTTTAGTTCTCCCTGGGTCACACGTCTCTCCGGTCACCAAGTCAGATTAGGTCACGGATCTGAATCCTTCCGAGAAAGATATGGAGTGGGTCAGTGGGTCAAGATTTGTGAGTGAGTCGTGGGTCAACAGGATGTGACACACTGCGATTCACCGTGATCCATCATGATCCTCTGACCCACCAACTCACTGTGCTCAGTACATTGTAGACAACATCTTCTGAACACTGGTGAGTTAATCAATGTTTTACTTTCAAGGCCTTCATTTTTCTTCCTTTTTCATTTGTTTTGTATTTTACCTGAGATAAGGATATCTAACAAGGGAAAAGCAGACTTTGGTAAATGAACTACGGGGCAATCTTTCGCGAGGTAGTAGTGCACATTTAAATTGTTAATATTACAAACTGAAAGAGGGCAATAGCCTGAAATAGTGGAGAAAAAGCGTCTTAAAGTTTTCGACTCGCCATATATATGATACGACGAGTTAAGTTACGAAGTGACGGCGTGGCAGAGTGAAGAGCACCTACTTGTCACGTGCAAAAGGTCCTGGGTTCGATTCCCGCTCAAGTCATTTTTTGTGTTTTTCAATTTAACTAATGAAGTAACCATTTGTAACTAGAAGTAAAATATTAATTCACCATATGTTTATAATGCATAAAACAATAGCAATGTTCAAATCAGTTGTAAAACCTTGCAATGTTCCATGTTAACTAGCAACAAAATGTAAACTATTCCGTAAATATATTGATATCACGAGTTATATTATAGTTACCACAGTCGTTGGTAAAAATGTTCTTGACGCATTGTGTCTAAATCTGTGGACAGTGTGCGAACTACAAGGGGGATAAGGGAGAAATCCCCTTTGGTAATCCTGGATGTATGCTATAACCAGTGGTGTCACTTTACACTTTCTCTTGTTCCTTTACGTTGACTTACTTCACCTTAACGTTCACTTTTAAATTTCATCCTATTTTCCACTGAAAAGTATCTGTAATTGAACAAGGAAATAATTATACGTGATAATAAAATGGAAATTCATCGTAACTTGGCCCACGACAAACACTTTACCATTTTATATCGTAAAGGTCAGATCCACCGGTATTATAACAAAGAGGCGCTTGAGCAATTGACCGTACAAATTCAAACTCCGATAAGTGATAATTTCACAGCCTTGTTTTATTACAAGTGTAGACTTTTTAGTCAGTGGAGAGGAGGGCATGAATCGTGGGTCACGGTGTGTGGTGGGTCCAGTGGGTCGTAGTTCATGGTGGGTGGTGAGTCAGTAGGTCATCGATCCACGCCCAGGTCAAGGGTCGCAAAATTTATAAAAACAGGCTTTTAGAAACGGATACACACTTTATGAAAGGATAGTGTCCTATTATTATTTTTTTATTATTCTCTTTTTGCATAGTGAGTAAGCGTAAGTATTTCTCATGTACTGATGATTATAGTCAATATTTGCCCATTATAATGCTTACACAGCGCAATAACATCGCGTTTTGCTTCCTTCTTTTTTTAAAAAAAAACATTTCCGTCTTGAAATGCTCTCCTGTCAAAATTGAACTTCAGACATGTACAGCTCCGACATTAAGCTGATTCACCTCGTAAATTCCTTCGCTTGTTACTGAAAACTAACCTCAATCTCTGCGGAAGGTTTCCACACCAAAGGAACCAACAACCCTTCAAATGATCATGCAGGGCAAAAGTTTGGGGTCAACGAAGAACCCACGAAAGGGAGCTAATTCTCATTCTGCACAGATCACGTCGTTTATCTTCCTCGGTTTGTAAGCACGAGAGTGACTCAACTTCCACCAATGTAAAAGGAAATATCCAGAAACTTCCAGAACAAGTAAATTTGCACTTCTCTGAGATTAAAAAAAAATAGAGATTTTCTTTCTTGATTAAGTTTAGTTTTGTCTGCATAAAACTCTATTATTAGCTTCAATCTAAATCTTCCTTCTGTATCATCCTTTGCACTCAATCAAGGCAATTTTGTATGAATACAAATGATGAACTGAGAAGGAAGTGATTTATAAGCAATCATAATTTATGAACCACAGGTATGCTGTAGTACTCTTAATATGGTTCACTTTTTTTGTTTCAGTAGATGATTGCAACAGGTTTGAAAACAAAGCACAAAATATTGCACATAAATTTTCATTATCAGGAAAGAAGGTCGTGCAGCGAAACTGATAGTCAGCAATATCATTATTATCATCATCATACATGCCCTACCAAAACTGTCAGATTATTCGATATATATGGCTCTAACATGCTCGTTTAGTTTCTAGCGTGCAGCCTTTGATGCACGTGGTTCCGGGTTCGATGCCCGATGAGAGTGATTCCACTCTATATGTTAAACTATACGTTCACGTTTCATATAGTCTCGATAATGAAATGGGATGCTAATCTAGAACAAACAACTACCCTTGCTGTAATTCAGAAACTTCAGTGTTCTACGATCTCCAGTAAATTTTTGTCTTGATGTAAGAAATGTAATTCTGATTACTGTCCACATTACAATCTTCATTTTACTTCAACACCATCTTTCTCTACTCCTGAGAGTGGATTTTCGCTTTAAATAGTGTCCTAGCAATATAATTTCCCTGTTACCTGCAACCCTAGTCTTCTTCCTAATTTTTTCAATTTTCTCGTATTGCTTTACTGTTATATACATATTTTTTCATCCGTTTTCTCGCTATTCGCATTTTCAAGATATTTGTCGGAATCATGTTACCGCAACACACACATATATATATGCAAACAAAAGTTACAGAGGCTTGAACAATACTTTTTCACCGGCCTGTGTGTGTTACTATACATACATAATGCGTTCCGAGTAGTAACGGTGAACTCGACAAAAGGCTTATTTCCTGAAGCACTCTGAATGGTTAAAACAATCGCCTATTTATTTTGATACAGTATTTTCTATGGGAAAGAAGAACGACTTACAAAAAATATACATATAGGCACGAGAACTGTCTCCCATAAAGTAGTTCGGCATTATAACGTTCAAATGTAATTTCCGAAACATTCAGACTGCATGTTAACTTTTGTTGAGTTTATCCGTATTATTGCATACTGTCCTTTTTAAAATGAAAGGTGATCAGAAAGTAAGATTACAAAGCCTGCAGTGAAACATGTGTAACTTATATTATTTCATATAACCAATACAAAGTAAGATTACAAAGCCTGCAGTGAAACATGTGTAACTTATATTATTTCATATAACCAATACAAAGTAAGATTACAAAGCCTGCAATGAAACATGTGTAACTTATATTATTTCATATAACCAATACAAAGTAAGATTACAAAGCCAGCAGTGAAACATGGGTAACTTATATTATTTCATATAACCAATACAATCAACAGATAGTACATACATTAGGTTATTTTTCGACATAGTCTCCATATCGGTTGCGACACTTGTCGCATCGCGGGATGAGTTTGAGGATTGTCTCCTGATAAAAAAAATCCTGTCTTTGCGTGTTCAGCCACTTTGCCACGAAGTGTTTCATTTCTAGTCTGAAGCAAACCGACGGTCTCCTAGGTGCTTCTTCAAGTGAAAAAAAAAAAAAGTGAAAGTCGTTTGGAGCGAGGTCCGGGCTGGATCGTCCACTGCGCTCCTCGTCGGTGACGTTTTATCTACCAGCCGCAAACTTTCGACACCATTCTGCGACATGCTCACGAGGCAATACAGTCTCTCCCTAAACCTCTACCAGCTTAAGGTGAATTTCATTCGCGGCTACATGTTTCGCCCACAGAAATTGAATAACTGAGCCCAGTTTTCCAAACAAGTCGCAATTTGTGTTTACCTGTAAGTAGGGTGTAGTTTGTGGGTGGCTGAAACTCTGCACAGTTGCCAACTCCATGTATTACAATTACCGCACACTCCTTATTCCTCTTTAACACACAAAACTCCAGAAATATCGGCCTTTTACCTTAGTTTCTGTTCCTCCCTCGTGTGATAAGAAACATATATCCTTTGTTTATCTTGTTACAGTAAAAATGATCATAGTAATATTATTAACGAAATAATAATCGAAAGTAGGTCGCGTGTACTATCAATTTTTTTTTTTTATCTTCTTAATTGATTATTCGTTTTTGAAAGAACTACTACATTCAGTTTGATCTCGGTCACTTTTCTTTCCATATAAATATTTCCTTCAACTCCTAGGTTTGACTTCGCTACTTACAACATAAAATATGCATCACCTTTGTGATAACACTGGCCATAAAGCACTTCTAAAAGATGAATTCAGTGATCCATCTAGTCCAAACTCGTCTCAAATAAATTCATGCCTACGTTCTCGCAGATGACCTACTGTAGTTGAGAATGGAGCAAGAAAAAAATCAAAATAGCAAAGAAAAGGGATAAAGAAAAAAAAAACATCATAAATTCATAACTGTGTACATAAGGCTTAAGCTTCTGTTTATATATATATATATATAGGAGGGTGCACTAAAGAAAGGTAGCGAAGTAGCCAGTTCTCGAGTAATACACGAGATGATATGTAATCATACGAGACTCCTGGGAAAAATTGTCGGAATTGAGGATGGGGAACAGCTGCAACATGGTGAAAAGGTACGCAAACATCTTCTGTTTTTCTGTTTTTTCTTCGTTCGCTTCAAAGAAGAAATGACCAGCCTTCGCTGAATTACATAGTAGGCTATTTCCTCTTGAAACTTTCATGACGAGGGAGTCCTTGCAAGCATATCGCTCCATGTTATCTTTAGAATTCCTTCCAGAGATTGAAGCCAGAGAGATTCTTTCTTTTGGGAACAAGTTAGATAGACTCCAATTTGGAATATAGTAATACTTAATAAACACCAACAAGTGTGAGTATTTAAGATGATGATGTTAAGAAGTATAATAGTCCTGGGATACTGGCTGTACTTACGGCAATAAAAGAAATGTTGTTATGAATTATAATAATAACTGTAAAATAATGTTAAAGCAATGTTTTAATAAAACGCAATGAAAAGAAGAAAATATTTTTTGTGTGATAGTTCAGTGTTATTGTCTTACTAACAACACTTTAGAACAGACATTTAAAAGGAGCCAATATCTTTTTTAGTGGTGTGAAATGAAGAAACGAGACACAGCATTGGGAACTCTTCTTAAAGTTGACAGATAAGGTTCTTACGGGAATTAGGGAAGTAGTTCGCTCGCGCCCAAAAGCATATAAGGAATGAAATTTCTGTAACTCATTTATTTATTTGCCATCAACACAACAAGTATAAGTCAATTATATTGTTGGTGCACTACAAAATAAATTTACAATAGTTTTTTTTTTTTTAAAAAAAAAACATATAGTTCATATTACAGATGTCAATTTCTTTGTGTTCGATACATATTTTGTTATATGAAGAGCATATTCTCCAGATTAGTGACGTCAATAATACGTTGGTCCTTGCTTTCCTGCAATAGAACAGGCCAGAGTTATCAGCACAAGTTTTGAGTGTCGAGACACGAAAGTTTAGTGTCGATATCAGATCTGTACAATTAAACTTGTTTTGTATTATTTTATGGAGAAAAGTCAGATCTATCACGTTTCGCCATTGTTCAAGTGTAGGTATAGAGAAGTTGTCTATTAATGTTAGATAGTTTTCATAAGATGGATAGATTCCAGTTCTCTTATATACCAAGTATTTGTTAAATTTAGATCGGACCTTTTCCCAGCTGGTGTCGGTATTGCTGTTGTGATGGGTTCCAGATCACAGCAGCATATTCCAGTTTTGATCGGACATAGGAATAATACATTGTTATTAGTATGGTAATATATTTAAATTCCTATCTAGTTCTAATTATAAACCCTAACATCTTGAGAGATTCATTAACTATGTTCACTATATGGTTATTAAATGTTAGTTTCGTATCAAAAGTAACTCCCCCATCTTAGACTGAATTTAATCTATTTAGTAAGATCTGATTAACTGAATAATTAAACTCTTATTTGATTTTTTGTTTCTAGTAAATGACAAAATGTTACATTTGTTTATATTTACATAAGTTTATTAAGAGAACACTAGTTAGCAATATTTTCCATGTCATGTTGTAAATTGAGAGATATTCAAGTTTTAATAAACATTAAAACTGCTAATACTCAAAGCTATATTAAGGTATTTTTTTTATTAAGAATCTTGATTTACCAAAAACTTCTTTATATAATATTCTGTATCTTTCCGTGTGTCCGTTCGGGATACGCAAAATATCAAGAACTACTTGATAGATCCCGTCAACATTGGCCAAGATGTAGAGAATAAAAGAAAAAAATAGAAACAGAATTCATTGATGAACGTTATTCATCCAGTTCATCCCAAGATATGGACAATTAAAAAAAAAAACGGTTCTGCATGTACTCCTTTGGCAGTGATTATGGAAATCATTCTTGCTTAGTAGACCATCCGCAATTCTGTTCAGATTAGCGGATTTGTATAATGCCCAGGATACAAAATACTGTTCTGTCCGTGAAATACAACGCTAAAATGAAACTAAATGAGTTCCTCCTCGACAAATCTAAAAACTTAAATGTTTTCTATTTTCAAATATTTATTCATTTTAAAGAATACTTCATTTTAACATGAGGTGAAATGCTACATTTAAACAATATAATTTAGCTTCTTAAGGACTTTGATTTACGGATAACAAAACCAAACTTCCTTACGTGGTGTACACTGGGACACTGCTAGTTGTTTAGTATGGAAAGATGAATAAAGCATAAAATTGCATTTGACATATTCAAGACTTTTTTTTTTTTTAATCTTGATTAAGAAATAATATGATTCCGGAGATCGAACGCGTGAATATTCGAGCTAGAGTAGTGATCATTGATCCATTATAAAACCCTGAAACTGAAATACGAGGGTCATCCAGAAAATAAAGATCGTTTAGTTATACAAAATGATAAACACAATATGTATAGGGAAAAAAAACTATTGCCACATAACTGAAGCTTCCTTCACTTCTCTTCATCTAATCACCACCTTCATATACTCTTCCAACACCAATTCATTAAGCCAGATAGTTACTGCATTCTTCAACAATTCATCACTTCCAAAACGTTTATTGCCAAGAAACTCTTCCAGCTTAAGGAAAAGATGGAAATCTCATTGACGATTTGCGTTAATGGCATTGCCTTTTGGCATAATATCCACCAAAAGAACATCTTTAAGATCCCTAAAGACGGTTGCCGTAACCTTTGATGTTGAGAGAGTCTGTTTAATTTTTTTGAGGAGGTGAAGGGGATGATGGCATTCAAGTGATTGGAGCTTACTCTCTGAGGTGATGTGAGATATCTAGGTCTCATCACCAGTCACAATTCGATGAAGAAAAGCATCTCCATTTGTGTGATATCGTGTCAAGAATGTGATGATAGTAACCATCTAACTTCATGAACTGGTGGGAGAAGAGTACAGCATAGGAATTCTAAAGCTCGTGAACAGATACAACAAGTGTTTAAATGACGGTGGTGATTATGTAGAGAAGAAATAAGGGAAGCTTTAGGTATGTAAGGCAATTACTTTTTTCTTTCAATAAATATTGTGTTTTTCATTTTGTATAACTAAACGGTCTTTCTTTTCGAAATGACCTTCGTACAATTTTGGCTGTTTCAGAGTCATACGGTCTGCTTTTGGGTCACCGAATATGTCCAACATTACTGAATGTGAGAAAGCAAGACCTTAACAAAACTCGTGACTCAAATACAAAGGTATTATCACTGACGGGCAATTTACTTATGATGTCCACGAAATGAGAAATATATCATCCGAGAGTCGATACGAGACGATTTGAGACGAAACAAGAAAATTGATAAGTTGATAATCGAGAAGAGATGAAAAATTTCACTATTCTTGTGGACAACGTTAGTTCTCAACATTTGCAGAAAAGTTTTACATGATTCATAGTAAAAAAAAAAAAAAAGTCTATAAATCGGAAAAGTAATTATATTAACACAATGAAAAGCATTTATCAAGGTTTAAAGATATTCAAGTCATTACATCATATAAATAATAATTAAATATGGAAAATATGGTAGAAATGTTCTTATATAATACTATTCGTGAACCTCTCGTATGTGAAACAATTCTGGTAACTTCTAGATGAAATGGAAAAAGTCAGGGCATATATTTTGTACATAAATTTAGACGAGACGAGACGAGACGAGAAAATCGAGACGAGACAAGAAAATCTAATTTCTTGTCTCGTGGGCACCATTATTAATAATTATATAAATTTATTGCTGACGTAGGTACTCCTAATCTTTATCATAAGTATTCTTTATTTTGAACAACAATTCGATATCCGACGTTTAGTGATGTTATTTTATCAAAAGGTTAGATATCCTCATAAGTTTTTTCTATATAATGTATATATTCAAATGAAGTTTACATACATCACTCCAAATGTATTTAATTTCATGTCAGCTACGTAGCGCCAAACGAAAATCATAAGGTTGAAAGAAATGTATAACATGCATTTGCTCTCAAGAGATGTAATATTTGCATGCGCACAGCCAGAATATACAAAAACATTAATCTTAATAAGCAAAAGAACAACACACGAAAATGCCTTGCATGTTATATTTCTGTATAAACCATGTACTCTTGTACGGATATTAAATAAATGCCTCATTTTTCAGTGTAGACATTTCTGTATTCCTTTTTTTTCCCTCTATATTCTTTCCCCTTAAGATTCTATTTTTCTGTAGACATCAAAGATTAAACATTTTCTTTTTTCTTTCTAAGAGGCCTAATCACTGCGAAATTAAAATACCGCTGATTTTATAAAAAAAAATATGTGATATCTTCAAATAGATAAAAAAAATATTCGAAATGTGGAACAAGAGCACCCTATACAATATAATTTTGCACGAGGCACCGTTATCATGAGTTACCTAGTAGTTTTCCGTTTGCAGCCATTTAGAAACGCGAAAACAAATGCCGATTTTCTAAATGGCTAGATATCGAAAGCAGATAAGTGAGTCGTGATAATAGTATCTCTTGTAACATAACATTGTTTAGGGCTCTCTTGTTCCACATTTCGATTATTTTTTTATCTATTTGAAGATAACACATAATTACTGTAAAATTAGCGGTATTTAAAATTCGCCGTGATGGAGCCTCTTAAAAATTTTGGTCTACCAATGAAAAATTCTTTATACATTTACCTTGCCTGCCTCTGTGTGTGTGTTTGTCAGATGGAGAGACAAAAATTTCAATAATTCCTTGACGGATCACCAAAAGCTTTGATTAGGATAAAAGCTCAACAATCGAATTTGTTCACGGAGGAAAAACGAAGTGAAATCTTTCAATTTAATGCCCTACGATATGCCTGTTAGGTTAAGGGAGATTATTAAGCCAGTGAATGATCATGAAAGAATTGGTGGAATGAGAATGTGGTAGAGAAGAGGAAAACCCCGCGAAAACCCATGGACACTATTTCGTCCACCACAAACTTACTCGGCCGAGGATTGAACAGGGACTCCACGCACCAGAAGTAAGCGCTCTACCACTGAGCCACCGTGCCTCTCATTGATGGAGGAAGTGTTCAAACAAGAAATGGTAGAAATTAACTATTTCCGATTTTAACATTGATCACTATAGAACAAAACCGGTAATATATAGCGAAAACCGGTTTCCTGCAATTGATTAGGCGTTCCAAGAACACATTTAATCTCCATCCAATTTTGTATTAAAACAGGAAGTCATAGAAATCCACTACGTAGAGCACAGACGCCGAAAGATAACGAGAAGCGATCTTTCTGGAACTGATTTAGCAGTTTAACAGGAGGTGTACCATCTCTTAACTCTGTATTGAAACAGTACTGGAAGTTACCGAAATCAACCACTTCCGGTTTTAACATTAATTGTTACAGAGTAAAAGCTGTAATAGAGATACTGAGAAGGGTTTTCTGCGATCAATTAAGCGTTCCAAAATATATATTCTATCTCCACTTTAATATCTCTACTAAAACCGGAAATGATAGAAATCTACTACCACTTCCGACTTCAACATTAATTGGAAAAATACCACGACATCCAAACCAAACTCTGTCACGTGGTGTAGATGTCACACTGTTATTTGTTCTCTTAAAGTACTCTTATTCGTGGAATTTTAAGAGAGTATTACTTTGAATTGCGAGGAAAACTACTCTGGAAAAATTAACTCAAAACTTTTATAACATTAGAATTCATGTACAAGCTTAAGTATTGTATTTACTACCTGCAGAACTATGGTAACGTAATTGAAAATCATCTATGTACCAATGAGACCCGATCTCTGTAAAGTGGGTACTTGGATAAACTTAAAGACCAGGAAGTGGTGCTTAATTCGCACCCTTTGTAGGTGCCTCAGTCGAAATAATGTAAAGTCTTACCTCTGCCGAGCCGTTCGGGTTCCTATAGCCTGTTTCAAATGAAGGGGGAGGATTTTAGCTTTAAATTTATGAACTATCTTTAGCTTACTCCTTCCTATCAAGGGTGTATAGGTTCCGCACCTCCTTATATCAGATAAATAATATGACGTATGTAAATATTTATATATATAATACAATAGAATTATAGAGACTTTGATGTACTGGTTGATTCCTCGTTCGATCCTTGGTTGCATCACATCACAGATTTACATTTATTATACTGAAAAATTAAAAAAAAAGTAAATGAAAGCCACAAAAAATCGTAGGTAATCGCAACATGAGAAAGCAATCTGCCTAGTCACTTCTTACTGATATGGTTTTGCATTTGTGACAAAGACAGAAGGGAAAATATCACAAATATGACAGTTTTTAGACGTATTTGTAAGGGTTATTTGTTGTTCGCAACTTCTCGTTGTTATCGTTTAAACGAAGAGTTTAGCTTCTTATCCATAATTATTAAATTATGTAAGATTAGGGATGACATTAACCACTAGTTTACACATAAATTAGGCTTACATGTGTAACATATGTTAATTAGCTGTATGTCAATTACTGTAATGAATTTGGAGGGTTGTGACAGTAATATCATTTTATTCACCCCGCAGTAAGATTTTTGGGGAAGAAGAAGAGTTTTCTTCCAAAAATATTAAGTGAGGAACTCCTCCCTCACCTCCCAGGGCTTGGTTTCTCTGTGTAAAACCTCTTATACAGCGTGCATATCACTTAAAAGGCATATCATGGGGCATTCATTCAAATACATTCTCACACACCGGGCATCATAAGTAGCTTTTCTTTACACCAACACTTGTATTCAATACTATGCTTCGAAGATGAGAGTGATAAAGGAAATAAAGTGTTATCCTGCATTCAGAACACTTTTTAGACTTCCAAGCTATGCTATGCATAAGTGTTGGAAGTATTATAAAGCGGCTTTGTCTGTTCATCCATCTGTCTACAGGTATCAGAGGAAAAACGCTAAGGGATATCAAGATGTGATCTTTTAGCAATGGATTCAGAATCCCATGGATAGGTTCCATTTCTTAACGTTCTATTCTAAACCGGAAGATGTTCGAATTAGTCATTTCCGGTTTCAACGTTTATCACCATAAACAAAAACGGGAATAGATAGCGAGAAGCGGTATTTTGTAAACAATTCAGGTCTCAACGAAATGGAGAGATATGGAGAGGTTCTATTTCTTCACCGAGTATGATGTCTATCTCGCACACTATCAAAACAGGAAGTGGTTCAAATTTAATATTGAATCCGGTTTCAATATGGATTTCCACAGAGCAAAAACGATAAAAGATATCGAGATATGGTTTATTGCAAATGATTCAGCGTCTCAAGAATAGGTTCCATGTTCTCGGTAACCCTCTATTCAAACCAGAAGTGGTTAAAATAAACCATTTTCAGTTTCAGCATTTATCATCATAGAACAAAATTGTATCAGACAGCGATACGTTGTTTTCTGCAAACGGTTCAGGCGTTCAAGAGAATATACAATAACAACCCGCAACCCTCTACCAAAACCGGAAGTGGTTAAAATTTGCTAGTACTTCCGGTTTCAATACTTATTTCCACACAAGAAAAACGGTAAGAGATATGGAGATACAGTTTTTTTAATGGATACAGATTCCCAAAAGTAGGTTAATTATCTTGTTCTTTAACATCTATATAAACCGGGAGTGGTTCAAATTAACGATTTCATTTTCCAACTGTTATCACCATAAATGAAAAGTGGTAAGATATAGCAAGTAATGAGTTTCTGATATGGATAGAGCGTCCGGGGAAGAGGTTCTATTTCTTCACTCAGTAGTTATAACTATACTACTTGATGTTTGAGTATTGAATTCATATGGTTTGGAGGTCTACTGTAGTTTGACACTGTGGAATGAAACTCATTTGTTTAGCAACTGGTTTCAAATAAAACACATTTCATCATTGAGATGTCTTGATTTTTTAAAAAATCTGTTCACTTATTATAATGTACTTCGCTGAAGATACATACCCATGACCGTTGTTTTAGATTAACATGAATGAAGTTAGTATCATGAAACTGGGTCGAACAGTAATAATTAAACAACTTTTTAAGTTGAGGGTAACCTATGCGGTTAGTCTCGTGATGTTCAGGCACGAACTAAATGTCGTCCTCGAGAAAGAGCAGTTCAGCTGCAAAAAAGTTTGATTTTGGGATTTTTGTTACCCTCATATTCACATGGAAGCGAATTAGTTGCAAATTCACTGCCAGTATAATGATGATGTAAAAAACAAATTAATGTCACTTGCTTGGAGAATGTGAAAATTATATTACAATGAAAATTTGAAAAGTTAAAGCTAGAATTAGCGTCGTTATGTCAGTCCTTCAGCTTATTTTGTGTGCAAATGAATGATTTTTTGGTTTGCAAATGTATTTGATGCCCTAGAAAGTTCTAAATGTTCAGTTCTCAGCCCAACACAAAAGAATTATTTAAAAAATGATTTTAAAACATGTATCAAGTATTTGCTTATGCCACTTCAATTATATACAGGTTGATTATAACCGGTTGCAATAATCTATATATATAAAAGAGAACGTACAAAACCTTTGTTCCCTCATCACGCTAATACGGCTGAACCAATTTCTTTTATTTTTGGGGGGTTATTAGGATTTGGACCCTAGATGGTTTTTATCATATCACTTTAATTTTTAATTACCAGTGTCTTGAGATAATTGACCATTCAAGTGTCCATACGTACAAATCCTTTGTTATTAGTTCATCATAGGTAAAAATAAACGTATTTATATGCAACCCGCATGACCGTGTCACTCGGCGGGTTAACATAAATGACAGGCGTTTTAATGTTAACATTTACTGCAATTTGAAAGCGAAAAAGTAAAAATTATCTAAGTAACAAAGTTTATTGCGTTCCGGGGTGACCGCAGCGAAGCGGGTCACTCGGCGGGTTAACATAAATGACAGGCGCTATAATGTTAACATTTACTGCAATTTGAAAGCGAAAAAGTAAAAATTATCTAAGTAACAAAGTTTATTGCGTTCCGGGGTGACCGCAGCGAAGCGGGGTGAACGCTGCTAGTTAAACTATAATTGTTTAGTTCTTGTATACATCGTATCCTGAATCCAAATTATTGATGTCTGCCTTCGCTCTTGTTCTCCAATTTTTAGACTTTCAAGAAGCCTTTTACTTAACAGAGAAAAAATACTACCTATGCACCTAAGTGGCCTTCTTTGTTACCTAAGTGGCCTTACTAGCTAGCAAGGCGATTGAGTTACATCTGTCTTCGGAAAGAATAATCAGACAAGACCTTACCTTGTATAAACTAAAATTGTTCAAATAAACCTAATCTCAAAAAAATGAAATGAAATGAAATGAAGTATTTTCGGTTTGCGTTCCACGCTTATGCCGACTAGGCTAAAGGAGACGGTGATGATAAAAGAATACAATGGTGTAATGAATAAAGTGGGAGGAAACGGAAGAACCCCTAGAAAATCCACGAACACGGTGTTTGTCCACCACAAAGTCCACTTGGCGCAAGCTGGGATCGATCCAAGGACCTCACGCACCAGTGGTGAACGCTCTACCACTGAGCCATCGTGCCCCAAACCTAATCTCAACTAGCAATATCTTTTCGAAAATAAGCTCTGCTAAAATGGAATTGGTTATTCCAAAAACAACACATTTGAGAATTTCGTTAACACAAAAATTGGGTAGGTTCTGAAAAATAGCATTTTCTCTCCTATCTCTCTCTCAAAACAAGAAAGGTGGCCCCACGTAGCGTAGTCGTTAACGTCCTCGCATTTGGTGCAAACGTTCCCGGGTTCGATTCTCGTTTGGGACACTTAGTCGAAAAAGTGTAACAGCTTCTAGAATGAGATTTTTCTCATTCACACCACGCAAATGCCGGTATGGTATCCAGCATAATGGTCCCAGACCACTTCTTTCGTTCTACATTCTTTCTTCCTCCCAAATTCCCGGGTAGTGTGATCGCGAAGGGACGTCATCCTTTATACGTGACGGGTTACATGGTCATATATGCCTAAAGTCTAGAAATCAAAATTCTAATCTGAATCAAAACAACATAAAGACTTTGTATGGACATTGGAATAATGACATAATCCTAAAGCAAAGTTAAGTGAGTTTCATTTCATATTGAGAAATTACGATAGGCTGTTAAACATGAGCACTGAATTTGGGAGTGCAGCTATCATATTCGGTTTCAATAATGGGATAAGGGTGAATATGGATCCTATTATTCGGACGCTAAATACATAACAAAATTTAACTTTTCACTATCGTTTTTGTTCGATGAGGATTCAATATTGCAGACGTAAGGGGTAAATCTATTACTTTTAGGTTTCAATTTAGGGACAGACGTGAAGATGGAATCTATTCTTCGGACAGTGACTATGTATTGACTCTTTATCTCAAACCGCTCTTGCTCTCATACCCTGTTAACAGGCAAACTACAAAGTCGTTCTACAGTATAATACTTCCCATACCTGTATTCACGCATAACATAGCATAGAAGCCTAATAATATGTTAATGAAAAAGAAAATCAAAAAAGATAAAGAGAGCAAGAAGGGATTAACAACCAGATATTAATTACAGTATTTCTACAAAAGCATACTAGTTCGCTCATTCTGTTCTCATATTACTAACTACCGCCACAATTCTGCCCAATATTATAAATTGAACAAGTAGTAGTGTCGCAGTAATTTTGTTTGTCACATTATACACAACGCAAAAGTGAGAAGCAAATAAAGGAATTTTTGGGGAAGTAAACTTAAAATTGAGTATTGTTGGCTAGATCATAGGCAACCACATAAACACCTAGGTTGTGAGTGTTGCATAACACAAGGGAAAGTTACTTCTTCGATTGATATACTACCACATAGGAATAAATAGGTGACCGATTTTTGATCGTCCAGATCTTGAGATCAACTTGAAGGATCACCTCCACTAACGAACCCAATTCCTAACTCTTGACCCTGTACATAGTAACCAAAATTGATGGCGATTCATCAAATAGTTGAGATTTTGTGCCTCCCAGGTGGGTGAACACATGGACAGAGTAAATATATAAAGGGTTCTTGCTAAGCTAATATCCCTGAATCCGAGTGTTATATATATATATATATATATATATATATATATATATATATATATATATATATATATATATATATATATATATATATATATATAACACGATATTTAAAAATAAAAGAAAAAAAGAAGCGCGGTCTTGGCAGTCACATATTGAGTCACAAGTTATTCTGCGATCAATTTCCTTTCAAACTGTAACAAGAAAACAAAGGAATATCCTTTGTTTTCTTTCAAAGAAAGAAACCAATATGCAATATGAACGTGACGAGAGTTGTTTTTGCGTCTTATCATCTATTGTAAAGCAGGTCGCACTGATTCGTTTTCAACACTTCCCTTCGGTTCATGGGCGTCAAAAACACACACATACACTCACGTCATACGCGTTCGTCGTGGTGGGACAGGCGAAAGTGCATTTATATTTTCCTGAGTATTTCTCGTGTATTTTTATTGGAATAATCTGGATATTCCTTCCATGATCGCCGGTATTCCAGAAAAAAGAGAATCTAGTAGAGGCAAAATTTTGAGCAATAATGAAATTGAAGAACTGATGAATAACTCTGACTCAGGCAGTTATGGTGAGGACATTGATTATGCAGTGCTCAGTGGCATATACGAAGGGTGAACAAGATAGTGACTGTTTCAAGTGGATCTGAGGTTGGTCTAGTAAAGGAAAAAGCGTGTCATTCCTATTCAAAACCAGACTCTGATACAGTTTATAGCGATTAAATTCAAGTAACTCTTGTTTAGTGGTGTCTCCGGAATTGATCAAAATGCTGGACTATCTTCAAAATATTCTCCAGATAAAGTAAGCTATTTCAGCTATTTTTTACTGATGAAATTTTAGATATAATAGAAAAAGAAACTAACTAATACGCAAAACAGCTTCGCTTTTCGAGAAAAAGAAAAAGAGAAAAAACATTAAAGCAAAAGTATTTGTTTTCTAAGTGGAATCGTGTTACTTGAAACAAAAAAAAAAAAAATTGCCCTAATTATTCACACGTGTCTTGTAACCATGCCAGTTTTACGCAATTACTCGAGTTCCAATTCAATTTTACAAAACAATTACACAAGGGATACTGATGTGTAAAGGGATAGATTTTTGAAATTTTATTTATGCTCCATTTGAATGGCAATAACTTTTTTTTCCCGTACAACATATCGCACTTTGTTTCAATTATAAATATTAAAAATACATAAGACAATTTAATTTTCGTTCGATTCCCGATAGAAGCTCATGTGGTTCAGATCCTACGTCAGAACAGTTGAAGAGCAAAAAACTGTAGGACCATGTATCATGTAACCTCAGTACTGAACGAGGTAGTAAACTCCAAATCAATCAACCAATAATAATTTTTACAAAGTAAGAGAAATAAATACAGGATGTCTTATAAAAAATGTACTCACAAGTAACACTTCACATCGTTGCTGCCGGTCTGACGCTAAACTATACATTTTCGGAAAGCACTAGTCCTAAATAGGATAACTACACAGTGCGACGGTCAGACGTTGCCGCGTTCAGGACTTATGGAGCGTCAAACATTAACATGGGGTTTATGAGAGTAACCATAGCAGTCGTATTATTTCATGCTAATTCGTCTTGCATTTGAACTCTGTGCTAACATTTGTGTTGTAGCAGTCGTATTATTTCATGCTAATTCGTCTTGCATTTGTACTCTGTGCTAACATTTGTTTTGTTTTTGTGTTTTTTAGGTATGCGTTGTAAGATGGATCCGAAAGTGGTCGTTTGGGCTCTGGTGGCCGAGATCGGGACAAATGAGCGCAATCCAAATTTGGAAGAGCAAAGGATGGTGGCACACATCAAGTCTCTTTTGACCAGCGGGATGGAAGTCGTTGAAGAGATTCGTACGCTCGGCTTCGGTGACAGTGATGGTGACCAGGGGGACGGAGACATGGATTTTGGAGACGAGGAAGACCAAGAGCAGGAGGATGCAGAGATGCCTTCGTCATCGCAGCAGTCTCATACGTCTTCCGCATCTGGCTCATCAGCGTCAGAATACCTGCCCTCTCCTGTGAAGAAGCCGAAGTTCCAGGATCAGCCTCCAGAAGACTCCAAAATGACACCAGAGCAGTGGCTCGAGTACAAGGCAAAAGCCTATGCCTACTGGACGGTAAATCCAAAAACAGGTAGGCCTTGGAACACAAAGACCGGTCGTGCTACCCACTCGACTCTGCAGAATCAGTTCAGGTATATTCGGAACATTGGCGTGCTACGTCACTTTGGGGCAACACAAGGCAAAGATGACAAGAAGACGCTGATGGCAGAGATCAATGAGGCAGTTCGGGGCATGTTCGCGGAGAAACAGCACACTGCTATCATTCACGATCGAACGTTGCGAATTTGGGCTAGGCAAACAGCTAATGAACTGGACCCTAACAAGAGTCTCAAGTTCAAGGCATCACCGTCGTGGGTGTACAGATTCAAGAAGCGCAACAACATCGTGGACCGTGCAATCACCCACAGGGTCGGCAGGACCTGGCAACTGAAAGAGTTGGACTTGCAGCAGCAGGCTGATGCTTTCGTATTAGCGACTCGCGAGCTCATTGCAAGCGAAAGCATCCCACCAACGCAGGTTGCCAATGCAGATCAGAGTAGCTTCAAGAAGTTGTTGCAGAGTACTCGCACTCTCCGTACCAAAGGAACAACAGTCGTGCGAGCGGTTGTGGGATCCATGAGCGCAACAACCCACAGCTACATGATCATGCCCGTGATCACCATGGCCGGAGAGATTCTGCGGCCGATGTATGTACTGGTGTCGGAACCAAGTAGAAAGTTTCCGGGAAACAAGCCTGCAGATCCACCGAACATCAAATCATTTGCTGGCAAAACGTCCAACATGAACAGGGACGACCTTAAGGACTTCTACGAGCAAGTGTTCTGGCCAAGCATGCCTGATGATCGGAAGAAGATCGTTTTGCTATTGGACTCGTGGACTCTGAACAAGGACGACAATCTATCGAACGCACTGAAGCCTGCCGACGTTGCGTTGCACAAGAGACTGATTCCTGGTGGTTGCACTGGAAAGATTCAGCCTTTAGATGTGCATTTCTTCCGTCAGTACAAGTCCTTTGTACGCTTTGTGACCGACACACTGGCCATGGACAGTGTCATGGATATCTGGCATCGCGATCGATTCCTGGCACTACAGTCGTTTTCACTCTACCAGTTCAGCGCACCCCGATTCAAGAACCTGATCCGGTACGCTTTCCACAAGGCTGGCTATCTGGACGAGGAGCCGGGAATGTGGATCTCTCCGCACGAGTACTGCTTTGACTCCCTCGACGAAGGTGACGTGTGCTTCACGTGCGGCGAACTACCGTTCGTCAAGTGTGCACACTGTGAGCGCACTCTTTGCATCTCTCATGCTCTGTTCGACGATTTGCACATTGATTGTACCCTTTAACTTACGCAAACAAGTGCTCAATCAGACAACGTCGATTCAAACGTCACAAACCTTGTGTTCTTCTTCGTTTCCTGTAACTCTCATAAACCCCATGTTAATGTTTGACGCTCCATAAGTCCTGAACGCGGCAACGTCTGACCGTCGCACTGTGTAGTTATCCTATTTAGGACTAGTGCTTTCCGAAAATGTATAGTTTAGCGTCAGACCGGCAGCAACGATGTGAAGTGTTACTTGTCAGTCAGACTTTGTCGACTCATTACTCAATTTTTTTTCTTATTATCACAGATCAGAATATTATTAAACAATGCCTCTAACAAAATTTTTATTAGACCTGTAAATACATCAATAAATACCTAAACCAAAATTAAAAATATTGTGTTAATGCCAGTTAAAGTGTGAGCACATTTTTTGGGAACAAAGAAAATAAGAAATAATATGGTTTCCTTTGAAAATAAGAAATCAACTCAATCAAATTGTTAAAATTCCTCTTCATTTCAAAGAACATAGAATGATACTTTCACATATTAATCACTGGATATGACACCGTAAATGGTAAAGATATTCCTACATTTGATTTTCATTTATTTCTTATTACTTTCAAAGAACGAAATGTAATGACTATTTGAATAGTATATACCGAAACTACCACCAATAAATTGATTTAGAACTTTGATTGTACATAACTAAGGAAGTAGAAGCCTGCACTAAGTAATATATCATACACTTCTATAGAAGTTTAAGGTTAACCACCATGCCAAGTTTGATACGGATCAGGTGTGTTCAGTTGAACTCGCACAATGTATAGTGTCCTTGATCTTTCAAGAATATTTAAATGAAGGGGAAAATTAACGTGGAAATTTTGAGATAGTATTGATTAATGCCACGCTCACTTATGACGTCATATGGTGGTATACTTCTATTTTCTCCTTTTTTAAAAAATTAAGCATGAACAGATAGAAATGACAAATACAGATCTTTCGTAAAGAATGTGTCATTTCTGCTTATTGCAATTAATAGATATGTAAATGAATTGAACTATAGAAAAAAATAAAATTGACGTCATAAGGTGGCATACTTCTATTTTCTCTCTCTCTTTTTTAAAACATTAAACGTGAACAGATAAAAATGTCAAATATAAGAGTTCTCTCGTGACGAATGTGTCGTTTTTGCTTATTGCAATTAATAGATATGTAAGTGAATTGAAATATAGAAAGAATAAAATTGAATTAGAAATGAAATTGATTCGACAAAATTAGATAATTACTCAATTGGGTATTAGAAAAGTAAATTGTTTGAAAAACACTCTGTAGCAGTTAAAAACTAAGAAAACTGAAAAGTATAGGTTATGCGTAGAAAGCACTCAATTAAAAAATCTGTTGTCTTTTCACCACGTTAAACAGCGTTAACACGAAGCTTTTATTTCAACTACAGTGCCAAATGCAAAGAGCTTTCCGTACCCTTCCTCTCTCTCTTTTGCTAACTGTTCCAACAGCCGATGACATGAGGTACAATGCTTCGACGATGAATTCTGACGCTGGATTTAATTTCGTTCAACAATTATCCTCGTATGACGTGAGATGACAATTTAACCAACCTCTACCACCTGCGATCTCTCATCATACCATCTAAACGAGTAAGGAAAGGAAGAAGGGGGAAGCCATTTTATCAAATGGTGGATGATTCGAAACCGATAGTTGCTACTGAATTTTGCTTTAAAGGAATATGTACGAGGAAAAGTCAAAATTTATCTGCATTTTTACCACAAATCTATAATGTGCACATTGCTTTTTTTGCCCTCGCATGTTAAAAAATTAAACCGTTGTGACAAATCTATGACCATTTGATCTTAATTTGTTTATTTCTCTTTCTTCTATTGCAAAGAGAACGTGGTTACTTCGCTGGTTATGTTCCTTCTTGATGCACACTGCTAATGGAGCAGCCTCTTCGCAAATTCTCATAGTGTTACCCAGGCGCGCACCCAGAATTTTTTTGTTTTGGGTGTCCAATACTGTACTACAAGCCACTACGTGTATATAGTGTTGAATGGGTATTATTCTATACCCAATAAGTAATTGAATCAGTGGTTTTGAAAAGGTCATGAGTCAGAAAATGAAGAGTTTGCATTGAGTACACTTTTTGTTGCTACTAATTGCTCTAAACAAGATCTTCATTTTGTACAATGACAAGAAACTTTTACTTTTTCAAACAAAGCTCGATCATTCCATGTCGAGCATGATTTTTTTAAAAAAAAATAAAATTTTCTGTTCGATAACTTTACTTTTTTGACTCATGATGTTTTCAAAACTACTGATTCAATTGTAAAATACTTCCACCTTTTTTAAGGAAAAAATTAGAACTAAATTGATTTTTTTATATAAGAGAAAGAGTACAGATGAAGTGTAAAATCAAATGTTCATGCTACATCAAATCATTTCTCTGTTAAACAAGTATAGTTTTATTTTTTTTTAAAAAAAGTGTACAAACGTATGCTGAGTTAGGAAGTTTTTGGGGTGTTTGGACTCGGTGTATCCCCTTGGGTTCGCCCCTGTTGCTATCACAGCAATATAACCTTATAACACACGAAGATAGAATGCAGAGTGCACAATATAAAGAGAGAGTAATAGTAAAAGTAGGGATAATTTTTGATTTATCCAAATTGAGGTTCTTCATATAATAGTATTGGAATGTTTTCTCCAGTATCTGATTTTGCAATACAGTGCACAATTTGATATTAATGATCAGTACTACAATGCTTCACTTGCAGCAGAATAAACCTACAGCTGCTGACAGTTTTGGCTTACGAGATATTTAAATGTCATCCTCCGAAAAGCGTTCTAGTAGAAAATATCGTACCATCGATAATATTACAAGAATATCAAAATAAGAACAATATGGAAATATCGAAAATATAGAACTATCGATAATATAAGAAAATATCAAAGTAAGGACAATATGGCAATATCGGAACTTCCAATTATCGACAATATTGGGAAATATCAAAATAAGGACATGAAAATATCAAAATATCAGTAATATCAAAATATTGAAACATTAAAATATTGGCAATATCAAATCATCGAAGTATTAACAATATAAAAGTATCATTGTTATGACTTTTCAATATTATAATTCGGAAATCCCAATCGGATAAACTAATATATCGGAATATCGCATAATCCTACATAAAAACATCTTGTTTTTTCTCTTATTCTAAATCATTTTACGTTTCTACATATATTTCGATGAACTTCATACAACAGTATACTCAGTAAGGAAAACACCATATGGTATTGCATAGAGAAACAAGTTACGAACTGAAAGCTTTGAATCTCTATTTAGAGATAATACATTTTAGAGAGTTTCGCGACAAATTCCTTAGAGATATCCATCTTTTACGTAATTCAATTAAAAAGTTCCTGAGTGGTTTAAGAAACCTTACTTACATATATCTGATATGTACGTATTACGTACAATATATATATGTTCAATCAAGGCAGGTTCTTATGATAACATTAATGCCCGGTTGCACCAACCGAAGATTAAGATAGGATAAGATAATCCATTGATTATTTTTATCTTTGGATAAGAATCTTACATCGTTGCACCAACAGTTTGTGAGAAAGGATTAACTTATCCACGAGTAATCGGAAGCTGTATAAAACTATGACGTTTATGACATGACGTCATGCGATATCATGCATTTGATTGGCTAAAACAGTGCAGCAACAACTGAAAACTGATTCGCGTAGCATATGGTAACTTTTGTACTAGATATGGGAAGAAAGCGGGTGAAGTTGACTGCTCGGGAAGGCAAATATGTTTTAATGCTTTTGGACAAACATCCTTTAACAAATAATAATAATAATAATAAAAGTCATATCAAATACTAAAAAGAAGCTGTTTCTGCTATTCCAATATATATATATATATATATACGAGCGCTTTCTTTTGGGGATAAGCGGAATGTCGTGGAAGATCAGCCGGCGAGAGCTCATGTAGTTCGGATCTTACATTAAGCTGTAGGACCGCATCTTATATAGCCTCGCTGCTGAAAGGGATGCTAAACTCCAAACCAAATCAAATATAGATATCTACAGTCCAAATATTAAATTGAAAAAAAAAATAGAAGAATAGCTTTTAACAGCCGGATAAAGGAGTTTGATCTGCTAGGACAGAGACATTTTCAAGTAAGGGTGGGTAGTCCATTTTTCTTAAATAATTTTTGACTACAAACTACGCTAAGCTTTACACAAATACCGTCTTGTTTAAAATCCAACGTTCGGTATTTGCACTGAAGTATAGGATAGGATAGGGAGAAGTAGAGAATATTAGGGTAGAATACGGTAGCGTAGGGTAGAGTAGTGTAGGGTAAGTTAGATTACGTTAGCTCAATGCTTTGCCAATTTTTTCAAATGTAGGGTAGGTTAGGTTACGTTAGCTCAATGTTTAACCACTATTTTAAAATGTAGGGCGGAAAAATGAAATGAAATCTTTAAGTTTAACGTCCCACGTCCCAGTTTAAGGAAGACAAGTGAATGATAGAAAAATTGGCGGAATGAGAATTGGAGGAAACAGGACTACCCTGAGAAAACCCACGGACACGATCTTCTCCAAAACAAATTTACTTGGCCTGCAATCGAACAAGGGACCCCACGCACCAGAGGTAAGCCCTCCAAATGTAGGGTAGAGTAAGTTAGGTTACCTTACAATCAATATTTAGACCATTATTTTGAAATGTATGGCAGAGTAGGAAAGGTTAGGTTAATTAACTCATCATATTGCCGTGTCTCACAACCACACTGTATTTAATAGTTATATGATTATCAGTGGGGGGATAATGGGGACATCAACAATGAGGTTATATCTACCCGTCTCGCTCCCCACGACTCTGTTCGGACCACCTTTTTAAAATCCAAATTTTGATATAGATTTACATCTACATCGCCTCGCCAGTTCCGCTGAAAAAAAAAGTCTAAGTTTACATTTGCGCCTCCAGTTGGTTATACTTCATTCCAGAAAGTAGCACTGGTGTACATAAATATGGTCATCTTTATAAAGTAAAGTTTATTTTAGTAGTTGACTGTCGTGTTTGCGTAATGTTACCAATTGGCGATGCGGTGCAGATTTACGTATGGATCCAGCACAAATTTCTTAAATATATATACTTCTTTTTCAGTAAATCGACTTTTGTATCTTAAATAATCATTCTTGGGTGATTACTTGCATTCCCTTGTACAGATTCATTTTAGGGGAACTTCAGTGTATGTATACGATAAGAACTATTGCGCAAAAGACACTAACCAACTGTTGCTAGATGGTCACTAAAAGCATGAATGCTATCTAAACAAGTCACGGTAGGAGCGCAGAGGAGTGACCCGATCGGTAGCGAGGGTGTGCGTTAGCGAAGGTGGGTATAGATATAAACGAGGATAGTGCAAACACTATATATGGCATCAAATTACCTTACATGTTGAATAATGTATTTGTTCGTTACTAAAAACGTTATAGGTAATATCCCGATTTTTTTTATTGCTCGCATATTTGTGTTCCAAATTAAGGGTTAAGTGCTGTATCGCCGGACCAGTTTTAGGAAATTTACCGGGTAATTTGGTTAATTTTTGATTTCTGATGAAGAATTATTGAAAGTCATGTGATTGGAAAAGTTGAAGTTAAGGAAGTGTCTGTTGTTGGTTGTTTTCGATGTAAGCGGCATTACATATGTAGGCGGAAGGGACTATTTGGCGGATAGGTACATTTGCTATGATTTAGTGGCAGATAAGGCATTTTGGAAATGACGCGTATGTGTCAAAGTTCAAACACTCATATTTGAGTTTTATCGAATTATATCCTAACTAAATGTAAGTTAACCAACCTAACCTGCTAGGTGGCAACTACGACAATGTGTTTCTGCAAACAGTGCAGATAGTTATTAGTATGAACCCATGACAAGTGCTATTGAAACTCGTATCATTACCAAAATTCACATGTTTTCACTACCCTCGCTTGCGCGCGTACACGCCGCTCCGCGCCCGCTCCTTTCGGATACACTTCTGCGCTAACGTGAGGGTCTACTAGCTTCGTCCTGCCCCGACTGGGTAGGTAGCATTTGTGCTTCATAGTGGCCACCTAGCACAAGTTGTTTTATGTTTTTTACACTGTAGTTTTTATGCCATACCTATATCCGGACTCCATATTTATACGAATATATTGATTTTTTATTCCAAGCTGTAAAAGTTATACGTATCTGTTTTCAAGATAATTGACTTGTAACTCAACCTAACCTAACCTAAGGCTTAAGTTTAGAGTTGCTCCTCCAGTTTCATACCTACAAAAAAGCAATAAAAACATCAAAACGTGCAGTTTTACTATCCGGATCTATAGTATAAGCAGTAGTAGTAGTAAGAGTAGGAGTAGGAACGGGTTACAAGGGTTCTGTCCTTGACATAAAATGGGCACGGTGCTGAATCATCGAACCTTCCGCGTTTTGCAAATAGAACCCACTTCCACATATCTTTTCTCGTATTAAACATAACTTTACTGCCAAAGTTACACACCTAAACAACACATAAAAACTGCAAATCATCATTTCTTACCGCATTTCTCCTGTAAATTTTCCTAATTTTCATATAAAATAAACGGAGGGTTAACTCTAAACTTAACACTAACCTAATATAATGTTATCTAATCTAATCTAACGAAATGCATTTTTTTTTTGTTTAGATTTTCGTGTAGTCCGGCGATATAGTACAAACGCTCAAATTAACATAACACATTACTAACGTAAATTTCATAATTATGTGAATCTCTTAAGCTCAGACATTTGTCGTTGCGCAGAATGAATTAGCACATTATCATATACTATGATTAATAGCTACCTTATAGGAAAGTCCACGCGGAAGGTTCTAGATTACTGGTCCCCCATGTAGGTTAGTAGCTGGGTTGATTTCTTTCTGTACTAAAGTTTATACATTTAATTTACACAGTACCGCTGAGCGAGCGTTAGCGAGTGAAGGCGGGTTAGAGCCCCACACGGCACGCTGATTTCTGTCTTTATTACTGATCAATGGGAAGTGGGACCAGTAATCTAGAATCTTGTCCGCGAATAACATGTTCGACTTTCATTAATATATTTTTACATAGTTATGTATTTGGGATGTCTTCAGGTAAGAAGAAAACATATTTCTATTAGTAACACAGTAGTGTGTTAAAATATTATTACAAATTTGTTCTGTAAATTTTACAAACCTATATAGACGCGTGCAGTAAATGTGCACCGGAAATTATAATGAAAATTTGCTTACATTTTTTAAAAATATATACACATCAAGTATAGGGGCACGATTACTGGAAGAAGCACGATGGCAGCAATCAATAGTTTTTATGGGGTATGTTTAGTACAATGGGTCCAGAAGCACGTAAAAAACACAAAATTTACAGGAGAAATGAGTGATGCAAGTACTTAGACGTAACATAGCGTAACCAAATCTAACCTAACCTAACATAAACTAAGGTAAGCTAACCTGAACTAATCTAAACTAACGTAATATTAGTAGAAATAAGCGAAATTCTATCATTTTTTGAAAAATTATGCGGGAATCCTACACTAATATAACATAAACTAAACTAACCTAAACTAGCCTAACCTAACTTAAACTAACCAACCCTACCCTCAACTAACCGAATGTGAACAGAAATTACCAAAATTGTAACATTTTTTTTAGAGAAAAGAACTGGACCCCTTCTGCTAAACATAGGCCGTTTTTATTGTAAAATTTGCAGAACATGCTAGCAGATTTAATGTAAGGATGGGAGCAATTCTAGTTTATGACATACAAAGTTAATGTTCCAATTTTCTGCTTCGGTTTATTACTTTTCTTTTCACACTTATTTCTGCAGTATTTAATATACAAGTGCATATTCAACCCAAATAAACCAAAATTGTAAAGATTTAAAATGCCAATAGACCTGTTAAATGAACGAATGTTGTAGTGTATACCATAAAATATAATTGACCCCAAGAGAGTGTCTTGCAGCAAGGTCGAATCTTATGAATATAATTACCTTAAATGTGAGGTAAATTTAACCTACTATGTCCAACTCTACTAGGTAGCCACTAAAAACTAAATTTCTTCAATTCACAAACTACAATAAATAAGTCAATGAATAAAATAAATAATATAATGAATTAGTGCAAGTATGCTACTTTAATTCGTCCATTGTAGTAATGACAGGTATTTATTGATACAAATATCACTTTCTTGCTTTAGGAACAATTGAAATAAACACAGTAACACCATTTATATCCACATAACCACATAAACAGCCAAATTATTGATATAATCTTCTGCAAGCAATCCTGCAACAAAACAGAGTACTTCGACAGGAGAAAACGATTACAAAATGCATCATCGTTGAAGTACTCAAAAGGATTTTCCCTGTCTCATTATTCTTCTAGGTCGGATAGCATATTCTATCTGTTCGAGCACTTCAGATTCATCTAAAATATCCAAATCTTTTGCAAGCACATTCACTCTATTCACAGCTGATCACGACGTTATCAAGGATTAAACTCCCGTTTTCGATGGCTAATCTTAATTCGACGATTTGGCAATATAATCTTCAGATCAGTGTTGGTGCAACACATTATCCTCACTTCGATGATTAACTTTAGTTTAATCCCTATTCACGGATTAATCCTCGGTTGGTGCAACCGGGCATAAATGTTTCTCCACCTTAATCTATCTAAAACAAGACAAAGAAATAATAAAAAATGAAAGTGATACAAAGTTGTCATCACCAGAGAAGTTAGTTTCCGTCTCTCCTCGCCAGGCACACTCACTCGCATAAAAGAGCAACTGGAGAAAGAGGAAAAGTTAAGATTTCAGGAGGATTCTAACTCTGCAAAACTCATCTCCTCCAGGGAATCTCATAATGCGGCACAAAATCTTCTAGAAAAGTTACAAGAAATTTGCGAAGTTGGTCAATTTTCGCTTTTTTCCTCAATCTCTTCCTTCTTACTCTCTCTCTCTCTCTTGTTTCCTCAAAAGGAAGGCGTCAGATTGCTTCAGATTTAGTTTATTGCTTGTGGATCATTTTGTTTCTGAAGCAATAAAAAACAACAAGAATCGTCTTTTTCATCTTCTGTTTCATATCAGTATCTTACTTTCAGTTCCAAGTTACGCTTTATTAAAAAATGAAAATAGAATAAGCCATTGTACTGTATCGCAGAACTACGGTTGGATATTTCTCAATATAGTCTGGATTTTATTTCTTCAAACAATGGATGGCAGATTTTGTGACCCTTGACCCGTGACCCTCCAGCCCATCTAACTCAATAAGTTGGCTAGTTAGAAACTCGTGTAGACCCGATAACTTGGACTGTGTGCGTGGATTTTCTGGGGTTCTACCGTTTCGTCCCACTTCATTCATTCCACCATTTCCTTCATTCATTTCTCATTACCACCGTCTCCTTTAGTCTAGATGGCATAATCGTGGGACCTAAAACTTAAAGATTTCATTTCCGATAACTTGGAGTAACGTTCATAAGTCCAAAACAGTACAATCCTCTAAACAGAATTAGTCCTAAAAATATGTACACAAGTTATAATTTTTAAGGTCTTCTGCAGTTTATGACTTATGTTGTTTAGGATTTCTGCAACTAAATAAGTTTTAGGACTTCTGCTCTTCAGGACTGGTGTCATTACCACACAGAACTGCGACAGTACAATAGTTTCAGCAACGCTATTATGAACGTTACAGCTATATTAGCAATACTAAAATTATACATGAATAATACTATATGACTTATTTTGTTATAAGAATGAATTAAGACAGTTTATCCCTGTATACAGGCTATTTTAAAATATTAAAACTTTCAACAAAATAAATACTGTTTTCGTACAGATGTAGTCAAAGTTTCGCCAAAAGGGGATAATTATATTATTATAAATCTGATTTATCTGCCAAAATGGACTGTGCCATTAGAAATACACATAATAAAAAGTATTTTTTGCCCAGCACCTGGCTTATATTATAGAAAATATTAACAGTAAATATTATCGAAATATCTTTTAGAAAGAGTACTATTCTCTTCGTTGTGTTATAAGTATGTACTTTCAATTCTTAGAAAACTCTGCTGTTTATTTATTGCGAATAGTTCCTTACAGCTTCACTTTGTCGGTCCATGTGAAGCTGTACTCTGAAAACCCCAATAAATAAAGACAAATTATAAACTTAAATAATCGATTTAAAAAACGGCGGTATTCGCTACCTATGCTACTGCTTTTACAGTATTCTTGAATTTGGACGTGTGGTAGTTTCACAAAAGATTTTTAAGACTTCTGCCGTTTAGAACTAGCGCTGCGTCCAAAATAACTCACTCTATATCGTCATACAAAAAGAATGTGGTCCTACTGTGTCCGCACTGATAATTTAATTTAACAAACTCGGGAATAGAAACATACAAATAAGTAAAAAAAACTTTTAAAAATATAAATTCTTTTATATTTTTAATTTTTTACGGGTATGGGAGATAATTTCTCAACTAACTAACGAACTAACTAACTAACTCTAAGGCGAATGGAACCCGGAGGTTCAATGCCAAGTTCACACACCTCTCCATTGACTTTTAACCAACTGCATCCAGTTTTTACTTTGTATTCTTATTTCTACGAGATTCATACCTTAATATTGACCTTCCATCTGCGCATAGGTCTTCCTAATGATCATTTCCTATTGGACTTCAGTTAAAACTTTGAAAGCATCCCTACTGTCTTCCATTCTGGCTACATGACCTTCCCACCGAAGCCTCCTAGACTTGATGACTCTAAAAATATTTGGTAAATTGTATAAATTATGTAGCTTCTCGTTATGAAGTTTCTGCCATTCCTCATTCCCGTTCCTCTTGGGTCCGAATATTCATCTCAGGATCTTGTTCTCAGATACTTTAAGTCTACGTTTTTCCCTCTGAATTTGTGAACTAGTCATTAAAAAAAGAGCAAGTTATGAGGTATGTTGTTCAAGTAATAGCAATGGTACAAGAGTCAGTATGAATACGGTGAACATTCTCTTCCGGTTTTAAAACTTAACCAGGCCCCCTAACTTCTACTAGCCCCCATACATTTTTTTTTGTCTGGCTACGTGTCTGACTATCGGTCAGATGGGACATCGCAAAAAGGATAAACAATTGATTAGCGTGACAGCGTTGATAATTTATTTAGTGACAACAAGTGAAGGGCGGCCTGAGAACCACAGTTCAGTGGTAGACAAAGATTTTGTGAGTGTTTGCATAGATCAAAATATGCATCGTCGTCAAATGCGGCAGTCCTCCAAGGAGGTTTTGGTCTTTGATCGCGGACGAATAGTGGAGTATCCCGACTCTGCTTTATCCTTTTAGGACTTTGGTGCACGTCTAATGGAATGCGGTCACGGTGTAGCACATATGAACTCGATGGCTCCACGAAGGCACTATGGAACAATACACCGTATCTCAACGACATATGAAGGGCAGTGAGGACAGACAGTTTGAGTATGTCGCTCAGGAAGGTTGGACATCCACAACTCGCGCTCTGGTGCAAGCACTGTAGACTGTTACAAAGTGACAAGTGTCCCCACGAACAGTTCTATTTAGTCTGGCAGAGCGGGCATATTTGCAAAGTGCCTATTCGTATGGCTTTCGCTTACTGCACAGTATAGGTATGGGAGACTACAATGGTGTCCCAAACGTCGGACATGGAGAAACGAACGGCATGACAACCACTTTTCACACGAATCCTGCTTCTGTCTGCGCCATCATGATGACTGCATCCGTAACTGGCACAACCATGGCATTAGGCTGAGCAACGGCTGCATTTTTCATAGCCACGTCAGTTTGGCACTGGCTGTTTCGTTCGTGGATTCTACGCACTGACGGACATCTAACTAGACAATACTGTATTAATGTGGTGTCGCACCCGATTGTGATCCATTTAGTGCAAGTCCTGCTGGAGACTTCATTCCAGGATGAGTACGCGCGTTCTCATGTTGCACGTACTATACGTCCTGGCTGGGCAGAATGGTTCTCTGTTTCCTTGGCCAGCGTGTCCCTCGATCTCTTTTCGATTGAACATATCTGGTTGATGAGTACACAACAAGCCTCACACTAGAAAACTTCTCCAGCTACAGTTGATGAGTTGTAGTATCATGTTGAAATCCAAGAGCTCAACCTCTCGATATCTCACTGTTCTAACTGCCCATAGTGGTCTCACAGACTACTGACCGTCGGTAGTTCTGCTTCGCTGTCGCCATATGGTCGCGCGTCGTACGGATCAATAAGTTTAAATCATTTGCTACTTCTATCATCAGGTCTCAGCTTGCCAACATTGACGCTACTATCTTGTCTCCTCTTTGCTATTGGCGGCTAATGTAACAGTGCAATGTGTCCTAATGCATACACAATTGTTTTACTGTATCTAGTTAAAATAGTTACTTTTTTATTTCTTATCAGTTAACTAATTTCTACTTTGAGTTATATGTACAATATTTTCACATAAGAAGTCGACTACATATTAACGAGCGTTTCACGTACCGAACCTAGTAAATATTATTAGATTCGCATTAATATATTGTATGATCCAAACGGCAATTTTCTTGAAGAAGCACAATGCAATGCGTTTGCACTAAGAAGAAAAACTCATAAAATATAACGTTCTATTCACAATATGAAATACTGTAAGATTGTAGCAATTTCCCCCAATTACCTTTTAAAACAACAATTCCACGAAAGAGCAGCAGGAAGAAAGAGAATGAAGTGATGTGTGTTTATTACGTGCTGAAATTTACGGCATTGATGAACTACGGATATCAATACAGGTGCAGGCATTCTCATGTGCTAGATTAAGTTAAACTCGTTGAAGCATAAATGGAGTGAAGATGCTATGGGAAGATGCAGTAAACAGCTAGACAGCATTTTGATCTACTACAGCAACCATGAAAGAAAATAGAAGGGAGAAGCGAATTAATAGTATACCGAGAAAAACATATTTGTATTGTATTTAATACAATGTTGAGGAGTGCATTGTTTATATATATATATATATATATATATATATATATATATATATATATATATATATATATATATATATATATATATTTGGTCTAGGAATTAATTCGTGCGGGTGGACAAGAGATGGCGCAACGAACGGAGCGTCCCACAGTTCCGTGTATCCACACATGTGTTGCAAACCCCTGTCATCGCGTATCGTTCGTAGTATAGGGCAGTGGATTAAAGCGTCAACAACACCAGTTTGTAGTTAAGTGAACATGGCGCAATTTGTGCCTGATAAAGTGTTTTTGCGGGGTGTCCTGCTGCATTACTTTAACATGCAGAAAAGTGCGACTGAAAGTCATCGTATTTTGGTGGAAGTGTATGGTGACCATGCTCTAGCTGAGCGAACGTGTCAGAAGTGGTTTGCACGGTTTAGAAGTGGTGATTTCGGCTTGGCAGACCAAGAGCGAGCTGGACAGCCAAAAAAATTTCAAGACGAAGAATTGACAGCATTGCTCGAGCAGGATTCGTGTCAAACGCAGGAACAACTTGCAGCAGCATTAGGCGTTGATCAAACAACAGTCTCCAAACGCTTGAAAGCCATGGGAATGATTCAAAAGATGTCACATTGGGTTCCACATGAATTGAAAGACAGAGACGTTGAAAGACGAAAAACCATTTGCGAATTGCTGCTTCAACGACAAAGCAGAAAGGGGTTTCTGCATCGAATTATTACGGGTGATGAGAAGTGGATCCATTACGAGAACCCTAAACGAAAAAAGGCCTGGGTGAAACCAGGTGAACCAGGTCCATCACAACCAAAACGAGATATTCACTGTGCAAAGGTTATGCTGTGCATATGGTGGGATATGAAAGGTGTGGTGTACTATGAGCTGCTGCAACCGGGTGAAACTATGAATGGAGAACGTTATCGACGACAATTAATGCGTTTGAAGCAAGCTCTGGCCAGAACACGACCAGAATGGGAGAAGAGACATGATAAACTTATTGTTCAACATGATAACGCTCGCCCACATGTCGCAAAACCGGTCAAAACCTATTTAGAAAATGTCGGATGGGAAGTTTTACCCCACCCGCCGTATTCACCAGACGTTGCTCCTTCGGACTACTACTTGTTCGATTGCATGAACAACGATTTGATTGGACAGCGGTTTACTTCTTCAGAAGATATCGAAACATGGGTCTCTGACTGGATCGCTTCCAAGGATGAGGACTTCTTTCGCCACGGAATCCGTACATTGCCTGACAGATGGGCGAAAGTGGTGGCTAGCGATGGACAATATTTTTCTTAAGGTATTTATGTATTTTGTGTTTGTACTACAGCTTCAATGTGTGCGTACCAACCGCACGAATTAATTCCTAGACCAAATATATATATATATATATATATATATATATATATATATATATATATATATATATATATATATAAACGAACGAGTCGATGCTCACTTTAATAAGAATCTTGATCCCTGTTTAGTAAGTATATATTGCATGACACACAGATTTAATTTAGTATCAAAAATGATTTTGAACGTATAAAAGCAATATAAAACTACGAAAATCTCCTTGATATGAAAGTGTTCAGTAGGCCTATTGTAATTGCTTTCTTTGCACATATTGCCAATAAAGGCATTTTTAAAAGTAAAGAAACTATATCGTATCAGATATAAGTGACTATCCAACGATAGTTAAACATTTGTGATCTAATGAAATAAGAATAGAGTCAAACAGAAAACAGGAATAAAAATTTGTAGTACTGAAAGTTAATTTCAAGACAAACTATGTACACGTTAAGGTTCCTTCTTGATGTTACACATAGAAAGACAAAATATATCACAATATCAGAATGTTCTTGATGATAATGCCTAGAAATGTTTTATATGGATTCAGAATCCCAAGAACAACTTTAATCTCCACCCGTTCCTTCTACCCTGAAGGAAGTGGTAGAAACCTACCACAACTTCATGTTTCAATATTAACCCTACAGAGCAAAAACTAAAGACTAATTAAGCCTGATAAACTGAGATGTTGCGAAACATGGTCTCTTACTTTAAGGAAGGAATGCAGAGTAGAAATATTTTAAAATAAAATCCTGAGGCGAAAATTCGAATCCAAAAGGGACGGGAATGGGGAATGGCGGAAACTTCAAAACAAGGAACTTCATAATTTATACCATTTACCAAACATTGTTAGGGTCATCAAGTATAGGAGACTCAGATGGGCATGCCAGGTAGCCAGAATGGTAGAAAGTAGGAATACGTTTAAGACTTTAACTAGAAACCAAATCGGAAAAAGATCATTGGAAAAACCTATGTGCAGATGGGATGATAATATTAAGATGGCTCTGATATATATATAGGAACACAAAATAGAGACCAGAAGTAGTTGGCTAAGGACAGAAGACAATACAGAGACTGTGTAAGTTTGGCGTTGAACCTTCGGGTTTCATAGGCCACGGGTCTAGTTAGAACGAGAACAGCTTTTGAGAGAGTTTCAGGGTCTCAACAACATATTCCAACTTTATCATTATATTGAAAACGAATAGATCTATCATTTCGGGTATTGCCAGTAACGTACGCAAAGCAGATTTGGAGTTTTAATACCCCTTTGTGCAAACGATTATGCAAATGCATATAAACGTTAACCATCGTAAGATATGAGGGCCGCGGTCGCTCAGTGGTAGAGCGTATACCTCTGATGCATGAGGTAGTTGGTTCGATCCCAGCTCGTACCAAGTGAGCTCTGTGGTGGACAAACACCATGTACTGAGTTTTCTCGGAGTTCTCCTGTTTTTTCTCTCACTTTCTCCATTCCACCATTTCATTTATTTCCCATCACTACAGTCTCCTTTAGCCTAGCCGCTCAGTGGTACGAAATGCTAAAAACGTGGCCAAAATTCAAAATTTCCTTCAAAGTGCACAAAAATGGGCATGCTATGTTTTTTGACCTCACTGATCACGAACTTGATATCCAAATTGAAAACTTCAAAATGGCGGATCAAATTTTGAGAAAAAGTGGAATAAGGTAACAAAAATTGTATACTAGAGGTTTTCACATCACTGAATACAAATTTGATATCTAAATGGAAAAATTGAATATGGTGGATCCAATATGGCGAATCAAATTAATACATTCACATATATGGGTACAATTTAAAGCCTTTTGACTGTTCCCTGTTTTCCAACGTTAGGCATTTTCTTCTTGATATTTCTATATCAAGAAAAAGAATTAGCACTTCATCATTGGTATACACTTCTATGCTCTCGACGGACTTGAAGATAAAACGTCTTCGAAAACTTTTGAAGCACTCAATTTTCCGGAAGGGCGAATACTCATTTGCTCAGCGTAAGCAAATATTTGAACGTCATTATTATTGCGAATTTCTTCAGTTCTTTGTTTTGAACATTCGTTCAAAGATAAAAATTCCGAGGAAGGTGGTCGATCTTATGTTTCCTTGATGTCTTAGCAGTATTACGATGTACACAAAACGATAACACTTAGCCATTCATTATACTTGTACAAAAAAAAAAAAAAAAAAAAACGCTCTTCCTTTCTATTAGGCTCTTGATATTTGTCCCTCATTCTATAAAATAAAGATGCGATGCCTGTCTTCATATCGTCACATATTTTAATACAACGACCACTCCTCGAAGAGATATGTTCCAAATTTTCAATTATGATTTGTAGAACGCTTTTCAAATGGTCTTTCATCAAAACAAATATTTTTTTGATAATTGGATGATTTCGTCTTTTGGACCTAAAATTCATATAATTAATATTGTCAAATAACCACTTTTTGTATTACTAAATTATTTACCTTTAACAATTCAATTTATTGTATACATTTCTATGAATTATAAAATAATGGAAACTAAAATATGCATACATCGACTATCCTTTTCTATGTTATACTGAAGTATCTTTTCTCCTTTCTTATTTGTTGCCTTTCACTATCTTATCTGCATGTACCTTGTAAACATCATTTTCACTTATTTTATAATAATTTTAGCTTTTTTTTTTTTACTTTTTGTTTAACATTAACAAAATACTTAAACATTCTTTAGCTGCAACCTTTTATTCAGTCGCAACGTACAAAAAAAAAAAAAAAAGCGCAGCTGCTTTTATTACATTCTTGTAGTAAATTGATCATAGATTATGCGCTAACGCAAAATTTAGCGGAATGTTGCGTCATATATAACTTTTGAATTCAGGTTTTAATTCACTTTGAAATAATTTCAAACATTTTTTTATATAATGAAAATAAATTTATAATAACTAACGTATTATAAATAATATATGGTCTTAAAATCCTTTACATACCTCCCGAAAAACGTCCATTTTGATTTAAATACCTCGGAAAAGTATACAATGAACTATTTCATATGAAACTCGATCCATATTTCTCGCGCGCATTAGGTATTACGAGATACACAAAAGTAGGTTCACTTTGACTTCCAATATTAGCTCTGGTATAAACGGCTGGCCATTTCCATGGGTGAAGTTTAGGAGATTAATTGTTACTGTAGCAAACCTGATACTTAAAAATAACCAGATAGCAATTTTCCATTTTCATTTTTGGCCACGTTTTTGGTATTTCGTAGCACTGTGAGCCGGCATAACCGTGGGATGTAAAACTTCAAGATTTCATTTCATTTTTTTGTATTAAGATATGTAGACAAACACCTGAAATTATATGAACTTAAGAATTGGAATCCCTCTTAACGAACTTCTACGTACGCCACTGAATATCCTATTAAGTACCTGTAGTTTGCATGTCTGCCACAGTATTACAATATAAAACTATACTAATTTGTTTGATATCAATAATTGTGTTTCTACACTGCAATTTAAGACATAAATGTATATTACTGAAACTTTGTAATTTTACTAAAAATCTTAGTCTATTTAGTTTAGTTATGTCTTAGAAAAACTGTGCAACGTAGAAAAAAATGAAATGAAATGAAATTTTTGAGTTTTACTTCCCACGGTTATGCCAGTGAGGCTAAAGGAGACGGTGATGATGAGTAATGAATGAAATGGTGGAATGAAGAAAGAGGGAGGAAACGGGAGAACCCCGAGGAAACCCACGCACATGGCTGTGCAACGTAGACTAGCAATATACTTGAATAAAATGAAATTAAATGAAATCTTGAAGTTTCACATCCCACGATTATGCCGGCTAGGCTAAAGGAGAGGATGATGATAAGAAATGAATAAAATGATGGAATGAAGAAAGTGGAAGGAAACGGGAGAACCCCGAGAAAAAACACGCACACGGTGTTTGTTCACCACAAATCTCACTTGGCGCGAGCTGGGATCGAACCAAGGACCCCACCCACCAGAGGTGAAAGTTTTATCACTGAGCCAACGCGGTCCCTATACTTGTATGTAAAATCATTATTAGTACGTACAGTTTCTACGTACAATGAATTGTCTTAGTTTAATGATATCATTTTGTTTACTATCGTGAAGTAGTAAAATTATACTGGGTGATGTACTTATTATACGATGGTGGATTACTGTGTTTAATGATTTCCAAGGTGTATAATACGTTACACTAAAAAACAATTCTGGGTTTGAGAATACAGAACTCGTAAGTAAAATCATTTTACACTTTTAGTTATAAATTGATACATTTTTGTACTTAAAAAAATACAAAATTCGACGTTTTCTTTCAAAATGATAAACTTGCAAAGAACTCTGGTATTTCTATCGATAAAATTATAGTTTTAACTATTTTATATGAGTAATTTACGAAAATGGCATGTAATATTCTTTTTCACTGACTTTTTCTATTCAACTATTCAATATGGCAAATACATTAGAAAAACAACAAAGTATTGCATTACGGGAATCTAAGGTTTCCAATAACATTTGAGAACATGCATCACGTATCGCCTCCTGAGTTATGTATACACGTTCATGGTACGAAAATGACATAAATTTTTAGACAAGATATGAATTATTTTAGCAACAGTGAAAACATGAGTTTTTTTTTTTGTTATGTGCATAACCTACTTGCTGACGAAAAATAATTGGTTGAATGTACCTGTAAGTGGTTATTTATTTATCTTCGAAACACATTATTGTTCAGTATAGCTGAAATATTTGGTAGCGAATTTGATTACTACTGTAGATATACACGTGGTAATATTTTACTATATAACATGTATGTATGTTTTACAATTTTAACTAGGTAGAATCGCGGTTTGGCAAACAGATAGCCACGCTCTTCTTGGAAATATACCCACGAAGTTTTTACAGTGTATACAAGATTGAATATTGCAGTACCGATGATTCATGCAATAGCAACATAAACAAAGATCCAATGTTTAGAATATCATATTTTTAAGCACAGTACATTTATAGAACATGTTGGTATATCCATCCGATTGCCTGTACTCACTGTGTCTATCACTTAAACATAACATACAACGTTACGCACGTAATATTTCATTCATGGCAATGGATGTATGTATAGTTTAAAAGTCTAAGAACGGTATAATTCCTTTTTAACATAACGAAAATAGAAGAACGAAATAATGTTTTCATTCTTCCGTGTCATAAGGACATTATATACAAAACTTAGAAACGAAATGGGATCGTGATGCAATTTTCGAGATGCTCAATCGAGGAGTTTGATGCAATATAAAGGCTTAAGTCTGAAACATGCAGTTGGAGAAAAACGATGTTGACAATTTAAGTAGTGTTTTTTTTTTCTTACATAAAACAATGTAATATACAGCATTTTATTCCGATATTAAATTGAAATATTACCAGGAGACTAAATAAGCATGGCAAAAACCACAAATGCGTTTGATGCAAAAAAGGACGTAAACTCGCTTACGCCCTTATTACATCAAACTCCTCACTCGAAAAGTCAACTTGAAATTAGATCGTGTTTGGCTGTTGACAACTCAATCTTTTTCATCATCTAACAAGATTATGTTTTGTTCTTCAAGACTAAAGAATATAACACGAGTTTCCGTGAAATCTTAAATTAAAATCTAAGCAAAATGTTGAAACGCACAAAACTTATGCACGAAGAGTAAATGTTTCTCTGAAGGATATCTTACGGTGTGGATTGGACGTATTTCAGGTGAATGGTATATCAATACTTTGGCGAGGCAACGTTTTTACCTAAGCTGTAGACGGTTAACGGAAAACCTGGGGATGAAGCAGGTGTTCCTGTTCGACTTCTTTCCCAGATCAGGTTCCCAGATCACGAAGCGTTTCTTTTTTTCCTTGGTCGTGCGGATGTTGCATCCCTGCAGTGCCATGGATTCAACCTCCTGGTCCTCTGAGAGAAATAAAAAACCTTCAACTTTTCTGTTATATAGCCTCTCTTAAAATGCTGAAAAGTCATCCAACGATTCTAACTTACAACAGATTTATCTTGTGTTAACGCGTACGAGTAATATGAATGATTTTTATTTTAAAACTAAAACTATTAATCATAATATTTAGAATTTCAATTGTTCTGTACATTGGCGAAAAATAAAGACATCCAGTAATGTATTTATTTTGTATCGACAGTTTCCGGAATGTATCATCCCTTAAAGCTGATTTGCTTTGTGGATATTCTATATTTAAACATGCACATCTTTTAATCCTAAACTCATTTGTTTCCTGGCAACAGTACATCGGAACACGGTTTACGTAGAAACTAAACTTTTTCGCAACAATTTTGTAGCATTAATTATCACAATTTTTGCATTTATGTCGCATTTATATTTTTAAATGTAGCACAAGTTTCTTTTAAAAAAAATTATGGAACTTGTAAACAGTATATGTTCGGTAATAAAGTGTATAATACAAAAATGAAGATATATATACCTTCATTAAGTGCACATTCTAGCTAATGTATTCACTGAAATGTAGAAATTAATGCAAAAATTTAAACACTTCCTCTAACCTTATCTTTAGTTAAAGGATAACATGCACCAAGACATTACCAATTCTTCTTTTAATTTTGCCCTCCTGTCAGTAACAATCCTATTATACCTGGAAAAGAATACTCGAGACTGGCAAGCATATTGAACGTAACGAGCTGACAGCAAAAGACCTGTGGTTAACTTTTAAACCATTTAACAAGATACAATGTCAATTTCCTTATCCTCACTGTTGAGAACTACAATAACCTTACTTTTAAATTCACGGTAATCAACCAACATTCTCACCATAAAACACAGTCAACGATTTAAACAATAGTTCAGTTTTGTTGATGTCTACATCTTTATGAAGTGAAACAGGTTCTGGATGAAGTAACTCGCAGAGCATTTTCGTAAATACAATGCTTTTTTAAAGTTAAATAATATCAAAAATACGTTTTTTCGCATTTATCGCAGGTAATGTCGAATTTCGCAAACATTCGTGATAATATAAACGTGATTTCTGGCTCTGAAACGAAAAGTTTGAGGTTTCTTGAAACACGTATGCATTTTTTAACGTTTCGCACATATCGTATTAACGAAACAGTTACGTCTCTAGGTATACGATAATATACGAATATGTTTTTATCAACTACAATTATTTTAGCATAAAAAAATGAATCTTACCAAACATATATTAGAGTTCTTACAAGATAATAATCTTATACTATGAATGAAGTTTTATTTAATGGCAATCTTAGCGAATACTTTGCTGAAAGTATTGACGGATCAAACAAGAATAACTGAAATTCAATTCTAACTGAAAAACTATAACAAAAGAAAGAAGCTCAATCAACATCCTCATATGTCTGTCAATTATAAGAACACTATCAAAAATATAAAAATATTGACATAACTCAAGGACAAGTGCATGGCTTTATATACCACAGCGAAGAAGGCACCTCATAAGAGATCGAAATGAAATGGACGAAATTGGAGAAAAAAATCCTTCCCTGCGAAGGTAAAATCAATAAATTATTAAACAGTACAGAACATAGTTGATAGCAACACCATAACATACTTAATATATATTTAACTACAAGGCTGACGAAGAAATCGATCACTGATAATGTATCTCGGAATAACATTACTAAATCTTTCAGTTCGAATAATGAAAAATACTCATTTCAATCATGGCAAATTTGTTTTTCCACTAGTGTTCAACTAGATTAGATTTCGCTAGCACGAGAGATCGATTGGCTTCCTTCTACCTTGTGACAAACGAATTACGTAAATAAATACTCTTCGTCTACAGGTCTGAACAAACTTTGCATACGTACGTAAACTTCTTTCTTTTGAAATTCTCTTATAAAAGAAAGATTAAACCTTTTAAAAAACGTTTTGTGTTCGAGCTCTCTCATCGAGCACATCGTTCAGTTTATGTAATGTAGCATTACGTTTCATTAACAACGAAATGGCATATTGCAAACCAATGATGAGATATAATTTCCTATTAGAGAATCTCCATGAGTAAACCACACAGCCTGGCCGACGGGGTCATGTGAGTACAAAGGGATGATTATGAGGAGACTGCAAACAATAATGATCCTGAGGGAACATCAAACAATTGAAAACCATAGTGCATTTTCATATATATTATTTTTATAAAGAAATAAAGGAATTCGCATAGCATATACCATTGAAATAAACTGAAATGGAATCTATAGTGTTATATTCAGTGGTTATTCTTTGTAGAGTAAAGAATGATTAACGAAAATAAATGATAATAAAAGAATTGGTGGAATGGGACTGTGAGAATAAACTTTAGACCCACGACACGGTATTGTGTACATCAATAAGAAAAAAAAAACTTTGTAGATTTGATTTTCCATATTTGTGTTCAGAGATATATTGTTATCGTTGTTATAATAAAGAAACATTTGGGAAACTCAAGTGATCTGGGACCGAGCATGTGTATTAGTGTACACAGGAACAACAGTTGGCAGAGTTTTATTCATGCAAACGATGTCAGTAAATTCATACGCTCATAAAACTATTTTCGTGGAAGATTACAAAAAATATAATACTTGTTCGTTCCTTGGTATAAATGTCAAATGTACCTCGTAAATCTTTCCTTACAGCATAAAATAAAACTCATATAAATTTTCAGTCTCAGCTACTAAATATTTGTTATGCTCTAGAAAGTCGACAGCCTTGGTGTTTATGTTTTTGAAGCTGAACAAGTCTCTAATTTCTATCACTTCATATAGATCAATGACTGTCACACTAGGAAATCTCCTAGAAAAAATTCTTGTGCGACGATTTGAACGACTTAGACCAAGTTTCGACCCTCATACAGTATTAATGATAAATTACTTCACCTGAGGATTACACTTATTAACCAATATAATAAATGATTTGAGTCTTGTTTGATTTTAATGGATCTTGAGAAAGCTTTCGACCGAATTTGACATTATGGTTTATTTTACACATTATTTAATTTGGACTTCCTCTTTCTTATTTCAGAATAATATACTCCGTCCTACTCAGCCATATCGCGTATGTCTGCATCAACAATTCATTGTCTCATCTTATCTTTTTATACACAGGGGTCCCCTCAAGACTCCAGTTTCACTACTTCTTTGTATTTTATACGCTTCAGATACACCATTTTCACTATCAAATACTTATTATTACAATATGTTGATGTCAAAGCTTCCCTGACTCTTTAAAGACTGCAAATTAATACAAAGTTACAATTTATAATTAAACACTTTCTTGCGTAGTGTATGAAATGAAGACTTATCCTGGATGAAGAGAAAAGCCATTATTTCACTCTTATGCAAATATTTCACTCTTACGTAAAAGAGTAGCATATAAGAATAGGAAAATACCTTGGATCCCTTAAACCGTCAATAAATTTAATAAACCGTTTAGATAGTAAACTTGATAGGCTATTTCTTTCAATTGATTAAGAGTGGCAAGAATATATTTAGTCTTCATCCTTATCTCTTTATTAAAACCGAAAGTGACAATAATACCATAACAACCTGTTTCAATACTAATCTAGATAGAGAAAACACCATGAAAGACAGTGAGAAGCATTCTTTCTTAGACTCGAGTCAGTGGCTTAATTATATATATCATCTTCTCTCTTAACCCTCTATTTAATCCGGAAGTGACAGAAATTAACCACTTCCGGTTTTAACGTTGATTGCTATAGAGCAGAAACTGTAATAGATACATAGAAGATGTATTCAGCAATCAATTAAGCGTTTTAAGAATAATTTCATCCACGTCCTTATCTCTTTACTAAAATCAAAAGTGACCGTAATACACCATAACAATCGATTTCAATATTGATCTACATAGAGCAAAAACGACAAGAGAGAGCGAGAAGCGATTTTCTAAGAATAGATTCAGCGTCGTAAGAGTATGTACCATCTTCTCTCTTAACCCTGTATTCAATTTGGAAGTAGCAGAAAAATCAACCACTTCCGGTTTTAACGTTGATACTATAGAGTAGAAACGATAATAGATAGCGAGAAGCAGTTTTCTACAATTAATTAAACGTCCCAAGAATATATTACACCACCAGTCTAATCTCTTTCTTGAAACCGGAAGTAGCAGAAAATCAACAACTTCCGGTTTTAACGTTGATCACTATAGAGTAGAAACGATAATAGATAGCGAGGAGCGGTTTTCTACAATCAATTAAGCGTCCCAAAGAATATATTCTCTCTATTTAGTCTATCTCTCTGCTAAAACCGGAAGTACTAGAGATCTACTACCATTTCGTTTCAATATAAATTGGGAAAATTTTACGCCATATAAACACATCTTTATGTGAAGACACGTAACACTTATACTGTCTTTTTTTTTTAGTTTGTACTGAAACTTCCGGAAATCACTTATACTAGCACTATTACGTTTTGTTTCTATTACGAGACCAATCTGCTATGATTTCTTTACTCATACCAGGCGCGCAACCAGAAATTTCTGTTCGGAAGGGTCCAATCTTTGGAGAGTGGAGGGTCCAATTTTACAAGCCACTATGTCTCTGTACAGTAGTATTGAACGGATATTATTCTCAACCAAAACGGACGATAATTGTAAAATACTTCCACATATATTTTCAGAAAAAAAAACATAAAACTAGATTGTTTTTATGAGAAAGAATACAGATGAAGATAACATTTCATGCTATATTAATCATTTCTCTGTTAAACAAATATAGTTTTATTGAGAAAGGGTACAAATGTGTGCTGAATTAGTAAGTTTTTTTTGGGGGGGGGAGGAGTCCGAACGCGATGGACCTCTCCATCATGGGTGCCCCCTGACTTACACTATATTAAACACAAATCCAGCACGACTCTGAAGTTATTTTGTAAAATTTCTGATTTCACAAATTTAAATTAAAGTTACGAATTCATCTTTCAGTATAATTTTTATACATATTGAAGTAAAACATATAAATAATGTGAATTTTTGTATGTCATGAGACATTAGTTTGCAAACTACGAAAAAAGAAACAATGTGGAGGTAGTAATGGTGGGATAACGTCATGATTGTACCCATTCAAATCATATTTGCACTTTATCCCCATACTTTATGTACGATATTAAAAGTTTTTTTTTTTTTATGTGGATAACGCCATTCATTACATTCTGAATAATTCCAAATAATGATCAAGCGCAAAACTGTAAACAATACATATAGCTTTTTTTTTAAATCTAGATTGTCTCCCATTAATCACAGAAGATAAATATCTTTCCTGTCACACCAAACAGAAAAACCAAAATGCCACCACACACAGACAGAAAAAATTATGGGAAGTAAAGAAGTTGGACAGATTGCAGAAAGATATTGGATAAAATGAAGAGAGACAGCATGTAGTCCAGAGGAATGTAGAAATGAAGTGATTGTCAAAAAAAAAAAAAAAAAAATGGAAACCGGAAATCACATCTGACAGTATACATCGGCTGTTAGTCACTATTCTAAAACCCAAGCACATAAAAGACATTGCATATATCAACGTTTACAAATGTGGGAGTACATACTGTCGAAACTATGCAAACGGCCATCCTACATAAATCACTTTAAAAAAAAAAGAGAGAGAGAGAGAGAGAAAGAAAGTGTCACGACCGAAAGAATTTCTGTTGTTTCAATAGCATATATTTGAAATTACAAATACCACTAGAATACTTATTGTATTCGTGCATACTTCAAGTAATTCGGTGTAGAATACTTGTAAATCATCAACTTACGTAAATACATTTGCACACCAAGAGCAATGTGCAATAATGTAGAAAATATTTAAATACATATAGTAGACTGAATCAACAGTAATTTTCCTAAAAAGTATGACGCCGATAGATGTAAAATTATTTTAAGACATAGTTGTGTGTGTAGTGAAAATAAATTAAATTTCTATTAGGGGAACCTAAAAATGACTTAAAATGCCACTTTATTCAGCGTTAAGAATTCCTTATATTTTCCATCAGTATACCCTTGTTTTGATGTTTGCAATAGTATTGTGCCGACTTGTACCTGACTTTCGTATCCTCATTTCACAATATCACGCCTACGCTACTGAAAATAAGGCAAAAATGCATATGTATAACAAGCATGGGCATAGGCGCCGACTTTGGGGGAAAAGACACTTTTACACCCCCCCATTATTTAAAGGTGTGGTTCTCGCCCCCGCCCTCAATATAATCCAGTCGAGGAACAATTAACAAAGAGAAGCAAGAATTTTTGTCGTAAACTTCGACGTGCCTTTAATTCAACATTACGAACAGCCTTCTTATTCGATAGAAAACGCCCTTTTCAAAACTGTGTTTAGAAGAGCATTCGAGCATCAACCAACATCTGGCAGCACTGATATGACAAGTCAAGATCAATGAACAAAAGAAGTCTCCGAGGGGAAGGGAGTTCAACAAGTAGTTGATAGCAAACGACTGAATATGATTATTATATTTATTCATTGTATGCCCCCACCCCAATATTTTCTTCAAGTCGGCGCCTATGAGCATGGGTGGAAAATGGTATCGTTTACACGCGAGAGGCGTTGAAAATTAGGCGAAGGCGCTGAGATAGGGGAAACCGGGGCTATCTGAGTCAAGGGGCTACTATTTCAGTCAAAATAAGAAGAATATTTACCACAAACTCACTGTGCGCAGTAGCGTCATGTACTTCTGTTCAGTTTTCCGTTTGTTGTTCGCGTAGGATGGTGTTTTTACTATTTTTAATGTATTCAACAGTTGCTGGAAGCATGAATATTTTCTTAACAAGATGATTAGCAACACCTACCTTTTTGGCTTGGTGTGATGTTATGTATACAGCAAATGAGGTACCAAAGCTGTGTAAATGCTTACATTTACTGAAGCGTTTGCACGTGTGTAAGAAACAACGTTTGTATACTTCGGAAGCCATTTCGTCCATCACGTCTGCGAGTGCCCCTTCCTTACTCCCAGAAGCAAATAACGATGCTATTTCTTCTATCCAGTTTTGAGAGAAGCATGGTGTGAAGGTAGAAAACTATTTGCTTGTGAAGTGAATATCACTTTAACAACTTTTAAACTCTCTTGGCTCATAAGTTTCGCAATAGAATTATTTTGGTCTTTAACTTACTAATAACCAAAAGCTAATTCGGATAAGATACTATAAAATAATTATTCTGACTTACTGTAGTTTTCATTCAGTAAATTAATATGAAACAAATATATATATATATATATATATATATATATATATATATATATATATATATATATATATATATATATATATATATATATATATATATATATATATATATATATATATATGGTGTAACAAAAAGGTACGGCAAAATTTCAGGGGTAGATTTCTTATGGATTGATAAGCAAAAAAATGTTCATATGACCATATGTCGGGAAATGCATCGTTACAGAGTTACGGCCATTGAGCCGCCTAATAGTGTGAAATAGTCACATTCTGGTCGCTCCTTAATGTGACTCAATTTAAACCTCAATAACTCAGACTCTAATTAAGCTTGGAATATAATTTAAGTAGGAATGTGTTCCTGAAGGATGAAGCTTTCCGCCGATATGCATTTTATGAGTGTACCCCCAAGGAGGAAGGAATATCATTCCCGAAATCCTGATACAAAAATAAAAAAATCACGTAATTACCCTCGCCCGTCCGCCGTGGTACCTCCACTTACATAAAATACATATCGACGGAAAGCGTCGTCCTTCAGAAATACATAGATACCAAAATTGTTTTCCTAGCTTAATTAGGGTCTGAGTTATTGAGGTTTAAACTAAATCATATTAAGGAGCGACCAGAATGTGACTTCTTCACACCGTCAGGCGGCTAATTGCCGTAACTCTGTAAGGATGCATTTCCCGACATATGGTCATATGAACTTTTCTGCTTGTCTACCCATAAGTAATCCGTACCTTTTTGTTACACCCTGTATATATATGTGTATACATATATATTCCTCAAGCTCTTATCTCAAGACCAACCCTAGCTACAAGTATATTTTTATTAATCGATTAAAAATTATCTTACAGCATTTTAATTAAATCACAATAACTTTGGAAATAGTTTTGATTAGAATTCATTTTCTACAAACAGAAGATTTCGAAAGAGAGCCATTGTATGCTGTTGAGCGAAAGCTTAACTGGCATTTTCTTCTTTGTGAGAAGCATTGTACGTAATAAAGCCAGGTCAAATCTCTTAAATCATTAGGTGGGATAGTCTTTCGTGTGAGTACCACGACAGGAGTTTACTCTTAACAAGCACCCTTCTTAATCGAAATGATTTATGGGAGCTGTTCCTTTTGCAGCCTAATTGTTTCGGATCCCTTTGCAATGTTCTCTATTATTTATACCAGAGCGATTACCACGGATAGAATGACGGAAAATATTTCTTTCAAGATTTTAGATGCAATAGAAAATGACGGCTCATAAATTCTCAGGCAAAAATTTAACAGATTCTTCTGTTTGTAAAGATGTGTCTTATGCAAAGTAAACTTACAGTTTTGAATAATTGTTATGTCAACATGGTGCATTGAATTCAGCCGTACATTTAGAATCATTCAGAAAATTAAGGTAGATAGCTCCCATTCATATCACACATTTTCTGATTTATTGAAGGGAATACCGTTCATTCAAGGGTACGGGATTTAGCAGGTTTTTATAACATAAGCTAAAAGAGAACTTTCTAATTATAACGGAAAAGAAGTCAATGGGCTACAGTTTCCAAACATAAGGAAAGACTTTTGTAGCCTGCTGATATGCAAAGATTAATGAAATCTAGGTACAGTATTCTTACAAGTAATATGCATCAAAGGAGTAGGTGTTTCGCAGTTAGGAAAAGACCTATAATAGTATAATCTACTAGTTAATGGAGTATCTTGCTAGATATACAGTACATTATTAAATAACAATTCCTTACAAGGAAATAAAAACAATCAATTATTATCGGCAAGAAACGACATAAAAGTTAGTTTCTAACACCATAAAAGTTAGTTTCTGATGACTTTAGTGAAAACTAAAGCAATTATTTACCCTCAGGTATGTATTTTCGTTCAGTTCGATGTGTTCTATCGACTAATATGTGATTTATAATTCGACAATATTTTAATTAAACAGAGAAATGGCCGTAGTGACTCAGTAATAGAGCGCTTACCTCTGGTGCCTGGGGTTCCGGGTTCGAAAATATGAAATGAAACGTTCAGTTTTATGTCCCATGATTATGCGAGCTAGGCTAAAGGAGACGGTGATGATGAGAAATTAATGGCATGGTGGAATGAATGCAGGGAGAGGATACGGGAAAACTCCGAGAAAACCCATGCACACGGTGTTTGTTCACCACGAAGCACCTTGCGCGAGTTGGGATCAAAACGGAGACTCCACATATCACAGGTGAACGCTCTATCATTGAGCCACGGCGGCCCCCAGGTGTCTGGTTCGATCCCAGCCAAGTAAGTTTGTGGTGGACAACATCGTGTCCGTGAGTTTTCTCGGGGTACGGGGTATTCTCTTTCCACCAATTTTTCCACCATCATTCATTTGCCTTAGTCATCCTCTTCCTCCGCCTAAAAGGACATAAACGCTGAACGTTACATTGAAAGATTTCATTTCATTTAGCTCGAAAATGTAAAAGTTAATGATAATTTTAGGCTTTATCTCATTAACCATAAAAAGTACTGTTGTCTTGCTAGTGTCAAAAATGAAGAGTTTAATGAGAATTTATTTTAAGTAATAGTTTCACCTTAATAAGTGGCTTGGTTCTCGTACAGCATCTATTCTTACTTTTACAAAGAAATTACTAGTTTTTCACATTTTCTCGACAACTACGCATGAGGTTTTACATTCACGTGTACTATTTTGTTCAGTTCAATAAGACATCGATTGATGTATATATGTATACAGGGTATTTCAAAACAATACCGACAACTTTTGAGAGGTGATTCCTGACATCAAGATAAGGCAAAAAAGTATAGACCAACCTGGGTGCACAAATGCTTCCTTTTGGAGTTAAATACTGCCGAAAACATGAAAAAAAAGAACTTTAAAAGTCCATAGCTACAATACTATGGGACCTACCATAGTCGAATAATCAAGACTTCACTTAGAAACAAGTATGTGCCCTATCCAAATATCCATGTTTCAGAATCCTGTGGTATTTCTGCAACAATTTTTTATAAAGGTAGTTGGTGAGTACTTCAAATTATATGCCCGTAGCCAAACTCCCTTTGTAAAAATTGCTGCGTGAGTACCGCAAGATTCTGAAAGAATTGTTTTTTGAAACCGCACACATTAGTTCCTAAATGAAATCTTGACCCGACTACAGTAGATCCCATCCCTAACAGCACAATCACATAGCAGGCACATGCCTATCATGTTCCCTCAGGTACATGGGAATGTGTCCAGTATGTGCCTTATGTACATCTGAGAGAGAATTCACATGGATGGCAAGTGATAGTCACAGTCTATGTCTGCCTCTAGGCACATGCCTGACATGTACCTGGGGAACGTGCCTAGTATGTTCTAGTTATGTTTCCCATGGCATAAGTGTCAATGAACCACAAAATTACTCCCCCAAAATACGTTAAATCGCCTATATGCGTAATGTGTTTACATTAAAGTGAGTCTAAAAACCACTTTAAACAAGTAAGAAAAATGTACTCCAGGGTGGGCGCGAACCACAAACCTTTGGATTACTAGCCACATGCTTGACTGAGAGAACATGATAGGCATATGCCTGCTATGTAATTGTGCTGTTAGGACTGGGACGTCTTCCTTGCTACCTACCCGCTTCCTTGTCGTCTTCCCGCTGACATAAAGGAAAAACCAGTTTCCTCGCTTCCGAAATAACGGATTCTTTTGGACAGGGAGGAGAAGTGCGCCAAAATACACGTTTTAATGAGGAGGTTCACTGTTTGTTCACTAGAGTGCAGTGCTGCATGTGTGGAGATACCTTTCTTACTTTCAAGAAGTTTAACATCTGAATAGTAAATAGAAAGATCGGGTTGCAAGGTTTTTTTTAATACAGCTACAAGATCCATTTAACGTGGCAATGTGGCCTTAGAGTCCGAAACTGAGCCAGGTATATAAATGCTATATTTGTGGTACATAGTTGCAAACATCAATTAGGTATAACAAGTATCTAAAATTGTAGGTAGCTGAAGTACATACTTAGTACATGAATATCACATGTGCCAAGTGTCGGATACCTAAAAAGTAGCTGGGACATCTAAATGGCACATGTCTAGCACATCCTGTGCTGTTATGGATAGTATTGGAGCTATAGACTTTTAAAAGTTCTGTACTGTTAGTCTTATCTTGGTGTCAGGAATCACCTCCCAAACGTTGTCGGTGTTGTTTTGAAACACCCTGAAACACGTTTGGGAGGTGATTCCTGACTCCAAGATAAGACAAAAAGTATAGACCAACCTGGGTACAGAAATGCTTCCCTTCGGAGTTATATGCTGCCGAAAACATGAAAAAATGAAGTTCAAAGGTCCATAACTTCAAAACTATGGGACCTATCGTAGTCGGGTCAAGACTTCAGTTAGGAACTAACATGTGCGCTATCCAGAAATGCATGTTTCAGAATCCTGTAATAGTATTTCCACAACAATTTTTGTAGAGGCTGTTTGGCAAAGCGCATATAATTTGGAGTACTCACCAACTACCTTTATAAACATTGTTGCAGAAGGATCGCAGAATTCCGAAACATGGATATTTGGATAGGGCACATACTAGTTCCTAAAAGAAGTCTTGAACCGACTATGGTAGTTCCATAGTTTTGGAGCTATGGACCTTTGAAGTTCATTTTTTCATGCTTTCGGCAGCCTAGAACTCCGAAAGGAAGCATTTGTGCACCAAGGTTGGTTTATACTTTTTGCCTTATCTTGGTGTCAGGAATCACCTCCCAAACGTTGTCGGTGTTGCTTTGAAACACCATATGTGTGTGTGTGTGTGTGTGTGTGTGTGTGTGTGTGTGTGTGTGATATTTGGACAATTTTTCCACGTTAATAATAATGTGTAATTAAAGTAATAATAATGTGTATAATTTCCAGGCATTAATGATGAAATATCATGTAGGTTTGTTGAAATCAATGAAACGCAAGGTTTTTCCGTAGTCGGCAAACTCATTACTAGTTAATCTAATGTATAGAATTTTTTTTTTAACGTGTCTTTGTTGTGCGACAAAAATTACTTTGCTGTCGAATATAGCGTATTTAATATTGTGTTGTTAATTAAATGTCGACTAAAAGAAGTGAATTCGTGTTATCATTTAGTCTTTTGTTGTCGCGAATTGTCTTACTCTGAAGGAAGAACGTAAACTAACTGAAAGTATTTGAGAACAAGATTCTGAGACAAATAGCAGACTCTAGAGGAACGGGAATGGAAAATGGCGGAAACTTTTAATGAGTAATTGCACAGTTTATATCGTTTACCAAACATTGTTAGGGTTACCAAGTCTAGGAGGTTCAGATAGCCAGGTCATGTAGTCAAAATAAAAGAAAGTAGGAACGCTTCCAACTTGAAATTTAATCGGAAAAGGACCACTAGTAAGACCTAAGTGCAGATGGAAAGACAATATTAAGGTTGATCTTGCAGAAATAGGAATACAAAGTAGAAACTGGATCCAGTTGGCTAAGGACAGAACTCAATGGAAAGGTTTTGTGAAAGCGGCATTCAATTTCCGGGTTCCATAGGCCATAGTTAGTTATGTTGAGATTATCAAATATATTTAGTCGAATTTTGATCGAAAAATAAAACAAAAATAAAGTTTCTCGCATTATAGTTAAAATTTTCACTTTGTATCAGTTGTCTTGCTTTTATCTTTCTAATGAAGGTTGAGGGAAATAGAGAAAAGGAGGAAAATCGATGGCAATATGATAATATATTAGAACATAAAAGACAAAGATACACATTTATTGTGAAAAAGTTAATTGCAAAATGTTTTTTCAGTTCAGCTATATCCTAGAACATAGCTGGTGACAAATAAGTAACGTCTAGGAAAATGTTTACATGTGAGAGTAGCTGGACTATAGAGACCCATTTGATTAATTACAATTGTTTAGTTTGTGTAGTGAATATAGAATATTATAGTAGAGTTCGTAAAGTTTAAATAAGACAAATAATAAATTAACTAAAGGGTATTATTTAAAAACTGAAACTAGATATGTTAAACTAGCATAAGTTTTGAGGGTTTTTTTTTTACCATCACCTTGGTTCCTAGCTTTACGTTTGTTTTTAATCCTAATTTTTTCTGAGATTTCCATATCCTTAGTTTATTTTCTTCCATTTCTTTCAAGATTTGCTTACAGAAATTCATTTATACATCTCTCCTGTTCGTGTATACGTCAGTCTGTCCTCAGGTAAGACAAAAGATCAAGAATAACCAAGGGCACCCATCAGGGGGGGCAGGGTGGAGCGCTTGCCCCCCTTGAGGAAATTGTACTTCAGAATATCGATAATCCAATAGAATTTTTACATTAGTTACAGCAAAATTTGAAACTATTTTTGAAACGTCGCTTATACTTGCCTCCCCCCCTTGGAAACCACAAGATGGGCGCCCTTGAGAATAACTTGAATTACCATCAAATTTGGTCAGAATGCGGAAAGTGAAAAGCTAATTATCTCCATTTTTTACGTTTATAACTATAGAGCAAAAATGATTTTTGGAACTTTGGGTTGGCTTAATGGTTACGTCAGCACCAAGGCTGTTTGTCCCCGTCTCGAGATAGCAAAAATGGTAATAGATAGCGAGAGGCTTTTCTGCAATCGATTACGCGTGTTCCCAAGAATCCTCAATTCTCAACTTTTAACTAAATCCGGAAGTGACAGAAATCTAGTCTAACTTCCGGTTTTAATATTGATCTACGTAGAGTAAAAAAATGAGAAAAGATAGCGAAAGGCGTTTTCTTGGAATCGATTTAGCGTTCTAATAATAGGTACCATTTTCTTTTCCTATTCAAACCGGAAGTTACACAAGTCAACTACTTCCGGTTTTAACGTTAATCGCCATAAAACTGTAATAGCGCGAAGCGGTTTTCTGTAATTAATTAAGCATCCCAAGAAAAGCAATTAAGCATATATTCCACCTCCACTCTAATCTCTCTACTAAAACTAGCAGTTGTAGAAATCTACTAGCACTCTTATGATTTCAATATTAATTAAGAAAATATCATGACATATAAACCAAACTCCTTTACGTGGTGTACACGTGACGCTGCTAATTGTTAACCTGATTCTATTTTTTTTTTTTTTTTTTTTTTTTTTTTTTGTCGATTCAGCACTTCGCTAATACTGTATGAACTAACGTTTATAGGTTGATTGATAGATTTGCACTTCGTGATTGAACCCGGGACCTCGTGTGTCAAATGAAAGTGCGTTGGCAATTAAGATCAGCAGGGAAGGCTAATGTTTAATGTGATAGGTTTGAAGTAGGGAATATAATCTCAAGATTCCATCTATCTTTTTTTCGTTTCGAAGGATTTACAGTTTTGGATATCGAAGATCACATACGGGCAGACCAGAAAGAACATCGTCATCTTTTAACAGTAATAATTTCCATTCCTTCTCGGTACGAGACCGGCTTTGACTCAAAAAAGAGAGTCCATGTTATTTTAATTCGATATTAAGCTATAAGTTAACTTCCCATATATTCTTAGTAATGAAAAAAGGGATACTATACTTGAAACCAAAAAACAACAAACCTCATTCATCAGCAATAAAGAAAGATGTACGGATTGCATAAATGACTGAATGTGAGGGCTTGATTTTATTGCATTCTTTATCCTCTGAATCCGATTATTTGTTATTTATTTTTGATTTCTTCGTGGCACTGAATAATTTCTTGGGAGATTTAACTTTAATTACTTTAAGGTTGGTGTAAAGGGACAAGTTTTGCCAATAGATGTCACTACCGTCTTCGTATCTCTCTCATGTATTTTTTACCTTTCACGAAAATTGACAATTTCTCTTACAAATTTTAACGTACAGACTTCAAATTTTTGGAGAAAGAACTTTATAACCTATCGAAGGCAACAATCCGTGCCGATTTCTTATTTAGAATTTTCTTCATTGTTGAAACAGTTATATTATTAAAGGTTTGGATATCCCTTTCAACAAACAAACCATTTCAACAATGAAGAAAATTCTAAATAAAAAATCGGCACGGATTGTTGCCTTCGATAGGTTATGAAGTTCTTTCTCCAAAAATTTGAAGTCTGTACGTTAAAATTTGTAAGAGAAATTGTCAATTTTCGTGAAAGGTAAAAAATACATGAGATAGATACGAAGACTGTAGTGACATCTATTGGCAAAACTTGTCCCTTTAAACTAACCTTAACTGTATTGCTTGGTTTCATATTGTGGATTTCTTTTTAAAAAATCACTTCATGATGCTATGCTATTCAGCCAGCAAACAACATTGATTGATTCTTTTCATGACATTGAGCGATCCTGAGTTCGATTCCCGGTGTGGACACTCGGTCGAAAAAGTGTGAAACTTTTTCGGGCCAGTCATCTTAAGTGGGATTTTCCTGAGTTTTCCTCATTCACACCAAGGAAATACCGAAATGGTACCTAACATATAGGTCCCAAGTCGCTTACTTCCTTTCCCAATCTTTTCTCCCTTCCTTTTCCTTGGATAGTGTAATCGCCGAGGAACGTCATCCCTCATACGTGATAAGATAACACGACCATACGTAGATGCCGAAAATCTAGAATTCTAATTCCTAATCCTTTCCATGATACTTCATTTTTGCTCGAAGTACACAGGCAAAATCGGAATCCTCAAAAGCACAAGATTAGTCGTTCTAATCCCGAAAATTCACCCATTGGTTAATCAACTAGCTTGAAGTGGTTTTAATTAGTATAAGTCAATATCCCAAAGGCTCAAAGAAAACTCACTAAATACGGTATAATTAAAAAAAAAAAAAAGGTATAAACAAGTATTACTCAGTACGTGATCACAGAAAAGAAAACTAACTAAAAATCAATTTCCATATCGTCTTCAAACAAAACGGATTTTTTATTCAAGGGTGTTGAAACGCAATTTTGTTTGTATTTCATAAAATTCAGAAATTTGAATTTAGCACGTAGAAAGAAGAAATCAGTCGTGGATGGTATGTACAGTTTCCTTCATTGATATGACCGAGTATTTTATCGCACTATCTGAACTTATCTGACATCGAACAGCTATTTCTGGAAAGAATTTGCTCCACTAACCCATAATGGTAGATTTTACGACCCCATCGCTGCTGGACTTACCATCAGAGGGGGCGATCATCTGTGCCTTCCATCACTATACGACCAAGAAGCGTCGTAGATTGCCTTGTCTCACATACGAACCACCAAGAAAGAACGAGAAAAGGCAAGTTCCAGAAGAGAAAGAAAGAAAAAAATGATCAGAGAGGAAATGGGTTACGGTTCTTCAACTTTCCCCTAACTCTGCATACATGACAGTGCTGCCAACTAGGGTTATCTATCTAAAATTTGGAAATTGCAAAATCATTTTTCCTCCTATTAAAATCACATTTTATAGGTACCATTTATTATTGCCATATCGCATTTACATGATGGAAAAGAAACCGAGAACTATCCTCATCCTTATTTTTACCTTCTGATATTTTAACTTCCAAACTATGTTATGAATATTTTTAAAAAAAGAAAGAAAAAAGACTTATGGAATGGCTATGTCTATCCTTTCGTCTGTCGACATGTATCAAAGAAGAAACGACAACAGCCAACGAGCGGATTTTTGAAATCCATTCAGTGTTCATTGAAATCCATTTGAAATTGTTCCTAGGTCACAGGTAATATCTCTATTCAAACTGAAAATCGTAGAAATACAGTATAAGCTCTGGTTTCAATATTGATCTCCATACAGCAGAAACTAGGCACGAGGTAACGAGAAATAGCTTTTGATATAGATTCAATGCTTAAAGATTTATCTCGATCTTTACCCTTATACTCAAATCGGAAATTGTGAAAATCTACGATTTCTATAGTATCAACACTGATTGCCATAGTGAGTAAACGATAATAGGTACAAAAAAGGAGTTTATATATTAATCCAGTACCGCATGAATAGGTTTCTCTCCGACTGTATTTCTCTATTGCAGCCGGAAGTGCTAGAAATCTACTAACACTTCCGGTTTCAATTCTGACCTCTATACACCAATATCGATAAGAGATAGCACGAAATTATCTTCTAATATGGATTAACGTCCAAAGAACAAGTTTCATCTTAGTTGTTACTCTACTATTAAAACCAGAAATATTAAAACTTAATACAACTTCCAGTTTTCAATAATTGTTTCTGTATAGTAATGACTAGAGACCGGATGTTTAGGCACTAAAAATCTGGAAAATAGGCAGGCAAATAGGCACTTAAAATTTAAAAAATAGGCACTAAAATAGGCACTAAAATGTAACTCGAAATAATGAAGATAAATACTCAATATCATTAAAAAATAGTTCCAAGTCATAGATAATGTTCAAAGAATATAGAAACATACTTGTTTGTTAAATAATATCTTCTTTTACTGTATATACAAAAACGAGGCATGTTATGCATATTGCACATACTTGGTGAATCTGAAAGATGTGCACATACTTCGGGAGGTGACTCGTGACATGAAAAGAAGACAAAAAGTGCTGGTGTATGTTGTCGAATTCTGCGTCGTGTTCGAGTGACAGGGGTGCCAAATTAGAATCGAAAATCGAATCCTGACAATTGGAACGGGACAAAGGTGCGCACATACTTCAGATGATGATTCGTGAAATTCAAGAAGACTTTTATCTTCTTTTCATGTCACGAATCACCTCCCGAAGTATGTGCACATCTTTTGAAGTTCATCCCGTATATATATTGTAACGTACCACGAGCTTGTGTTTACAAACACATAATATAAGTAAATGTGTGTGTATTATGTTACGTAAATTATATATTTTCCCAATGAAGGCTTATTTTGAAGAAAATGCATAGAATAGGCAATATTAGGCACTAAAACAATTATTTAGGCAGTAAAGGTCGAAATAGGCAAAATAAAATTGGCTTAAATCGAAACTATAACCCCCCATATAAACTTTAAAACGTTATTTTTGATCATATCTTTAATATTAAAGAATAGGCATTTTGCCTAACATCCGGTCTCTAGTAATGACTGACAGAGATAGTGAGAAACTGGTTTTCGATATGGATTCGGCAGCCGAAGAACATGTTCCATTTCTGAACTTATTCCTCTACTGATAACGGAAATAACAGGTTCTGAACTATTTTAGGCTTCAATATACTATTCCACTAATACCAAATAGATCAAAAATGCCATACTGGATAACATAAATGTACTCTTCCAGTATTATTCCAGACATAATATGCTAGTATTTATTAATTCATGTAAATAAACTCAGAATCTATAATTCGCGGCATTTGTATACACTACTATTGAGTTACTTTTAAAAATGCTGTCAAATTTTATAAGTAAAATGAATTATGAATAAAATTATCAGTACGTAAAATCCTAGATCTATTAGATGGCTAAACTGCTGCACACGAATGGATTTTCGGGTTCTTCTTTTTAAAAAAAGATCCTTTCTCTCCCTTGCTGCTGTTCCTGAGTCTCCCAAAGGGAATTTCCTTCTAGATTGATCTTTTAATCTTCTTGAATAACCTAAAATTGCAAAGAGTTTCCGAAGCCAGAACATTTGCATTTCTGTAGAATTTGCTTTCCGTTTCCCACTCTCGTTTTCTTTATTGATGCCCTCTCGCATTTCGCTGAGTCTTAACGATTAATCTACAGTGCTTTAGACACTAATTAAAAACATGATGCTAAAAAAAAAAGAAAAAAAAACCGAGTAGTCAAATCAGCTGATATTTCGTTTTATATACAAGGATGTTGTAATATAGAAGCTATGCCCATTGCTGTCTTTATTCAAGTAACTCAATGAAGAAGACGAAAAACAATCGAGCATCGGTAAGCCTGATTGGCTTCTCTTTTTTCTTATTTTTTGCCGTTAATATTTGCTCAAAACATTAGGTTTTTCGTATGTGAAATATGGTTTTTCTTTCGATGATTTATGTAAGTAGTATGTGCTCTACCGTCAGGGAAATACAAGATCAATAATAGATGCAATCTGCTATCTACCATTTATGTTTACATACATATTGTAATGTACCACATGCTTGTTTATAAACATTACACGTGCTCCTGTTTGTAAACAACAAACACATGTATTTTATACGATGGAGTATTACACCTCATATTGGATTACTACAGAAGCATATAACGGACCACCAGTACCTCCTACAAGTTACATAACGAGAAGAAAGCAGCAGCACCACCGCCGCCCGCAGAGCCTATATGACGAAGAGGATTCAACGGACAGACACCCGTCTGCGATTGGTCACCCCACCGTCCTCTAGCTTGCCTGGAGCTCTAGGAGAAACCAAACCTAAAAGCTTCTAGTCTTCCCTTCCTTTCGCCTTAGCTTTCTACGGAACTCTGTCGGGATTCCAACCTTACTTGCTTAGCCTACTTCGAGGCTCTGTAACTCTTAACCGCCGCCTGCTTGCTTCGTAAAATTGAGGTTTCCTATGCCACTCTACTTAGCTTGCCCGGAGCTAAGTAAAGATCTTGTCCTAAGGCTGTAAGGTCTTGGACTACATTTATCTCGCATTAGAAAAAGTTATATTGTAATATTTCTGTAAATACTGTTGTATTTTATTAGAGGATTTTATAATAAACCGATAGTGGGAGGAGATTCCGGACTCTAATTTTACTCCACCTAGCTCTACCTATTTTCACAAACGGAAAAATTTTATAATATACAGTACATAAACACATAATTTCTACCAGTAAAATAAATACTGTCAATTAATATTAGCAACGATACCTTTTAGAGCTACAAAAGTTCGCTTTTTTCTTGAAAACTATAATTGGGAATTTCCCTTCATACATGTCATTTTGTTCGAGAGTAATGCGATCTATCCTTTGATATGTTTCTTATATTTGGCCAATGTTTTAGTTAAACAGAAATTAAAATTTAAAATATTATGATAATTTTAGGTTACATCTCATTAACTTAACTATGTACTGTTGTCTTGCTAGTGTCAAAATGAAGTGTATATTTTAGAACCGGTTTCACCTCAGTCAGTGGCATCCTTCTCAAACAGCATCATTTTTTTATGTTTATAAAGAAATTAGTTTTCCTCAGTTTTCTATTATAGAAAAGTACGCATGAAGTTGTACACTGTTGTAGCTCTTTACTACCACAATATAAATACACAGTTACTTAATTGCCTTCCATGCAGACACACTTGCTCCAACGCTACTGATATTGTTGGAAACACTGACAGCACTATTAGAATCTTCCGAATCTTCTCAAAGTATAACATTGCATCAACTGATCATCACACACCTTTTCGTTCAGCTACATTTACTCGTATGCTGCCTGTTATGACCTGTTCACACTTATCAAATTTGTAATTATTCAACCTAATGGTTTTACTATACAAGATTTATTGATTGCACAACAAATGTCAAAATTACAACAGCTTTTCGGGAACTTTTTGACTGTTCACCGTAAGTTTCATTTCTGGACATTTTCATTAAGATATTAAAAATTTTATATATTTTAAATATTTTCTTAAGCGTTCACAATGGCTATGAGAAGCTTACTGATGTATGGATGTATGAGCAAACGCAAAGAAGAAATTCCCAGATAAAGAAACCAATTAACTATAAGACACTCATTGTTACAGTATTAACATTTTAATTTCCATATTAGTTGCTCTTTTATCTATAATTATTTTTCTCAAGATATTATTGATAATTACCAAATATGGAACTATACTTTCAGTTGTATGCGTTGTCTTATAGGTGCTTACAGAAAGTACCCAGTACAAATTTAGATACTGGCGCAATTTCTAGCTGTAACTTACAGGTAATTGATTGTAAGATAACCAAAGAAATATGGCTGTGTGGCAAAGTCGTGAAATATGGCTACAAGGTTCTGTTGTATGGACAGCTTATTTATTGAACAGTAGGCAATCTGGTAACATTCTTCAATATACAGAATACAGAGTGGACAATTACTCTTTAAACATCCTTGTAATGCTTAAACTAGCAAGTTAAGAAAAACGCTAAAATATTTCTTGATGCAAATGAACCAATCGTTTGAGAAACTCGACTTCTACGATGCATAGAAAGTGTCCGTATTGGGTATACCGAAATAGCAGAAACCAAGAAAAAACCAATATGAAACAGCGAACGTGAAACTTTTTTTCTTTAATGTACCAAAAATTAAGTTTATGAACAAGTCAGGTTTCTCAAATGACTAATTCAAATATCGATAAGGAGTAATTGTTTGACATAGTTGACATACACATACACATACTTCCAGGGGAACACACACAACGGAGAGGGGAGGGTCCACCTGGTCCGGATACCCTTCACCAAAAACTTCCTAATTCAACATACGTTTTGTGCACTTTCTTAATAAAAGTATACTTGTTTAACAGGGATATGATTGAAGCAGCATGAAAATTTGACTTTATACTTCATTTGTATTATTTCTGTTATATAAACAATCTTGCTCTATTATTTTTTTTTCTGAAAGTACTGTATGTGGAAATATTTTACAATTACTTGTCTTTTCAGGTGTAGAATAATACCCGTTCAATACTACATAGACGTAGAGGATTACAGTATTGGACCCCACCAAAGGTTGGACCTCTTCCAACAAAAATTTCTGGATACACGCCTGCATTCTTCACATGTTCAACATACATAACGTTATATTTATTTTTCAAAGGATACTACGTCAAATTATGACACATTTCAAATGTACATGGTAAACAATAGCAACACCACATTAGTTATTCATTTTTACTGTTACGAGCTAAGGACGCTAAAGCAGGGCCGTGCCGTGGGGGGCGAGCGGGGCGACGGCCCCGGGCGCCGAAGTAAGGGGACGAAAAATTCGGAGAGAAAAAAGGAAAGAAGATAGGAAAAATTGCTTGGAATATATGTATGGGGGCGCCGTCGTATACTCTCGCCCCGGGCGCTGATTTTCCACTGCACAGCCCTGCGCTATAGTATTACAAACATCCAAATTTTCAAGGTCTCTACAATTACAACAACGGAACTGAGACGAAAGGAACAATAGATAACCAAACTATCTTATTAGTGTCTAATATAATGATATCACGTGTATTGAATAAATAGGAATGAAGTTACATGGGTTTATAAATTTGACTTTTTTTGTAAAAAGAATTTGTTTCTAAAATATCCTTTGATAAATAGGCTATCAGACATATAGAACTACATAGTTTTCAATAGACGAGAAAAATAGTAATACTGTTAACAGCAATTTGATATCTCAAACCGTTCTGGAGTTATAATAAAAATTGCAAAAGATTTCAAATACTCCATAAAATTATGTAATTCCGAAAACTTGCTTATTTAACAATCTATTTATTTAACATTTTATACTGGATATCTAACTACAACAATAATAATGGAAAGGATTTGGGAAAGTATCGGCCAGGGACTCTTTAGTAGGTACCATCTCAGCTTTATCCTTCTGAGAAAACTCCAGTCAGGATGATCGGCAGCGGGAATCGAACCCACGACCTCCGGAATGCAAAACCAACGTTCTACCATTTGAGCTACTTCGCTCGGTATTCACATGTAATTACAAACACTAAAAACTACTGCTGTAATGTTATTTTTTAAGTTTAACGTCCCACATGTCGTCAGTAAATCCACGTACAGGCGTATCTGCATGTTTTTAATTTTACAGGAAAGTGATTTGAAATTCTTCGTATAACGTTCTACCTGCACCTTTAATACTATCTTCAGAAACACTAAGGTCAAAGCTTTCTTGGTACAAACTTTCACAACACTGTGTTGAAAATGAAATGAGTAGTCCTATAATGTTATACTAAGAATTTCAAATCAATTTCATGTGAAATTAAAAACATGCAGATACACCTGTACGTGGATTTACCGACGATGTGTGCTCTTAAGTTAAGGGATAAATTGTGTAATGAAGATAGTGGTTGGAAACGGGAGATCCCGGAGAAAACACGTAAAGACTGTATTTGTCCACTAGAAACCCCACTTGGCGCGGCCTGGGATCGAGTCGTAACCTTACTCACCAGAAGTGAGCATTATCTCTGAACCACTGCTGTCCCCTCCTGTAATCTTTGAAAGCAAACGAAAGCAACGAGTATTTTAAACATTTTCCACAATAACGTAATTTTAAGCAGTATAGCAATCTCTAACGATGTATCTCTGATACTTTCTTTTCTTTTCAGCACTGAGGCTATATCGAACGAGACCTACTGTTCATAGTGGGATCCGAATTTCACTCGAACGTATATCCGAGGTAAATATTCCCACATGAAATCGAACCCAGGACCACATGAACAAAAACCATGTGCGGGGCACGGTGTCTTAGTGCTTACATCTGATGCGTGGGGTCCCTGGTTCGATCCTCGAACAAGCTAATTTATGGTGGACAACATCGTGTCCGTGGATTTTCTCAGTATACTCCCGTTTCCTTCCATATTCTCATTCCATCGGTTCTTCCCTCATCGTCCACTTGCCTTAACGTCTTCATCATCGTCTCCCTTAGCATCGTCTAAAGGACACAATCGTGGGAAGTTAAACTGTCACGTTAAAAATCAGATTTCGTTCAAGAGTTATCGAGTGGAGTAACGGACGGACGGACGGAAAATATACTAGCATTACAACCTTATAACGCCCACTAGCATGATCCTAATAAAATAAACATGGGTCGGTTGAACATGTTGAATAATCTCTATATACGTAAATAATACCCCAATTTATCAATTCTTCACATAAAAGGGAATTGGAATTTACTTCTGTAATCCCCCCCCCTCCTATTTCCGCGATTATATTTATTGTTCGCCATTTTAGGTGTAACCAGGGTTAGGCCCAAGATCCTTATCTGACCTAAAATGACGCACATAAGTTTTATTGTTTATCTGTTATAACTGCCTTGGGATATGCGGTATCTAGTTATGCGAAATGATGCGATACGCCTGGAAATACGAACATAACAATGCTTCGTAAGTGATAATCATTGATGTGATAATTACTGATGACAAATTTATTCCATTCCATCTGTCAAATACGCTAATGCCCTTCAGATAATCTTCCAGAGGCAAGAAAAACCTATCCACTGGAATAGCTGTGCAAAACTACGTGATTACAAAAGGTAAACTGATCACTAGTTTCTAGCAGTAACTTAATTGAAACAGATTCAATTAATTACCAGCAATTTGCTTCCAATTGCACTACTGCATTACGGTTCATACAATCGATTCTTTGAACCGTGCTTTCTCATATATCTTTGCTTCCACTTCGCCCACGGTCGTCGTTACTAAGTATTACCTGTGTTCTATGCTATCTATTTGCTTATTTTTTCATTATCAACTTTCTCTTTTTGTTTGTGTTTCCTTCTTCTTCACGTTTGAGATTGGACAATAAAAACAGACCAAAATAGAGCTTGTTAATAGAAACGGAAGAGGAACGAAATGCTAAACTTTCTAAGTTGTTTCAAATATCTTTGTAGTTAGAATGATCATGTTGACTTTCGAGTGACGATAGAAGAGAAAAAAAAGTATGGTAATCATGAAAAAAAAAAAAACAGAATTCGAGATGTCAACTGGTGTTGCTTACGAGACGAGACGAGACGAGGAATTTATCGAATTTCATGGATAACACAAGTTCAACCATGTTTTAAATCTCAAACACAATGTTACATTAAACATAACGTAAAAACTATAAATTGATAAAATAATTTTACAAACCTAATAAAGAACATTTTATTAACGTTTAAAGATAGCAATTGATAGATATTATTCAGCTGAACAATATGATATGCGTGACTACACGGAGAAAAATGCATAATCCAGTCGGCATGTAAATGCCGTTTTTACCAGGTTACGCGCGTCACCAGATTAAGTAATGTTGTTTTCATCCGTAGTACGATCTACACCACCGACCAGCTAAAATTTTGTATTGTGGAATCACCATTTCAAATCTAGAATTAACGCCATACCCGTTCCGACAGTGGTAACTTACGTATATAATGTTGTTACCACCTTCCTACGACTGGTCCCTCTTGGTTCTTTCTAAATCTGTGACTCCCTACCTTACGAGAGTAATAAGACGTCATATCATTCTGTGAGAAGGAAAGTGAGGAAAGATGTTTTTAACACGACGCCGAACTCCAGACTTGGCATGGTATTCCCACCTGCTGTACTTTTATACATTAAATTACATTACTTAAGGATCGTACCCGCGTAAATACGATGTATCCACACGGAAATCCTAGTCCTTTTTTTTTCTCAGTGTATGGAAACTAATGTGTAGTTTTGAAGAAAATGGAGAGAAAACAATTAATATGTAAACCTAAAACTTGATGATGTATGAAAATCAGGTCACTTATTGAAGTGAAACCGATACTGTAGTATACTCTCGAAACGCTCTTCATTACAGCACTAACAAGACGACACTACGGAATATGCTAAACAAGAAAGTCTAAAATTATCATTAACTACTAAATTTTAATTTCTATTTCACTAATCTATTGTCCTAATAGAAGACATATCAGTCGATAGATCATAAAAAACAGAACTAGATAACATACTTGAGGGAAAAGTCTAATGTGTAGTTGTCGCTAGGTGGCTTGTGGTAACGGTACCTCACGCAAAATAATATAGTCTAGAGCGCTCTTGTTCCATATTTCAATTATATTTTATCTATTTGAAGATATCACATAATTACTGTAAAACTAGCGGTATTTTAATTTCACCGGATGAAGACTCTTAAGTATTATTTCTACTAATAAATTTGTGTTACAAAATTCTCAAAAGTTTTATTCTATTTGACTTACCAAACTTTCTTCTTTCCTAGCAGTATAGTATATAAAATAGTTCTTACCTGAAAATAAAAATATAAAAATAAAAGTTAATAGAAGTTGTTTGCAAATAAATCTTTACAAGAAATTATATATATACGCTGAAGCTGTTAATAATATTTCTTGCCAATAGGAGAAGTAAATATAAAATAAACTTAATACACGAATACATTAACACAAAGTATGGTCGCTTCTAAAGAACAAAACAAGTCAATTAACGTCATTTCTGTTAGCATTTGAAATGTGAGACAGGGAAACCCGGAGGGACGTCGTTATTCTATTTCCAGAAAATATCTATGGCGTCGCTCTACTTCCTAAAAAGTTACAATAGGCAAAGTAGACACGGGAGACGGCATGACGTCATGCGTACCCTTACCTTTTCAGATCCACTTTTACCCCCTGATATATATATATATATATATATATATATATATATATATATATATATTGCTTTTGATCCAATTAAACAGTTAAGGTGAAACGATTAGAAAAGCTTGGCTTGGCATGAATAAACTAACCAAAATAAACAATATTTCACAATGTCAACCTATTTTAAATGCAGAATACCAAGGAGGAAACAGCGAGAGACCTATGTTCGATTCCTAGTGAGAGATTATGTAATTCGGACCCCACGTTAAGATGTAAATTCATGTTTCATATAGTCTCGGTGCTGACGCTATACTCAAACCAACCAACCAGATAGAATCGTTAGATTCTTCCAAAAAGTGACCAGTTTACTGTTTTTAATACTTTCTTGGGATTTAAAATATAGCAAACACCATTTTGTAAGATATTTTTACGTTTGTATGCTATAAATGTAGCGAAGTGCTTTCACAGTGGGACATTACTAACATTGATATGAAAAAATAAACGTTGGTGTAAAATATCCTACTTTAATATGGAATTCTCACTTACATTATAGACCTCGACATTTACATTTGGCATAGTACCCACAGATTGACGGAATAACCCTGGCCCCCTATCAATAGTTGTTGGATACGGAATTATTTTCAACCGAAAGTCTGACCGTGGTAGTCAATTGAAGGTTGGAGGGAACTGTGGCGGCTAATTACAAATTAGTAAATAGATTAATATTTTACTTTAATTTTTAAATGCAATTTATTTCATAGTTTAATTACAGAAAATTAATTACCCAAGTAAAAAAGGAACGTTATTAATTCAAATCCGTTTTCTGGACAGCGGTATATTATACAAATATAGGGAATCCTCTTGCTTACTATAGAAATCAGTACGGAGCATACTTATCCATATGCTACATAGACACTGCCCTTAGATGTTACATCATGCCACTGCAGGATGTCTGACATCTAACAGTTTTCCGTATATCACATGCATATACTTACGTTACTTCCTTAACTATATGTTATATACGTTCATTTGTATGTGAGATTCTGACCGCCTATATTGTTTCATACGGAAAGTACGTATAGGTAGAACACTTATGAGGAAGTATTATAAAACATGTGTTTTCAGTTATATGTCTGCTGTACGTTAAGTCCAAAAACTACAGGATACGCATGTAACCTACCTTTTTAAGTACGCCACCTACAATCTTTTTCCCCTGAGTGTATGTCTATATTTATCTTCGACCAATCCATATGAGTGTCATTTCTTTCTTATTTCTTAAGGAGAGTTAAGGATCACTTTTAAAAGTACGCTTCTTTTCATTCACTGGTATTTGAAAGGAAATGTGTTTGTATTTTGCTACAAATTCGAAATCAGTGCCCTTCATAGTTAAGTAAGTAAAGCGCATGCTTTCTGCGCTTATGGTCTGTATATCAATTCCAATGGCGGTATTGCATCGGATACAAATCCGAGTAGTACTTCTGACCCAACTTTTCAAAAAGTAAATCCCGTCTCGTATATCCTCAGTATTAGATTTTAAAAAATGTTAAATTTCAATCAAATTATTAAACCACTTGATAGCTATCTGTTGATTTATTGTGCGCAACATCCAAATTGGCATCTCACATTGGGAGTTGTTTCCATAGTAACCAATTCTCTTATAACGATTTCTAATTCAATCGACATGCTTCAAGTTCTTAGTGAGCTGAAATCCGTAAACCACTATCTTACCAGAAGTTTGGCAATAGCGTGTTGCATTTTTATTGGTTCGCATCAATCGTCAATTTATCTGACACGTACTATATAGATGAATGTGAAATGACAAGTTTCACTACTGTGAACCTTGTGCATCAGAAATATTGGTGTGGATATATCCAACATAATATCTGGTTGTGGCACTTCAGTTACACCGTGAACTTTCGTAAGGACAAAATGAACATGGGACCTCGCCAGAGCGTCATAAGGGCCTGTATGCTGTATACTACAACTTTCCGTCTACAAATGTAAGAGACCCTATTGTCAATGAACATCACTTAGTCCACAGACTGATTCTCTTTCTCTAAAGAGAAGACCATCACTTAGGCTTCTCTGGCCTAGCAAAAAAAAAAAAAAAAAGTCTATAAGAAACCTTAAAGTGTTTTCTGCCTCTGAGGTTTAAAAAATGTATAACCTACTTCTCCTAACTAGAAAATAATGGGAATCACTTATCCCAATAAGCTATCATTCAAGCTTATCACCTGGCTAGCTAAATGTTATCAAAACTTGGTCATCACTCAGACCGAAGGAAATCACTCATTCCTTGCTCTAGCCATCACTTAGGCCAGTCCCTACTTATTTCCTTATAAAATCCGTAATTCTAACGCCATCACTCAGGCTCCAGATAAATCATTTATTATCTGCCATCGGTGATCATTCAGACCGTTCCCTACAAGATAGGAAAGTCAAAAAAAAAAAAAAAAAAAAAAAAAAGCAAGGCAGGACCTTCAACGTAGAATGGCTCTAACAGTCATAGTCATCCAGCACCCTATGCTCCGAGAGGCTTCCTTTTATATGGTCGACGACTCTTCTCTTTTTAGTTTACTTAATTTTATTTTCGCATAAAAATCCGCAAAAAAAAGTATTTTGAATGCAAGCAACCGTCGCAAGCCTCTGGAAAATTCCATCGATCACTATAAGAAAAAACTATATAGAAAAAACTTGAATATTGAAGTTCGTTAAATAAAGCTGAAAGAAATCCAAGCATGAAATACGCAGTTTAAGCAGATATACACATACAAATAAGTAAGCAATAACCAAGATGAAATTATAAATATATAACACATGATACATATATATGTAGTTAAATATATATATATATATACCTTTATCAATAACAACATTATATACACTTTCACACTAATCCTTTATTCAAAAAATAAAACACAGTAAGGGCGAACACTCGTCTTTACAAACATAAAAAAGCAACTCTCAAGGTGAAAGATCAGTTTGGGTGTCACATACACCTCCGAAGATACGGAAGCCATTTTGAAAGACTTCAACAACTTCATGACAGTGACATCATTCACGTCTCAAGAATTAAGATATCACCTTATCAAGATGAAAGAAGCCAAAGACTCCTTGGAGAATCTCATGTCCATCATCGAAATGCTAGCTGAACTCCTAACAAATTATTCTAAGGCGAAAAAGTAGTTGAGGATATTCCAGCATATTTATTTGGAAATTCTCAGTAACCAGGTGTTGCCATTTCTCCAATATCTTCAAGCAGAATATGCAGTAGGTACTCACTCTCCCATTTTCCAAGATGACAATGTCGTGTTCTCAGTACTAAGAGCGTTCGCACGCATTGTTTGAGAAATATTCAGGTATCCTGTTCCATCCGGTCTAGCCTACAAGGTCCCCAGATTTAAGCTCAATTTTAAGACCTGTGCAATTACTTGAAGCGCCTGGTTGAACGCAGAAATAGGTATTGCTGGAAGTACGGGATCTACTGATAAGCGAATGGATTCACACCCAAACAGAACCTAGGCGGTTATTCAGGCCAGAGACGGGAGTTAGTAAGTATTAAATACCTACGTTCTACAGGAAGTGGTTATTATTTCGCTCAGTGTGCTTATCTAGCGGCGTAGTAAGTTTATGATGTCATAACAAGAATGCAACATATTTCTCGGGTAAGATTAGTAAATCAAAATTCTTTTTAATAACAGAGTTCCCTCTGGCTATATAATTAGTGTACCTGACTTGGACGAGGTTAACCTTGAGTTCAATTCCTGGTAGAAGCTCATGCGGTACGGATCCCACGTTAAACTGTAAGTCCACGTCTCATATAGCCTCGATAAAAAAAAGGACACAAACACTAATCTACTTCATAACACTTTATTTACCCTACATCATTATGCTCTTGAAATTTTTATATTGAATTTTATTTTTACAGTTATTTGAATGCAAAATCATACAAATTTTACTAGAATCAGTCTCATTTCGGTGGGTTCAAAATTACGGAATGAAATGTCTTTTAACACTGTCTCCATGTTTCGTTAAATGACAATTAAAAGCTTCGGCTAAATACTCGCTACCACATACACAGCACATAAAAGTTTGGCTGAGATTCTTTTGTGTAATCCCCTATTTATTGGTCTTTCCCACAAGAGACAAACGTATCACAATTGTACGTACACAAGTGTTTGCTGTCTTCTCCACGGAAAGCCTTCTCATTGCCAATGTGTGTAAGTGAGTGTGGAGGGAGGTTTAGATTTGAGGAGAGAAGACTCTAACAGGATTTAGTCTCTAAATACATGTTATCTGAGTGCAAATGAAGCCATGGTGCAGAAAAGAGAGACAGAGATAGAATGGTAAAATTGCTAAGAGGCGTGAGAGCGTTCGTTTTCACGTCGTTTTCTCTCAGTCGTTCCTGTTAAGTTCCTGCAGGATATTGGTCGGGAGAAAAAGAAGTCAGGATAGTAACAGAGGAAGAAAAGAAAGATTCAGGTCATTGGGATTCATGGTCGACTTTCTTCCAACTTCTTCCTCAACGCTTATAAAGAAGAAAAAAAACTAAAAGTTGAACCAGAACATCAGAGTTCTAACACATTTCCAAGTTGTTGTCAATGTTTCCAACTGAAGCACTGTCATGTGAAGTTTCTTCACATGGAATTACGTTAGTCATATTTTTCAAGGCTAGTATTGTTATATTCATTCTCACGTTTTAGGTTAATAATTCAGTATTTCTACTATGATTTCTCCATTGATCAACATATGTAATATTTCTGATAACAGTAACTATCTAATTAAGGTTTCATCTCGTATGAGAACTATCGATCCTTGCTAATTTTGGCATGGCAAGAGAAATTACTTAAACTTAACAGTTCATCGTTGTTAACAGACCAAAACCATATTCAGGAATAAATTAAATGTTGACTAAAAGCAGGTAATTCGTGTTATTATTCAGTTCAAACCATTTTTTCGTTGTCTCGAATTTTATCGAGGAATGTGAAGCTTACAACTTATAAAACAATAATCATGAATGTTGTTCTGTCTGATTGCGAAACTGTCGCTTACTCTGAAGAAAAAACGTAAATTGAAAGTATTTGAGAATAAGATCCTGAGACAAATATTCGGACCCTAGAGGAACAGGAATGGAGAATGATGGAAACTTCATAACGACAAACTACATAATTTATTCCGCTTACCAAACTTTCTTACGGTTATCAAATCTAGGAGGCTTAGGTGGACAGGTCATGTAACCGGAATGGAAGAAAGTAGAACGCTTTCAAAGTTTTAACTGGAAGTCTAATCGGAAAAAGACCATTAGGAAAACCTAGGTGCAGATGGGACGACAATATTAAGATTGATTTCGCAGAAATAGGAATACAAAGTAAAAACCGGATCCAGTTGGCTAAGGATAGAAGTCAATGGAGAGCTTTTGTGAACGTTACATGGAACCTCCAGGTTCCATAGATCATAGAGTTTGTTAGGTAGTTAATTTAGAGTTACTGTTCCGCGGTATGTAGCAGTAATATTGCCCTTAAACTGGTTCAAGTAGATTGAAAAAAAATGAAATCTTTGAGTTTTACGTCCCACAGTTATGTCTGTTAGGCTAAAGGAGACGGTGATGATGAGTGATGAATGAAATAGTGGAATGAAGAAAGTGGAGGAAACGGGAGAACCCGAGAAACCCAACGCACACGGTGTTTGTCCACCACAAAGTTTACTTGGCGGGGGCTGGGATCGAACCCGGGACCCCAAGCATCAGAGGTGAACGCTCTACCACTGAGGCACCGCGGCCTCTATTGTACATCCAAGTAGCAGACCGATCATATTAAGTAGATGCTATAAAATGCTCATTCCTACTTTCACCGTTAACGCAGCGACTCTTAAATGACATAATAATTCGGAAATAACATTAGATTTGTATTTTTAGTGAAAAAAGAAAAGTTCCGAAACGACATACCGCATGATCTTCTTTCAACTTAAAATTTGGCTTTCAAAATACTCACAATGATGCTACTACTTCCTGTCAAATTGCCCTAACGATATTACCATTACTTAGGATGTTGTCCCAGTCCTAACATACGTTTTGACATTACAAGTGTGTACGAGGTTTCTTTCCTTCATCCTGCGCGATAGTACAAATATACTTGAAATTTACTATAACTGGAAAACTGTTTCCTACATCGTTACCATGTGCATTTTAATGATTTGAATCACTTGCCTGTGCAGAAACCATTGGTAAGACGATGTGCGAAACATAATTGTACTGGAAGAGTAAAATTTATCTATGTCTAGCAAGTGTAACGTTAGGCTTTGTCCCAAGTATTTTGAGCAATGAAATGGACACATTTTCTTTGATACCACATTCTCTACATCTGCATAAAAAGTAACACATATATTATTCTAGCGTCAATTACTCTCTTCGCTGGGTTTAAATAAGAAAAGAAACAGTAGTATGTTCCGTTAGTCAGTCACTTTTTACTATTACTGAAGCACTTTCAAATCGATAGAAACAAAGAAAACACAATTAAAAATTAGAAAATAATAAGTAATCTGCATAAATAAAAAATAAATATTAATATTGTGGGCTGAACTTGGTTTTTAAAGGGCTTCGGAAGTATCACTGTTTATTTCAGCGATCCCGAAAACCACGGATTCAAGAATAATATCGGTCATTTCCGATCATTTATATATATATATATATATATATATACACAGGGTGGTAATGAACTATACCGACAAACTGTAAGAGATGATTCCTTACATCAAAATAAGAGAAAGAGTTGGTATGGACCTATGGTGAAAAGTGCATAGTTTCAGAGCTAGGGCTATCCAAAATCGCGAAAAAGCCAAATTTCAACAGGTCCTATTTAGAATTCCAGAAATTGTGGATGGTGGTCTTTATCAGTGTAAAGGAAGGCACGCACACTCAATCCAAAAGTGCATATTTCGTCAATTTTCAATCGGTATACAGAGTATTCCCTACAGGGTGTAATTCTCAGATATGCTCTCAAAAGAGTTTTCAGATATACCCTGATTTCAAGGAGGGTCCAAAGTAGGCAGGAGGTAAGTCTTGACAACAATGGATATCCAGTGCTTCGGAGGAAAGTCGAAAGTGTTAGAAATCGGCAGCTCCATGTTTTTTTTTTGTGTGTGTGTGTGTGTGTGTGTGTATGTGTGTGTGTTCGGAGTAACATGTGATGCGATGTATTTTGTCACGGTATATTTCACGTTTTCTTCACTTATAAGCGTGAAAGAAAAACATTGCAATATGCGTTTTCCCAAGTACTTGAGGCGGTGCTGCTGACAATCCATAACTCTTCCGATATCGCGCAAAAGGATTCCGTGTACACTCCTATCAAGGCTTATCCTTTGCATACTTTGGACCAACCATAAAATCAGAGCATATCCCAAAGTTTGGTTGATGGCATGTCTGGGAATTTCACCCTGCATTCAATACTCTGTACACCCATTGGACATTAATGAAATGTGCAGTTTTGGATTGAGTATGCATGACTTCCTTTACGCTGATAAGGACTACCATCCACAGTTTTTCGAATTCTCTTGAAATTTGTTTCGAAATCTTGGACAGTCCTAGTCCTGAAACTATGCACTTTTCCGCACAGGTCCATGTGAACTTTTTTTCTTATTTTGATGTAAGGAATGACCTCTTATAGTTTGTCGGTATAGTTCATTAACACCCTGTATTATACATATATTCAGTTTGTTATAGTAAATATTGTATCAATAAAGAAAACAAAAATTTAAATAATGTAATTATCAATATACATATTGCATTGCACATATACAGCATATGAGCAAACAGCCGAGATTTATTCTGAATGCTGAATGTAAAAATATTAAACTGTTACATAAAATCAGTAAATCTCTTTTTTTAAAAAAAGTTCTCTATCACTTAAACACAAATTTAATCTTTTTTTTATGGTAGTATACAATACTGCATTGCACTCATCCATTGGTTGCAAAAATTAGTTTTCAATGAAATACAGTGATCACAAATCAACTGAAAGAGTCGGATAAACAACAATAATAAATCTTGCAATAATGGATTAAATTTCCAGGAAAATTACAGAAATCAGTTAATTAGCGTTTATGAATCAACAAATAGGAAATTTTCATGTTTTCAATGTTTGGAAAAGCAAGAAACGTCACTGCTATACAAGCACACATATATACTGACTGTGAGAAGTTAATGTTTTAACCTGTTCTCGAAAACGATTATAAATTAAAACAAACACGACATAAATTCCCTAAAAAGTGTAAATGTAAACACGAATCCATACGATCGTCATGAAAGTATCAATAAATATCTAAATATCAAACAAAAGCGATAGGACGGCCCATTAATGATAAATAAGTGAAATAATCCTCAATCATCAAACATGTGTTCTACTTCGTTCTTATTCTTCTTCTGTATAAGTTGACCTAACCACCACTGCTAAGTTGTAGTATACTCTGCATCAAAAACAAATATGCCTTTCATGAAATTTCCTTTTCTAAGGCCAGCACAAGGTGGATATAATCTGCGTACGAACAATTGATGATTAGCCGTCAATTCAACAACAGAGGGGAAATACTTATAAAATTAATAACGAGAGAATATGCGGTGTACAGTACTGTGAGTGACAACATAATGTAAACAGTCTTGTTAACAGTACCTAAAGATAGGAACATGTTGGGAATTTCATCTTTCTGTTCACCTCGTAATTCACTTTAGAGGGTATGCGATAACCGGTTACACTTCTTTTCAATCTGCTAAGAAGGTTTTCAATCATCTCACCGCACAATTGACATCGTGGTACCTATGCCATTTTAAAGATGATCTCAGACAGTGATACAGATAATGATTCTAATGCTATTGTTTTGATTTTTTACCATCATTTAGCTTCAACGACGGAAATGAAATGAAATGAATTTTTAAGTTTTACGTCCCACGGTTATGCCGGTTAGGCTAAAGGAGACGGTGATGATGAGAGATGAGTGGAATGGTGGAATGAAGAAAGTGAGAGGAAACGGGAGAACCCCGAGAGAACCCACGAGCACGGTGTTTGTTCATCACAAGGTCCACATGGCGCGAGCTGGGATCGAACCAGGGGCCCCAAGCACCGGAGGTAAACGCTCTACCACTGAGCCACCGCGCCCCCCCCCCCTTCAACGACGGTAGTAGAGCAAAAGACATCCCTAAATTTTCGCATCCCCAATCTGAAGTAGTACTGTCGATCTTGCAGTGTATCATTTCATGCTTCACAGAGACAAAATCATAAATTAATTAGAGACACAAGTAAATATATAAATAACATATGTAACATATGTAAATATAGTGTCAACGAATTTTTCATTGTGCTAAGTGTACATATATATTAATTTAATCTACTATAATGTTTTGTATTCATTTGTTTATGTATGTGTAAATAATCGTATTTTTAGCTGTTTTATACCAAATTGACATATCTCGTTTATTCACAAATTTTCAGAAAAGGGTCCATAAAGAATACGACTAGGGTTAGGTATCACAATAAATAAATAAATTGCCTGAAACTTTCGAAGCATTTATTCCGTACGTATCTGTTATTGTGATCCTTGTATCTCATGTCTCAGAGTGGAGGTTTGTTAAAGGTAACCTGTACAAAGAGGTTGCTAGAAATTTTTATCCACTTTCCTATTATGCAGGACAGTGGTGAAATGGAAATCGTTTTTCAAATTGTTATAGTGGAAACATAGGAAAAGGCAGCGAATAAGTCAGACAATGAATAAGTTTGTAGTAGCAAGGTGACTAATGGTAAAATCAAACGTGTTTTAAATCTATGAAGTTCGAGGTTCCTTGCGAGGTGTACTCTCAGGCAAAGTGCTTCACTATGTGAAATATGCTACACTTACATGCAATTGCAAGGTGAATTGTAAAATGAATGGCAAATTGAACTTCTCGCACTATATTTCACCATTAATCCTCCTCGAAATGCTGTAATTATATACTCTGTTCAACTATTATAAGCCATCAATATAACAGGAGAATAGTGTTCTGTTGATCAACCATTAACACTTACGAACTTTCAATAAGTGACTTCGTAGGTAATTCCGTGGCAAAAGAATGAAATGAAATGAAATTTATAGTTTTAAATCCCATGGTCATGACTTTTAGGATAAAGGAGGCGAAATCTGTATCAAAAGATACGCAGATTTTTGGTGACTATCGAGAGGTCTGTGTTTAGCCATCGTCGTTTCAGTCTACAATGAATAATGGGAAGCAGATAATGGCAGGAAAATAAACCAATTGCCAGCAAGAAAGAAAGTATTAACGAGCATCGGAGATATTTTGAAGGATAGACAATTACATATTAAGGTGTGGACAAAAATCAAAAAAAGATGTGAATCTGTTAACTTGAATCTCCTCCCTTCTTGATGAAACTGCGTACGCTATTCTTCATTACAGAATTTGTATTACTGCAATTCTCTTAATCATGGCAAATGTGCAAAAGAAGAGTAGGCCCTACATCAGTGGTTTCGGAAGCTCAAAATTGCCAACTAATGGAAACACATACTCAGATTAATTGTACTTTCACACTACATTCCTCAGTGCATAGTGTCCGTATAGGTAAAGAACAGCTGAGAACAACGCAATATAGACTTTTTCTCCAACGGTGAAGCATATAAGAATTTGTAATAGTTTTGTCGGCCATACTATGTGGGCAATAAAACATATTACTACTTTCAAAGGAAAAGGAATTGACTGGACCACTATCTATATTTATTTATCTATCTACATTATATAGATATTAGGAAGAAATTGGGATTATATATAAATATTTGGATTTATATAGATATTAGGATTATATTATTGGGAAGACCACATCTTAGCAGGTAGGCATTGCTTTAAGGCAGGAAATCTTCCAAAAAGATAGCTCATCACCTCCACTAGCGCATAGGATTTTTTTGAAAATAAAATACATTCAGGCAGGGTTTTTAGTGATTTTTTTTTAAATGAGACATTACACATTAAGAAAAGTGTTAAAATTAACACGTTAAGAATATTCATAAAATGTCTGCATGAACATAAATTACAAAAGATTACTATGAAACGTGTTTCTGTATATGACTAAGTCCTATGCAAAACACGTACGGAACTTCTTCGTAAGTCTGCGCCAATGCGTTAAGACAGTTAACATTTCTAATTATGGTTTGAAATGCAGTATGGAAACAGCATCATTTAACTATCCAAAGTGAACAAAAAAATATAGATCAACTATACTGTGTTTCCTGAAGTTTTCGAGCAACTGGAGCAGTTTCTGCATAAAAAAAAAAAAAATAAATATATTACAAAATTTCACCAATCATCACCTAGAGTTTGTGATGCTTCTATTGCTAGGAGTATTCAGGATATCCAGCATACTGTGCATTACTGTTTAAATGCTTCGTTTTTTTCTTTTTTAATAATTATTCAAGCACTACAGTGTTATACTACGAAAGTATAACTTATTATAGTAAATGGGAGAATAAATTGGAAATTTCTTGTTCCTGATAGTCTACAATTACAGGAAATCTCATCTTTATTCTACTCGTATAGTTTATTAGCATTTTATTTCAATCGTAATTTTTAAAAAGAAATTTTAGAACTTTGGAAGACTGCGCTCTTATCTAATTGTCTACAATTTACGGTTTAGACATCATTATCTACGGAATTATTCGTGTTTTTTGAATGATACCAAACACGTTTTTCAGATGCAAAATTTAGGAGAAATTTTGTCATGTTCCGGGAATTTTTCTAGAAAATGAAAAGGCAGTAATCAATTTGGACGCCCCAGGATGCAGTCGCCTCCACGAAAGGTACCTAAAAACATCTCTTGACTCAAGGCGGTTTTTTGAATTATTGAAACACAGGTAATAGAAATTATGATAAAAAAAAATTTTCGAACCAAAGATGTAGTGCAAAATTGGTTATTTTTTTAATCATTAAAATTACGTTTTAGGAGGCCGTGCTCTATCCTAATTATCTTAGATTCATAGTTTGTATATCATTGTCTGATATAAGTCACCCACTCCAATAATATCACACACACATGCTTCACGGACCACAATTTCGAGGACATGTTGTATAATTCGGAAATTTCTCGCAAAAAATATGCGTTGAGCAATAGGCATCCATAGCGGGGCCCCATGATCAGGTAACTGCACCAAATATAACCAAAATATATTACATGTCCTAACATTATATTTTTGAGAAGTTTTATTGACATACGGTTAGTAGATATGAAGATAGGAAAAGATTTTCGAAATGTATTGCAACATTTTGCTAGAGCGTTGTTCCTACGTCCTTATCTTTAAAATGATGCAGAGTTTTGAATGATATCACATACATGTGTAACGTTCCATAAATTGACGAAAATTTCCCGATTTTTTTTTTAAAAATGTGCACATTTTTAATTTGGATACTCTATCGAAGCCTCATGGTCAAGTACCTGCGAGAAAGCCATCCCGAAAAATTCTACATGTACTAGGTTATATTTTTACGCAATTTCACTGGAACATGATTAATAATTATGAAGATATAGGTTTTCGAACGAAGGACAATAATTTTTATAGCAAATATGATTTTTGACGGAGTGAGCAAGGGACTGTGAATAAAAAAAAGTGTGAGAGAGGGTGTAATTTCATATGTAAGTGATAGCTCGCATTCTAATGTGTAAGATAGCTTAGTAGTAGTTAAACGTTCATCTCTTGTGATTGGCTCCTAGCTCAACCCCAAGCTAAGTAGGTTTGTGGTGCACAACATCGTATCGGTGGATTTTGTCGGAGTTCTCCCGATTAATCTACACTTTCAATCGACTTACTCTTTCATAATAATTCACATTCGTTAATTATCTGTCTCCAGCCAGTCTTAAGGTCATAAACATGGGAGGTAAAACATTTCTAAAAAGTTTTTAAGCGGAAAGAACGTGGTTTTCTATGTTGAACAGTACTAACAACCAGTGGCGTGTGCAGAATTCCTCAAAGGTGGCGGTTAAACCTTCTAGTTCACTATTTTCAGGTGTTTGTAAACATATCTTAACATAGTAAATCTTTATTTTTGCCTACTATATTGCTCAAGGGGGATATCCTTTGATATGCCACTGCTGACAACAGTATTCCAGCTGTATACCTGTTAGAGGGGTTAATACCAATATTTTCCGAATTTTGGTATTTTTCTTTTACGTGCATGTAAGTGATTCTTCTTCAGATTTATTATCTTCCTTTAACAGCTAGGAACTCTTCCTAATTTTATATGGGATGGTCAGCAGTATCAATTTAAATTGTTGTAAATATATCGTTTTACTAATGTTTTCGTTTAAACTGCCTTACTACTCTAAAATGACAAATGTGAATGGTTAGCAACACTTGCGTAAATCCTAACATTTCTCTGGCAGCTTACTGCATTCAGAGAAAAGAAAAGAAGAACACTGCGACTCGACTCCTGCCCCACCTGGAAGGAGATACAGCTTCCAGGTCGCGCTATCTCTTCCTCCCCGCTGTTCCCCTTTGACGCACTCGTTTTTGTGTGTTGTTTGTTGTTCCCTGACGGAGGCTTTTGGCGGCGGAACCAAACCTCCAGAGATCTAAGCCAAGAAAACAAAAGCCGACTGGATCATAACTCTTTCACGGTAGCTGCAGTTTCGCCTTCAACCTTTCTTCCTTCTTCCAAATCTTTGTCTTTATTTTCTCTTCCAACTTCTTTCTAAATTTCTCTATTCGTGGTCCCCAACCCGAACACGGTGACAGTATACAGGACGTTCAGTCAAATGAATTCTAATTTACACCAGATTATGCAAGCGCTGCTGAGACCTTAAAGTTAGAATTGTGCGGAGAAGAAACCAGCCGATGTCTTGTGGAAAATCGGTGTTTATACACGAAACTTTAATGGGTGTGTGTGTGTGTGTGTAAGCTGACAGACAAACTTTGTTTGCTTCATCGTTATAAATATGCATTTCGCTCAAAACCACGAAGCTGAAATCACATTCGAAACTCTCTAAGCTTACACTTACGCATATCAATTGTCTGTAAGTTTGATATTTCGATTTTAATTAACTGTTTTTTTTAATACTTTTATTTTTTTTAAAATTAGTGTGTGCGTTACTGTTAGGAGCAATTGAATAACAAAAGATACAATCTGCTACTTAACAGTATAATTTTTTCTATACAAAAAATGAAATTAAATTACATTTTTGAGTTTAACGTCCCACGGATAGACCTTTTAGACTAAGAGAGATGGATGATTAAGGCAAGAAAATGATGGTAGACTTGGTGGAATGAGAATGTGAGAGGAAACAGGAGTATCCTGAGAAAACCCACGGACACGATGTTGTCCACTACAAACTTACTTGATTGGGGATCGAACCAGGGACCCCACGCCCCAGATGTAATCACTTTACCACTGAGCAATCATGCATCTATTTTTGATATACAGTACATAACAAAAATAATCTAATAATATATTCCCGAAAAGTAATAATAAAAAAAAAATTATCAACTGTACGAGATTGGCAACCAATAACATACATCTTAACGTCATTGAAAAAATGTTTTTCCTGGAGTCCATCAAAACTTATGGTTCAGAATTTACCTCAAAACATGTAACTAAGCTCAGATTCAAAATCTTTCAGTTTAACATCACACGATTATGCCCTTTAGGCTAAGGGGGGCATATGATTAAGGCAAGTGAATGAATGATGATATAAGGGTGGTGAAATAATATGGGAGGAAACTGGAGTACTCCCGAGAAAACCCACGGACTCAATATTGTCCACCACGAGCTTTTTTACCCGAAGATCGAACCAGGGGCCCCACGCCCCAGAGGTAACCGCTCAACCACTGAGCCTCTTTGGCGTGAGAGACCCGCGTTCGATTCCCGGCAGGAGCTCATGTGGCTCGGATTACACGTTAATCAGTAGGTCCCGTTTCATATAGCCTCACTGTTGAAAGAGACGTTAAACTCAAAATTAACTCGATTCTACCACTGAGCCATCATGCCCTCTTATGTTAATCCGATGTGATGTATCAATTAATATATTTTAACAATATTAAACAACAACAGTAAAGACATTTGAAATCTATCATAATTTTAGGCTACATGTCATTACCAGTGTCATAATAAGAAATGTGATTAGTGATTTTAGCATCAGTTTCATTTTAATACAGAGGGTGGTGTGGTTATCGTTGAGCGTCAACTTTTAGGTTTAGAAAAATAATAGTTTATCGCGTTTTCTCGAAAACTCCGCAAGAGAATTTACTACTTATTCATATCATTATGTTCAGCTCAATCCCTTATATTTGAACATGTTTTCCCGGTTATACAACAACAATATTGGAAAATATACAGTATACTTCAATATACAAGTATATTAACAGAAGTAACTATTCATAGACGAAATGAAGTTTCAAATTTATTATGAGCTGAGATAACTGATCAAATATGGCATTTAATGATGTAAAATGAAGAAATGACAAAAAGCATTAACTGTTGTCCCTAAGGTTGAGCGATGTATATATACAGTCATTAAGGAAGTGGTTCGTTAGATTCCATCATAATCAATTGACTCCATACTTGAAGCGATGCTCTTATCATATAGGGTTAACATATGATAGACTTTAAAAGAAAATGCGTCGTTTAGATTTAACAAACATACATAAATGCATATACAGAGGGTTGATTAATTCCTGTGTCAATTTCATTTGTTCACTGTGCAAAAGTAGTATGAGGTAAAGCCGTGCAATTTGGTTTAACTTTAGATGAAGGACATAAGTTTTGTTTCGCCTTAGAAGGATGTCACTCGTACTAAAGATTGAAGAGATATAGGGTCAAACGGTTGAATACACTGAAAACAATGCAATATCCGTACCTCATCATGTCAAATGGGTTCTCAAGGTGACCTGTGACCTTGATCTGACAGTGACCTCTGACGCATATTTGGTCGGCTTGCGACATGGAATCATACCATGCAACTTTTTGTTTGTTATAACTTCGATTTACGTTTTCTGAGGCTCTTTCAGAATTAACCATTGCAATCCCATAAGGGCAGAATTTACCATTTACCATTACAATCGAAATTTGACCTTTGACCCTATATCTCTTCAATCTTTAGTACAAATGACATGCTTATACAGCGAAACAAAACTTGGTTCTTCGTCTAAGATTACACCAAATTGCACGGCTTTACCTCATGTCACTTTTGCACAGTGAACAAATGAAATTGACCCACGAATTAATCAACCCCCTCTCTCTCTCTCTCTCTCTCTCTCTCTATATATATATATATATATATATATATATATATATATATATATATATATATATATATATATATATATATATATATATATATATATATATGTATGTATATATATATATATATATATATATGTGTGTGTGTGTGTGTGTGTGTGTGTGTGGCTTGGGTCTAAAAGGGTGTCTTCCCGTTGTGCCTACTTCCCGTTATGCCTACAGGCCCTCCAGCACTTTGTAGAAAATATTTTTAATGATCTTATCTGTAGGCAGAACGGTAATTCCCGTTGTGCCTACTTCCCGTTCTGCCTACTCTTTCGAGACGGGGAATTCTGTGCAGGGAGGGATCTTTTCTAGGGATTTTTTCTTTAGTAATTCTAATAGATTCTGTAAGAAGAATAACTATTCCTTTAAATTTCATCATATATTTTAAATGTTATCTTACTTGCTCTTCTCAGAAAAAATGACTAGGTACAGTTTTGTTATTAGCAGCGTTATTCACGTCTACTTTAGTAGAGATGTGTTTTTTTAATACTTACAGAGAAATGGAAAATTAATTGATTCAGTTACAAGAAAATAAACTTATTTCGGTCTAATATCAAGTCATTTCACAACAAAATTTTATTTGCACTACCACTTGTGCCAGTGGAGCAAGTGGGTGACATGTTCCTGCATCTCCAGGAAAATGCCCCGGAAGTACAAAACGCAGAGAAGTTTCATGACTATTTAGTCGAAACATGGCTGGACGATGCAGACGCCATTTTCACAAAGTAAGTACGATATAGTAGTTACCTTATTTTCTACGCTATTTCACTATCTGTTTTTCGTTTGATTTTTTTTTTTCAAATATATGTGGTTTTCGTTTGGGAAACGAAATCTACGTTAGCAGTGATTAGTATTTCATATATAGGCCTACTCATTCGGTCATTTTAGTCCTTTATGTTTTTCCATTAGTTTCGTTTGTCATTGTTGTATTGCCTATGTGTTCTACAATTGTGAGCTCAGAAGTGTCTGGATATGAAATGGTGCATAGTGTCTTTAATGGAGTGTGGTAAGCGTAATTATTATTCTCATTCCATAAAAAATCATTTCTGAGATCTGCATGCCAATACGAAATTTTAATCTGCTCATACCAGAGATCTGAAATTAACTCTATACTAGTGTAATGATTACAAAACTGAATACTTATAAATTTACCGTGTTACTAACAACAAACAACAGACGTTATCCTTAACGTTATCTACGACAGACGTTAACATGCAACTTCCAATCGTTGTTGAATGTCTATTGTCAAGCTTTGATTTGTTTTATGTAATTAATGTTTCTCTCTTTTCCAGAGATATATGGAACCAATATGATAATGTTGAGGGAAGAACAAATAATGTTGTAGAGGGCTGGCACTCTAAATTAAACAGAAAACTGACAAGAGAACATCCAAATATTTTTACATTTGTACAGCTGTTGCAGCAAGAACAGAGTGAGAATGAAGCTTGTATGCTGATGTTGGAGGTAGGAAAAAAGCCGAAGGAACCAAAGCTGAAATATAAGCGAATTGAACAAAAAATAAAATCATTGAAGGCACGTCTGGAATCACATGTAATAGACTTGGTGGCTTACACAGATGCAGTTGCATACTGTTTGCATTTAGAACAGTGATGGTGAGATGTTTTAAATATATTGGCTATATTAACGATATATGGTATTAACATTGACGATATGTAGTATTTACATTGACAATATAAGTATATGTAACATTGCATGTAGTATAGAATCGTGTTAGAAGACAAATTACCTGTTAAGGTAATGCCAAAGAAGGAGCAGTGATGTAAAAGACAAAGGCTCTTTTTTTTCAAAAGGGCCGCCTTATGCATCCTCTTGCATTGTTTGTTTAATGTATGGCCGAACATGTCTTGAGGATGTGAATTGTGGCACTTTTTAGTACTGCAAGCCTTAGTATGCTGGAGATAAACTACTGGAAAACCGATTAAAATTCGGTTATGAAATGAATTGATATTAGCCCGAAGTAAGTCTGTTTCGTGTTCGTTTCAGATACAATGTCAAACGGGTTACTGGCAACTGAATCAATCAATTCGAGGAAAGAGATATGATGGAGACAAACACTCTTTTTAAAGGCCGCCTTATGCATCCTCTTGCGTTGTTTGTTTAATAGTTGGCCAGACATATCTTGGGGATGTGAACTGTGGCATTTTTTAGTACTGCAAGTCTTAGCATGCTGGAGGTAAACTACTGGAAACCCAAATGAAATTTTGTTCTGAAATTGCTTGATATTAGATCTTTTTTTTTTTTTTTTTTTTTTTTTTTTTAATGTTTGTTTCACATACAATGTCTAACATTCTTGCAACTGAGTCAACCAATTTTCCATGTATGATGAAACTTGTAGAGGTGGTGGTTGTTTTTACAGAAGCTTTTAGAAATACTAAAGAAATATTCCCTACAAAAATTCCTCCCTGCACATAATTCCCCGTCTCGAAAGAGTAGGCAAAACGGGAAGTAGGCACAACGGGAATTACCGTTCTGCCTAGAGATAAGATAATTAAAAATATTTTCTTTAAAGTGCTGGAGGGTCTGTAGGCAGAACGGGAAGTAGGCACAACGGGAATGAACCGTCTAAAAGGGCCAATGTCAGTTTTTTTTTTGGCGAAAATGAGATTTTCAGCAATTTGAATGTCTCTAAATGTGTATTTGTGTATTTTCTACTTTTGTAAGAAGGACAAGTGTCAGCATGGAATAGTTTTAGAATAATTTTCCAAATAATGTTATAGGCCCTTGGTGAAGATGAAGTATTTCTGTGTTTAAACGAGGCCAAAGTATTCATTGGCCTTTCTTCAATCTACTAAAAATAATGTGTATTAATACCAAAGTGAATGTTGACCTTTTATGATACAATATTGCTAAAATTTTGACCCGACAAAAGTGAGAGTTGGCCTCTTTTGATCTAGTGTTTTGGAAACTCTGTTGAGGCCAATGTTTAAACTTTGTACTTATTTGTTTGACTTGAAAGGCAGCGTATTTTGTGTGACACCTAAAGGAAAATAAGATAATAATGTTGTGCTTTTGTGCCTGTGAGTGTAAATCCAACAACAATCTGGTTCATAGTGACCAACCATGGTTAAAAGTATATTTTGTTAACACTGCATACGGTTGCCAATTCAGCCACTTTGTGGCTAGATCGGCCATTTTTAGAACCTGGCTAGCCACAAATTTTCAAAAAAGCCACTAGTAGCTTTTCTAGCCATGTGCTGTTTGCTTTTAGCCACTTCTGGCCATTTTCTGAGTTCAACCACATTCTGATATAAGTTATTTATCGTTAACGAGTGTCTAGCGCTGTTTTGGGATTTGTAATACAATACCCGTTAAAATTTCACTTGTATGCTTAATGTTTCACTTCAAGGAGAAGATTAGCTACATAATTTTTATGGCAATTGCATGTTATAGCGGAATGTGTTACGCTCAAAGCATAATTTGTAAGCAAGTTCAAAGTTTATACTTTCAATAAAGGACCAATATCAAGAGATCTTGGAGATAAGCTGATATATATTATACATATCCGATAGGGCATAAACATGTCTTTCATTGGTGAAAGTATGAATTTTCTATTTGCAAGCATGTTTGAAATATCTTCAAACAAAAAATTGTAAGAAACTTCAAATGCGTTTTTCTCAAAATGGTATTTTTTGACATTGGCCCTTTTAGACCCAAGCCACAGATGGTCTATAAATTTCTTAATGGCATAGGAGAAAATATAATTACTTAACTAACTATTACAATACCAATTACGTATTTAAGTTTTTTTTTCTTCCGACTTGTTTCGCTGTACCACTGCAGCTGACTTACTAGCAGAATGTGTTATAAATTTCCTAACACATAGAAATATTTATATATATTTGGTCATGAATGTTTCGTACGCTGACCTATTTTATAGGAAGTTTTAGTGCCCTACCTTTAATCTAGGTACCGTATCTAATTAACCTACTAGGAGTAATGAAAAACTGGAAAAATTTAATAAACTTAAAAGAAAAATAATAGACTTCAAGAACGCACTAAATAGCAGAAAATAAAAACTTTTTTAAGAAAGAAACAATATTTGAACCGACATCAGCAAAAGCGCTAAAAAGTAGAAAATAATAAAGCGCTAAAAGCACTGAAAATTATTCATTACTATTATTTATATATAAAAAACAAAGTTGATGTTTGTGCCCAGCAAAACAACTTAATGCGTAATATAAAATTTATGAATGATAATTTTACGAGGCATTAATTGGTTTGGCTTGACATAGAATTCAATTTTTTGTAGATATTGGTACCGAAATATTTCAGCTTTGAAGCTTTTATTATTATTTTATTTTATTTTCTACTTTTTAGCATTTTTTATTTCCTACTTTTTAATGCTTATATTATTTTCTGCTTTTAGTGCTTTTATTACAGCCTTCTTTAGCTCTTTAATTATTTTCTATTTTTTAGCACTTTTATTATTTTCTACTTTTTTAGCACTTTTGTTCAAATCAGTAATATTTGTTTAAAGTTTTGATTTATATTTAGGTATTTAATTTTCGTCTAATTATTACTTCTACGCAAGAATCCACTGCAAAGCGCGAAATGAAAAAAAAGAAAAAAACCCTTGCATTACACAAATTACCTTTAATTAAGTTCCTTATAATAGCATATACACTTTCATGTTTATTAAGTGATTATGAAACATAAGGAAGATTTAACGAATTGAAGCAAGATCTTATTGTTGCATAAGATTTCATTTTATAATGAAACTAATTGAGATTTCAATTGTAGATAGAGTGAATTTTAATATAAAAGTAATTTGAAAGACATGAAGAAAATAAGAACGTAAACTAAAATTAAGGTATGTTTCTTTTCGTTAGTTTTTTTTTAATGGAAATAATATTCGCTTTAATATATTGTTAAGTGTCACCATGTTATTGATATTTAACTAAACCACTGCCCGCTATAGAAGATCGAGCTGGCGGTGAACTAAACACAACAGTTTGAGTTATTTCAAGTGTGCCCTCGGAAAATCTGTGAAACATACTTCGGCTCCACCCCCACCAATCTCTTATGGAAGAAACTCTCCCTTTTCTTAGGGGAAAAAGTGAATGACTTCGGCTGTGTTGCCAATTTGTCATGTCATTCAGTCGTTTGGTCTTGACGAGTGAAGAAAGTAAGCTACTTAGAATGGTTAGGTTAGATTAGGATTTAGATTTCTGGGCTTTCAGCGTCTATAGCCATTTAGCCCGTCACGTTTTTGACGGATGGCGTCCCTCGGCGAGCACACTATCCGGGGAAAGGGAAGGAAGAAAGGACTGGGAAAGGAATGAAGTGACCTGGGACCTATAACTTAGGTACAACCCCGCCATTTGCCTGGTGCGAATGAGGGAAACCCAGGAAAACCTCACTCAGGTGGCTGGCCTGAAAAAGCGTTTTACACTTTTTTCGACCGAGTGCCCCCACCGGAAATCGAACCCGGGACCGCTCGCACCGAAGGCGAGGGCGTTAGCAACTGCGCTACGCGGGGCACTACTACTTAGAATGGCTAACAACACAGTGTACAGCAAAATTTCGTGAAATAATGCATTGTGGTAACGCTTCCACATCCAACAATTGAAAGATCTGGCGGCAGCAAGTTGTCCCTCGTCTTTCGAGGAAGGTACGGGGAAACATACATTGACAGCAGCACCAGCAGAGACATACTTGAAATAGAACGGCTCTAATAGCACCGAGGTTATGAAGAACGTGAGCTCCGAACCACGACCAGATTTAAATCCACTGCAGTTGGCGTATGCACAGACTATTATGCAAGAAAAATTGAAATCTTTCAGGTTCACGTCTCACGTTTATGCCGGCTAGGCTAAAGGAGATGGTGATGATGAGAAATGAAGAAATGGTGGAATGAATAAAGTGGGGGAAATGGGAGAACCCCGAGGAAACCCTCACACATGGTGTATCATGCAAGATCAACCCTTACAGTATAAGCCGTTCCCTCCAAGAGAACGATTATCGATTCTGGCTAAATAAATACAAGTGTTATCATTAGAAACGAAACTTTTTCGCTAATGCGATATGAGCGAAACGTTAAGCAAATGCGTATATGTTTCAGGAAACCTTAAACTTTTCGTTTCAGAGCCAGAAATCACGTTTATGTTATCGCGAATCTTTGAGAAATTCGGTATTACTTGCGATAAATGCGAATAAAAATGAAAAAAGTGGAATTCTTGCTAATTATCGCTAATAATAACTGAAAAGCGCATTTCCAATATTATTTAACTTTTAAAAAATCGTTGCATTTTGCAGAAAACATGCACGAAAAGTGGAAGGGTCCAATCACCCTTATGCTCATCTCATTGTCGGGAAAATTAAAAAAAAAAAAAAAAAAAAAAAAAACTTCCGAAATAAATTAGAGTTAGTTCAAGCACGAAAATTTGGGTCTGCTACTGCAGAGTTAATTAAAAAGGGTAGTGTCTGCGTGTCGAAAATATTGATGAAGCTGCAAAATTACACGCAAGCAAATGGCAACAATTCTGTGCGAAGAGTTTACGAAAAGCTCTGCGAGTTACTTCATCCAGAAACTGTTTCACTTCATAAAGAAAACATGAACAAAACTGAACTGTTGTTTAAATCTTTGTTTGTGTTTTGTCGTAAAAATGCTCATTGTCTGCTACCTACTTATCGTGAATTTAAAGGTAAGGTTATTGAAGTTCTCAACAGTGAGGATAAGGAAGTTGACATTGTATCATTGTTAAACAGTTTAAAAATTAACAACACATTTTTTTGCTGTCAGCTTCTTACATTCAATATGGTTGCCAGTCTCAAGTGTTGATACCGAGAGATTCTTTTCCAAGCATAATATGATTGTTACTGATAGGAGAACAAACTTAAAAGAAGAATTGGTAATGTTTTGCTGCATGTTATCCGTTACCTAACGATGAGGTTAGAGGAAGTGTTTAAATTTTTGCATTAATTTGTCTATTTCAGTGAACGCATTACCTAGAATGTGCATCTAATCAAGATATATTCTCATTTTTGTATTAGATACACCTTACTACCAAAAATATACTGTTTACAAATACAATAATTTTAAAAAATGCTTGTGCTACACTAAAAACAATGCAACATAAATGCGAAAATTGTGATAATTAATGCTACAGAATATCAAAATTGTTTAGAAAAAGTTTCGTCTCTAGTTATCATGCATAGTAATACAATTTAAATTTTATGTAATGTAGACCTGCAAAAAGGGAAATTACACAATTCCATAGGCAATTAGTGACTTCCCTTGAGACCAGAAGTCCTTTTGTAATTGAATCACTTCTACCTATGTTCACGCAAAAAGAACACAGAAAGAAATATACAATTATCCTCAATGGAAATCTTGCACTTCCGTTGTTCGCGGACTTCAGAGCAAAAGGGATTTTACTCTAAGGATACCACCAGCAACAGTACCAGAGCTCTAAGGGACTGTGGGAAGAGCAGTGTTCTCTAGCTGTCTCAAGGCAACTGTTTTTGTCTTTCTCTCTATCCTATACGTGTGTGTGTTTGCATGTGGGTGTACCTACTACAAGGTGGAAAACACAAGAGGATAAAAGCTTGTGAAAGGGTGTTCCCACCCGTAAATTTTGGTTCCATTGTAAACTTAATTCCTTGTCACTTCCATGTCAATTTCTGCAGGGTATGTTGTGCTCTTCCTTGTCTGCCGGCTGTGTATGTCTTTTCTGTCTGGTTGGTAGGTTACAGGTCGTGAAAAAGATCCTTCTTCGGAGAGAGAGATAGAGAGACGAGGATTATTTCATGCAGTGTGGTTATGTTGGTGCTACGTCTCTCCCAAACACAAATGTTTTCTCTTGACAAGCTTCTTCAATAATAATATGCTTACGTGGTGTTTCACTGCTCTTCTAGAAACTCACGTCATATACTTCACACTCGTGTCAGGCTGAGAACCTCATGTGTCCTTCTTACTAGCAACAAATTCGATGTTCTGTGGGTAAAGATGAATTATGCACGGAAGCAAGGTGTCTTCTATGAAATAATGACTACTTTACAACTAATAGTTCTTGGAAAACTAGACAAATTACAAACTGAAATTCTACATTATTAGTGTATAATACGGGGGAAATGCCCAAAGATTATAAATCAGAAGATCTAATTGAGATGAACAGAATAATATGGATGAATGTAAATCCTCATGCGTAGATTTCGAGAAAATCAACATCTATTATTTTTTGCAAACGTAAAAATTGATCCTGTACGATAACTACACCATTTATTAACATTAAACTAAAACCGAAAAAAAAACCCTCATCAAACTTTCCATTACAAGACATGTTGTTAATGAAACATAGCCCAAACTTATGATTAACCTTTAAACTTTAATATTGTGGCAAGATGAACCATAGCTATATCAATAAATCGGATTTGTTTGTTTATGTGACCACTGAAGAGAATATGTTTTGTCTATTTACATGACCACTGAGGAGGTCATGTTTTGCTTGTTTACACGACCACTGAGATCATGTTTTGTTTGTTTACATGACCACTGAGGAGAACTTATTTACATGACCACTGAGAACATGTCTGTATGCTTACGTGACCATTGAGAACATATTTTGTTTGTTTACATGACCACTGACGACAACATGTTTTGTTTGTTTACGTGGCCACTGAGGAGAAACGTGTTTTGTTTGTTTACACGACCACTGAGAATATTTTTTGCTTTTTTACGTAACTACTGAAGAGAATATGTCTTGTTTGTTTGCATGACCACTGAGGAGAATATATTTTGTTTATTTACGTGACCATGTCTATTATACATGACACTAATCAGAAAATCACCAACTATCCACTTTAGAAGAATCCTCATACAAATTTGGTGAAACATGTCTAAAGTACTGCAAGCGAGCAGCCTTGAAAAGCACCTGTATTCGATAAAAAGTAGCACCATTCAAACAATTGTCTAAATAAAGTATTCATATCATTTCATGGTTTCAGTTATTTTTTTAAAGTTCTACCCTGTATTTTTATTATACGATTGTCATATCTATTCCTGAGTATTGTTTTAATCTTACTTTACATGTTAACCTTACTTTACATGTGAGTTAATATTAGGAGTATCTGATTAATTGTTAGAAGACAAATATTAATAGATATAATCTGTTAGTTAACAATATTTTTTTACGTATACAGTACATACCTAGGTAAATACAGACTATTATTTCCAGAGAACAAGAATGCTGGATGATTATTGTCAATGGACAACATCCTCTTAGCGTCATAAAATAAGTTTGAAGTTGAATCGTTACCTTGGATTGAATTTAGTTTGAAGTCCTTTTTCAACACTGAGGCTACATGATACAGGGCGGAACAGAGCCGTAGGTTCATGAGGACATCTTTTATTTCTGCTATTTTGTACATATTATTTTATTATTTTGGATTCTCTTCGGTTCTTGACAGTGAAAATCCGAAGTAGTTAGTAATCTGGAGACTCGGTGCGAAGCAAGGGGGAATATACAGGATGGCCCAACAGTAGGTACAGACCCGTACTGATCTGCTCACTGTATTTCATATCATTTTTATTGTCATCAACCAGGTAGACCTAGCTTCTTTATTACTTGTTTTTAATGTCTTTCTACATATACTTTAAGCTCGGAACCAATAAACCCATGATCAGAATGTTATACTTGATGCAGGAGCGTATACCTACTTTTGGGCCACCCTGTATGATGTGTGTTGTGGTTTTCTTTGTTAGTCATTTGCCGAGTGAGGTAACTTTCTTCTTGTATACTCTTCTTTTTCCTCTCCTGTATTCCCCTCGTATATGCTTTTTCTTTCTATTTCTGCAATGTTGTATACACTTCTTCCCTTTTCCTGTCTTGTATGGTATACGTTTCTTCTCTTTTCTTCTACTATTTGGTATACACTTCAGCTTTTTCCTCTGCTGTGTTCCATGAGCTTCTTTCTTTCTCTAAGATGTTGGGTATGCTTTTTCTTTCTTTCACCGTTGTGTTGTTTGCGCTTCTTTCTATTTTTGCTGTTCTTTCGCAAACACTGTTTTTCTAGTATTGGTGGTGGTTAGCTTGTTCGTGAAAAGAGATGTAAATGTTTATTGTTTTAGGCACTTTCATGTGCTATTTTAGAATATTTTTGTATGATACACTTTCATTTATTCATTTGTTACTGTGTTATGTATATTTTCTTTAGGCAATGTAGATGTAACTTTGTATGAATGTTATGATGTACGGATTGGTTTGGAGTAGGTGTTATAAGGCTTTTTGTATGGTAAGTAGATGTCATCTTGATGATGATGCATGTGAGATGATGCATTGGATGACCCCTACTATGGCTTGTTTGATAATGATTTGCATGCTAGTATCTGTCTGCTCTGTTTTTTAATTGTCTTTTTAAGCTTGACTGTATGAGATGAGACCTATAGTTTAAAGTTTCTATCCGAGAACAACTACCTCCACCGAAAATAGCACTCGGAAATAAGCTCGCAGAAAGTATACAAGTTTGTCAACGGGTCAAGATTCTTTTGTTTCCTGACATGCTTTATAAATCATTTATACATCATCTTGCAAAATTATTCGATCGAACGGAAAGTCGTTTGCTACACATTAGTCAATGGAGTGAAATTTAATTGGAATGAATTCTATGTTAATATATTCGCACAGTAAGTTTAGTTCTGGGGAACAAGCATTACTGTAGATATACATGCAATAGACTTATGTTATTTTTATTTCTATTTATTTTGTACACAAATTAGACACTGAGGTATGGCACGCCATGGAGTACTTGGATAATTTTACATACGACTTTGAAAGTAATTAATAAAGTTGTATGATTGGAATATATATATATTAATGTATGAAGATAAGAAGTTGGCCAGTTCTTCCTAGAAAAGTCATGTACTTTTCTAGCGTAAAGAATCGCAAAGTAGATCTATCATTGGTGCTCGATTCCAAATAAACCCAACTATACCACAAAAGGCATTTCTAAGCAGACACTCTGTTAATACCATTGCAATATACATTTGGAAAGATATAGCACATACAGCAACTTTGACTTGGAATTCCATTTATATGGGCTCTCGTTCATAAGTCGGGTAAAATTAATTTATACTATGAAGTTAAAATATGATGAGGATCCTACAAGTCCGAGAGTGTAGTTTCAGGATTATCAGGTTGGTGCAAACGAAATGTCTACCTTGAATGGTGAGAACGAAATGTCTAATAGGAAACTTACGTCACCAATACGACACAGGGATGGACTAAAGTCGCGCGCTTAACGTCAATCTGCACGCGTCCAGCAAATGTCAATCAAAACGCAGTGAGTTGTTGAACAGGATAGTATAAAAGTGTACCATGAAGAGCACATGATTGCATTTTTTCACAAGTTCAAACATTTCTGCACAATAAGCTGAAAAAAATAGACATTAACATTTGGATCAGAAATGGCGAATAAATGCACCATTCGCCGTTGGCTTCTTAAATGACCATTCGTTCCGGTGACACATCATTGCAAAATGAGTCCCGTGGGTGCTGATTAACATAATGTTTGGATGAGCTCCTCAGACACAATGGCATAAGATGGTCGAGAACGTATTCGCACCATTACAGTGGCTCCGAGCAATTGGTAAGGCAATAAAGTAGTACTCATGAGTGCCACCTGAGTTGACATCGGCCAACAAGAATCGAGATCTGGAAGTATACACTTCTCTGAGTGTAAGGGATAATCGGGAAAATTTCCTGAACAGATTGCCACTTTGTTGAAAAATTGATCTATCCCTACAATTGTAACCGGTCAGAGTAGTATTTGAATCTTAATCTAAGTCCAGGCTGGTTTCCAAAATTCCTTGAAGATTTTGTTGATGGTATGATGATATATGGTGGGGCTTATGCATGAAATCTTTCTCCGGAGACATAAAAAATCACTACGGGTCGTTACAGTACTCAATTCCGTGAAATGCGCCACAACTTTTCCCACAAGCATCCAGACAGTTTTAAAAGACATGGTGTCCTCATGTTGCATAATAATGGACACGTATATGCCATTCAAAAGATGCTGCACACTCAGAGTTGCAGCATGAAACGTTCTCTTCCACTGTATTCTCCTAACGTCTCTCCTACCAGCTACCATCTCAATCGCTTCTTCAAAGGGAAGATCTTCCTTGGTGATCATTCTGTGCAACGTGCGATTGAGGACTTTTGTCGCATCGTCGACTCCGGACTTCTTTTGCCATGAAATCTAATCATTGGCTAAGTAAAAGTAAGTTGTAGACAGCGAATCTTTTGATTATCCAGATACTGTAGTTTCCATTGTTTTGGCATTTGGGAATGACACACTTCGACATTTCACTTCCACAAACTTGATAGAATACAATCAAGCCAATTATTCAGTGGTAGGATATTCTTTGCTTACACACAGGATATAGGATAGTACATCCCTAAGATCCTTTGATCCTTTTAAGGTGACTGCTATGTGCAAGAGTATCTGAACTCATGAGGTGGGTGCTTATTCGACCTCACTCTCAGTGAGCGTGAGATTGAGTGAGTGCGATTTCCAAACCATAATATGAGAGCGCAATCGAGTGAATATAATGTCAGACTGGTGATGTGAGCATGATGTCGAGTGAGTATGATATTGGGTTGATTATGTGAGAGTGATATTGAAATGGTGAGTACGAGGTCTAGTGAACGTCATATCGAATTGAAGACGTGAGTGTCAGGTTGAATGAACATGGATAGATAGAGCGAGCGAGGGCTTGTACGAGGTTATCCCAAAATAGGCACCTTTGTTTTACGTATACACGAAGGGAAAAAATATCCTGAGTTCTGGAGGGGCCACACGTAAATAACTTCCGGACTTCCAGTACATAACTTCTGGTAATTTCCGCATTAAGCGACCAACCGTAGGATATACTATGCAGCGAACGTAGAGTGTTGTCTGTAGGAAAAAGTAGTACTCAAGGTCGCACGGAATATACTGCAATCTGAACTGTTCTTATATTACGCATTGTATGAAATGTACGGAAACCACGACTTTACATGTTTTAAAAAATGTTTGTGGGAGCTGGGATCGAATTAAGGACCTCATTCGCCAGAGGTATGTTTTCTAAAACTTAGTTATGTGGCTTACAATGAAGGGAGCTAGGAAGCGAATGTTTATAGCCTAATATTGCCTTAGTCAAGAGTAACTACGAAAAAAAGGAATACTTTTCAAGGCACTTCTGTACTCTAAAGTGTAATAATCATGTTTAAAACGCCAGTAGCACGTGATACAAACAACAAAACTTTACTCGACACCAGACAACAGCAAATGAATAGTTGTGTGTCAACGCCATTTTCACAATCAGAATTGAAAGAGGGATGTGTCTCGTGCCGGTAACAGCGGAAATTAATGGAGAAGGAGACAACTGTCTGTAGGCTACAGACTTCACAAACATAAGATACGTCCAGTACATGTGTTTCCTGCGTTTTTCCTATGTAATCACGCTTTCTACTTTCCTGTCAATCTTTCCATATATTGCAATTTCTGTATGATTCTTCCATATAACTTCTATATATGTATGACGTCTGTATGAATAGAATTCTGGGAGAAGGGCATTTGTACGGCAGCAGCAGGATGGTGGTTCCATCCCTCAGGTGCACAGTGGTCCAGACACTCTTCAAAACCTGGCCAAAACCTCAAAATTCGAAATTATCACAAATATAAACGACCTTTCAGATTTAATAAGGAAACACGTAAGGTTTGCAGAAATAGGTAGGTTTTCGTGCAGCTCCTAAGGGTTGAGCCTACAGTTAGTACTAATGTGAAAGATTAAAGTCGGTGGAAGAAGGTCATGTATCCACCCCGGTAGCGGACGCAAAGTTCATGATGTGAAAACAAAATAATGTTTTGTTGTTAGGTGTCAATAATAAAAAAAAAGACACCAAAAGGCAACATCTGATTAGTTTCCTTGAGAAAGAAACGTCCATCAAATCGACAGTACAATGCATTGTACTAGTCAGTTTGGTGGACGTTTCTTTCTCAAGGAAACTAATCAGATTGTGCCTTTTGGTATCGTCGTCTTCTTCTACATTTCGCAGAACTTAAGCCTCCCTCATGTTGTTTTGTATGACATGTCTGGAATGACAAGGAAAAATAGTCATTAGTCTAAATACTACTCGCAACAATATTACCCTAATCACATACAAATATGCCTTTCAAATCAAATCGGGATGAAACGGGCAACACTTGGTTTTTCTTTCTAACAGATAGCATTCCCTAGTATCACATCCAACACACAATAGTACTGGACTCGGCTAGACTCAAAACTCTACATGAAATTCAATACCAAGCAGTGGCGGCTGGTACTATATGTTGCATGGTTGTGCAACCGGATATATTTTTTTAATACTAAAAATATTTTAAGTGTTAAAGTAGTGTATCAGTAAAAAATAAACTTTTGCTCTTGAGCGCAAAACAGTATTGATGCATTTCTGAAAAAAGTCAATTAAAAAACGGAAAGAAAGAGAGAGATTTACCTTTCCAGTGGCAGCGAACGTTGCCACTGGAAGCAGTAACATTGAGCATATGGCAGCGAGCTCCTATCTCTTAACATGGGGAAGTGGATTTATTCTTGCAACGCTCCTATCTTCCCGTATTGGTCCCTTGCGGTTGCAAATTCTGCCGCAACTGGTCAGCTTCTGTAATAGTTACGAATTCCTCCGCTTAGCAGCGCTTGACTCAATTGATAGGGTGAGGAAGATACAGATGCGTGGAAGAAAGAAGTTATTCACAAAACATAAACTCGCAAAGAACAAATATAAGTCTGGTGGTAGCAGGGACGGATCCAGGCTGAAAGTTTAGGGGGCGGTCGTTCGAAGTCAATAGATTTTATTTAACATTTATAATACAAAGGTGAAAATTCTTGGGATAAGATTTATTTTTAAAAAAATCCTATTCTGGGGGGGGGGGGTCAATCGAGTCTTCAAGAAGAAAATGTCTTACTACTGGTCTAATTCCTAGCTCTGTGTCTTTCGTGCACATGATTCCGTGTTCGATTTCCGGCGGAGAGCATAAATTAATATCAAATCATTCACTTCCAATACTCATCTGTCTTCTTTAGCCTAATTTGCAGGAATGTTAAACTATTCTCTTTTTTTTTTTTCATTTTCAAAGGAAAACATCTTAAATTTCATGCTTCTTTACAGACAAAAAATACGTGGTTCCTGAAAATGGACTTTTTGTTCCGTATATTTATATAAATACAAAGAAATGCTAACAAAATGCATATTGTCGGAGGACAGAGGTGTTTCTGGACCCAAAAGAAAATAAAGCGGAAAATATTTGCGGGAGCGATGCTTTCTATTCAGAGAAACTTGGCGAGCAGCATTTCAGATTTCAATGAGGTCATAGAAAAATTTGAAGCCCGAAAGATCGAAGAAAGACCTTCCATTCTAAAATAATGCTTAGTTTATATAATTAAATAATTTTGTTTAACTGCGTGCATGCAATTTTCTTGCTTTTTTTTCTGCTTTTCGGATTAACGCCATCATTCATGGCTTACAGCACACACTATATATTCGATTTATCTCGTGTTCAATAACATGAGTGTAGAGGTTTTGTATATAAATAGTGTATAAACATACATTGATAGTGGTTGTTTGAAAAAAAGGAAATAGCTTATATATTAAATTAATATTAGAGAAATAATTTAATCAATAATATACAAATAGAGCTTAAAAGACTTTCCTCTTCATATTTCCTGAATATTTCTTGGATAAGACTCAAGAATGCTGGGGGAGGGAAACACTTGCGCGTACCTACATACCTTTGATATTACAACATTGCAACCGGTGCTTGTACAGACTACGAGTCGCTACTGATACCAAGTATACCAATTTAGGTTTTCGATCTAATTTTATTTATTCACATATTGACTGGCACACGAAAGCATATTAGAGTTCTACGTATGTGTCACGAACGACGAATGCATAACAATGTTCTGCACAATCATTGTTGAAGCCTAACAACGAAACATGATTTTATTTTCACATCATGAACTTTGCGTCTGCTACCGGGGTAGATACATGGCCTTCTTCCATCGACTTTAATCTTTCACATTGGTACTAACTGTAGGCCCAACCCTCTTAGGAGCTGCACGAAAACCTACCTATTTCTGCAAACCTTATGTATTTCCTTATAAAAATCTGTAAGGTCTTTCATATTTGTGATAATTTCGAATTTTGAGGTTTTGGCCATGTTTGAAGAGTGTCTGGACCACTGTAAGGTGGTGGGAAATACAGTTAACGGATAAAACAGAGGTCATTCCCCACAATTCTTATGGAATCCGGATATATCTGATTTTTCCAGCCATGACATTTATTTCTGTTTAGTTTTCCCGATAAGTTATTTTGTTTCACTCATTTTAAACAGGCCATGAATCATTTCATCACTGATCTGCATTTGTCATGTCTCCGTTAGCTTGAATGTCTTAGCAATAAGGTATTTAATTTTCATATCATTTCATTCCAAGCGGGAAGCAGGTGCTCGATACGTAAGAAAGAAAATGAGGAACAACGTCCGTCTATTCAGCTTAAGCTCTTCACGCAGAACCCCATCGAAACAAAAGATTTTTCTTTCTTTTATTCTTCTTTGAAGACCTGAAAGAATAAAGTGCTAATTCCAAAGTTTGCAGAGATCACTGATTCCTTGGAGAAACTTTCTTAACTTCTTGTTCTTTTCGGAGAACCTTTCTCGACAAAGAGCTGACGATCCAATCCGTAGCGTTTCTTCTGCCTCTCATCTCTCTTGTATTTCGAGCCGAATGTTTTGTGCATGAATAAAACATTGCTTAGTGCCGAAGGGCTTGTGGGCAAAAGGTGGCGACTCAGAAGAGAGCAATGGACCACAGGATCCACTTCTTCCCCATCTTCCCAACAGATGAAGTTGAGAGGATACGAAAAATAAAAGAAGAAAATACACACGAAACACACAATCTCCTCTTCTCTCCTGCAAGCCTGACCTCCTTTGTTCTCTGGGATAAAGGCTTTACAGCACAACTACAATGTGGCAACGACCCACTTAAACCACGTTTGTTTTGGACACGAGGTTTGTTGGTATCTTTCTGCACGCTGACTTCTAATGTACCCTCAGACTACTTCTAAGTCAGAAAGAAGAAAATGTTCCGATTTTCAATAAAATAAACACTGTAATTAATAGCATAGTAAAAATAATAATATTAATGATACAAAACCATAAGGGTATTTAAGTACGAAACGAAGAGATTCAAGAATACACATATTTCAATTGTTATGCAAAGGATAGTTTTGTCCACGACGCGAGACGAGACGGCAAATAAGGCTTGCTCGTCTTGTCTCGTAAATTTTGAAAAATAAAAATCACGTCTCGACTCTCAAAAAATTATTTCTCGTTTCGTCTCGTCTCGATTCTCGGAAGGCTTTTCTAGTCTTGTATAAAAAATTTTAAAAACTCGTTTCATTTTGTAAATTTATGTACAAAATTTATCCCCCTACGTTTTTTTGTTAATTTCGTCTAGAAGTTACCAGAATTATTTTGCGTCACGAGACGTCCACGAAGTGTGTGGAATGTATAAAAAAAACATTTAAAACATATTTATTATTGGAGTAACATTTTGTAATGACTTCCAGTGATTTACGTTGATAAACGCTCTTCATTACACTCGTACGGTGTTTCGTCAATTAACAGTTTTTATACTATGGATCAAGGGCGTCCATCAAGAGGGCAAGGTGCGGTGCTCGCCCCCCTAGAGGAAATTGTACTTCGGAATATCGAAAACCCAATAGAATTTTTAGAATAGTTACAGCAAAATTTGAAACTATATTTGAAATATCGCTTTTTCTTGCATCCCCCCCTTGGAAACCACAACATGGGCGCCCTTGCTATGAATCATGTAACATTTGAGATCTAAGACTTGAGTGAATTAGTGTTGCCTGCAAGACTCTAGAAATTGAATATTAACTTACGAGAAATTGAAAATTAACTTATCATCTCGGGGGCACGGTGGTTCAGTGGTAGAGCGCTTACCTCTATAGTGCGGGTGGTCCCTGGCCCAAGTAAGTTGTGGTGGACAACATCGTGTCCGTGGGTTTTGTCAGGTTCTTCCGTTTCTTCCCACTTTATCATTACACTAATCCTTCCAGCATCGTTCATTTTACTTTATCATCGTCTCTCTTCGCCTAAAAAGGGCATATTCATGGGGCGTTAAACTGAAATGTTTCATTTCATTTCATTTCGATTCTCATCTTGTTTTTGAGATGAGAATCGACACTAGCATAAAAAAAAAATAAAGAAGGGCTTATCGAATATGAAACATATATAAGTCGATAGATCGAATTAAGTTGAACGTGATGATATAGATCAGTTTAGCTTCTCATATTCTATGTAGATTTCGAGAAAATCGAGAAAGAAAAGCTTTTTTTTTTTTTTTTTTTTAACCTAAAACAGTTGCTGCGCGATGAACACGCAACCTATTAAAGTAGTGGTTCACATTCAGTATGTCGCGCAGTACCATAGGGTGTGTGGCGATATCTTATAATTTACAAATCATGAAGCAGGGGCGGATCCCGGGTCGAGTTCTGGGGGGGCAGTGGGTTGTCATACTGCTACTTTTAAGGGCTTCAAACTTTGGAATGGGTTTTATTTATATATATAAAATAAAAAAGCTTCCTCTTCTGGGGGCGCGATCGCCCCCCTGGATCCGCCCCTGTCATTAAGTATTTAATAAAAATTAGTTAAAATCAATTTTGAGCATTGTTGCTGACATTGTTGACGTCCCTAGCGCCAACAACAATGTTCAGTGCCACATAGAGCCACTAGTTCATAGAAACTTATATAAGGCTTACACTACTGTAATTTTATTAGTAGTAATAAAAATCAAGTGTGTCACGATGTGGTAAGTATTCACTGAAGTGTGTCGTCCGTCAAAAAAAGTTTGGGAACCACTGTGTTAAGGTGAAACTGATACTGAAGTATCTTCCAGCAAGCTTGTTTAGTATGACTCTAGCAAAATGACATTTCTGTAGTATGGCTAATATACTACAGCCTCAAATTATAATTAACTCTTCAAACTCTTTGCTACGCTCATCCCCATACTTTTTCCTACTTTAGTGAACAACTGAAATACAGTAAAGAATACAAGGATGTTATAAATAGAGGCTCTGCCCATGTATATCTTCATCCTATTAAATCGATGAAGCCAAAAAACAACCGAGCATCGGTACGTCTGATTGGCTACTCTCGTTTCTGTCATCGTCTGATTCGCTACTTTCGTTTCCTCCATTATTGTTGGCTCAAAACTTTGCGATCCTATTGGTCGGAGTGGGCAGAGTAGGGGTGGCGAAACTGTGACGTATGGCATCAAGATTTTGTTGTAAGGGCAGATCCTCTATTTTATAAGATCCTTGAAAGAATACGAAAGATTTAGAAGTGAGTCAGATAATACTATTAAATAGACTAATAATAATTTTCAAGACTTAGTAACTGACATCATAACCTCCGCACCCACATTTTTGCCCTTTAAGTAACTTAGTTTACTTAATGACATTTTTGTACATATTACCTGATTGATTCACTTTCTACACTTTTGATGTTTATTCATTGCATTTAAGTTATTCACAAAAGAAGAACGAAGCGTAGAGTAAACGAGCGAAGAGCCTTAAACATTAATACAAGGTGTGCTCAAAAAGAAACCAAACTTTTGAAATAGCATGCCAACCAGCAGAAAGAAAGTGCTGCGGCTACTGAATACACCTAGCGACAGATTTAGACAACATAGACCACGTCTCAGTGTTGCCACACTTGGTACAATCGTATCAAATTCAGCCCTTTTTGTCATTCATCGGTCCGTTGGTACCACGTTGGCATTTTCAGCCCCTTTTGTGAAAAAGTTGGTACAATTCTACTCAATTCAGCACCATTTAACAAATACTTGTCACATTTTCAAAAGTGTCAGTAAGACTTTTCCTACATCTCACGTTGCTCATACTGTGTGTTCGACTCTTAAAAATGCTGTTGAACATTCATTCTATGTATCCTCTTTCGGTCGAAAAATAAGCGAGAATAAGGTGCAATAATTTATATTTTAATATTTTTTATAACGTACTGTTTACACACGAACTCGGAGATGATTGATTTGTTCCTCGTTTTATATATATATATATTTTTTTTTTCATATAGACTATAATACCATTTTGGTTTATTTGTCACTTTGAAATAGAGGCTTGTTTGGTTTCCTTACACTAAATACTGAAGATGATAATTGTTTTCCCTATTAATTTGAGGCTTCTGTTATTCTTTCTACGTGTGAGAAAATTTCATCTGCTTCCACGGTTGTTCGGGGTGCTCCTATTTTGATGTTTTTAAAAAGTTTTTTTTTTTTAAAAAAAAAAGCACTTTCTTGATTGGACTCTTGGAAGAGGGGGTGTTCTAGAACTTTACCTCTTTTAGTTTCATGTTATAGGGTCATGTATTACACTGGTAAAAAATAATGAATTCAGTACTTTTTTTTGGTTCAATTTGGTACAATTTTTCAGCCCACTCCAGAGCTAGAACTGTGGCAACACTGCCAGGTCTTGTTTCGCTGTGACCGTCAGTTGTCGAGCTACAATTGCTGAAGTGAGCTGGCCACGATGCACAAGCTGTTCATTGAATTAGTGACAAACTAAACAACGAGAGCTTGAAGAATAACGTGTATGTAATTTTAGTAGAGCTCACGTCAGTTGTAGAGGTATTTCTAAATTCACATTTCGTCGTTTCGTAACTTTCGGCAACAGTTTACACTGTCACCACTAGCGGGTCTAGAAAGGTCGTTTAGAGGGGGCGGATAGACCCTGGATCATTAATATAGGGTTGAAATACGATTTTTTACATCAAGTCAGAATAAGGTAGTACAATAATTGATATACGTATAGGGTCTATAGACCTATAAAAAGGTGTCTTTTAAGAGGCCTGTTCGCTTCAACCGTCTTCCCTGTAGATCTGCTAGTGAGTGTCACTGAATTTTAACAGTAATACTTTCCCAAATAGAAATCAATGGAAGATTCTGAATACAATTGGTGGATAAACGAGTGGAGAAATAATTTAGTATAGAGCGTGTATGCTCTATTTCTCTATCTGTATTCGTTCTATTCTTGATACATTCTGCATACTTACATTCCTCGTACCATATAAACAAATAAAAAAGGGATTTATTTTGTGACTGCGTCACTGACAAACTGCAGTACCGTTTAAAATGAATCTTTGAACCTAATTAGTACCTTCCTCGAACTGGAGTTCGTATTACGTCACTTCTATTAAAATGCATATCTTAAGGGATGACAAAGAGAGCTCAAAATCTGTGTCAAAAAAGAATATATATCACAAGCTGCTCAACTTAGGAAAGTAGAACTCGGAATATAAACTGTTCATTAAAAACAATATCTCCCGAGTCGCACACCGCTTAAGTTAGGAAGATGAAACTTCGGTCAGAATATAAATGTTTCCCAGCGTTATGGAAAATTCTGCTTTTATGGGGCAAAAGTAAGGAGGAAATATAACATTCAAATATTTTCCATAAAATTATTTTGCCGTATGAAGCTAATACTTTCTATTTTTGCTACAATCGCATTTCCAAAAGTAAAATTACAAATCAACTGATCCATTTAATCCTTCTTGTTGACATTATGCTACCAATAGTTATGATGGAAATGGTTTTGTCGAGATATAGCACAGGAAAAACTTCAAATGCTTGTTAAATTTTTACGTCACAATTGTTACTGTTTTGTTCTCATATTTTGCGCGTCGCTGCTTCACTGTTCCCTTTATTTTTTTCTTCTTTTTGTTTTTATTTTTTCTCCTTCCATCTGAAGTAACTTGAACAAAAACAACAACACGAACATTTTAAGACGATAACAGCGATCAATCATAAGACGTCAAGGTTCGAATGGAAATAAGTTTGCTTCTGAGGCATCCAGATGCTGGGAGAATAAATTGATAGAAAATATAAAAATCGTTTAAAGAGATTTTTGTTCGTATCTCACACTTGCCCCTCTCACGCTAAAAGGCTTGGTTGATACAAGAAATACATCTTATTTGCTTACTTGCGGTTGCTTTTATCAAATAAAAAGAAACCACTTTAAACAAAATGAATTAGATTCTCGCATAAGTTGGGAAATATTTTCGTAATATGTCGGAGATACATTTCTGTTTTTCTGTTTCAAACATCTGTTGCACGAAAACACTTCATGGTTGATTTTGGCAGCCAATACACTTAAACACGGCATTTTGAAAAACATTTTCAGTAACATTTGTTTGTTTTACTGAAAGTTTTACAAGAACAATCGACCATATTCTGTAGGAGTTGGTTGATGCTTAGTGGAAGTGTTCTGCACTTTTTAAACTATTGTAAAATTTAAAACAACAATGTTATTATTCTACTATGGATTAGTAATACCTAGGTATATGTATCATAGTAACGTAAAAATTATTCCAGTAGTTATCCGAATCAAGAGCAGTGCAGGAAAGTACACCCTCAAGTTTCTGTTGGAAAATAATCAACCTTCTTTGAACATTACGGCTAATAATAGTTTTGCAATAAGCTCTCTTAAAGAATTGCGTTCTCCGAAACGTTTGGCCAGCTTCAGCACTGACTTGAATTCGTTATTTGAATTTAGGTTCTCTTTAATTATAAGAACACCAATTATGATTTACTCAAGCAAATAAACTTGCTTTCACATTTATTTGAATAAGAATCACGTTATTTTCGAATATTCAAACAAAAAAGGTGTTTGAGGAAATTGTTCGAATATTTTGAAACATGAAATATTGAGATTTTTACAATATTATACATACATCTGTCTATGTGCATCAGTCAGCTACCAGACTAATAAAAAGATAAACAAATTCTAATAAATTTAATCTTGTTAACTATGACTTGATTTGCTTGAACTTGCAAATGATAGGGGTAAGAGCATAGATAGTTATAGAATCAGCGCGAATAGTGAAACTTGATCCGAAATAAGACGTTGAGATTTTGAGCCTCAGAATGCTATGCAACACCCATTGGCACTGCCGAGCTAATTATCTTTTTTCTATCTTTTCTTTCCTTTTCTTTCTTTCTCTTTTCTTTAATTTGTTCAGAGCATATTGACCAGGCATTTACAACTGGCTGATGAACGACATGGCGTAGCAGAGCGCTTTGAAATCAGATAAATAACAGAGAGAAATATTAGGGCCAACGAGGGGACGAAACATAAGATAGGAGAATCGGAAAGCAAATGTTGACAGCGTATGAAATCATGGATGCCTACAAAACAATTGATGTTCTTGCCTCCTTGTCATCACTTCTTTTCCTTAATGTCAGGATCCCTGCCTGCTCCTTCTCCTCCTTTCTGTATAATTTACTGGGAAAGAAAGCAGCAAACCGTGACGTCACAGAGTACGTACTCAGTTGGAAATTACTTAAAAGTATGATCGATAGGCTATTCACAATTATATACAGTATATACAAACAAAGGTTAAATCATAAGTCATGGCAAATATTTTTTTTTCCTTTCGTATGGGGCAAAACAGGACAGGTGGAGTATACACGTTGAAAAGCTTGTGGCATGTAATGTCGACTGCTCCTAACATGTGATGTATGTAAGTAGAGCTTTATGTCTGAGCATGCCCGAAGTTCAGTAGATGAGTGACAATGATCCGCAATGGAAGTTACAAAGAGTGAACAACTTGCGGGTGGGGATGGTATGTTCCTCCACATCCGTCATATTCTCCTGATCTTAGTCTATGCAGTTATGATCTGATCCCTAAAGTGAAACAGCCTTTGCGTGAGAAACGTTTTGTTAACAAACCAGACATTGTGACAGCATTTCGACGCGAGGTGACTTATGTTAGCGCTTCATGTTAATTAGATGGTATTCAACGTCTTCCTCATCGCTGGAAACGGACCATCGAACTTGTAGACTACTTCGAAGGTTGCTAAACATCCAGAGTAACTTGTAGATGACTTCGAAGGTTGCTAAACATCCAGAGTAACTTGTAGACTACTTCGAAGGTCGCTAAACATCCAGAGTAACTTGTAGACTACTTCGAAGGTCGCTAAACATCCAGAGTAACTTGTAGACTACTTCGAAGGTTGCTAAACATCCAGAGTAACCTGTAGACTACTTCGAAGGTTGCTAAACATCCAGAGTAACTTGTAGACTACTTCGAAGGTTGCTAAACATCCAGAGTAACTTGTAGACTACTTCGAAGGTTGCTAAACATCCAGAGTAACTTGTAGACTACTTCGAAGGTTGCTAAACATCCAGAGTAACTTGTAGACTACTTCGAAGGTTGCTAAACATCCAGAGTAACTTGTAGACTACTTCGAAGGTTGCTAAACATCCAGAGTAACTTGTAGACTACTTCGAAGGTTGCTAAACATCCAGAGTAACTTCCGAGACCTCTACTGTGTACGATTGTAAAGTATGTGTATGTGGTTTTGTGTACCCGTACGCCATACGATTATAAACCAATGTTGTCCGGTTACCTGTGTTTCGCTTGTTCCCAAAGAGGGACTCCTTTATTCAGTCCTCCTCTGGTAAAGGCATTTGACGGCCCATGCCATAAACTTTCCAACGTGTATCTTCGTTCTGTCTTGTTATGCCCCATTCAAAAGAAAAAAATAGTTGGCATGACTTGCGATTTAACCCTCGTATATACGTATATCCCCTTCCCCAAGGAAATCGCGAAATGAGTCTGCAACCATGTTATCTTCCTACCTACAGATTAAGGAGAGAATAAGGTGCATGCATACAAATACCATGATGCTGCAGGTAATACATGTAGTAATTTCATGATGCATATAATTATCATTTCTTGGAGTGAACTCTCCATATTTGCCGTAGAATTGTAGGAATTCTTCTAGCTCTGCAAAGTTAGTCTTCACTATCCTTTTCTAGATATTGTTCTTAGCCAAATACCGTTAGTTTAAACTTCGATCTTTTCCATGTAATTTGAATAGTTTATGTTGACATTAAACAAATATGTTGAAAACTTGTTTGTTCCTAAAAAAAATTCTTGACGTTGAAACCGTCAGAAACTTCCTATATATAAAGAAAACTGAGGTAAGTTGAACAACATGAAAGTTACAGTGAACGCGAAAATTTTATCATTTTAAAAATATGAGAAATATTTTACTACTTTATAAAATTGTTTTGAATTCATTGGGAAAAGACAGAAAGGTAGACTTGTTTGCTTACATCTGGAAATTCTCTTGTAACTTTCCTGGAAATGTGCATTTCAGGTGAAGAAGAACATACATATATCGTGAACGTAGACCTAATGTAAGACGCATATTCTGGGAAATTCGCTTTCCTTTTCCAACGAAGTCCAGTACTTACTTTGATTCTTTTGGGAGAAAGAGAACTTAATTCAATTGAAAGGCACAAAGGTTAGCAGATAGTTTCGTCAAATGATCTTCCAAGACGTTTGCCGTAAAGGACATGGGAGGATAGATAAAATCTCTTCTCTGTTGACAGAGAGACTATCTTTAAAAAAAACATCTCATGGAATGGAAACGAGGTTCTCATTACCTGGAAAAGCTGTGTCTCTGGTATGAACTCTCTACTATGGAACATCAACTACTATTAGTGTGATCAGACATTAAAAGGCCAGACTAATGAAGAGCTAACTGGAACTGTAAAGTAATTATTTAAAAACAATGAAATGAATTTTTTCAATTTGACGTCCCACGATTAATGCCCGTTCGGGTAAGGGAGACGATGATTAAAGCAAGTGAATGATTATGGAAGAATTGATAGAATGAGAAAGTAGAAAGAAACGGGAGTACCCCGGGAAAACTCATAGAAACGATGTTGTCCACCACAAACTTACTTAATGGGGGATCGAACCAGGGACACCACGCTCCAGAGATAAGCGCTCTACCACTGAGTCACCGTGTCCCCAGAAAGTAACTATTTAAACTCATCTTTTAAACGCCAACATCTCATTTGCCAAGGTTTTTTTTAAAGGTAACTTGGAGCGGTGCTCTCAAATGCAATTAACGCTATCTCTTAGCATAGTTTGGGTTTAGAATATCATTCAATTTTCTCCAGTGCTACTTGATTGATTGATTGATTATATATCCTTCCAGCAACCAGGATATGTAAGACGAAACTTAAAGTCTAAAGTAAGATCTGAACCGCAGATACTGCCCCACCAGGAATCGAATCGGGTTCTCAGGCACCAAAGGCATTTCCGGTAACTACTACACTAGAAGAAGAGCTTGATTTTCTCTCGAAAACTTAAGGGTTTTCTCTACTCCTTTCATCCTTGTTTCTTTATACAGGGTTATTCAAAAAGAAAGAACAGATTTCAAACATTTGTTTCTTCCAAACTACAAAAGATAGAAACATGAATCGAACGTTACTTGATTAACAAAAGTTTACAATTTACACGACAAATGTCAAAACGGTGGCTCATTTCTTGCCACACACGAATCAGCTGGTCTCTAGTTATCGAATTCACAGCTTCAACAATGCAATGTCGTAGACCTTCAAGAGTGTCAGGCATAGGAGGGATGAGGGAGGGTTGAGGAATGTTAAGTTCTTGCTTGCTCGTGATATGGATTTCTTTGGGCTCCTTTCGTAAAGTGTACGAATACGCTCGACATTATCGTTCGATGTGCGTGGACGTCCCATGCTTTTCTCTTTGCAGATGCAACCATCTTCTACGAATTTTTGATGCCACTCGTAAATTTGCTTATAATGCGGCTGTTGTTTATTAAATTGACGGCGAAATGCTCGCTGATGCAACAAAGTTTTGCCAATTGTAGCATACAAAAAGACTTCTCCTGTGGTGACGCCGCCATTTCACTACAGAGAAACAACAACAAACAACAGCGCCAATGCGGCCGTGATTGGAACTTCTATCCGGGTTGTTTAAATTGTAAACTTTTGTTAATCAAGTAACGTTCGAATCATGTTTCTATCTTTTGTAGTTTGGAAGAAATACATGTTTGAAATCTGTACTTTCTTTTTGAATAACCCTGTATTATTCTTATTGTTGTTATTATACGAGGGCTGTCTAAAAAGTATCCGACCTTTGGCCAGAAAAATAGTTGCGAATACCTGTCAGATTTGGGACCCTAATCCCCTTCAAAGTAGGCCCCTTGTGCTTCCACACACTTAGCCCACCGATCCTTCCACTGCTGGAAACAACGCTGGAAGTCTTCTTTTGGAATGTTGTTCAGCTCCGTCGTCGTGTTCCGCATTATGTCTTCTCTACTCTCAAAACGGGATCCCTTCAGAGGCGTCTTCAATTTTGGAAACAACCAGAAGTCACAAGGAGCCAGGTCTGGAGAGTAGGGAGGTTGGCAAACGGTTGTAATTCCATGTTTGGCTAAGAACGTGTGGATCAATCGGGATGAATGTGCTGGGGCGTTGTCATGATGGACGTGCCAGTTCTTTGCTGTCCACATGTCTGGTCTTTTGCGCCGGACTGCGTCACGGAGTCGCCTGAGAACATCTTGATAGTACTCCTTTGTCACTGTTTGTCCTTCCGGTGCGTACTCGTGATGCACAATTCCACGGGCATCGAAGAAAACAGTCAGCAACACCTTGATTTTGTTTCGCACCTGCCGCGCTTTCTTCGGCCTTGGAGAATCGGGATGCTTCCATTGAGACGATTGTTGTTTTGTTTCTGGGTCGTACCCGTACACCCATGACTCATATCCAGTTATCACGGAATTCAGATACCCAGGATCAGTGTTGGTGGTGTCCAGAAGGTCCTGTGCAACGTCAAAACGGGTGTCTTTTTGTTCCTGAGACAACAACTTGGGTACAAATTTAGCAGCCACTCGTTTCATGTTCAAATCGTCATGCAAAATTGCATGTGCAGAATCTTTACTCACTCCAACATCTTCTGCAATCTCCCGCACTGTCAAACGGCGATCTGCCATCACCAAATTTCGCACCCGCTCAACAACAGCTGCATTCCGAGCAGTTTGGGGCCTGCCGCTACGCTGCTCACTCTCGACTGATGTGCGGCCATCTTTGAATCGGTTGAACCATTGTTTAATTTGTGTTACACCCATCGCATCTTCTCCAAACACCTGCTGAATCTTACGAATTGTTTGGCTTTGAGAATCACCCAGCCTTTGACCGAATTTGATGCAGTATCTTTGCTCAATTCGTTCAGTCATCTTGCGAGAAACACTAAATCCGACGAACACTACCAACAGCACCTCACTTCGCGACCACCAGCTCACGACTGGCACACGCGAACGCGGTGAAAAAATTCAAGCATGCGCATTAAGGTTCATCCTTCCACCGTGCACGGTGGCGCCGCCTGAGAATCACTACTTTGCGTGGAAAAAATTAAGGTCGGATACATTTTAGACAGGCCTCGTATAAAAACCATACATTAAGAAAGGAAATATTCACATGGACATGAAACAGGCTTGTAATTAAACGAAATTAACAATTTAGTACAACATCTCATAATAATGTTTTGATGACTAAATCAGATGGTAACAACTCAAACGGAAACAAGGAATTTTCTGGTAGAAAAGTGACCTGGAACCCAATGGGGAACTATCTGAAAACCCACTCATATAGTATTTGTAGATGCATCACAAAGTCTACAAAAATTCTGATTTAACTTCTACACCATCCGAAATCGTTAAATGCAAATTTGCTCGCGTTGTGTTTTGGTGTCTATCAAATTACGAGTACAATCACTTCATGGAGAAAAAGAAACTCCAATCTATACAATTCGTGAAAATAGACAGAGATATAAATATTGTTCCATTATTTGTCACTAAAGCTCTATAGTTCTTCTACCTTCAAAGTCCTGGCTTGTGATCAATCAGTTGTGTACTATCCTTGTATAGTATTGAAAATATACATTATATATTATTGAAAATATATTCTTATACGAAATTTTCTACTATAATGATGAATGATTTCTTTAGAATATTCCTTGTTCGGCTATGGTAAATGAAATGACATTGGATACTTAGCGTGACATTCTGGAGTATTACAAAATGGGTTAAAAGGAAGGTAAATGATCAATGGAAACAAATTAATATGATCAAATAATAAATTAAATGAATAAGATATTAGCTCACTGAAAAACTCTGAAAAAATCCTTTAAAAAAATATGTTCATTTATGACATCACATGTAACTTATAACATTTTCATGATGTCAAAACATGCTCATAAATTCCATGCCTTTATAGCTAATAGTTGCAAAGAAAAATATAATAAAAGAAAAAAATCTCCTATGCATAATTCCACGCGTACTTTCCAGAACACAAGACGATTTCATGGTGTCAGAGTATGATAAATGTCCCGTCTTTATATCTAACTAGTTGTTGCGCTCGAGCCTTCGGCTCTCTGTACGTTGGAAGTTAAAATCATGCTTAATTAAATGCTGCAACTATTTATATTTAACATTATTTTTAATTATTATTTTGAGTTTGTCCACCAACGAGCATGTGGTTAAACAAACATAAACACTCAAATCTCAGTTTGTGGTTATGGCTGTTATCCTAACAATAAATAGCAAATCATGTTCATGTTTAGTATTATCACTATCCACTTTAAACTAACTACACTGAAACAATAGAGTTTTTAATTGCAATTAAATCGTTAAAGTAGTTTTCAATCAGTAAATTACTTGCACGTTAGCAACATTTACTAGTGTCAGATAGGCATGATAAGAAGGTAGTGACACATATAACCCTAAATATTTACTAGTAGTCATTAGCGTGACAACATACCGACACCTATTAGCCTGAATATTTACTATTAGTCATTAGTGTGACACATAATCTAACATGTTTCCATTTTATAATTAGGATAGTCAAAAAAAGTAACATAGCCGTATAATAAAAAATCTCGTAATAATAACAAATTCTTCACAAATCTTGCCCACTATTGTAGGCAATTCCATCTTTTCAAATTATTTATTCATTTATTTATTTTAGGCTACACCATGGTGCAGTTAAGGCTAAACTACACCTTATCTCCCATTTAAGCATGCTAATGCATAGTATAAGTTACAAGTAAAAACATAAAATTACATATAATCAAACATACATAGAATGTCAGAAATTAATACGAGTAAAACATAGTATAGGATATATACACAGGATGGTAAGAAACTACTTGAACAAACTTCTGAAGCTGATTCCCGACACCGAAACCAGCAAAAAAGTCCTGTGGAACTTTAGTCAGTGAGAGATAGTTTCGGCGATATAAGGTGCCGAAAGCGTGGGAAAATGAACCTCAGAGGGCTGTAATTCAAAAACAACGCAGAGTAGAGTGGATTCCCTATAACCTAGCAAGTAATCCCTACGTTCCTTTCGGGAATCTCTCGTACACATCTTGCGGAGCTTTGAAACATACATTTTTCTAACGTATGACTTCGAGTGTCATGTTCTATACCGCACTCTCTACGTTGCGTTGTTTCTGAATTACAGCCCTCTGAAGTTCATTTTTCCCACGCTTTCGGCACCTTATATCGTATAACAACTACAAATACGTACGAGTATATAATGTATTCTGAATAAATTGGGAAAATACAGTATAAAAGCAAACAAGAAGAAAGTAAATATGCTAATAGATTTATTATAATTATCCACATAGTCTGTAAGGAAACCTTTACAGTGGTAAAAAAAACTTTTCCAATTAGTTAAGAGTTTCAAGTAGTACCTAGAACAAACATTTAAAAAAAAAAGAATGATGCGATAAAATCAGCTATGTTCCATCCGACAGTATTTGCATTGGCAACACAACGTTCTCCTAGAGGGCGACACTGCACTAAAATTTTAGCATTTCTTTCTTTGATTAAAAATTTATTTGCATAGGTATTGCTATATTACGAAATGAGAATTTACAGGCTTGACAAGTAAATACAACGAAAATATGAATTTTCGATCATTTGTTTTGATCCTAGTGGACGCCATTTCTCAAAACATTGTTTTCTATATCCTTTTGGGTCTTAGCCCTACTCAGTGAAGTGAGATGAATATGAAATGGAAATTTGACTGTTCTCAAATCATGATCTTAATTTTTCCAATGGAATGGAAATTTTTTCAAAATATTATGGTGATGCTTGAGTGAGACACTGTAAAATATTACCCACTACCTATAGGACTTACATTACTTGATTTTGAATACCTAAGTTTGTATACCTTTCACAGCTTATAAGTTTACAGACAGATGGACAGATATCAAATATACATGTATAACCTTGCTTGATTAGTTTAATGTCTCTTTCAGCAGCGAGGCTATATGATGCGTGGTCCTGAGGTCTCATCGGGAATCGAACTCCAGCCTCTCTCGGTAAAATCACGTACGCTAAAGATATAGCTCTATCGAACAATTCGTTATTACAATAACGCTCAGAAGAAGATAGATGGATTGGTTTGGAGAAGAGTTCGGGGTATTTTCAATCAGCGGTGGATTCATAACGGTTGGTTATAATAACATATACATTTCACGCTCACGTGTCTTTATCCTGATACATTCGGTACAAAGATTGATGGATGTACAGATCTGTAAGACTTCTCTTATATGTATAGAAGTGTAAATAATAATAAAAATAATAATTGATTAAAACTGCTCTTCACGCTTGTTATACAGCACAGCAATGCTTGTCATTTGAAATTAATCGAGCGACAAACGTAATTGAATTGCCAATTTTAAGAAGAGAATAAAGACCAAAACATGACAAAATGACTTTTTGTAATTGCTCTACACATTATTTCCTACATTGTTTCCAACCTTCGCTGTTTACTTGAGTAGTATCTGAAGTTTCAGTACAAATTTGATACTTATTGAATGAATAGAATAACACTTATACAGCTTTTCTTCTTCGATTTCTTAACACTTTGGTTTTTGGACTTCATATTTGAGAATTCAACTATATTGTAAGCATGTAATGTTAATGGATTTAGCTTTCATTTACAATATGTATTTTCTGCAACACAATGTAATTGTCAGTTTCATTTATTACAATTAGTTGTAAAGAACTCCACTGAATGTCACATCTATTATTCAATCAATGTATTTGTTAAGATTAATAATTGATTTCCCACATTCAATCATAGGTATAATTATTACCTAATTACAATTGATCAAATACTATCACAAACGGATTGACTAGTGACAACCACACAGAGGTTATACATATATATGTATACTCATTACCACAACGACCTGCTATATTCAGTATAATTCAGAAAAGGTAAATAGTGTGTGTTGGAAATTGTCCTTCAGTGTAACACAAAAGTAATTTCATGGTACATTACTAGACCTATATGGTTCCTCAGATACTATCAGTACTAGAGTTCAATTTGGTTTACTAATGACAAAGCCGTGTCAGGAGATCAGAATCCTTTCACCAAATTTGCACACCAGATATACAGGGTGTTTGTAGAGGATAAGACATAGAACACAATTGATACAGAATCATGAATAATAATAATCGCGTGCATTAGCCGAACTTTTAACCAAAAGATAATCAATAAAAAATATGGGACACCGTACTAAACTTTCTCGTTCCAACTTCACGTAGGTAAATCTAAAATGTCTTGACATGTATTTCGAAAAAAAAAAACTGATTAAATGCAACAATCCAGGAGTGGGCAGTTGCTCCACCTTACTACATCTTACGGGTGATTATGTGCAATGGAAATGAATAATTTACGGGCGAGACATTATGAAAGTCTAGGTTAGGAACAATGGAAAATATTTTATGACATACGTAACAATGATAAAACGTATTCAAGTGTAACAATTAATTATTGTTGCAGCGTGAAATATTCTGTTTTTGACATGAATTCGCGCTATCCCCTTTACTATACGTATTTTAATGAAAGTCGCATGATAAAAATCCGTTTCGAGGTTACTGAATTTAAAAAAAAAAAAAACATGTCAATTGTTTTAGCCGTTCGGCGGAGACGATTATAAGCAAGATTACATACGTTTTTAATAGTTTGGAACAATCTTTCTCAATCTTATTTCATATCACGACCCCGTTGTCACATTCTGTTGTCAGTGACTTCCGGTAGTAATTTTCGGTTTCTAATATATTTTCTGATTATTATTGCTGCCTATTACTTACAGTGGTGTTTGTACTTTTCTTGTATTCCAATATGCAGTTTTTCACCAATTTCATTCCTTTTTTTATTCAAGCTGTATTTTAAATTATTATTCATTAATTTAATTTTGCTGTATTTGACAAAAGTATGGATATAAAAATGTCGTTTGAAATACGAAATTCAAAGTAATCTGTAAAATATATATTTACTGCTACTAAATATTGTAATATCGCACATATGGCTCTCTTTATAAACAATGAATACATGCTTGTATTTATGAACACCACCACGTAGGTCCTACTATAAACTACTATAATGACAGACGACACGACTTTAGAGCCAGCACTAGTCATGTGATGAAAGAGGAACATTAACGCCATCGCTATAGTGGAGCAGCTATAAAAACCAAGAGGACATACACATTTGTTATTAGTCTTCGGTTGGTGAACTATAGTCTCTCAGCTTGCCTGGAGCTTTGAGAGGTTCCTAACTCAAGCATTCTAGCTTGCCTGAAGCTCTAAGGCCTTCTGAATGCTCCCCACTCTGTTTGCCCGGACCACTGTGGGAGATTCCTAACAGCAGCCACGTAGCTTCCGTGGAGCTTTTCGACTTTCTAACCTCTCTCTGCTTGCGTGGAGCATTAAGAATCCTAAATCCATCCTACTTAGTTTGCATGGAACACTGTGGGGATCCTTCCTTAGGCTGTCTGGGCTTTGGAACACCTATTTATTCCAGTTATTAGAAAATTTTATACCTTTTATAGTAAAATTATATCATACTGTTTATAACAGGAAATTTTGTAATAAAACTGGTAGTGGGAGAAAACTATTCCTGTGTGTAATTGCTCTATCTTAAGCCTGCTTGGCAGAGCTTTACAATATATTTTCTTATTATATTTATCTTTCTTCATCTCGCTTCGCGTCCCCCATGTATTCTCTCGCGACTTCCCAAGGTTACCGACTCCCAGGTTGAGAAACCCCCGTCTAGGAGATAACTCAAGTAACATTATCATTTACAGAATCTAATGTTTTATGACAAATACTGCAATTACTCCTTGTGCTAAATTGTTTTTTTTTTTTTTTTTTTAATCTCTAAAATGAATATTTACTACTGTGCGGCGTAGATAGAAGACAGGAAAATATGTTTTCCTTGCTCTAGTATGTCCAATGTGACTCGCCTACCAATTTTGTATATTCTCTCTCAATCCTGCTTGCAGAGCTTGTCGACCATATTTGCGGTGTCCCATCCCGTAATTTCGTTACTTCACTCGTTGCCAGTAATAGTGTTCTCTTCTTGTCCCTTAACGACTCTTGTCCGGAGCTCCGATTGTCTTCCTTAAGTACTTCTAATGAGGTGGCGTGTATCTGGGTCTCCGGATCTCAGCCTCATTGTTTCCTCTCGTTCTCCTCCCTCCCTCTCTCTCTCTCTCTCTTTCACTCTCACTTTTACCTCATCTCCCTTCAACTCCTCCTTCTCAAGTCTTCCGAACAATCTCGCCTTTACTTCACTTCTGACATTTATCTTCATTTCCCACACGGGCCTCAAAGAACTTTTCCATATTACGTTGCCGGGATACTGGACGGAATTTCGACATCATTACTGTTTTTATATATATGGTAATTTCTAAGAGATTCCGTTAAGGAATATTGACCACAAATTGAATATAAGACTGCTTTAAAAATGAACATTAGTTAAAGCTCCAAGCAGTACCATCATATAGCTTGGATCAATGTTTTCACTCAATATGTTCAAATAATTTAAAATGGTAATTTTTAATTAATTACTGGAGTCAGCACTAGAAATAAGGGTCTAAAAAGAAAAACGCCCCAAGCCCACATATTCTCGTAATTCCAATATTCTTAATCATCGGCATTTATGTTCCAAGAACTATTCACTTGCATAATATTACAACTCAAGCCTAACTAAAAATCCTTTTTTAAATACAAAATAATTTCAGCTGTATAGAATAACATTCCAAGACAAAGAACTGGGGATGTTATTCAATTCAGTTGACGAATTTAAGACTTTTTGCATTTAGGATAATCACGTTGCGGCAATGAAAAAGTTTAATGCCTGACGTGTGGGAAGGATTTTTTCAGTTATAATGCTTGTCTAGCAGGCTTCATATTGGGCTAAGGAAGAAATTGGTCAAGCGCTATGCATGACGTGTATGAAGTTATTCCCTTGCCCCCTACTTTCAAATTTCCACTCGAAACTTAAGCCAACCGTTTTGTTTTTCATTTGATATTGATTGTTTTGAAGAAAAAATCGCATTTCGAAAAACGTATTCGATATTCACAAAATAAAGTTGGGTACCAACTTCACACTACTCCCTACTTACAAATTTTGACTCGAAACCGAAGAAACTAATTTGTTTTTCGCGTACGGATATATTCACAAAATAAAGTTGGGGGGTCAACTTCACGTTACCCCAATTTCAAATTTCGACTCGAAACCGCAGCCAATCATTTGTTTTTCGTTTGTTATTGATTGTTTTAAAAAAAAATGTTTGTTTGGAAAAACGTACGAAGATATTCACAAAATAAAGTTGGGAAGCCAACTTCACACTGGCCCCTACTTACAATTTTCGACTCGAAACAGAAGCCAATCTTTTTTTTTTTCGTTTATTATTGATTGTTTTGGAGAAAAAATCTTTTGTTTCCAAAAACGTGCGGACATTTTCAGAAAATAAAGTTCGGGGTCCAACTTCAAGCTGGTCCCCACTTTCAAATTTTGATTCGAAACCGAACTGGACCCCCTCATTTTAAATCGTAAATAGATATTTACAAAATAAAGTTGGGATGACCAAATTTACCCTGGTCCCTCCACTTACAAATTTGGATTTAAACCCAAAATTGAATGTTTGTTTTTCGTTTGTTGATCATTTTGAAGAAAGAATAGTTTGTTTTGAAAAATATAAGGGGTATTTACAAAACAAATGATGATGCAACTTTTTTACTGGCCCCACTTTGAAATTTCGATTCAAAACTTAAGCTAATCGGTTGTTATTGTTTGTTTTGAAGAGAAAATCTTTTCTTTTGAAAATAGAAATAGAAATTTAGCCTAAAAATTTAGTGTGTGGACAAATTCACCCTGGTTCTTTTACTCACAATCTTCTATCCAAGACCAAAATCAACAGTTTGATATGGGTCTGTTGTGGATTATTTTGAAGAAAAGTAATTTGATTCGAAAAACATGACGATATATTTACGAAATAAAGTTGATGAAGGTGGTTTGTTTCTCGTTTGTTGTTAGTTGTTCTGAAGAAAAGATAACTTGTTTCGAAATACAAAAGATGTGTTTGCAGGATACGTTTGTTGGTCAACTTCACACTGCTTTTTCTACTTTTCAATTTCAATTCAATACTCAAACCAATCTTTTGTGCTTTTTTTTTCTTTCTTATTGATTGGCTTGGAGAGAAAATAGTTTGTTTCTAAAAATATTTAGAATAATTTACAAAATAATGGTCAGTGGGCCAACTTCACACTGGTCTTTCAAATTTCAATTCAAAATCAAACTAATCATTTATTTTTCCTTTGTTATTGATTGTTTTGAAGAAAAATAAAAAAAAAAAACATTAAAGATAATTTGATAATAAAGTTGGTGGTCACCTTCATGCAAGCCCTGCACTTCCAAATTTCGTTCAAAACTGAAAACAGTTAAAAAATACATAGAGAAACACAATCAGTAGCGTACGCAGAAGTTCGTCAAAAGTGGTTCAGGTGGTTACGGTTCTCAATATTGCTCAACATGTAGCCAAAATTATAAAAATAGGGTTTCAGCGTTGAACTTCATAGAGTGAAAACTGTACTATATAGAATGAAGCAGTTTTCTGCAATCAATTAAACTAAGAATATATTCTATTTCCACTCTAATATCTTTATTAGAACCTGAAGTGATATAAGTCTACTACCATTTATGATTTCAATAATAATTCGTAAAATATCATGGCATAGAAACCAAATTCCATCACGTGGTGTACATGTTACACTGTTACTTGCTTAAAGTATAAAGGGAGAATTAAGGACTATTTTTTATTAAATCTTTGTTTCAAATAGTATTAATCTTTCTTCTCAATTTGTAATGTATAAGGAAACGTGTGGCTCAGTAGTGGAGCGTTCACCTCTGGTGTATGGGGTCCCGGTTTCACACCCTGCTCCCGCGAAGTGAACTTTGTGGTGGACAAATACCGTGTGCGTGGGTTTCTTCGGGGTTCTTTTGTTTCCTCCCACTTTCTTCATTCCACCATTTCATTCATTTCTCATCATCACCGTCTCCTTTAGCCTCGCGGCATAATCGTGGGACGTAAAACTCAAAAATTTCATTTAATTTTTTTGTAAAGCATTGCGATATTATCCAATTCGTATTCATTGTAGAGCTTCAATTCTAATTTCAAAGTATAAAATAAAATAATGAAATATAGTTTATTATTGAATCTGTATTCGTCTCAGTTATTATTATCACTATCATTGGTTTTCTCCTTTTTCAATTGTCAAAGCAATAAAATGTATTGCACTATCATAAAATAATTGCTCCTTTCAAGTAGTATTATTCTGTTTATATATACACAAGCACTTGAAATTATAGGAAGTTCTCACCCTGAATCTCCGCTTGGATGAACTTCTGCGAACGCTATTTACGTATTGTGTTTTCTCTTCTTATTTTTAAACGTTCCCTCCTTTGAATGACATTTGGAATTTTGGGCAAGCGTGAAACTGACCACTAACTTTATTAGTAGCACTTCTTTAATGTTTTTCTTCAAAACAATCAAGAAATGAACGAAAAATAGAAGACTGAGTTTGATTTTGGATCGAAATTTGAAATTTGAAAGACCAGTGTCAAATTGGCCCACCAAACTTTATTTCATAAATGACTTAATATTTATTTTTTTAAAAACGATCTACTTTCTCTTCAAACAATCAATATGAAAGGGAAAACAAACGATTGGCTTGAGTATTGAATCGAAATTTAAAAGTATAAAAAGCAGTGTGAAATTGACCAACAAACACATCATGCACACACACACACATATATATATATATATAGTGTGGGGGCAAGTGTGAATTTGATACCCTAATTTTATTTTGCAAATATCTCCGTGCGTTTTTCGAAACAATCAATAACACACGAAAAACAAACAATCCAACAGATGCTAAAATTAAATGTTATCCTATACTGCAGAAGTGCCCAACGTGACGATCGGCAAGTCTGGAAAGATAGATCGTAGATTGCTATACTGTCTCTGCTAATCTTGTTATTGTCTTGTGATTCTCTAGCTCAGCGTTTCCCAACCTTTTTCAACTTGCGGCACACTTCAGGGTAACTTGAATTCTCGCGGCACACATATTATTATTATTATTATTATTATTATTATTATTATTATTATTATTATTATTATTATTATTATTATTATTATTATTATTTGAAAATATAAAATAGTGTAGTATTTTTTTCTGATTACTGACATCCTTCAAACAGAGAAGAAAGCTCGATCACTGTTTTTTCCCCATGGTAAATCATTATGCTTATTTTTCATTTTAATTTAAAAATAGAAAACAACTGCAATTAGATATAGGGCTCAAGTTGTTAAAAATACACTTTCTTTCTCGAAAATTGTATCCAACCTTTCATTAAGAAGGAGGATCACTAAATAACGAACGAACAAACAAATCTCTTTTACTTTTAAAACACAAATGTAGGTAATTCGTATGCATGTTTACTTTGCCGGAAGGATTGAATATTTTAAAATTTCAAGTTACGAAATAGTCTGCAACAATAAAGGAGCAATAATGGTCATAACAATGATAACAAATACTTTTTTTCAAAATTAGAAATGTACAGAAAAAGGTTCTACAGAAAATTAAAAATGTTCTACAGAAAAGTAACACAGTATGAAACTTTAAATTTTAGATTCATAGTAGTAATGTGAAATACAAATATACCTTTTTCTCTATGTCTTGTAATTTGATTGCTATAGAATTAATAATTTTGTTTCGATTTCCTCGCGGCACACCAGCGACCCATTCGCGGCACACCGGTTGGGAAACGCTGCTCTAGCTGATAGGACCGATGCTTTCAACATCGCGATCTGAGAAAGAATAAAATCATTGATAGGTGCTTAAACGAAGTTCTTCTCAATCCACAGGTCAGATTTCAAGAGAAAGTGGTTATCAGAGGCGCAGCCACGGGGAGAGGGAGGTCCACCGGTTCTGAAGCTTCTTAATTCAATCAATCACTACTTAATTCAATCATACATTTGTATAAGTTGTCAATAAACTATACGTGTTTAACAGGAAAATGATTGCTGTAGCATGAAAATTAGATCTTACACTTCATCTGCCCTCTTTCTCTTATAAAACGATTTGGTTCTATCATTCTTTTCTCAAAATATAAGTGGAAGTATTTTACAATTCCTTATCATCTTTTCGGGTGTAGAAAAATACTCGTTCAATAATACATAGACGAAGTGGCTTTAAATATTGGACTCCCATCCAACAACAACAACAACAACAACAACAACAACAACAACAAATCTTGGACTCCTCCCAACAAAAATTTCTGGGTGCGCGCCTGGTGGTTACAATCACCATGCTCTGCGTGTTATTTTCATGTAGAGTCAATAGCATCAACCATAGCGCTATGATCGCCTCGTTATGTCCTTCAATTGTTTCAGGTAGATTTTGACAAGTGTAAGAAATTTTGTGAAACGCTGCTCGAAGGAAGAGTATGCGAACTTTCAGGAAAATATTATTTGGAGAGCGATGAAGCTTTCTTATGTAGAATACATCGTTAACAGACATAATACTCACTATTGGCTTAATAAGAATCCCCCAGAGACAGCTGAAACGATGCAGAACAAACCAGGAGTGACAATCTGGTCCGATATAGCTTTTCATACTATTGTACCCTATTCTTGAGGTGCCATGTGTGCTGAATATTATTTTGAACTATTACAATCGTTATTGTAAACCACTAATTTTCCTGAAGTTACGACTCGATGGGACTTCTAGGTTTTTTAATACATTGTTATCTCGGCGCAGGAAGAAATGAATGAGCCAATACTTATGCAACATCGTGCATCCCAAGTTTCGCTTGGTATATTAGGAATAATCTCCATGCGTTTTCCATGTTGATGAACAGGCCGTCAATAGTCCACAGAATAGCCCGCACGAAATCCAGATTTCACCGCACTGTCATTACTTTTTATGGAACGCAAAAATAAATAATTGTGTCGAAGTAAAACCCTATTCTTATGGGAAATATTTCTTTCTTTTAAGAGAATTGTATTTAAAAAACCTAGGAGTCCCATCGAGATGCAACTTCAGGAAAATTAGTGGTATACAATAAGCAACGTCGATGTGCGAGACTCAGGTTCGATTCCAAGCAGGAACTCGTGTGATTCGGATTCTACGTTAAGGTGTAGGTCCATACCTCATATAGCCTCGCTGTCGAAAGAGACTAAAGTTCAAACCAACCAACAAACACAACATATGAGAAAAAGATGTGCAAGAGAATAATTTTCCGCCCATGTACTAATTGCTGACTTTCTAATTTGTTTCATACCTAAATTGTCAATAGTTCTTAGTTTAAAAATGTGATGTTTTCTGCTATAATATATTTTAAGAAGGAAGATGCAAACTTATACGAGGTGGTATGAAAAGGTTCTGGCATTGGTTCTGTAGCTACCCAACAAATAACAGCACGGAACTGCACATGATATCACAAGCAGCAAGAACTGTCATGTATAAGTGTGCTGTGATATACTGTCCTATTTATGAACATCGGAAGCTCTTCAACTGATACTAATTTGACTACGTATGTTACCATGTTTGCAATTTCATCATGGAATAAAGTGGCCAGACTGTCACTATCGAGTTCGACTACCAAGTTTTTAGTAGACCTGAGGAAGAATATTTAGCGAAAGTGACCGGATCTCTACCGCACTAAAAAATTGTCTGCTCTACGAAGATAATGCATTGTCACTAAGCTCACCTTACACGAAAGATTCTCATTAGAAACAACATGACCTTAGTTTTGCTACCATCATATAGGCCAGATTTGGCCCCTGTGGACTTTGCAATCTTCCGAAGATGAAAAGTCAGCTCAAGGGTCACATTTTGACATCACTCTAGTGACCCAGCGTGAATTGAAGAAGTTGCTTGACATAATTCTAAAGCCAGATTTAAAGGAGGTATGCCAAAACTGTCAGGAACACTGAAAGCTCTGTATTGCTGTGCAAGGAAATTATCAAAGTAAAACGTACTTTTTGTGAAAAGAAAGAGTTGATACTTTTAGATATTCTCTCGTACTTCATGCACTAATAAATTTCAGAATTTTGTATCTAGTTCTAGCCGGTTTGCTTTGGTACAACGAGGTAAATTTCGAAATGTACCTTTAAACAAAGTCTCAACTATATCCTACTACATTAATTGACCACCTGTAAGAATATATCTAGAGTGACTGAAAGAGAACATTGCTGATCCAGTGATGAAAACATTTGTTTGTGAATAAGTACCCCGTTTACAGACGAACTAATGATACTAAACTATTTTGGATTAGATTAACAAAGGAAGAGAAAGAATCATTTACACAAGGTGAAAACAGTCAAGAACTGTATACAAGAGGAAATGTTGGGAGCGGACACAACAAAGTACAGAAGCAGAATAGAGCTTCAGTCGAGCATTAGAACACTCCAATCGCTGAGCATCTCGTAAGAGAGAAATGTACATTTTTTGAATGTGAAAGAAAAAAGCACAACATAAGCTGCCAAGTTTTCGTTTCCTTTGCTTCACCTGTGTATATTAATCTTCCGTTCTTTTATAATATTTCTTCATTCGACATTATGGAACAAAGTGGTGTGGTTTCTGCTAATAAAGAGAGAGAGTAATACGATTCAAAAACTTGTTTAAATCATTCTGGCTAGCACACAACTCATGGGAAATCTTAGTATCTCGTAACTGAATCTTACAGAAAAGTTAAATTGAAATTGGCCTATTTGTGGATGATTTTTTTTTCAAATGTATCTAACAAGTTATCTATAAAGGATATCCTTTTGTTGCTTTTAGAAAGTCGGTTTTTCGTTGCTTACGTAAAGGTTTCTGGGGTTTCTAAGTACAAAAATAGAGCAAGTAAACTTAGCATTCAGAGAAATGTGTTGACCTTTTCTGAACTTTCCACTGGATATTTGTAAAGCCTGTAGATCCAGTTCAATTAGAAGGAGAAAACTTGCGTTCCACTAGAGTACGCAACGTTTTCTCTCGAAAGATCAGGTATTATATTATATTATTATGCTCCTTCTTATGCCTTTGCCAACTGGAATTACATATGGATCTTTAAATTAGCTTTCTGAAAGTGAAAGGTTAGCGTTATGGACTTCAAAGTTTCTGCGCATTCGAGTTTATATATTCAGAGTACCATATTTACTGAAGATATTCAGTCGTTTCTCAAGACCAAAACACAGCCATTTTTTATTTTATAATCTTTAATCACTCAGGACACTGGGGTCAGGATTGTTTTCCTTAATAAGACTTACTTTCAAGTCATGTGATCAGTGGCGTATTTGCGATTTTGTTTCGGGGGGATTTGCTAACTTTCGGGGAAGGGGGCTTTGCCTGAAAATGTGAATATTCTGCAAAATATTTCATATACTTTACTATAGTAAGTAAGATTTCGAGGGGCTTAAGCCCGGAAGCCCCCCCTAAATACGCCACTGAATGTGATTGAAATGCATGCTAACTCATGCTCTCACTCTCTTGGCGTCGGAGGGTGGGGAGGACATGGTGGCTCAGTGGTAGAGCACTTATCTTTGGTGCGGACGTCTCCTGGTTCGATCCCCGCCCAAGTAAGTTGGTGATGGATAACACTCGTGTCCGTACGTTATCTCAGGGGTTCTTCCGTTTCTTCCCACATTCTCATTTTCCATCGATTCTTCCATCATCATTCACTTGCCTTAATCATCCATCTCACTTAGCCTAAAGGTCATAATCGTGGGACGTTAAACTGAAAGATTTCATGTTATTTACTTTTCTCCATGAAATGAAATGAAATGAAATCTGTGAGTTTTACGTCCCACGATTATGCCGGTTAGGCTAAAGGAGACGGTGATGATGAGTAATGAATGAAACGGTGGAATGAAGAAAGTGGGAGGAAACGGGAGAACCCCGAGAAAACCCACGCACACGGTGTTTGTCCACCACAAAGTTCACTTGGCGGGGGCTGGGATCGAACCCGGGACCCCAGGCACCAGAGGTGAACGCTCTACCACTGAGCCACCGGGGCCCCCTTTTCTCCATGACGTCGGGATCGATATCCTTAATAGTATTGCCCACGAGACGAGGTGAGAAATTTATTTTTAAATTTATTTTAAAGTTTAAAATTTTAAATTTAGGTCTCGTAAATTTATTTTTAAAAAATTGCCCTGATTTTTTTTAAAATTTCATCTAGGAGAAATCAGAATCCTTCCGCGTCACGAGAAGTCCACGAAAAGTGTAATATAATAAAAAATTAAACCATATATATATCATTAGAGTATATTGTGTAATGTTTAAATGTTAATAAATGATTTTTATGTTCGCACGATCATTTCATCAATTTGTAATTTTTATACTATGAATCATGTAACAGTAAAACAAGGTTTGAGATCTAAGACTTTAGACGACGAGACTCTAGAAATTTGTTGTATCGTCTCGATTCGAAAACGAGACGAGAAACAATTTCTCGTGTTGTTTTTGAGACGAGACGAGACGAGAAATAATTTCTCGTATTGTTTCTGGGACTAAACGAGAAATAATTTTTCTCGTATTGTCTTTGAGACGAGACGAGAAACAATTCCTCGTGTTGTCTTTGAGACGAGACGAGAAACAATTTCTCGTATTGTTTTTGAGACGAGACGAGAAACAATTTCTTGTATTGTTTTTGAGACGAGACGAGAAACAATTTCTCGTATTGTTTTTGAGACGAGACGAGAAACAATTTCTCGTATTGTTTTTGAGACGAGACGAGAAACAATTTCTTGTATTGTCTTTGAGACGAGACGAGAAACAATTTCTCGTATTGTTTTTGAGACGAGACTGGAAATTTCCCATTTCGTGGACAACACTACAAACTGCTGAGGTAGAAAATAGTGATCATTAGATCAGCGATAATAACATCATCTACAGTGATCAATGTTCAAACCGGAAGTATTAGTTTTCTACTTCTTCCGGTTTTAATACACTTTAAAGAAGAATATAAAATCTATGCTTGGAGAACTGAACCCAAACAAAGAAATTATCTCCATATGTGTTAACATTCCTGATCTGACACTGCTCGGCAGATCACTGAACAGACATAGCCGTTCTATACTAAATTATATCTAACAAAGAATACGACCTTTGATCAGTGGCGGATCTAGAAGGTAAAAACTGGGGGGACAACCAGTACCTAGACTATGATAGATATATATAAACTTTCAAAAATATATAAATAATAGTTTACATTAGTTTGTCACTGAAAAAACTGGGAGCCCCCCGGCCCTGGCCTAGATCCGACATTCGTTTGAATGCAAAGTAACATACAAGTTTGTTAATGAAATTAAATAATTTACATGTTACATATCATATTTACTTTTCCAGTGCATTATACCTGTGATTGCGTATGAAATATGATATCATTCAAATACCCTCCACGACTCAGCAGGGACATTCACGTTCTTTCGATGAAATTTTACATAACTTTTCGGCAGACTTGCACCTCTACACACTGAATCTCGGCTCTGAAAATAATCTTGGTTTGTTCGCATAGGTACACACGAAATTTTGAAATACCTCCCACTGAAAGAAATCACAACGTGTCAAATCATAAGATCTAGGTGACCAATTCACGTCACCGTTGCGAGAAATTACCGGACAGGAAACCTCTCTATCGTAACAAGTCCAAATACATTCCTACCCGTACATAAAAACAGATGACGATCATATGCTATTGGGTGCTCCGTGACTACTAACCACAAAAGACCACAGATGAAAATAATTCAGTGCTGCCAACTTACTAGAACAGAGATGGCGGACATTTCAAAAGTTAACGTTCTTTATGAGACACTCTTTATAATTGAAATATTTACGTACTTGTAAGTCGAATAGTAAACCAATATTATTAGCATCACTCAACTAGCCTTATAATAAGATTGTAATAATGTTACCTTCGTCCGTCCTGCACGATAGCTCTTAAAAGAAAGAGAATTTTTGAAATCATGTGTTTCGCAATAGATAGCTAGAGCGATCATCTCGGTCAAATTCGTTAATGGAGCAAATCCATTAACTGTTTTCAAGGATAACGGCGACTTTAACTATGGATATCCATATCCCATTCTCTATTATTGCAACACAGATGTATAACTGTAGAATGACAGAAGTTACACGTCGCGCCGTTAGATGGCAGGAAACATCGTGCAGCGGTTGACATCTAACGGACGAAATTGAAACTTCTAGCGGGTAATTTTTTTTAACTCTCCACCAGATTGGGCCACGATGACTCAGTGGTAGAGCGTTCAACTCTAGTGCACGGGGTCCTTAATTCGATCCCAGCTCGCGCCAAGTGACCTTTGTGATGGGCAAACACCATATAAGTGGGTTTTCTCGCGGTTCTCCCGTTTCCTCGTACTTTCTTCATTCCATCATCATTTCATTTATTTGTGATCATCACCGTCTCCTTTAGCCTAGCCGGCATAAATGAGGAACGTAAAACAAAGATTTCATTTCATTTTGTCTACCAGAATTGAGTATTCATTGTTACTTTAATGTCATTTGTTATTACGGTATTTTAATTTATTATCATTTATCGACAGAATTTCTATATTAAATTAGACTTAATTTAACAATAACGTAATACCAGCATATTTACTACTAATTTATTCTCATGATATTGCAAAAAATCTTGCAATGTGAAAAACAAATATATATTCTTTTTTACAAAAAGCAACGGGAAACTCTTTTTTTTTTTTAAAAAAAAAAAAAAAGTTTGTTGGTTTTTGTGTTGACCCGTGACTTCCAGATAATTTATTTGATTTTTCCATCAGCGAGCATGTAACAAAAAGTAAACCAAAACAAATACAAAGCATAGCATCTGGGTTGTTAGTTCTGGTTGTGCTTCGAGAGAGCGACGATCAGTGCACCTCGTGTTTATAAGTTGGTTTTGATCAATAAAAGAAACATATGGTGTCTGCCATTTTGTGTGGGCCCCACGATGGTTACATAATAATAAAAATGCGTCTATCTATCTGCTTTAAAGATTGTGTTCGGTAACATGGCAACGAAATTCAGAGAAGATATCAAAAATACTAGAATGTCTTTGTATTTTTAAAATTATTTTTAATTTCGTAAAAGTACATTCACAAATGGAAACTGCAAAATGCTGTCTCAATTCAGATTTTTCTTCTTTTAACAAAACATTATTTAGAAAAAAAAAAGATTTTAAACTTTTAAAGCTTTACGTCCTACGTTTATGCCGGATGAGACGGTAATGATGAAAAATGAAGAAAATTGTTGAATGAAGAAAGTGAGAGGAAACGGGAGAACTCCGGGAGAACCCACGCACAGGGTGTTTGTCACTTGGCGCGAGCAGGGATCGAACCAACAATCCAATGCACCAAAGGTGAACGTTCTACTCACCGAGCTACCGCGGCCCCAAAACATTATTTAGATTTTATTTGTATGTTACTGTTAATTAAAATTTATAAAAATGCAGCTATGAAACTACGATGCGATTGTCCATTCATATTCTACAACATTATTAACGTTTCAAAAAAAAAATAATCCAAAGATGAGACGTACTGTACGAGGGGGAACCCAAAAATAACCGGAATTTGATGAGAAAAAGCATAGACTATTTTTTTTTAATACAACTTTGTTTCAAACACAACTTTAATCATCCTCAAAATACTATCCATTAGCACTAATGCACTTGTCCAAACGTTTATTTCATTGTTGGAAGAACCTTGCAAATATGGCCTCTTCGATCCCTGATAGCACCGTCGTGACACTGCGTTTGACTTCGTCAACATCAGGTGTCTTCCATTGACTTGACTGTTGTTTACTTCCGGGATCGTATCCATAGAACCTTGACTTGTTGCTTGTGATGATTTTGTTGCAAAACTCTTTATCGTCTGTGACTGTATCCTTCATTGCACGACAGACTTCCACACGACAATCCTTTTGCTGTTCGGTGAGAAGTCTGGGCACAAGCTTAGCAGACACTCGTCGCATTCCCAAATAGTCGTGCAAAATGTGCTAAATGGAGCTCCAAGATCACCTGGATAAGTCTTCGAGTTGCTCGATTGTTCTGCGTCAATCTTTCCTAATGATATCACTAATTTTGATGATGTTATCGTCGGTTCGTGCACTTGAGTGAAGACTGGAACGCAGGTGATCTTTGATGGCCATTTCCCTCAGTTTAAACCTCTTTAAACAAGGAGCTAAAAAATGCATAATTTCATAAGCAGAGCAACAAGGTAAAAGTGGTATTTACTGCTTATTTTGATTCTTTGGTGTGATACATCATTTAGCATGTATCAAAATAACAAAACATTATATTTGTCATCGTTTTCATATTGTGTCGGTCTTATGCGGTCCAAAAACGACACATTTAACTGCTATTTTTTGAAGCCTACAAGCTGTCATTAAAGGACTTTAAAATCAAGAACATTTTTGTTATTATTAATATTATGACCTGTAACCTATATGATCAATCAGAACAACTGTTAAAATATTGTCATTTTATGATTTTTTTTTTAAAAAAACACACACACTTTATACTCATACAACAAAGCAGAGTAAGATTGTTCTTCAAATCACAATTCCATATGCAATCTAATTCCCATGAGTTGCAATCTAATTGCCATGAAAATGGAAAAATACGTTTGTACTTTGTGCTTGACAAACAACTTCTTTTAACACACATATGTTAGTATAAAGATATAAGGGAATACTAACACATTCCCAGAAAGATGAAAGAGGCACAATGGTCCCTATGAACTCACTGTGTGTGCTTGAATTTGGTTACAGAAACTAAATAATTTTACATAGTGTTTTTCTTTCTCTGCATTGGATGTCATGTGAAGTTGCACATCACTCAGTATTTAACATCTCATCTGACGGAGAAACGTGATACAGAAAATTAATACCATAAAACTCAGAAATACAGACAGCAGTGCAGTAATGAGATGGGGAGACGAGGGGAGGGAATGAACATAAATGTCTCGTCTAATTGAAAGCAAGAATCAGCGCTAACAATAGTATTTTGTTTCATCTCTTCATATCTTTTTTTACAATTTTACTCACTGCATTTATTGTTTCAAACTTTTGTAACAAGTACAGAAAGAAACAGCATATTTAATTTAATCCCAATCAAAATTAATGATTTATTAAGACGATACACTTGAATATGCTTACTATATTTGTACTACTCCAAATTGGAACACTTTGGTGAAAGATGCTGTTTTCTTGCTCTGATATTTGACGACAGTTGAACGGAGATAGGTGTTATGTAACATTTTTTTTTAACTTATAGTTTGAAAGACAAAATTCAGTAATCATAATCATAAGTATATAAGTAACTAGCAATGCCGCACGAGAAGTGTACTTTTCATTTTGGATATAAAGGGCAATGGGGGCTGAATTTGGATTTAAGCGGTATCGGAAATGCCACTGTTCCTCTGAGTGACCCCGAAAACTAAGGATTCTACACTAAAATCGGTCATTTTCGATCATTTTAAAATATCTCCCTCTTGCGTGCCCGAAGTTGCAACATGAAAGAGAAATGTTTAAAAAATCCCAGGCCAATACCTTATCTATATTGAAAATTTGATCGAGATCGATCGGGTGGTTCAAGAGTTATTAAGTCACAAACATAGTAATTTTCATTTATATAAATATTTATCTTTATACAGGGTGTTTCAAAGCAACACCGACAATATTTGAGAGGTGATTCCTGACACCAAGATAAGACAAAAAGTATAGGTCAACGTGGGTGCACAAATGCTTCCTTTCGGAGTTATATGCTGCCGAAAACATGAAAAAATGAACTTTGAAGGACCATAGCTCCAAAACTATGGGACTTAACGTAGTCGGGTCAAAACTTCAGTTAAGAGATAATATGTACCCTATCCTGAGGTACTTCCACAACAGTTTTTATAGAGGGAGTTTTGTCACGGGTATATAATTTGAAGTACTCACTAACTACCTCCGTAAAAAATGTGAAAGTACCGCAGGATTCCGAAACATGCATTTTTGGATAGGGTTCCTGAGTTCCTAAGTGAAGTCTTGACCCGACTACGGTAGGTCCCATAGTTTTGGAGCTATGGACTTTTAAAGTTCATTTTTTCATGTTTTCGGCAGCTCATAACTCCGAAAGGAAGCATATGTGCACCCAGATTGGTCTATACTTTTTGTCTTACGTGTATCTTGGTGTCAGGAATCACCTCCATGTCGTTTTCGGTGTTATTTCGAAACACCCTGTATATCTTCTCCTCTCCTTCCCTAAGTTCCATCGTCAAAATGAAATGATAGGAAAAGTTTTAGGTTCAAACCTCATTTATGTTACAAATTTGATCGAGATCGATCAGGTGGTTCCAGAATTATTAAGTCACAAACATAATCACTTTCAATTTTATACATATAATAAGTGAGTAATAAAAAATACTTTATATATTAATAAAAGGACAAAAAAGGTAATCAAAAATCCAAAGTTCTGTTAATTACTTGTCCTGAAAAATACCTTAAGAAGAATTACACAATTCTCATTAGACCATGCTCTCTTGATAAAGTTTCGTTCCAAGCAACTTGAGAATTCTCTTGATTTTTAGTTTAACAAACATGGCAACTAGTAACAACGGATGAGAGCGAAACATAAATGGGTCAGAACAAGCAGAGAGGAAATGATGGTGAAATGAATGTTTAAGTAAGAAGTTGAGAGAACATCTTCTTGACGCTTGTTAGCCTTTGCAGAAAACTTCAACGAAGTTTCTAGAGGTCTTTTGATGCTTGGTGTGTACTAGCGATCTGACTGCTAATGAAACAGCTGCGACAAGAACACAGAAATTCAAATCTCTTGGACCGGGAAACAGGTGTTATCCTTGCTTCATTTTTGGTAATCCAGAAACTGCGAGATAGATCTCTTCTCTTGTTTCAAGTCCAATTTTACAAAACGACACACTTTGTTTGTAAATAATTATGCAAGAAAATTTTTACTTTCAAATTGTATTGAAGTAGAAACAAGCGACCAAAGTATAAACGTCTTCAAACGACAAGCAAGGAAAGGCTAGTAGAAGGAATGTATTCTGTCTTTACATAAAGTATCTGGCCTTTACAATCTCTAATTAAACGTAGGATTAACCGGAAACTCACAAGCTTGTTCGTTGAAACTATTTCTTTCAACACTGTCTTACGTTTGAATACTTTCCTCGAAACCTTAGGCAAAATAGAGGATAGTACAATATTTATAGATTTATTTCTGCCTTCGTTGTTTTCATATATTGTATACAATACGTGCGTATTGTTATAATTATAACACTCTTAAGTATATACGGATTACAATATACTCGCAAGTGTAAGTGGCGTCACCGATTTCAAATTATTGTTATGCGAAACATACTGCATCCTCCTTGTCGAAGTACATTTGTTTCGGAAAACTCTCTCTCAACGTTTATTTCCTAACCACCTATTTAGTGCTAGTTCAGATGACTTCCCTCAGGAGGCAGCTTAGTCGGATGAAGTATCGTGCAGCTGCAGAAAATGAAGAACTGTTGCGTTGGCCATTCCGGTCGCCAAACATCATCCCGTGTAACTTCTTTTTATGTGGTTTCATCAAGTCTGTTTAAAGTACCGCCAGTTGCTACGACTTGGTTGACCTGTGTGCGCACATTATCGTAGTCATCGAAAAATTCGATTTACACAATGCAAAGTTTATCAGTTCGCACATCTATCATTTATAGTACGTAAGAGGAGAAAAGACTTGCCTATTTTTTCTCTTTGCATGTGCAAATTATGTTTAAATACAGTTATTTAGCTGAAATAAACAATAATTGAACTTATGGATATCATTGAGAAACCTCTGTCTACATAACATTGTATCCGGATTTAAATTTTTGTAATCAGAAGTGAAAATTTTTGTTACATTTCTTCCTGATTCCTAGCTCTTTCTTGCATTGAAACAAGGAACACAAAAACGAAGAAGGAAGGTTTGGCTTTTTCTAGACATATGTAGTAGGTTCATTATGTGCTTCTTTGTCATACAATGTCTTCTTGTTTCAAATTGTTGCTTTCGTTCGCTTCTATTAATATCAATCCATCAACTGGGTCCATTTTTCTATTCTTTGGTTTCATCATCTGGTTTCATGAACCGAATCCATTGATTCAATCCGTCAACTACTGAGTGAATCCATCCTTTTATTCTCTTAAGCCTCGGGAGACACACTGGGGTGTATAACATCCAGAGATATATTTGTTTATTTGTTGCTTGTTTATTTTAGCGAAACAGAAATTTTCATTCCTTTGTAAATTCAGTTGGTATCATTGCCTGCAACCACTGATCATCGACATTGTTCGTTGTGCTTTCACGGAGTGAAAAGTTTCTGTTTTTCAGCTCCTGTCTGTAACACCCCAGAATTGGCATTTATCAAGTGTGTCTACTAAGGGTTAAGTAATTCCGTCTTTTGATTTCACTAAAGTCAATTCGGTTCTTTTCAGAGATTTCATCTTTTTCATTCCACTGAAAGAATTCGTTCTTTTGGAACTAATGGTTCCGGAATTATCCATCATTATTCAGATCGCTAGACTGACATTACCCCGGTAACCCACTAGAACACCATGCCACTTAAACAATTTAATTATAGAATGTAGGTAATAAAATAACCAGGTGGGTTCATATTTATGTTTTCCTCTTGTAAAACTGTGAGATGATTACAAGCATGCGCGCCGACTACGTGGGTGCTCCGGGGCTCCGGCACTCACTCAAATAATCTTGTGGGTGCGCCGAACCCACAAAAATATTAGTTTGGACCCGGGTTTAAACCCATTTCTCTTGCGTTTAAGTCAGCCGTGTTACCGACTGATCTAAGGCAGCCCCAACTTATCCTTATTGTACCGCTATATTTTACTTTATCACAGCATAGCTCTTTATGACAGTTTTCATTAAAGATTTTAACTCAAAATAAATAAATCAAATATCGAGACTTTCCTAAAAACATATAGGCTAACACATCCCGCCATTGATATGTACTCACATAAATTTTTGAAAGCCGGCGCCGTTGATTACAAGTAACCCACCAATCTTTCTCCCTCAAAATAACCATCAGCTTAGCAATATCCGTTGGCAGATAATATTATTGCAAAGGATTAAAACCACTATACGCCGTTTAACTGATTTCTTTTTAATTTGTAGATACATTTGATAACAGTATGTAAATCTGATAAAAAGAAGCTTAACAGAATAGCAGAATAATAACTCAGTGATGTCCCAAACACTATGCATCACCATTTGTATTTCATAACTGAAAATGATGGCTCCCTATGGAACTGGATTTCCTCTTCTTTTGCCTACTTCATTATAACCCCTACAACCTCCCAGAGACTCACATTAAGAACACGTATGAATTATAGCAAGAAAAAAACAATGAGGGATTTACCAAATGGATTAAACTCTGTGCAGTACATGTGTATGTATGAGTAGGAGATTTTTTTTTTTTTTTTTTCAAGATACCATTTTCACACCTTTTCGCCACCCGACTGTTGAAATGATCTTATTTTCACATGTTGCTTGCAGGGCGACTTTTCTCTCTAGGTTTGTAATTCATGTTTTAATTAAATTCCGGTCCCAAAATTGGAAAGGAATATGCAACAATAATTCACAAGTGCGGAATTATCTCTGAATTTACGTGCTTTAATCTGCATCAGCCAAAAAACATTATTGGAAGAGCTCCAGAGAGAAGCGTATCATCTACTATTCATGCAATTGAATTTGTAAAGCAAGAACTTATTCTAATAAAGTGCATTCAGATTGTATACAGTCCATTTTGCTGTCTTTCAAATATTCAGGTAAATTTCTTTCTGTCTTAGTACAGGATGTTCATAAAATAAGGGTGGAATTTAGTAAATTAATCTATATTCTGTACACTATCACAGGTACATAACATGCCTCTATAGGAAGAAACTCTCCAAGTTTAAGATGATTTTTGACGGTTCTTTTACACTCAGTGCCGGACCATGGGGATGCAGTATTCAAAACGTGAATCAACAAAATGATTGTAACAAAAATCAGCAACCCATTAGCCAGATACGTGTCATGCGACTCCTTTATGTAAGATTTGTTTAAGACTAACTTTTCAGGATTTTAAAACATTGATTGCCACAGAAACTAAAGTAACACAATAATAAGGTCAGAAATTATAGTCGTCTTTTTCTTTTCCTGATTTATACCTTTAGCTTTAAGCATTGGTATTATCGTTATATATTGTATATACTATTCAAGAATTTTTTAACTATGTATTTTTGTATCCTTTACTGCTCCCGCTCACTACTTTGCGTGTGCTATCAGTAAATTCAAAATAAACCCTGTGGAAAATTAACTACAATTGAAAGTTAACAAACAGAATAATTTACTCTAAGAAAATTGTTCGCTTTGATAAGTGAGAGTTAAATGAAAACCGTATTCCTAGTAATCGAATTTCTGCTTAAAAAATACCCTTTTTGAGGAAATCCTCTGGGTTACCAGTAACTGAGCACTACTCAGTTAAGCCATACTTTGCTCTTTTAGCCTATTTCTGGGCTGCTAGTTACCGAAAATATTGGCAAAAATATTTTTAACTAGTTAACTCGGTTAATTAAACCAGTTAAAAACAATGGGCCTTATGCAGAGTCGTTTTGAGGTATGATTAACGTCATACTAAAACCCTGACTACTGCAGGAAACATATTAGTAGAACTCTCTAATATGGCACTAATCACACGTCAGAACGATTATGTATAAGGCATAAGGTGTTTTGAATTGAAAGTGTAAAAAACGTTGGATTAACATGAAATGAGCCACGTACCAAGTTTCAACCAAATTGTTCCGTTTGCATGGGTTTTAGCTGTGTTGAAATGATTGAACTTCAATCATTGAAGTGTTCCTATTAGCTTTTTTTTTTTTTAAGTAGAAAAGCATGCAATTACATGATTTTCCACACAGCACTAGAACAAGTGCTTTGCTAGCCGAGTGTGTTGACGTGTTATTCAATTGATCTGTGGGTCAGTGGTTTGAATCGTCTCAATTACGTTCAAAAGGTTTTTCTCTTATTTTTTCTTAATGGCGTAAACATATTCAATTAACTAATCCCCTCGGTTGAAGTAACCAACTAGTTGGTTACATGAGCGAGCGAACTAACCAAGTAGTACTCGGTTGCAGTAACCGAGAACTTGGTGTGTTATATATTGACAAAGCAACTCTGTTACTAGTAGGTGCTGCGGAGGCTCAGATGCAGAGCGTTCATCTCTGGTGTAAGGGGTCCTTGGTTTGGTCCCAGCTTGCACCAAGTTAACTTTGTGGTGGACAAACACCGTAAGCCTAGATTCTCTCGAGGTTCTTCCGTAACCTCCCATTTTCTTTATTCCACCATTTCATTCACTTTCATCATCACCGTCTCCTTTAGCCTAGCCGGTATAATTGTGGGACGTAAAACTTAAATATTTCATTTCATTTTTTCATTTCGGTTATCAGCAACCGAATTTTGGTTACTTTAACCCTCTAATTTTCTCAGTGTAGTAAATTCAAAGAAAAAGATATCCTTTGATGAAGTAAAGCATCATTAAAATCTAAACACAAAACACTTTGCGCGTGATGTTAATGAATTCAAATTAAAAAAAAAAAAAAAAACTGTCTCCCGAAATGAAATATAATAAAATATTAACACAATACTTTGCGCGTATTTTTAATGAATTCAAAGGGAACTCTCTGACAAAGTGAAGCATTATTCTAATGTTAACAAACAGAGCCACGTGCATTAAATGAAAATCATATTAGAAGATATGATAAATACAAATCAAACCCATTAATTTGAACACTAATTTCAGCATTTCGAAGGCATAGAAAGTAAAATAGCAGAGAGCATAGATAACGTTTCTGACCTGATTGATGTATGTAATGTTCATGGAGTTCTAATTACAAATACAATATTCAGACACAAATGTACTTAGCTATCTTCAACGCGTACGTGCATGTTGAATGTGAGAAATAGGAAATCAATCATACATTACCTAATTGTAGATGATAAATGACAAAATGGATGTCAGCCATTCGTTGGGGATGCAAACCTACTAACGTACGTACAAACCACTTTGTTTAGGCTTACAAAGTAACAATGCTGGAAGAAAGTTGGGCTTCGTGTGTTTGTGCAAGCAAAATAAGCATCTTAAAGAATTAAAGTAACTTTAATTACTGTGTTTACAATGTAAGAATTATCATCCCCCCTAACTATGCACTGGTGATATTAGGCTCAAGCTCCCCGAAATAAGTTTGTTAGTTTTTCGCATTCCACATACAACAATAATTCTTCTTATCATTCCTAACAATTTCACTGACTTTCCATTTTCTTATGTTCTTTGTTCAGAAATAAAACTGTATTTGTCAAATTTCATTGCAAGTAGGAATGCGTCGTTGTTTTTTCTTTCGTCCATTCTACACTTCTTTTTCTTTTTCTTGGTTGTTACTTTCCTTCGTTTCTCCTATCATAGTTTCGAACGTTATTTGTTGTGATTCAAGTCGGCCGTCGTCAGTAACACCAAAACTAAGAGGAGCTGATAAGCGGAACTGGAGTTCCACATCAACGTGCACGGATATCAACATAATGGAACTTCAGTTATTATAGCAAAGGAATATTTATATCGTTTAGTTATAAAGAAAGGTAAATGTTTGAATTAAAGAAAATCAAGAGGGGGGGGATAAGTAGTCCGGGAAATTAGATAAGTCAAGAGGATGCTTCCTTTCTCTTCTATGAATGGAATAAAAGGTTAGACTCACTGCTAAAATTTTTGTGTATCATATCACATACGATTCACCACTTGAGATTCTTGCCATTAACACCGGAACCAGTATATTTCAGTTTCAACTTGTCTTAACATATTCTTTCACGTAAAAACGTAAACAAATAAAAAACGAAATATTTCCATTTTTTTCTAAAATGAAATCAGTTCAGTTGAAATGAGATTACCAATATCCAACGTGTGTTTGCAGGAGCGACATTTCAAATTTGCCTGGGTGATCCTCCACCGATATACGAGTTTCACGTTTTTTGTTAGTATATTAGTAGACAATCGATTAAAATATATTTAATTCTCAAACTCACATCAGATGGGCAATTGCCCCTGCCTCTGCTTCCCCAATGACGCCCTTGTGTGTTTGGGTTTTAAAGGGTGAGAATAGTCAGCACTGGGGTTCCGAGAACCAAGCCACTCAGAAGAATGAATGGGTTTCACGTGTTGTGCATACCCTCCTCCCCGAAACAAAATCCTACATACGCTACTGATCATCACTATCATCAATAACCCACAAAAAAGACACATACACAAGAAAGAGAGATATTATCAAGGGATAACATAAAACTCTAGAACTTTATAAATCAGCGTTTCCCAATTTTTTTCAACTTGCGGCACACTACAGGTGTAACTTGAATTCTTGTGGCACACTCGCATTGCCTTGTTATTGCACATGGTCCTTCAATTGTTCCCGTCAGCAAATTGCTTGCACGCTAGCGACATCTCTTGGAGTTAAATAGGAGGCAGTGCAGCTAGTGACAACTACATAATAACTTGACTGTGAAGTATTGTCAATTAGCATGACTGGTAAACTGAGGGCTTTTAGGGTTTATAATAAGGGTTATCAGTATCTAAATATTTCCGCCTAGACATATATGCAATTCGTAACTCCTAACTGTTTTGAAGTTTACGTATTTCTTACACACAGATTGACATGTCTTCGCTTTATAATTAGGATAGTTATCCCTGGCCAAGTAAGTCTGTGATGGACATCATGATGTCCGTGGGTTTTCTCGGGGTTCTCCCCACATTATCATTCCACCAATTTTTCTATTATCATTCACTTCCTTAATTATCTGTCTCCCTTAACCTAAAGGGCATAATCGTGGAACGTTAAACTGAAAGAAAGATAATAAGGATAGAACAATTCTTCATAAATAATTACATATATTGTCAATTATTATTTGTTGCGAAAATAAGTTCTCGCAATCGAGTTCTTATAGAAAAAATAAGTTCAAGTTGATGGCAAATATCGAAGCTGAGCAGCTTTTGCTCCAGTCCCAATTGTCAGGTTAAGGTTGGATTAAAGGGACAAGTTTTGCTGATAGATGGCACTACAGTCTTCGTATCTCGCCCATATATATATATTTTTTTTTATCTTTCATGAAAATTCACGATTTCTCTTACAAATTTCAACCTACAGACTTCAATTTTTTAGGAAAGGAACTTCATAATCTATGGAAGGCAATAATCCGTGCCGATTTTTTATTTAGAATTTTCTTCATTGTTGAAATGGCTTGATTGTTGAAATGGATACCCAAATCTTTAACAATGAAGCAGTTTCAACAATGAAGAAAATTCTAAATAAAAAATCGGCACGGATAGTTCCCTTTAATAGGTTATGAAGTTCCTTCTCTACAAATTTGAAGTCTCTAGGTTGAAATTTATAAAAGAAATTGTAAATTTTCGTAAAAGCTAAAAAATGCATGGGAGAGATGGGGAGACTGTACTGACATCTATGGGCAAAACTTGTCCCTTTACACTAACGTTAATACTTTGCAAGATGGAAACCTTGCTAACTCTCTCTATTAGGGAAATTGCCTTTAATCTACTCATATTGCTCACATTGCTAATATCATTTGAACGACATGCCATAACTTGAAATACGTAGAAGGAAAATCCCGGTTTTAAAACACACGACTTCATCCTTAAAGCTAACGGAAACGGACAATTAATGAAGGTGAATGATTATGAAATAATTAGTGGAATGAGAACGTGGGAGGAAAGGGAGAACTTGTGTGGCCGATAATCGAACCAGGAACCTCTCCAGAAAAGGTGAGTGCCTCCATACTACGACTTGTTTACGTATTATTCAGTGACATATCTATAGAAAATTTTAAACATACCTCGTAGTTCTCTAGAACTGGCTTTAAACACACAAATTATACATCATCATCCTGCTGACTGGATAAATAAAACCAAGAGCATTTAGCTTCTCGTAGTAAAGATTAGGAGTGAAAGCTGAATTCAGTATCGGAATACAACCTAATATATTCTTGAATCAGTGAACAGAAAGTCCAATATTCCAGCTCTTATCATATACCTGTAACTATAAAATAGCGTTATCACCATGGTTCAGTTGGCGGCGTTGCAACAGAGATAAAACGAAACCGTCCCCTAATAGACTCATTATGTAACGCTCATAATAACCATAGCCAAACCTCTATCTCCTCGTAAGGTACACATTTCAACCTTTAGAATACACTAAAAATGGTGTAACATAAAATTCGGAAGAAGTATGAAGTAAAAACTCGACCGGTATGAAAAGCAATGATACCTTCTTCTAATGCTTTCCTCCATTTTATTTCCCAAGTGTAAGTAGTACTTCAATGGTTTCTTCTCCATCGACCTTTCTGCAGATACAAAACATTAAAGGGAACTTTCCTTCAGCAGAAGTTGCTGGCGATAATTATATCTTTTTAGTTCACTGTGCAATGGCTTTAATTTACAGTAAACAACCTAATTACCTACCAAGACCTCTCTCTCTCTCTCTTTGCTAACGCTTGTAATAAACTTGGGAGCACTGGTGCAGAAAGAAAAACAACGAAAAATACCTTCTTTACCATCACAATAACGACCCCAGGTAGAGTCTTTGTTGCTTCTATATTTGAACAGCTCCACATAAGGAGGAGGAAGACGAAATAACATTTAGGCGTGAATGGATATAGAAACACATTTCTTCCAAATAAATGAGGTTCTCTATGGTCACACTAGAAACAATCTCTTACAAATCGAATTTGAGATTCCTAGTTTGTTATAAGGTATTCAAATGAAATATAATCTTAGACCATTATAGGCTACTACCTGAAGTTGCCTGGAAATAAAGAAGCGACGAAAAAATCTAGATAGCCTTCTTCCTTACAGTTACTTAGAAGTATGCAGGGCCGCCGTTCCTCAATGCTACATCATTCACCTCTGGTGCATGGGGATTTTGGTTCGATTCCAGCTTGCATCAAGTGAGCTTTGTGGTGGCCAATACTGTGTACGTGTTTTTTTTTTTTTGCGGCCTTCCCGTTTCCTCCCACTTTCTTCATTCCACCATTTCATTCATTTCTGATCATCACCGTCTTCTTTAGCCTAACCGGCATAAGCGTGGGACATAAAACTTAAAGATTTCTTTTCATTTCATTTGCTTAGAAGTAATGCAAATCAAAGGTATGGATTTCTGTAGCAGATAATCTTACAAACAAATATGCATATAAACAGTCAGTTTTATATCTGTAAGATTGCTATATGTCGAATAAAGGTCTATAATATCGTGATATAGTAATATCGTGATATAGTAATACCGTGATATGTTATATTAGCAGCTGTCACTACATCACCATATATGTAGTTGCGAAGTTTACACATTTTTTATGTCTACAAAGTGTATCCCTGCTGAGGGAAGGTCGGGAAAAAGAACAGTAAAATAGCAAGATATGCGAGCATCTGAATATTAACAAGTGCAAAACTAAATATCTGTTACAAATAGGCACGTACCTAAATGTTCGTATTACAATATAGCTATAATGCAGAAAAACGTTTGAACTTTTATTGAAGCATATTGTTGTCAACCAGAGATGGAGTGGGTCAGTGGGTCGGTGGGTCAGTGGGTCAAGGGGTCAAGTTTTCTGAGTGGGTCAGTGGGTCGTGGGTCAACAGCATGTGACCCACTGCGACCCACCACCCACCATGACCCACTGTGACCCACCACCCACCATGACCCACTGTGACCCACCACCCACCGTGACCCACTGCGACCCACCGACTCAGTATGATCTACCGACCCTCTCTGCTCACTGCATTGTAGAGAGTATCTTCTGAAGACTGGTAAATTTGTCTCCGTTTTACTTTCAAGACCTTCATTTCCCTTACTTTTCCACTTGTTTCTGTCTACTTACCTGAGGTGAGTATATCTAACCAAGTGAAAAAAGAACTTCAGGCACTTTTGGATATTGATATTTTTAATAGTAATAATAGCAATAGGACTTACACTACAACTTGGCTTTCGAGATCTGTGGGCTTTTAGAGCTAACTACTAGAAAAAAAATACATTTTTGAATCACTGTAATATATAAATTATTTAGAAAAAATTGAATATAACTGTGTGTGCCTGATCATCACGGTCAAATTGCAAAGTCAAATGAAATTACTTTTGGTATGTATTTAGGCCTTAATCCAAATTGGGATGTTGTATTGGTTTCATTATAATAGCTGCATATCCTAAGGAGGGTGAGGATCCGAATTTTTGCGAAAAAAAAAATGAGTATCTCCCAAGCCGTTAAACTTACGGAGCTGAAATTCAGTGTATTAACTCTTTATTGAAAATAAACAGAATGTCTCCTAGCATTTTTTTAAATTCTCCTTTATGAGTGGGGTGGGGGCACTTTCTATATATGGAAAATTGGTAGTGAGTTGGTTTGTAAAAAGGATCGAAAACGATTGATGTTATTTCAGAAAAAAATCAGAAACAAAAAATAGTGCTTGGCTTTATATATCCATTGCTTTCTGCTATAATAATTGCTGAAGCTTATGTTTATTATATGGAGCGCTCACAGCACAGGGCAATCAACCCATAAAGTTGTGAGAAAAATAGGCATAAAATTTGTACTGTAAGCTTAATTACACGGAAATTTGAAGTTTGGACTGTACGCATAATTGTATGGAAAATTTTACCCTTTTTTTCCTTTACGTTGGTCTACTTACTTTGATTTGGAACTTTGAAATTTCATCCTTTTTTCCACTGAAAAGTATTGATAATTCAACAAGGAAATAATTATACTATGATAATTTAATTGAAATTCATCGTAATTTGGCACATGGCAAACAGCAGTGTGGTAATTGAAGTTGAAGAAGGAGGGAAATTCCCATTCACCTCTGAATACTTTCCAGAAACCTCGTTCCCTTTCGCTTTCTAGACGGGGAGGGAACTTGGTAATGGTATCAAACCTTCATGTGTAATTACAAAAATTAAATTTATAAACAAATAAGAAATCATTAGTTTATCAGGCTTTAATTGATAATTTATTCACAAGATTCCCTATCAAAGGCGTGGTAGAAGTTTCTATTCTACATGGGTCGACATTGCCAACTGACATGGTCGATATGGAAAAGATGTTGTATGGTGATAGAGAGGTGATACTTCTTGCTGAGTATTTCAAAACTGACCGAGAAAAATCGTTATCAGACTTAAGTCTAACAAGTAGATTGTCGATGAGAAGTTGCAGAAATCGGATAGAAGTATTATCAATTTCCACAACAGAGTGCGAACGGCGATTTCCACTTATGAATTTATAGATGACTGATATTAGAAATAGATTAAGTGCTGAAACATTGTCTAACTTGTTGCTCATCAATGTTAATGGCCCACCGCTAGACAAGCTCAAAGTAGACGAGCTAGTTATTTCTTGGCTGAAGGATGTACATCATTCCACTGCGGCTGATTTACCGCCAAAAAGTTACCAACAGGAAATAAATCCGATTTCAGATTTGTTTTAAGGTGGCAAATTACGAGTTACGGAAAATGTATACTTGTATTACTAATGGCTTATTTGTGTTATTCAACTTTGTACCTACTTTTTAGTAACTCTCTTCTTTGCTTTAGGTAAACTACTTTTGAATAAATATTCATAATAATTGCAATTATGCATATTTGTAACTTAAATTTAACGTGGTGTTTTAGTGATTACACAAATTACAATTATGAGCATACTTTATGGAGATGCTCTCACATAGGGTACCCGAGCACCTTTATACCGTATGAACAACTGATTTTTCAAGTCTTTTGTGAGAAAAATACTGTGAACTGAGAAACCATAACCTTTTCCATATTGTACAGGGGTATTTTCCTGCGAATAGAAGTTTCTTGTGGAATGCGTTCAGAAATTAATACTTGCAAGAATACTCTCTTAATACAAGTATATTTTAGGCACACACTAATTCCCCCACCTCGAACTGTTTCAATTTCCTCACTGACAAACACTTTACCATTTTATATCGTAAAGGTCAGATCCACCGTTATTGTAACAGAGTGATGCTTGAGCGATTGACCAGAAATTCAAACTCCGAGTGACTTAGTGACAATTTCACAGTCTTGTTTTATTACAAGTGTAAACTCTTCGGTCAGTAAAGAGGACGTGGATCGTGTTCAGAGTTGATGACGATAGATTTTGGTGAGTACGAGTAGATCACAGTGGATGATAGTGGCTCATGGTGGGTGGTGGGTCAGAGTGGGTCACGGTGGGTGGTGGCTCAGAGTGGGTCATCGTGGGTGGTGGGTCATGGTGGGTCGTGGGTCAGAGTGGGTCACGGTGGGTGGTGGGTCAGTGGGTCGTGGGTCACGGTGGATGGTGGGTCAGTGGGTCGTGGGTCAAGTTTTCATTGACCCACGCCAACTCTGTTGTCAACCCATGCAATACAGGCTATGATTCCGTCTCTTTCTTATAGACCGCAATATGGACAGTAAAGTGGGAAAGGAAAACGACGTTCTTTCAATATAACCTCAAAATGCAATTAGAATGGTGTGCAGCTCTCAGAATTTACCCTCAATTAGCTACTTAATACGAAATTCAAAACATTTAAAAAGCCTTTATCACAATTCATTTAATTCGCCGATTCAATTCTTAAAACTGTTTGCCTTTGTTATACCTAATCAGACTAACTATTTGTTAAATAATATAATTTGCACTGCCCTACAAAGGTAATTGAACGCAACGTCATCCCTTCTTGAACAATAGAGCTCCTTCGTAGCTAAGCTGTTAGCGTACGCGCCTTTGATGCGGGTTCGATTCTCGGCGGGAGCTCAAGTGGTTCGGATTCTACGTTAATCAGTAGATCCACGTCTCATATAGCCTCGTTACTGAACGGGACGTTGAACTCAAAATCAACTCAACTCAACTTTATTGAACAAAACTAATCGACTACACCGGTCATGGAGAACTGTGAAACAAACCATCGAATTGAGAGCATCTCCCCATTCTACTATTTGGGAGCAAGAGGTTGCTCCTATGCCGAGTGTTTATTCTTGATTTGTGAAAAGTTCATCGTAGCAGAAACAGCAACTACTCCAAGTGAGGATCAGGCCAGCAGTAGATTTCTATTCTTGATATGTGTGTTAAGCATCATTATCATCACCTCTGGCAGTTAGATGATCTGTCTACGTACTAAAAACGCCTACAGTTTGGATTCATTTGCGACAGTATAAATTGTCTGATAGTTTGCAAAATTATCATCTTCGAAGCAAAGAATCGTTGAAGGACGACGCCGACAAAAGAGGTAAAGTGCTTACACCTTTTCTGTCAACTTACTTCCTACTAGTCTCCCCTATTACTTTCCACCTCTTCTAGTCTGTTTTCCATTATTTTACCTAGGTATAATTGTTGTCTTTCATTTATACAATTCTAAGCATTACCATCATAGCCTAACTTGTGTGGGAGATTGCTAGCTTCGATCCTCATTACATTCCTTGATTTTGAATTATTTTATAAGAGTAATTTTAGAGTGTCTATCAAAGCTAAACAAGCTTACATCACCCTCGACAGTTACGACATCCGACATCTTTAATGAGGTGTAGTTGCCGGCGGTTTGCAAATCGCCAATCAAATCTTCGTAATTTCTGGTGTATTGTCGAAAATCACTTAAGTCAGTTTTCGCTTGACTAATTTCACTTTCAACAGCACGCACATACAGTAGCATTTGATTTTTAACATTTCCAATTTAAATAGAGAATTAAGAGAGAATATGCTAGTTTTTTGAACGCTAAATCGATTAAAAAAAGAAACGCTTCTTGCTCTTACCAGTTTTACTCAATAGCGATCAACGTTCGAAATGGAAATAGTTGCTTTCTGCCACTTCCGGTTTGAATAGGGATTTATAACAGAATGATAGCTATTTTTAGAACACTAAATTGATTCCAAAACACAGCGTCTCGCTATCTCGCAAGATTTCTACCACTTCCGGTGTTCAGGCTTTCTCAACCTATTTTATATCACGACTACCTGTTTTAATTATATCCTGTTGCGGGGACCCCCATAACTAATTTCCGGTTTGTAATAAACTTTTTGATTATTCCTTGGTTATTGGTATTTTATTATTAACTGGAATGTTGTCTAAAGATAACACAATACATCGATAGATATGATATCAGGCTGAACAAAATGAAATATTTGAGAGTAAACGCTCATGAGCATTTTTCGAGAAAAACTGATTTGTACGGAATCAAAAGCTATGCCATTTGTTGCCTATTTAATGTAGTAGGAGGAATGGTTAGTGAAATGGGAAAAGAAAGATCCTGCGAAAAAATATATGGACTAATATGAGAAAATAACATGTGGCGCATTAGAACGAATTTAGAATTGCAAGACTTGTACGACCAATCTAATAAAAATATGCCTTCACACTAGATCCTGTGAGCCGCTCACGTGAGCTGCACCTGCTAGTTTTATATTGTCCTCTATGTACGCCTTCACACACGCGCTTTGATGCAAATGAGCCGCGGCTCTGAGCTGCTATGATCACCCCGCCAGTAGCCGGCTCGAGCGGGCTGCTGACGGGGAAGAAAACACGCAGTTTTATGATAGCCCTTCACATGTGAGCGTGAACTCAGTTGCAATGAAGACAAGTGCACGTGTATTTGATATAGAAAATTTTCTCATTTTGGTGTTACTCTATTGAAATGCACACTTTATACTATTATTCGTTTCCTTAAACGAAGATATAGGCATTCTGAAGTAATTGAAGAATTGTCTTTCATCTTTTCTCAGTTTAGGAAGCAGACTGTTACAACGATAACCTGTATTTACTTTGTTTATTTCATTTAATATGTAAGGTAAATGTGCTTTAATGTATGCACTCACTATACAATAGAAAAAGAAGAAGAAAATGATGTAATGTCATGAATAATCTTATTTTGTAGATGTTATATTTTCAGTCGATAAATATCAATGTTTGTTAATTCGTTGTTTCGCTTCCTCCTCTCTTTGGTATGATTTAGGGGCGAGGAAATTAATTATTTCCACTATCAATGACAGTGGGTAATTTCCACTCATACTCTACAGCTACAGTTATTAAAGACAATAGTACGGTTATTATGAGAACAGTTCCGTTGCCAGACTTGTTTATTTATGCTTATTAAAAGTATAATGCAAGAGGACGTCATGTTATTATGCAGAAGTGTACTGAATCGCTGTGAAACAAAACCAAGTATTCCGAAATATAGTGCGTTTAAATGATTGCAAATAATGTGTAATCATCGTATACTTATCGTAGTAAGTAGCAGTCATATATTTTTGTAGTATGAGTTTTACTACAAAATAAAACTAAACTCAGGCAAAATAAAACGTTCGTTATACTGTAAAATAAACATTCTTCCAGTCCTTATCGGTTTATAGGATGAATCCACATTGTTCTATATCATCTTATCCTTTTTTCTTACAATTTATCGCTTGGTATCACGATCTTTTGAGCGGCTCAAAAGTATGCAATGCCTTCACATTACAGATTCACATGAGTGGCTCACAAGATCTAGTGTGAACGCGACCTAATTGTAAGAATCAAACAAGGAGGCCTAAGATGGGCAGGATAGGTACAACCAGGGCCGGATTTAGGGAGGGTGCAAAGGTGCACGTGCACCCCGCTTCGTTGTAAATATACACTACCTAAAGTGAGAAGCTAGCAGTGAGTTTTGCAAAATCAATAGTTTAAGTCAATTTTCTGAAGGTTGAAGGAAAAGAATTCATCGAAAGCAGACATTTAGCATTTCCAAAGGAATTCCTCATTCAGATCACAGATGCCTAAAGGCTTTTAAAAATCTCAAATTTAATTCAAATGTACTGGTAGTTATTGGTGCACCCTCGCTCAGAGAATCCTGGATCCGGCCCTGGGTACAACACGTGCACGAAAGTAGAATGGTTAAGAAAGTGTTCATAGGGAAACAAGACGGTCGAAAGAGAAGATGGATAGACGGTATAGGAGATGACGTAAAGAAATTAGGAAGTAGGAGCGGGAGAAGAAAAGCAGAAATGAAATGAAATCTTTGAGTTTTACGTTCCACGCTTATGTCGGTTAGCCTAAAGGAGACGGTGATGAATGAAATGGTGGAATGAAGAAAGTGGGAGGAAACGGGAGAACCCTGAGGAAACCCACGCACGCGGTGTTTGTCCACCACAAAATTCACTTGGCTCCCGTTTCTTGAGCCCGGGACCCCAAGCACCAGAGATGAACGCTCTACCACTGAGCCACCGCGGCCCCAGAAGAAAAGCAGAGAATTGGGAAGAATGGAGGAAAGTGGTTAGGGATACCAAGGTCCTCCAAAGGTTATAGCACTGACCAGTAAGTACGTAAGGTTATGTACTGTATGTAATATTAAGTAACAAATTGCGTTCATTGTTGAATTTTCGTAATAGTACGTATCACTAGTAGTAGCGCTCATACTACCTGAAAATGTACTAAGTTATGCAACAGAAACAACAGTAAAAGTATCTTTATCGTGACCTGTCAATTTATCAATACTCTGATTTTAACAGTTCACCCTGAATACGCTATGAAGTATAAATGAAATTTAAGGAAATGTAAACAAAGCATATATGATAAAAATAACAAACCATTAGGAAAATAGCAATTTATCAAATTGTAAACGGAACACACAAAACGAATGATATAGAAGTACTAGTATACAAAGAGTATTATAAATTTGTACCCCATCAAATATGAGTGAAAATGTTATTTACGCATTTTTGAACAGTTAAGTAAATTATTCACTATGTGCATGTGCTTTAGAAACAAGAAAACAGGAATGTTCATGCATATTTCAGTCATAGACATGGATTTGAAGAATGAAATTATGATATTGGACTCTGCTATTTGTTCTCCCCCTCCCCCATATAAATTCTTTATTTCAATGTCCTGAATACACAGACATATATATAGCTCTTAAATTATAAATACTAAATTCTCTCTTCTTCCAACAGAGCGGGGATGTTGAAACGTCATGTTCCCGTCTATGTAAAATATTGTGTCCTTTTCCTATGTAATGGGGCATTAACAAGTGATGAATGCGGATTGCATAACAGCAGGATATATGTTTTAGTTGAAAGAACACTTTCATTATAAAATATGTACATTAAAAATAAACATTATCACATACAGCCTCAGTATTTTTTAAATAAGCTATTTTAGACATGCATCTCTTTGAAGCATGTTTTAATTGAAACTTCATCCTCAATATTTGTATCGCATTACACTCATGCGGGCAGAAAACACTTTTTAAACCAAAAGCTTGTCATTTTAAAATGAATTGTGATATCTCTCACAATGTATTGTCGTCAAAGGAAAACATAACATATATTAATGATTTGTTGTTATTATGTTCCTTTCAATTATTTTAATATTCATATAGATTATTGTACTTGGAACACACTTCATTTATTTATACTCGCATTTGTCTTATTGTATATGTACAAGCATTGTAATCAGAGCTGGATTAACGCGCTTAGGACAACAAGAAAAAGGGCTGAAATGGTACAATACTGCAAATGGTGCAAGATTCGCAAAAGTGGCCCCAACATTAATTAAAAAATCCATATTATATATATATATATATATATATATATATATATATATATATATATATATATATATATATACAGTAATAATAAGAGCACCTAGAGAGTGCAGATCTCTGCCAGGAGTCACGTAATAGGAGGGAATAATCCCTCCCACACATAGTCAAGATAAAAGCAGGGCAAAACCTTGTAGTCTGTGAAATTTTCATACTTTCTGCACAATCAGTGGAAAAAGTACCCACAGAAATGCTTCGTCAACAACATAATCTCCTTGGCGGAAGTAAAAAAAAGTAATAATAATAATAATAGAGATAATGATTGGTTAATAATGAATGAAGATTTGATCAAGGACTTACCAATCAAAAACATAGAAAAAACATTCAAACATACATAAGATAGAAGTATACAAAAATAAACATTATTTTCCATCTTACTATAAGTTTTGTTGAATTTCGATAAATAAAATTTTATTTCATAGTTTATTATTCTTTAAATTATGAATTACATATCTATATTACAACACCAAAATCTATTAAGTGCTTAGGGCCTCTGAAGAGTCTTAATCTGGCCTTGATTGTGATGTTTGTAATACCGAGAAAATTTTATTTGATTGGTACAAAAAAACATTATATAAATAAAATGGTGAAAACAATTATAAGCTGTCGAAACTTAGACGTTGAGAAAAGCTTAGAAAATTAATCTGGTGGAACGGTAAGATGCAGAAATTCATAAGTCGCTTTAAATTTGTCACAAAAATTCATTAGTTGTGTTTCTTTATATTGGTCACCAAATTCATAGGTTATGTTGCTTTACTTTGATCACCAAATTCATCAGTTGTGTTACTTTATCACCAAATTATAAGTTGTGTTGTTCTAATTGATTGTCAAATTCACCAATTGTATTACTTTAAGTAGTTAAAAATTCCTTAATTGTGTTGTTTTAAATTAGACACCACATTACTCAATTATGTTGATTTATATTAATCGCCAAATTCATCAGATAACAGCTGCAGTAAACATAAAAGACAACCGTTTGTAAAGTCAAGTACCTTCTCTACTACTTAAGAGCTTGCCTTACTAAAAATGATACAAAATTTACCATTTTTCTTTTGCTTGTTTATTCATAAGTGAAAGGAGATAACAAAATGCAACTTACCACAATCATAGATAATTTATTCTACAACAGAAAATATGAATCTGAAGAATGTTCAGTGTTGCCATCCATAGAAATTACAGTATTGCCAGAATAACAATTCCCCTAAAATCTAAGTTAAGGCAGCGACTAGGGGAACGAACTCTACTGAATTTGATTACGTATCATGTTGTTTTGGTTTGCTGTGAACTACTTTTTATATAGCATTATTATTTAATTTTAATAACTGTATGTTAAAACTATTTTGTTTATTACAAACCAAATACAACTATTATTTAAAAAGTAGTTCACAGCAAACCAAAACAACATAATACGTAATCAAATGCAGTTGAGTTCGTTCCTCTAACCATTGCCTTAACTTAGATTTTAGAGGAATTGTTATTCTGGCAACACTGTAATTTCTATGGATGGCAACACTGAACATTCTTCAGGTTCATATTTTCTGTTGTAGAATAACATTATCTATGATTATAGCAAGTTGCATTTTGTTATCTCCTTTCACTTATGAATAAACAAACAAAAGAAAAATGGTAAATTTGGTATTATTTTTAGTAAGGCAGGTTCTTAAGGAGCTCTTTGCCCAGTAAGACTTCAAGCAAGGGATGATGATTGGAATGTAAGAAAGTGCTTAGAATAATAGATAGGAACAGAATAATAATGTACAAATTATATAGAAAATAAAGTGGTTAGAACATTTTTAACCCTAGATTGCTACCGTGCGAAATTTTTACCTGCAGCCACCATGATTTGCTCACCCTGTCTCCCTACAATCGCATTCACTTCCGACAGCAATAGTTCTTCTACTGGTTAGTTGCTCCTGTGACGACATAATGAAGATAATTGTCACTATAGTCATTGCATAAACTAGCATTTCGTGCGCGTAAAAATTTACGTATCGTAGCAATAGTAGTATAAGAAAACACGGTAGTGATCCAGGATTTAAAACATGTGCTCTGAGGAACGTCACAGAAGATGTAGTGGAAAAGAAAGAGATGGACTAGGTTCACTAACTGATGGACACACTAAAGCGAGTAACTCGTACATTAAAGCGAGCAACACGAAAACCTAGATCAGGGAGATGTAGGCTTCCAAACAGTCAAAATGGAAAGATCACGGTACGGAAAATACTAGCACAGAAATGAGACAGTTGCACTAGTAATTGAGGCAGTACTGTATGAAATGTCTGCTTGTAAAATAGTGGTTTTATGTGAAGTCTAATGCTACCAGATCTGAATCGATTTTGGGAAGTCTACAATTTACCACTTTTCGATGCACACTTAAGTTGTTCCAACCAGGGTTGACCAGGTAATTTATTATTTACGATTTTCATGTAAATTACACATAATTTGTTAATAATTTACATCATTTAGAAAACCATTTTTTACGCGGATGTAAAAAAAAGCTATTGTAAAAAACACGGTGTCATCAAAAACAAGTATTGTTGAAGTTGTACAATCGTCCTTCTTTCATAATGAATTTTCTGGTTTAAAACGTGTCAACCACAGTTGATATAAAACTTAAAACATTGAAAAATGTTTCCTTAAATTTAATTATGGACACAAATCGTAATACTTATTTGTTAATTGTACAAGCAAAGCTATTTAGCAGTTTGACTACTACTAGTACTTTCGTCCTAGATCTAGTACCTTTTATAATATTTTAGTGTTCTAGTACGTTTAGTGTTCTAGTACGTTTAGTGTTCTAGTATTTTAGTGTTCTATTCTAGTATTTTAGTGTTCTAGTATTTTAGTATTCTAGTATTTTAGTATTCTAGTATTTTAGTATTTTAGTATTCTAGTATTTTAGTATTCTAGTATTTTAGTGTTCTAGTATTTTAGTATTTTAGTGTTCTAGTATTTTAGTGTTTTAGTATTTTAGTGTTCTAGTACGTTTAGTGTTCTAGTATTTTAGTATTTTAGTGTTCTAGTATTTTAGTGTGTAAAATAGAATATTAGTATTTTAGTGTTCTAGTATTTTAGTATTTTAGTATTTTAGAATATTTTAGTGTTCTAGTACGTTTAGTGTTCTAGTACGTTTACCTTTTATAATATTTTAGTGTTCTAGTACGTTTACAAATCCAGTACTTTTCTTCTTCTCTTCTTTTCACAATATATTTGGGAGAGAAAAACGAATCTCATGAAAAATTTATCGATTTTTGTGCTGTAACTTATAATTCATTCTATTAGGGAAAATAGGAAATACAAAAGTGTCAAAGAATGAAGGGTTGAAACTAATAAATGACCACAGTAAACAATATTTGGTGATCCGTTTAATAGGCTATTAGGAAATTAAAACTCAATTTTCTCAATAAGTCTATTTTATGATATTTCTTGTTTTCTCCGGACTTCCTCTATATTCGTCATACTTGTGTCACTTTAGTAGTTTTACAGTGAGTTCTAATACGACAATTAAGCAGTGATTCCGCCAGGATTTTTAGTTTGGGGTGTACAGTCAACATTGGGAGGGTATAAGTGGTTTGCACAGTTTGTATCAAATTTTGACTTTAAAAAATAAAGTTGGAGGTTCTTTCAAGAATGTTGGAGGTCACTCCTCCAACCCACAGGAGAGGGGGAGCTGCCAAAAAACCTTCTAGTAAGATATTAATATCGTCAAATGTCATAAATAAAGTGAAATGGGAGCAGATAAAATTTTAGTACTTTTTCCCCAGATCTAGTACTTTTTTCTGCATAGCTTAGTACGAAATATTTTTGCTGGGTGGTCACACTGCTACTTAGTAAAAGTCAATATGACAGTTTACGGAAAAAGCAAAATTCAGCGAGAATTTGAAAGCCACCTTTTAAACACATTTTCTTCATGCCAAACTAAATAGTAAACAGTGAGAAAGACATTTTATTTTAATTTGTAGATATGTTTTTATTTTTTTATTTTTTTTTTTTTTACGTAAATTACATATTTTACACATCACGTCAAAAAGCTTTCTGTACGTATAATTACCCAGCCCTAATTCCAGCATAGTTAAACAGTGCCACAAACACAATTTTTTCAGGGTGTTCGACATTCGACTGTGATTGTCATAGTATCCCAATATGCAACATGACCAGTCGACCGAAACCTGGACTTGTGTATTACCAACTAAGCAATATCCGAAACATACTCCAGTGAAGCTGATATCATCAGCGTTGGACAGAATAAGGACATTGATGGCATTGCAAAATCCAGTGCTATAGGGTGCTATGGTCCCCGGTTCCATGCATCCTATACCTTACCAATCATCCGACATGGGATTTACAAAAAGTTACGTTTCAATGTGATCTATGAGGCGAGTGTTCATGTATTGAATGGCAGCCATGTCGTGCTAGGGAACACTGGAGAGAGCTGTTCAATAAGGAAATTGGAGGAAGTTTGTAGTCACTGTAGACGACAAGGCACGACTGAATATTTCTGACCAACTCTGGAAATATTCAGACAATTATGTGTAAAAATCCTGATAGAAAAGGACGAAGCGATTACACTCACCAGAGTATCGTGAGTTACCCATGGGATTTCTTTTTATTATTGTGACTGGATTTTGTTGCAAGGAAAAGTTAAAGCTATAATGTGTCGCCAATCGCGTGAAAACCAATACTGCATATTAACAGAAACATGTTTTGAAGGATATTTACAATGAAATCCGCACGCTGTATGGAGCAGACTCGAACCGAGTGGAACTGCATCAGAGTAAGGCGTTAAATCTTTCAACCAAATAATTGCTGGCATTATACAGACGGAGAGAATCAAGAAACGAATTCGTGGTATTCCCTTCTTCAATATCACAGTCAAAATGTTCCGATGCCAGCCCAAAGGTCTACTGTGCTTTTGGACTTTTGAAACACCGCCTCTGTTCTTGTAAGGTGCGCAACAGAAGTGTAATAAAATACTTCCTGTATACCTGCAAAGAAATCTACTGCAATGGAGTGTACATTGTCAGAAAACATGCTTTCCTGTTTGTTCCCTTATATGCAAATTCGGTACTTAAGAACTAGAAAATCTCACACAGTGGTAATAAGTAATAATGCTATGACCAAATTCTGCCAACACCTAATGTCCTAACAGATAGAAAGAGTTCTTTCATTAGATATAATGCCATGTAATTTATTATGTGGTTGATCTGATTGCATAAAAGATTTTTATACACTAGTTTCCAAATAAAAAATATACTTCCTTAATTTACAAAAGAGTTTTAAACTAAACATTTTCTATTGGACAACACCACTACCAAAAATCAGGAAAATTTATAAAACATGGTTGACATAGCCGAGATTCTACAAAGAACACTCGGCGCCTGAATTGCAGCAGTTGATCTCAACATGCACCAGGTCACATTTCCATATGAACAATGCCCTGTCTGCATAGTTTGTTTCCAGCAACCATCTCCATTTCTTGCTCCAAGGAGCTGGCGAGCTTCCAGTATCTAACATAAGGCAGCAGGCTGGAAGGGTGTAGCAAAAGGGTATCATACAAAACGAAAATAAAAGAAGAAAGAAAAACAATAAGGCTAAACGGAAAAATATAACACAAGGAACATATTTTTCCCTTCATCAAAATATTCTTGTTTACAATCTCACCAATCAAAATGCACCTGTTACCGTAGGCAGTGCTGTGTTTATGAGTACACAGTTAAGCACTGCAAATTATCCGTAAAGTTTAACGATACTACTTAAAAAATACAAGCTTCTTATTTTACTGTACTAAATTTAACCCACCACCATTCTCTAAGACATCTGTGGATATTGTACTTCAGACATGGGGTTGGTTCTTTGCAATTAGCTTTACAATCAGTCTTAGCGTCAAGAACTCGCTTTTATCCGTTTGTTTTCAGCTACAACGTATAAAAGCACAGTTACTGTTTATAAGCAATTTTCTTACTTTATTTTCGTACAGTCTCAGCTACAATGTATAAAAGCACAACTACTGTTTATCAGCAATTTTCTTACTTAATTTTCATTTAGTCTTAGCTGCAATATATAAACGCACAGTTAAAACTTATCAGTAATTTTCTTACTTCACTTTATGTATCATGCTTGACTGATTTGTACTTAAGTCCTTGGTCAGTAGCGAGGCTGTACAGAAAAAGACTTGCAGGAATCCTAAACAACTGTAGGGCATTTAAAGTTCTCCTTTGGGAATCAAACCTGGTACCTTGTGCACCAAAGAAACGTGCAGTAGCTACTAGACCAGACTGGATGACCGATTTGTTAGTTGAAAATCGATTAAAACTGGAGTAACAATTTTCTTCTCTAGCAGAACATTAACCTTGGAGAAGATTGCTTTGAAACCCTAGAAATTAAATTTGGCCCAAAAACGTAAAAATGTATCGTAAAAGATTCGACTGCTTCTTTCTCACAACTCAATAATAAATAAATAAATGGGTAGAAGTCGTCTAGATACTATTTCCCTCCTCCTTTTAACAATTACTATTAGTTGAAACTAATAACCATTCCCACGTTATAGACTCATGATATTATTACAAAAATGCATTAAAGAAATTTTCCAGTATATAAGTGGAGCCATACAAACCAAAGTCAAACGTTATACGTCAAGGGTATAGCAGCAGATTACCAGGGGGATCTAGAACGTTGAAACAGACAATAGGTCAAGCAGTCATGTTTTCTGGCACAAATAGAAAAAAAAAAAAGCCTTGCTCCTCGTTAGGAAACTATGAAGGTAGAGATGTAGTAACTTTTCCTGAGGAGAAACAAGCAACGTCAGTCAAACAGACCACAAGTAACTATCATAAAGACTGACGGTGACCTATATGCACATACAACAGGACTACGATATCCTTTCGAGGTAGAAGGAAAAGAACAAGGAGAGCACGAGATGGAAGAGTAATGTTGCCCTGAGGTTTATTTATTTATTTATTTTAACCAACGAAAAGTTTAATATCTGCATTTCTATATGTAAGTTTACATAATCAATAACTAGTGAATGAAGCAAATTCTTCCTAGTTACGCTTTAAACCTCATAATTATCACGTGACAAAACTGACAGCTAAGGATCAGGGTGGCTCAATGGTAAAGCGGTCACCCATCACCTTTAGTATTAGGGGTTCTTGATTTAAGAGTCTTCTTTTCCCGGCGAAATTAAAATACCGCTAATTTTACAGTAATTATGTGATATCTTCAAATAGATAAAAGATAATCGAAATGTGGGACAAGAGCGCCCTAGGCAATATTATTTTACGTGAGAAACCGTTATCACGACTCACTTATCTGCTTTCGATTTCGAGCCATTTTAAAAATCGGCATTTATTTTCGCGTTTCTATACAGCTGAAAACGGAAAGCCGCTAGGTGACTTGTGATAACGGTACCTCATGCAAAATAATATTGTCTAGGGCGCTCTTGTTCCATATTTCAATTATCTTTTATCTATTTGAAGATATCACATAATTACTGTAAAATTAGCGGTATTTTAATTTCGCTCGGATGAAGACTCTTAATGCCAAAACATTTGATTTTGTGAGTTTTTTCGGAGTTTATGAGTTTTCTCCAAATTCTCTTCCATCAATCCTTTCATAATCATTCGCTTAGCTTATTGGTCGTCCTCTTTAGCTAGTTTACACATTCAAAGTTGCTGTGAGTGAGTGCTGTTCTAGATTCCGAAGTTTGACAGAGAGTATCATACTTTCTAGTCCACTGTCCTGTAAGGAGGTTAAGATCATTCAACCAATGAAAACTTTCGCAATAAATACATTTCGTAACGACCTGAAGTTTAGTTAATTTTCTGTATACATTTAATACGTCTCTTAGAGATTTTTAAATAACAATTATATGTAGTTATCCTGTACAAATAAGAATAATTTCCACTTAATCATATATAAACTGTCACTCCACTATTGGATGAAGGTATCTTCAACTCTTCCCCATAACCATTTATCTTGGGCTATTCTTTCCCTCGTAACTCTACAGTTCTTGAGTTCGTCACACTACCTTATATGAAGTTTTCAAGCTGGTTTCCTGTCTCTTTGTATATAACCATAAACACGTTCAATATGCTTATAAAGTTATTGCTGGAGTTATTCTGTCACATTCTTGGAGATAATAGTGAATAATTTGATAGTGACATGAAAATAACGTTTATCTCAATATTCTATTTGCCAGCTCAAATGTTGGCTTCTGGGATGAAATTTTGGTGTCCAGGTAGTCAATTTAACATTTTTGATTTTTCAAGAAAAAGTGGACATATGCACTAGGGTGGATCGAAAAAAAAAACTTTTTTTTTTTTCGAAATTGATAACGGCTCACACGAGAAAAGTTGCCCACCCATAACAGTAGTTCACTGAATTTCATTCACATTTTTCTGACGATGTCTTCCGGTGCCGCAATCGGCCTAAACTTTTGGAAAAGTCAACATAGGCAACACGCATTCCACAGTATGTAAACAGTCTGTTATATCTTCCAATACGGTTCGGAAGAGCATATTGCTCTATATAATCGTCCTTCAACTTTATGTGCTATACTGACATCACCAATATGTGCAGTTCTTTTATTTTAACCATGTCTTTTATTTATTTTAACCATAGCCATAACCATCAAAATAACCCAGAGCTCAAACGAGGAGGTAACTGCACGTCGTACTCCGCCATCCAGCACGAAGTGCTAATGATAATGCATAAAAAGGAAATTACTGCCATTATCAGAAGGCCAAATATTTTCGAAAATCATCACATTAAACAATCGAGATGTTAACGATAACGCATATATAATCTAATATGGCCATTATCAGAAGGAAAATTTTAGTCGAAAATCCTAATATGGCAGTATCATCAAAGAAAACAATCGAGGTGCTACCAATAACGCATAAAACAATATAACTGAGGTGCTAACGATTACGCAAAAAAGAAAATTAGTGTCATTATTCGAAAGACTAATATGGCGAAAATGACGATCGATTGTTTTCTTTGATGATGCTGCCATATTAGATTTTCGAATATATTTGGCCTTCTGATAATGACACTAATTTTCTTTTTATGGGGTATTGTCGGCACTAATTTAACACTAACTTTGTATACACGTTTCGTCTCAATCGGTTGAATGGATCTGGCTAGGTTCACTCTAGCCACGCCAAATCTTTTTTTGTTATTTTGATGTTTGTTTAACAGTACTAATTTTGTAAACTATGCCAAAAAGTTAAATTAGTGCTGAGGATACCGCATAGAAAGAAAATAAGAGCTATGTTCAGTATCATAAAAATGAGGATCGATGGTTTTCTATGATGATGCCGCCATATTACATTTGCACATATATTTGGCCTTCGTTTATATTTGGAGTAAATCATTCCCGTTAGCTGACGGTGACATGCCTTTACATAAGCGAAGAGTCGCGTAGTCGTTCTTTAGTTTGGCTTGTCAAATTCAGTGAAGGTCTACACAACGATGTGGTTCACGATTCGACGGCATCTTTCTTGTAGTGACGGGGCGCGACACGTGTGGAAGATCGACCAGCTTTCGTCAGCAATTTTACCGGATAACCTGAAGAAAATAATCTTTTCAATACTCCAAACAAATAGCTTTTTCTCACATTCTGAAAATATGTCGCTGGCGATGATCACGGACTCTTCTCAAGTTATTCGGACTCTTGGATGGAGACGAGTAAAAAAAGCCTACGCCATGGCACCCAAGAAATCCATTCGAGAGTTTGTCGTGCCTGACATTAACTTTGAAAGACATTATGATATGATAGGCTAGTCCTTCGTGAAAGTCACTGAACCGCCCTTGACTAAAGCACTTATATCGTAAAAAGTAGAAGAAAACATCAAAGTGCAGTAGTCGCAGCTAAATCAATAACGGAATCTCCATGTCATACCCAGGCAATGAAAATGATGGTACAAGAAGCTACTGTAGCGCCCGAGAAGAATATGGATTTTAAGAAAGAGACGGCTTCATTCGAGCAAGATTGCTGTCCAGGAAAAATATTCCCACTTTTGAGTCGAAACAATACTTCGTCATCTAAACTTTAGGCCTTAACAACATGTTTATTGTCTATTGGGTAGGTGGGTCAGCGGAGCACGACGTACAGTCACCTCCTCGTTTGAGCTCTGGGTTATTTTAAGCCATTTTATGATTAAAATAAGAAAAGAACTGCACATATTGATGATGTCAGTATAGCACATAAAGTAGAAGAACGATTACATCGAGAAATATGCTCTTTCCGAACCGTATTGGAAGATAAAACAGACTGTTTACATACTGTGGAATGCGTGTTGCCTATGTTGACTTTTCCAAAAGTTTAGGCCGATTGCGGCACCGGAAGACATCGTCCGAAAAATGTGAAAAAATTCAGTGAACTATTGTTATGGGTGGGCAATTTTTCCCGTGTGAGCCGCTATCGATTTCGAAAAAAAAAAAAGTTTTTTTCGATCCACCCTAAATGCACACACACATGAAGGAGATAAGGAACGTTGGGTGACAGCAAATATAACGAATGACCAGACTGAAACCATGTATTAAATAATAATAATAATAATAATAATAATAATAATAATAATAATAATAATAATAATAGCATAAAAGTCAAAGAAAAACCTCATGTGTTTTGAGAATTTCTGCTGTAATTACAATGCACTCTTGAATACGCATGTTATATAACCTGGTAAAGCAAAAATACTCTTGCAAATTTGGTTAAGGGTATTCCGTAAATATCGTCTGGATCGAACACGTCACAGAAAGTCTGAGCAGATTAGCTGGTTCCAACTAGAGGTTATGTCTACAGATGTTATGCTGCTACTAGTTTGAAGATCGTGAAACTACATGGTGAATGTATTTGTGCATGTGAATCCATTGCGTGATTGGCAATCTGCAATGCCACCACAATGATGGCAGTGAACGCCTATAATTAAGTGACTTCCAGTGTGTCGTAGTAGAGCTTAGAGGAGCCTCAAGTGGTCGTTCTTATCGGTTTTGACGTGTCAGTAGTCCATCAGTGATATATAAGATGGATGACAGTGGGTTATCTCAAGGAGACATGTTCCTTGTGACTCACGATTCAACGTCAAGCGACTGGACGGAAGGATTCTTTGGGCACTCTTAACTGGTAAGATGGAAAATTCCATTATACTCAGGACTCCCACGATCCCTCATGAGATCGCATGTAGAGTAGGCTCTTAGGGACAGCCGTTTCTCTTGCACAATTACCTAGATACCGCTAAGAATGTCTTTGGTGGTATCGGAATTAAAACTGAAATGGTGGAGGCAAAAGAATGGCGGTAGTATTTAGCAATTAGATTCTATACCGAACACAGTAACCGCCGTGTACCTATCTGTAGAGGTACACGTAGCCGGGAAACCCAAGTGTATGTTCGCAATTTCACACTAAGCATTCTGATATTTGGGAGACGAAAACATTCTGCTCCCCCTTTTGTGTTTATTCATGGAAATGTGTCGCACATTTGTGACGTTTTCAATACTGTCCTCCAATTTCATCTGCGCACATTGCTAGACTTCACCTTCCAGCAGAATCATCTGCATCTGGAGATCGCTATGGCAGCCCAGCCTACTCTACTGAGTAAAAGCATTCTACCCTGGCCTGCTAGGCCCTATCAACTGTATGTGGGACATGGTAAGACAAAGTCTAAGCACTAAATGGGCTATAGAAACAATAACCACTGAACTACCGTAAGATGCACGCAAAGACATCACACATACCATGGTGTTACATACAATGATGCATATCATAGTGTTAGAATACAACATCAAACATCTGTAGAACCAGTTGCCTGCTCGAACAGCGTTTCCTGTAGCCGTATGACATAAGGGCGTCCCACAAAATATCATATTGGGGTCACTGCTATTACTCTTTTTTTGTACAAACGTCGGCCCAGTTACATGCATTTCCTTGAATTTTCCATCAGTGCATTACTTAATTTTGGTTTTGTTGCCATATTCAATTATCTTTGTGTGTATTTACTAACAGATCCTCTACCTAAATAAACATAATCTTTGGTTTATTTTCATATTGAGTTAAATGTTAGTACTTACAGATCCTCTCAAATTTTAGGTGATCAATAAAAGCCTTCTATTTCACCATGTCCACGTGTACTCACCTGTTAAGGAAAAAATGAAAAACATAAATATACTGTAGATCGTAGTAGATTAATTAAAAATTAGAGTAATTATATAAATATGCCTAATATTCAATTATGCTATGAGTTACCATCTTTAATAAAGCTAATTAGTTTTACGCGTATCCAAATATACAATATAAATGACCGCTTTTAGACAGTATATGTCCATACAAGCATGAAGATAGGAAATGAATTCAAGAATAGCAGTGGTATAAATGATTGAGTTCCGTATGTTAACTACGCCAGTTATATGTTATATGCATCAATCTGTATGTCAGATCCACACCGCCTATATACAGTTATATACTGTTCTCCTTTTTTGTACGGGAAGTACAACTTATACGAAAAGTACATATAAAACATGTTTTCAGTTTCTCTAAAAATTACAAGAAATACGCATATAACCTACGTTTTTACGTACGCCACATATAATTTTCTCAGTATATACTTAGCCTAACGCAGGTTGGAGGGGCCAATAAACTAGTAGAACAGGGGTAGGATGGACAGTTTCTTTTCCATGTTTTCTCCAGAAGATTTAGGCAAACTTGAAATTTAAGACCTGAAGTAGACGGATAGGTTGAGAAGAAATACCACGTACGCAATATCTGTATGATTATGCACTGAGAAAAGTTCGTTATCCGTACAGCGGTATATTGTGGAAATATAAGGAATCCTTACGTTTACTACGGAAATTTGTACGAAGCATACGTTATCCATATACTACATAACTACCTTTTCCTGCTTAGATGTTATATTACGTTGCAGCAGAATGTCTGACATTAACAATCTTCCGTATAATGCATATATATGAAATGAAATGAAATCTTTAAGTTTTACGTCCCACGCTTATGCCGGTTAGGCTAAAGGAGACGGTGATGATGAGAGATGAGTGAAATGGTGGAATGAAGAAAGTGGGAGGAAACGGGAAAACCCAGAGAAAACCCACGAGCGCGGTGTTTGTCCAGCACAAAGTTCACTTGGCGGGGGCTGGGATCGAACCCGGGACCCCAAGCACCAGAGGTGAACGCTCTACCACTGAGCCACCGCGCCCCCCGCATATATATGCGTATCAGCTATATGTTATATACAGGGTGTTTGAAAACAACACCGACAACGTTTGGGAAATGATTTGTGGCACCGAGATAAGACAAAGTATATATCAACCTTGGTGCACAAATGCTTCCTTTCGGAGTTATAGGCTGCCGAAAACATGAAAAAATGAACTTTTAAGGCCCACAGATTCAAAACTATGGGACCTACCGTATTTGAGTCAAGACTTTACTTAGGAACTAGTATGTGTCATATCCAAATATCCAAGTGTCAGAATCCTGCAGTACTTCCGCAACAATTTTTATAGAGGTAGTTGATGAGTACTTCAAATTATATGCCTATAGCCTAACTCCCTCTATAAAATTTGTTGCACGAGTACTTCGGGATTCTGAAAGATGTATTTTCGGACACTGCACATATTAGTTCCTAAGTGAAGTCTTGACCCGCCTACGATAGGTCCCATAGTTGTGGAGCTATGGACCTTTAAAGTTCATTTTTTTTTCATGTTTTCGGCAGCCTATAATTCCGAAAGGAAGCATTTGTGCCCCCAGGCTGGTCTATACTTTTTGTCTTATCTTGGTGTCAGGAATCACCTCCCAAACGTTGTCGGTGTTGTTTTGATCCATCTGTATATGAGATCCTTACCGCCTATATCCAGTTCCAAGGGCGCCCATGTTGTGGTTTCGAAGGGGGGCAAGTATAAGCAACGTTTCAAATATAGTTTCAAATTTTGCTGTAACTAATGTAAAAATTCTATTGGGTTTTCGATATTCCCAAATACAATATCCTCTTAGGGGGGATCGAGCCCCACCTTGCACCCGCTGATGGGCGCCCTTGTACAGTTCCTTGTTTCATACGAAAGCACGTATAGATGGAACACTTATATGGAAAGTATTATAAAATATACATTTTCAGTTATACTTTCGCTACAGGATGCTACATGTAGTCCCAAAAACTACAGGATTTTCGCATTTAACCTACGTTTTACGTACGGCAATACATTTTCTTCTCTTTATGTGGCCTCAGTCCAGTCAGTTGTTCACGCCAATTTATACTCCTCCGATATAGAGCACTCTGGCTTCCTATAAGCAGCTTAAACCTTTACAAGCTATATGAGTCCAACATTCTACTAAGAAATAAATATATTTACAGTCTCGGTTTCAATAGAAGGGTAACAGAGGAAACCAGTTCTGTCCTCTCTTGGTTCAACTCTGTATTTAAAAAAAAATAATTTTAGGAATGATCCAAAAAATGGATCAAAAGATTGCGATTTTGATCAAGAATTTTAGGAATGATCCAAAAATGCATCAAAAGATTGCGACCCTGGCAAGTAATTAGTTTATGGATCAGGGGCTACAATTTTTTTGAACGGATCCTAAATCGATTATTCTTATTTTTTACAGAATAAGCACATCATACTCAGTTAAATGATAGTTTGGGTTTGAATACATTATATGTAGTTCTGCAGATATAAAGCATACAAGACAATTTTTGATTGAATGAAAGATATTGGATTTTTTGTATCAGAGGCCACAAGCTTTTTGAACGACCCATAAATCGAGTTTTTTTTTTTTTTTTTTTTTTTTTTTTTTTTTTTTTTTTTTTTTTTTTTTTACGGAATAAGCACATCATGCTGAGTTAAGTGATAGTTTTGGTTTGGCTGCACTATATGTAGTTCTCCAGATATATGGCCTACAAAAAAATTGCCTGAAATATATTAGGATGTTTTGATGCAAAAACAATTTCTCGATCTTTTAGTCACGTTTGTTCTATGAAAATCCAATACCAGTTAAGAATGCACGAAGAGTATTTCCAATACGAAATTATATATATATGACATTTATATGAAATTTACTTCATTAAGTTCAATAGATAATAATATATAATTAATAATAGATAATTGGTATTGATGATTCTCTATGACTTATGGTTCCCGAGAAATGGCTTCTTAAATCTCCCGAAATCGGAACTTTTTTTGGTCAATATCTCGGAACCAGTAAGAGTGATGCAAAAAGATTCCATCACTTCTTTCAGGTAGTTTTTTTATGCTCTATCGAATGGAGAGCTCAAAATTGAAAAATTCGCAAATAATACACACAAACACACACACAGAGAGAGGTCAATAACGATCTTTTCAAGTTCGTTGAAAAGGAAGCGACAGATTTCTACAACTTTCGATTTCAATACAGAGATTAAAGCCACGATCGAACCTACTCGTGAGACAGTAAATTTCTATGAACGTACTCTTATGTGGATCAATATTGAAACCGAAAGTTGCAGAAGATTGTAACAATTCTGGTTTTAGTGTAAACTTAAGAACAGAGACAGTATCCTTTCTTGCAAACGCTAAATCCATATCAAAAAGCCTTCTGTCTTCTACCATTCTTTCTGCACAGCAACCAATACTGAAATTCAAAATGATGGCTTTCTGTCACTTTGAGCTGGATTAGAGGGATTAAAGTAAAGATTTCTCCTATTTTTTGGGACAATAAATTCATATTAATAAAACAGTTCCTCGCTACTTATTCCTGCTTTTGTTCTGTGAGGATCAAAACTGAAACCTTACATGAAATTACAAAAAACTCGTGAAATTCATATCCTTAGCTTGTAGTTTGTAAAGTATTAGACTAGTACTTTTGAAAAATACCAATCCTCCCTTCTATGTAATTCCTGATAATGGCTAGAATTTTCGATGTTGATCCATCTTGAGGGTGAACTTGAAATCGCAGCGCCGTTAAGTTTGTAATAAGATTAAAAAGTGTTTGCTTCAAGAACGAAGAAAGAGCCACGTTATCAAACGTGGAATCACAATAAATGATTAAGAGGCCTTATCACTGCGAAATTAAAATACCGTTAATTTTACAGTAATTATATAACATCTTGAAAAAGATAATTGAAATGTGAAACAAGATCGCCCTAGACAATATTATTTTCCATGAGATACCGTTATCACGAGTTACCTAGTAGCTTTCCGTTTGCAGCCACTTAGAAACGCGAAAATAAATGCCGATTTTCAAAATGGCTGGAAATCGAAAGCAGATAAGTGAGTCATAATAACGGTATTTCATGTAAAATAATATTGTCTAGGGCGCTCTTGTTCCACTTTTCGGTTATCTTTTACCTATTTGAAGATGTCACATAATTACTGTAAAATTAGCTGTATTTTAATTTGGCCGTGATAAGGCATCTTAAGTTTTATTCTTCATTTATTTCCAACCAAAGAAGACTGTTTTGTTATCAGGTACTTCTACAAGTGATAAGTGATGTCAGTTCCCTATGAGTTCACTTACAACAACATTATTTTTCAGGTGTTACTCATGGAAGGGGGGAGGCAACTAAAGTGCTTCGAGTCATCACAAGCAACGCATCCTTTGCAGAGCATTCCACAGTTCACGTGCTCGCATAAACACGCACAGAATTTTTGGCTGTTTGCCTTCACGTGTAGAGAGAGTGAGCCTCGTTGGAAGGACAAAAACACACACATACGTTACCAGGCTGATGCTGCTGTTATTACGCATAGCAAGTGGAACACCGGCCTTGGGGAAAATTTGGCTTCGAACAGAAGTTTGGTTTCATCGGACGTTTGATGGAAGGCTATCACCCATTTACACACATTTAAACCAGTAGGAATATAAATCTTAACTTTCGAACACCAATATTTAGGTTTCCTGTAACTGTGATTGTGCCAGACCCAGCAGTTAGAGAGAATATGCGATCCTAAAAACAATTTACAACGCATTATTTTATCTGCAACACTTCAGGAAGATCTAAAACGTACTATGCACACATTAAATTGAAATGAACAAAAATAAAATGAAGAATTGACATGAGATCGTCTATTTAATGGTTCATACTTATGCCTTTTAGGCTAAGAGAGACGGTAATAAGCCAAATGGATCATTATTGGTGGAATGAAAATGTGGGAGGAAACAGTAGACTCTTGACAAAATCCACAGACACGATTATGTCCACCATAAATTTACATGAGCTGGGTTTGAACCAGAAACTTTTTCGCACCAGAAGTTAAAGCCAGTATGGCTGGAAATAAAATGAAATTTATTGAAGTTTACTCTAAAATTAGAGTTTAATGCTACGTAGAATCATGATTTACGCACTTGCTTTTGTTACTACTGTTTCAGATTTTTTAAAAAAAGCTATGGCTACTACAGTTTCGATAGAAGTCCGAATAATAGCATGTATTCATTTTGCCTAAAGACTCTACTGTTCTTCCTAATTTTGCTATAATGTAGGAATACAGAGTAAAATCAGAACTCTATCAATTCTACGCAGAATTAGTAACAGACGAATAGGGATGTGTTCTCGTTTGCAACATACAATTGAATATTGCGGTCTCAGTTCGATTAAACTTACTTTAATATCCACCAAAACTTGCGAACAATTTAACAATTTTAATTGCTCAGCATATATTTTTCGTTGAATGTTATATTCTTGCTTTTTAATTAAATCCACGTTTTTCGATAAATCAGCGGCGTATTTACGATTTTGTTTCGGGGGGAGGGGCTTTGCCTGAAAATGTGAAAATTCTGCAAGATATTTCATATACTTTACTATAGTAAGTAAGATTTCGGGGAGGGGGCTTAAGCCCCCTTCCCTAAATACGCCACTGTCGATAATATTCACGTATTCTGAAAACATTTGTTTGTGAATATCTGCAGCATAATGTTCTCTCGAGATTTTATTCTCGAAAGATCTTGGACTGTGTTCATCCTCTGATTGTATCCTCCTTTTACACCCATATAGTTCATATATAGTTTCACCATCCACCTACAATCGACTTTGGTGACGACTACCCAGTCATAAGTCGACCACGTGATAGTCTACTATACAGTACAGTATGTAATACCATTTTGGTCAATCCTCAGCTGATGATTTAGGCTGCATTACATTACACTGGCGTTCAAAATTTAGTCATATGAACTCCCACGAATTAACCAAATTAATTTTCAATTTTAAACGTACAATTTTTGGTATTCCACTCGTGTTTTATTTATTTTCTTTCAACTTACGTTTCAAACACACTGACTTCATTCGTCATCAGAGTTGAACTAATTTGAAAATTGTTATACAACTATTGTGTTACAATTTTAGTTGTTACGTTTTATAACTTTATAAATATGAAATAATCAAATATCAGTTTCCATATTTTATTATTATTTTCGTTCTCTTCTTTGGTTATTATTATAACTACCACTACTAGTAGTAGTAATGTAATAAAATATTCCAAATAGCAGTCAATTTCAAACCTTCCTTTCTGTTTAATGTACTATTACGTCATTTTATTTCCATTGCTTCTTTTAATCTTCTATACCCGTGAATGGCTCTACATATAACTGACACATTTTCAAAAAAGAAAAATGAAATAAAATGAAATCTTTGAGTTTTACGTCCCACGGTTATGCCAGTTAGGCTAAAGGAGACGGTGATGATGAGCAATGAGTGAAATGGTGTAATGAAGAAAGTGGGAGGAAACGGGAAAACCCCGAGAACACCCAAGCACACGGTGTTTGTGCATCACAAAGTTCACTTGGCGAGGGCTGGGATCGAACCCGGGAACCCAAGCACCAGAGGTGAACGCCCTACTACTGAGCCACCGCAGCCCTCAAAAAAGAATAAGGAAAGGAACTAATATTATGTTATGTTAATGTTGATTTCTCTAATTACAGGTATTTCTGTGAAAACAATGTGAAATATATATATTAATGTATGCTCATAGACACTGTTACACTACTTCCGTCCTATTTGTATGATTGTTCATCTTTCAATAATCTTAGTAACAGTAGTGCCTCTATACTAGTGATATGATAAAGGTATTATTATTTTTTTCGAGTTTCACGATTATGTATCTAGGCTAAGGGAGACAGTGATGATGAGACGGATGATAATGGTGAAATGACGGAAGTGGGAGAAAGCGGGAGAATCCCAGAAAACCCACACACATAGCGTTGTTCCACCACGAAGCTCGCTTGGCGCGGACTGGGACTGCAGCAGGGACCCTGTGCACCAGAGGTTATTCTGTTATTATTCGTTTTCAAACTTTTCTTCTGAACTAGGCGTCATAATAATACAAATCCAATTACATACATAGGCCTACATACTTTTGGCCATAGGCGCCCGACTTGTATTTTAGGTCCCTATGGCAACCTGGCACCCGTGAGTTTTCTAGTCCTGAGTATTGTTATTTTCGGTCGTTAACAATAATAACCACTTAACCTAATCTTTATAACCGATAGTAAATGCGGGTGGTCGCCAGTAGACGATTAAATGTAATCATCATTAGTGGCGTACGGCCCGGGGTTAACGCGTTTTAACTTCCCTTCTACAAGATACACAAGATAAAAATTAGCCATAAGAAGATATGAACACGAACATCACATGCGTCTTCAACTTATATTAATTTGGGTGCTTGAAAGGCCAATGTTTCTTGATACAATGCCAACGTTGTGTTGTAATGGCCTGAGAAGGACAGTAGTAAGTTTCGATTGCTGCAATGGGTCCCAAACTCACCCCATTTTAAGCCAACTGAACACCTTTGGGATCTCATTGAAAGTCAAATCCGAGCTTATCGCGGTATTTACAGGAAATTAAGTGCTTGGCTTGTGTGTGTGTGCAGATGTGGTGTACCATGTCTCCAGGTACCTATCAAGGTCTCATTGCTTCCATGCCAAATAGCATTGTTACTGTCCTGCGAGGCAAACATGGGCATATATTTAAGTTGCTGAGTGTATGAGAGATATCGGATTCGCGTTACATATACTCCTACCAGGACTTAAACTCTGATATCATACACGGAAGGTACGAGCGATAACCATTTAACCAGGAAGGAGATAATCACAAACTAATTTGGGCTTGAATAAGCAACTCAAAGTTTATGTCAGACATTTCACTACTTTTCTCATTAACAAGTAACTTACGCACAGTCGTGTGAAAATTTGTTCTTCATTTTATTTTTATTATACATAATCAAAAACTTAGTGACTGTACATGATTTTCATTGATGAAGATGAACCATTCACCTGCAATAGAATTATGAAGAATTATATTCACAAAAAAAAACTTCGAAGTTCTATACAAAGCCTGGGCATCACTTGGATCTTCACCGAATTTTCGAGATAGCGTGTAACTAAGTTGGTTCTCCGAGTGGTTTTTGACTATTTAGTATTCAGTTCCTCGGTGTCTGATGGCTGTACCAAATTGCCTGTTGTGATGAACTAGGTAATCAGTGTATAAGTCATTTACTTCTGTCCAAGATTGGCTTTGAATTGCTATTTAGAAAGTATTTATCACGTTTCAAATATGTCCAATGAATTGATTTAGAACTTAGATTGTGCATAACTAGAGCAACGCAAAAGCATAAAAAGCATAACAGCAATTTACACATATGGTTGGTATTTTGAACATAGTTGTGGTTGTTTAAGGGTTCAGAAGAAACTAATTTTAAAAGCATAATAAAGCATAATTTTAGAAAATAAAGCATAATTTAAAATATATAGCACAATTCTTAAAAAATCTCCTTAACTACAAGTTTAACATATTGTATTAATAGTTTTTAAAACCAATATTTACAATACAAAAGCATTGAAAACAACAATGCAATAATGAAAAGCTTCTTTTTATTTCTGTAAACTTTTCGGTGTAATTCTTTGATGTGGAGAAAAGAAAAAAGAAGAGGAAGAAGAAAACTTCCGCCAACAATGAATAGTACACAAGAACTCCACACTATATTGTTATATGTACCTCTTGAACTTGAGCACCTTGAGTACTTTTTGATGGAATCTTTTACTGTCCCTTTCTGTATATATGCACCTCTAAGGCGCACACAAGTGATAAAAAAAAACTGACTCGAGTAAAGCATCTCTTTACAGTACATTAAGTAGAAAGTTCATTAAATGTGAAAGAAACTGGTTGCATAAAATATTAATAGAGAGATCAAAATGTTTAGAATATTTAATGTATAGTAAATATTATACATTATACCCAATTAATGTAAAACGATGATTGAAATTAATAATAAAGCATAATTTGAAAAAAAAAAGCATAATGTGGGTTGCTCTATGTATAACTTAGAAACCAAATTGTTGCACACCATAATATTTCACGAGCTTGTGTAGCAGGTCAAGGTTAACCAGTATGCCATGTTTGATTCCGATTGAATGAGATTGAAATCATACAATATATAGTAACCTAGTGATTGATTTTGGGGTGGAGGAATCAAATAAGAAGGAAAAAATATATAATAACACAAAGATAAGTAACGATAGGCCAGGATACCAAATTCGTTGAACATTATTGGAAAGTACCCAAAATTCAAACATATACGTATTTTGGATATTTATTTTGGCTATTGTAAAATAAGGAAGGGATAATTGGGTTATTTGTTTAAAGACATGAAAACAGATACCGTAGGCATTACAACACAGTTATAGAAACTTTTCTTATAAAAATAACAGAGTTAAGTATTTCATAAGGAGACCTGAGCTAAGATCTACGCTACAACCAAAAAGCGTCCAAATTAAAAAGAAAAGTACTGATTGATACAGAAAATTAACTCGAGAGTTTAAATTAAAATCTGATAGTACAAGAAAAAAACGACGAGAGATCATCAGAGCTAAATTAGCCAGTGAGTATTACATTTATTTAAATAGTCGTAATAGTTAAGTTTCTGTGCCATTACAATTTAATAAATTCTGTAATTAATTGGTGACTATTTTGAGTCCTAATAGCTTGTGGTATAATCTCAAAACTATCATAAAAATTGATTTCTATTATTTCATTTCCTATCCTAAATAATTCATTAAATACATCCTTAAGTTGTCTTAATACACGGTATTACACATTTCTGATTAGTTACGCTCTGCCCTCAAGCCACTAGCGGATCCAGAAGGATCGTTTGGGAGGGGCGGTTCGCTTTCTCGACGATGAGCGTAGCTTCAAGGTGACCAGAATTTTAATTTACAAGAATGGGACTCATATGAATACGGGGCTGAAGGGGGGTGGGTAGTAAAAATGATTCCCAGATTCCACTTTAGGACCCAAACTTTTTTTTTTTTTTTTTTTTTTTTGTAATGGGAGTATTTTCTCTGTAGATTTAAATTAAGTACGTACTTCCGTTTCGGAGGCGTGACGGTGTTATGATTCACTTCACACACAGTCACCACAACATATGAGATGCACTGTCTGGCACAGTACTCTCACAAAAGAAAATACTGTATTGACGATATCATTCATTTTAACGAAAGAGTGTACAATTTGCTCTAATCATTTATATTTTGAGTAACAATTGCGGGACAGCAGTTACAAAAATTAATCTATCTCTATAGTTGTGTGGGGTCCACGAAACATAATATAACTATAGTTATGCTTACAACAACAATAAAATTACCTAGGTATATTATACTAGCCTTCGTCTAGGTGGGGCTCGCCCCCAGATCCCCAATCTGCTCGACATACGGTCTTGCACAATATGTGCTCCTACCTGGTACTGTGGCACAATATTTCGCGTTCTTCCTTCTGTCTTTCATATAGAATTGGATTGAGCTAAAACTGTGTCACGAAATTCCAACACCTCGTTAGGCATTTTAATGAACCACCCCCACCATTTTCCTTCTCTTCTACGTTAAGTGAAAAAAAAAAGTTCAAATACATGTTGAATTATTTTAAATTAAAAATCAAACTACCAACTTTCATGTTTCTAACAGCAAGGGATCCCGAGATATGGCATCTAATAATAATAATAATAATAATAATAATAATAATAATAATAATAATAATAATAATAATAATAATAATAATAATAATAATAATAATAATCCACCCCTTTTCTTCCCTTCTAGGTAAAATATCAAAAATGCTGCTATACGTATTGAATTATTTAAGTGGAAAATCCATATACGACATTTCATGTTTCTAACCTTCAAAGATTCTTAGATATTGATAACTTATTATAATATTTGCAATCACTGCCTCTTTTTGTTTCCTCTCTTTTTTCTCCGTTTTACTATAATATAAAAAAAGAGTTGAAACTCGTGTCAAATTATTTTAAATGAGAAATCCAAATGCCAAATTTCAAAGTCTCTAGTCTTAACTGATTCGAAGAGATGAACATCTTATTAAAGTAATTTCCACCCCATTCTCCCTTCCTTTCTACGAATTAAAAAAAAAAATCCTTCCTTAGTGATACCCTATGTATAACAAATTTTATATACTGTCCTAATTTCAAGTTTCTAGCTTAATTAGTTTGGCCTGTACGAAGTTACTCACTCACGATTTCGTCTTTTGTGTGAATTACAATAACAAGCTTGTGTTATTTCTCAAGAAAAGATGGAATGCCATTTGAAGTCACAATAAATCCCTGGCCCCTTCCTAATGTTTTCGTGTTGAACCCCAAAAGTCACGGCTCTCTTTGTTGATCTAGTAGATAGCGAACGTACTTATGATCTTTGATGCATGAGGTTCTGTAGTTTAATTCCCGGTAAGTGAGCATCGAACGCACTACAGTGGTTCAGATCCAACTTTAAACTCTAGTTCTCGTTCTGTAAAGCATCGCTTTTGACAAACGAAGTAAATACATATCAATCAATCAACCAACCGAAAAGTCTCATCTTAGATTCAGAGAGCTTTTCGGTAAGGAGCGCTGAAGATTCTATATTTCTCTTTATTAAAGGTAAACGTAATTGAGGTTATAATCCGGAATTCCGAAATCCATTTCATATCCTTTTTCTAGGACACACTAACACATTTTTAATACAAAGAATGAGCCGTTTTACCCTCCTTATTACAGTTGTTCGTCCAACGAATGAATCATATTCTCGCTACTTTGGGGCTTATGGTGACCGCCCCAAGGAACTAGGGAGAGAAGTATTCACAATTCAAATATGTCTGTATTAAGTACTATTAAGTACCACACATTTTTATTAGACTCTGCTATGCTTGTCACACAGATTGATCAGTCGGGAAAAAGACCATATTAGTATTTCCCAATGATAAATGCTGAAAGTTCAAAAAACCCTTTGGAGGGGGCGATCGCCCCCTCCGCTCTCCCCGTGGATCCGCCAGTGCCTCAAGCATAAAACATTCTAAAATACTAAGTTATTTCAGTTTAAAATTTGTGGCACAAGTTATTATGATCAAATTTCTGTATTATGTATATGAAAGGTCTTGGAAACAACCATTAAGCCAATCGTTATTTTTGTTTTCATAAACAAAACCAGAAATACGAGTGGGGTTGATGACGGCCTAAACCTTTATTTAAGGATAATGATTGTTTACTGAATTTTAACTTCTTCAGGCTGTCTCATTTCTGTTTAATTTATTGAGTATTACGAAAATGAGTTCCCGTCTGCGCACATTATCCTTCTAAATTACAGGGAGTTGTTTGTGTTAAGTCTTTTCAGACGATTTATTTATTAATTTGTTTGTTGCTTATTTCTATTACTAAACACATAGTTGCCTGTCACCGGAATCTAAATAAGGAGCGAAGGAGAGTGAGGCAGAGAGTAGAAAATCTCTCTCTATGTATCTCCCATCACCAGAAATGCTCAAACACAACAGACCATAAAAGCCTTGTGTTGCTGATTCAGTGCCCACATGCCCCCCTTCCACTTGGCAACACCAAAAATTCACCCTACTGTTCCACGTTTGAATCCCGGCCAAGCAAGAACCATGTAGCGTTGTGAGAATAGAGAGCGACCAAAGCGGGACACACACACACACACACACACACACACACACACACACACGCTTACGTATACGCATAGTTGAAAGGGAGGGTCCAGCATTCTATCTAGCAAATCAGCGTCCTAAAGTCAGATCCTATACAAACAACACAAGGCAAAAGCGATATGAGCAGGCACCCGGCCAAAATGGAGGTAATATGACGACTCCCCAGGTCTCGCATACTTGTAATGCATTACAGATTTTACACCACTTAGAAAGACAAAATAAAAATATGAATAACAAGTATTTTTCTGGCACTCTGCCATGAAGTATGATTATGAAAACCCGTTGTTCGAGAAGGCAGGTGGCTTTCATTTGAAAATAACTACAATAAAGTTATTGAAATACACTCTCCAAGCACTGTTGCCATTAAACCAATAGCATATATTTAAAGAAAGAAAACTTTTTTGTTACAACCATCGTGTAGAGCACATGGTACACATTCTCCTCTTTTTTTTATCCTTTATTTTATTCCAGTTGAGTTCAGCTTTTTCTTTTTATATATAATGCTTCATTTGCATGCATGCATGTTTTCCCTCAATGTCTTAACCCTTTTGTTAAATGTTAATCGAGTAGTACTATGTACGTATAAATGTTCCCATTCACCCATGCAAAAACATTTCCTAAAGTACCACATTCAGTTTGAGTCAAATTTACGTCAGTTTAAAATTTACGTTCTTGAGTGCTATTATAGGCTAAGATTGGTTCCTTTTAACATTCCTGAAGGGAACTGCTTCATTTGATAAACATTTCCTAAATTTAGAAACAAAACATGCATTATCCCTTATGTATTTCTCTGCTATAACACTTTCATCCTAGTTTTATGTAGCAAATTCCAGCTCTCAGTCGATTTACTTTCCAGATTTCTGTCTTAAAATATGTATTTGTATATCAGGTAGTTAAAAAATAGGTAGGCATGCGAAAATACTTGGCAAATAAACCTTTAATCATTTTATTTATTGGTGTTGTTGGGAGAAATCGCTGTAAAATTCTTTCAAGTAAGTGTTCTTTCACTTTCGTAAATAATAATAATAAGAAGAATAAGAATAAGAATAAGAATAAGAATAAGAATAAGAATAAAAATAAGAAGAAACAATTGAACACATGACAGGTTCATGCCGTATAATGACTCTCACAGACTATCTAGAAAGACAACGATGTTGCGAAAAGTATTCACCAGTATTTAGCACATAACATGGAACTAATCACCGATACCAAGCTATACAACAAATACCAGCCAAGTCCAGTATATGGAAATGATAAATACAAACTCTGCTCGGATTAAGAAATCAGAACAGATGTAACGGTACCCGAAAGTAGATCCGACATCACTATTATCAATAAAATGGACCAAGAAGAAGCTCTCATAGATGTAGCAGTACCATTGACTCATAACATACGTACAACATTCAGTACGAAAATAAGGAAATATAAAGACCTGGTCGACGAAATCAAAAAAGTTGTGAAAATGTCAGAAAGTTACAGCAGGACCAATCATTATCTCAACTATAGCAAGTGTCCTTAAAAGTACTGTGACACAAGTTGAACAGATAAACGCAAAACATCTCCTAACAAAGTTACAAAAATCAGTAATACTAGACACCTGTGATATGGTCAGAAAGTTCTTTGGAAAAGAAGAACTCTTCAAATAATCTGCATTTACCAGAGACGGCCGTTAGATTATTAAGTTGAAAGCTGTTTAAACTGAGATACAACAATAATATATACGACTGGCAGGTGAATCATCCCAGGGAATGACGAATGCAACACTGGAGCAGGGGCATCATTTCAGACTTCGCTTGAGGAGGGGCAAGAGCACCACTGAAGTAAGGCTTTTACCTTTTATACTAGTATATTAGTAGACAATCGATTAAAGTATATGTATTTCTCAAACTCTTGAGGGTGGGCAATTACCCCCTCCTTCCACCCCTAAATGACGCCCCTGCGCTGGAGCAACGCTGCAGCAAAAAGTATTCAACCGGTCGAGATAAAATTTAGTAGGCAGATTGAGATTAAGAAGTCCCAGTATGAAAGGACATTACTCATCTCAAAACAACGTTTTCTTTTGGAAAGGTAGCAACTCTACTACGCCCCTTTTCCAACTTTTATAATTTTGGTAAATAACTGAAATATAATTAAGAACGTTAAAAAAAGTAGGAATTTTATAAGATAGTATCCGCAGAATGCTATTAAATAAACTGACACCCAGACCTAATATCCGGTCTTCGAGATTTGGGCAATATTTTCTTTATGAATAAAGGGTGTCAAAATGATGGACCTGACTTCAAAAATGTATTCTTTGAAATCTAATAAGCATACAGGTATGTTATTGTGAGACATGTGCTAAGAAAGGTAAAGTGTCAAAGTTTGCTTCCAACACGTCACAAGTGCTGTAGGTAAGCACCTCGCGTAACACGGCACACATAAAACCGATACTTTATAATCTCCAGCCAAACAGTGTTGCCAATTTTGGAGGAAAGTCGCTAAATCTAGGCGATTCAACTTCAAGATAGCGACAAAAAATCATTTTTCCAATTAGTGACAATTTTGGTAATTTTTTAAGTGATGATTTGGTGAGTTACTTAAATCTATCGACTTTTATGTCGCCAATAACCTGTCCTTCTGTAATCAAACACTGTTAGTTCGAAGCAGTTTTTGTATGTTTCTTTCCTTTTCTTTTTGTTTATATTAACCAGCACAAGCACGGAGGAATTGATCAAATATACAACGCTACTACTCCTCCCACAATTGCACTTTATTTTCTGTTATTCCTTGCTCTCTAACGGAGAACAATTCTAATCTTCAATGTCCTATCATTTGCATAGCTTCCGTTGAGAGACACAAGTAATGCAGCATTAATAGCAAGCAAATTAGCTATAGAAGAGAGATAAACTAGAGTGGGTGTTAGACAGTGACGATTTCAAGGGGTGTCCATGGTGAAATTCGCCGCCCCTCAGAATTTCTAAATACCCTGGGACCATTTCCCCGATCGTGCTTAATCCGGATTACCACCAGTATTTTCGCACCCTTCGTATTGAAAGTTCCCTCCAACCAGGGAAATCTTCTGAAATGATCACTAGGCAAAAGCGCCCATCAGGGGTCGCAAGGTGGGGCGCTCGCCCCCCTAAGAAGAAATTGTACTTGGGAATATGGAAAACCCAATAGAATTTTTACATTAGTTACACCAAAATTTGAAACTATATTTGAAATGTCGCTTATATTTGCTCCCCCCCTTGGAACCCACAACATGGGCACCCTTGTTACTAGGGTAGATTTTTTCCTTTGTCAACTATTAATGTTTGTGTATTTTTAAAAATCGTATAATGTTAGTACCGTACTTTATAATGTTAATTGTGACGATGGAAGTATTATGGCTTTAATTATTAGCGACTTTTTTTTTTACCCCAATTTGGAGTCATTTCATCTTTCATTTAGTGAATTTCTGTTTTGGCAACACTGCTGTCAAACTCTTGTAGCATGTTCCGGTCAATATCAGCATTTCATTTCATGCTCACTGCTGACTCCTAGCGGTGGAAAGTGGAAACACTGCGTGGAAGCTAAACTTTGAAAGTTTACCTTCCGTAGTGCATGTTTCACAATAACATGTATTTATTAGATTTTACAGAATAAATTTCTAAAATCGGGTCCCTCACTTTGACTTGCCCTGTATAATTGAATAGGATATTCGTAGTGTTTGTCTAATGTGGCGACAAACAACTTATGCACTTGAAATAAAAATAAAAACTGATTTCTTTTTTAAATTTAACATTTCATGGATATTCCCTTAAGGCTAAAAAGAGACGGTTGATTAACAGAAATGGATTAGTGTGAAAATAAATTCTTACGCACTGGAAATCGAACCCGGGACCACGCATATTTGAACTAGTGATAGAAATAAGCACAAATTAGTTTTGGAGAACGTATGTATATACAATCAAAAGTAGTATTTAACATTTTAACGCATCCATAATTTGCTGTATTACGGTCCCGACGCACTTCAAATATCTAGGATCAGTATTAACAGAGGAAAATCATATTCACGAAGAAATTAAATGTCGACTAAAAGCAGGGAATTCGTGTTACTATTCGGTTCAAAATCTCTTGTCGTCGCGAATTCTGTCGAGGAATCTGAATCTTAAAATACACAAAACGATAATCATGCCTGTTGTTCTGTATGGTTGCGAAACATGGTCGCTTACTCTGAAGGAAGAACATAGACTGAAAGCATTTGAGAACAAGATCCTGAGACGAATATTCGGACCCAAGAGGAACGGGAATGGCGGAAACTTCATAACGAGGAACTACATAATTTATATGGTTCACCCAACATTGTTAGGGTCGTCAAGTCTAGGAGGCTTAGGTGGGCGGGTCATGTAGCTAGAGTGGAAGAAAGTAGAAACGCTTTCAAAATCTTGAGTGGAAGACCTATCGGAAAACGACCATTAGGAAGACCTAGGCGCAGATGGGAGGACAATATTAGGATGGATCTCGCAGAGATTGGAATACAAAGTAGAAACTGGATGCAGTTAGCTAAGGATAGAAGTCAGTGGAGAGCTTTTGTGAACGCGGCATTGAACCTCCGGGTTCCATAGGCCATAGGGTTAGTTAGTTACTTAGTTATGTATATACAATTGTTTAGTAAAAAAAGGTTCATGAATTAAAATGCTGCAACGTTAAGATTGAGAATAAGAAATTTTTCAACCTCTTAGTCTGTACTTTTCTTTTCTTCAAAACACCTAAAATCAGTTAATCCTTTAGTATTCTCCTTAGCGAAATTCAAACATCAGCAGTTTCTAATGGAATTGATCCCACAAGCTATCTCAAAGCATATCAAGACGCTCGTTCTAAGAAGCTTCTTCCTGGAATGATATTCTATGGTTCTTCTTTGTAGATTTTTGGCCAAACTTTTACTTTTAAAAAAAAAAAAGCCACAAAATTATTCTTCAGCTTATTCTCTTCCTCTCTCTCTTTGTTTTCTTCTACTTCTTCTGATTTTTGGCTTGTTCCCGTCGGCACTTCAAGATGAAACTTTTCCCCTTCCAGCTCCTTCGTATCTTGCAGCTTCTCTTTTCTCACCCTCCCGTACCAATCGAGTGGGATTGTGTAATTCAATAAAGGCCACCACCAAATTCAGAAACCACACGAGGAAAAGCTAGTTTGCTTGCAACAGTAAAGGCGAATATGACGACCGTACACATCAAACAAACGCTTCTACTAATAACATTGTAAAAGCCAAGCAAAAACTGGAAGATTCTATAGAGAAACAAGGGAAAACGGAAGTTGTTGAGCCTATAGCTTGCTGAAAGGGATATTAAAGAATATGAAGTAAATACATGTATAGCAACAAATACATTTTTTAAATTTTTTTCTTTATAATATTTCCGACACTTGTATACCAGTACCTTCTTTCCAGATGTATTTGTCGTGTATAATGCGCATCTTTTTGACGACTTATTTTAGAGAAAATAAAGATGCGCATTATACACGGTTAGTACTGACTTTCTGTATTTTGTATTCTTGTGCAACACTAAGGTTATTGGCGGGTATAGAGACGATCATACAACTTGCACAGTATAAGCTGTTCCCATCACACTCATTTCACCTCCAAGAAGCTGTATTACAGAGCTGTGCCACTGACTCCGTCCATGGGTAGTACTAACTTCTTAATTCATATTAAGTGTTCATTCGTTAGAAATGATATTACTGAAATAAACAATAACGGCTTTCTTATACAAATTACCGGTAATGCCGCCTGCCAATACGACAACCGGATTTTTTAAGCTTACTATTGCAACGAAAGCAATTGTTGGTTAAGCGTAAATGAAACGAATAGCAACGTATTGTTAACAGGTGCGATCCCAGAAAGTTTTGGTGAGAGGGGTCCAACCTTGTTGGGGGAGCTCCAACACTATAAGCCAGTGGTTCTCAAACTTGTTGTTACCGCGACCCACATTAAATATTAAAAAGTACTTTGTGGCCCACCTACTTTTATTCAAATACTCAGTTCATTCTACGTAATAGTGGTATTTCAAACCAATTAAATTTTGTAAATTATATCTCTAATTTTTCCATATGAAGGTAACACAGAGCTAACACAATTCTCAACGCAATGCCCTACCTCGTGACAGATTTTAACTTACCTATTCTCTTCCATCCTAACCCAGTATCCCTACTGACTGTACAACAGAGCAGGACACTAAGTAACCACTTACTCTTCACCTAATTAACAAACGCTTTCAGTTTTCATTTTTTGAGTGGTACTTAGTTTACAACATATGTTTCTGCATCAAAATAAAATTTTCACAATTAAAAGGAAAAAACTTCTCGCGGCCTACCCCTCCCCCAAAAAAGGCCTGCGACCCACCAATGGGTCGCGACCCACACTTTGAGAAACACTGTTATAAGCCACTATGTCTGCAGTATGTAGTATTGAACAGGTATTATTCTGCACCCGGAAGGACGACAAATAATTGTAGAATACAGGGGTGTAGTTGCACCTACACTTGAAGAAAATGAAATGAAATCTTTCCGCTTAACGCCCCACGATTATGCCCTGTAGGCTAAGGGAGACGGATGATGAAAGGAAGTGAATGATGATAGAATAATCAGTGGAATGAGAATGTAGGAGGAAACGGGAGTACCCGAGAAAACTCACGGACACGATGTTGTCCACCACAAACTTACTTTATCGGGGATCGAACCAGGAATACCCCTCGCACCAGAGGTAAGCGCTCTGCCACTCAGTCATCATGTCCCCCTAAGACATTTGAAGGGAAAAAATATATTACGACCAGAGAGATCGACTTAGATCAGAAGAAAATGTTAATGAAAGCATGTGTCTGCAGTGTGGCGATATATGGATATGAGATATAGATTCTAGGAGAAGAAAAAATGGAGAATTAGAGCTTTAAAAGTACCATAGAATTCTGAAAATGAGATGGGTGAATACAGTATTAAATAAAAGAGTGTTGGAAATACGTAGTAGGAGACAAAAGTAGTATACTGAAGGCTATTTCGATGAAAAAACATATATAGAATGATAGAGCATATTTTGAGAAGCGGAGGTATCACAATATTACCTATGGAAGCAAAGATAGAAGGAAAAATACTTACGTTAGAGGAAGGACGTGATTGAAATAAGGACCAAAAAATAAGATATGTAAGGAGAAAAAACTAGAATGAAATTAAGAATATGGCTCAGGATAGAAAAGAATGGGAAGCTGTGTCAAAACACAGTATTAACTATGGAAACAAAGGCAAAGGGAAAAATATTTAGAGAAAGGATGTGACTGAAATAAGGACTAACAAATAAAAGATATAGGGAAGAAAAATTACAATGAAATGAAGGACATGGCTGAGGATAGAAAAGAATGGGAAGCTGTGCCAAAACCACAGTATTATTTATTCAAGCAAAGGCAGAAGGAAAAGTACTTAGAGGAAGGACGCAATTGAAATATTCACTAAAAACCAAAGATGTAGGGAAGAACAACTACAATGAAATTAAGAATATGACTCAGGATAGAGAAGAATGGGAAAATGCGTCAAACCAATCAAAATATTATTGACTCACGAAGAAGAAGGTAAATTAGTAGAAAAAGATATCATGAGTATCTTACGTATCTACCAGAGACGACAAAATTAAGCCTTTAATTTAGGTTATTTTCCGTAAATTACGGAAGACATCTTGTTAAAAGTTATTCGAAAGATTCTCAGAACTTGAAGTTAGTGATTTGCCTCTAAAAATCAATTATGTCGTGATCTTAAATTGAGTAAATAAGTTAACTAAATAAGACTTCTGATATTCCATCCGTGGTTACTTTATTAGGTAATTGTTTGAAACGCAGTCAGTGCGTTTGTTAGTCTGTTAATTAAAATAAAGATGAATGGAATATCAAACGTCTTGTTTATTGACTTACAAGCATCTCCTTAAAAATTAAGAAATATGTAAGTTTATTTTCTTCTTTGCTTTAGTGTTATCAACAAAAACAATCAAATTTCACGTTAGATATTTGATGTTTCAGCTGCGATTCTCCCCAGTGCATTACTGACTCTCATGCAAAACTCTCTCGTAACTATATAGTTACCGCACATACCTTCGGCACTGGAAACCCGGGTTCGGTTTCAGACGGGAGCTTATGTGGTTCAGATCCCACGTTAAACAATCCACGTCCCACATAACCTCGGTGCTGAAACGGACGCTAAACCACAATGTAACAACGAATCAATCTCATGAAAGTAGTTAAAAAATAATGATATTTGATTTTGTTGACGATTCTTTGGACAGTGAAACACTACTTGGAATCATATATATATATATGTCGTTCAGTATTATGTCGTGTAAGTTTTACGTTTTGATTTCTATTTGCTAACAAGTAGCAATGTCATGTGTACACCACGTGAAGAAGTTTGGTTAGAATTTTGAAAGCAACTGAATAATATGAACCAACCTGACTGTTAGGTACAGTTGGAATCCACATAATCATAATCGATAATGGCCCCTATAGGAATACATGGAGGCAATATCGGATCAACTGGATAGATTACCTCCATCAGCGGACTCGATTCGTAACTTTTCACTCCGTACATCCTTGCTAAAATTGATTATGATCCATCAAGTAGCTCTCGATTTATTTTTGTGTGTATTTGTCCCGAACGGATGGACATAATATTGCTTTGTAAACCACTTCTTAACAAAAATTATATCGCCAATAAAATATGTTATTGACCTTCGTGCATCAATACAAATGGTCAATCATCATCTCTGCCCCACACTCCTAGTTCATGCAAGGAACAATTTTATTTTATGCAAGCATACACAACAAAAATAGTGAATAACAATATGTAAATCTGCTACATCTTTTATACCATAAGTACTGAGCAATAAACATTTTTCAGCTTGTCTCATCTCAACGTCTCTAAAATAGAAATTTATAGATGCAATTTACATAAATACGCAGTTGAGTGTCCAGAAGAGAAGAAACGAAAAACACATGAACGTTGGCTGAAATTTTGAAGTTATACGAGTATTTACATAAAATGTGTTAACTCCGAAAGTAAAGATTTATTAAAATTGAATATCCATTAAGTACCTAAATCAATGCTTTTTTTTTTTTTTTTTTTTTTTTTTTTTTTTATAAAGTATGTTCCGGAACTTGGTTCCTGATTATGAATGGTATTGTAATCAAGTCTTTCTGATGACCTGGATGTTCTCAATCTGCGTTGTTTAAAATCTGAAATGATGTAAAGTTAGTCTTCTAATATTTCTAATTTAATTTAATAATAAAATAACCCTGCTAGTATATCTAAACTATCTGTAATAATAAAACATTATGAATAATTTGTACAAAGTTGGTAGTTCGGAATTCCAACTGACCTGTATTTTACCGGCTGATCGGTATTTTTGTCAGGTTCAACTATATATTTCAAAGTTTAAAATAAAGTAGTTTTTTAAATCTGTTTTGAGAATTATAAGTGTGCCTATAATTTTATTTTTCAACGTTGGATACCCAACTTGTAGTGTATATTAAACTAACAGAATAGTTTATTTTTATTAACGTGTTACTTTTATGTATGGGAAGTCTCTTGTTTATTTTGTGGTTTTACGTCTACTATTCTATTAAATTTATTAGTAATTTACAGTAAGAAACTGCAATATAAAAGCAGAGGGGGCCCGTCGTATGACGTCAAGCCAACAACAGGTCGTTTTTCTCTTTGTGACATAAGCAGCGCAGTTTTACATTGTGTGACGCTTTATAACTCTGTAGTCAAGAAATAATATTCTTAGATTTTTAGTATATGTTATATTGAAGGCTAGTTGTACGATATAGAATTATTTAACTAGGATAAAATTCATGGTTAACTCTAAAACTTTACCTTGTGCAAATGTAAGACAAATATCAAACAATAGACCACATCGGCTGAACAAAATTACAGTATCCTACAAGACGGAAGAAAGAAAACAAGAAGGAAACGAACCGCTATCCCCAAATAAAATATAGCGTTATTTTATTCTGATTTCATGTAAAAAGCCCCGTATTTAAAGCCTACATTAATCGTCCAGGTCGGTGTCAAATATACAAACAAGAGAGAACAAAATAGAGCAGGTAACTAGTTGTCGATACCTGGGTAGTTAGTGACGATATGAAGTGCGAACGTGAAATAAAAGCAAGGATACAAATGACAAAGGAAGCGTTCGGGATGAGGAAAAATCTGTTTTGTTGTACCTTAAATAAAGAATTGAGAAAAAGACTCATAAAATGCTTTGTGTGGGGTTTTGTTCTGTATGGAACAGAAACATGGATATTACGCAAAAATGACGAAAAACGACTGGCAACCTTTGAAATGTGAGTGTGAAGAAAAATGAAGAGAATTAGTTGGATCGAACGGAAGACGATTGAGAAGGTGTTAGAAATGGTGAGGCAGAAAAACAAATCAGTTTTAGATTTTATTCGGAAAAGGAAGAAAAATTGGTTTTGACATTGGCTAAGAAGGAACTGTGTTGTGAGGGATATGCAAAAAGCTATGGTAGCAGGAAAGAGAAGGAGGGGGAAGGCAAAAATTGATGGACAATAGCAAAACAGAAAAATCGTACGTAAAGACGACATGTCAGCGGAAGACCATAGAACATGGAAGCTTCTCAGTTACGGCAAGTGACGCCAATAACGACAGAATACCTATGATGGTGATGAATTGTCCAAAAGGCGACCCCCCTTCCGCCCCAAACGATCGTTCTGGATCCAATTATGAACATCTTCCCTATATATTGCCCTTGTTTTTTTTTTTTTTTTTTTTTTAAGTCAAGAGAAGAACGAAGATAATATGCGAAATATGTGTTGATATTTGTATTATTTCTCCCTTTATCTCTTACGCATGTATTTTAAATTTCAGATTTTCTTGATAGCATTCCAGACTTACAACAATTTTACTCAAGCTTTCAAGATAAGTCTCTAGGTTTGTCATACTTTGGGCCTATGTTCAAAGTTATTATTATTATTATTATTTTAAATTAAAATATTCCATAGAAATGAATACCACTGAATAGTATTGGTTTTGTTCATACGGAAATGTTTTGTGTGGGTATTTTCTACTGGATCAGACTGAAGATTTAGAGCTAATGAAGAGAAATAGCTTTCGTTGAGGTATTAAAAGTCTTTTCACGCCTGACGTAACCCTTGTACAGCTTTCTCAGAAAGCACCGACTTGCCTATTTTATAACAGACAGAGCCACCTACACAGAGCACATGTTATATATAACCCAACATTCCAATGCCAGACAAAACAACAAACAACCGGCGTTCTAGTAGTTTTAGTTGTTGTTTTTTTTTTTTAATCCGTCACTACATTTCTTGTACAGGAGACGTACAACATGAGACTTTCTTTTTACCTTTTTTTACGTTTTTTTTTTTGTAGCTTAAACGAAAAAAAAAAACGAAGCTAGTGATCCGGCAGTTGCTCTGTTGTTTGGAAATTCTCTGGCAACATTAGTACAGCTCTTAGGGAATTCCTTGAAATAGTAGAAGCCTCTCAGACATTTTATCAAATGCTGAGAGTTTGGATGGAATTTGACAGTCTGTGATTGCGCTTTGAAATTAGTGCTGGGTCACCCACCTTATTGGTGTCATTCCTGGTTTGAATTCAGCCAAGTTTTGTTAAAGTAAGAAAAAAAAGATGTGCTTTTTGTTGTCAAATTCACAGAGTAGAAAAATCCTCACAAACAATCCAATTGTTTTCCACGTCAAGGTTTAAAATGCTTTCTGCCAGGTGTGGTAGAAAAACACTGTTTTCGTTCTTTTTGGCGCATTACCGTCACATCAATTTACATGCTATTTTGTTGCAAATTTCTTTTGTTTAAAAGAGAACTTGTTCTTCAAGCATGCAAAAAAACGAAACAAAAAAGTAAATAATTAAATAAATAAATAAATAAACAAGGCAAGTACTGACCAAATGGATCCACTCGATAAATTTGTTCGCAAGTCGCCATTTCCACAGGCAACGTGATCAGGAGGAATATAAACAGTACCACTAATTCTGAGCCAGAATTACTGCACCAGTGTTTTCGATACATTCGTATTATAAAATGTAATAACATGGCTTTCGGGAAAAGGATGGGGGTAAAAACTATAATACGCTACCGCGGTAGGTAGCGATAATACACTTTACTTCACGAAACACCTTTTGATGTTATGCTTGTATCTTCCTCCCACCAAAACTGAATACATCGCCGCTGTGTTGGACCTCACAAAAGACGCGCCGCGCTCAGCAACAATTTTATTTTAGACAATATTTGACCCCTACTATTACTAGTAGCACTACTATCACAGTCGCCAGACGCAAGCTTGGTTTGCTGGCACTTCCTCAGCGCGCTCTCACAGTTCATAACAGCGGAATGCTACAACAAGGGAGCATCGTACCGTATCCATAGCACTAGTTATAAAGTAGATGTCATTTGTGTGTGTCCCCGTCCCGCAATCTACGTTCATCCAACTTTTTTTTTCTTTACTGTATATGTTTGTTTTTATTTCTCTCTAAAGACAACAAGCCCCCTCTTCTCTCATCTTTTGCCCCTTCTTGCACCGTTACTTCTTGAGTATTTTTTTTTCTCTTTTTCCTTGCTTGCTGCTTGGGATTTGATGAGGGCTAAAAATATCAAGAACAACGTATTTAAACTCTCTCTCTCTCTTCTTCTTCTTTCTTCCTTATTGTACACACAAACACAAGCTCCCGGCAGAAGACACGAGTAGAAGCTGTTAAATAAATGCCGGCTTGTCATATGTAATTTACGAAAGGGAAAACTGGGCCAAAAATGTAAAGCCTCAAGATGGAGGTGATATGAAGGTAGATTTCAACAGCTTATAAAAAGAAAAAAGAAAAAATATATTACTACACATTGCAGCATTTACTTATGTTAGACAGAACGAAGATTTTTATATTAAATTAAACATGCTACGCCGCTATTAACCCTTTTAGGATTTCCACTTTTTGAGGTAAATTTTAGACTTTCACTCAAACAGCTACTGCTTCCTTACTCTTTACTGTAGAATCATGGTTTATGCCTTATTTTCTTCAGGATAAAGCATTCTTTCCAATGGTACCACAAGTTTGTCCCTATTGTGCACCAGTAACGGGAACATTTGAAGAAACCGGATTTTTTGAACTTTTATTCGAAATTTTTGGGCCCCTCTGGCCCGGGCTTGGGTTAACGTAGGGATCTGATTTTTTAAAAAAATACGTAGTTATGTACAAAATAAATGTGCAAAGTTTCAATCTGATATCTGGGAAACTAAAGGTGTGAAAAATTTTCAAAAGACAAAGTCACGCCCCTCTGCCCCATTTGGCGCCGCCAAGTTGACCGCCCGTTTGCAAAATGCATCTGGGGTCTTCTTTAGTCCATTTTTGACTTTACCAATAAAAAACTGGCTTAAATACCTGTTATAAAACCTAAATAAGTGATCAAAGACAACACTACGCCATGGTATGTAAGGATACCATAAATCCTACAAGGGTTAAACCGATTGTACGTAAATAAACTTTCTTCTTACTTCTTTAATCCTTACCGGCATGCCTTCGCCTCAATGGAAAACATGGATTTTATATGCTGGAATTAGTGATGCTCATGAGACGGGAAATGGGGTTTTCTCGTCTCGTCTCGTCTCGATTCTCGAAAAGGTTTCCTCGTCTCGTTTTATAAGTTTTTGATCAAAATTTATGACCTGATTTATTTTTCTTTACTTCATCTAAAAATTATCAAAATTCTTCCCTGTAAGAAGAGGTTCACAAATAAGTGATATAATAGCATTAAAACTATATTTATTACTGGAGTATATTCAGTGATGTTATTCTATTTTTTTTAACAACTGCTTCTGTAGATATCTGTCTATGTATCTATCGAGAGAGAGAGAGAGACAGAGATAGTAGATAAATAGAACACCTAGTAGACAACTTTTTTGGGGAACAAACCGTACAAGATAGATAAAAGCCTTTTTTTTTTTTTTTTTTTTTTTACTGGATACCACAAGTGACGAGTAGAGACCTACACAGAATCCTAATACAAGGTGGTGTGACGAAATTATGTAGCACTGCAAATATCTTGGAAACGCATTATCCAAGATAGATGGTTGTCAAAAAGTACTGGAAAGACCTTAATCCAGCAATGGATCGACAAATGTTGACAATGCGTTCAAATATAAATAACCCATTCATATGGGCCCAGTTCTCACTCTTGATATCTGACCGTGACATTAAGAAATAAACGTTTGTACCTTGTTCTGAGCGATTATATATATATATAACTCTGTAGCTGTAAGAATTTCTAAAAACAAAGATAGTTAAACTAAAATTTACTGTACCTGGGCATAACTCGGTAAAAATTTGCTGTTATGTCTGGGTATAATAAATAGTTCTGCGAACTGGAAATATTTTAACAACCGGTTCTAGCAACCGGTGCGAACCAGCTGAATAGCATCACAGATTATGTTGTGTACTGGCTTGAGAATTTTTAAGCCGTTGATGAATGCTCTTTCATTGTGTTCGTATACTCACTTTATCAATATACGATTCTTTATACTATGAAATGTGTAACACTAAAAAAGTATTTGAGATCTTAGACGTGGGTAAACTAGTATTGTTCACGAAACTCATGAAATATTTCGTCTCATCTCGATTGTCGTCTCGAAAATGAGACATGGAATGTAATGTTTCTTGCCTCTTTCAAATTAAAAAAAAATGTGCTTCTCGTCTCGTGGGGAATACTAGCAGCTGTCATTTTCAGGAACACTAAATAATAACAATAGGTAAGGTTAAATTGGAGTTTAACATCCCTTTCAGCTTCGAGACAGAATAACACGAAACCTACAGCTTAAAATGGGATTTATACTATTTATATTACTCGGGTTCGTATCCGCGGCAAGTATCCCCTACAAGAAATTAAAACCCGGAACCACAGACAGAGAAAACGCGTGCTTTAGTCACTCGGCCAAGAACAGATAAATAATAACTAGGAATGCAATGGATGTACCCGATTGCAATGAAATGAGCTGAGCGAGCTTAAACTACGTAATCATTCCTGACCATTATGCAATAATAAATGCCATTTTTAATTGTTGACAAAAAAATCGCGTGAAAACTTTTTCCCCATGTTAAGTCTATGCAAGCGTTTTTCGGTGATTATTCCTCGATGGTACATCGGATTTTTGATTTCGACCTATGTTGTCACTCAGCACGACATACTCTATCAGCGTGCTAAGTTTGGTTGAGATCGGCCAAACGGTCTAGGAGGAAGCGTTTTTCGGTGATTATTCCTCGATGGTACATCGGATTTTTGATTTCAACCTATGTTGTCACTCAGCACGACATACTCTATCAGCGTGCTAAGTTTGGTTGAGATCGGCCAAACGGTCTAGGAGGAAGCGTTTTTCGGTGATTATTCCTCGATGGTACATCGGATTTTTGATTTCAACCTATGTTGTCACTCAGCACGACATACTCTATCAGCGTGCTAAGTTTGGTTGAGATCGGCCAAACGGTCTAGGAGGAAGCGTTTTTCGGTGATTATTCCTCGATGGTACATCGGATTTTTGATTTCGACCTATGTTGTCACTCAGCACGACATACTCTATCACCGTGCTAAGTTTGGTTGAGATCGGCCAAACGGTCTAGGAGGAGTTCGCGGACAACCAAACGGCTAACCCGAGTATAAGAGCTTCGCTTCGCTCAGCTCAATAATTCTACAATATTCGTAGCATACAAGGAAAAAACTGTCCGAAGATGAGACATGTACCAATTAATAAATTTAGTTAAACGGGTCATGTATTTTATACCACTGGCTTCTCAGTCCAAATAAGGAAAAATGTAAATTTTACTTCATGAATATCTAACCAAAAGGAAGTACAAGTATGATACTCAATAACCTAAAATTGTCCATACGAATACAGAAAAGCAATAGAAATTGGATGACTGTTTTAATTTCACGCATAATAACGTAGATCAAGAGTAAAGAACTTTTTTCTTTTTTTTTGTTAACATCGTAATTGACTATATATTATACAGTGGTTGAAGATTGTCTGCTCAAATTTGGTCTTTGCGAACAGGTGTGCTGCTGACAGGCAGGGATTCCTCACCCCCTCATTGTAGGTGTGGTACAACAGAAAAAAAATCCTTGTAAAAATACGTAGACGTACTTAGCTCTAGTGTGATTTCTAACATTTATATAAATTAACCGTTTTGTGGCAAAGTTTATTCTTGAAAATTATGCTTAATTTGTTTTAAAGATGCTGCCACGGATATGGATCTACTCTTCTATGATAGCAGCGATGATAAATTCACTTATTCACTACATTCGAAGCAGTTGATGATTGAATCTCCCTCTGTGATAGTTCAAGTAAAGATACTGATACAGAGACGTTTTCTACTTCCAGAGCTACAATGAGGAACAATGGACAAAATGCCTAAGCTGCAATCGGTGGGCACATGATGGCTGCAGTGTTGCAGAATATTAATTTGATCTGTCCAGCATGTCATTTAACTTTTCCACTTTTTCTGAACCCCAGCAGTATTATTAGATGCCTAAAATAAAAGGTAGAACACTTACTTCCTATAAAATTGGCCAAACAACGAAACATGCATGAATAAATCCTCACCTGGCATCATATCCAGATAAAATTTATGTGGTATCTGCGAAAAGATCTTGAAACTAAAAAGAAATAATCAAAATCGGTACAACTAAGTTATACGTGAACAGTTTACAATAAAGTCGGCTAATTACCATATTAACACTGTCGGTCGTTGAGGAGTTTCAAAGTCTAGCTTCAAAGACAATCACCAAGTCAAATTGAAATTTATATGGATTCATTGGAAACTATGCCATTTCAAACAAAACAAAACAAAACAAAAAAAAGGAATCGTCAAAATCTGTGAATTTATCTCAAAGTTATGCATGATCATACCTACAATTATGATATTAACTGTATCAGCCATCAAAGAATTTCATGATTTAGCTCCAAAGGCTCTTGTTCGATTCTCATGAAATTTATATGGAGACCACTGGGAAAGTATATTCTTTTAAACAAAAGAAGTGTTAAAATCGGCGAAACTATGTCGAAGTTATGTGTGAACATATCCACAGTGCATATACATGAATTTTAAACTATATCCATATATATATATATATATATATATATATATATATATATATATATATATATATATATATATATATATATATATATCACGCATAATTTTGACATAGTTTGTTTAAATCAATATACTTTCCCGGTGGTCTTCCTATAAATTTCATGAGCATCGAACAATAGTCTTTGGAGCTAACCGATTTTATTAAGAATTACCGTAATTAACCAATTTTATTAAGAACATATTTACGCGTAACTTTTAACACATTTGTATTGGTTTTGATTGTTTCTTTTTATATAAACAGGTCGAGAACTTCCTCCGTTTTTTGAAGTCGGTTAAAATTGGAGATGAAGGGATGAGAGTTTCAAAAAAAAAAAAAAAAAAACATGTCAGTTTAATAACATCTTCATGCTCTAACTATAACATTTATACATATGTTATCAACAGTCGAATCTACTGTTATGAAACCGTACATTTTTCTACATTGTTAGCAACAAAGACTCATTTTTGTTCCTTTTCCATTAGAAAAGTAATATGAAATTCTAACGATATTAGTAGAAGTCCAGGTTCCTGAAATAAAATTCCCCGGGGTGGAAACTTTCAAAACTCCTTCATTCTCTTTTGTTTTGAGCTATGAGAAAAAAAAACTGACACAGACACATAGGGAAAACTTTTGTCAACATGACAGTTGGAAACTCTCCAACACCCCTCTTCTTTAAAAGAAAAAAATGTCCACGTTTAATTACTTCCTCCATAGTGTCTCTAGCTTCCATTTCTCTCTCGAAACCTTCGTTTTCCAATACTTTCACCCAAATTACAATGAAGTTTTGCTTTCGTAAAAATGCGTCAATTCTTCTTCAATAATATATATTTTTTTTTAATGTATATATTGTTTTGAACGTATTTTTCATTTGTGATTCACTGGATTGCATCTTTGTTACACTGTTTTATGGTCTAATTTACCTTTATTTTACCAGAAACTATATACATATACTAATTCTCTATAATGTTTAAGTATTTTTAACTGGCAAATTTTCCTATTGGACAAAAAAAAAATATTGATTTTTCAAAAGCAAATCTGTTATAAGTAAACATTCATTTACGACATAGTTAATCAAAAATTTCAATATTTAGTTTCTTATACCTCAAATTAATGTTTATTACCATGTCTGATTCATCTATTTTTGTTCTGAAGAAAAAAGAAAAGTTTTTGCGAAAATTTGACTTAGTCCAAATGAGAACTTTGATGATCAGTAACTGGAAACCATACACCTGCAGATAATAATGTTTCATATATGTAGTAAGGTTTTCAAACTGTATCACCATACCAAGTTTGATACGCTTAATCCAGCGCGTACAACAACAACATTTTCCATCCCACGTTCACTGTGTAAGATCCTACGACACACATGTAAAAATGTAACGACCTTCTTAATATGAGAAACAAAATTCAACGTGAATTAGGGAATTATGAATGATATTTTTGGGCTTTCAGTATCTACTCCTATTTTAGCCCATCATCATATGAAGGATGATGTCCTTCGGCAATCATACTACGGGGGAAGTGGGAAAGACAGGAAGTAGTCTGGAAACCTATGTTAGGTATTATTCCGGTATGAACCTGGTATGAATAAGTAAAATCCAGGGGGAAAAAAACTCACTCAGGATGGCTGAATTGAAAAAGTTTTCTGATCGAATATCAACACTGGAATCCAGGATCACTTACAACAAAGATGAGAGTGTTTGTGAATATGCTATTACCGAAAGTACCAAAAAGTAATGTGAAACGTGTACTTGATGTGTTTTCGTTATCTCACATAAGGCGTGACAGAACTACGATATTGAAATGAAATGAAAATGAAATCTTTGAGTTTTACGTTCCACCTTTATGCTGGTTAGGCTAAAGGAGACGGTGATGATGAAAAATTAATGAAATGGTAGAATGAAGAAAGTGGGAGGAAACGGGAGAACCCCGAGGAAACCCACGCACACGATGTTTGTCCACCACAAAGTTCACTTGGTGGGAGCAGGGTTGAAACCCGGGACCCCATGCACCAAAGGTAAAGCTCTAAAACTGAGCCACCGTGGCCCCCAGAACTACGATATTCTATTCAATTCTATAAACAGTAAGTTTTTCTACTTTCTTGCCGTACGCCACTGAAAATGGCTGTTGTACGATACACATTATTCGTGTGATTTTATTAATCAAATAAAGGACGAAATGTAAATGGTAAATAATGTAGGATTTATCTATATTGTCGAATATTAGAAACACTGAGGTATATTGTACGATCTGTTAACTACAAAATTCTAACTAAAGATCTAATAAAAGTTTCGAATTGAATACCTTATTAACAAGATCATAACTAGTTAGTTAACTAATTTTCAGATCCGAATATTGCTCATATAAACCTATTTACCTATTTAACAATGGTTCAGGTATAGTACTAAATTAACTTACTGACTACTATGAATTCGAACTCGAAGTCAATAGGACATGGTGCAATTGGATTTTTTTTAAAAATAGTTAACTACCGCTTTGTTACTCTGGATCTTTATGTGTGAAGAAAATATGGAAAAAATATGGTAATACATTTGAAGAAGCATGTTGAAAATGATGGTGAATTGTACATGATGTTTTATTCGCTCCTTTGCCAGATATTTTACTACTAACTTGAGTATTAACGAAGATATCGTAATGAAATTCGAACTGACCTTATCTTAGTATGAGAAAGGAAATGAAGTCGTATTAGTAAGAAATGGTTAACGTACTGCTGACATTAAGACATAACTGAAGACAACATACCATAGTTTCGAAGATTCTGGTCATCATGTCCCCAAGAACTGCCTCAATATTTATAATAATACTCAATTTTAATATGAGAAGAAATGCCAGGGTTGGTTGCATGGTTTTGTAACCCAAATCTTTTGGAGGCAATCCTACGTGGTAGAGTACGAGCTATACTGTGTGGATTATTCTTAAATAGTGGTATGTGAACCCACAAATTGCACCGTGTTTGTGCCCCAGTTGTTCGAAGCTTACGATAGAAGTAGGTCCCGTTTTTCATAGCCTTGAATGTTGTACAAGGACCCAAACTCAAAGACTTAGACAAGAATAAATTATCATATTGGCCCCGCACACCATAGTCGCTAAAGCTCTGATCGTTTGTACGAGCGGTCCCGTGTTCAATTCCCGGTGGGTCTACTCTATCGGAAAATTGTAAAAATCTTTTCGGGCCAGTCATCCTGAGTGAGCTTTTTTTCTTAGGGTTTTTCTCATTTACACAAGTCAAATGGCAGAACAACTCCTAATATATTGGTCACAGGCAGCCTCCTTTCTTCCTCATTCCTTGCTTCCTTTTCAATTTTTCGGGTAGTGTGCTCGTCGAGGGACGTGACAGGCTCTCTTATAAACGACAGGCTAATCTAGCTATAGATAACACAAGCTCAGACATATATTTTCTAATTAGAATAAGAGAATAAATCATGTGTTTTTCTTTCGATACATTAGAATTTTAAATATTTCGATTGAATCGGAAATAATCGAGTAGCGTCTTAAGGCTGAAGATGATTCTAAATGTCTCCGTTATTGAAACAACTAAGTTTCGTTTTTTATTGTGAAGCTACGTGAGACTTTCAAATTGTGAGGTTTGGACACACAAATGATAGTGAGATAAGGACGGGGACAGAACTTACAGTATCTTGGGGACATTATCTCCTACCGCTATTGCTCTGACACCTATCAATAGACAGACGGTCGGACGGACATTTGTTCTATAAGATTTCCATTATTTACACATTGAATAATTTAGAAGTTAAAAACGAATCACTTTCAGCCATACTAGCACGGAAAGTATAACGTGTAGTTCCGTTCTATGAGAAATATTAAGGAATCATTTCTCATCGTCCAACTGTTTCAAAGAAGTTTGAAAAATTTCATGTAAGCAGCTGTAAAGATTATTGCGTAGCCTCAAGTAGGCGATGAAATGCTGCCATATGGAAGTGATACTACTTTCGTATGACCTACGTTGCCACCACCCCAACATCACCATTTCCATTCTCTTTCTTGCACACTAACGTATGTCAAATTCAAATTCCTTTATTACTACTCAATAGCAAATGATGCGTAAAGTAGAAAGTGGTAGATCCTGTACTTTCTTCATCAGTTCCCTTGATGATTCTAGTTTTCATAGTCACATATTAAAATGAAAGTATTTCTATGTATTTTATCTGACACCATGCTACTTCGTTACGAGTACAGCAAGTAAATAGTACTCCGCTAAGCACGGATTGCGCTATACTTCCAGAAAACCTTAGCTTACTGTAAACTGTCAACAACACCTTCAGGTTATGCAGCCCACCCATCAGTGCTGCTATGTTGGCTGCAGAACTCCAGGCATACACTAAACTAGGTATAGCTCCTTATTTTCACCATATCACTGAATTGACAATTCAAGATGTCTTTATTCTCATAAAGTTATTTTTTGAAATGTCGATTCTTATAACGTCATGCAACTTTTGCGTGAAGCTCGTTCTTAAAGAAAGTGTTCTACAATAACAATACAATGCATTTAATGTACTGTTTCTATTTGGAAACGAACATATTAAGAAGACGAGGGAGACTGAAAGCTGTAAAATGAAATTCGTGTATTCCTAAATCTAATTATCTTAATGCATATCTCTTTATCTTTTCTTAACAGCCACCAAGAGCACAAAACAATTCATCTTTCTCCCTTTCAGAAGCGTCACATAGCCAACCAGCCAGCCATCTGGCGGTAAAATTGTGAAAAGAAGGATAAGATAGAAGGCAAAGCTGAACGAATACTCTCTCAGGAGAGAAATAACAGGCAGTAAAAGGTTGGTTTATATAAAGATAGACGTTACAGAAACAGGAATGAGGGGGGGGGGAGAAATTGTCAACGAAGGAAGAAAACCAAAGATAAGATGTCATCTTTCTTCAGTGCTTTGCCCTCATAAGAAGCTCAAAAGCGTTGTAATTATCGCTTGTCTTAACAAACGAAACTGCAATCTAAAGTTAACGTTTAAATTATTTGATACTGATGTCAAAACATTGTTATATTTTAAAGTAACACATTTAGTTCGAAATTATCAGTTGAGATAAACAACTATTAGAACCGTGTGTAAGAAAATGCAAATGTTTTTCGGCAGTGTGTGACGAAATCAGTTTGTAAATCAACGTGAACAAAGCAAAAATTTTGTAACAATTCGAAACAGTAATCAAATGAAAACGAAATGAAATCTTTAATACGCCCCCACGGTTATGCCGCTTAGGCTAAAGTACACAGTGATGGTGAGAAATGAATGAAATGGTGGAATGAACAAAGTGGGAGGAAACGGGAAAACTCTGAGAAAACCCACGCACACGGTGTTTGTCCACCACAAAGATCACTTGGCGTGAGCTGGGATCAATCTATGGACGCTATGCAGCAGAAGTGAACGCTTTACTACTGAGCCACCGCAACCCTGAAGCAGTTATCAAGAAAGCAATGTATGTATAGAATGATCAACAACAATAATATTGTATTTATAGTTGAAATAATATAATTAAGAAGATAAAATTAAATGGAATGTCTAGTTTCCCGTTTTGCGATTGTATAATTTAAGCTAAAGAGAAGGTTAATTGATGAAATAGAAGATTATGAAATAACTGGTGGAATGCTAATGTTGCAGAAAAGTGGAGAATTCCTCTAAAGAACACACGGACACGATGTTATCCACTATAAAAAAATATATAATTTTGCTCTCAACTATTTTTCTTTCAAATAATGTTTGTTATTATAGAATTATTTTCGACTTCCAACTTATACAATGATGATGACTAATGCCGGAAGTCTTATAGAACGGGAGCTCCTCTGTGGCTAAGCGGTTAGCGTACGCGCCTTTGGCGTGGGAGGCGCGGGTTCGATTCCCGGCGGGAGCTCATGTGGTTCGGATTCCACGGTAATCAGTAGGTCCACGTCTCATATAGTCTCGCTGTTGAACGGGACGTTAAACCCAAAATCAACTCAACTCTCATAGAACGGCTCCGTTCGTTCGTCAGGTATCAGAGCAAAAATCTGGGTAATAGATATGGAGATTCGGTTTTTTTTTCTTTTTAATCGATTCAGCGTCCCAGGAATATATTTCATCTCCTCCGGTTACTCTCTATTTAAAACAAAAGTCGTTCAAATTAGTCATTTCCGGTTTCAACGTTTATCATCATCAGAACGAAAATGGTAACAGCGAAAAGTGTTTTTAAAAACAATTTAGTGTCTTAAGGTAACGTATCATTACTACTCTGAACACTCTATCAAAACCAGAAATGGTTCAAATTTTAATGCTATTTCCAGTTTCAATACTGATTTTCACACACTGAGAAAAATGCTTTCTCCGGACAGCGGTATATTGTACAAATATGCGTAATCCTTTTGCTTACTACAGAAATAAGTACGAAGCTACGTTATCTATATGCTACATATGCACTGCCCTTAGATGTCACATCATGTCGTTGCAGGATGTCTCACATCTAACAGTCTTCCTTATATTACATACATAAAAATGTATGTTACCTTCGTCAGCTATATGTTATATACGTCCATTTGTATGTGAGATTCTGACCGCCTATATTGTTTCATACGGAAAGTACCTACAGATGGAACACTTATACAGAAAGTATTGTAAAACATGCGTTTTCAGTTATACGTTTGCTGTACGTTAAGGCCAAAAATTACAGGATTTACGAATGTGACGTACGATTTTACGTACACCATATATGTTTCTTTTTCTCAGTGCAGAACAAAAACGGTAAGAGATATCGAGATGCCTTCTCTTGCAACTGATTCAGCTTCCCAAGCGGCTCAAAGGTTCTGTCTCCTTCCTTAACCATCTGTTCAATCCAGAATTGGTACAAATTAAGGATTTCTGGTTTCAACCTTTATCTCCATAGTAACAAAAACAGTAACGGATAACGAGTAATGACGTTGTGATATGGATTCAGCGTTCGAGGAATTTGTTCCATCTCTGATATTATTAATGTATTGCAACCAGTAGTTATAGATGTAATACTAGTTTGAGTATTAGTAACTCTACCGTAGTTTCACAGTGTGAAACGAAACTCACTTGTTTGCTATTGTTAACTTTCTACATAAATGTTTTAAAAAGGCAATTTAGTTTTAAAATGAAGGGAAAATCAGAACACTTGAAACAGAGAGAAAACTCACCCTACACCTACAAAGTAAAAAGGTACAGTATAGCCCTAAAAAGCAGTGCTACACAAGGAAAGCTATAGCTTTCACGTGATAATTTTAGTTCGAGTTTTTATTTTTTACGTCGTTATGCAACGCCGCAGTTACGAAGGACGAAACTTGCTATTAATGTGGGCTCTGAACTGTTAAGAGATTGGATTGGAGAAAGTCAGGAGCGTCATTTGCGAAGAGTGGGGGACGCAATTTTCGCCCTGAGTGGGACCTCGATAACTCGAGGTTCGAGTTATCAAGGTGGTCACAACAAAAATTCGAGATACGAGGTTCCGCATTCTTCATGAAAAGCGACTATATAACCTCTATAACTCGAAGTTTTATTCGTTCAACCTCAATAAATCAAAGTTTGAACGCTCTTTAAATTAAATAAGATGACTGGTAAAAATAAGAGAAGCAAAGCACAATTATAGTACACATTAGCAACAATGATAGGTGTAGCAACAATGATAATTACGTGAAAGCAACAATGACAATTACCAGTACATAAATCACATAAGCATTATCATTATTAACTCATTTTTTAATTAAAAACAAACTATAACCGAGGGTTGAACCCGGCGCAGTTGCCGGGTAGACAGACCATCATACAAGATTAATCTTGGGAAGGATGGAAACGGGTGGGCCTCGAGAAAATTCATGAGCACAGTGTTGTCCACCACAAACTTACTACGCCGGAGATCGAACCAGGGACACCACGCACAAGAGGTAAGCTCTCTATCACTGAGTCCCCGTGAAAAAATTCGAGTTATTGAGGTCCGACTATTACATATTACATATATATAGGGTGTTTCGAAAGAACACCGATAACGTTTGGGAGGTGATTCCTGACACCAAGACGAGACAAAAAGTATAGACCAATCTGGGTACACAAATGTATCATTTCAGACGTATAGGCTGCAGAAAACATGAAAAAATGGTACTCCCGCAACAACTTTTATGGAGGCAATTTGGCTACGGGCAAATAATTTAAAGTACTCACCAGCTACCTCTATAAAAATTGTTGCGGAAGTACCGCAGGATTCTGAAACATGTATTTTTGGATAGTGCATATATTAGTTCTTACATGAAGTCTTGAACCAACCACAGTAGGTACCATAGTATTGGAGCCATGGACCTTTAAAGTTCATTTTTTTATGTTTTTGGCAGCCTATAACTCCGAAAGGAAGCATTTGTGCATCCAGGTTGGTCTATAATTTTCGTCTTATCTTGGTGTCAGGAATCACCTCCCAAACGTTGTCGGTGTTGTTTTGAAACACCCTGTATATATATATATTGTATACGAATAAAAAACGTGAAACTCTTATGTCGGTGGAGAACCTTGCCCCTCCTTCCTCAAAGCAGAGTGTGTAATGATGCTGGTGAAAAAAGGATTTAAATAACGATTATGGTTGATTGGTGAATGACCATAAATATTGAAAATAAATGAAACCAGAAATCTTTAGTTAGTAGTCCCAGTGTATTGCTTTGCTATTAGCAAATTGCAATCAACAGATTTCGTTTCAATAACCATTTTTTTAAAACTACATAAATCACATAAGTATTATCATTATTAAATTCTTATTTTTAAATAACAAAAGGAACCCGATCGAGAGTTGAACCCGGCACAGTTGACGGCTATATAGATCATCATATAAGTATAGGGAGCTTGTCTCCCATATTATCTTGCCAATAGATCCGGATTACAGGACTACGGGCCCGGCCCCGGTAAGTGCTATGATGACCGTAACTTACTGGCGTATACTTACGGAAAAGTTCCGTATATGTTGCATAGGACTTACAAGTAAAGGTTCTCTCCCAAGAATCGGGGATCCAGAAACTGCGCATATATTTAGATTGAGGATGGCCACGAAGGAATACTGGTGAAATATACCGGGCCGACAGCAAAGGACAAATCCAATTTGACCGCCCGAAGGTCATGCCAATCGACTTTTCCAAGCAACCTCTCATCCACTTCCCACGGGCAGATTGACTTAATGTTTTGCAGATTGATATATGTATGAACACTACACATCTATTGGTTTGAAATTTCGCAGACGTTGTCGTACTGAACCCAATATGGCCGATCAAAATGTCAATGTGTCAACGACTCGTGTCTGAAAAACGAATTGTACTGTGAAAGTACAGTATCACTAGACATGTACAAAAAGCATTAAACGGTTCAAAATATCGCCATCTGAAAACCAATATGGCAGAACAAAATCCTGAACCAAACAGCTCGTACCACAAAAAAGAAATTTGGTGTAAACCTCCATTACCACTAGTAGGTGAGGAAAATAATACAAATGGATCACAATTTCTACATAGTGTATTCAATATAGCCGCGAAATACGCATATATACACTGTAAACAGTTCAGGTGGTTTCGCATGAAAATCACCTACAATTCACTGGAACAGATTTTGCAGGTGAAATTCCAGTAAGTTAAAAAATGTTGCCAGTGCCTGTGCTTTCTGTTTGAAGTGTTACACGCAAACATATACTGTTCATTTAGGAAGGTTTAGAACGCACTAGCCACAAACGTCCTAGAATACGCAAACCATATCATATATAACAAAAATCGCCCTTGTCAACACTGGCACCGTGGCGACACAGGTAACATCCGGGTTTACGATCCAATGGTCCTATGTTCGAACCCGGCGCAAATCAAAAACAAATGTTTCGTTACTCACATAATTATTAATTACTCTATACATTGTTACAGCAAACTAAATATGTATTGGTCCATTTATCATTCATGGAATGTTTCTGTTGAAAGTCGTGCAATTATACCGATGAAATTGTTAATGCAATTAATTAATTTTTGCCAAAATCTAAATTATTTGACCTACCAATTGTTTTAAATTGTTTTTCTCTTATTTTCAATGCATATTAGGCGACAATTGGTTTCAAGGTGGGGACATTCTGAATATTTTGTCATGTGTTCATAACTTGCACGTGATAATGCACTTTTACACCAAATTTCGTCTTTGCAGTACGAGCTGTTTGGTTCGGATTTTGTTCGGCCATATTGGTTTTCAGATGGCGATATTTTGAACCGTTTAATGCTTTTTGTACATGTCTAGTGATAATGTACTTTCACAGTACAATTCGTTTTTCAGACACGAGTCGTTGACACATTGACATTTTGATCGGCCATATTGGGTTCAGTACGATCAATAGATGTGTAGTGTTTATACATATATCAATCTAAAAAACATTAAGTCAATCTGCCCGTGGGAAGTGGATGAGAGGTTGCTTGCAAAAGTCGATTGACATGACCTTCGGGCGGCCATATTGGATTTATCCTTTGCTGTCGGCCCGGCATATTTCACCAGTATTCCTTCGTGGCCCTCCTCTATCTAAATATATGTGCAATTTCCGGATCTCCGATTCTTGGGAGAGAACCTTTACTTGTTACTAATATACAGGTACATGTTTTATGATAGTATGTTGTTTATGTTCATGCTTACTTTACAGTAATAATTATAAAATAAAAGTGCAGTGTATCTTCCTTGAAAGAATGATTAAAAAGCTCTGTTTGAACGCCTTTTAATTTCCAGAAAACTTATGGGCCAATGGGTTATCAATTACCTTTAAACAGAATATATTTCTAACTACATGGTGTCAAGTCCTAACAGCTGGACATTCCATCCCAAGTATTCATTTGTTTTCTAACTGAACATAAGTGTCCTCTTTCAGCACCGAAGCTATACGGGACGTGGACAGTTTAAGGTGGGACTCAAACCACCATTATGCGTTCAAATGTTTAAAGGCTCTCCCACTGGGAATCGAACTCCATCATAGAAGTGTTATTCCACTTGGTCTGCATAGCCATTTGTAGGCTACAGCGCCAGAAAGTCCATTCTTAGATTAAGGCGTACTGAACACGTATATAAACTGAGACGTTAAGAAAATGAAATGAAATTTTTCAGTCTAACGTCCCACGATTATGCCATTTAGGCTAAGGAAGATGATGATTAAGGCAAGTGAATGATGATGGAAGAATTGGTGGAATGAGAATGTGAGAGGAAACGGGAGAACCCCGAGAAAACCCACAGACACTGTTGTCCACCACTAAGTCACTTGACCGAAGATCGAATCAGGGACTCCACGTACCAGAGATAAGCTCTCTTTCACTGAGTCACCATGCCCCTTCCCCCACAATATTAAGAATATCTTCTTACTAGAAGTTCTTGATTTAATTTTACATTTTCTTTTCACCTAATATTGTTTAAAATGCTGCAAGAGCTCTTTAAGCTGGGATTCGGAATAGCATATTTGATAAGCTTTTCTTAATGCTTAACGAGATTATGGAAAGCATGAGCAAGAGAAAGAAATATAAAATACATATTTCGTAAACGTATCCTGTTTCTCGCTTCTCTATCTTCTTCAACAAAACAAAGGAGGAGGAAAAAAGGGAACGGAATCAATTTTTAAAATTTGTTGCCTCTCCCAGGAAAACAGAAAAACATAATATTTTTGTCTGATTGCATTACTGCAGACGCGGAATTCAATCAGGAGGTGAGTGTGGTGCTTCCTAACCGCAGACTCAACGATGATTCACAATAGTTGGGGGGGATTCGAAAAACCAACGTCAATTTCTTTATATTTCTTTTTTTTTTAATTCAATGCCATCTTCTGTATTAACAATATAAGCACACACTTTATGAAGGGTGATTCTTTCATCTCCTGACTCTATTTCCACCATTTCAAAATACTATATTTTCCCCCTCTTGTCCTCTCCTGTATTTCTTCAAATTTCAGGTACGTACATCTAGAAGCTTTGGAAATCAAATAAAGGAATAAAAAATCCAGCTACTTCCATTTCCTATGAGGAAGAGGAAACGTAAACTAGTTTTACTCCATCTGCTGATGGAACACAATTGGATAAACAACTCATATTTCCACTTAATGGAATTCACTATAGCTGATTTTTTCAAATGTGCACATTTCCCAACGATTCCCGTAAATATATAAAATGATTCAAAGAACTAGAATTGTTATCTGAATGTGTTTCACTCTAGCTTTGGAACTACTTCTATAAAATAAAACACAAATTCTGACCAAAAGAGATAATGTGTCTGATGAAGGCGAAGATACTTTGCCGAAACTGTAACGATATTATTTATTAGATAATATATGCTTTGGTCAGAATTGGTCTTTTGAGTTGATTTTGAGTTTAACATTTCTTTCAGCAGCGAGGCTATATGATACGGAACCTACTGATTAACGTGGAATCTGAATCACATGAGCTCCCGCCAGGAATCGAACCCTGGTCCCTCATGCCAAAGGCACGTAAGAATTTGTCTTTTATTTTATACAAGAATTGTTATATTTATAACATACCTAATGATTATTAGTAAATTCTTACATCAATAACGTTATTTTAATTCTGGACTTCTAGCTATAGTTTAAGAATGGATGCTTTATGAATAAGCAAGGTTCCACACTTCTGATATAACTTCATAAGAGCAGTCATCTCTTTGGTAACCTTTACCTAGAGCTGATTACCTTTTCTATAATCAAGTAAGGATGGACATTTCTAATATATCCTAAGCAATGGTGGACATCTCTAATACACTCAAAGTATATAATAATATCTCTAATATACTCAATATAATATACTAATACACCTCTAATATACTCAAGGATAAATAAGTACCTCTGCTATACTCTGCAACTAAAAATCGGTATCTATGGTATAAGCTTCATCATAAGATAGTCTAAGTAAGGATAAACATCTTTAAGATAGTCTAAGTAAAGATGCATAACTATGCCGTACTGCTAGAATATATCGCGCAATTAAATTAAAAACGAAAGTTTTTGCCATAATTTAAGTAAGAATGAACATCTCTAATGTAGTTTAAGTAAAAATGAATATAGCCATCATACTTTACAATTGCTTCTACTTCTACTAGTTGTGCTTATAATTTAATGAAGGACGGATATCTTTAAAAATATAGTCTAAATAATTATGAATATCTTTCATACACTCTACAACTAAAACGAATATGTCTCATACGTCTTAAATGAAGATGGACAACTCTGCTGTGGTTTTTACGAGTATCTAAAGAGGGATACTACTGTAAAATTTAAGTAAGATGGACATCTCTAATCTAAGTGAGGATTGATATCTCTGTTCTATTCTACAAATTACAGTACATATTATTAATCTAAACATGGATATATGTATGTATCTGCTATAATCTAAGTAGGGACATCTAATGTATTCTCTAGACCCCAAAGGATGTAACAGAAAACCGAGCACTTTCAATGAACTGCTGGAATCAGAGTTGCACTAAAGCTTCTGCGTGACTGTAGTATTACATTTATACGATATAAGATTTTCACTGATTAGGCTGTAATGCCTATTATATTGTTAATATCACAGATAAGCGCACTCCAAAAGTGAGTCTGGTCGATCTATCGACTCAAATACGAGGCACGTCCAGAAAGTAAGTTCCGTTTGGTAAAAAAAAATTAAATTGTGTACAGATACAGAAAAATTATTTATTGCACAAAATTCTACAACTCTTAAACTACTTTTCCACATAACTGCCGAAATTTTGCAGGCATTTGTCATAGCGTGGCACAAGGTTTTGTATACCTTCTTCATAGAAGTTTGCCGCCTCTGTCTTCAACCAGTTGGAAACAGTTTCTTTCAGCTCGTCGTCATTGTTGAAGTGTTGACCGCCAAGCATACCATATTCCATACCGAGAGTACTAATTGTAAACCTGCGGTTTTCCTGGATCTTGTCATCAATCGCGTGAACCAGTTCTTCTGTAACCAAAGATGGACGCCCACTTCGTTCTTCATCGTGCACGTCACGACGTCCTTCATTGAATTGTCGGACCCATCTTCTCACCATTGAATCACTCATCGCATTTTGTCCGTAAACATCGCAAATTTGCCGATAAATTTCACTTTCCTCGCATTCAGAATCACCGCTCTGATTTCACAAGCGGCGGGATTTTCAATCAACACCGACATTTTAAACAAGCACAACAAAGCGTACGTGACTGACAGCGATCTCCAAATGGTGCACGTTTCTTCTCCTTGATACAGAGCGTCTACCGCGCATGTGCAGAATTGCGATCGCAGCGCTGCAGCGGAGATAAATTGAAACGGAACTTACTTTCTGGACGTGCTATATATCTTTGAACAAAGTAGTTTCTCAACATTGTGTCCTTCAATTTTTGATAATCATTTTATGAACATCCTGTATACGGTAGTATAAACAGACAAAAAAATTAGAATCAGCAAGTCAAAAAGAAGACATAATACTTAATTCGCATAAATTTGTACAAAAGGTCATATTTATAGTTTATACAGATTAAAGGAACCAGACTTCCGAGCTGCATACAGGTCTTTCAGTTACTGCATGTAACACACATGGAACGTTGCACCTCATTTTCCACATTTTGCTTCTGAACATTAATTAAATCCTGGAAATTGTATGTTTTATGTAGTAAAATACAAGATTACCTTGAAAATTCTGTAACAACTTCAACATTTGAATTGTCAAGCAAAGACGAATTATTAATACACAATCTCCCACTCCATCATACATACTGTAAATAAATGTACACTTAGAATAGAAACAGTGCATGATCTTTGAATATACAATAAGGTCTGTTGTATTTAATTATTTTGACTATTGTATGTTCTCGGCAAATGTGAATATTGTATGAAAGTCAGATTCTTTACTGTCTATATAGGAACATTTCTATGGCCAAATATATTTCAAGTTCGTAAGTACGTAAATTATTGCATAAAATAATTAAATATTTTTAATACTTACATGGAAGTACGTACAGCTGAACTATACAAAGCATTAGAAGGATAAACATCATATCTTAACTATATATAAAACTACATGAGCTGACATAAATTAAAGGGGTACTTCCGGTTGACGTGGAAAGTTGATATTTGGCATGAAATTTGGGACTTTCCGAGACTAACCGACAGAAAAATTGCCAAAAAGTGAATATTTTTAATTTTTAGGGGGTCTAAAGGAAAGATGAAGAAATTTCCCATGTTATTTAAATTGACCTTTTTTTGGAGCTATAATATCATATTTTAGATACTTGGAATTAAAATAAAATCTTGAAATTCGGTATGCTTATACGTTTTCATTAGCGTTAACTAAGTAAATCACTAAAAATAAAAATTTCCAACTGTAGAGTGGTTTTATAGGGAACTGAAAAATCTTTCTCGTGTTATTTATATGGGGCATCATCTACACTTCAAAATGTTTAGACACTTCCGGCAGGATTAGAATGATTAAATTTCGCGTGATTGTAGCCTTTCAGAACTAACCTACAGAAAAATTCCCAAAAATGAATATTTTTACTTATTAAGGTGTCTAAAGGAGGGATGAAGAAATTCCCATATTATTTAAATGAGCGATTTCTTGGAATGCACAATCTTATCTTTTAGATAGTTGAAATAGGAAAAAGAACTTCAAATTCGGTAAAATTGTGCTTTTGTGAGGTGCGAGGCCGTAGGCCGAACAAATGAGCGGATGTGGGGGCGAAGTCGCTATTCAAATTCAGACGCTGTGCAAATTCAGGAAATATGAAGAGGAAATGCACGAAATTCTGTTGACGCAAAGGCTGATGCACAAGGCATGCGAGGCCGTAGGCCGATCAAACGCAGGGGTCTGAAGGCGGAGCCCCCAGCTAGTCAAAAGCTAGTTTATATATATATATATATATATATATATATATATATATATATATATATATATATATATATATATATATATATATATATATATATATATATATATATATATATATATATGTATGTATATATATATACATATAATTATACGTTGACATTATCATTTGATTGTTTAATTCATATATTTACTGGCATTAGCATTGTTATGATTACTATTATTTTTGTTTAACAGCACAAATGCTAAGACCACGCTGTATTGTATTCAGTATATACATAATTCAGCCCCTAAACTGTTTACCCTAAATTTTTGTTTTATATTCTTTAGTAATTTCATATACATGTGAATATTGCAACAAATGAAGAGGATAAAAAATGAAAATGAAATCTTTAAGTTTTACGTCCCACGATTATGCCGGCTAGGCTGAAGGAGACGGTGATGATGAAAAATCAATGAGATGGTGGAATGAAGAAACTGGGAGGAAACGGAGGTACCCCGAGAAAACCCGCTTGGTGTGTTAAGTGTTAATTAAATACCCTTTAAGAAGCAGTCAGTGGCTTACAAAATATATCGGGCCTTATGCAGAGTCGTTTTGACGTATGATTAGTGTCATACTAAAGGCCTGACTACTGCAGGAAACATATGTTAATCGAACTCTCTAGTTTGGCACTAATCACGCGTCAGAACGACTTTGCAGAAGGTCCATTAACCGTATGTTAACGGAAGGTTTTGTATTAATCGTATGTTTCGTTTCATGCAATGTTAAATAAACTATCGACTTTCCCAACTGAAAAAAAAGAGAAAAGAAAGATAAAGTTCTTCATGATTATTCCGCTATTATAAATAATCTAAATACCAATCTCTCTCTCTCTCTCTCTCTTTTTTTTTTTGGTTAAAAATTCGCTAAGTACAAACCGATATTTGATTGCTCATAAGTCAAAAGCCAATGGTCCGCACAGTAAAAAAAATTCACAGGCATACGAAGAAGTAAAGGTTTACCTCTGTGCCGAGCTTAGTCAGGTATGGATGACTTCTGTAGATCGCGTATGATTTATAGTTTCCTTGTGATTTACTTTTGTTGTAGGTTTTTTTTTTTTTTTTTTAAAGAATCAAACGAAGGATGATAAATAAACGAAAAGCTAATGGTTTCTCCTATTGGTTAAGTTAGTTACAATATGATTTTCTCTGAAAGTTTCTACATCGCTTTCTCTAACGTGATTGATGCTTCACTTGATGTACTCTCAAAGTGTATTTTCTCACACTTATTGCGAACACACAAACGAAGTCAATTCCGACAGTTCTTTCGGCTTGTTTAAGCGAGTACCGTACAGAAACCTCTTTACATCTGATGTAACAGAAGTTTTGTTACACCCTGTTTGTTTCTGGTTAACATGCAACTGGTTAGAATTTCAAGCGCGATGCAGGTGGTTGTGGCAGATGACAGCCTCTGGAAGAGAGAGAGAGAGAGAGAACAAAAAAGGAGGAAAACCATTACTTTGAATTCTGGTGGTGGCATTTACCTTTTGATTTATAATTTCCACATTTACTATACCGTCATGTCCCCCTTTGCTTTCCGTAGTATGTTGTTGTTTTCGAAGCCAAAGTTAACAACTCTTCCTTTTAATTAACTGATACAAAAAGAACTTAGATATAAAAAGGCTGACAGTATCAAGTTGACTGACAGTATTCTCATATTCCTCGAGTCCAACCTCAAACGCTTTTTTTTTTTTTTTATGGTACTTTAGTTCACCAACGTTGCTTCGCTATTGTGTACTACATATTAAACTAATGTTTGTCAATATTGTTAATTGTTGTTTCTATAATAGTGGTTTTATAAATGAATGAACATAATAGATGGCTTTTCAGTTATATAATATTTGGTCATTATATTGACCAACATTGACTATTTGAAGATTTTTATAGTTTCTTCGATCTTCTATCAATGAAGCTCCCTAATGACATATGACTGACATATACGGCACATCACAAAATCGGTTGTAGAACCCATTGTATACACATGCACTGCAACACTGATTACAGTTTGCCAATGGTCACTGCAGCCAAACCTACTACAACAAGCCACATTCATGATCGGTCATAGCTGCCATATGTCATAGCACCATCATCGCGCAGAAAGTTCAAAATTGGTCAGACAAGCAACTGACCGCTGACGCCATCGGTCCTATATCTCCAACCTCGAACTTTCTGTGTGAAGTGGCGCGTAGATCGATCGTGAATGTGGCTTTTATGACCGATTTCTCTAATAAATGTGGCTACAGTGACCGTTGGTGTCTATGACCAATGGCATGTGTGTCTAGTAGTTTCTGTGGCCAATTTAGTGATGTAGCGAGCATCTCATGTGGGATACATAACCTAGACCTTTCTAACTGAGAGAGAATATCGATAAACATTGTAATTTCAGTACCCGCTTCAGAAATCACATCGGTGATTACCGTTCTAATTATTTGCATATTTGGAAGCACACTGTGAATCTCATATCAAATTAAATCACAAGTAAAATAAAGCCCATAACAGTTGCAGAGCTATCACGTGGAAAATAGTTAACATTCTTTAGGTAGGAGGCCCGAATTCAATTTGCCATAGAAATACGTCTGATTGGGATTCCAGTTGCGCCAGGGACGGATTAAGGAGAGGCCTAAGAGGGACTATAGCCCCGGGCCTCCAGATGGGTTCATCCAACCCTGAGTTACGCCTAGTGCTCTCAAACGGGTCGGGTTGGGTCGGGTCAATCCGACGAAAGTTGAAGGGTTGGAAAAAATCACAGGTGTTCTCCCGTTTCCTCAACCCTTATCATTGTAGTTAAACGATTTCCTTTTGTCTCCGCCAAGAGACTCTTGCTACTGCCTTCCGAGAAGACCCTCTGCCATCCGAGCAGATGAGAGCACTGACCTTGAATTAAAATTTCGTCACATAGAACTAAAGCAAGAAAAAAATAAATTTCTCCCATGTCGGACACTGGTATCAGTTATAAAAAGAAATAACCAAACCTCAAAAGTGCCAAATATTCATTAAGATGCATATACAAATCCCCCGCTTGATCTAGCTAGTGGTTAACGTGTAAGACTTCGGTACACGTGGTCCGGGTTTAATTCCCAATGGGAGTGAATTTTGGCGTTCAATCAGTGTCGTGACCTATAGTGCTCTCAAACGGGTCGGGTTGTCGGGTCGGGTCAGTCGGGTCAGTCATGTCATCTCGGGTCGGGTTGTCGGGTCGGGTCAGTCAATTCGGGTCACGGTCGGGTCGGGTCGGTCTTCAACCCGACCCGTTGAGAGCACTAGTTACGCCTATAGACAGACGTCTTGCCTATCCGTGTCAATGCAGGGACGTTAGACTCAAATCAATCATCAATAGAGGGTCCCGTTGCTGAGAAATAGAAGGTTTACATGCTCTGAGTTTCCCTGTTAAATTCAATGTCTTCTTGTACGATCTGAACTGTTTAATACTGACTACCATTTCTTTCATTCTTGAGTATTTTACCATACACGTTAAGACATTTGTCAAAATTCCAATCAATTGTAGTATAATTGTGCTGACTACCAAGGAAATCAAGAACAGTCAACAGTATATTGATATGATGTTTGTAAACAATTAATAATATCATGTAGTTTCAGAATTATGCGCGTACTTGTCTGTATTTCTGATTATTTAGTATACTCACCTGTAAACTCCATTGCAATCTACATTTCGTTTCACTTGTTATACACAGAATTAGAGGAGCAGACACACTCTCTCTACTGCTCTCTGTTTTTTTTTTCTATATACTGCTGCCAATGTATGAAAAGTTAGATATTTTTATATACGCGTACAATTACAAACATTAATTTTCACAAATAACAGTATAGCGTTTTATCCTATGTTAATTAGACGAATTTTAAGAAGAGGCTTGACTCCGTAATGTTTAGTCTTGGGATGTGAATGAAGAGAAAAAAATGTACCCTATGCAAAAAAAAAAAAAAAAAAAAAAAGTTGATTTGGAGTTTAGCATCACGTTCAGCGCCGAGGCTATATGCGACGTGGACATAGAGCATAACGTGGGATCTGAACCACATGAGCTTCCACTGGAAATCGAACGTGGATATTCCGCAGCTACGCTAACCACATACGTACGAGAGATTTCTACGCAAAAAAAAATATAAAAAATAAAACAAAATAAAATAAAATAAAAAATAAAAACAAGCAGATGTTTCGGTAATGTGAATACGACAAAGAATTAGTCTTGACCACGAATCAGAATTTTCGAGACCAGATAGAACTCTCTTAATAGAAACTAACATACTTTTCGAAAAGAGACAGGACTTTCACGGCAATTTTTCGAGACGAGACAGAACTCTTTTAATACAAACGGACATTCTTTTCGAAATGAGACAGCATTTTCATGGCACTTTTTCGATACATTCCAAGATCTTGTTTCATGACCAACAAATAGAAACAACGAAGGAAATGAGTTTGTTGAGAGAAGAAATTATAGTCTGAAATACGTGACGCAACGTGCAGTGGAAGGAAAAGTAGGAAGAGGAAAAAAGCTATAATTAATTAACGGTATTAAAGCGAATATACCCTGGCAGCATAACGATTATATTAATTGAAGACCGCAGTGTATTAAAACTCTCAATAGATCCACCAATGATGCAAGCATTCTTATGATTATAGCATCAAAATGGATATTTAACAATAACACATGACCTTTCAGAAATTAAGACCAGATATGACGAAGATGTTGGTGTAATCTATAACCAGACTTTTTATACATAAATATATTGTCCATTCTCGTTACAGTCTATATACAAAGTAAAAGAGAACACATGCATGTAGCAATTCAAGTATGAGTGTGCGTGATACAGTAGATTATCTGCATATGGTAAAAAGATTGAGAGACATCTGGATGCAGCCAGTCATCCGCAAAGAGAGCTATTTCAATAGACGATGCGCTGAAAACTAAGTCCATTATACCAAAAGAGAGGAAACAGGGTTGTTATTTAAGTCGTTTGGTCGCGCTCAATTTCCCGGTGATGCAGAAGAGTCTTGAGGTTGGGAACGCGTTGAATTACAGTTCCTTCAGACTGGATGCTTCATCCATCTCAAAAGAAATCTTCACTCGGTTCCCGCTCGAGACATTGCGTCACGGAAAGAAAAGAAGAGATGATGCCATTCTAAGATTGAAAGCAGATGTTTCTTTCAGTTAGACGCTTTACGTACACATCAAGATATGGTTGCCTTTGCAACTCATAAGGCTGTTGAACAAAGCAAGAAAGATAAAACCTCTCCTTCATTTTCATCTTGCTCCGCCTCTGCAGTTTATACTCTGCGTAAAAGTGTTTAAGTAATAGCTCTCTTCAAAACATGTAATATGCAATTATACGAGTTCACAAAATAAAGATTTTTTTTTTAAATCGGAAATTTGTAATCAGCTAACAATCAAGTATTAAATTTTAGGCGTATCCCGAGATGCAATCGGGTTTACCTGAGCTCAGACTTACTATTTTCAAAGGGGCTCGGTAAGGTGAGGTGAGGTGAGGTGATTTTGAGTTTAACGTCTCTTTCAGCAGCGAGGCTATATGAGACGTGGACCTACTGATTAACATGGAATCCGAACCACATGAGCTCCCGGCGGAAATCGAACCCAGATCTCCCATGCCAGAGAAGAGTACGCTAACCGTTTAGCCACGAAGGAGCTCTCGAAGGGACTCGGCCCTCCACCCTGGTCTGTAGAGACTAGCGCACGAGTTTTTTGTGTATGAAGTCTTGGGTTCTATTCCCGGGGGCAAAGAATTGAAAGCATTTCAGTGGCTATGATTCCACCTTTGTCTGTAGGTCGACGTTTCACACAGCCTCGGTGCTGAAAAGTAACGCTGAACTTTTCAATAAACAACAACAATAGCTCACAGAGTTTCGCGCTCACTAACCTTAAATTTTTGCGCTAACTACGATTAGAACGCGCTCGAGCTATCCTTAATTAGGTACGCGCTAGTTCGATCTCGCGACCATTTACTTCATTGACCGCATTTACTCTATCCTAAATGCGGCCTCGCAGTTGCCGCTAGCTATCCATCTATATAACGCTCGTGCTCACGTTTTGTTATTGAACACTAAGCACAATCAGACTTGGCACTTTGGACTTTTCCAATGGGAAAGTCGAAACCTCTAATACAGCGTTTCTCAACCTTTGTCAACTTGCGGCACACTATGAGTGTAACTTGAATTCTCGCGGCACACTCATAGATTTTATTATTTTTAAATATAAAATACCATGGTATCTTTTATGTGATTACTGATCTCCTCACAGAGAAGAAAGCTCCATCACGGTTTTCCACCATGGTAAATCATTATGCTTATTTTTCATTCTAATTTAAAAATAGAAAACAATTGCAATGAAATATTGAACTTAGATTTTTAAAAATACGCTTTCTTTTTCGAAAACTGCATCCAAACTTTCACTAACAAGGAAGATCACTAAATAACGAACGAACAAACAAATCTCTTTTACTTTTAAAACACAAATGCAGGTAATTCGTATGCATGTTTGTTTTGTCGAAAGGATTGCATATTTTAAAATTTAAAGTTACGAAATAGTCTTTAACAATAAAGAAGCAATAATGGTCATAACGTCATAACAATGATAACAAATACCTTTTTCAATATTAAAAATGTACAGAAAAGTAACGCGGTATAAAACTTAAAAATTGTATATTCATATTAGAGGTTCATAGTAATGTGAAATACAAATATACATTTTTCCCTATGTCCTGCAATTTAATTGCTATAAAATTAATAGTTTTGTTTCGATTTACTCGCGGCACACCATCGGGCCATTCACGGCACACCGGTTGGGAAACGCTGCTCTAAAAAATTTGTAACCATGGAATTTAAATTTTACACGAGTAGAAAAGCGAAGATATGTAGGTCTAATGTCAGGAAAAGGAACACAAAAGCCGCGGATTGAAATCGCGATCTCCCAGTTGCCATACGGATACTAAAGCACGCAATGCTGAGAGTTTCACAGTATTGTGGATGCTTTTTTTCAGATTAGTAGTAAAATTTCCGCCAATGAACCGCTTTCCTGACAATCGCATGATATTATTTAATACATACTGCCAAGCACAGATCCAGAATTTGATCAACAATAAGCTATAAACGTCCATTTGAGAGTTTGTTTTTTATAGTACGATCCATTACGGTATATTACAATGAACGGAAAGAAATATTAAAAAAAAACAGCCTATAATAATTTAAAATAGATACATAATTTATTTGCTTATTTATTTTTATATTTTTCAAAGGGCCGTGGTAGCGTTGTCGGTAAAGTGTCTACCTATCAAATGGATAGTCAGGGTTTAATCTCTGGCAAGGGCGGGAAATTTTTATCGTTCTAATGTGCCTTTAAGGTTCTCCTAGCATCAATCAAATAAGTACCTGGGCAGGGACGTACACAGGAATTTATTTCGGGAGGAGTCTAAAGCGTTTCGGGGGGTCAAAATACAATTTGAGGCTAAATATATGAAAATTTCTAAAATTGCCGCTAAAAGTAGACTACATTTACAAAAAAAGGCGGGATTTCGGGGGGGGTCCGGACCCTCAGGACTCACCCCTTGCGTACGCCCCTGTACCTGGGGTAACCTGGAGAAGTAGAGAAGGCCGGACTGAAATGTTAGTACAGTTTTTTTTTCGTACTATATAATATATATATATATATATATATATATATATATATATATATATATATATATATATATATATATATCGGGTGTTGCAAAATAAGTGTTACAACTCTTGGGAGGTGACTCCTGCCACTGAGACAAGCAAAAAAGTTCTCTTCAATTTTCTGCTATCGGACATAGTTTCAGATCTACAAGGTGCCGAAAGCGTGGGAAAATGACTTTCGGACGCCAATAGTTCGGAAACTATCCAACATAAAGAGGGCGGGTAAAAAATTCACTGAAGAAGTCATACCTGCTCTATTGAATTTTGCATGTTTCACAATCCTACCGTGCACGCGCAAGGGATTCCCCAAAGGAACGTAGGGAGTCCCGGATAATCTGCCAAATGAAACTTGGTTAAATGGATATGAATTGATAGGCTTTCTACCAGGTAACAATAATTCGTTTGTCTTAAGTCGATATCTGGAACAAATACAAAATGGCGGACACCTTTATGCCCGTTGTGTGTGGTTGCATAATTGCCAGATACGGATGCTGGCCAACAGTGACGTTCTGAGTATTAATTGTAGCGAATTTGTACTCAAATGCTCTAGAAAGACATCTGGAGTGTCGGTAGAGCATAACAGATGAAGCAGGGTGATTCACATGTGTGGAAACACTTAACGAAAAATGCCCAGAAATGCACTCATATTCAGTAAACGTGAGCTCAAAGCGTCGGAAATGTAAGGATTAGCGTCAAGAACATGAAAGCCATTGCCAATTCACCAATAATATTCCCTCAAACCGATGCAATATGATGTGCACGGTTGCATACCAATAAGGATGCAACAACTGAGTCCAAGTTCAAATTGTGCAATGGACTCACAAAGAAACTGAGTAAACTAAAGGAATGTCACTAGTGGGATCGCATGATCGATATTGAAATGTGGCCAATGTGTGTGTTGATATCAACATGTAGCTAATGGACAAATGTCAACGTGTCGCACTACTGCTGGGACACCATCTCACGTGCGAAAACTAGGAAAATAACGTTGTACATCCTGCTATTACATCTGGTGCACCTTTTGGTAGAACGTAACTAGAACACGATTGTATCAACGTCCCTCTTTGTTTGGGACATTGTCCCACAGTCGATACATATGAAAAGAAATCTCTTAATGCATGGTTCAAATTCTGATAGAGCGTGCAAATAAAAAACTTGTATCATGTCCCACGTCTTCTGAGACATATGACGTACTCGAAATATAGGAAAATACCTCCAGAAATTCGTATCTTACACACAGTGCACATGTCAAGACAAAGACGAAAATGAACCGATTTGACACATTTAACACTACAGCTGGAACACCAGACCATACATATGGAAAATAAAATGACATGAGAAATAGGAAGAAACTTCTTAAAGCTCTGATTGTTTACAACTGTGCAGTAGGAGTAACAAAATGAAACACACAAGTATGTCGAGAGGCTGTACAAGAGGGCTTGCCAAACAAAGTGGGTACTCCTCAAAGAAATGAATACAGAGAAAGTGAGGCTCCTTCGAACCTCAGGGCTAGAGCGCTCGCTTTTGCTCGCGTGGTCGCAGTTTCCAATCCTACTGGGAGCCCACGGCCTCAGATTCAAGACCCGAGTAGTTATTTTCCTATTTTTCGCACGTTGGACGATGTCCCGGCAGTAGTGGGACATGTTGACATTTGTCCATTAGCTACATGTTGATATCAACACACACATTGGCCACATTTCAATATCGATCATGCGATCCCACTAGTGACATTCCTTTAGTTTACCGAGCTCCTCCGTGGCTAAGTGGTTAGCGTACGCGCCTTTTGCGTGAAAGGCCCGGGTTCGATTCCCGGTGGGAGCTCATGTGGTTCGGATTCCACGTTAATCAGTAGGTACACTTCTCATATAGCCTCGCTGCTGAAAAAGGACGTAAAACTCAAAACATCAATCATCATCATCATCATCCTTTAGTTTACCCACTTTCTTTGTGAGTCCATTGCACAATTTGAACTTGGACTCAGTTGTTGCATCCTTATTGGTATGCAACCTTGCACACCATATTGCATCGGTTTGAGGGAATATTATTGGTGAATTGGCAATGGCTTTCATGTTCTTGACGCTAATCCTTACATTTCCGACGCTTTCAACTCACGTTTATTGAGTATGAGTGCATTTCTGGGCATTTTTCGTTAAGTGTTTCCACACATGTGAAACACCCTGCTTCATCTGTTATGCTCTACCGACATTCCAGATGTCTTTCTAGAGCATTTGAGTACAAATTCGCTACAATTAATACTCAGAACGTCACTGTTGGCCAGCATCCGTTCCTGACGATTATGCAACCACACACAACGGGCATAAAGGTGTCCGCCATTTTGTATTTGTTCCAGATATCGACTTAAGACAAACGAATTATTGTTACCTGGTAGAAAGCCTATCAATTCATATCCATTTAGACCAAGTTTCATTTGGCAGATTATCCGGGACTCCCTACGTTCCTTTGGGGAATCCCTTGCGCGTGCACGGTAGGATTGTGAAACATGCAAAATTCAATAGAGCAGGTATGACTTCTTCAGTGAATTTTTTACCCGCCCTCTTTATGTTGGATAGTTTCCGAACTATTGGCGTCCGAAAGTCATTTTCCCACGCTTTCGGCACCTTGTAGATCTGAAACTATGTCCGATAGCAGAAAATTGAAGAGAACTTTTTTTCTTGTCTCAGTGGCAGGAGTCACCTCTCAAGAGTTGTAACACTTATTTTGCAACACCCGATATATATATATATATATATATATATATATATATATATATATATATATCTTGTTACTACAGTACATCACAACTATGAGTGTCGAAATCAAAGAAATCCGAAGACTTTACTTCCAGTCTTCCAGACAAAGCCTTTGGTCATTCATAGTATGTCCCTAAACGTGGAGAGTTTGACTTACTTATGCTCAATTTCTTAAGATGAGTTTAGCAGTCAAAATTCCTTTATCTAATATTTATCATATCTGACTGTGTGTTCTCCGCCCGTTCGGGAGACAAAAATCATCACGTACTACCTGATGGATCACCATCATTTTCGGACAGGATGTACACTCATGTCAAAAATTATTGTCGCGTGTTTATAAATATGTTGTTGTAGGAATACAATTTGATAATGAATTCGCCCGGTATTTCTTATAATGTTAGTGTGTGTATAATCGGCAAAGACATGTATCTGGCAAATTTCTGTCAAAAGAGCAGTAAATAAGAACAATAAAATGAAAATAAAACCTTCTTGTCCATTTAACAACATTTTGTTTTACTCATTCTAATTTTCGTATTTATAATTCTTTTCCTATGAAATTTACCACAAATATACATTTTACGATTATACACATAGTATCAAGTGTTAAAAGTATCCTGCAAAACCATTATCAAATTATATTCTTACAAGAAGACAGTTATAGATATGCGACAATAATTTTGGACATGAGTGTACAATGGTCAAAAGTTAAGAGGTGAGTTCGTTTATGAAGGTGATCCATTCACCGGAAATGGAAAAATCAACCATTTCCGGTTTTAACATTGATCACTAGAGCGAAAACTGTTAATAGATAGCGAGAAGCAATTTCCTGTAATCGATTTAGCGCCCCAAGGATATATTTCACCTCATCCTTAACTCTCTCCCAAAACCGGAAGTGACAAAAATCAACTACAACTTCTGGTTTCAATATTGATCCAGATAGAGAAAAAACGATGAGATAGCGAGAAACAGGTTTTTTCTGGAATCGATTAGGATTTAGATTTCTGGGCTTTCGGCATCTAAGGTCATTTAGCCCTTCACGTTTTTGAGGGATGACGTCCCTCGGCGAGCACACAATCCGGGGAAAGGGAAGGAAGCGGTCTGGGACCTATAAGTTAGGTACCACCCTAGCATTTGCCTGATGCGAAAGAAGGAAAACCCAGGAAAACCTCATTCAGGGTGGCTGGCCTGAAAAAGCGTTTTCACTTAGCGTTCTAAAAAATACACTGTAAAAAATCGTTGTGTTATTTCAACGACGTGCCTTTGTGTTAACACGATTGTGTTAAAATATAACACAAACAAGTGGTTAGAACAACTCACTCTCCATTTGGAGTTGCGTGTCAAATGCCGGTAGTTGAAATGACACACAACCTGTATGTTAAATTAACACAAGTGTAGAATCTTCGGCAGAGCCGGATTTCCCAATAGGCCCGGGCCTATGGGCGCAAGCTCCCAGGGGGCGCACGGCCGAGAGAAAAAAATAAAAAATATCTAGAAATAAAAATAAATAGCCATAACTTAACATATTTTTTGAATTGATTTTAAAAAATCAGGCTAATAAAGCATTCTGATTTTGAAGTTCATTGGAACAAATAATTGTTGGTAAAGTTAAACTATTTTTCAACATTATGCATCAACTTCGTTACAACATTGATCTCAAACACGGGAGAACTGGCTGGTTTTTTTTTTTTTTTTACTTATTTACTTATTTTTTTACTACAGTTTTTTTTATTTATTTGCCCAAATGGCTAAATTGAACAAAACCAAAGTTATTCACCAATCTTTTGTTAATACCTTAACGGTATTTTGTTAATCCCAGAACCAAGTAAATTTCTCAAAAAAAAAAAAAAAAAAAAAAAAAAAAAAAAAAAAAAACTTGCAATGATAAAATTGCATCGTGGAGTGGTGTTTACGCAATTAACATATAGGCCTGATATAATTATTTAAAAAAGGTTTTTAGGTAAGTAACTTTAACCAGACTAGGGGGCGTAAAAAATTATTGGGCCTAGGGGCGCCAAAATGCTAACTCCGGCCCTGATCTTCGGTGTTGTTTTCTGCGTGATAGCCAAATATGTTGGGCATTTAATTATAAAGACTTATGAATTTAAGCTACAGACAAACACAGTAGAAAGAAATACTTCAACAAATCCAGATATACGCAAAATTTCATCTCCCACATTTGTTGCATTTACTGCTTCTTTTTCTAAGCGATTGTGTACCAGAAGCAACCAACACATCAACTTTATTAGATGGCAACTGGCGCCGATCATTTGAAAGTGAATATGGAAGAACTATAAAATAAAGTAAATAGACAGTCGTCATTTTGTTATAAAATTACATGGCGAGCAGATTTTATCTTATTCCAATGGGTTATCGTCGAATATACGCGGCTTAAAGGAGCACTCTGATTAGCCAAATTCAAAAGACCTCAACAATTTATCCCTCTACAAGCGAAATTTTGTTCATCGCCTCCGTGGCGAAGTCGGAAGAGCACGCGGCTAGTGATCGAAAGGTTGCTGGTTCGGGCCCTCTCCCAGCAACAGGAGTATTTTTTTTACTTGTTTAAAGTGTTTTTTTAGACTCAGCATAATGTAAACACATTACACATATAGGCGATTTAACATATTTTGAAGGAGTAATTTTGTGGTTCATTAACGCTTACGGCACGGCTCAACACCGGTTGTGTGTTAAAGATGTAACACACCCCCTGTGTTAAATGCTAACACCGCGGGGTATATGTTGAACTAACACTGCATTATGGTAGTCACGCCGGAACCACTGTCTTGTGTTAAAATTGAGTTGAATTAACAAAACCATTTTTTACTGTGTAGGTACAGTACACTCTTCTCTCTTACCCTTCTATTCAAACTAGAAATGCCAGAAATCGACAAGTAGTAGACAGGGTCATACCATCAAGAAGCGGTTTTTCTGCAATCAATTGAGTCTCCTATGAACATATTCCATCTCCACTCTAATCTTCAATGAAACCGTAAGTAGCAGAAATCTACTATGACTTCCGTTTTTAATATGAATTGAGGAAATACTCCATACAAAACAATCCTTCATGTGGGTACACGTGACACTGTTATTTTGTTAAAAAAATATAATACAGTGAACCCTTAAGTTACGAAACCCTCGTTTCGCGGACAATTCAGTTTACGAACAAGATTCGTGAATAATTTTTACCTCGTTTTGCGAACAATACTTCGAGATACAGACGCACATAGACGCCTCTGTTGATATTTTTACGAGAATATGAGTACCTTCGCGCATTGGCGTAAACATTATTTGTTAATTCTGTATTCAAAAATTAGTATTTCTAGAGAAATTTCATGGGAAAATTTGGCAAAAAGGGAAAAAGGGAATTTTTCGATAAAACGTGAAAATCCAGGGAAATTCTCGCCTTGACTTATTGACCAATGAAAGTGCTTAATTTTTTTTGTTCTTCAGAAATAAACCAATATAATAGCAAAGCTTTCTGTGTGTGTGTGTGTTCAAAGTAGCATAATTTGTACCTATTTTTAGCTGGATACCGTATATTTGTGTGTATATTTTGTTTTTAAAAAGGGGAGTAAAAATAGAAGCAAACAGCAAATGAAGGAAATAAAGGTGGTTGACATTTCCTTAAATTTAGCTAAATTAATCTTATCGCATAATTTCTGTCATAAACGTTGATACTCAACAAACTAGGGAAAAATTTTAATAAAAAGGGAAAATTTTATGTCGTGGGAAAGTTTCTCGTCACACGTCATACTGTTTTGTTTAATTTACTATTACTTATTTGTCTTTAGAAAGGATTTATTTTCGTTCTATATTCTTCAACACAGAAAATACTTGATGTTAAAAAAAAAAAAAAGAGAGAGAGAGAGAGAGAGAGAGAGAGAGAGAGAACGAGTTAATTATATTTACATTAATTTCGATTTACGAACATTTTGCTTTACGAACAGCGTTACGAAACGAATAAAGATTATAACCCGTGGACCAGTGTATTTAAATGTTTAATTACTAGAGATACTCTCATACTGCGACTGAATTAAATAAGCTTTCTATGTAATTTTTCTCCTCTCTAGTTGTTTTCAGTTCTCTCTTTCAATTAATAACCCTGATTATTGAGCAGAAAAGCATGTCGCTTCGATTAAACTGCTTAAGTTACATGACGAAAGTAGTAAGCAGCGATAAAAGGAAGTTCCGCATTGGCAGTATTCGATCTCTCTCTCTCTCTCTCCCCGCGTTACCTCTTTATACTTCACGCACAAGCTTTATTACTTTGTCTCTTCATCCGCAAAAATTAGACAAAAAGTAGTTCCTCGTAGAAAGAAGTAAAGAAAAACATTTCACTTTTCATGAACTAGAGCAAGTTCTCACACGCTTCATTTGATTTTACAAGTGTTTAAGCTGAGCTATTTTGATTAAGATCTTTCAATACAGTTATTTTTCTGTTCTCTAATTCACCTTAAGTGTACTCAAACAGAATATCAGTTAGTTTTACTCTTATTGTTAGATAATGAATACCTGTACAGTCCTTTAAAAAGGAGAGAGAAAAATGAAATGAAATCTTGAAGTTTTACGTCCACGGTTATGTCAGCTAGGCTAAAAGAGAAGGTAATGATGAGAAATGAATGAAATGAAGAAAGTAGGAGGAAACGGGAGAATCCCGAGAAAACCCACACACATGGTATTTGTCCACCACAAACCTCACTTGACGCAAGCTGCGATCGAACCAAGAACCCCATATACCAGAGGTAAACGCTGTACCACTAAGCCACCGCTGTCCGTTTTTAAAAAGAAAATATTAAGAACTAAATGGGAAGCACATGAAATTTTAATGTTCACCAACTAAATAAAATAGCCTAGTTCTATAAAGATTTTTATTAAACTAAAGAAAACAGTTCCTCAGAAATATAGTGGCATGAAAACAGACGACGCCTCCACGAAACAATGCCGTGTGAACGCGGTAAATTTGAAAATGTGTTCCGAAATACATTAACAGAAACTTGAAAGAACTGGACTATCGATAGCTCGATTTTTTTTAAATTCAACCTACACTTGATTCAAGATGTCGACTTAAGGACTACCCAACTACTAAACAAAAGTATAGAACAGAAACTTCAAAAATGTTGAATAACCAACCTGTGTAAGTTTAATTATTTCATTAGTTCAACAATTTATATAGTGTAACGGAAACTTTCAAAAAAGAAAAGAAAAGAAAAAAAAGAAAGAAAGCAAAGATATATTGATGTCAGAAATATTTTCATCAGAAGGAGTCTTTCATGGTACAAATTTAGCTTTGTTTTTGAAAACAAAGCATAAGTGCTCCAGAAAAAAAAAAAAGGAGATGAAAGGGAAGGAAGAAAGTAAAATCTAGTCTAAATGTGTGGTCAACAACTAAAGGAAGAGTGGAAACAGGTCGATACATTGGGTGTATCAGAAGTTCCGGGCCATGGGCCACTCCGTTATGAGCAAAGATACGAAAACATCGAAAGAGAGAGAGAGAGAGAGAGAGAGAGAGAGAAAATTTGCTGGAAAAAGGTAGTTTTCCATTTAAAATTGAAGGAAATTTTCCAACCGCCTCATCTGTTTGGGCTCTACACTGGTAAGGGGCCCTTTTTGAAATGAAAAAGCAATGTTTGTCAGTTTAGTGGACTGTTGACTTGAGCCCTCACAATACCAACAATAAAGTATTATTAAGGAACATTTGAAGTATTCTAGATTCCCTCACACAAACTGAGCAAAATAAAATATTGTGAGTGTATGTCATCATGCGTAGTTTTCGAGAAAATAGAGTTTTTCTGTTGTTCAAAAGTACATCGTTCTTTGCCAGCCTGATACAGTTGTTAGTTTTTACGAGGTGCATACACCTCTTACGAACTTCTGATATAACATCTTTGTACAGCATTTTAAGCACTATGTCTCTCAAAGTAGTTCGATCTACTGGCAATTCATTGTTCCCAACGTGTCTGCCATTTGTCGAAAGTCTCCTGTAACGCACTTTCTCGGATGGAACGCACGACGTCCTTTCAAAGTGATTTTAAGTTTGGGAAACAGGAAAAAGTTTGATGGGGCTTGGTTTGGAGAATAAAATGAATGAAGCACACAATGGAAGTCTGGTGTTTTGCCTGATAACTGTGGATGAGGAGCAAAGCGTGAGTAGGCCTTTTGGCACAATGCACCATCCAAGTGTGGTTTTCCCACAATTTAGATCTCTTCCTGCAAACAACATCCCTCAACCGCGCTAAAATGTTCTGGTACAATTGCTTGTTTACCACATGACTACATGATACAAGTTCATGATGCACAATGCCTTTCCAATCAAAAAGTATAACCAACATCATCTTGATCTCTGCCCGACTCAAGCCTACTTTTCTTGGACAAGAAAATCCTGATTGAATTGGAAAGCAATTGAAATGTCTCTGTAAATGTTTTGTAAAGTTTGTAGTAAAATTTTACACAAACACACACGTTGTTCAAGCTCTTTCATTGTCACTGTATTATTAATCAGACGAACAGCTTGTGCACGTGCCCTCTCTTCTGCGGCTGTAGCTCACCAACTAACGGTCATAGCGAAACGCGGGAAACGGCAAACTTGTTGTATAAACCTGCCGCTAGGTGGGCCCAATACCTGCAGCGCGCTCCCTCTGCCGTATTTCAGAAGTTCGGTTTCTTTTTGAACACACTTCGTATTCTATTGGAATAGTTCTTCGTTATTTTATTTTTGTACTATATACTAAAAATAATACTATTAAGTAACTAAATTAATCTACTGTTTGATTTCTACTAACCGTGATACACATACTCCTAACAGCGACACAAATATTAAATACAATATTGCCTCCGGAATCCGAAGAATTTGAAAAACTGGAATGCAAACGAAAAACTCGAGCAAATTTTGCCTCGGAAAATGCACGTTGTTTTAGAATTCGAACACTCAGCACGTTTTCCGTGTACTGTATGTCTGTGGACACGTTTCCTTCCGTTTGGACCACGTATACGCTTTTTAATCAGTTTGTTGTCGGCAGCTGTACTGAAGGTATCTCGTGTGATTTTCGCTGCTAATTTTATGCGTTTGTATCGGTTATGTACGGTACTTTATTTATATAATAACAAGAACTTGTGATTCGGCACACATTAATAGAAGTTAATTTTTACTCAAGTATTATTATTATTTGTTAATACTTTACTTTAAATTTCGGTGTATTTATTGTTAAAAATCATCTTGAAAATTCAAGTTTGTACGACCCAGAAATGGATTAATTCAACTGTTTTAAAGAGGGAAAGATGTCTTGAAATACGAACTCGAACACTGTTCTGGAACGGTTGAATTTCTTATTCCAAGATATCACTATAGCTCTACACAGCAAAAAATGAGGTGTTCAAAGAACACAAAATGACTACCACTTTTGCGTGTTCCTTGTTTGTCAATTCATCACCAAGCTTTTTTTTTTTAAGGGGTATGGGAATAAGGTAATAAGTGCACTGGATAAATCTTTATTCATCAAATTATGTACTGCTTTGGTAAAGATGGTACTCTTACTCCCAGCCATTAGAGGGTTACGCCCTCTCTTTGGCATAGGTGTCAGTAGATATACATTGATTGTTAAACATTGTGAGATGGTCAAAGTGCAATTATATAAACATGAGGAAAAGTAAGCATATAAAACTAGGGATACTGATAAATAATAAGAAGAAGAATAACAATAATAACAATAAATCAAAAGTAGAATAAATATGTGCAAAAATATATATGTATACGAGGTGCTAAGGTATTAAGATGATGGAAAACAAAATGTATCACTAAAGTAATAGAATTTAGAGCGATGATGATGAGGTATGAGATGAAGTGCAGAGACGACACAAACATAGTTGTATTAGCAAGACAGATGCAGTGTTAAATCTTCTGTCCCGGGGCGACTCGGGACTGATGAGGACAGGGGGAAGCCCTTGTTAATAATGAGGATTACGTGCTAATATGGAAAAATATGAGGAAGATGATTATTAATGAGGTAAATAGCATATATTTCCCGTTCATCAGCAGTCAGATGTGCATTTTGAACAAACAGTGATACTAAGATGTTTAAAGGTGAGTGTTTATACCGAAATGTAGCATCAGTAAGAGCATCAGTCTGCAGAATGTCCAAGAATAACGGATGACCTGTTTGTATACGTGAAGTTATATACCTTAGTCGTAGTTCTGCGAGATGTTTCGTGAGTTTTGAGAAGTCGATATACTCATATGTAAGCCATGTAGGGTAAGGAAGCTTAATACGATACGCCAGCCGAATAGCATGTCGCTCCATTATGCAGAGTTTGTCGTAATATGACGCAGAAGCATTGCTCCAGGCGGTGTGTCCAAAAGTGAGGATGGGACGGAGAAACGCCTTATAGGTATGAAGTAACACTTCAGCTTTCAGACCCAAAGTTGTGCCTGTGAGACGACGCAATAGATTTAAACGAATTTTAGCCTGAGCTGTTAACTTTTTCAGGTGAGCATTCCAAGTGAGCTTTGAGTCAAAGACCACGCCTAAGTAGGTAGCTCGATACCCATCAACATTTACTTGCAAGAGATTTGGATTTCTGTAAACTCTGGAACGCCTGTTCGGAGGTAAGAACACGATTGCTTGCGTTTTTTCTGTATTAATAGTTAAATGCCATCTCTTGCACCACCTGATGTAATTATCGAGAGTTTGTTGTAAAAGAGTATTAAGTTGTTGGATAGTTTTACCAAGAGCGAGAAAAGCTTGTTTGGTTTATGGAACATGCAAATTTTTGAGACTTTCCAATCTGGAGGATAGAAACCAGTTCTGAGAATAAAATTATATATCGCCACCAGTAGTAGTGATTGCGGGGGTTCTTTTATATGTCGATAACATATGCTATCAATCCCAGGAGCTGTGTTCTTTTTCCGCTTGAGGGCTATGTGGAGATCATCAGTAGTAATGGGTGCGGTGAGTGGATGTTCCAGATCAATGGCAAGATCGGCAGGAGGTTGTAAAGCAGGAATGCAAGAGATGTCTATCCGTTCAGAGATCTTAGAGGCAGCTGTTGGAGTAAAAACGCTCTGTAGCTGACTAGCAAATGCGTTAGCTTTCTCTTCGTCGGAGAAGAGAGGAGTACCATCTGCAATTAGAGGATAAGTTGTTGACGTATTCTTGCCAGTTAGTTGATTAAACCTCTTCCAATAGCGAGATGGATGTGCTTCTTCGGATAAGGTATTACAAGTCTTAATCCAACTGCGACGTTTATATGCAGCAAGATAGTTGCGAACCGCTCGTTGCCATTGGCGATGTTGATGTAGATAGACATTATTCCCTGTTCGATAGTATTCACGCAGATGTTGACGAGCCTTGTGTATTAGAGTGACATACGTCGGTGGTAATTTTGGCTTATGGAGAGTTACTTGAACAGTTGGAATATTAAGATGAGCACTGGTTCCTATTGCCTCAGTGAGAGTAGTAAGACACGAAGCCAACTTAGGCTCGGTAGCTGGTGCTGTTACACTTGAAAGAGTGTGTTCGATGTCTTGCCGAAAATGAGGCCAATTCGCTTTGTCAAATCTAGGAACACTTCGCGGGGCTATTACCGGTCGTTGCGGTTGTCCTCGAGTTAATGTTAATTTAATTGGATGATGATCGCTTCCGATGGAATCGAGAACTTCAAGCTGGCAGTCATTAATAAGATTTATAGATGTGATGGCGACATTTGGTGTAGTCTGACTGATTGGTCTAGTGTGACTAGGAAGGACATGAAGATGCAGCTGTAGATTTTCAGTTAAGAACTGCTGAAAATTTGTCTTTTCGCGAGCACTACGACTATGGATATTAATATCCGCCATGATGATAATATTACGAAAGTTATGGGCTATGTATTCAAAATACTGTAATGGTATGGGTTGGCGTGGTCGAATATAGATAGTGCTAAAATTAACTATTAATGATGGAAAATATATAGAAAAAAGTAAGTATTCCGGCATATCGGCAAAAACTTGAGGAGTGTACGCTCTTACTGGATATTTGGAAAAATAACCTATTGCAACTCCGGCTTGAGCACGTGCCATATGATTGGAATAATCGTGGCGCTGCAGTTGATAACCAGAAATATGGGCTAACATGTTCGGTCTTAAGGCGGTTTCGTTAAGTGCAAATACATTAATATGTTCCTCATATAATAATGTTTCGAATAGCAGCTTATGTTGTGAAAAGGATCGAATATTAACGAATAGGAAAGTAATCCCCATGATGTAAAGTAACATATGCATGGCTTTAAACAGCAGTTTCCAGCGGTCCAACGTGAAAATGAACATAATTGTTATCATCACCAAGCACATTGCCTTCAGAGCATATCAGAAATACCTCGTTATTGGCTGTGAGAATTGGTATTGCTTTTTATTGTTTGGTACGAGCAAAGCTTTGCACAATATATTTTGCAGTTATGGCAGGTAACTAATAACATTCTATGCTTTCTGTAATTGGTCACAATAATATTGTTGTAAACCTGTGAATCATCTGACAACAGTTACAGAGATAGCAGTGCTTCCATCTATTTTCTTTATCTGTTATTCTTGTGTCTTAGCACGTATGAACAGAACATGGCAGAACTGTTGTCTATGTAACTGTTGTCAGACGATTCACAGGTTTACAACAATATTATTGTGACCGATTACAGAAAACGTAGAGCATTATTCGTTACTTGGCATAAGTGCCAAATATATTTCGCAAAGCTTTGCTCATATTAAACGATAAATAACAATGAGAATTCTCTCAGGTAGTAGGCAGTTATTTCTAAAATGCTCGGAAGGCGATGTCCTTGGTGCTGAATTACACACAAGTAACACGCTGCAGTGGTACCGTAGTCACTTTGTGTTTTTCAGCACCTCATTGTTTACAGTGCAAACTCTTCAATACTTCAAAGAAGTAATGTAATAACTAAAGTTGGTAGTAGATAGACTCCTTATAGCACTTTCTTTCTTAGTTTGGAATCTTGATCCTTTCACAAAATGTTGAAAAAGTTTCTTAACTTCTTTTTGTATGAATTCAATACGTGAAAAAAAGAAACAAAAAAGCATTTCCAATGGTATATAGGTGTAGACTCCCCCCCCCCCTTCATCCAGGAAAAGCAGTAGATTCTTTTTTAGAGCCTTCTCAACTGCTAATATCTCTGACCTAGTGAGTGACGCCAGCAGCTGTCAAGCCCAGTAGAAGGGAGGATTTGGCTTTTGGAGGAAGACGAATGCATTGGCACGACAAGCCTTTTGTCCTGCGTGTTTTTCGCACAACGTTCCTGATGAACTTGAAAACTGACTGACATGTCAAGTGAGTGGAGGCGAACGAAGAGAGGATTTGGACCACACAAGCTTCTTTTTCCAACCCCTTTGATATCGGTACACCCTTTCACTTTTAACCTCTCTCTTCTTTCTAGAAGATCCGGTGAAGAAAACGGAAGGAACGTGACGGGACTGTTCTAAGAACCAAGACAGATGGAGAAGATGAAAAATAGCTCTATATGTCATTTAGACCGTGTTGTAAAATTTTGGGTACTAAGTTAATATTCTAAGGCTTTTTATAGTCCTCACTATGTTTTTTTTATTTTTTAAAATTTGCGTATAATCCGCAAAAGCAACGAAAATGTTTGCAAGTAGACCATCTTGTGTTTAGGAAATGTTAATAAATAACTCACTTGTATCAATCAATGATTTGCCACTGGCCGACGTATGACCTAGAAGCGAGTTTTATATATATATATATATATATATATATATATATATATATATAACAAGCAAAGGAGGGAAAGTGTACAGGTGTCGCTAAGAATACGCAGTCATGGATCCACAGCCTGCAAAACTATCCAATACACTACGGATGTTCTTCTTTGCCTGTCACCACTGTATTTTATGAACGTTAGATTTCCTGCCTACTCCTTCTCCTTTCTGTGTGGCTTACTGAGAAGGAGGGCAGCAAACCGTGACATCACAGACTACAAAGCTGGAAATAGAGTGCAAACACTCAGATCACTGATAGCAGTCGAGTCAGAGTACCTTCATATCGGAAGAATATTAATTCATGAATTAATTAATGATGATGTGTAATGAAACAATAATTATTGTTCTTGTGTACGTGGTATTCCTTGTATCTCTATATCAATCGGAAGAATGTTAATTGATGCATATATGTGACTATCTGTTGAATTTAAAAAAATAATTAATCAGTTCTTATATATGTAGTATTCCTACTACGTTTAAATCGGAAAAATATAAATTGACGAACATACGTAAATATCTGTGCAACGAAACAATAATTACTCAGATCTTGTACATATAATATCCCAAGTACCTTTATATCGGAAGAATATTAATTGACGAATGTACGGGAATATATGTTGAATGAAACTATAATTACTCAGATCTTTTATACGTGGTACTCGTGATACCTTCATACCGCAAGAATGTTAATTGACGAGCGTACTTGAATATTTGTGCAATGAAACTATAATTCGTCAGATCTTGTACACGTAATATCTCTAGTATCTTTATTATCGGAAGAATATCAATTGACGAGTATACATGATTATATATGAAATGAAACCATAATTACTCCGACCTTATAGTATTTCTAATAATACTTTTCAAATGATTCTTCACTCCAGTTTTCTAATTTCCACTTCTCCATTCTCATAGGTGATTTTTAACTGTAAGTGACGGCACAGATCAAGGATCACTGGCTCACCTAGTTTAGTTAGATAACGATATTTGTTCGGGTCTTGCTTCTCATATACAATTTGACCATCAGAAATACCCGATGACTAGAAAGCAGCTAAAATTATATCTGCTCTACAGTATTATTTCAAAATTGTGTGCTGGGATAATTATGGTCACTGTTCGAGCTCGATTTTTGAAAGTGTTACATTCCCGATGTGGTGTTTCCTAATGAAGACTCAGTTTGATGAATATTTCAAATATTATATTATGTGTATTCATTTTCCCACTCTGGGAAACAATATCATGGTTTTGAGCACATACTATACAAGCAAACTGAAGACAATGTTCGGCCTCAGCGGCATTGCTTGTATTCTTCACGACAAGATTTTTTCCTTTTTTTTCAGTCGTTTTTGAGCCTCATTGAAATTATGATATTCTTTCTAAGAAAAACATCCATCTATTATTTTCTGTGATTCTCGTTTATAATCCGATAGCTCTTGCAGTTATCCTGCAATCTGGTGTTTTGACGCATAAAACAAGATAGAAAAGGATAGATTTAATGACAAGAGTAAGAGAATCATGCTAGTTATAATACTTCAGCAGGTTAGAGGTTCTCCATATGTATGACAAAGTTTCGTGGTGTCCGGGTCACGAATTTACCCGCGTTATGGAGACTTACTACTTCAGGATCACAGCGAACGGTCCTGGGTTGGATTTCCAGTGAGGTCGAAAAAGAGTAAATCCAACCATCCTGAGTGAGGTTTTCCTGGATTTTTCTCATTCATAGCATTTAAATACCGGGATGTTACCTAACATGCAGGTCCCAGACCGCTTCCTTCCTTCCCTTTCCTTGGATATTGTGATCGCCGAGTGACATCATCTCTCATACGTGACAGGTTAACATGGCCACAGATCCCAAAAGCCCAGAAATCTAACTCTTAAGAGTCTTCATCCCGGCAAAATTAAAATACCGCTAATTTTACAGTAATTATGTGATATCTGCTAATAGATAAAAGATCATTGAAATATGGAACAAGAGCGCCCTAGACAATATTATTTTGCGTGAGATACCGTTATCACAAGTCACCTAGTGGCTTTCCGTTTTCAGCCGTTTAGAAACGCGAAAATAAATGCCGATTTTCAAAATGGCTGTAAATCGAAAGCAGATAGGTGAGTCGTGATAACGGTTTCTCATGTAAAATAATATTGTCTAGGGCGCTCTTGTTCCACATTTCGATTATCTTTTATCTATTTGAAGGTATCACATAATTACTGTAAAATTAGCGGTATTTTAATTTCGCAGGGATGAAGACTCTTAATCCTAATTCAGGGTAACACATCACGAAGTTCACAACCCATTCTATCTAGTGTACCCCACACGACGAAAAATTTGACCAGTCTCGTGGGCAATAGTAGTTCGCCCAAGTTTTAGATCTCAAAACACTATTTTAGTGTTAAATGATTACCAGTAACACTATTCATAGTATAAAAAACTATAAATTAGTAAAGTGGTTGTCCAGACGCAAGTAAGATCATTTATCAACGTTTAAAGATACACAAGTCTTTAAACAATATATTTCAGTAATAAATACGATTTCAATGTTATATGACATTCTCCGTGGACCTCTCATATTGCGGATGAATTCTGCTAACTTCTAAATTAAATTACGATATAATCAGGCATAAATTTACAAAACGAAACGAAAAAGCTCTTCGAGAGCAGAGTCGAGAAAAAAAATTCTTTAAGAATCGAGACGAGACGACACTTCTACCAAAATTTACGAGATTTCTCGTCTCGTCTTATCTCGTATGTAACACTAGTTCCATCACTGTTAATCAGAAGTGAAAAGAACTGGCGTAGCATCCCTGTTGACTGTCTAGCTCCGCAGATGAATTGGCTCTTAGCTGCCTTGATTCATGTCTTAGTCCGGACAAATACACTAGAAAAAAAACAGATTATTATAGAGTTATTATTATTATATATTTGGAGACTTTATTGACTGATGGGGGCATGATGACTCAGTGGTAGAGCGCTTACCTCTGGTGTGTGGGGTTCCTGGTTCTATTCACAGCTAAGTAAGTTTGTGGTGGACAACATCGTGTCCGCGGGTTTTCTCGGGTGCTCTCATTTCCTCCTCCTTCCTCATTCCACCAATTCTTCCATCATCATTTACTTGCTACAATCGTCGTCCCCCTTAGTCTAAAAAGGGCATAATCGTAGGACGTTAAACTGAAAAATTTCATTTTGATTGACTGATTGATTCACTGATTGATTGGTAATGGTATCCTTTATCAGCAGTAAGACTATTTAATAGGAGACCTATAGTTTAAAGCAGAGAGACTACATCTTTAAATAAACAACCATAATTATTTAAGTATATGGGGTTAGGAATTTGTTCTAGTGGAAAGGATGGTGCATATTATGGTTTTGTTTACACAGCTGCAATCATAATTAACATTAATTCGTTTCTATGGCGGGCCGCGGTGGCTCAGTGGTAGAGCGTTCATTTCTGGTGCTTGGGGTCCCGGGTTCGATCCCAGCCTCCGCCAAGTGAACTTTGTGGTGGACAAACACGTGGGTGTACGTGGGTTTCCTCGCGGTTCTCCCGTTTCCTCTCACTTTCTTCATTCCACCATTTCGTTCATTACCCATCATCACCGTCTCCTTTAGCCTAACGGGCATAATCGTGGGACGTAAAACTTAAAGATTTCATTTCATTTTTTCGTTTCTGTGGTTTCCTAACTACTAGTTCACCGATGAACTACTTATGTTAGTTACATATGAATAACTCTAATTAATTTCAAAATTTCTGTCATTAGTACCACTAAGTAAGTTAGTAGTATTGGGAAAATATTTAAAAAATAATAAGTAGAATTCCTCTCGGTCCCAACGCCCCCAAAATTTCGCACCCTCGTTTAAAGTGGGATCTAAACCGCTGCAATACGTTTGACAATTCCACAAGGAATCGAACTCGGGACCTCGAGCACCAAGGGCACGGAATCTAACCACTATATTGCTATTTCAAATGTGCCGTAACGAAGAGAGTAGAGAAGTATATTGTTTATAGAATCATGGTTCTACCACACTTTATAGAAGACAAGCTAAAATGCCCCTACTCCGCATGGAAAGAATAATGTCTATGCAAAATACTTGAAAATAAAGAACTAGTCAAAAACTGGTTTTATTTTCATATTATTGTCATGTTATTTTTATGTTGTTGATATGCCTAGTAATATTTGCTTCAGTGGAAATATCGGTTGGGTTGGGAAGAAAAAGACTTATAAGAAACTTATATGAACCAACAAGTAAGTATTAGAAGAGGAAAGGAAAATGACAAAGGAGAGTGCAACTGGAAGGGAAGTTCGACAGGGATTTTGTCTCTTGCCAATATTATTTAATACCTATCTAGGAGAAGTAGTGAAAAAAGAACTATATAATGCTAGAATGATTAGGTGTATATGGTTTGCAGATGATGTGGCGCTTGTTGCGGAAGCTGAAAAAGGAAATCAACACGATGTTAGAAATCATGAGAAAGGGTTGTGAAGAAACTCTTGTAGGCCAATATTTAAGGAACTTGAAATATTGCCTTTACCCTCGCTATACGTATTTCGTACGTTACTGTTTGTTAAAACCAACATTGAGGTATTTAGCGCACCAGCAACCCATAAATACGATACCAGGCGTAAGGACAAAATCCCCAGCAAACAGCACTGCACTAAATTATACGAAATAAATCCAACGTATATGGGTACCATGCTATATAATAAGCTGCCTCTATATCTTCGAAAGACAGAACAAAGAGGAGAATTTAAGCGATTACTGAAAACCTACCTATTACAGCACTGCTTTTATTTCGTGAATGAATTCCTAGGTGTGTAAACGAATTTGATTATTGGTAGTATTTAAAATGTCTATTTTTTGTGTTTCTTTTATATAGTAGACGTAGCGTAGTATTTTAATTAATTCGTATGTATATGTTAGAATTAGGTATGTTTATGAATTTTTATACCCTGACGAGTCTTATTCATATGCACGAATTCGTGCAATATGTATGATCATAAAGATGAAATAAAATGAATGAATATGGAATGACAATAAATGTTAGAAAAACAAAAATAATGGTGATTGGAATGAAGGTCAAGGTGAGAGTTCATATGGTTCGGATTCCACATTAAGTTGTAGGTACAAGCCTCGCTGCTAAAAGGGATGCTAAACTCCAATTAATTCAACAGTCATCAGTAATTTGAATGATATGTCACGTAGTTTTCATAGAGAACTCGACAAGTTTCCAGAGAATGCACAAAACTATGTACGTGTAAGTTGCAGTGTAAATATTTTACTCGAATAAGTGCAAACTGACTCAGGACACCAGGTAAAATCTTTCTTTCAGTTTAACGTGCCACAACTAGGCTATGTCCGTTAGGCTAAGGGAGATGGATGAGTAAGGCAAGTGAATAAGGGAAGAATCGGTGAAATGTGAATGCGGGAGGAATCGGAAGTACCCCAAGAAAACCCTCGTACACGATGTTGTCCACCACAAACTTACTTGGCCGGGGATCGAAACAGGGAACCCATGGATCAAAGGTAAGCACTCTACCACTGAGCAACCGTGTTCTCTCGACAATACTAAGTAAAAAATAAAAAGTCGACTAAGTGTCAGAATTTGGATCACATAATCCTAATTGTGCCACATGATAAGTACTAGTTAACTGTTTGGTTTAAGGAACTCAGAGCCTTATCGTCGACGAAACTTAAACTCGTAACTGGACTCGAATGTTAAACCAACCCAATCATTATAACTGTTACTCACATCTCAAAGACTGTCCTGCCCAAAGGTCTCTTTCTCATGAACTTTCAAGAGAGAACTTCACACAGTTCAATAGGTATTTCGCATATAAGTGACATGTCTGACCACCTTAGATGGCCTCACCTTGGAATGAAATTAAATAAAATTTTTAGTTTTACGTTTCGGGTTTATGCCCTTCAGACTAAAAGAGACGGACGATTAATGAATTTGGGTAATTATGAAACGATTGGTTGGATGATAATATGAGAGGAAACAGAGCCTTGAAAAAAAACTACGGAAAAGATATTGTCCACTAGGGAGGGCCAATTCCGGATATTTACTTTAAGAAATCCGGAAAGTAAAATCGGAAAAATTCTGAATTTCTGAAAAAAAAAATTCGAATGTCGCAAAAATTGTGGAATTCGGAAAAATCCGGAATTTTAAAAAATCCGATTTCGGAAAAATTTCGGAAAAATTCCGAAATTTTTACGAATTCCGAATTTTTTCTGAATTCCAGAATTTTCTAAATTCGTATTTTTCGAAATTTCGAAATTTTTCTAAATTTCAAAGTGAAATTTCCGAATTCCGGAAAATAAATTTTCCGGAATCCGAATTCCGTAAAATTTTGGACGTCTCTACTGTCCACCATAAGTTCGGTCTGTAACCGAACCAGGGATTTTTCGCACCAGAGATGAACTTACTTCCACTGTCCCCCCTAGATGCACCCATCTTATTTTACACTGTTCAAATAAGGTTTTTTTTTTAAGCAAGTAAAGCTAAAAACTTGCTTTAGCGTCAAAATAAGAAATTCCGTATCAGAAACTCTCTTCCTTCTTTTAGATAGACATGAAAGATTCATTTAAGTGGCCTCGAGACTCTTTATAGATGCATAGAAAACCAGCCTAAAGGGAATTCGCTGCATTAAGAAGACATTTTCTGTCCCAGTCAACGGGATTTTTTTCAACTCAAGGGAAAAAGGTAAACTGCGTGGGAAGCTAGTCTCGTGATGATGATGTATTTCTTCCTTTCTTCATACGAAGTTAGCCTGTACTACAGTTTGTAAAGACTACGAATATAATGGATACAGAAACAGTTTCTATTATGTTTCTATTTAAGAAAAATTTCTTCATCTATCACCAGTAAAAGTAAAAGAAGATACGAGTATTTCACGTAAAACTTCGAATTCATAAACTTAGTAGATTTTGAAGTATGTCGAACACACATTAAAGTGCATAGTTATGTATTCAGAATACATTTTCCTGGGAAAAACGAGGGGTCAAATCTAGCAAGGATCGATAAACCAGATTAGACTGAAATGTGTAATTATAATCAAATGTCAAGATATACGAGATATATACTTCCATATTCGTAAATGGAACACTTCCTGCACTCGGACCTGCATTACCTTTCAGAAAGCTAAAGCAATGTTTTCTATAAATAGTGTAAAATATTTCGTAAAGACATACTCTAAGTGGATTGGTTAACTGTTTTGTGTTCCTATCCTTTATCAGCAGCGAGATTATACAGGGTGTTAATGAACTCAGTGTCATAAATTGAGGAGGTGATTCCTTATACCAAATGAAGTAAGAAAACATTCTCATAAGTACGAGACGGGGAATGCCTTTTCTCAGAGTTATAAACCACTGAAAATGTAAAACATAGCGTTTTAAAACGCCTTGGCTTGAAAATTATGGAGTCTCTTCCCAGGCAGTTCAAAGAATTGCGCAGGAGCTAATATGAACTCTATCTGAATATCTATGTTTCACAACCTCCTAGTACAGGCGTATACGAATTCGACATAAAGTATTTGGATACGCTTTTAATTACTAACTAAATATTCGTTGTGTGGGGTACCAGACGATTATGAAACATTGATATCTTAATTTGATTTGATTTTCAGTTTAGTGCCCCTTTCAGCAGCAAGGCTATATGAGACGTGGAATCGAACCACATGAACTCCCGTCGCGAATCAAACCCAGTCTGCCACACCAAAGGAGTTTTCGCTAACCGCTTGGCCACGAGGGAGCTCTACATTGATATTTAGATAGAATGCAGAGGCTACTGGTTTCTGTGTAATTCCTTGAACCCCTTACGAAAGATCCCTAATTTTCGAGCCAAGGCGTGTTAAAACGTGATGTTTCGCATTTTCAGCGAATTAGAACTATGAAATAAGGCATTTTTTGGTTCACATTTGTTAGAACTTTTTCTATTTCATTTGATACAAAAAAAAAAAAATCGCCTCATAAATCTGTGACACGGAGTTCATTAATATCCTGCATAGGTCGAGACTTATAGTTTAAGAGTGGGATCAGAATCACTGCAATCCGCTCACCGGGATTAGAATCCGGGTTCTGGTGAAGCCAAAGATACGCGCGCTAGCCAGTAGACTAGCAAGGAGTTTTATCTACTGTAGAAAATCAAACAAATTTAAATCTTAAATTTAATGTCTCTCAGTTATATCCTTTAAGATAAAGGAGACGGATAATTAATGAAAGCAAATGATAATAAAATTAGCAAACACTTGCGCATACCGTAGTTGTAAGAAATTGTCATTCATTTGATGTCAATCTACGCATAACTTAGGAAGCAAACCAAAGATCTGCACATCATATTTCACAAGTTTGTATAGCAGACCAAGGTCTACCACAATGCCAAGTTTGATGCACATCCGATGAATTCAGTTGAACTCTTATGATATACAGTATAGTGTTATTGATTTTTCAGGAACCTTCACAGAGATTTCTCTGGAAAGAAACGATAGGAAGGAAAATGCCCACCATGTTGATATATTATTAAGAGTCTTCATCCCGGCGAAATTAAAATACCGCTAATTTTACAGTAATTATGTGATATCTTCAAATAGATAAAAGATAATTGAAATATGGAACAAGAGCGCCCTAGAAAATATTATTTTGCGTGAGGTACCGTTATCACAAGTCACCTAGTGGCTTTCCGTTTTCAGCTGTTTAGAAACGCGAAAATAAATGCCGATTTTCAAAATGGCTCGAAATCGAAAGCAGATAAGTGAGTCGTGATAACGGTTTCTCATGTAAAATAATATTGTCTAGGGCGCTCTTGTTCCACATTTCGATTATCTTTTATCTATTTGAAGATATCACATAATTACTGTCAAATTAGCGGTATTTTAATTTCGCCGGGATGAAGACTCTTAAGGACAAGAAAATGTTGGTATTATTATTACGGCTAGCAACATGGTCCAGAAACGGTCCTAGGCAATATGCTACAACGTGCAATCTTGTCATTTGCCGCTATCCTTATTTAGAAACAACAAATCTTAAAAGCCACGATTTTAAGTATGTTACCCCATCATGAACAACGAAGAGGAGGGAAAAAGCACTCCCAATCAAAAAGGCCTAAACATTACAAATACAAACTCGTTGTGTATGTTTTTTTCTTTAAATGTTAGTAAAAGATAAATCAAACAGACCTGCAGAGAAAAGATTGTAATCCTATTTATAGAATTCAATATCAAGCTTCAGTCTCAATATATCAATTTGAAATTCCAGTGACACTATACATTGTTCAGCGTAAGCTCTAAACTCCGATAAACAAAATATTTGTATCCTTCCGCATGTCACAAATACGATTGGCTAGTGATGTATCACTCCCACTCCCCACGGGTAGGAGCAAATTATACACGTGCATTTTGACAATACTGTCTCGTGTTGTCCAGATATTTACAGCAGCAGCAGAAAAGAAAGAAAAGAAACTTGAAAGATTAAAAAAAAAAAAAAAAAGTGTTTGAATTTCGCTCGTAAACAATTGTTGCTTAGTGAGTAAAGGTTTGCCTTGTTGGTGTTTCACCACAACACTCGCGGAACCGGGATTCATGCCAGTCATCTTTCAGACTTTAAAAGCAGAACACCCATCCACAGTTGAGTTGGCGCCATAATTACTGCACATGCTTAGTGTTTATTTCTATTGTTTCATTAGCCACACTCGATTGCAGTATTATTAGATAATCCGTATTATATTTTTGTCATTTATAATAATATAGCAGTTTTATATGAAGCTTCATAGTAAAAGTAATAATGCAATCACATGAACTATTTTGCGGAGGAGTACAAGCGTCGGTAGGACAACAGCAAATCAGCGAGATTTAGTTTCACGTGGCTTTGTTTATCGCGGTTTAGAGCTTACGCCGAATAATGTATAGGTCTTTTAACTTTATTTCTTGATTTTTCATTTTATATTTGTTTTAAAAAAATAAAAATACTTGTTTCTACCTTCAATGATAAGGAACTTGTTTGTGACAAAAACAAGATTAGTTTACATATCAAAACTGTGATAACTAACTAAACGGAACAGGTATTCGCTATTGTTTGAGAATTTTCTTCTATTTGACAACAATCAAATAATTCATGCTGAGATTTGTTTGACCATTTGCTTTAGCACCGTATATACGACCTTAAAACTAATGTGACGTAAACATGACTTATGACTATAGTATTCAAATAGAAGGTCAGCTTGGTAAATTTAACTATTATCATCATGAAGTCTGTTTCCAACACGAAATATTTACTTTAAATAATATAGTAGTTATGACAGATTTTTCCACCCCTTGAAATTTGCTGCCCCGCGCAAATGCACGTGTTGCACATATGGTAGAGCCGGCCCTGACATGCTCTATAAAAAGCATGCTTTATTAAAATTTCACTTAATTCCACTACGGATAATACAAATATATTTATCTATGTCGTGAATAACACAACAATAATAGCTTAAATTAGATTTAATTATAAAACTTTATTAAAATATAAACAGAATTTACACATAGTCATGCGCGCACTCTCTCCCCTCCACACACACACACAAAGACTTGAGCGCTGAATTTACATTACATACAGACAGTATGTTAATAGCTCTCCTCATGTATATACGTACGTGGTTGTTCTTCTGAAACACGAGTTCATACAACTACAAAACACAAGTGATATGTTTGTTTATTTGTTATTCTTGCATGACGAGATATGAAACGAATTTCAAAACACGTACTGTGTTTCCATTACAATCAGTGTCAATAAGGGCGTGACTGATCAAATAAAACTGCAGCAATTTAGACAGGTTACAAACAGTTCATAGTTGTTCTGTAAAAGCCTGTTCTTGCATCCCACGCTTTCGATGAGCGCTTGTTTTTGAATGAGACGTTTCTAAACCCATGGTTCCTCTTCAAGCTATAACGATTGTTCCTTGAAGGGTGGAGTCCAACATAATTTGTTTCCCAATAAGGAAACCAAATACTCTACGCTTTTTTGGACACTGAATTTCTTCTATCTTAAAAACCAGTTCTTTCTTTTTCTCAGTGCCAGGTGTTTTATTGAGTTGCATAGCGCTCAGCATTTGTTTCTATACAAATTTAATGATAGCTGCTTTTAACTTCGATATGCTGTAACACTGATGTTGCCGAGTCCTTTGACTCAAGAAAAAGCTCGTCAACCTGTTGTTTGGGATAGTGGTTCTCAACCTTTTCAAGTGTATCAATAGATTATATGATCCAGATTAAATGAATCTCTGTGTTGTCTTGCCTGTGCTCTAGTTCGAGACCAGTCGTATTTCACTGGGCTAATATAGTTAGACAAGGATACTAAGCAAGTAGTATACAGGACGTGCCTCAACTTGCTCCCCCCTCTATCAAGTTTCGATTTAAAACCAAAATCAATCGTTTGTTATTGATTGTTCGACAACAAATCGTTTGTTTCAAGAAACATAAGGGGATATTTAGAAAATAATGTTGGCAGTCCTACTTCACACTGCCCCCACTTTCAAACTTCGATTCAAAACCAAAGTCAATCTTCTTTTGTTTGTTATTGATTGTTTTGAAGAAAATAGTTTATTTTAAAAATCATGCATAGATAAAAACTAAGTTGGAGAGACACTTTCACTCTGGCCTCCGCTTTCAAATTTGACTCAAAAGTCAAGCCAATCGTTTGTTTCTCGCTTATTATTGATTGTTTCGAAGAAAACATAGTTTGTTTCAATAACATAAAGATATATTTACAAAATTAAGTTAGGGTGGCCAACTTTACCCTGATCTCTCCAATTTCAAATTTGCATTCAAAACCCAAGCCGATACTTTGTTATTGATTGTCTTGAAGAAAAATTAGTCGTTTCCAAAAACATAAAGCTATGTATTCAAATATAAACAGAGTGGGTTAGTTTCACCTGGCTCTCAAAGTTAAAATTTTGATTTAAAACTAAACAAATCGTTTGTTTTTCGTTTGTTATTGAGTATTTAGAAGCAAAACAGTTTGTTTTGAAAATATGATGTAATTATAAAATTAGATTGAGGTGTGGCTAACTTCACATTAGATTCTCAAATTTTAAATTTCGATTCGAAACCCAAACCAATCGTTTGTTTTTCGCTTGTTATTAAATGTGAAGAAAAATAGTTTGTCTCGAAAAAACAAGGAAATATTTACAAAAAAAAAAAAAGTTAGAAAGTGGTTAATTTCATCCTGCTCTTTCAAATTTTAAATTTCGATTCAAAACCAAGCTAATCGTTTGTTAGCGATTGTTTTGAAGAAAAAATATTTTGTTTAAAGAAACGTAGAGAGATATTTAGAGAATTTAATTGGGATGTGGCTAACTTCACCCTGGTTTCTCAAATCTCAAGTTTCGATTCAAAACCGAACCCAATTGTTTGTCTTTCGTTTGTAATTGATTGTTTTGATAGAAAAATAGTTTGTTACGTAAAACGTAAAAATATATTTAGAGAGTAAAGTAGTAGTGTGACTAATTTGAGAATGGTTCATCCACTTTCAAATTTCGACTTAAAACTTACAGCAATCATTTTTTTTTCGTTATTGATTCTTTTGAAGAAGAAAGTTTTCTTTTAAAAATCGTAATCAACTATTTAGAATATTATGTTGGAATGTGGTCAACTTTACACTGATACCTTCATATCAAATTTCGATTCAAAACCCAAAGCAATCGTTTGTTTGTAGAAATATAAAAATAAATTTAGACATACAGTAATATTATATATTACATATTTTGTAAGTCCTTGAACAAGGAATTTTTTTTAAAAAAATGTTTTTCATCAAAATTTAGAAAAACTCATCAAACGTTTTTTCTTGAGTATTGCACTCTATAGGGCAGCAATTTGGACACCATGCAAAGGCGACAAAAAAGATTGGAAGGTTTTAAAATGTGAGTGTAGAAAAGAATGGAAAAATAGCTTGGTCGACTTAGAATTTAGAATTTAGATTTATAGGCTTTCGGCATCTATGGCCATTTAGTCCGTCACGTATGAGGGATGACGTCCCTCGGTGAGCACACTATCTGGGGAAACGGAAGGAGGGCCGGGGCCTGTAAGTTAGGTACCACCCCGGTATTTGCCTGGTGTGAATGAGGAAAACCCAAGAAAATCTCATTCAGAATGGCTGGCCTGAAAAAGCTTTTTACACTTTTTTGACCGAGTGCCTCCACGGGGTATAAATAGCTTGGGTCGAATGGAAATCCAATGAAGAAGAATTAGAAATAATTGGGAACAAAACAAAAATTTTAGATGTAATCAAATCGACGAAGAGTAATTGGTTGGGACATTAGTTGAGAAAGAATTGTATCCTGAAGGATGTGGTAACAGATACTGTAAAAAGCAGAAAGAGCGAAGAACGAAAGTGGCTACATTTTACAGTATGTCAAAGACGAAATGATTATCTGAAGACTATGGTGCGTGGAAACTTTTCAGTTTGCTACAAGCCACCTGACACGTCAATAATGGCAGAGTACCTATTTATGTGACGACGAGTCACTTAGCATTATATATCGAATGAGATGCCGAATCGAAAGCAGCGCTGGTTTTCATAAACATACTGAATGACAATTATACAATATTCCCAATCTGGACTTTATCAAATTCAATCTACAAACATTCTAGGTCTAGCATCTACTGTTTATTCGGGATCTCCATAAAATTCATCCGTGGAAGTACCCATAAACCTGAAAGAACGTACACCAGTGTAACTTAAAGACAGATGTAAATTTATAGAAACACTTTGCCGGAACAAAATACTTGGATATACTCTTTTAATTAATTTTTAACACCAACAAGCAAGCATTTACCTTTCTAAATTTACCTGTTGTGAAGATTATGTTTTCAGCATAAAAGGCATACCACGTGACCTTGACAAATTGATGATAGATGGTGGGAAGCGGAGGGATGGCCATTCAACCTGTTCACGATTAGAAACCTGTTTCCTTGTATGGAAACAAGGATACTATTAACTCTTGAAAGCATACTAAGCGTCTTTTGACCAAACCTACGTAGTTTTCTATTGCTGTATTCTTCCACATATAATGCGCAATCATATATTGATCTCCGTCAAACATAATAATACGGATCACGCCTTTCATTGAATGAGATTAATACCAAGTAATTGAGTTTAGCGAAAACTGAAGGTTACACTTCAGCTTATTGTTCGTTTATTTTGCAATAAGCCTAAAGATTTTCTGCAAATCTATAACTTCTCCGCTCTGTATCTTTCAATCTTGTATTCTTGCTGTCATGAAATCTAACTATCTATAAACACTATTTGAGACCTAATAAATAACTTACCAGCATATACTATATTGTAATTATGTATCTTTCTATTGCTTGTAGATGACCTTTCGCCTTTGATTGAGCTCAAAATCAAAGGTTAATTCGTATTTATAGGCGAAGAGCAGAGGTAACAGCGAAAAGAGGAAAGAACAACCCTCACAGCACTTAGTTTCAATATATTGATCCATTTTAGCTAATTGGTTTGTTACAATCTCGAAATTATTACATCATATTAAAAGATAAATCACATAAGTACTATTGTTTCGTATCCTTTGAAGTCGAAAATACCCGCCATGTAATTAAAGGAAATATGGTTACTCGTATATGAGACGCTAAATCTGGAATCCGATTCACTGATTATTGAATATTTAATAGAAACGTCAGCAGTGAGGCTATTTCACCAATCTGGAATCCAAATTACCGTAATACATTCATTGTTCTCCCATTAGAAGTCGAAACTGGAACACTGTGCACTAAAGGCAAACGCAATAACCATTACATTAGCGGAGAGGGCTAACACACATATAAGTGTATATATTATTAATGCAATAGTATAATTGGTTGAATTAAACAGTTACAAATAAACAAAAGAATGGAGAAAATCCATGGATAACTTGCAGTTCACCCGGCTAAGTATAGAGAATAGGCGAATCTTTTTTTTTTTTACGATTGTTGAAAGAGTTCTAGTTTTTTTCTTTTTAATAGTTATCTTGTATTTTATTATTGCTTGAATCATTTAAATAAGTAATAGCATAAACAAATCAATTATCTTTGTGGTTTCAATCTTCCGAACATCACTATCAAAGAATACATATTTCTGTATCTATTAAAATTAACCATGTTTGCGAGTTGCTTTTACTGAAAATACTATATTGTACCATCTAACAAGATATTTATTATATTTTTGAAACAGTGTACCTGTATTTGATTATAATAAAAAATAAGCTAAAAAAAAGAATATTGTATATACTATTCAGATAACGAGGCGGCATGGTTAATTTCAACAACTTCAGAAATACATACCTATAGCTCTGGCCAGTAATACGTGAATGATCGGCAAGTTATTTATTGTTTTGTGTTCATTACCACTTGGTGTCTATAACGGTCCCGCAGATCCCACGAGGTGAGGTGGATTCCAAACTTTACGTGTCCCTCAAGTTACGAAACACTATTCGCATAAGGCTTGATTTTAGTTCTGTGATAGGGCCCTAAAACCGGTTTTGGCACCACTGTTTAAAGAGACAAATAAGTAACTAATAATAAAGTGTAAGACCGTGTTTCCATTTTACATGAATCTTGTAGCTGTTATTAAAAAAAATCTTGAAACCCTATAATATTTATCCATGTAAACATAATCTTGAAAGACACATACAACATTTTTTTCCATCTTGCAAGGAGTTAAACCATGTGCAACTTTCTGGGTCGTCTTGCTTGCTACCTGCTGTCGCCCTCCCGCTGACATAAAGAAAATAACCAGTTTCGTCGCTTCAGAAACAACACAATCTTTTGGACAGGGAAGGAAAGCGCGCCAAAATACACGTTTTTAATGAGGAGGTTCACTATTCGTCCACTAGAGGGCAGTGCTGCATGGGTGGAGATACCTTTCTTCCTTTCAGAAAGTTGTAATGTGTAAACAGTAAATAGAAAGAACGGGTTGCAAGATTTTTTTTTTATGTAATTTCATCAATGTGCAATATAATTTTGAAAATAGCTGAAAGTCATCATCATTATCATCATATATATTCTGCTGTTATTGGGAGGTCACTTGCCGCAACTGAGAAGTTGCTATGCTCCGCGGTCTTCAGTTAACCTCTTCATCCTCACGTACACCTCCCCGATAAACTCCATTTTTACGAAGACACTTACGTTTCAGCTGAGAAGAATTGTATGCCACAGTACAATTAGAGCTATGAGGGTGGTAGTTCACTACCAGAAGGGTCACCCCTACCGAATTGGTCTCAATGGAGTAGCCAGACGAAGAGTGTTCTGGGAGAAGTTAGCACTTCTCCAGTAGCCAAGTTGGCGGAAATCATAGTGATTGGTACGGCAACTTGGACATTAGTCCCAGACGTGGCCAGAGTGACTTTAACGGCTGGGATGCTGAAGGTGGAAGGCAACAGGAAATTATCACTATTTCTCCCTAGTTTGTCGACAGTATAAAGAGAATATATATCGTCCCTCTCGAGACAAATGGACGTATCTCATTTTCTCAACTTTTCCGGGAAACAAGTTTAAATCTTTTCTCATTATTTATTATATCGTGTTTTTTTTAAAATAGTTTGATATCCTTTGTTCAGGTATATAACTTAAGAGATCAAACTAAATTTTAAAAGAAGACGATAGAATAAACAATGAGAACAAGTTTAAACTTGTCTCCTGGAAAAGTTAAGAAAATGAGATACGCCCCTTTGTCTCGAGAGGGAATATATGTCCAATGGTCTTTTGCAGCTCAAAATATAGTTCCGGAGGTAAAATATCCTCTCATTAAGATCTCCGGAAGGGGAATATCTTGAGAAGGACTATTGGGCGAGAAAGTAACAGAAAGTAAAGAGGAAAATTCGAAGAAGAGAATTTAGGACTTCGTTGAAACGTCTTAGAAACAAGAGTGATTACTGTCTCTGAGAAAATTATTTTTCAGTAGGTAATTTGACACTTGTCTATCATTACATCCTACAAACAAGAAGCAAATTAAGTACTGATAAAAATAATAGAAAAGAAAAAAATGCCATTTTATTTCTTAGGGTGGTTTGTATGTGAGACACCAAACAGTTACCGTCCTTTATGTTCCATTTACTTTGAAAATTTGAAAAAAAAAGAAAAAAAGAAAAAGAAAAGAAAGGAAGAAACTCATTTAGACCTCCTATAAATAGATTTGGATATTTACTGTCATGAGCTCCTTTTCAAATTTCTCTGGGAAACCACCACTACTGTTTCTATTTAAATTTACATACTGTTTAATTTCACTCAAGAATCAAAGCAGGTAAGCCTAAGAAGCTTATTTTACGTTCCGTAAACCTTCCACGATACAAGGAACAAGGAGAGAGAAGAATTGAAGTATCTGACGCCATATGGGAACAAGTATTGAATAGCTTCATCTCTCCTATTTCCTTCACGGTATATTCTCTAGCGAGTTCTTGTAAAGTTTACCCCCTTCTTCTGCTATTCCATAGACTTGAGTTCTCCCTCTCTTGTAAGCTAAACAATGTAAACACAGAGGGATTAACACCCGCTTACCACCTACACTTTGCTGGAGGTTTTATGACCTTTTAAGCCATGTAATTACAAACTATCACACCAGAACTACAAGCCCTACGTATAAAGCAAGCCTGTTTCTTCTCCTTGGTGAAAAAGGGATTTGTGGAATGAAATATTCTTTTACAAAAAATAAAAAAGGAAGAAAATGAAAACTTACCGGGGAGAGACTTGAGGGGGATGATGGTAGATTTGAAGTGAGATATGAAGGTTTTCGTATAACAGGATGCACCAGCTGACAACATATGGCTTAGAATAGACGCAAACCCTCTACATTTTTAAACATAAGCGTGCGAGAAAGTTTAACAACACAGTGAATTCATTGTCCAATGGGTTCTAAGACATTATTGTTCATTGAGGTAACTTCACACGAGAATTTTGTCTCGCTTTTCCTGAAAGTGCTTGTGTTTTATTTATTTATTCTAAAAATCATATACTAGAGAACGTAAGTTCTTACTTTTCCTATAAATACTGCTCGATACTGCAGATTGTTTCGAAACTTCTCAGCTATAACCAGAGTTTAAAAAAGCACAAAAAGAAAGAAGATTTCTTCTAAACTTTACCGAATAACTTCAGCTACCTGTTGGCTTTCCAGCTTCATGACTCAGTACTTTCAGAATAGCAACCTTCTTCCACTATCAACTTCAGTTTTTTTTTTTTTAATTATATATTACAATACAAAGTGGTCAATTAAACGATAAAAGCTTAAATATCTCAAGAATAGAGGAGTGCATTACTAATCTTTTTATTTCGGAACTATCTTCAGCAACAAAGTTCTTGTCCATAGTATGTTATTCCTAACTTTCTTCGTCAACGGCATTCTCCCGCCTCCATCTTCAGTATTCTCTTCTTTGTAACCGTCCTTGTCAAAATAATTCTCTCTCTCTGGTATCCTTTTCTTTGGGAGTCTTATCAACGAAATTTCTCCGCAACATCCTTTTCTTCTTGACTTTCCTCTCCAATGACACATTTTCCCTTAGTATCTTCTTTGGAAGTCTCCTCATCAACAGAATTCACGTTCAACATTTTTTCCCCTCTGGAACTTCTTTCGTCAACAGGACAATTCGCTTTAGCATCTTTTTCTATGGAACTTTTCCTTGTCAACTGAACTCTCTCCCTAATATCTTCTTTTCAGAGTTTGGTTGTCAATGGATCACTTCCTCTTAAAATCTTTTTTTCTCCTGGATTCTTGTTAATAATACTCTTTCCTTGCCAACCGAATCCTTCCCTTTAGTATCTTCTTCTTTGGAATTCACATCAACAGGATTCAGCCTTAACATTTTCTCTCCGGACCTTCCTCATCAACGAGACTCTTCTTTTCTGTCTTCGTCTGAACATTTCTTATCAACTGCACTCTCTGCCTTAGCAACCTCTTCTGCAAGACTCCTTGTCAACACCTCCTCTAAGCATCTTTTTCTTTGGAGCTCTCGTTGTCAACGAGATTCTTCCTCTTGACAAGCAAAGTCCCGAAGAAGAGGATGCCAACAGACTTTCAGGAAACTCACCATACTTGAAATTTTATATACAAGCACATTTAATTTAAGAAATAACAGAGTGTAAAATTTTCTGCTATTAATTTTCAACTTAATACGGTTCTATACGTAATAATACAAGCACGATAAGCTTAGATCATTAAATGGCAAAATAATTTGACAATGCTTGCTAACAGAAATAAATATAAAAGAAAGGATTGTTATAAATAGGAGAGCATGGTGGCTCGGTGGTAAAGCGCTTAGTTCTGGTATGTCGGGTCCTTGGTTCGATCCGCGTCCAAGTAAGTTTGTGGTGGACAACATTGTGTCTGTGGGTTTCTCAGGGTATTTCCGTTTCCTTCCACTTTTTCATTCCACCAATTCTTCCATCATCATTCACTTGCTTTAATCATCGTCTTCCTTAGCCTAAAGGGCATAATCTTGGGACGTTAAACTCAAAGATTTTATTTCATTTGTAGTATTTACCATTAATATGTGATAATACATACTTGGAAGTTAAGTAATCTAGAGTTACCTACGAGACAAGACTTGAGGCTGTTTCGTCTCGAAGTTATGTGTGAAAATGACGTCTCTTCCCGGAAGGTGCATGTGTATATTGGAGAAACTGTGTGTCTCGTCACTGAAATTTTGTCTTTTCGAATAAAGCACTAACTAACCTTATGTGTTACGAAACACGAAAGTTCAATGCCGCGTTCACAAAAGCTCTCCATTGACTTTTGTCTTTAGCCAACTGGATTCAGTTTCTACTTTGTATTCCTATTTTTGCGAGATCCATCTTAATATTGTCCTCCCATCTGAGCCTGTATCTTACTAATGGCCATTTTCCAATCAAACTTCCAATTAGAACTTTGAAAGCGTTCCTACTTCCTTCCATTCTGGCTACGTGACCTGCCCACCTGAGCCTCCTATATTTGATAACCCTAATAATGTTTGGTAAATTGTATCAATTATGCAGTTCCTCGTAATGAAGTTTCCGCCATTCCCCATTTCCGTTCCTCTTGGGTCGGAATATTCGTCTCAGGATCTTGTTCTCAAATACTTTCAGCATACGTTTTTCCCTCAAAGTAGCCGAATAAAACCCTAAAGAAATATATGTGTCAGTGCTGGCTAAATACATGTCACATTCGTACCCACCCACCCCAAAAAAACCTTTGATAAATTTGAGAGAAACGTCCTTTTCCAATACCAAAACTACATGAAACGGGACCTGTTGCTTAAAATGGGATCCGAAATACTACTTACGTTTTTATCCAATAGGAGCACTCCCACCGAGAAACCAATCTAAGACTACGATAGAACAGACTTTCTTGGCAAACAGCTAATACTTCTGTTTTTAAGATATCACACTACTTTTTACATTTTTTCCCTAATTGTATCAATATCAGAAATAGCATCTTACTGTGCTACTGTATATAAAAAAGGATAGAAACGAGAGACAATCTTGAGCATAATCATTAGTAAAATTAAGGTTTGAAAAAGAACACGAACATAATATATATGTCTAGTACGAAGCAGTATTGCAATCTTTGGGAGAAACTTACAAAAATATATGAAAAAAGCCTACTATTATTGATTAAGATAGTTCTAGATATGGTGTCTCTAAATTTTACTTCCAAAAATGTATAAGCTGAATTAATAGTAATACCAAATATAAAATTACTTTTCGATAGTTTTATAAATAATGATTTCACACTATACTCTGAACTAATGCCATATTTTTATAAACGACTTTAATAATATAAATCTATTAATAGCTTAGGGTAATTATATATTAAATTAGTGAAAGATAATTATTTATTTCGCGAAGCTGTTTAGTCAGTCTATATGTTTTTTGAAAGTAAAGATTATCCTCCTTCGAATTACTCTAATCAAGATCGAAAAGCTTCCTCACGTATTTTGATGTATTAATGAAGAAATAAACAATATGTCTCCCGTGTTTGTCTCAAAGTTTACAATACTGCTTTTGATTTGAAAATTGTATATACGTATTTTGTCACCATTATACAGGTATTTTGAATATGTAATGATAGACGTATGTGTCTGTTGGAGAATCAGTAATATCGAACTTGTGAATTGGAGTCACAAATATTCACGTAAGTGGAAACTTACTGAGAGCTTAAGGTGGTCCAACCAGTAAGAAAATGTCGTATATTTATTGAAATAAGATGTTGATTGACAATGGTTGTACCTTGGTATCTATCATAGAAGATAAGTAGGAGATGAGTGGCGAGTCCTCTATAACATGTGCATATTGTGGTAATGTTTATAGCTCTAAGTGAACAAAATATAAAGTAGTAATTGAGGTAATGAATATGACTTTAGATCTGGAGTTCGAATTCGGCCAAAGACATTCATCACGGTGCTTAATACAGGTATTAAGATAATTAGCATTTCTGTATTGCTGATTCTACTCGTGAATTTAAATGCTGCCATTGAAGAGGTAAGATTATGACTACTGACTCTATATAATAATAACAGTACTGACATCCTACTTCAGTGTCATTTGAAAAATATAAATTTGTAATGGGGTTAGCAATACTGAATTGAATGATAATGCTTGCCGATAGCCAGAACGGTATTGCAGTTGTTACCAAAGTTTCTCAAAGATAGCTTATGTGGATTTTAAAAAAAATATCTAGAAATGTGACCATTATGTAAATTTATAATCTTTGAGCCATAATTTTGTAATTTTTGGCCATTAATGGGTATAACTTGGGGAAAATTATCTTAAAATAACTAATTTCACTTTTCGAAATAGGAGCGTTAAGTTCACTAGGAAATCAGCTCTTTTTAGTCCTTCTGGATTACTTCATCTTTAAGATCTCTATCTGAAGTTTCTTTCAGAACTTGAAAGATTCATGTCTAGACATTGTAAATAACTCTAATAACTTTTTTAAAAAGTAACAACTTTTCTATGTACTTTAGCGTACCGTACAAACTTTGTGTCTATTTTTCCCCCCACAACTTTCATCATTGGATTTGATTAGCATTCCTTGTTAGAAGTACACCGTCTCAAATCCCATTTGCTGTATCCCCTAGCAGTAAAGATTCAGATTGGGAGTGAGACAAACTTACTCATTTGTTTGTTTGTTTGTTTATTAATTCCCCAGAGATGTAATAATTTCCATACATTGTCGAGAGTAGAGACAAATCTCTTGATACCACGAACGGTTTTGTGTTTCAAACTTCATGACTTCATAGAAGAATAGAAATTGTAGATTTATATACATATGTTTTACTACTCTACTAGTATTAATTTACCGTTGTAGCTGAGAAATAATCGTAAGAGATATGCATTACATTGGTGCTAACTTTTGAATAATTCATTATTCAAAATATTCAAGTAATAGGTTATTCGTATATTGAATAAGACATTATCTTTCGAATATTGAAATAAAATTTATCATTATATTATATATTTGGATAACGAATAGTTATTCGAATAATGAATAGTTTTTTGAACATTTGCTCGAAAATTGAAAACAAATATTGGAATAAATTCATAATTCGAATAATGAATAATTCTTTGAATAATTGTTCGAATAATGAATAATTCTTCGAATAATGAATAATTATTTGAATAATTCTTCGAATAATGAATAATTCTTTGAATAATTGTTCGAAAAATGAGTTAGTCTGTGAATAATTGTTCGAATATGGAAACAAAATTCATCATTCGAAAAACGAATAAATATTCGAATTGCAATTAATTACTCGAATAATAGCTCGAGTATTGGAAACGAATATTCAAATATTCGAATAACTTCAAAAAATTATTCGAATATTTGAATAATGTTAACAGTATTACAACTATAATACAACTTCTTAATTGTCCCATAACATCGAAGGCCAAAGTTTCTCATAGCGAGTAGAACACTTGCAATCCAATGCTCTCCTTTTGTTTTCCATGGTTGCAGCTATGATGAAAACAGTAAGGTAATACTATAATATTAAGTTACAAGCTATTCTTTAACGTCGAAAAACAATACACGCACTTTACCATCAGCTTTTCCTTTGGATTTAAGAGCTTAGATGACCCACATTCATTAGTTTTGCGTATTATGTTGAACAAATGTGGATGGAGTCCGAAAACTAGATAATAAAAAGCCACAATAGAGAGAGAAAAGTGCTTAGGGCAGCGACACAAAGATGTGGTGATCCGTGAGACGTCAATTGCTGAAAGGCATGAAATATATAAAGCATCACTGCTCTTGTGAATAGCCAAGAAGAAGCCAAAACGTACACAATAGAAAACCATCTTGTAAAAGCTCCCCCTTATTTCGTAGGTGGCTTGAACCTCACAATACATTGGGATCGAAATACTTCTGCTCCAATACACTTTTCATCCCATAGCCTTCCGAACAAAGAAATCACCTGGTGTTTATCACACAAGAAGACCTTTTGTGGCGTATTGAAGAATGATCTTCCCCAAGCCAGTATTGATTTCCAACTCTCTCTAAAGAAAAAGATTTTTTTTTTTTAAAAAAAAAAAGTACAGACCAAATCCTTCGTATAGGAGAATGGTCCCCAACAAATTTGTTGTGATACAAAAATGGTTGCATGGGCTCGAGATAACTTCATAGGCTGCTAAGAAAATGCTTTAGCAATAAATTACTAAAATGCGTACTCACGTTCTAAAAATCTTTGTTCTTGCCCTCTTCTAAGAAAAGCAAATTTTGTGGGTTTGTACAGAAAAACTCTTACTTTTCGAATATTCAGTGTGATATATCTATATCTATCTATCTATCTATATCTATATCTATCTATCTATATCTATCTATCTATCTATCTATCTATATATATATATATATATATATATATATATATATATATATATATATATATATATATATATATATATATATACATAAAACACTTAACCCTTTTGTATTAACTGGTAACTTTTCAATAAATCACAATACATGTGTATAATTAGTTCAATAATACAGTAAATATATGATTATTATATCACACTAAATATTGATTTTTTATTTTTATTTTGCAGTAACTACAACTTAACTTGTATCGTATTCAGTGATGTTGACTGAATGCAGGAACAGTAATAACTTCATTACTGATGGTTTAATGAAGTTCTTCCAGTGTTCTTCGAAGATTCCTATGCACCTTATCAATCACATAACCTTGTAAGTAACTAGTTGGTTCGCTCCACACTGTGAAATAACGATAGACCTAGTCGGTTCGTTTCACATTGTGAAATAACGATACACCTAGTCGGTTCGTTTCATATTGTGAAACTACGTAAGACTTAGTCGGTTCGTTTCACACTGAGAAACAACGATAGACTTAGTCGGTTCGTTTAACATTGTGAAACTACGATAAGCTAAGTCGGTTCGTTTCACATTGTGAAACTACGATAAAGTTAGTCGGTTCGTTTCACATTGTGAAACTACGATAAAGTTAGTCGGTTCGTTTCACATTGTGAAACTACGACAAACTTAGTCGGTTCGTTTTCCATTGTGAAACTACGGTGGACATACAAACTATCTTGATTCAATTGTGAAACTGGAAGTAAATCTTTAACTTTCGGTTTCAATAAAGGGATTAGGTGAAACTTATTCTTGCTGTTCTGAATCCATTTAAAAAATTCTTCTTATCTATTGCCATTTTTTCCATCTGGCAATCAGTGTCAAAACCGAAAATTGTAAATTGTCACTACTTCCGGTTTGAATAGGAGAAAGGTGGAAATTAATCTTATTATTGCTTTATCTTCATAATTTTTGTTCTATGGAAAAAATTGAAAGTGGAAGTAGTAATAAATTTTCAACGCCTCCAGTTGCAATAGACAAATAAATAAAGACTGAAGTACACCTATTTTTGTAATACAGAAACCATATTTTTTAAAAATAGCTAATCTCGCTCTCTATTATTGTTTTTTTATTTATTTATTTTTTTTACATGCGTCGACAGATGGAAGGACAAACAGACATAAACCTTCTATAACACTTCCCAGATTCGCATAGCATGGTTTGGAAGTCTAGAAGAAGAAATTAGACCAGGCACCAGTTCATTCATTCTGAAAAGGTTAGTGTCTGATTTTCACCCTAAGAATTGTTGGTCTATTTTTGTTTCTGCGAGACCCTGAATACCGAGGTTTAAGGACACACATTCAAGAAATTTGTTGAACAAGCCTATGATATCAAGTTGACAAAGGAATATTTTCAACAAGATGGTTCTACATTTTATACGTGCAACTCTCAATGCAACTTATAATCAATTTCTATGAAGATCTTGCAGTTTCAAATAATCTATGGTCTGCTACCTAACTTAATCTAATTTTTCTTTTATTGGAGTCTCTAAAGGATGTTGTACAGAGTAATAGTCCAAGAAAACTGCTGGAACTGCACCAAACCATTAGAAATAAGGTTAACAGCATTACTGATCATACACTTCAGTAAGCATAGAATTTAGTTCAAAGGGTTGACATTCCAAAAAATTGTGATAATTGGTTCCTTCATATTCGTCGCATAATTCAGAAGTGCACATGCTTCTTATGATTTCATTATTTTAAAATATGACTTAATAAAATAGTAAATGATGGATCAACATGTTGAATTTTACAATACAGCAAGATGAATATTACAAAAGTGCGACGAGAAACAAACTACAAGTTTTTGTTATGTTGTATAGAGAACAACAGAGAAACATGCCTGAGTGAAACAAAAGTAACGTAGAAATATTAGACGTGTAAGTGGAAAAGACAATATTAAAGATAATTTAGAAGATAAAAAGGAACATAAGGATATTGTTTCTTAAGAAAAAAGTTTTCTCAGGTAGAAGAAGACAGAATAATATAAACAATGTTAAAGTTGTTAGATACCATACCAAAAGGAGAAAAGTGACATTGACTTGAAGTACAAATAGAAACTTCGTAATTTGTGACCTAGTGATTTACTAATACTGGGAGAATGCTGATCATGATATCCATCTATTGACACCTGAAGAAATGTACGCTTTAGATATCATACTGGCAAAGGATGACCATAGGATATATAGAACCAACAGGGATGTAATGTAGGGTATACGGAAGTATACAGCAAATATTCATCTCATATTTTTATACTTCAGTGTATACTAACTTTAAGTCAGGGATCTAATAAATGATACACATTACATTTTTGAAAACAATCGAACGTATACCTACCAAAAAATGATAGTAAAATATCACTGAGCACCAGTATGTTTTATATCGTTAAGAGTGCGTTGTTAGAGCCATTTATAAATATGTGCATGTTTTGCGACCTATTTTTCTCTCCTGTGTAATGAACTTGACTGAAAAAAGCTTACCTTCAAACGAACAGGAAATGAACTAATATACATCAAATGTAGAACCACCACAAATACATACCTGGAAGGAAGGAAAAAGAGAATATATTAATAAATTGTATAATTAAAATTTAACCATAAAAATGTCAATATTATAACACTAATAGTTTTGTCATCAATGATATAACTTACAGTTATATATATATTTTTAAGTCCTCGTTATATATTCGAACACTACCACATAATGTTAAGCTAGTAGAGATGGTGAAGTAGGAAGGACAGAGCATACGCAAGGGTGGAAAATGTAAGATTAGTGCCTTGAAATGGGCAGATTACTGGTAAGTTTATCCATGTTCTCCGTCCGATTCACGCCATGACAGAAATTATTTACTGCGATTAGTTATATTTATCTCCACGTAGGCTAGAAAATGTATGTTTGAATTTCCATGAACGTAACGTATACTTGCCGTGAAATTTGGATCAAAAAATAACTGAGCTAGTTCTTCGTGAAAATTATAGTTTTGTGTAATGTTCAATACGCGCCATCTCACATATTGTGAGATAGATTACGCAAAACGTTCCTGAAAAGCCGAGACTGTAGTCTAAACGTGATGACTAGATTTTTAACAGAGTTAACAATATTAAGAAAAATAAATAAGGGACCAGTAGAGATGACAGCAGGTAGAAACTATTTATTAAAGAAAATAGCTTTAAAGGCATTCCAGTACAATACTGCATAATACTAATGCTGCATATACTGCATAATACTGCATTCCAGTACAATACTAATGATATATTGAAATCTCAGCGCTCCAGCTGACAAGTAAGTTTGGTTGTACTACAACTATCAGTTCCATAAATTACTAACTCATGATTATTCGTACAATATTCAACCGTATACAACTTACGACTCAGAAATTTAATAACCATATTGTAATTTGCACCATGTCTCCTAGCGTTATTTCCTCAACCGGTCGTTGAGCGCTAACTACGAAAATGCGCTCAGCAATATAAAAGTGCAGTGCTTCACTATATGCAGTACGCATAAATCTTCGCGCAGTACGAGAGCAAATTTGCTGCTAGTACGATCAGTGGCGGGTATAGTTTTTTTGAGTGAAAAAATAATTTAAGCTATTATTTATATTTTTTTGAAAGTTCATAGTAAACTCATGATAAAGCTATCATAGTCTGGGTTCTGCCCCCTCCCAAGTTTTTACATTCCAGATCCGCCACTAAGTACGATACCTCAAGATTTTTTTTAAAAAATGAAGAAATTCCAGTGTTGCAAAAGAAACAGTTTACTCTCTGAGTACAAATAAAAGCTTAACCCAAATGTGTCCTTTCCAAAGACCAATAACATTAACACTATAATTTGGTTAATCAAAATAGCTTTCCACCTCCAACCACATGCTCCTGCCATCGCTCTGCCAACGATTGGATCCCTTGTCAGAAGAAATCCAGAGTCAGTGATGTGAAGAAGCATCTCCACCGTTCATTGCACCTTCCTATCATATTCTCTTCCAAGAAGTGCTCGAGCTGCCGGAAGAGATGGTAGTCAATGGGAGACCCGTCAGGAGAATATGATGGATGAATAAGAGTTCCATAATATGACTAATGAAAAGTCTGCAACATCCTACGAGCAAATTTGCGTGTGAAACATGAGGACATCATATCTTTTGACCATTTCTGGATGCTTTCGGGAAAAGTTGCGGTGCAATTCATGGAGGCCAGCACTGTAAAGATCTGCAGTCATAGTTACGCCTTGCACGGAAAAAGACATGATGGAAAATCCAACCATAGATCACCATACCAGCAACACCATTTGCTAACGAAGAGATTTGGAGCCTTCCTAGACTTCGATCAAGATTCAGCCACTGTTCTGGCCGTTTACGATTGTTGTAACCGATTTATTTTTCATCAAAAGTTACAATCCAATGCAGAAAATCTTGCTGGTTATTTCTTACACTCAGAGGACTACACATTTCCCGACGTTGATTCTTGTTGACCGGTGTCAACACATGTAGCACTTTTTTTACATATAAGCGATTGCGCGGAGCCACCGAACGACGGTGGTATGATGTATGCCTAAACTCGACTACAATGACTCCAACACTTTTCCGAGGATACGCTTCCATGATGTTTCTGAGGAGCTTATCCAGACATGACGTTAGTCGGTGCGCACGATTGTCCACTGATTATCACTGGAACGAAATTTAACTAACCAAAGGCGAGTCCGGTCAAATGCACTATACAGGTATTCTGAATATATAATGAATAGACGTAGTATTTGTTGGAGAATCAAACATCGTGTCCATGGGTTTTCTCGGGGTACATCCGTTTCCTCCCACATTCTCATTGAGTCAATTCTTCCATTGTCATTCGCTTGCCTTAATCAATGCATCTCCCTTAGCTTAAACGACAAAATTGTGAGACGTTAAACTGAAAGATTTGATTTCACAGCATTTTCTACTAATAGAAACTTGCAGTCACTTACTTTTGGTAAGTGTTAATCTATTATTTAATCAAGTATGATAGTATTTCAACAAAAAGGAAATACATAACTAAAACAATATCATCAATTTCCATATGACATCTCGGTTTTTCAGTGTGAATATCAGTAAGTTCTAGGCATATGCCAATTAATAGGTCTTACTGAGCTTAACACAATAATACGAATGAATGCAAATCCATATGTGTAGTTTCTCAGAAAATAGGAGATATAGTTTTTTTTTCCTAAACCTAATAACTCATACTACACGATAACAATGACACCAATTATTTATTTATTTTTTATTTAACAATCACTAGATACAGCTCAGAGACCATTTTTTACTGGATATTTAACAACAACAATAACAATGGAAAGTTATTTGAGAGGGGTATCAACCAGGGCCTGTTTAGTAGGTAGCGTCCCGACCCGGCATTTACCTCATAGGACTGAGGAAAACCCCAGTCAGGATGGTCGGCAGCGGGAATCGAACCTACGACCTCCCGAATGCAAAGCCAACGCTCTAGCGCTTGAGCTACTTCGCTAGGTGATGGAGATGATATTGACACTGTGAAATATATCCACACCAAACATATCATTACGAAATTTGCAAGTTGAGAATAGTATTTAGCAGGATTTTTCTTCTGGTTGTATGCAACGATGTACAGTATCAACACCGTTTTTTCCCCTGATTTTTAAACACTGTTACGTCTCAATCCATTTTCCATTATTAGATTCCAAACTATACTATGCATAAGTGTCGGAAGCCTCATAGAACGACTTTGTCCTTGCGCCTATCTGTCGATAGGTATCAGAACAAAAACAGTAACAGATATCGAGATGCGATTTTTTACAAACGGTTCAGCGTTTCAAATAATGTATCAAGATCACCCCGAACATTCTACCCAAAACGGAAATGGTTGAAATTTAATATAACGTCTGGTTTAAATACTAATTTCCACAAGAACTGTAAGAGATATCGACATACAGTTTTCTGCAATGGAATCACTGTTTCAAGAATATGTTCCATCTTCTTCGTGAATCCAATCTACAAACCGGACTTTGTTCAAATTAGTCAATATTGGTTTCAACAGTTATCTCCATAGAACAAAAATGGTACGCAAGCTGTTTTCAACAAGCGATTCAGGGTGTCAAAAGAACATACCATCACAACTGCGACACTCTACCAAAACCGCAAGTGTTTGAAATTTACTACTAACTACTTCCGGTTCTAACACTAATTTTCATGGAGAAAAATTGGTAAGAAATATCCAGATGCAGTTTTTCGCAATTGATTCAGCGTTCCAAGAATAAGTTCCATTATCTCAATTATCCCTCTATTCAAACCAAACGTGGTTAAAATTAACCATTTCCAGTTTCAACGTTTATCACCATATAACACAATGGTAATAATTATATAGGGTGAACCTGAAAGAGGTGCACAAACTCAGGGAGGTGATTCGTGACATCAAAAGAAGACAAAATGTCCTCTTGCAAATTGTCGAATTCCGCGTCGTGTACGAGTGACAGGGAAGTCAACGTGGAATAGATACTCCAATCGTGATAATACATCGTTTTGATTCCAAGTTGGTACCCCTGTCACTCGTGCACAACGCGAATTCGTTAACATGCAAGAAGACTTTTCGTCTTCCTTTGATGTCACGAATCACCTCCCGGAGTTTGTGCACCTCTTTCAGGTTCACTCTGTATAGCGATAAGCGGTTTTCTACATCAATTCAGGGTGTCAAAAGAACATGCCATCACATCCCGCAACACTTTACTGAAACCGGAAGGTGTTGAAATGTAGTGTTACTTCCTGTTTTAATACTGATTTCCGCAGAACAAACAACGGTAAGAGATATCGATATGCAGTTTTTTTGCACTCGATTCAGCTTCCCAAGAGTAGGTTCTACGTCATTCCTTAACCCTTTATTGGATCCATAAGTGGTTCAAATTAACCATTTCCGGTTGCAAGCAATGGATTCTGCGATCGATCTGCAGGATCTCAAGGGTACGTACCATCACAATCCACAACACTGTATCAAAACTGGAATTGAATGATATTTACTATTACTCCTGGTTTCAATACTGATTTATGTAGAACAAAAACGGTAAGAGATATCGAGATATCGAGATGTCGAGATGCAGTTTTTTCGCGATTGATTCAGCTCCCCAAGAGTTGATTGCATTACCTTCCTTAACCACTTAATCAATCTGGAATTAGTTCGAATAAAAACAGTAAAGCATAGCGAGTACGGTCTTTTTGAGTGTCCAAGGAACAGGTTCTAACTTTGCTCTTATTAATCTATTGCAAAAGGTAGTTTTAGATGTACTACTTAAAGTTTGAGTATTGAATTTCCATAGTTTGTAATTCTACTGTAGTTTCACACTGTGAAACGAAACTCATTCGTTGTATTTATGAAATGAATTTTTAATTCAAATCAATCGAAAGACTGCTAATCGGTTCTGTTTGAAGACTGGAACATGTATTACACCAATTTAAGCGGTGATCAGTAGATGGGAGCATCTAGTACTTTTTTTTTTTTCATTTGTTCAGATTTTGACGCTTGCCTTTGGGGCCAATCTGAATGAGCAGGCACGTACGCAGAAATTTGTTTCAGGAGGGTCCAAAGCTTTCGGGGGGTACAAATTCAATATGAAAATAAGCTATAGTAAAATTTGTAAAATTTCGCCTAAAAAAAGTGTCGGTATTTCCGTTAGAAGGGAAAGGATTCTCACAAGGGAAGGTTACAAACTGGCTCCGCTGAGATCCAATTGAGACAATTGTGAATGCATTTGATATATTATAACTAGACGAATCCCAAAGTTGCACGTGCTATCTGTCGGGATATCGTAAATAAGAACATATTTTGTAATGTAAAAGGTATTAGCTGGCAGAATAGTTTGAATCTGGTCATTTGTCCGGATAAGGTTGGATAGATGGAAAACTCGACGAACACGTATCCCATCATTTTGGGGTAAAAAAAAAAGTTTGCCTCGGGGTCCTCCGCAGAGTCCCAGACGAGTTCCAACTCAAAAGTTATAAATGGCAAGGGGCGGATAAGTAGCAATCGTTTGAAAGTTGTTGTGAAATGAAAGAAGATGGAGTAAGTCTCGACTCTTTAAGACAACCCTATGCAAAATGGTGGCGGGTCAAAATGTAACCAAAAACTCAATTGAAAAGTCTATGGCCACCCCCTATAAATCGGAAATGATTAGATAAATGTGAAAACAGGAAAGCACGCGTGGCATTATTTTCAAAGTACAACAATTTAAATTAAAAGCGTCTTGTCCCAGGGCTCCAGCAGAGTTCTAGGTGGGGTTTAAGTTTCGAAGGCAAGGGGGTTAAGTAGCGCATCGTTTGAAAGCTGTTGTGAAATGAAAGAAGATGAGTTCACAATGATGGACTAATTTATGCAGATATAAACAGAATAGAAAATGAAAGTGAGAATGAAAAATACATAAGAAATAATCGAAATGGCAAATAATAAAAAAAGGCAATAGTAATCTCCATTCTGTGATCGCTTTCAATCGTCTGCTGCGGCCGTTAGGGCTGCTGCCTGCTTGCAACAACTTCTGTACTTCGATCGGGTCACTCGTAGATCTCTCTATTTCAACAGGTCGAGTGAACGAAGATGCAACATAATTGTCAGCATTTAAATACAAACTCATTTTTCACAATGGCAGTCATATTAGATCACAAATGATACATCTTTGACTTTTTGTGAATATCTACTATCTATCTATATATATAAAAGAAAACGTACAAAATCCTTTGTCCGCTCATCACGCTAATACGGCTGAACCAATTTCTTTCATTTTTGGGGGGTTATTAGGATTTGGACCCTAGATGGTTTTTATCATATCACTTTAATTTTTAATTACCAGTGTCTTGAGATAATTGACCATTCAAGTGTCCATAACGTACAAATCCTTTGTTATTAGTTCATCATAGGTAAAAATAAACGTATTTATATGCAACCCGCATGACCGTGTCACTCGGCGGGTTAACATAAATGACAGGCGATATACAGCGGAAAATAGCTTGAATCTTCTGTTTAAAATTTTTTAATTGATTTGCTTATTTTTACAGACACTTTTACAATATGCCAGCACCGGGATGACCGCAGCGAAGCGGGGCGGGTTAACATAAGTGACAGGCGATATAATGTTAAGATTTACTGCAATCTTCTATGGTTTTTATCATATCACTTGAAAGCGAAAAAGTAAAAATTATCTAAGTAACAAAGTTTATTGCGTTCCGGGGTGACCGCAGCGAAGCGGGGTGAACGCTGCTAGTTGACAATAAACATAAATACCACATCTCACTTCTCCAGCTCCAGTGATTTGAGCTGGACATGCGCGTGACACATAGTGCGGCATTTTGAACTCAAGATGTCGGGTTTATGAACATTTCGTATTTTTTCGTCACCTCTGCTTACTGATCAATATTCATGCCAAACTTGGTTTCCCTAGCTTCAGTAGTTTGGAGTACCTATACTTTCGACATAGGTTTTAAGCGACCATCTTGGATTCAAGATGGCCCTAGACTTTTCAATTAAGTTTGTGTTTACATTTCGACCCTCTGTCATTCCGCACACCCCGTTGCTATTTGAGACTTTTGAGTTGGGCCCAGTCTGGACCCTGCGGCAAACTTTTTACCCCGAAAAGTGTGTCCTTGAAAATGATGGGATACGTGTTTGCCGAGTTTTCCATCTACCCAACAGTTTCTGATCAAATGACCCAGTTCAAACTATTCTACCAGCAAATAGCTTTTACATGACAAAATATCTTCTTACTCTCGATATCCCGACCGGTAGCACGTATAACATATTCAGAAACTTTGGGATTCCTCTAGTTATAACGTATCAAATACAAAAAATAATTGTTTCGTTCGGATCTCAGCGGAGCCAGTTCTTGACCTTTCCTTGTCAGAACCCACCACTGTGCACGTCCTTGAGAACGAGTACAATAATATATTTCGAGTGAATACCGGCACCTTGTTTTGAGGAGAAACCACTATTAACACAAACTTTAATTTTAAATATATTTCAGGCAATATTTTCATGGTATGTATTTCGTTTGCGAGGCACCTCAATACGAGATTCATACTTACTTACAAAGTTTTTGTTCATCCTGCTCTGACTAATGGACATATCCCCTCGAAGTTTTGATATATTAAAGATCTTGGGACGTCATGCATTCCTCTTTACCACTTCTAACATTAATACATGAAGTCTGTCGCCGCACCAATATATCAACACTTTTACCGCATCTCTACAGAGTACGAACTCGTTACATACAATACCGTATAGTAAACACTCTTATGATTCTTCATGAACTTCGAAGAGACTCCAGCCTTACACCATTCACCAGTCAATCATCTTCTTGCTGTCCAAAACGTGATCTGGCTACTGCTCTCCATAACCTCATCGTCGCATTTATAGTGATCATCCAAAACTCTATTTCATACGATATCATTACTGCATCCCTTTGCTGTTTACAAACAGGGCTTCAAGTGTCTACACCCACTCTGAGTAGCCCCACAGTAGAAGATTAACATCATTGTCAAAACTAACATGTTTCCTTGGGTTATGTTAACAGCACTTCACTTCATCACTTACATTACGTGCTCTCATTATTTTATTACGTTTAAATAACAGGAATAAATAAATAATTAATGAATTCAGCGATCAACTTCAAATTCCTTTAACTAGAATTAAATGGATGTCATTGTCCCAAAAGAAGTCGCTACCTTCTGTAGCTTGCTCACCTTCATATGCGAATGAAACTGCGCTTTAAAAAAATACATATTGTTTGCAAATAAACAAATAGGTTATGCCAAAAAAAATATTTAGGAAATTATATCCAATCATGCGTAATAGTTTACAAGTTAAACGCTACAATGCATTATTCTGTATTCGCCTATACAATATCTACAAATATACTTTTTCATGAACAAACGATACAAATAATGGATTTACTTATGATTGCTCATATTAGTATGTAAAAACAGCATTTACAGCATTGCATTCAAACTTATAAATAAAAACAAAAATTAAAAATGGAATATTGCATGTAAAACGAAACCATTGTGCCTTATTGCATGGTATCCGTACATACACCCAACCCCAGCACAAGTACACAATATGAAAATAAATTCAAGAGATATACACACATATAAACAGAAAGAGATGAAAGCATATTTCTGCAGGGGGTAAATTATCTTTCCAGTTCAATAAATATAATTAAAAAACGTGAAAATCAACGAAACAAAACTGAGTTACATATTCAGAAACAGACACATGAAAATAACAGTATAATCTGTCAGCCTTCAGTTGCTGTTTGCTTGATACTCGTAAATTCTCTGACTACAACATATACGAATAGTTATATAAAAAACACAGTTAAATTGCAAATAGTACAATGTATTTCACTAATGATACAACAACTACATACATGTTCGTAAACTAATTGCAGGGAGAAAAGAATAGGGATTGACTTGAAAGAAAAAAATACGGTCTTTAATAATTAGTTAAAAGAAAAACAGCTATTGGTTTTATTCTGTACGCCAGTCTACCAATGGAAGTGTATAACTTAGTTTTGAAAAGGATTTAAGAGTGTACCTATTAACATCTGTGTCATGCTTTTTTTTTTTTTTTAACTCACTGATTTAGACGGGACATAATCCTTTACTTTTGAATTGAACTTGTTTTTACTTATTTTTGCATACGTAATTAAATGTCTGTTGCTTTGTCAAAATGAAATTTTCATTATTTAATATTTAATTAATAAAATTTGACTTATAAATGTTAACAATACATAGCAGATAATTTAACTTTCACGAAGTATGGAACATTTTACTATACAACTGAAAGTAAAAAAAAAAAATCCAAAACATTAAAATACCATAACATTTCAAAGAATAGAAAATAGCATAGTAAACTTTCGATTATTTATTTATTATTTATTTATTTGCCATCAACACAACAGGCATAAGCCCAATTATAGTGTTGGTGTATTACATAATACATTTACAATAGTTTTCTTAAACATAGAGTTCATATTGCAGATGTCAATTTCTTTGTGTTTGATACATATTTTGTTATAAGTAGAACACATTCTCCAAATTGGTGATTTCAATAATACGTTGGTCCTTGCTTTTTTGCAATAAAACAGACCAGAGTTATTAGCACGAGTTTTAAGTGTTGGGACATGAAAATTTAATGTTGATATGAGATCTGTACAATTAAATTCGTTTTGTACTATTTTATGGAGAAAAATCAAATCTGTCACATTTCGCCTTTGTTTAAGTGTAGGGATACAGAAGTTGTCTATTAATGTTAGATAATTTTCATAATATGGATAGATTCCAGTTGTCTTGTACGTCAAGTATTTGATAAATTTAGATTGGACCTTTTCCAGTTGGTGTCTGTATTGCTGTTGTGATGGGTTCCAAATCACAGCAGCATATTCCAGTTTTGATCGCACATAGGCATAATACATTTTTGTTAGTGTAGTACTATTGTTAAATTCCTTTCCAATTCTAATTATGAACCCTAACATCTTGAAAGATTCGTTAACTATGTTCTCTATATGGTTATTAAATGTCATCTGATCTAATGTATCACTAGAGGGCACAGTGGTAGAATGCTTACTTCTGGTACGTGGGGTCCCTAATGCGATCCCCGACCAAGTAAGTTTGTGGTGGACAACATTATGTTCGTGGGTTTTCTCAGGGTACTCCCGTTTCCTCCCACTTTCTCATTTCACCAATTTTTTCATCATCGTTCACTTGTCTTAATCATTGTCTCCCTTAGCCTATCGGGCATAATCATGGAACGTTAAACTAAAGAGATATCATTTTATTTTCATTCGTTACTGTGGCGCTAGGGCAGGCTGGATAACAACAAAAAGAAGTCAAATAGGCCAGTGTTTTACCTAGGTATAATAGATCACTTCTTCCCCATCCATAGCATTAAAAAAAAACACTCTTTTTATACCAACACTTGCTCATTCATTTTTTTCTGACCTCTTAATACAGGTCAGGACTTTAGAAATGTTTATTATGTACTGTAAGACACATTTCAAAAATTTATTACAGAAATAAAAGGAGTCTAAGAATAAAAATATTGTTTACATTTTAGGAATCAGTGGAGGAATCAAAACTATCCGACCGGAGCGTTAATGTGATCTACCGAAATTGTCCCCGCGAGCTACTAATAGTTCGCGATCGACGGTTTGGCGATCACTGGTCTAGAGTCTACTGTACTAACCAAGATATGATGCTGTAAGTATTCAACACTCTTGTCACCTTATTACATAGGGTAATAACTTAACTAGTTTTTGTCTATCGCACATGTCTAAGAACACGGCAGTCCTTTCTGCTGAACCGCTCGTGGCTAAACGGTTAGCGTACGCGCTTTTGGCGTGGAAGACCAAGATTCGATTAGGGGCGGGAGCTCGTGGGGTTTAGATTCCACGTTAGGCTGTAGGTCCATGTCTCATGTAGCTCTGCTGCTAAAGGGGCGCTAAATGAAAATCAAATCAAAAGCCCTCTGCACTGGGCTAGCACGTGTTCCTTTAGTGCACGTGGTTCCAGGTTCGATACCCGGTGAGAGAGAACATTCGCTTTCATTATTATTAGCGTAAAGGGCATAATTGTGGGACGTTACACTAAAAAAATAACTTCATTTTTCTAAGAACATGGTAAACTTCATCTTGTCATTCACTTCGCAGAGTATACACCAACCGGTCATACTTTTATACTTTTTTTTTTTTTTCATTCTGGCAGGCAGGCTTTCAATCATTCCACCACATAATTAGTATTGTGGCAGACTCTAACTATGCACGTAATCTATATTTATTTATTAATCTCTAAACAAAGCCTACTTTTAACTGCTTTATACCAAATCGTTATATCTAATTTATTCAGTAATGTTGAGAAAACCGTCTTTAGATGATATGGCTAGGGTTGAAGTACTGCAACAAATAAATACTATTTACCTGAAAGTATCAATTTTTCCGCTACCTTTTCTCAGCAATTATCCAGTACGTATCTGTTATGGTAATCCTTGTGTCTCACTTCCCACAATGGAGATTTGATAAAGACTGCACTTATTAGGAAATCTTCATTCATTTTTTGAATTGATAAAAATGAGCAACAGAATGGAACTCGTTCTTCAAATTGTTATAACAAAGGAATGGCAGAAGATGCTCTAAGAATTGCTGAATAACAGACAATAAATAAGTCAACCAGAGAGTTTCCTAGTGGCGAGGTGATTGGTGGAAAAATCAAACGCGTTTGAATCTAGTAAAAAGTGCAAGGAACTGGCGAGGTGAACTGCCAGGCGAAGTGCTCTACTATATATTGTATGTTATACATACGTGTACTGGAATTACTGAAGGGCTACTTAATTCCTAGCTCCCCGTAGAGTGAAAAGAAGTTGAACTCCTCGCAGTATGTTTTTATACCAAAAAATAACATATTAGCCACTAATGTAATGAGCCATATACGCACCTAATATGTTTATAGTCCAGCGTATACTCTTACTCATATTTTCGAAAGAACAAATGTATACGGGGCCGGGCATACTCTATATTGCTGAAAATGATCAAGTGTATGTACCAAAAATTCTATTACATCACTGGCATTAGTGAACTTTACTATTATTTCAGGGATCATCATCTTTGATTTTAGAGATCGATATTACCAGTTCCGTATACAACCAGCTTTATTGTTTAGTCAAACGGGATTATATAATGCACAGGGGATATTCACAAGTCCTAACAATATTTCATGTTTTTATCGATTTCTCATAACACATTTGAAAAGTACAAAATAAAATTTTAACAATATTTAAGATTTCTTTTACAAAGTTAAGGAAAGAAACCGTACTAAAAACTAAAATGTAAAATTTTAAAAACTAAAATGTGAAATTTTAAAAACATTTTAAAAGTATTTTTTTTAATTCTTTAATTTTTTCTATTTAAGAATGTCTAAAAAGACAAGCATAGGGAGTGCTGTCTAAAAAAATTATAAAACCTTCAATTCTCATGTAAATCAAGTTATTGTATACGAGAGCTCTCCCCATTTTTACTTTTTATTCATGGATAAATAGAAAAAATTAAAGATATTAATATTTTACTTTAAGTTTGGGTTGTTTTATTTTGTTTGTTAACTTTTGTGTTTGGAAAAAGAAAGCATGTTTTTTATTAGAAAAAATATTTTGTAATTTTTTCTTTAAAATATTAATCATGTACAGTCACATTCAAAATAATATGCCACTTACCTCTTTTAAAAGAATAGACTGACCTATTCACACCCATAGCTAAAATTAAATCAAAGAAACGTTCACTACAAATGTTGATTTTCTTTGGCCAATTAACACTTTTATTTAAAGGCACAGTATTAGAATGTTTTACATATCAGAATGTAGCCTACGGAAGCAAGGTGAGTGTTCAAGATTACTTTTGAACAGGACTGTATTTTGCGATACGTTCGTCAATACTTAAAATCGATCTCATGGCAGAGTATTTGTCAGTATTGTTTTGTAATTTGACTCAGAATTCGCTTTTTAAAAAAATCTTACGTTCTAATTGGTCTTCAACATTCCTTTAACTGAATAAATATTTTTCTTGGTTTAATTATCACTCACTGGTTTTCAAACGGACATTTTGGTTTTATAAAAACACTTTGATATTTCAGATTTAAAATAACTTTATAGGGAAGCAAAGAGAGAAAGAAACTCAAAAGAGTTGTCAAATATGATTTTAAAAAAAAAGTACTGAAATTATTTTTGCAAAGGACTTTAAGCGAGCAGCCATATTTTCTCCCTCCTCTCCTCTTGCAGATTATACAGTTCTTAATAGATTAGTTGCGACTTTATACAGAACGAAAAGGTTTCCGGCAATTAAAGTACCTCTCTTACAACTGTGCATCTAATCTAGCGACTTCTTTTGATTTCCATCCAAGATACGGAGGTCTCGTCTCTCTTTGTCAGGTACGAAAGGGGACAGAAGCAAAAGGATTTTAGTCCCAAAATGAGACAGTAGAGAACCCCCCCTCTTTTTCTCTTTACCTTTGAAAGGAAGTCGATAGAAAATGGGAGACTAGGGGAAGGGGAGGCATACTATTTGAATTTCTTTCTCTTACAAGGTCCTCCTCTATCTCATCAATCTTGCTTAAGCTCCTTTCTGTTGGATTCGAAATTAATGAAGCCCTAGTTAAGATAGCTTCCAACCAGGTTCTTCAAAATATATATTCTCCTTTGCCAATGCTCACGTGGGTGATTTTTTTTTTTTAATCAACTTCAAACTAAGTAAAGACAGTGATTATGTTATTAGTGCCAAATGTTAATTGTCAGTAAATATTTTAAAATAAAATTGATATTTAGGTATAAGGAACAATATACATAGTCATATACCTAGGTATAGAGGTGGTTTCTTGGAAAACGCACTTACTTTCTAATAGTTCTATTGATCCACAAAGTCCACCTTAAGCTAAGTGTTGAGTAGAGCTCTGATTTTTTTTATGTAATTACGCATTTTTTTGATCTTGCGTGGGCTCGTGGAAATCAAAAGTAAATCTGATTTATATCAATAGACTGATTACATAGAAATTTTACATTACATAGTAGTACATACTTTTACATACATTGTATAGTTTTTTGGCTACTTCGTTCCTTATTTGATTATTATGAAGAGAAAAATCACAAGAGGAAAACCGTACCTGATATACAGAATTTACCTGGTCTTGACCAAACTTTGCACGAAAATAAATATTGACTTACTTAGTACGAATTTGAAACATTTTCCTGTGTTTACTTTTGGTTCCCGAGTTATGGATAATGAACTAAGATGACAAAATAATAATTTTATTTATAATGACTGATTGATTACTATTAATTAATATGTTAGTAGCTTGGTCCTAGGAAGAAAAATACAGCATCAAGAGACGCTATGAATTTAAGTTAAAAACTCACGCAAAGTTTATAACCATACCAATTTTTTTTCAATATTTTTATCTTCTGTTTACGTCTCTTCCATTTCGTTTAAATGTGAACAACGTAGTTCTCAAAGAGTATCAGGTCACTCCCGGAATTTAATGTGTACTCATTAGGTGTTAACACAATGGAAACCTTGGATCTGATATTTGTTAGTCTCTGTTCCAAAAGTTAGTATGATAGGCAGCTAATACAAAGACAATATCGGTTCACTTTATAAAAATTCATTTACAGAGGCTTCTACAAGCTGTCACATAAAATATTTTACATACTTTTACTTTTTTGCAGTTCCATTTCAGAAAATTGCAAGAAAGAAAGAAAAATAGATTACGAACCTAGAGAAGACTGCTTCTGTAAAAATACAAAATTCATCTTTATATTCGTTTTCATACAGTGGCCTATTGCTTCTTTCTCATTTTGCTCCAAGGAGATCCACACCATACAAAAATAGCAACACATATGTTATGGTTGAAGGTAAAAAAGGGAAGGTTGTTTGTGAATTGTACTAGATTAATGTTTCTAGGTTCTAGATGAGAGTGAGTATTATATTTTACTTTTCCCTTTTAAAAAAGAATCCTCTTCACGAATAAAACGTCTCGCATGACTCTGACGCATTGTTAGAACGTAAAATGAGAAGTTATAACATTAATATTTAAGTATACGCAGATGCGTTGTAGCAAAGCAGTACTTGCTAAAATTCTTCACTCTACATTTCTGCATTTGTAATTTATTTGCTGATGCAGAATAAAAAGAGATTTCAGTTAAGACTTTGGAGAAGAGAGAAATAAAGGTTTCTCATGCTGTATGTTAAAAACACACAGAGAAAGAGAAAGAGGAAAGACAGTGCTAAACTAATTGAATTTGCAAGAAACAAGAATACTGTACTGTATTTCTAAAAATATGCTAATAATAAAAGCTCAACAAACAGGGTTGCGAGTATCTTCACATACACAGAATGAAAGTTAAGAATAATGCATACTGTCTTATTCTAGAACATAAAAGTAGGAAACTACACACGCTTCATACATGAAAGTATTAAAAAGGAAAATAATTTTCTTTTAAATGACGTTGCCTCACTATAGTGTATACAAAACTAGTGTTTCCTACGAGATGAAAATGCATCTCGAAAACGATACAAAGTACCATTTCAAATTCGTTGGCAACAGTAGTTCATTCCAGAGATGGAGTGGGTCGGTGGGTCAGTGGGTCAAGTGGGTCAAGTTTTCTGAGTGGGTTAGTGGGTCGTGGGTAAACAGCATGTGACCCACTGTGACCCACCACCCACCGTGACCCACTGCGAACCACCACCCATTGTGACCCACTGCGACCCACCACCCACCATGAACCACTGCGACCCACCGACTCAGTATGATCTACCGACCCTCTCTGCTCACTGCATTGTAGAGAGTATCTTCTGAAGATTGGTAAATTTGTCTCCGTTTTACTTTCAAGACCTTCATTTCTCTTTCTTTTCCACTTGTTTCTGTCTACTTACCTGAGGTGAGTATATCTAACCAAGTGAAAAAAGAACTTCAGGCACTTTTGGATATTGATATTTGTAACAGTAATAATAGCAATAGGACTTACACTACAACTTGGCTTTCGAGACCTGTGGGTTTTTAGAGCTAACTACTGGAAAAATACATTTTTGAATCACTGTAATATATAAATTATTTATAAAAAATTGAATGTAACTATGTGTGCCTGATCATCATGGTCAAATTGCAAAGTCAAATGAAATTACTTTTGGTATATAGTTAGGCCTTAATCCAAATTGGGATGTTATATTGCTTTTATTATAATGCATAATATCCTAAGGAGGTAGTGAGGATCCGAATTTTTGCGGAAAAAAAATGAGTATCTCGCAAGCCGTTAAACTTACGGAGCTGAAATTCAGTGTATTAACTCTTCATTGAAAATAAACAGAACGTGTCTAGCATTTTTTTAAATTCTCCTTTATGTGTGTGTGGGGGGGGGGGCACTTTCTATATATGAAAAATTGGTAGTGAGTTGGTTTGTAAAAATGATCGAAAACGATCGATGTTAAGAAAAAAAAAATCAGAAACAAAAAATACAGTGCTTGGCTTCATATATCCATTGCTTTCTGCTATAATAATTGCTGAAGCTTATGTTTATTATATGGAGCGCTCACAGCACAGGGCAATCAACCCATAAAGTTCTGAGAAAAATAGGCATAAAATTTGTACTGTAAGCTTAATTACACGGAAATTTGAAGTTTGGATTGTACGCATAATTATATGGAAAATTTCACACTTTTTCGTTTTACGTTGGTCTACTTACTTTGAATTGGAACTTTGAAATTTCATCCTTTTTTGCACTGAAAAGTATTGATAATTCAACAAGGAAATAATTATACTATGATAATTTAATTGAAATTCATCGTAATTTGGCACATGGCAAACAGCAGTGTAGTAATTGAAGTTGAAGAAGGAGGGAAATTCCCATTCACCTCTGAACACTTTCCAGAAACCTCGTTCCCTTTCGCTTTCTAGACGGGGGAGGGAACTTGGTAATGGTATCAAACCTTCATGTGTAATTACAAAAAATAAATTTATAAACAAATAAGAAATCATCAGTTTATCAGGCTTTAATTGATAATTTATTCACAAGATTCCCTATCAAAGGCGTGGTTGGTCGATATGGAAAAGATGTTGTATGGTGATAGAGAGATGATACTTCTTGCTGAGTATTTCAAAACTGACCAAGAAAAATCGTTATCAGACTTAAGTCTAACAAGTAGATTGTCGATGAGAAGTTGCTGAAATCGGGTAGAAATATTATCAATTTCCACGACAGAGTGCGAACGGGGATTTCCCCTTATGAATTTACAGATGACTGATATTAGAAATAGATTAAGTGCTCAAACATTGTCTAACTTGTTGCTCATCAATGTTAATGGCCCACCGCTAGACAAGCTCAAAGTAGACGAGTTAGTTATTTCTTGGCTGAAGGATGGACATCATTCCACTGCGGATGATTTACTGCCAAAAAGTTACCGACAGAAAATATTTCCGATTTCAGATTTGTTTTAAGGTGGAAAATTACGAGTTACGGAAAATGTATACTTGTATTACTAATGGCTTATTTGTGTTATTCAACTTTGTACCTACTTTTTAGTAAGTCTCTTCTTTGCTTTAGGTAAACTACTTTTGAATAAATATTCATAATAATAGCAATTATGCACATTTGTAACTTAAATTTAACGTGGTGTTTTAGTGATTACACAAATTACAATTATGAGCATACTTTATGGAGATGCTCTCACATAGGGTACCCGAGCACCTTTATACCGTATGAACAAATGATTTTTCAAGTCTTTTGTGAGAAAAATACTGTGAACTGAGAAACCATAACCTTTTCCATATTGTACAGGGGTATTTTCCTGCGAATAGAAGTTTCTTGTGGAATGCGTTCAGAAATTAACACTTGCAAGAATACTCTCTTACTACAAGTATATTTTAGGCACACACTAATTTCCCCCCACCTTGAACTGTTTCAATTTCCTCACTGACAAACGCTTTACCATTTTATATCGTAAAGGTCAGATCCACCCTTATTGTAACAGAGTGTTGCATGAGCGATTGACTAGAAATTCAAACTCCGATTAGTGACAATTTCACAGTCTTGTTTTATTACAAGTGTAAACTCTTTAGTCAGTTCAGAAGAGGCCATGGATCGTGTTCAGAGTTGATGACAATGGATTTTGGTGAGTCAAAGTAGGTCAAAGTGGATGAGAGTGGTTCATGGTGGGTGATGGGTCACGGTGGGTCGTGGGTCAAAGTGGGTCATGGCGGGTGGTGAGTCAGTGGGTCGTGGGTCACGGTGGGTGGCGAGTCAGTGGGTCGTGGGTCAAGTTTTCGTTGACCCACGCCAACTCTGCTTCATTCAAGTATTAGTTTGCAAACACTGTTCTAGTGTTAGATGATTCATAGTACAGAAACCATGAATTGATAAAGTGATTGTACAAACACAGTGAAGAACGTTTAACAACGTTTATATATAGACAAGTCATAACACAATATATTCTAATCATAAGTATGGTTTAAATGTTGTTATATCACACTCTTCGTGGACCTCTCGCGACGCAGAAAGATTCTGGTAACTTCTAGACATTTTTAAAGCAGATATTATATATATATATATATATATATATATATATATATATATATATATAGTGGCGGATCCAAGGGAGGAGCTAAACCATAGTTTGCCACTTTATCCAGTGTAAAGCAGGATTGAAGCCCATTTTATCCAGTGTATACCTGAGCATCAAGGGGGGGGGCTATGGCCTCTATAGCCCCCATTGAATCCGTCACTATATATATATACCCAAGACGAGAAAAGATTTTCGAAAATCGAGAGAAGACGAGAAAGAATTCTTCAAAAATAAGACGGGATGACAATTCTACAAAATTTATGAAACGAGACGAGAAAACTTTACTTCTAATCTCGTCTCGTCTCGTCTCGTGGACAATACTAATAGGAATAGTTGTACTGGTCACAGCAAGTGGTACAAAATGTATAAGGATAAGCTTACTATAACAATAGTAAGTGATACACAATGCAGAGGAATAGGTAACCAGCCAACGTAAGCATCATAAACAGTGTAAGAATAAATATGCCAGTCACAGCAACTGGCACATGCTAGTTACAGTAAGTCACTACTGAGGTATGCAATATAATTATGTCTGTATGGGACTGACACGTTGATATACATATGTAGCATGGCCTCAGTGGAAGCTTGATCTTGAACAACTTACTTGATCAGTCAGTACGACGTACAGATGTGTCTACGGTGTAACCTTTACGCCTTTTTTCCCTACTATATGGGGAATATCTCGTGAGTACACATTGGTGTTGATTACCCTGAAAAAAAATATCCACAAATAATCGCAGGTATTCGTAGGTAGTTGGTCATTTGATGTTGATTGAGAAGATTCCATATGCTATCATCATCATAGATATTATGTCATCACTGGTAGGTCACTTGACACAAACTGAGAAGTTTCCATTTACTATTGTCATCATAGGTATTCTTCCATTACTGGTAGGTCACTTGACACAAACTGAGTCGTTTCCATGTACTATTATCGTTACAGATATTCTATCATAACTGGTAGATCACATGCCGCGAACTGAGAAGGTTCATGCACTATAATCATCATAGGTACTCTACATTACTGGTAGATCACTCGACGCAAATTGAGAAGCTTCCATGCACTACCATCATCATAGTTATTCTGCCATCAATGGTAGGTCACTTGCCTCAAAGTGAGAAGCTTCCATTTATTACTGTCATCATAGGTATTCTCTCATTACTGGTACGTCACTTGACGCAAACTGGAAAGCTTCCACGCACTATCATTTCTATTCTGCCATCACTAGTAGATCTTTGATGTAAACTGAGAAACTTCTATGCAGCCAATATCTTTATCTTCAGGTAATAATTGTCCGTTTTAATACCTCCATCGATTGTAACCTCTTTCAATTTGTCCTCTTCTCTTCCTTTCGGTGTATCTTTTATCATACCTCTCCGAATACAGTTCTTCTTAATGATGTAACTAGTTGTTATTCCATTTTAAAATACACATAATAGTGTACCTTTCAACAATTCTACTATTCCTAACACTTTCTGATAAGTTTTCCGTTCAATCCAGTTGATTTTCCTCAAGCTTCTCGACACACATATCCCTAATCGTTTCTCGTAGCTTTTGTGCAATTTATATCTGTGCCGTAGAACAAAATACACGAAATATTTGATTAGTCACTTTCTTAGTTCTTTATTCAAAGGTCCACTATATTTTTATTCCTCTTAAATAGGTACTCCTTTCACCATTCCATCCTATCCTTGACTTTACTTTACTTTCCGTTCCTATGCCCACGTATCTTACTGTTAGTTTCTTATTATTATAATTGTTGTACATTTGTTTGTTGCTATATTGATTATAATTCTTCATTTGTGTGTGCTCTCCACTCTTTCTGTTTACAAAAAGTTTGGCAATATTATTTTTAAATTTCTTCCGTACGCAGCTTCCATGACCACTAAATAAATTGTGCAATGTAAGAAACGTAAAACTCTCTTGCCGCTGTGTCCAAGCTCTACCACAATATATAGGACCTGAAGATAAGGGAAAAAAAAAAAAGGAATAAGTTGCAACAAAACATACTTTCTTGGGTAACATAAGAGAGTTTAGCTAAACAATGATCCGGTATTACCAAGTGAATTTCCTTGATACAGGCAAGCTTGTCATATAAAGTACAGTATACTTATTGCGCAGTGAGAAACTATAAAATACATTTACGTATTCAATTCTGCTTTCATGTTATGCCCAAAGGTATTATTATGAGTCCGGTTTGTTTCCATCCTTATTTGATTAATAATGATAATAATAATAAGATAGTACAAATTATACGCGAACTCATTTTATTTTGACCAAATTACGCTGGTTTTCTTAATATTTTTGTAAAATATTGTGTTGTGCAGATCTTTGGTTCCCAAGTTATGGGCCATCAAACTAGGTTTACAGTTACAATGAGTCAAATTCTCACGAAAAATATGTAAAAAAAAATCATTAATTGCTGTTTAAGTTACTTATAATTAGTGCTCTCAACGGGTCGGGTCGGGTCGGGTTGAAGACCGACCCTACCCGACCCGTGACCCGAATTGACTGACCCGACCCGATGACCCGACCCGACCCGACTGACCCGAACCGTGATCCGATCTGATTGACCTGACCCGATAACCCGACCCGAGCTGACCCGACCCGACAACCCGACCCGACAACCCGACCCGAGCTGACCCGACCCGACAACCCGACCCGAATAACCCGACCCGACAACCCGACCCGAGCTGACCCGATTGACCCGACCCGACAACCCGACCCGAATAACCCGACCCGACAACCCGACCCGAGCTGACCCGACTGACCCGACCCGACAACCCGACCTGACCCGAACTGACCCGACCCGAGTTGACCCGACCCGAACTAACCCGATCCGAGTCGGGTCACGGGTCGGGTCAGGTCAACCCGACCCGTTTGAGAGCACTATGGTCACGACACTGGGTGAACGCCAAAATGCACTCACATTGGGAAACTAGTTTTAAAAGTATAATTTTAGAAAATAAAGCATAATTTAAAATATATAGCACAATTCTTGGAAAATTCTCTTTAACTGAAAGTTTAACATACTGTGTTAATATTTTTTAAACCCAATATTTACAATGCAAAATCATTGAGAACATAACAATGCAACAATGAAAAGCTTATTTTCATTTCTGTAAACTTTTCGGTGTAATCCTTTGATGTGGAGAAAAGAAAGTAAAAGAAGAAATTTTTCCGCCAACAATGAACAGTATGCAAGAACTCCATACTATATTGTTACAGTGACGACGCCAGCTTTAAGTTCTTAGGGGGCAAAGGAGGGGCAGATACATTTTCGGGGGCGGCTATTTGCCATACCAAAAATGACATATTTATTACGTTTGACTTATTTTATATTACACTAGCAGCGTTCACCCCGCTTCGCTGCGGTCACCCCGGAACGCAATAAACTTTGTTACTTAGATAATTTTTACTTTTTCGCTTTCAAGTGATATGATAAAAACCATAGAAGATTGCAGTAAATGTTAACATTATATCGCCTGTCATTTATGGTAACCCGCCCCGCTTCGCTGCGGTCACCCCGGAAGTTTTCGCTTTCAAGTGATATGATAAAAACCATAGTAGATTGCAGTAAATGTTAACATTATATCGCCTGTCATTTATGTTAACCCGCCGAGTGACACGGTCATGCGGGTTGCATATAAATACGTTTATTTTTATACCTATGATGAACTAACAAAGGATTTGTACGTTATGGACACTTGAATGGTCAATTATCTCAAGACACTGGTAATTAAAAATTAAAGTGATATGATAAAAACCATCTAGGGTCCAAATCCTAATAACCCCCCAAAAATAAAAGAAATTGGTTCAGCCGTATTAGCGTGATGAGGTAACAAAGGATTTGTGCGTTCTCTTTTATATAATAGATTGTGTATTTCGTTGCTGTTTTTATGTTAGATCTATATGATTATAAATTAAACTTATTTCAAATAAAATTTGTAATTAACAAATAAGTAACGTCTGCACATGAAATATTTTTCAATGAAACTTTTGAAGCCTAAACATAAATTGAATTACTTTCGCGTATGCTACAAGTAACACATTCGTCTATATGCTACGTATCTCTCTCTCTCTCTCTCTCTCTCTATATATATATATATATATATATATATATATATATATATATATATATATATATATATATATATATATATATATATATATATATGTGTGTGTGTGTGTGTGTGTGTAGAGAGAGAGAGCCAGAGAGAGAATTTACGAGAAGCTGCTGAAAATGTCGTAGTCCAATCCAGAAGGAGTGTAGATACTAGGTAGAAAAATGAAACCGTAGTTTAGAAAAACATATCTCTGTATGTACAAATATAAATTTTCATATTAATAATGAAATTCTTATTGTTTCTCAGGCCTCTGAAGTGATTATGTGTACCCAAACAGATAATTTCACGAACATCCAGATCCTTACTGTTATAACATTTTTGTTCCACCAAGGAAAGTCACCGAAGTAAATTAATTAGGAAATCAGTGAAACACCACGGGACTCTCCTCCGTTATATATAGTGGTGAAGAAGTAAGTGGCTTAGTATAAACGTAGCAATTTCTCAACAAATTATGCTTTACATCCAGGATGATTAAAAGCAACGACTCTTCCTGAAATTATGGATGAAATTTGTGACATTATTCTTGAAAAATGCAGCATTTCAGCCAGTTGTGGATATAGCCCGGGGCCGGAGGGCCTAGGCCACCCCAGTGTGTGACAAAAATAATTTAAGCTATTTATATTTTATTGTAGTCTGAGGTCTGCACCCCGCTTTCTCCAGTTTTTACCTTCTCAGCAAAACTTGTGTCAGGGATTCTGGGCATTTCTTTGGAACTCGTCGGTAGCATAATTCAGAATGGCTTGGGTATGCGCAAATTCTCGGCATAATGGGTTCCCAAAATATATGTCAGGAGAATAAAAGGGTAACTGCATTAAGAGAAGTATTCTTCCAATTTGACCGTAATGCTGATCAATTTCGCTTACGAATAGTAACCATAGATGAAATATGGTTGTACCACTATGATCCTGAATTGGAACAACAGTCAATGCAGTAGTAGCACTCATTTCTCCATCGCCCCAAGAAGTTCAAGACACAGAAGTAGGTTGAGAAACTGTTTGGAACATTCTTCTGGTATAAGTATGGAGTGGTAGACTACCTCCTCAATGATCAGATATTTAATCCAGAATCTCTACATTACTTACAAAACTGAAAGAAAAATTCAAAGTACAACGCTGCGGAAAATGAAAAGAAAGGAATTCTGTTCCTTCAGGAGAATACACCTGTCCATCAAGCCCCTGCGAACATAACTGACATTGCATAATCTAGGATTTCAATGTCTAGATCATCATTCTTATTCTGCAGATTTAGCTCCGTCTAACTATTACGTGTACTTATTTCCCAAACTTAAATAACACTTGAAAGACGCCATTTTAGATCTGATAGGTGTAGTGCTACGAACAGTGGTGCGAGGAAATCTAGATTTTTTTAACTTATCTGCAAAAGCTGGAGCACTGTACAAGGTAGTATATTGACTCTCGGGGGAAGAGAAGAAGAAGTAAAACCTCACCAATCCACGTGCACTCCTTCTGGGTTGGGCTACGAATTTTTCAGCAGTTCCTAGTCAATATGGTAGACGTCACGTCAGTACTTTGAAACAAAATAAGTAAAGAAGCACTAGTATAAACCAATTACTAACTAAAGATCAGCACTCTGACAATACATTTTATTGGGAATCAATTTCATTCCATAATTTTATTATTATCATTTGCAGGAAGGGAAAACACAACTCTTTTTATCTCCTTCAAAAAATTAAGCCCTGGTAGTTGCAAACTAAGCTGTTATAAGCACATCCTCTGAATATTGGAAGCCGAGAATAATGTTTCAGAAAAAAGAAGTTTTAAATAAAACAAAATATGAAACTGAAAACTTCAAACCTGGACAAATACAAACAAGTTACGTAACTGGTTTTACCTTTCTTTTCTTTCCAATCGAAGTTGATCCAATGAGAAGAAAACAAGTCGACCAAATCTACTATTGTTCGCTAGGCACAATTATTAAAAATCATAAGAAAGAAGTATAACTAAAATTTACCTCAAAAGGGGCTAAATTAGAAAACAGAAATATGCGTGCATACCCAGACGCTCAAAGAAGAAAGCTTGAGGATTAATCTGCCACATAGTAAATTCATTGAAAGTAGACTACAATTTGTCAATGAGATTGGTTATGATACTGATATATAATACTACATGAAGAATGTTTAAAGATTGTACGAGTCTGGGGGGGCAGTCTAGGTGGCAGTCAGGGGGCAGAAGTAGCTACTAGGGGGGCGCTCGCCCCCCTTGCCCCCCTCTGGCGTCATCACTGTATTATTATGTTTACTTTCTGAACTTAAGCACTTTCTGTACTTTTTGGTGGCATCTTTTACTTTCCCTTTCTGTATATATGTACCTGTATGGCGCACACAAATGATAGAAAAAATTTATTCGAGCAAAGCACATCTCTTTACAATGAATTAAGTAGAAAGTTCATTAAATATGAGAGAAACTAGTTGCAAAAAAATATCAATAAATAGATCAAGATATTTAGAATATTTGATGTATAATAAATACACATTATACACGATTAATGTAAAATAATCATTGAAATTAAGAATAAAGCATAATTAAACAAGAAATAAAGCATAATGTGGGTTGCTCTAACAATTAAGTTGTATGAAGACGAGAAGAAAACGAAAGCTGATTCCTTAACGAATTTCGTTGAACTTCTTTGTGTCTACAAAAACGCATTCCTAGAAACCTACAAGCTAGGTATCATCTCTGTGATTATATCAGTTTCTAGTGCTACATGTGAAAGGTCATTCTCTTCTTTGAAAAGATTAAAGACTTGTATACGCAATTCAATGACTCATGATAGGTTGAAAAACTTAGTGTTACTTTATATTGAGAAGAAAATTGCTAAATCGTTAGATCTTTAACAAGTTGTGGATATGTTTGCTGCTGCCCACACGAATAGAAAGATCCTCTTCAAGTAGAGGCATGAACCTATAAGTTATTTTCTTTACCTGTAAAAGTGTATTTGCTTCCACTTAAGTCAACCAGCTACACATATTTTAAACGCCATGATTAAATAACTATTTACTTATATTAGAAATCAATTGCATTAATGAATCCTAGTTGTTTGAGATACTAAATTCTTATATTTTCACTGTTTTCCAAAGAGTAAAATCATGAACAATAAAGATGGAAACATTCACCTTGAATACACACACACACACACACACACACACACATATATATATATATATATATATATATATATATATATATATATATATATATATATATATATTGGAGATGTCCCCCTCAAAATCCTCTCGGGCCCTTCATTGCCCCCCTTTGAAAAAAACTCTAGCTACGCTACTGGACACCATGCACCAGAGATGAATTCTCTACCACTGAGCCACCGCGGCCCTGCTTGGGCTTGGTCGTCCATATCCAATCTCCCTTTTGGTGTTACTTAAACAACTTCTAGTTTTGTTCTAAATCCAGACGACATATTGGCGTAGATATTAATATTACAGTCGATTGGTAAAATCAATCTTCCACATTTAAAAATTAAAGTACACACAAGTAGAAAAATAAGCATTTATCATAAAAACACTAGCTGCAATGTTCAAAATAGATTTATGGTTTCTATAAAATCAATTGAAAATTGCTATTTTTAATTAGGCAGCTAGTGAAAAACAGCAGCTTTCGACTCCAGCCGAGTGTAAACTCAACCAAAACTCAGTTGACCAAAGTGAACTGACCCGACTGACCCGACCCGACAACCCGACCCGATAAAACGACCCGAATGACCCGACCCGATAACCCGACCCGAGCTGACCCGATTGACCCGACCCGACAACCCGACCCGAATAACCCGACCCGACAACCCGACCCGAGTTGACCCGATTGACCCGACCCGACAACCCGACCCGAATAACCCGACCCGAGCTGACCCGGCTGACCCGACCCGACAACCCGACCCGATTAGCCTGACCCGACAACCCGACCCGAGCTGACCCGACTGACCCGACCCGATAACCCGACCCGACCCGTAACCCGTCCCGAACTGACCCGACCCGACTCGGGTCGGGTCGGGTTACGGGTCGGGTCGGGTCAACCCGACCCGTTTGAGAGCACTACTTATAATACCCTAATAATTTCAGTTTATGCCAACGCACTAGCAGTCAACTGGTTCTTAGATTGCTTTTATAACTGTCCAATGTACCTGTTAATAAAGACTTTTTTAAAAAAAGAAAAAGAAAAGAGCACTGCAATACCGTTTCTCATGAAATAAGCGAAGTCCAGCAATGTCCGATTTGGTCCGAAGAAAGATGGGTGATCGTACTCTTCAGATGGTGTTGGAATTATGATCTCTACCTATCGTCTGGAAGGCAATAGTGAAGCTCCTTGAAAGAAAGAGGTAGCAAACTTTAGTCTAGAAAGCCAGCATTAATGGTGAGGAGAGTCGATATACTGACCTATATCACCCCAAAAGAATGAGTGCCACAAGTAGGTTGGTAAGCCCTGTCTTCCTAAGGGCTGTTTGTTAGTTTTATTTCAGTAACTTCTATTTATAATAAATATTTGCTAAAATCAATATAGCACATATTTTTTCCAGCAATTTAAAAATTCACTAGTTGTTTCACTATAACATTATGAGAAAAAAATGCAGTTCATTTTGCTGCATTCACTGCGATGTAACTGTTTCTGAACTTTAGAAAGTGAAACTAGGAATGTAGTAAGTATTTTCAAACATAACTAAAGAGTAATTCCATGCTAGTCTACACTAAGTACTATGAAAGTAGCTTAATATTAGTAAATAATATTGTTTAAATTCTCGTAATGTTTGCTTAGAAGTTTTCGTTGTGAGAGTTTTTTTTTCCCCTCAAAAATCTTGTTTAAGTTAGCTTGCGAAGGTGATCTCTACAAATAATAATAGTCGAACAATAGATCTTGAAAAATTTTTCTCTCAAATTTCTCCCATTTTCTAAATCTGCCATTATTCAAACATCTCTTTGATTAAACATTCACCTCAGCTGAATTCAAAACATTTCTTCGAAACGCTGTTGAGCTTGACATGTAAAGAGTAGCTCGTTAAGGAATGTTTGCGCAAAAGAAATTGGCTTTAGCTTCTAAACTACACCTACACTTGCAAATATGGTATTCTTTACGTAGAATTTCCCACGTTCGTGAAAATACCGCAGTACGTCACGAAACATAAAACCTTGCAAATTTTTCTTTAAACGGAATTAACGAAGGAGCATACGAGAAATTAAAATACCTAACGAATATTAATTTACTGAGTGAAGTAACTCAAGTGATAGAGCGTTGGCTTTGCATTCGGAAGGTCGCGGGTTCGATTCCCGCTGCTGATCATCCTGACTGGGGTTTTTCAGGGTTTTCCTCAGTAATACAAGACAAATGCAGGAATGGTACCTATTAGACAGGCCCTGACCAATATCTTCCCAAATCCTTTCCATTGTTATTGTTGTTGTTAGATATCCTGTTTAAAATTGTCTCTGAGCTGTATCAGGTGATTGTTAAATAAATATAAGATATATATATATATATATATATATATATATATATATATATATATATATATATATATATATACTAGATAACATATGTCTAATAGAAAAATCTATTAGACATATTTAGATAATTTTATTGTGAACATACTCATTCTATCCTATTCTGTTAAATACTGTGCCTTCTTGGTGGTGTTTTGCCGAACAAATTCAAGTTATGATCACCCACATTTTATCACCCTTTCAAGAAGTCTCTTTTCCACAAATATATATATATATATATATATGCCTTGTGTATTGAAAAGGCTTTCGATACACTGAAACTAGATATTTTGATGCGAGTATTAGAAAGGTTGGGATGCCATAGAAGGAATGAAAACTAATCAACAACATTGAATATATATGAATCAATAGATAAGAGTAAGAATGAAAGAAATGATAATTGGAAGAGAATTTCAGAAGAGATATTAATTTTCTTAACAGTAGTAAATATCTAATTTTAAAAGAAAATAGGAAAGAAGGCAGAGTTGCTCACGAGACGAGATGATACATAGCCCTTCCAATAGAAATATACAACTTACAAAACAATGCAGAATCAATCTAGAAGAAAGGTTCATGTAGTGAAGACTATATCTCAGTAGGGGTTAACGAGTAAAATGTTCTGTAGAAGTTGTTGGAATATGAAAAAGTCTTGGATAAAGTTTGCACGTTAAATGTTAAAAATTTCTTAGGACACACGTAGAAGAAAAGGAAATAATATAGTTGATAGAGCTAATATATGGGTATTACCAGTGGCGTATTTAGAGGGGGCTATCGGGCTCAAACCCCCCGAAATAAATTCGTTAGTTCTTCGCAGTCCACGTACAACAATAACTCTTCTTACCATTTCTAAGAATTTCATTGACTTTCCATATTCTTATGCTCTTTGTTCAGAAATAATACTGTACTTTCAAATTTCATTCCATGTGAGAACTGCGTTCTTTTTTTCTTTTTTCGTCCATTCGTACTCTTCTGTTTCTTAGTTGTTACTTTCTTTCGTTTTTCCTATCATACTTTCGACCGTTGTTTGTTGTGATTCAAGTCGGCCGTGAATCTTCCTTTTTCTTTTTCCTCTGTGAATAGAATAGTCCTTTTTCTTCTGTGAATAGAATAAAAGATTAGATTCACTGTTAAAACTTTTGTATGTAAATCACATCACTTAAGATTCACCAGTCTACAATTCTTGCCATTAAAACTTCAATGTATGCATAAATTAAAATATATATTTAATTCTCAGACTCAGGTGGGCAATTGTCCCCTGCTTCCCCGTGTTGTGCATAGTCCCCGAAACAAAATTCTAAATACACCACTGGAAATTACTGATATTGTATATCTGGTAACGCCATTGGGTATTACTGATACAGTATATTTGGTAGATACAAACATTGGATCGGAAATAATGCAGACATTAATAATATTAAAATATATGCAGACGAGAGTATTATTCATGAAGTGGTTTTCTGTTAATAGCAGTACAATTTACGTATTTACAACGCAGCAAGAGTTTATTCTATGCAGAAGGATAGTTGCCTGTTGGTAACTGTGCCGAATAAGAACGCTTTATTAGTACCGAGCTGTGCGTATGATTCATTGTTATTATGTTTATAGAATAAAGAAATGATATTTTTACAATATACGAGGATGTAAATCTTATATTAGAACTAGAGAAGAACGATAAGAAACAGAACTTCTTGATGTATAACAAGTGTTCTGTTCGTCCATACTGGAAGAACATTTATGACGGTAATCAGAAGACTTTAAAAGTATTCGAAATAGAACACAAACTCTTAATTCATATCACTTACGAGGTAACTTCCTTGGCATGAATTTTGAGGTAAAATAGAACTATCGTCCCTTTGAAAGAAATTAAGAGGTAATTAAAGTGTATACTTTCCATTAATGAAGAATAATTATCAACAGTGAGGAAAAAGAATAATTATATGGTCCTCAATAATCATAGCAAGAGGCAATGGTGTACGCAGGGTAATTTTTTGGAAATGACTTGAATTGTTAACTGCACAGTATATTTGGTATCATAGAACTTCATCAAATCCTTTACGATGATGCACTAACAATCTTAAAGCTAGCTAAACAATGATGTTTACGCAAGAACATACGGTATTCCATATTTGGCCATGTCACAAAAAGTACTTTAAAAGTAGTAATTGTACACTCATGTCCAAAATGATTGTCGCATATCTATAACTGTCTTCTTGTAAGAATATAATTTGATAATGATTTTGCAGGTACTTTTAATACTATGTGTATAATCAGGAAATGTATATTTGTGGTAAATTCCATAGGAAAAGAATTATAAATACGAAAATTAGAATGAGTAAAACAAAATGTTGCAAAATGGACAAGAAAATTTATTTTCGTTTTATTGTTCTTATTTGCTGCTCTTTTGACGTGAAATTTGCCACGTACATGCCTTTGCCGATTATACACATACTAACATTATATGAAAAACCGTGCGAATTCGTTATCAAATTATATTCCTACAACAACATATTTATACACATGCGACAATAATTTTGAACATGAGTGTACCTTTTAAAACGTTTCTCTACAAATTACAAATATCATAATTAAAAGTTCCATGATTTTTTTAGCGCTGAAATTACACAAGTTTTACCTGTTTTTAAGCAATGGGCCTTTTTCCTTTCATAATCTCTCTTATTTCTACAATAGCAACCAAGAGCATAGGTGAAATTTTTGTAATGGATAAGCGCAATGGTATTGTAGGAATACAGTATAAAGAAAAGATTAATATCATAAGAAATTATTCGTAATTTTTTTTACGTTGAGTTTACGCAAGTTGCAAACGTTTTACATTGCCACGTCCAGCAGAAAGATCGATTACTTGATTTTTGTTAGTAATATCTAAAGCCAAGTCTCTATGAATAACAAAAAAATGTTTATTTAACTTATTTTCCCTTGTTATGTTCCTCAATACGTTTTAATTAATTCCAACAAAAAACTGTGGAGATAGAAAATACAGCAAATCCTTTCAACAGTAATGTTGTGTTTTGGGAAATGTTTTCATCACACTTGTCTAATGTGGCGAGGATATTGATAAGTTGTTCTTGAAATTTATTCCACTTCTGTCTCCATAATTCCCATTCTGCCCCAGAGACTTGATCGTAACCATCAATATAATAGTATTTGTAAAATTCGAATGCAGGTCGAACATTATCAAATGGTATGCCACACTTGGTTGGAATCAGGTGCTGTAGAGATGCTATTTTATCGTGGTGCACTAAAAACAAACATATTTAACCACAATAAGATATAACGTTGTCTAAACATGAAACAAAATCTGTTACCCTGTAATATATTTCCGGATCTATACAAAGGTGAATTAGCTCGATGCTTTTGGAGACCAAAAGTTCTTGGTGTGAACATTTATATGGGCTGCTAATTCCAAGGAAGCTTTGAACAGTTTGGAATAAACCCAGGTTAGAATAAGAATTTTGTGCCAAATCATGTTTTTTTTTTTGGGGGGGGGCCATTTTAACTTATTCTAGTGTACTGTATGCATCGATTTCCTTTCTCTTGATGGAATGAAATATTGTAGTAAATAAATCTCAATAATATTGAAGAGGTGGTGGATCATTGGTAGAGCGTTCACTTCTAGTCCAAGAGGTTCGAGATTCGACTCCAGGCTATATGAGTTCATGATGAACAACACTGGATTTGTGAGTTTTGTCGGGGTTATCCCATTTCTACCCACATTCTCATTCCACCAATTATTTCATTCAATTCTTTGTACTTTCATTACATTAATCATCCATTTGTTTCAGCCTAAAGGGTATAATCGTGGTACGTAAAACTGGAAATTTTAATTTCATTTTCATTTGTCTTCCTATATTTACTGTAATGGGATAAGAGATTTTTCAGTCATTCTCTCGGGTAGCACTGCATTTTTCCAACTGTCTTATTTTTGTGTTTTTTACTCATTCTTTACTCGTTTCACTTGAAAATGTAAATTTTATAAGATTTCGGGAGGAGCTAAAGCTCTATCAACCTTCCCTCTGCGTACGCCATTAGTAAGAGGTAAAATACAAACGTTTTCCATACCTTCTAAGTAACTTCATAAGCTAAAATATAACACACAAGGTATGATCAAAAATTGGGTGAAAATATATGTATATATAGGCCTATATATATTAGCAGCAACTGCTGACGCTACAACCATTTGGTGTAATTTGTACGATAGCAGTGTTGCCACAGTTCTAGCTCTGGAGTGGGCTGGAAAATAGTACCAAATTTAAACAAAAAGGGCTGAATTCTTTTTTTTGTCAAAAAGTTTTTTTTTTTTTTTTTTTTTTTTTTGTCCACGTATGATCCCTGATTTAACTTTAGGCCTATACATAAAGTTTGTTACAACGCGTCGATATAGATCTCGAAAACGCAGAAATGTTCGGGTATTTTTATATTCGTCAATATGGCGTCACTAGTAAACAACTTAGCCCGTTAAGCCGGCAACTATGTCAATGTATTTTTTTGTCCTATACCATGCCGTTTGGGAGGGGGCGGTAGCGGGCGCCGAAGTAAGGGGGCGCAAAATAGGGAAGGAAAAAAGAATATATATATAATTGAAGGAAAAAGTAAGAAAAAGTGCTCAAAATCAAGGAAAACCAGGGTTTACTTTTAAAAATTTTATTACGCTTCGCGCCAACCATAGTGGCGCTTTGCGGCTGGTCTATCGACCTCAGTCATATGTATAGGGACGCCGTCGTATATTCTCGCCCAGCCGCTGATTTTCCACGGTACGGCACTGGTGCTATTATTGTTTTGATGTTGCATAATCTTTTCAACGATACATAAATTATAGACTTACTTCAGCACCCGCTTGTCTTCTTCAGAATATAGAACACTTGATTCAACGTGTGTGTACGTTAAAAAAAAAAAAAAAAAAACTCAAGCTAAAATTTCCACCACGCTGCTTCTTTCTCGTCTCCTTCCTGCGCGGCGTGGATGCGCCCATCTAGCGTCATTTGTTTTCCGGTATAGTTCGAATTACGAATTTTCCACATGAAGTTTGTAGCGTTATGCGGTTCAACGTCACAGAATGAATGTTCACCAGCATTTCTTAAGAGTCCAACACAGTATGAGTAACGTGAACTTTTAAAAATGTGACAATATTTGTTAAATGGTGCCGAATTGGGTAGAATTATACCAACTTCTTCACAAAAGGGACTGAAAATGCCAACGTGGTACAAACGGGCCGATGAATGACAAAAAGAGCTGAATATGGTACAATTGTACCAAGTGTGGCAACACAGTACGATGGCCTGACTCGTTGAGACAGGCAGCGTCAAGTTGAAACACGTTCTGACTTGTCAGTCAGTGTCCCGGACCGCTAGAGTGAGGTTGAGTTTACCGTTTCTGTCGCGCATCAACAATGAGTGAACATTAAGTTCTGTTTCAAAATGCAAAAACAAGAATTTTAGGAATGGTCCAAAAATGGATAAAAAGATTGCAATCTTGGTCAAGAATTTTCGGAATTATCAAAAAAAAAAATGCTTAAAAAAATCGTGATCTTGGCTAATAACTAGTTTTTGGATCAGGAGCCACTAAATTTTTGAACGGCTCCCAAATCAAGTTTTCGTACTTTTTACGGAACAAGCACATCATACTTAGTTAAGTGATAGTTTAGGTTTGGCTACACCATATGTAGTTCTCCAGATATAAGGCATACAAGAAAATTTTTGATTGAAATATATTACATCTTTTATGTATTTTTAGGTCAGGAACCACAAAATTTTTGAACGGCCCCTAAATCGAGTTTACGTATTCTTTTACGTAATAAGCACATCATACTCTGAGTTAAATCATAGTTTAGCTTTGGCTATACTATATGTAGTTCTCCAGATATATGGGCTACAAGAAAATTTTTGCCTAAAATATATTGGATCTTTTGATCCAAAAAGTGCCAAACTCATGAAATGTTGAAATTGGTGTATAGTGATAATGTTGTAACTTCCGTAGACTGTTTACAACTTATTCAAGCGATTTAAAGCGAAAATGAGTTGGTAGAAGACCACCAACTTTTGGGACGTCCATTAACCTCAAAAACAGAAGAAAACGCACAAAAAATGGCAAAAAGTTTTCATTGAAACAGGCGAATAACTATTCGAGAGCTTTCCAAAGAACGTCTCGTACGAGTTAGTAAAAAACATTTTAATAAACGATTTGAAAATGAGAAGAGTGAGTGTGAAATTTGTTCCCGACTTTTGACTGACTAATAGGAGTTTTAGGCCGAAAAAATATTCCTGTCTGTCCACATCCACCGTATTGTCCAGACATAGCATGGCACGACTTCTGTCTCTTCCCAAAAATTAAAACTGTGTTTAAAGGAGAACGTTTGGATACCATTCCTGACATTGATAGGGCCACGACAGAACAGCTGAACGCTCTTCCAGTCATGGATGCAACGTTGGGATAAGTGTATTGCTAGCCAAGGACAGTATATGAAGGAGGTTAAATCAAATTCCATTGTTTCTAATAAGACTATTCACCGTATTTTTTTTTGTATCATACCTCGTAATTCACGCTGCCTAATACCGGATATGAACGTCAAAAGGGATAATTTTACTATATTACCACAAATTACGTTACACATAAAAATAGTTACACTAAACTGAATTATGAATCCATTGAAAATGAAAACTAAAATACACAAATAAAAACTGAAAATTTAGTACACTTGAGTAGCAATAAAAAAAAGTGCCTAGTAAAGGAATTCCCTGTACATACATTTAAGTTCTGTACAGAGAAAAAGAAAATACTACGAATGGACATTCAAGTGGTGATAAACACTTATTTCTAAATATTAAGGACAGACAGAGACAGAGAGAGAGAGAGAGAGAGAGAGATGTGTTGCTATTATTCACAAGATGCAATAGAATTCTCTCTTCCCCCCCCTTCCTTCCCCCGTCATTCCTTGTGTTGTATGTAGCAAGTAGTAAGCAGCTGACGCCTGAACAACTCACACTACAACGAAATAAATTACGACCGCTCTAACAGCGAGTTATCCCTGTGATGGGTAGGGAATTTTGAGACACAAACATGGAACGAACGGAGAGACGCTATATTTGAAGGAAAAAGGATAAGAGAGAGATGAAAAAGGATACACATTATGAGCTAGAAGAGAGAGAGACAGAGAGAGAATAGAATCCTGTTTGGTACCAGAATTCCTCTTAGCTTGGGTACTTGACGTCATTTTGTTCGAAGGATGCCTAAATGGAGCGTACGACGGCGACGCGAGTGCCGGAAGTTGCTTCTGCGGAAGCATCAAGTCCTGCAAGAAAAGCCACTTTTTTTTTTCTCTTCTCGCAGCAACGCATGAAGTAATGTGTCGTTGAACATTAGTACTTTCGGTTGTCAGTCATATTTAATAGTTAGTACACGTTCTTCAGCTTTTGTGAAGTCTAGATTTTAATTATGACATGTTATTATAAACGTACAAGAACAAACGTTCCTTTTCAGCATGTATGCCTAAATTCAATTACAAACAGATTTTTTAAAATATATTTCAGCATTGGTAGAGAAATATATCTCCCTCATTTTACATTCGTATTACCAGAGCACAAATAACACAATTTAGGACAGAAAATGACAGACATCACTCTAACACAATATACAGTTTTATTTCGTTTCTAGTCTTAGCTATGAATGATGTACTGGTATTTCAAATAAGTAAAACAATAGCTTATTGATTCCCTCATCTTCATTACATTGTAACTTGAAATGTAACACTTGTCCGTTTCGCCAAATGGAAGTGAGGATATATTTGGCCAATAACGCTACCCATCTTGACTGACTTTTTCCTTACACTGTTCCTTTTTATTTTCGAGTGGCGATAGAAGAGAAGAAAGCATGGTGATCGTGAAATATATATATATATATATATATATATGAATTCGAAATTTCAACGGATTTACACGTTCCATGCCTCTTAGAAGTCGAAAAAAAAAGTGATTTTTGGATATTTGACTGTCTGTTCGTCCAGGAGTAAATGTGTTAACTTGCCAAGAGGACGTATCGTTCAACGTATCTGCACGGAATTTTAAGATTTTCATACAATTCCCCAGGGGTGTTTTCGAATTGTTTTCTTAACCCCAAAATTAAGGATAGTTTATTGAAGGATGAAAATAATAATAATAATAATAAAAACAGTTGAAAATATTCGTAGAGCGTTGCCAGAAAGAACTTAAGAGTCTTCAACCCGGCGAAATTAAAATACCGCTAATTTTACAGTATTTATGTGATATCTTCAAATAGATAAAAGATGATCGAAATGTGGAACAAGAGCGCCCTAGACAATATTATTTTACATGAGAAACCGTTATCACGACTCATTTATCTGCTTTCGATTTCGAGCCATTTTGAAAATCGGCATTTATTTTCGCGTTTCTAAACAGCTGAAAACGGAAAGCCACTAGGTGACTTGAGATAACGGTACCTCACGCAAAATAATATTGTCTAGGGCGCTCTTGTTCCACATTTCGATTATCTTTTATCTATTTGAAGATATCACATAAATGCTGTAAAATTAGCGGTATTTTAATTTCGCCGGGATGAAGACTCTTAAGAAGAATTAATTGTTTAGATACCAATACCAGTGATTGATTTAATAATTATTGTGTCATTAGTTATTGAATCAATAACTAATGACGCAATAATCATTGAGTCAATAAGTAATGACAATAATTATTGAATCAGTAACTAATGACGCAATAATTATTGAATCAATAACTGGTATTGAAACTGAATCAACATTTGTATTAATCAACACCAATATCATCTCTCTATGACTTACGGCTCCCGAGATATGGCTCCTTAAATCTCCCGAAATCGGAACTTTTTTGGTCAATATCTCGGGACAAGCGATAAAAGTAACGAGAAAAATTACATCACTTCTTTCAGATAGCTTCCGATGCTCTATCGAATGAAGGACTCAAAAAAAAAAAATGAAAATAACAGACACATATACAAACAAATACACAGACAGATATAGAAAATTCAGTAATGAACTTTTTAAAGTTCGTTGAAAATGCTAGTATCTCGAAAACAGCTCTAACAACCTTGTTTATAATATTTCATACTGGAATATTCCATTAGGAAGCCTATACTATGGTATAATTCATTTCTCTGAAAAAAAAAATCCAGAAGGGGTGATTTACTCTTACAGGTGAGATTTTGTCGGACTCAGGTGATTCAAAAACGGCTCAGGTGATTTGCTTCATATTTCAAAAGTGAATGTTTAATTAATAACTTGACAATATGACACAACTCACTATCCTTAAAAATTCCAGATGGGGGAGTTTACTATTGAGGTGAGTTCGTTTTCGGACGATATTCTCGAAACCAATTCAGGTTATATTCTTCATACTTCATAAATAAGTGTTTCGTTAATAATATATCAATACGGCATAACTCAATCGTCCTGATAAATTCCATCAGCGAGTTGTTTCCGGACAATTTTCTTTAAAACGATACTTGTGATTTTCTTCATATTTCGTATATTTTATTAACAACTTAACAATATGGAATAACTCATTTGTGCCTAAAAGATCCACAAGGGGTACTAACTCTTAGGGGTGAGATTTTTTCGGATGATTCTCTTGAAAACGTCTCATGAAGTATTTCAAATTTCATAAATATATGATCCATTAATAACGTAACCATATGGTATAAATCATTTGTCCTAAAAATCCGCAATGGGTAGTTTACTTTTGGGGGTGATTTTTTTCAGACGATTTTTTCAAAAACAACTCAGGTAACTTTGTTCATATTTTATAAATAAAGATTTCATTAAAACTCCAATATATGGTATAAGTAATTTCTCATGAAACAATTCACAAGGAGTAGTTTACTTTAGGGACAAGCTTCTTCGTGCGAATATTTTGAAAACGTCTAATATTTTTTTAGTACTTCACAAGAAATTTTTTTACTAATAATTGTAGCATAATACGATTTAGTTTAAGAGATTGGAATGGCAAAGATTACTGCTATGGTCTGCATCTTTTATTCTGTCATACAATCCAGATTTTTCGTCAACAGTGATATCAGGGGTACTATATGTTGTTACATGCTATATACAAAAGTATCGACACACAATATACAAAAGTAAAACTAATAAAATGCAGCATTCTGACCATTCTTGGACACTAATCGAATGTAAATATGATACTAGCATCTTAATCCATTCTAAGTGATGGCAGGATCTTAACAATAATGTCCATGGATTTTTTGACACTGTACTTAAGTTAACCATTTCATTTCGTACAGGAGATTTAAGGAAGTGGATCTATTTAACATTTAATAATCAAAATTTTTAGTTCTGAATTTTACATATCGATTTTGTGCCCACCCGGGATATACATAAACACCTGAAATTATGTATATGTACTTGTAAGCTTGAAACCCCAGTAAGAACTTTAAGTACGGTACTGTCTGTGACATAAACAAATAAAAGACTGAAGATTTAATTAATAACAACATTATTTGACACATAGGCAAATATTCTTGCAATGCAAGGTTTGTAAGGAAAGTAATGAGGCTGGTCACGGTTCGGCGCTCTAGTCGTCAATAGCGTCCGCAATGAGCGGGATTGGTTGGGGGAAGAGTCTTAGCTAACCAACGCTACCTGGATCAGTCAGTGATGCCAACCTGTGGGGAAAATCCCATATCGTAGGAGTTTTTGGCCTTATTTTCTCGAAAAGGGATACTACGATATATGGGATTTTTCGAGAAGATCGAAATATACGGCTTATTCATTTAGATATTGTAAAAGTGACTAACACAAAGAAATTTAATTTTTAATATTACATCATACTTGTAATTAGTATAACGTAGGAAATTCACACGTAAAATGGGATTTTTTGCCTCTCGACATGGGATTTCATATTGTTTCAGGTTGGCATCAATGGGATCAGTTGCTTCCGAGCTCTGGTAGAGTAGGGTCGGTTATTGTGTGAACCGTGTTTAAAAACGCTTTTGAGATTTTTGGAAAATCAAAATGCAGCGTTCGCTTGAGCAATGATACGCCATTAAATTTTGTTTCAAGGTTGCAAAACCGCATCAGAGACGTTCACCATGATTAAGGAGGCCTACTAGGACCAAACCTGTCAAGACTCTCGGTTTTCCGTTGGTATGGGTATTTCAAGAACGGATGGGAAAACGTGGAGAACGGCGAATGCTCTGGACGCCCTTCAATGAGTCGTGTAGAAATATCGTCAAAGTGGCGGAACTCTTGGAGCAACACTGTCGTTTCAGTGTGAGAATAATACCGAAAGAATTGAATCTACTCAAAACATTGCTGCGCGAAACTGTTAGTGAAAATTGAAGCATGCGCAAGATTTGTGTGAAGTTGGTATCAAATGTTCTGAATGATGAACAAAGGAAAAACGACTTGACATTTCTCGTCAAATGTTACAGCAAGTGAAGAGTGAATCAGACTTTTTAAACAATATAAAATAACAACAAGCGACGAAGCACGGGTGTTCCAATACAACCCTGAAAGCAAGCACCAAGTTGGAAGTGACATACCAAGGAGTCCTATCGCCCTAAAAAAAAAGTAACAGTGTCAAGTCCAGGATCCAGAGAATGCTCATTGTCTTTTTTGGCCAGAGGAAGGTGGTACACAAAGAATTTTTGCCTCAAGGAAGACTGTCAACGCGACTTACTACATGGAAGTCCTCAAACGCCAGTTAGTCAGAGTCAACTGGGTCCAACCGGATTGTCAAATGCTGAAAGCTCCGATATGATAACGCATTGAGATACACCGGTTAGCTATGACGTCATTATTGCCTAGAATCAACGTTGTCACGTTGTCGCAGCAGCTGTACAGTCCCGACATAAGCCCAGCAGACTTCTTCCTACTCCCTAAACTCAAAACAAGCTTTAAAGGTCACCATTTTGACGACGTTTTGGCCATCAAAGGAGCAACGACGGGTGTTCCGAGAGTGTTGCCGGAAGATGACTTACAAGAGGTGTACCCTGTGTGGAAATCGTGCTGGCAACAGTGTGTTGGTAGCCAAAGAAAGTAGTTTGAAGAATTTTAGTAAGTTGTGCCAATCGGATCAATAAATTTTATTTACTGGACTCAGTTTCATTACTTTTCGGATAAACCATGTATTTACTAAATACTTTTAGTTTTTAAGATTCAATCAGTGCAGTGATAATTGCTTCTTTGAGATGTCTTTCTAAACGGAAATGTAATACGATCATCAACCAGAATATTTCATATTGGCAGATAATCTTATCTTTAGGGTACTTTGCATAATAATTCTTTCAATTTTCTACTATGGTTTTTAGATCAACACAGAACATACCCATAGTAAACTACTAAATGTTGGACATTTGTTTAGAACATATTAGAAATGCAACATACTACACGTACTACATGCTTTATCCGTATCTATTGGCATTTAATGCCACTTCCAATATATCCTTACAAGTACCACCATTGGCTAAAACTTCTGAGTATCATTAAAGATGATGTTAGCGTATAGGTCATACCAGGTTGATTTAGAGAACTTCGCTCCCAAAATTACCCCTGTATCTACCCTTTTGAAAGCTATGTAGGCTTTGCTACTCTACTATTTTCTTTAGTACTGATTGAAGTGATGCTGAGAAGGCCCTCGAAAATGGACTTTTCATATAATTACACCTTCAAGCAAAATAAAACACAATGCTAAAAATTCTTCTTGAATCTGACGTTATACAGAATTGATGCTTCTGACCATATTGAAGATGATGATCAAAATATGAGAATACAGAGAACGAGATAATGGTCCATTCACCGAGGAAGAAACATTTATCAAAGAAACATGCAGACAGTTATAGATAAAATACCTCTTATTTTGACCATCTCTTTTTGTATCACTCGCAATTTCCATTTTTATATGCTCTAGTGATAGGCGAACCCTGAAGATTAAAAAAATAAAAACATATATGGAGAGCCCTAAGGATACGGTAGGAAAATAAGATAGTGATCGGAAAATGGAGAAGGTATTAGATCACCAACAACCAATCACAATTTCTAGTCATTCTTCAACAACCCTGGAGCTAAAGGAAAGTATTTTTGTTCATAAATGCATACATCCAGTTTGATAACCACCAACGTTCAAAATTGCTTCCAGCCATTTTGTAAAGCTACCTTTTGAGAAAATCCGTGAATAAATACATTGACAGGGATTTTATTGAGGGAGATTGGATCGAACACAACTTTCTTCTACCGTTTACTTTTTTCTAAAAGGTTAGATGTTACTACTTACAAAGATTTAAGAATTTTGTTATAAAATAAACATGTTATTAGATACCTGTTAGCCTGTTAAGTACATGTTAGATACCCTGGACTAATACGGTATTAGAAATAATGATGTTTAAATAATCACGAATTCCAATCTAATAATAATGGAGAGATCAAAGATGACAACAGAAAATTGCAATCTAATTCACTATTCAAAAACATTAATCTTGTTATCCATTAAAGAAAGGCCATTCTCATTGTTTGGCAGGAAAGGGAACAAATCTCATTTGGATGTATACTCTATAAAGCAATGCATAACGGTACGAGTCATCAGCGCGTGTGGTTCTGAGCGAGAGTACAGAACAAAAGAAAGAAGATAAATAGCAAGTACCGGTAGATAATTAGCGAGAAAAGAAAAAGAAAAGAAATAAGTCTTAATTCAGCATCATAAAGCAACTCGAGGGCTACCTGAAACACGAATAGTGTATCTGGGCTTTTTTTTTTTTTTTTTTTTGAATTTTCTTTCTTTTCCAATCACCACACCGATTCGATTGAACGTGCATCATCTGTAATTGAGTTTGAGAATTGAAGGGTTTCAGGAGATATAGTGCTGTTATTTTTAGTGCGTTTCTGAATAATACTAAAATTGAATTTTAAAGTACCCTGTAAAACAATGATAGAAGTTAGAAACATCTATTCACTTATTTTAAAAAGTATTAGAAAAACACACAATCACCAAATGTTCATTATGCAAATTTCTATTATACTACCCTCGTTTAACTGGTAACTCATTTTTGGAAAGAAAAAAAGTATATCATTATACCATCTCAAGCTGCTTTTTCCTGTACATATTTTCCTTGATTTCTTCTAATGATTACTTTCTATGGACACGTGTTATCTTAAATAGATAATAGAACTTCGAAGCGTATGAGCCACATTTATATACTCATATAACTGAAATTGGCGGAACATTTTCAGAGGTGGATCTAACACAGGGCTGAGGGTCTAGTAGAGACCTGCACGGGCCGGGCTAGGCCCAAGACCCGAAGCCCGGGCCGGCCCACGGGCCGGGCTTGGGCGGGCCGACTCTGTTATTTTTTTGGGCCGGGCCGGGCTTGAGCGGGCCGACACTGATTTCTCTTCAGGTCGGGCCGGGCTGGGGCCGATTAATTGCAATTCTTTAATAATTATATACTTTTATAATTATTGCCTTTCGTTAAACGATAATTAGAATAAAGGCGGCCGTTGAAGAAGTGTGCCCGTGAAAGATGTTACAAAATGAAACTTTTAAAATTTATCGGGACCAGGCCGGGCTTGAGCCGAAAATCTCCAAAACTTTTCGGGCCTGGGCTGGGCCGGGCCTAGGTACATTCGGGCTGGATTGGGCTCGGGCCAAAAAATTCGGCCCGTGCATGTCTCTAGAATCTAGCTTTTCAATTTTTTGAGTGACACATATAATTGGAACTATTATTTGAATATTTTTTAAAGTTTATAGTAAGCGCTGCTTTTTATTCTTTATCCGAAAATTTTTGAAACATTAGACAGTTTTAGTTGCAGTTTTTCTATTATGCAATGTGTAAAACAATACTTGAGGTCCACAATGTCAACGTCCAACCTAGCCATAATAGCCATCGGGAGAGAACTAAGTTGGAAACTTCTGCAGGACCAATGAAAAATTGTAACCTCATGATAGATAAGGCTGGGTTCTGGCTACTTCCCCCCAGTTTTTACCTTCAAGATCCGCTACTGACTATTTCGAATGTCTCGGCAGAAAATTTTAGTTTCACGCAGGCATATTGCACAAACTTGTCAGTCAGTTGTCCTACAAGTTGCATAACATAAGGTTTCTAACATAAGGTAACTACATCCTTTTAAACATAAATAGACATTTGGCGATCGTATTACAAGTTGACATTGGCGCTGCCGTGTCATGACAAAACGCTGTAACTTTGGCGAAAAAGTTTTGCGAAAATGAGCCTTAAAGTTTTCATCCGAAAATGTGATCTGTATCGTGTAGAACCAGTGTAACTAGGCAATAATGGTCAACCAATCAATTTTCACCAAATTTAATCACACAACATGCATTTACGTAACATTACATGTGACCACGTGTTTCCAAAGTCAAAATACACTGGTTCTATACGATACAAATCAAATTTTCGGATGAAAACTTTAAGGCTCATTTTCGCAAAACTTCTTCGCCAAAGTTACAGCGTTTTGTCACGACACGGCAGGGCGATAGTCGTACTCAAATTCTATACTCTTGACGTCAGGCTGTTGAATGAAAAGGAATGAAGCAATACCCTTCAGTATTGTACCAATCTTTATTGAAAAGTACAAAATTATTGCAGGTATATCGTATTACGAAACCTTTAGGATACCACTTCTATATAAGTCTGTTAAGGATAATTAACTTTTACGGTATCAACTTACCAAATGTTTTAATACAATGCTAACAAACCCGCACGTCCTGCGCAAGCGCAGGACACTATTGTTGTCTGAATGGTTGAATACGACACAAAATTAAAAATATTTCTGGCTAGCAAAGTAGTTTTAATAACACGTTAATAATATCTTTAATTAAGAATTTATCGATAATTAATCGAATTTAAGACGTCCTCGAATCTAAGACGCACCCTGATTTCGCTAGGTTAAATTAAGGAGTAATATGTTCCGTTTTTACTATTACTAAAGGATAATAGGCTCTTTGATATTGCTCATTTTCGGTGATTTTTATATATCCCTCTCCACTACCCCTGTTGCGGGTGTAAAGACATCTTGTATTTTCAGTGTAATTTTAAATATCTTTTCTTATATTTCCGGGCAATGTATGATTTTAAAATATGCACTAACCAGTTTGAAGAAGAAGAAGAAAATACGAAAAAGGAAAGAGAATCAAAATAGGACTAGCTCAGCAGAGTAATGCTCCCGGAAGTAGGAACGGAAAACACAGTTCTGATTGGTTGGCGTTATCTATGTCTTGCCAGGTTGCATTCAAATAGCAGAATTCAGACGATTGTTGTTGTCGGTCCTCGTGGCTGAGTGCGTAGTTGCTCGGCAGACGCCGTGCCGTTCACCTCGTTGTTCCGGTAGGTGTTCGAGTAGAAGTAGTGAGTGTGTTAACTTGCTTCAACTCAACCTGCATTGTCAAGTGGAGTATTTTCTACTACCAAGTAGTTCGGATTCTATTTACTCCTTTCATCATATTGTCTAGTGTGAAGTACAGGTTTACCTACTAAGTGCATTATGTCTGTTATCCGAGTGAACACTTTACGTTTGTCATTTCAAGATGTTGTGAACAAGCCTAACACATTAGTCTTGCATGAATGGATCCGCAATACTTTTCATCTGCTTCCTGATCAAGTTGTCAGTATTGATTTTGATTATAGTCGCAAACAGTTATATGTTAAGTTAATCTCGCAAGTGCTTTGTGAACAAATTCTGTTTCGAGCGAATGGAAAGGTTAGTTATTCAGATGACCTTGGTACTTATAACATTTTAATCGATTCTGCCAGTTCCAATTTTATGACTGTGCGTTTACATTTGGTACCCACCGAGTTGGAAGATCATCATATTTCTCGTGTTCTTTCTCAGTACGGTGCAATTAAGTCAATTGCAGACGAAATGTATTCTACTGGACACATCTATGAAGTAAGGACTGGGAGAAAGATAATACGTATGAGCATTAAGCGCCCCATACCTTCTTATGTAACTATCTGTGGTTTACGTTTGTGGTTAACGTATGGAGGTCAAGTTAAAACCTGTGCCATTTGTGACTCACCAAATCATTTTCTGATGGAATGTACAAAGCGCCGTATTCCTCCAACCGTACCAGCTTCAGTATCCAGTGTCTCACCATCAAGAGCCCCGCCCATGCCCGGCAATTTGAATAAAGTGGATCCTCTACCAAACGTTCATTCGTTTACTAGTTTTCCTGTGTTAAGTGAGAAACGTCCTCCAACTTTACAGGAGAACCTTCCACCTCCAACTGCAACTTCTACAAATACTTTCGTTAAGGAACTCAATGAAACTGAATCCACTTGTCCGCTTGATGTTCCCCGAAGTTCTACAGCTGCATCTCACATCAGTTCTCCTGATATTGCCTCCCAGCAGACACTCGCTTCCAATACAACGCAGAGTGACTCATCCAGTTCCACTACTATAGCGCCTAATAGTTCGGATATTCCACAACAGAGTACTACTGTTTCAGCATCTTCCGCATCGGAGATGGATACGCTCCCTGAAATCACGGTAAGTACTCCACCGTTAGTGGGCATTGATGACTCTCACCAGGAAGTGAGAGATTCTCTCGATAGAGATTCAGTATCTACAGAAGCATCCCAGTTTCCCTCTCTACCCGAGAAGAGGCGTCGCAAAGGTCGATCTCAGTCTTCCCCTCGTGATGCATCCAGTAGAGCCAATAAACTTCAGAAAACTAAGAGTGTTCCCCCTGTAAACAACAATTGTGTGTCTGGTTTCACGAGGTCAGGAGTAGATACCCATCATAGTGAAGCAAGTACTAAGGCAAATGATAGTGCTGCCTCTTCGGACAAGTGATCATATCACCTTCCAGTATAGAACGAGAATGTGTGCGAGTGTTGACCCCCGTCTTTGTTTTTTCAAGTGTATTGTGTCATTTCCTTGTGTCGTGCTTTTTTGGTGTCTTTTTATTTTTCTGTGGCCATTAAATATGTATGCCACGTGTATAGCCACTCTTAATGTCAACGGCATTTCTAGTCTCACCAAGCAAAAAGCGCTAGCCAATTACATCAACACATCGTCTCTGGATATAATTTTCCTTCAAGAATGCAACATTGACAATTTCTCCTTTCTTTTTAATCATTTGTGGGAAGTCAATCCTTCCGAAACTGGTTCTGGAACAGCTATTATATATCGCAAGGATATCTCATTAACCGCCTTTTCAAAATTTCCGTCAGGTCGTATTATCACAGCCAATTATGAAAGCATACACTTTTGTAATTTATATTCGCCGTCCGGGAATAACAAACGTGCTGAGCGAAACTCCTTCTATCTCACCGACGTTCCCACGGAGTTACATTCTGGTGCCAGAGATTTGATTTGTGTAGGAGACTACAACGCAGTGTTAGATCCTATAGACTCAAGTTTTGGTTTCAATAATTCTCCTACATTACGTAAATTGATTCAAGACTTTAAGTTAGTTGACGTATGGCGTCATTATAAAGGTAACGCCCCAGGGCACACTTTTTTTCGACGAAATGGATCCTCACGTTTGGATAGGATCTATGTCAGTACCACTTTAATTAATTTTGTGCGCTCCATAAACGTTCAACCGGTATGCTTTTCTTATCACTGTGCTGTGGTTTGTACCATTGATCTACCTATCCGTAAGTACTTAAAGTCATCCTTTGTTTGGTCACTCAATAACAGCATTTTAACTGACGAGGATCTACAGTTGCTAATTACCAATAGGTGGAACTATTTAATGCACTTTAAATCTCACAAGAAAAGTTTGTTTTCATGGTGGTTACATCACATTAAACCGTCCTTTCGATCTATCTGTAAACAACACTGCAAAGACAGATCCTCTCTTCTTAAAGAGCAATATAATTATTACCATCACTTATTATGTGACTACTATAAAGAACTTGCTCAAGGAGTAGACGTACTCCCTCGTATTAAGGAAATTAAGGCACTCCTACTCACTTTACATCGTAAAAAAAATCAAGGTTTTTTCACGAGAGGCAAAACAACGATGCTTCAGCATGAAGTTCCCTCTTTACATACAGTTATCTGTGAAAGGCGCAGAGGTAAACAAAACCTTATTTCCAAGGTCTCCCTTCCTAACGGTGTAGTTCACGAGCATGATCAGGTAATCCCAGCTTTGTACGATGCATACCAGAACCTATATTCCCCCGCTCCAACCCAATTTTCTGACCCTTGCTTCGAGCGTCCGACCGGTACTTTCACCCCGGAGGCTCGTAACATATTCAATGCGCCCTTTACAGAAAGAGAAGTCAAACACGCTATTTTTGCGGGGAAGTTAAATAAATCTCCGGGACCCGATGGTCTTACACTAGAATTTTACCGCCAATTTCACAGCATTCTTACGCCTTTTCTCACAGAAATGTATAACGAAATCCGACTCACTCCCACGTGCATCTCTTCTTTTACCGCTGGCATTATGGTACTTGTACCTAAACATGCAGGTGCGCATGACTTTGATAATTTTAGACCGATTACCCTCCTTAATGTTGACCAGAAAATTTTATCTCGTTGCCTTGCCTCTCGTTTAGAACCGTTTTTAAATCAAGTCTTACACAATGATCAGTATGGCTTAAAACATACAAAACCTATGTTTTTAGCATTAAGTAATATACGAGAAGGTATTCATTGGTGTCAGAAAACAAGTTCTCCGCAGGTCGCTTTATTGGCTCTTGATTTTCATAAGGCATTTGACAGATTGTCACATGATTACATGTTTAAGGTACTTGAAAACTATGATTTCGGAGACAGTTTTCTTAATTTGATTAAATTTCTTTATACTCAACGATATGTAAGATTAAAGGTTAATGGTGCACTTACATATCCTATCAATGTACGTCGAGGTATTGCACAAGGTTGCCCCCTGTCTTCCATTCTATATAGCTTGGTTCTTGTTCCCTTTCTTTTAACACTGGAACAAAAAATTCAAGGTATACAGATTGATGCCACATCCTTAAAATTACAAGCATTTATACATTGTTTCATTAACAGTCCCCAGGAACTGTCACGTATTGAAATTCTCATATCGAACTATGAGTGCGTTTCAGGTGCTATTCTCAATAAACAAAAGTCACGCCTGATGTGTATAAATACGGCTGACCAACACGTGTATATGTCTACGATCCCCTTTACTGATCACATCAAAATCTTAGGCGTAACTTGGCAACGTCGCATAGCAAATACTATAGACTACAATTTTCATACCACAACCTGTACTTTGGTTGCACTCATACACCAAAGTAAAGTCCGGCAGGTCAGTCTTGCAGGCAGAGTGTACCTTTTAAATGTTTTTATTTTTAGTCGTCTTTGGTTTCTGACTCAATTATTTTCCTTGCCGAAGAAATACCTAAGTATCATACGAAAACACTCAGGGCAACTGCTGTGGCATAATCACTGCCTACGGGTAAGTCACGAGACTGCGTGTTTATCAAAACGTGATGGTGGCCTTGGCCTTAAAGACATTAAACTTCAGAGCTACTCGCTGCTGATACATCGCGTCTGCCAAACATTATGCTCCTATTCAGAGTCCTTTTCCAGCAAGGCGTTATGTGTACCACTACGTCATATTGAGTTACAAGCTCCCCTGCATATACAACCTTGGATTTCCCTTGTGCCATACCTCGAGGACGTATTTCTTGATATTAGTTACTCGCTTATCGCACGGAGTCACCTTGAAGATCTTTCTGTTAGACAATTATATAATCGTTATCATGCCACCACAATGTCGGTTCCCCGTATTGTAGAACATTACCCAATGACAAACTGGGAGAAAATCTGGGCAAACATTCATACTCCGGTATTGTCTCCTGCCATGCAATCTCTTTGGTACATTGTTGTTCATAATATATATCCTACTAACGGGAGACTTTATGAATTGGATATCTGTAATATTTCTTTCTGTGGTACTTGTTATGTTCTCGATACTCTGCAACACCGGCTCGAAAGTTGTTCACGAAACACAGCTATATGGTTTCATTATCAAAAAATCATTGCCCGTATCTGCAGAACAACACCTTCTAATATTCACTGTACGCCATTCATGCTGCTTCCGGATTATCAATTTTACCCCAGCACTAAACATAACGCAATTTTATGGATCACGTCCCAAACTATCAATATTCTTTTATGTAATGATTTTAATAGTAATGTGACTTTGTATGTCAACCAACTGTTGTTCCGTATGCAAACTCTAACACTTTCAATTCGTACACAAAAGTTTGCTAATTTTCTAGCAGCAATTTATTGATGTGTCTACTGTACTTTTTTTTTTTTTGGTATAATTGGCTGCTCACAGTACAATTTTGTTTGTTAATCTTTTCTGATGTAATTGGCTAATAAGAGTACAATAAAGTATTTAAAAAAAAAGTGCGCTAGCGCTATATTCTAATAACGAAAATCTCTTTTGGCGTGAGTTCAAACCCGGCCCGATGAAAGTTTTTTTAAACATTTTTTAAAACATTTTTATAACACTTTTTAAATTAAAATAATACGAAAATAATACTCAAAAATGTGATTTACTTACTTTTGTGCAGATAAGTAATAGTAGTAGTAGTAGTAGTAGGAACGGGTTAGAAGTCCCGCAGGGCTCGTTTTGTTGCCCTTGTACTCCATGATATAAGGCTCGTTTTGTTCCCCTTGTACTAAATGATATAGATTTTGTGACCAACTTAAAAGAACTGACTAGAATAGCGCGTAAAACAGCTGGCTAGAGTAGCGCGCGAAAAAACGTACTTCCGGGAGTATTACTCTTCCGAGCGGGTCGTATCAAAATTGATTCTAATCTGATGATTTGTGATGAGTTTTTTTTTTTGGTCTTTATGTTGTCATCATAGCAAAGTTTTGTAAAATAAACGATATAATTCAGAAATCATCATAAAAAGGGATGTACGCATAATCATAAAGGTGTATTTATTTCAATAAGTGTGTGCCATATAAAAACCAGGAAAGCTAAACGCAGCATAAACTGTTTTATGTGATTTTTAGTAATTTAATCTAGTTATAATTATGACTGAGGATCTGTGTATAACGAGTTACGTTATAAACTTTTTGGTGGTTTGCCGCCAGGAACCTTCAGGTGATTCGTTGAAGTAAAGTAGGCAATATCTTAAATAATAAATTTCAACAGTACAGATTGACTATAAGACTGCGAGGTGATTTCCCTAAAGAGATAACAAGACGGAGTTTACCGTGTTGAGAAGTGGCGTCCAAAGGAATATATTCAATTAATTTTGTGTTTTGTTTTACCGTAAATGTCGTTATGATTTCGTTTATCGTTTGCATTTTTATTCAAATTCTGTGTATTCATAATTACGATAAAATCTTGTCTTTTGTTCAGAGTGTAACTTTAATTTCTGTTCTGATATTAATTATCCTGTTTTATCTTAAGTATTATTGTTATTGTTGAAGATATATGTAACCGATCCTTTTCCGTTCAAAGAACAACTATATGAATATCATACTTACATCTTTTTCAAAACCTTCTTCATTATGCCCAAGTAAATAATTAACTTGTAGTGGACATTTAATGGACCCGAAAAGGACTTAAAATTAAATAACTTGTAAATCAAATTTCGAATGTGCCTTATCGTCGTTGAAAGGTATAGATAAATGAAGTCAATGATAAAATTTAAAATAAATATGATAATAATATTGTTATAAAATTAAATATGATATATATTTATATGAATTGTAATTTTTATATATACGAGGTGCATTCGAAAACTCGAGTGATTAATATATGTATTACTTAAGGGTCCAGGATCCTTTTCTTTTAATTGTAAACCCAATAAAAGAAAGTCCTATAGTTCGTGCGACATGATGTAACGACATCTTGTATTTTCAGTGTAATTTTAAATATTTTTCTTATATTTCCGGGCAATGTATGATTTTAAAATATGCACTAATCAGTTTGAAGAAGAAGTAAATACAAAAAAAGGAAAGAGAATCAAAATTGATTCTAATCTGATTATTTGTGATGAGTTTTTTTGTCTTTACGTTGTCATAGCAACGTTTTGTAAAATAAACGATATACGTAATTCAGAAACCATCATAAAAAGGGATGTACCCATAATCATAAAGGTGTATTTATTTCAATAAGTATGTGCCATTATAAAAATCAGGAAATCTAAACGCAGCATAAACTTTTTTATGTGATTTTAATAATTTAATCTAGTTATAATTATGACTGAGGACCTGTGTATAACGAGTTACGTTATACGGGGCACGGCATGTATGTTATGTATGTTAAAAATTTGATCGAGATCGATTGTGTAGTTTGAGAGTTGAGTTCTATTTATTTTTATATATTAATCTCCCCTCCCCTTCCCCTAAGTTCTACCATCAAAGTGAATATATATATATATATATATAACTCCAAAGTTATATATATATATATATATATATATATATATATATATATATATATATATATATATATATATATATATAGATAACTCCAGGCTCGAACGTCATTTATGTTGAAAATTTGATCGAGATCGGTCAGGTGGTTCAAGAGATTTAGAGTCACAAACATAGTCACTTTCAATTTGGATCTGAAGTTCTTTTGTTCAAAGACACCGCTATTAATATAAAGATTTCGGACACAATTTTCTGTTACTGTCATTCCATGTTGTCAGCATATCCAGGTCATTTTGAAGTTAATGTTTCTGACATTCTCGCTAACGAACATAAATTCTAAAGTAAAGAATGTGTTTAATCCATTCGTATTAGCCTCTTTCGAACTTCGGCATGATTTTTCAAACTGTGAGCTTTGTCTGACCTAGAGAGAATAGCTGTATACAATTTGATTCCATTATATTACACAGTAAACCATTGTCAGTCCACTGCTGGATGAAACTTTCTCCAACTAAGCTAGTCCACAGTGCTTCTTAATTTAACTACATTGCCTTGTATGAACATGTTTCCGAGGGTCGTTTCTTGTCTCTTTGTATCATGTCAAGCATTGCTTTTGTCCATTTATTTCTTCTTGCAATGTGTCTAGCTCACTGCCACTTCAATATTCCACTATATTAATTATATTATTCTACAGTCTTGTTATCTATCTAACTCATGTGATTTTTTCCCTATCTTAGTGAGTGATTCCTAACATACGAATCTCCATGCTTCACTGTGTAGTCTTCAGACGGCTAATTCTGATTTTGTTAGTGTCCATATCAGTGATGGAACGAGTCGCAGGTCACTTGGTCCACGTCTCTTTCTAGGTCGTCCGGGTTTGGGTATCGCCTCTCAGCAAAACCGGTGACCAAAAAGCATCAAAATATAATCTCTAATGTTCGCTACACAAGCTCGAACATTCACTTCCATCATTCCCGGTGCGACATTTCTTAATAAAGGTATCATATCTTGAATATTTCAAATTTCATATTTATTGATCTTCTCATGCTGAGAATAATAGGTTTTCGAACACAGATTACACACAAAAAAATTAACAAAACACAGAGTTCAGTGACATCCTTCATAATGTAAACGCCAAGTTTTAGATTCGCTCAGTTTTGATGATGATTAGGGATGCGCACAAGTCGAGACACTCTTTGTAAAATTCGAGACGAATTGAGACAAACGTATTTTTCGACTCGAATTTTCGAGTCGAGACTGCTCGTAAAAATATCGACTCGATTCGAATATCTCCAAAACCTTTCTATGATTTTTAATATTATTTTGAAGAAAGTATTCACTCAGAAACAGCCTTGAAACCAATTCCAGCATTTATTACTTTAGGAAGGTATAGAACGATGGGCACCATGACGGCCGACGCGCATCGCACACTGCTTTTAGGCTACGTACACTCCTTCATGACGACCTTGTTTCCCAACGGTAGTGTCATTTTTCGACAAAATAATGCACCATGTCACAAGGCCAGGAGTGTGATGGAGTGGTTCGAGGAACACAGGGGCGAGTTCTAAGTGATGCACTGGAACAACTCAAACTCGCCGAATATGAACCCAATCGAACACATCTAGGAAGTGATTGAACGTGACGTCAGAGCGCAACGCCCCCTACCGGAATTTACGGGAATTAGGTGACTTTTGTGTGCACATATGGTGCCAACTCTCTCCAGCGTCCTACCAAGGATCACTGCGTGTATGCCAAGACGCGTCGCCGTTGTTATCCGTGCCAAAGATGGACATACTGACAAGTATGTAGGTAGTCATAATGTTCTGGCTGATGTGTGCATATATTTTAAGTCGTATGCCTATATTTTGTCTCGACTCAAATTTCGAGTCGAGACTTACATCTCGACTCGACTCGACTCGTGCGCATCCCTAATGATGATTCATAAAAAGAATTTGAAGCTTATATTTTCTGTGATTCCGATCCATTTATAATGTGTTAAACGTTATAGTTAACTTTCAGTGCAGTAATCTGATGCAAAAGGACGCACACAACAAGCAAGAAAGAAAATTATAGATCTAGTGAGAAAATAGAGAGGAAAGAATTTGGTTTGTGTGGATCATTCCATTTCATGGATCTATTCGGGTACAGGCCTGTCTGGGTTACGGGTACGACTGGCTCGGGGTTACTTGTCACAAATTTTGTGACCCATTTCGTCACTTGTTCGCGTCTTTGATCCATATGTCAAGAAATTATATGGAGCAAACCTGTGTTCTGACTTGGGGAGACATCGAAAATCTCGTGATATCCACTGATCTACGGTATTTTGATGGTATAAGCAGGGATAAACGCGAGGAACGCGACGTGACGCCGTCCTCCCATCTCCAAAAATATGTATGTACGGCGTCCTCCCAGTTTCTAAAAACTTACAATGAGCAAAGATAGGCAGGGGAACGCCATGACGCCATGCCGCTACTTACCGTCTCCCTACATTTTCAGATCCACTTTTACCCCTGAGTACAAGTAATAAATTCCTTATTTTCTTTTCAGTCTGCATTAATTTGGGATCAGAACTTTAGGAATATTACATTTACATTGTTTTATTTGAAGGTACACAACAGATATTTATAACAAATGGTTGGGACAGTCAGTGAACTGAACTCAGAAGCTACCAGTGTGCAGAGCCGGGCCAGGCAGGCTACCGAATATAGTGATCTATTCTTTGCACGAATGTCTATTTGCTTACCAAATTTGGTTTGGATGCGTTCAGTAGTTATTGTAAAGTACAGTGCAACATACAGGTCGAGCCGAGCTCGACAACCAAACAGTGATCTTTATTTCATAGATAATTGGCTACTCAACTATCAAATCTTGTTTAAATCCGGCCAGTAGTACCGAAGAAATAAAGTACAACATAGAAGCCAAACCAAGTCTGTGTGTGGGCCCGTTCGGTCGCTATATATAGCAATCTTTGTTCCTTAGATGATGGACTTTTTGTCCACCAAATTAGCTTTAGATCTGTCCAGTAGTTTCCGAAAAATAAAATCACACACACATACACACATTGACCTGGAAGGAATTTAAGTTCTCGTATGCTTACACAAGGAGCTAATAAAAATAAAGAAATGTCATTCTGTTAATAAAGTTGTATATTCTCTATTTTTAATAACGTAAACGGCCCTCTTTACTTCTATACACTGAAACATAACAATGAATAACAGTCACATTTTGAGAGTCATATTTTATTTGCTACAACTGGTGACCATTTAGGTTCCAGCGCAATGACCATTGAACAGTTTGAATGTTGTGATTAGTGGATGGAAGTCATTGTTAATGAGTGACTGTTGGTTAACCAACTTTGCTGGTGGCTTTGAAATTGCATTCATTGATGAGCACTAACCATCAGTGGTTAACACCAATCAGAATGTGTGTGGCTGGCTCCATGCCAGAAAAGAAAAATTGTTGATGTTAACAGAGCGCGGCGCTCGAGAGAATACACGAGTAATGTTTCATAACAGGCTTGTAAGTTCGCTGGAACTTTCTATACGTTCGATGATACTTGAGCGAAAAACTCATATACACGTAAAATTCTAATCGAACTCGAACTGAAAGAAACGTATGGGTAAAGATTATAATAACGATAAATAACTTGAAAAATAAAATCTTTAATGTTACTACTCTCGAGTCTTCGTAGCAATAATATCATCTTGAAGCAGCAATAAAAAGTTCTTAAAAAAAAGAAAGAAAGAAAGAAAGAAAAGAAAGAAAACCACATACTTTAAATGTTTAACGATTTTGTATCGTCTGTCTATCCACCCGTATGGGCAAAGTCCTGGCTGATGAAGTATTTTTTTATTACAGTTTTTAGATGTTACCTCTGAGACGATTAGTAATAATAATAATAATAATAATAATAATAATAATAATAATAATAATAATAATAATAGCAATAATAATAATAATAATAATAATAATAATAATAATAATAATAATAATAATAATAATAATAATAATAATAATAATAATAGTTATATGATTTCTAAACATCACAAATCCTTTTAATGTTTAAATGAAATGATTTATGAAGAATCAAAGATTGTGTTTTGGTTCAAGTAAGAAGGAAATATACTGTAAACTGGTGGTCGTATATTAATTTGAGTATTTACTTTATTGTATTTAACACTGAACTAAAAAGGTTAAAACGAAAAAATCAAAGAGGACATATTACTCCGATAGTTAAGTATATCCGCATACAGTATAATTTGACTTTGCATTTTGCTTTAAATTAAATATAATATGTAAAAACCTTAATAAGATGGGAGAAAGCAAGATGACAAATCGTTTTTGTTACTAGAAAGATTTTTATTGTATTATTATTATTATTATTATTATTATTATTATTATTATTATTACTTATAGTATTACTACTACTACTACTACTAATAATAATAATAATAATAATAATAATAATAATAATAATAATAATAATAATAATTTCACTACTTTCTTCACTCCACCATTACGTTCATTATCATTATTACAGTTTCCCTTAACCTTGGTGTCATGTGTTACGTTAAATTGAAAATGTTATTTCATTCATCTAGTGCATGAATATTGATTGCACTCTCACTATATCTTATATTAGTTTTCAAATTATGTAAAATGCTCAAGAAGATTGAATCCCCAATAACCCAATAGCGTATAATCTAAACGATATTATTTATACAGGGTGATTTTTTAAAACTCACGGATTTCATTTGGGTCTAGAATTTCTAACAGAAGTCTGATTTTCATGCGGTTGTGGCAAATGATCAAGGAAGGATGGGAGATTTATGCGATCATGTTTACTGGTTTAAATTCATCCGGAGTAATATCGGCCACGCCTCAAGAAAAACCGCAAATATTCGCCAGTGTACCTTACAATTGGAATCAAGTGCGGTGCGGTGTGAAGATTTGAATTTTCTTCGTACATGGAAATCTCGCCAAGGTCAATAAGAATAAGAAATAGGAAACTGGATCGTTGTATTGGGAATTGCGCTGTACAATTCTGTGCTACTGTGTGAATATAATTAGGACACAATGAGAATAGTGTACCCTTTGGAGCAACATGAGTTTATCGTTAAAAGTTTTTGATAAACGGAATCTGTTGTTGCTTCGCGAATTTAGAAACAAATTTATCCCACGTTTTGCCCCAGATAGTAACATAATATACCTATGGTCGCTAGTGAATAAATTGGAAGAAATAGGATCGTTTCTGAGTGAGACAGGGAATCATCGGACCCTGTAGGCAGCTCTTGTGGAAAATGTCATTTGTCGACTCCTTAGGTCGCCCAGGAAATCTCTCTGTTGTTTGTCGCAAGAAATCGGCTGTAGCTATTCAACATGAGATTTTTGGGTGTAACACTTAATTTGTATTCTGCAATTTCGCTTCAAAAATCCAAAACCTCCATTTGCAAGGTACACTGGCGAATATTTGCTGTTTTTCTTGAGACGTGGTCGATATTACCCCGGATGAATTTAAACCAGTAAACATAGTCCCATAAATCTCCACCCTTTCTTGATCATTTGCCACAAACCGCATGAATATCAGACCTCAGTTAGAAATTCTAGACCCAAATGAAATTCGTGAGTTCTAAAAGAATCACTCTATACTAGCTACTGCTTGTAAATACTGTACAATGTTAACCTAAATGATTCAAAGCGGGTTTCAAAGCGCTGTTTATTTACAAGTATATAACGTGCCTGTAAATAAGGGGGTTATGTTAAGGACAAAGTTTATGTACCTTCAACGCAAACAAAGCTGCAAGAACTGTAGGAATGCATCACTGCTGCTGTAACGGACACTGACGGAAACATGCTAGTGAACGTATGAAACGAAACTGGATTATCGTTTGGATGTGTGCTGGGTGACCAAGAACGCACATATCGAACATTTGTAGAACGTACCAAAAACTTGATAAGTGCGTGTATCTTTTCATGTATAAACCGTTTTCGTACGTTCTATATTTGTAAATTAACAATGCTTTGCAATCCAACGAATCATTTAGGCTAACCCTGTATTTGTAACACTGCCATCTCAGTTTGAAGCTCATTGTTATTGTTATTATGCCAAGTAACAACTTCTATTTATACAGAAATGGCATTCAAAAGTTAAAGTAAAATTTAAGATAAAATAAATTCATTCATAACATGTACCCTATCAAATAATAAGATAGGAGATTTTCTGTACAAGTTCTGTACAATAAAGAAAAAAGTATATTTCAACATCTTCAACCCATCGCTTTTCACTTTAATAGTTACGTAAAGAAAATAAAATATAAGAAGTACAAAACACTTATTGTAAACGAAGATTGTATCATGAGCTGAATTACAAAAAGTAAAAGAATAACAAACATCCATCAGTAAGTGGTCTTTTAAATTCTCTGAGTTTTTGTTTTTTTCCTTAAGATCAAAGGTTTCTCATTCCTTTGGATGTAAACATTTCTTTCCTTTCATTCAATTGTTCTTTGTTCCTCTAACAACACATGTACTGTTGTGTATGTTTAAGGTTATATATATATTCAATCAATCCCTCCACTATTTCTAATGGCTCAAGCTTTGAAATCAAAGATTAAAAATGTATATTGTATTCGGTATTTTCAAACGGTACCTAAAGAAAGAAAGAAAAAAACATTACGCAAACAAATATAAAGTGGCGTTAACACAACCCACATAAATTTATGCTATGTCTTTTGGTTAGCTAGAAACAGAGTGCAAATTGCGTCGTAGGGGGTGGAAACAGGTAAATATGTGCATGTCCGAGGTAAATATGCGCACCTCCTTAAAAACCGTAGTACTTTTGGTAAAAGTCACAACTTAGATTCTTGAAAACAACGAAACGAGATAGGAAACTAATTGAGCTTATCTCATTCTTGCTCACTGCATCTTTGACTTTCTAGCTCGATATTCTTCTTCCTTATTATAACGACTCACCAAGGGTAGTCGTCAACCTGGTTCGATCGTTGATATATGAATCTCGAGTGGTAGTAATAGTTTGCATGTAAAAATATCTTTAATAATTACATATACTATTCTCACCTTTTCTATCAGAATTATAAAGTCGATGAACGGTACTAAATGGTTTATTAGTTGATACACTTTATAATATATTTTCGTTCAAACTGTCATGCACACAGACATGATGATTAGGTATCCATAAACAACAATTACATAGCAACTAACTACATAACACTATCCCATAATACATTTTTTTATATGTATTAAAAACATTCTTCTTTTGTTATTATTAAATTAACATTCTATTAAGTATATTGCTTATGTATGAGCACTTTCTGCCCAAGGTGCAGGTAATTATTAATCTATCCAAAGTATTTCGTTATATAAAATGTCGCCCGACAATTGGACTGAATATAAAAGTCATAAGCGAGCTTGGCTTTTATCTTCAAGAACCACTGGTCCGTTCACAATAATGGTCTTACATTACTTATGTTCATCACATTTTGATCGCCCCTCGTATGTATCTTCATTACATATCATAGATATAGATATATTTATAGCAAATCTTTCATTTCATTAATACTTATTTTTTTATTACATTAATTATATTTATTTCATTATCATTCATTACATTATTATTATGTTTTATTATTAAAACGTCGTCGCCTATTTATTTAATCTTTGAAGGGTGCGAAGTCAAAATCGTAAGAAGCAATTACAGTTAAAACATGAGTTACCATTATCCAGGGCGCATTATATAATAGTTATATTAGGTGATATTTTAAAATAAACATTGGATCAATAAGGCATCAAAATATAGAAGAATTTCATTCAAAATAGTCGTTGAATAATTAACTTAATAGGATGAATCTTATACTTAACATAATCTTTGGCAGTTAAGTTTTCAACACAAGTCAATCTAATATAAATAATCTTTGCTTTTAATCAATTATGAATCGAATTATAATTCCTCATATTGCCTGTATAGCGAAGTTATAAGAATTGTTTTCATTATTGATATTAACACATAAACTTAAAAATAAAACTTTACAAGAATCTATAACTGATATGGGTTTAACCTAATTTCATTAACGGTAATCAGCTTACATTCATACTTGCACATGATTCTAATAAAGTACATTGTACTGCACAATCATGATTAGGTTCAACAATACGTTGTACATGTATTTCATCGTGATTCTGATTTTGATACGAAGTGCCATCTCTTGACCTCCAATTACGTCTATCCATGTAGCTTGTTGTATTCCTGTAATTTCGCCCTATATTCCAATTGTTTTTATGTCTACTTCTGTTGGGTGATTTGACATCAGGATTACCACGATTAGTTAGGTTAGGCTGATTCCCTACATAACTTTGCCTATTTCGCTCGTTTTGATTGCTAGAATTTACTCGGCTTAGGTTGTGTTCCGTATCGTTCACACTTCTGATATTTAGATTCCGAACAGGTACAAAATGATCTGAATTATTCTTATTTTTACCTACTCCTGCTTGTTGACTCATAGCATGGTATTGAGTTTCATAGCATTGGACAAGCATTAATAAATGGTTGAAACTCATACACTCTGTAGAAAACAAGATCTGTTGTAACTTAGATGGGAGCAAATTTCGAATCGATGCTATTATTCTAGATTCCGATTGCAAAGGATTAACGACTTTTAATTCGTTGTATGTATTTACAACAAATTCAACAACAGATTTGTGAAAACGAGGATTGAAATGTTGATTTCTAATGATGGCATCTCTATTTGCAAGCAAAAAGTCATTTTCATAATTCGCGATCAGTGCTGCCTTAAATTCCTCATATGTATTGATGTGATCACGTACTGCTTTAAACCATAGAGAACATGGTGGGAGTAATACATGAGGGATTAATTTCATATATTGTGATCTATCTATACACATTATATTGCATTCGTCCTGAAATTTTTCCAGGAAAGAAGTAGCGTTTTCATTACATTTACCACTGAATTTACTCATAGCCCGTATTTCACTCATCTTAACACTTAATTTTACCTTCCTTTTATCATTCCGTGTACTTCTTGGGTGACAATTCCTATCCATGACGTGATGTGTCGTTGCACCATCCCTTTCACGCCCATTTGTCCTCTTCGGATGAATTTCTTCCAAAATGATATCCTCATCAGACACAGGTGAAGGCGAAGTCATCTCTGGTGAGTGGGGAAACTCCAAGCGATCACTACCCATATTATTGTGGTATGTGTTGTCCTTAACCTGTAGCGTTCTAATTTCTTCCTGTAGAGTAGCTATCAATTGCGTATTTGCACGTATGTTGTTAGAATTATTGATGACCTGAATCTTTTGCTGTTGAACAGAAGATTCTATTACTTTTAAATCTTTTTTTACATCACTGATTTCTTGGATTTGGTGGTTGTGCTTATCCTGACAATCCTCGGATATTCTTTTCAACTTTTCCTCAAAGTGCGAGGTGATGTCATTCATCGCCTGGACAATTGACTGTTTCGTTTCATCTGACTTCTGTTCCATTCGTCTACTTAATTCCTCGTATTGCTTGTTGGATTCTTCAAACTTCTGTTCTATCTTCTGTTCTATCGTCTGCTTCAATTCCCCGTATTGCTTATTGGATTCTTCAGACTTCTGTTCTATCTTCTTTTCTATCGTCTGCTTCAATTCCTCGTATTGCTTATTGGATTCTTCAGACTTCTGTTCTATCTTCTGTTCTATCGTCTGCTTCAATTCGACCAAATTTTGTTTCATGGCTTCAAAATCGTCCTTTCGACATTGTTCTTGCCGCTGTAAGGCTAGCAAGATTCGTTCTTCGAATGTCATTCCTGGTGCTACACTATGTTCACCGTTATCACCATCATTGGATTCATTTCCTATTGCCTCACCGTTCATTTTTCTTATAATTATTTTACCACTTCTCAGTCTTGTGAAATTTGTATTTATTAACTTTATTACAAAAGTAAATTCACCCTCACTTTGCTTCGGGATATGAATTTACAGCAAATCCCGGGTGAGGTAAACCAAAATTTTTAGCTAATCCCGGTGTGAAGGCACCAAAATTTTTATAACGACTCACCAAGGGTAGTCGTCAACCTGGTTCGATCGTTGATATATGAATCTCGAGTGGTAGTAATAGTTTGCATGTAAAAATATCTTTAATAATTACATATACTATTCTCACCTTTTCTATCAGAATTATAAAGTCGATGAACGGTACTAAATGGTTTATTAGTTGATACACTTTATAATATATTTTCGTTCAAACTGTCATGCACACAGACATGATGATTAGGTATCCATAAACAACAATTACATAGCAACTAACTACATAACACTATCCCATAATACATTTTTTTATATGTATTAAAAACATTCTTCTTTTGTTATTATTAAATTAACATTCTATTAAGTATATTGCTTATGTATGAGCACTTTCTGCCCAAGGTGCAGGTAATTATTAATCTATCCAAAGTATTTCGTTATATTATCAACAGTCTAGTAACATGGAAATGCCTCTTTCTTGTCATTTTTCGGTGTGTACATTTCGTACAGTACGAATAGGAAAAGCTTAAGAGAAGTGTCATTCCAGTTTGGGTCTAATCAGCCTCAAGTCGGCTGGAAAGCTAAACCATGGAGCTGACTTTACCTATTTTTTATTTATTTATTTATTTATTTATTTATTTATTTTTTGCTAATAATTACTGTTATAAAATAAAACATTTCATGGTAGCTGTTGCAGTGTTACTGTGTAGTGAAATCAACAACAGAATTAGGATAACTAGTTGTTCTCCCCAATCCTTTTGTTCCTCTGCAAATTGTCTGCAAGCTAGCGACACCTTTTGATATCAAGTAGGAGTTAGCGGAGCTAGTAACATCTATTAGCCTGACTCTGAACTATTAGGAATCAGCATGACTGACAATCTGAAACATCTTCTTCATCGTGTGAATGAAGAATGAATAAATATTTCCAGTTAAATATTTATGCAATCCGTAACTAGTAACGTGAAGTTTCGAAATGAGAAGGCTGAAATTAGGAGTGTCATCTGGGGAGAGAGGAGACAATTGATCCTCCTCTAAGTTTGAGAAACATATACTTTTTAAGGTGGATCACTAGGTGTTCTCGGTGCTATGCTAAACGCTGCTTGAATAGTGCAGCGTTGCCAGATAGTGTCGAGTGTTTACTGGTGCCAGATAATAAAGGAAGTGGTCATGGAATTCTTCTTGGATACTTACTGGAAAAATTAGTTTTCGAACCTTACCGCAATTCACAGCTAAGTTACACTTCTTGAACTGCAACCCTAGAATCCACGAATTTTCTTATTGTGACTACCACAGTAAATGTACAAATTTAGCAACAACGCATTATGGCGTTCTGCACAAGTTTCTTCTCAAAGTCTATTTCCTTAAATGCAAATTAATATTTACATAAAATGTGAAACATAATACGAAAAACGGTCAAACAATATATCTATTTCGTAATAAGATCGTTACTTTAAAATACTTTACACGTTCAAATAAACATTTCATAAAATTGAGCACTTCTAGTAAGATCTAACAGCAAGTGCCATCATTGTAAAACGAATCAAATATTTTCTTCTATTTGTTACCTTTTACTATAACAGAAGACACAGCCAAATGAATTAGTGTCTTGTTTTGTAGCTCAAACGTAACTTTATCTTATAGTACAATATTAATAATATTTAATGTTTCATTGCGCAGTAGTTAAGGGAATGAACTAAAATACGTACTTACTTCCGAGTGCTGATCCACCTTAATGAACTGTATACTGATCTATAAAATTGAAAGTCACTATGTTTGTGACTTGGTAAATCTTGAGCCACCTGACCGATCTCGATCAAATTTTCAACATAGATGAGGTTCGAGTCGGAGATGGTTTTTATCATTTCACTTGGACAGTGCAACTTAAGGAAGAGGGAGATATTTAAAAATGATCGAAAATGATCGATATTAGTGTCAAATCCATACTTTTCAGAGATGAGATAAGGAGTTGTGCATTTGAAGTTTTTTATTTCAACTCAGCGAAGCGGGTAATCCACGCTGGTATATTAATAAAAATGTGAAAGTTTTACATCGATGGACATTCCTGTCCTCTTCCTCTAGCAAAACTGAAATGACGCTACTGGTTGGAAAATTTCTCGAAAAGTTGTGATTCATCCAATATATTCCTTTGCAGTTTATTACACAATACCAGTGGCGTATTTACGATTTTGTTTCGGGGGTGGCTTTGCTAACTTTCGGGGGGGTTTTGCCTGAAAATGTGAACATTCTGCAAGATATTTCATATACTTTACTATAGTAAGTAAGATTTCGGGGGGGGCTTAAGCCCGGAAGCCACCCCCCTAAATACGCCACTGCACAATACCAATACTCCCGTTTCACATGGAGTATTACTTCCTTAAATAATAATAATAATAATAATAATGATTTATATTCATACACTATTGAACTCAATAGTTTCCTCTGCAGGGAATGATATTGAAGTGATTGTGACTCCGCCCATTCGCATGCGATAAAGAATAGGCTAAGAAAGAATAGATTTCACAATGCTTTTGGAGGCCCCAGACTTAAAAAGCTGTAATTGCTTGCCTCATGTTTAGACGGAACATTATAAAATAAATCGTATATTAATAAAATACAATGTATTAGTGATTAGGTGTATTATTTCAAGTTTGGCGTATAGCCTTAAATAGATCCTACGTTCAGCTTACATGTCAGCTCCTAAGTCTTACATGTTTTGAAGTTCGCATATTAACGTTACTCACATGCAGGTGACTTTGTTTTCTAAATAAGCTATAGTATATTTAGACATTTTTCTAGCAATGCCATGTACAAAATCTCTCTTATAATATGCGGTAGCCATTTATCGCTCTTATTAAGTAATATAAGGAAACATATTATTGACAACTTTGGCGTGGGAGACCCGGATTCGATTCCCGGCGGGAGCACGTCTGCCGTGTCGTGACAAAACGCTGTAACTTTGGCGAAGAAGTTTTGCGAAAATGAGCCTTAAAGTTTTCATCCGAAAATGTGATCTGTATCGTGTAGAAATAGTGTATCTTGACTTTGGAAACACGTGGTTACATGTAATGTTACGTAAATGCATGTTGTGTGATTAAATTTGGTGAAAATTGATTGGTTGACCATTATTGCCTAATTACACTGGTTCTACACGATACAGATCACATTTTCGGATGAAAACTTTAAGGCTCATTTTCGCAAAACTTCTTCGCCAAAGTTACAGCGTTTTGTCACGACACGGCAGACGTGTAGTTCGGACTCTACGTTAATCAGTAGGTTCTGTCTCATATACCCTCGGTGCTGAAAAGGACGTTAAACTCAAAATCAACTCATCTCATATTATTGACAAGGTTCCAATTACTTTGGTTAGAACCCGGTGGGAGAACTTTGAATTCTCTACATTCAATTTCACTTAAATAATGGACTAAAACTAGTATTAATACTAACATTGGAACTGAACCTGATAGAGAATACTGTCCTCAAGAGCATTTGCAAAAATTTGTTGAACGGGACCATAATTCTATTGAAAACCTCCAGTGAGAAGGCGATTACTATGAACATACGACGCTCCTGATGGTGGATAAAATTTTAGTTGAATTTTAGCGTAGGTTTACAAAACTTAATTCATGTGTGAAAGATACATGTTTGCGTACCGGATCAACGACATTTCTTCATATGAAAGAGCTTTTTTTAGTGTGAAACTACTAGACGATAAAAGTAAAAAATTACGAGGAGGAAAACTGCTATGTTGCAGTTAAAGATATAAATGGTCGTTTCACGAAATACACAAAGTTATTGGTTTCAAAACCGGTCTCGAACGTACTTTTTGGGTATGCAGCACTTGAAAACATTGCGTTACAGTATGAGATGACATTATTATTTTAGTAACGTGATCATTCTTTCTGTAGACATTACGACTATAATATTTAATAGTAGATGTCAAAGTCCATTCTATATGACTTTGTAACTAAGTTTTCGTATTACATATACATGTAAATTAGGAGAATAGTTTAGGTACTTCAGTTATTCATTCTATACTGCGATTCTCTTATGTTCAGCGCTGGAATATACTTTTTTTTTAAAAAAAAAAAAACTTTCTTCTTCTTTTTTCCCATCCTCCCACCTAGTCTATATCTGATACTCCGACTAGATAGGAAAAATAATCCCTAGGCAGTAGGAAAGCTACTTTTCGTCTCCCTTGACTCAATATTGTATGTACTGCTGCGTTTACTCCACTTCGTTTTCGGAATTTTTTTTTCTCCTTCTTCACTGCAGGAGGTTAAAGGAAAACACTGCTTTCAACTCATCCGACACTTTTTGCAGGATCTTTAACAGAATGACTCTGAAAAGCTGAAAGGATACCTTAAAGTCACCTTCGGAAAATTTAAAATAAATTCCCATGCTACACGTTTGTTGTTATCTCTGCATGCTTCTTCGTAACAAGAGTGGATGAAGAAACAACTGTGCCCTTTTTTCTTTCTTGTTCCTTATATAGAAGAGTGGATATACACATAACGTCTCCTTTCTCTGAACGAGTTTCTACGAAACGGGAGAAGTCGATTATCGGAACGAACGAATAGAAAAAGCTGCAGCTCTTACAGTGGAGTCACGTGTTATAGATGACATCTTGACTTTGGTGTATATACGTATATATCCCGCACACGGAGCAGGTGTTGTTGTGAATTAAGTCCCTTAGTGAATCCGAAAGAAATCACCTAAGAAATATCACACACTTGCTGCTCACACGTTAAATGGAGAAAAGGAAAAAAAAAAGCCAAACTATGTAAATTTTGTATCGAGAAAAGAAACAACAGAGACTAACTGAATACTCTACCAACAGTGCAAAACTATCAATCCGGAAAGTTATAGAGAACAGTATCTACTGCTTTCTCTCTATAGACCTATACATTATAATACAGTATTGAAAATAGTATTTGTACTGAGGGCAGTTTCGACAGCTATTGTAAATACGGGAAACTCCTCGGTTATCGTGATTCTAGATTTCTCGCGGTTTATAATTTGATACCAAAATTACAATAATTGCGCTCCAAATTCAGATTATCACAGTCGCTAAATGTAGTCCATTATACAAACAACAAGCATTATTTTAGTACGAGTCTCCACTCTCCAGGTAGCTCCTCGTTTTTATTCAAGCAGTAATGCGAGTGAAGTTGAAAGTTCGCATAAAAATTGTAATATGCCATTACAGTCTAATGTGATGATGTTTTTAATAGGAGGGTGCCCGAAATTTTTTGCACCGACTGTACTTGACGTTTAACAAAAAATTTCTGGCTGTTCATATAATTCGTAATTTTGTTTGTTATTCTATTTCAAATTAACATGGAAAGCTGTAAAATATTCATTAGGAATCATAGTTTTGGGAATCAATATCTTTATTTATATATTAAATTAGTTATAAGTCTTGTATATGGATATGTAAATGGATTATTACAATTCTTACGGTGTCAGTGCGATCTGAAAATATAGGTCCACCATTGGACGGAACTTTTCCAATAAATAACCAATCTAAAATTCGACAGAATTTTCAGGACCACCCTTCACCTCTCTTTTAGATACCTAGGTCCTTCTGAAATCTAGTTTAATCCAGATTTTACCAAATTTTATTCGTTTCAATCCCCACCGCCAAAATGCTTTGTTTTGATTGGAGGATTCACCCACGCTATGATGTTAGAGCGCGATTATTCCCATTCCCTTCCTAGAATTTTGGTCGACGACATCAGTTTTGTTTGCTTCGTAAATGGACTGACTCCTGCAGTGGTAAACATCAAAATTCAGGTAATATTTGGATTTTATTAACGTGTAAAATCGCTGGAAGTCTCAAGGAGCCATAAACTATTAAATTTTCAGAACAAAACTGGACTAAAAAGGCTGAAATAGGAAGTGCAATTTAGTGACGCCATGATTTCATCTACCGATCGCTATGGACAGGATTCAGAAGTAGTGTGATTTCCGTTTTTCTTTTCCTAAAACCGGTTCTGAAGATTAGTGTTTCCCCTGATATTTTCACCTTCCAATGTTCCTGCTAATTGAGGGTTATAAGACCTGTCCATATATAGATTTGTTTATGTAGGTAGCGAGTGATTTTTTTTAACATATATGGCGGTATTCAATTTTGGCGTTGTTAAGATAGGTAGAATAATGCACATGTAAATTTGCAGTAAGGGCTCCTATCTGACTCCTGACTTGGGAGTACAGCTTCCAGCGGGATGAGTTGAACATGTAGTTTGCTCCGGGTTCCTGCCCCTTCAGGGCAGGGGTCCTATTGTTAGCCAATACTTTGATATGTCCCCTCGTGGGCATTGATTAAACAGGTTGAATTAAGAATGTGATTTAGTGAATACAAGGGCCAATTGGCCCTGTTCCTTTCTTTCCCTTTCCTTTCGTAAACCGATAGAGCCGATTTTTAAAGAAAATGGTAAAATCTGAATGTTGTTTATGTGAGTAAATAGTAATGATTAATATGTATTATAACATGTAATAATGTAGTTTGTAGTTATGGATGTGGCATGTATGTGTTTGTAATGTAGTATCAGTAGTAGCAATTGTAGTTAAGTGATGAAAGAGTATGTGAAATAATGAAGTATGGACAGTGTATCATTCGTATTCGATCAATAGCTAAACGCAACATATCAATCTATAGTAATATCAGAAAATGAGAGTGTCATAGTATCAAAATTCCGTGTACAAGGTCACATTCAGTGGTTCAAGGGTTGATCATATCGTCGCTAGCCCCCTAGTGTCAAAATTCAGTACTAACCGTCATTCTTATGTCGATGCTCTTAGTGATTTAGTTTCCATGGAATTGACCTTTCTTTTCGAAATAAAACCTAGTAAATATAAGTCCCAGCCCAAATGCATATACAGTTAGGTTAAGTGATCCAAAATTAATATTTTCCGAAAATTACAACATTCTACTTAGTCTAGAAATCGAAATATTTAAGTAAATAAACAATACATAAATTCTTAACAGAAGTCGGGCGATATGATGCTAGTTTTTCGCTTTGAAATTATATTAAATGTTCATTTTTTTTCCTCTGTGGCTGCAGAATAATTTCATTGTTGTCAGAATTTTATAAAATTGAATAATATCGTGGAGAACTGTACTTTCTGTGAACATACATATTTTTTTTTACATGAAGCTACTAAGTTTAACATAGTATTGTTTGCGTGGTAAGGGAGTCTTGAGTTCGAGGGATGTTTTGTGTGGTGGCCGGAACATGAAATGTTGGCAATGATTTATAGATTTAGAAGTATATGACGAAGTGTGCATATAGTCTGGGTGTAATTAAAGAAATAGGGTGTTTATGAAATACGACGTCGTAATAAAAGAATAAAATGATAGTATGAATATATTGTGAAACGAAATGAATGAGAGGACACCCATATACATAGATATATATAAGCCCAGTTTATGATTAGTCACGTTTCGGTAAAAAGAATATATATATATATATATATATATTTAAGGATTATGTGTAGCTATCCACATCTCGGGTTCTGGCCCCTACACCGGAGCATCCTGCGAACATGTGGGTGAGATATTGCTGGACTATGTTAGTGCTTAATAGCTTAATTTGTTATTGCAGTCGTATTCGTTCATAATAATCTCGTTTAATAATATTTGTAGCATCATATAATCGCTGACTGGACATATTTAATAATCAATTATGTAAACACAATGGTTGTTACATAACGGGGCTGTAGTAAATTATATTTTTCGGTCGGTTTTAAAATAGAATATCCTGCTCCGTGAGATTTTTTTCTTTCCTTCACGTTACCTACTCGGGCTAGCTTATAGTATTCATGAAGGCGACAGCTCTGACAGGGTTACGGAAACAAAACAGTTATTGAAATTTATTACAGTACCCGGGCATCGACCCCTCCCCCCTTGAATATTTTAGTTTTCTTTTCTCAGTTTTCGAACTAGATAGTGATGGAAATTAATCGATGCCTCAGAATTTAGCGCATTCTGCGAAGGGGAGCTATCGGTGAAGTTTGGCAATAGAAATCACCGATCCAAAATCCAGTTTATTTAATTTTTTTTATTATTTTGGCAAATCCATAATTAGGGTCTCTCTTATTTCATTGCCTTCGGTCTAATTTTCGTACTTTCCTCTAGATCCTGTCTCAATTTTCGGAGAGGTCGGATATTTTTTTTTATTATTTTAGAAATTTCAAAATTTAGGGCAATGACATCTTGCCCTCCCCCTTTCTCTCTTTCGCCTGTTGGTTTGGGCCGGATACGGTTACTAAATAATAATTTTACAAGCAATAACTTGTGAAGTTATTATTTACAAGACACAGACTTGCTTCTTGGCACCAGGTGTTTCCCCTTGAGTCTACGTATTTGAGTAGACCACCCTTTTGGCATATTAAGAATATTTTGGCTATGGATTTGTTGAGAGCGAAATTCGACTTCTATCTTTGTAGCGTTAGTTATTTCTCACTTAAGTCTTTGGCGCCCCTATTCTTCGTCTTCCTTCTTCTCTATCTCTCTCTCTGTCTTCATTTCTTCAAGTTTTTTTTTTTAATTTTTCAACCTCCCCCCCCAGATTTTGAACTTGTCGCCTACAATTTATTTAACGTACAACTCTGATCTGAAATTACCAGCTGAGACGTTGCAAGACACAATTCATGGATAGAGTAGATACTGATTGGGTCCTCCATCACATTTTGACCTATTGCCAAAATGAATAACGACTTCATATTTGACGACACTTCAATTACGTTCTTTCACCGTCGTCCCTCTAAGTTTTTTTTTTTAATCCATTGGTCACTTTCCTTCCGTTTTGGTTTTCGTTTATCTTGTAGTTAACCTGGGCCCAGAAATTGTATTTTGGTTTATCTATTTATATCTTTAGGAATGTTCTGTATTACGTGCCTGCATCACAAAGTTTTTTTTTTTACGATTCATGCACGGATTGACTATATGAAAGTTAAAATTTATAGACGCGCGGTATCAGATAAAAAATTCAATTCTTTTTTCATATGTAATGTCGGAAGTCATTTGTTTTCTTGTACAATGTTTGCAACCTTTTCTGAAATTATTGTTGGAGTTATTACTTAAAATGTGTGCGCGATTATTAAATATAAATATAAATATATATATATATATATATATATATATATATATATATATATATATATATATATATATATATATATAAATGAATACGTCGAAATGTACATGTGCTTAGTATGTGAATATGATGTTAAAGTAAAAGTATGATATTAAATGTATTATATGGATATATGTAAGAGCGCTCGTGTCTGTCCCCCCAAACGTGTATTGGTTGCTATAGTTTACAAGTAAGTTTCCGACGAATATAATAATATAGATTTTTGTCAAGAATACCGCCGTGCACTCAAATAATTTTTCTTTCTTCTGGATAGATGTAAATCATAACTTATGTAATTATTATTTAATGGCATGTATTAAGAAGTAACGGCAGGTCTAAATGTAACCCACATCATAATGAATATTATTCCTGAGCTACCAATCTAAAACCATTGTGGAAAGTGTACCTTTAATCCCTCTCACCTGCATATGTATCCTAGGACTTGACCAGTGTTTTTCCTTGATTTAAACCAATTATACTCCTTATACCTGTGGAAGATCATCTCAAATCCGAACTATATATATATATATATATATATATATATATATATATACACAAAAGTGATCCTGGATAAATTAAAGGTCTCATGACGTGTCCCAGTGATGAACAAGTAACTCAAAATTACCTGATTAATAAATTTGTGAATGGACTGACTAAGAGGAGAAGCATCCTCTGGCGGAAAGTGGTTTTAAAATCCCTAGATGGTTATAAACGTCGCAGTATGCGAGAGCAGACGTAAACTGCTGATAGTCACAAACTAAATATAGCTGATGAATGTTTTTTTATAAACCAATAGTTATATATATATATATGTATGTATAAACACAAACTAAGTTAAATGGAGCGAAATGTTTTGGACGCTACAAGTAGTGCGCGATTTGAACGCTCAAAATTATTAATATTTCATTGCTCAATGTGAAGTAGAGACTCATAAGTGCTATTACACCCAAAAGCTTTATTTCTTTTCTTTCTTTTTTTTTTTTCTTTTTTTTTTTTTTTTTTGTAAAACAAGTGTCTTCTTTGCGTATGTCGCAAATCATAATTTTGCTTTAGCATGCCTAAGATATAATATATGTAATTATTTTTTTTTCTTTTTTCCATTTGTCAAGATGATTGAATATATAAAGATTTACTAAAATATAACTCTATGTATTCTATTGATACATAACCAAGAACTTGTATTTTTTTTAATACTTTCTTTATAATTATTTTTCCTTTCACCATGAATGTAATAAACTATTTGTACCTTTGTAGCTAGTTGATTTCCTTTAGAAATATATACACTGTCCTGAGTGAGTGAGCGAGTGAATGCATGATAGATTTAATTTAAGTAATTTTAGTAATATCCTTTGTCATATTAATGTGTATAATATATGTGTCATATTTTAATATATGGGGTAAGGTAAATAACCTAGGTCATGAAGGACCGCTACTAACAGTTTAAATCGGCTCTAGGAGTGAGACGAAAATAACAGGATGAGCCTAAATACGACATCTTTCTTCCAGGAAGTTGAAACCCTTATTGATACGATACAAAAATTTATATTGAGTTTACAACTTTGATATTTTTTTTTCTTGGCTAACTCATATGTGTGGTCGATCCTAGAGATACTGGATGGTTATCAATCATTGTTTGGAATAACTCTACGAAGAATAATTTCGATTTTCTCCTTTCCTGGTCTAGGTCTGGGCAACCCCACAAACGTGGTGCCTGGAGCTAGGTCGGGGTGGTATGGAGGAACATGTGTTTATTTCGAAGCATTCTAAAATTGATTAATCGTTAATAACATTTAAAATGATTCATCTTTCAACAACTTTCTCGACTTCTCCCTATATTCCCGGAATTATCCAGTAATCTATTTCGTATTAAATTACTCTATTTGTTTTCTTTCTTTCCTCCCCCCCCTTTTCCTACCTCCTTCTTTTACCCTTCTACTTTCTTCTTTTTCTTTTTCTATTTCTGAATGAAAGAAAACGGAGTCGACTGAGAGCAGTCGCTATTGGCGCGGTCAATAAGTTGTTTCGATAAGTTTCTTCGGAAGTCCGATGTGGGATAATTAACCGAGATGAGTATGCATTGAGGGACGAACAATGACAAGAAAGTTTGTTCAATTTTACTTTATTGGAAAATAATCATGATTGCAATTAGTAGGTGTTGTTTAGTAATCGCCCTCGTAAAAAGAGAATTAATTTTAGCGACTCCTCTACACTCCCTTCTTCGTTTACTATTTTTTTTTACCGTTTTCTTTCAAAATCTACTATTTTTTGCAAATCAACCTTCATGTTTTGACTTACCATGTTTGACATACTCATTTTACTTACATCTCATATGTAATCGGGACAAATAATGGTTTAAAATTGGGTGATTATTTCCAAGAATTTTACTAATCTATTATTATTATTATTATTTTAATATATGAGGAACTTATTTTCAACGCGGAACATTTTCATTTCTGCTCTGTTGCGGAATTCACCCTTAATGGTTTCTGAATCTTTGAGATGAACTCTGTCGGATTATGCAATAACATTTATGCAAAGGGAAGGTTATTGGTGGAAATCATAATGTAATATTAGTAGTATGTCTACCTCGTTCATTCACTTCTACAGTAAAATTAGTAATTGTGGAACATTTCATCCCAAAGGTTCAGAAATCGTTAAAGGTGAATATTTTAAAAAAGGAAATGTTCCCATTTGAAAATAATACGTATATAAAATAATAATAATTTTGTAAAATATTTTGAAATGATCACGCAATTTAACGTATTATTTATCCCGATTTTGCGGTGTTTTTCGTGGCAAAGACAACAGTGATAAGAAAATGTATTGTTGTAGCTCTATAACATTCACAATAGTCATTGTACCGGGACCAATTTTCATTGCTCTTTCTTCAAATAGTCCTACAATATTTATAATAGTCCTTTAAATGAAAGTATAATTAATTATTATTCAATTTCTCTGGTTTTTCAATAAGAACTGCACATTAAGAAGCAAAGAAATTCTACTACTATTAATAAATTATTAAGGACTGCAATAATCTCATATGCTTTTAACTCATCATCTTCTAAACCTTTTTGAAAGTTAGCTGGAGTCGGTTTTTCGAATCGTTGTCCTATATCTGTTTCCAGCTTGATATATGTTTAGCGCTTGTCAAGGAAAAAATAATTGGCAATGTAGGTTTCTCCTGTTTCAGGACAACGCTTAAACCCCCACGTGGATGAACCGGGACACCTTCTACGCCTTGGATGAAAAACACTATTGCGTCCGCCATACTTCCCATACATTGCACCGTCCAATTATCACCTGTTCCATTCCTTGGACAATCATCTTAGAGGACGCCAGTTCAAATCCCTAGTAGAGGTGCAAAATGCAATTGATGCCTTGTTTGCTTCACGCCCCACCAAGTTCTACCTAATGGAATCTATTGCCTTCTAGAACGTTGGCAGAAGGTCGTCGATGCTGATGGGTACTATTTTTGATCTTCGAGGTACATTGTAGGTGACATATGGATATTCGAAGGTGATGGGTGAAAAAGCGACAGAACTTTCTTGGTTAAATTATAGTTGTGAAGAGAAGGCATTATTAAAATAAGAATGTTACCCGAGGGAACAAGGGTTTCTGTGATAAAACGAATTCTAGAATTGTAATAAAAATTTAAAATAAAATTAATATTAGCAATAATAGTAAATGAGAAACTTTATTATCTATTCAAACTATTCCAAAAGTAAGATGAAAACATTTGTGATTCTGCCGCTTTGTTTTTTATTAACGTTCTAGTGGTACTATCAACACAAAAAATAATTAGAATGTATTACTTTATTGAATGCAACAGTCAATCTATAAGTATGCTTCATCTACTACCTTCATTTCGTAAGTTATGATTCCCTTACACTTTTGACAATGCGCTGCTTCAAAAGCGGAACTTCGTGGACAAAAGTGACTGAAAACGACTGTAAAATGTATCATGACCCTTTTCCTGAAGAATAAAACTAGCTACGTCACTGACAAGAATAATTCTTTATCTACAAAATCACCATTACGTTAGAAATTATACTATATTAATAAAATTATTACATTTCAGCAAACTGCTACGAACTATCACATAGATTGAAGAATTCCCAGAAGTAGTAACTGGCAGTTAGCATTCTTCTGTTTGTTTAATGTACTCACCTACTTTTTAAACATTATTTAGAGGGATACTCACCTGCAAAAGAAGAAAGAAAAATATTGTAATTCTTAACCATATATTTCAACGTCACTTTCGTAAAAGATGCTATTACGATTTAATTATTTTATTTTTAATTATAAAGAATTAAATGCTCTGATTTAAAAAATCATACGCAGACATACTGTATCATTACAATTATTTGATCACAATTCTAATCTGTTGCATTACAAATAAATAAATAAAATTAAAAATAATAAATATAAAAAATATAGGGCTACCGCCTAAATAACTACACCAGCTGCAAAACATCAGTCTTAAAACATCCTTAAATAAAATTAACCTTCAAATATAATAATTTGCAGAAAAAAGGGTAACTGGAATGTCGTTAATGAAATACGGAAACAGATGATAGAACCATTTCTTTTAAAAAATATATCAAAACTAAACTTTTCCTCATAGCAAATAACGTGTACTGGATTTTTCCTAGAAAAAAATAATAATTTCACGTTACATGCATTAGTTCTTGATAGTAGCTGATTTTGAGTTCAACGTCCCGTTCAGCAGTGAGGCTATATGAGACGTGGACTTTCTGATAAACATGGAGTCCGAAACACATGAGCTCCCGCTGGGAATCGAACCCAGGTCTCCCACGTCAAAGGCGCGTACACAAGCCGTTTAGGATATTAGCTCTTATTCGAATGTTGAACAAGAATTTTAGGAATGATCTAAAAAAATGGATCAAAGGATTATTATCTTGATTAAGAATTTTAGGAATGATAAAAAATGCATTAAAAGATTGCTATCTTGACTAATAATTAGTTTTTGGATCAGGGGCCACAAAATTTTTGAACGGCCCCTAAATCGAGTTTTCGTATTTTTTGCGGAATAAGCACATCATTCTGAGTTAAGTGATAGCTTGGGTTTGGCTACATCATATGTAGTTCTCCAGATATAAGGCGTACAAGAAAATTATATATATATATATATATATATATATATATATATATATATGTGTGTGTGTGTGTGTGTGTGTGTGTGTGTGTGTGTGTGTGTGTGCCTGCCTGTTGTTGCTGATGCTGTTATCCTAGGAGTTTTTAACTAAACTTGAAAAAAATCAGTAAAATCCCTATTCATTCCAAAGAAAAACGAAGCATACTTCTTCACGTAAGTCAATGGGATGAAAAAAAAAAAAAGATGATGCAAAAATTCGACTCTAAGTTTAGAACTTAAATATTTAGGTGATGGTCGAACGTTGGCTTCTAGTAAGCCGTGTCTATCGCAAGCTCAAATTCTACTCACAGCATACGCGTTACACAAATGTTCTTTCACCACTCATTGCATTATTCTACTTTATTTTGAATTGCCTTTTTTAACGTAGAAAGAAAGGTCTGTGGAATGTAACACTTAAGAATGTAATAAGCAATAGAACAATAACTGGTAGAGATTTAGTTTGTTCCAATCTATAATCGTACAATACGCTCTTACGTACAATATTTAGCAAAATACTTGTTTGCGACTTGCAAAAGCTAAACCCGAACAAAACTAATTTAGTCGAATGGAAGAGAGGGAGTTCATACACATTTGTGTAACGTTTTCAAATTAGGTTAAGCAAAACTTATATATTTTTTTTTAAAAAAAAGCATACACGTTGATCATTTATTTATTTATTTATTTATTAGTTACGAACACATTTCTTATATAATAATTTCATTAAGGACCGAAAAGCTTGAGTTCCTTATATACGAAGAAATAAAAGCAAACAAGAATAAAATGTATAATAGTAATTATTTTGGTTATGTTACTCTGGTTGTAGAAGTTACATTTAAGCTTCCTACAAAACGAAGCCTTCATTAGGCACGCTAACGACATTTTACAGGCACAGTTTATCTATTTTTCAGCTCAGTTCTCCACCATTCATACATATTGTATACATGATCACGAAAACAAGACTATGTAGCGAAAATGGTACTCATTAAAACGTAATTGAAAAATAGAATAACTCTTTCTTTTTTAAAAAATATTTTAATTCTAGACAAAAAAATCTAAGTTTTTTTATGTAGAAAAAATATGTAATGCTTGATGCTCAGCGCATTACAGTGGTAGTTTAAACAGTTTACTTTCCTGAATCACCAGAGTTGCTACTTGTATACCCTACTGACTTTTTACTAGACTCAATGTTTCTGTAACTAAGACCTGCACTTCATACTTTCTTTTTGTGTTTATTTATTTATTTTCGGAATCGTAGAGGCCTGTGTGGATGTAAAACATTGCATCCGCATCCATACCACATTCACAATACTGTATTGCTGTCGGTAACCGCAAATAATGAGATCAAATATATGTAAGTTTGTTCTTTAACGATTCTACTGTTAAAGATCATATAATATTACGAGTGCTTAACAGAAAAAATATTACTCCAAAGTGAGACAGAAAATCAATACGGAAGGTGAATCAAAACAATACAAACAACGTTTGGGAGGTGATTTTTAACATCAAGATAAGACAAAAAGTATAGACCAACCTGGGTGCACAAATTATTTATTTCCGACTTATAGGCTGCCGAAAACATGAAAAAATGAACTTTAAAGATCCATAGCTCCAATACTATGGGACCTACTCGTAGTTGGGTCAAAAATTCACTTAGGAACTATGTGCCATATCCCCCTTCCAAAAAAAAAAAAAAAAAAAAATGTTTCAGAATGCAAAGGTACTGACAAAGCAATTTTTACAGAGGGAGTTTGGCTATGGGCATATAATTTGAAATACTAACTACCTCTATAAAAATTGTTGTCGAAGTACCGGAGGGTTCTGAAACTTGGATATTTGGAAAGGGCACATAGTAGTTCTTAAGTGAAGTCTTGAGCCGACTACGGTAGGTCCCATAGTTTTGGAGCTATGGACTTTTAAAGTTTTTTATTTCTTTTCGGCAGTCTATAACTTCGAAAGGAAGCTAGTCTATAGTTTGTCTTATGTTGGTGTCAGGAATCACCTCCCAAACGTTGTCGGTGTTGTTTTGAAACATCCTGTATATATCATAGAACTTAATAAAATCGTATGAATGAATGTAAGCTTTCATGCGTACTTTTCGAGAGAATCAAGAAAATTGACACTGTACAACAGTAACACGCCACCTATTAATATTAAATTGAACCGTATTTTGTTATTTGAGTATATTTTGTAGTGGATTGCATATGTTTGAACGTTGATAAATGCTCTTTATTGTGTTCGTACAACTATGTGAAATACCGCCCTAACGCAATGTTTACGCGTGAAGAACAACGTGTGTTCATTAAATTCCAGATGGCACGAGGGGGATGATTCACAGAGGATTAGTTGAGGCCTGTGGTGAAGTAGCTCTAACGTATCGGACAGTGGCAAGATGGGTTGCAGCATTTCAGGCGGGACGGCAGTCAACAGACAAAATGCACGGTGGAGGGCATATGCGAACGGCTACGGACGAAATTCATCTTACAAGACTACGGACACTGCTTGATGGTGATTGGCGCTGGACTTGTAGTGAATTGGCGCAGGAGCTGAACATTTCTTCCGGATCAGTGTTCCCGCATGCTAACACAAGATCTTGACATGCGGAAAATTGCAGCCAGATGGGTACCCCATGCTCTGACCGAGGTTCAAAAGTGGCATAGGTGGGAATGTGCACGCCTACACCTTTAACGTTACAATGAGGAAGGTGATGACTTCTTGCACTGCATTATTGTAAGTGACAAACGTGGGAAAGATCCTACGAGCCTGAATTGAAACGTCAGTCGAGTGAATGGCGCCACCCAGAATATCCATCGACCAAAAAAGCTTAGGCAAGAGCCAGCAAGCGAAGGTAACGATGATAATATCATACGACCACGAAGGCATTATCCTGTCACATTGAAGTTCCACCGGGCGTTACCGTCAATGCTGCATACTATGCTTCATATTTCAGTCACCATTTGGGACCAGCATTGCGGCGCAAACGTCCACACCTCCTGGAGTCTGGACCAATTCTCCTACACAACAATTCCAGATGCCATACAGCCAATCCAATACAGACTCTGTTACGACGATGGGGTTAGAAGGTACTGGAACACCCGCCATACTCCCCGGATATGAATCCCTGCGATTTTGATCTTTTCCCAAAAATGCAAGAACCTTTCAGGGGCAAACGTTTCAGAGACATTCCCAGCATTGTTCGTGCCTTGGGGCGCACTGTCAACACCCTCTCACAAAGTGGAGCTTTGATGGGTATTCAACGGTTATCAGGCATCTGGCGAAGGTTTCAACAGGCTGGCGGAGACTACATCGAAGGACCGTAAGCTTCTTGAGTTGACTGATTCACTACATTCCACTTCACAAGTATGTTGCCACTTCGAGTTAAATGACCCTCGTATTATAGACGTACTATTTTGGACTCCTCTGGGGGGGGGGGACTCTCAGAGCTCCGGGAGGACAGTGCCCCTAAAAACATGTCTGGAAGAAACACTGCCTGTGACGTCAGAGCAAGCCTTTTCCCTCTACTAAAACCGGAAGTGACAGGTCTACCACTTCGTTTTTCAATATTGAATCTTTACAGTTACGCTGACGTAGTTTCACGCAGTAAAACAAAACCTCATTTGTTTTTAAATAAAGAATATATTGTCCTCCAGTCCTCTTTTCCTAATAAAGAAAGCGAGGGAAGAATAAGTGTCAACGTCGGAAGTGTTTCTGCTACCCGATTCGCTATAGTTGGTCTTGCCATTCATAGTTACTGCATTTCTTCTTTCGAAATGACAAATATATCTAACCTAAATTTTGAAATACACAAGTATTGATTAGACCTCATGTGGTCAATTATAATTAAGTGAATTGCTCTATTATGCCGGTACGACAACCCTGCTCTTGGTCAATATAATTTTAAAACAAAAACAAACAAACAAACAAAACTGCTTCGGTTGATGCAATGATGAGAGCTATTAGAGATGTTATTAACCAATGATTCAGAGCGAAGCTACAACTATTAATTTGGAAACTTCCATGTCTAGATTATTAACACGAATTATGCAGTACTAATTTAGATCTAATTGCTGTGTTGAAGCCTTGTATTCTCGCAACGCGATACAACCCATATGATGTAATGAATCTAGGACTGGTATTGAACTTCAACTAATTATCATTTACTGTATATTGAGACCTTATTATTGTCATATGCAGTAAAGAACTAAACATACTCCATTAGTAAAAAAAATGACTAAGCTTGAATATATTTCTAATTGCGCTATTTATACTAATTTGAGAACAATAAATCCAATAAAACTATTTTAAAACATATTCATCTATGAGGTCACGAGAAGAATGATCTCAAAGTTGGGATCTTTGAAGTGACACTTATGCAAATAGCAAAGATGACCACACTTGGATACATTTAGTTGCACTTTTTATACTAATTTGATAATAATGAATCCAATGGAACTACAGTAAAGCTACCACGATTATCCGCGAGTGCTCCGAAAAATTTTTCTATGCTGCAGCCGTGCTCAATTACCATTTGTTGTAAGTAGTCACTACGGGCTGAGACTCCGCATGCAAAAATTTACTGTATGTTCTAAAACATAAAGATAAATTGCACTGTAAGACTCAATAGTTCCACAGTAGTGCATGTTTCGAAGGGTAACTCTACTCTGATAAGCAGAAACTGATCGTTGTAGGATGTGGAAAAGGGGAACTGGGAAGAGTGATTTGCGTAATAGTAAATTACATTCAATCTTCACTGCAGGGTGAAAGTTCGCGGGCGACCACTGGAGGTTTAATTACGAATCTCAAAAAAGCCAACAACCGGGAAAATACAATATGCCCTACAGTGTGAAGGTCGAAAATTACTGTCAGGTTTATTGTGCGTTGTAATCCTATACAAGTATAGGCCTTCTCGGAATTTGTAGGTAAGTAACAGGCTCTTGCTCTTTTGGTTTGTTCATGGCTTTCACATTCTCTGATCACACCTTGAGGACCCGAACAATACAAACAACCAAACATTTTTTATGCTGAAATACTGTATTTTATTTCGTATTTGCACCTCATTTTTAGTCATTTTTTCGGGTTATCCGAGATTTTCGCTATCTGCAGTACCCTTGCAATCCAATTCCGCGGATAATCGTGGCTTTACTGTATTTTTAAATACACGTGTTCGTGTAATACCTGTAAAAATTGTGATTTCATATTTGAGATATGAATACATATAAATATTTAACTTTAAGATAATTTTTCAAGTGACTCCATGGACAGATATGTTTGAAAATCTCCTAGCGAGCAACAGCCTATTGGAATCTCCAGTGTTGGCGGGGGACTCACCTTTCCCCTCTTAGTGTCGAAGCACCGCAAGGTATTGAATCTCACGTGTGTCCACAAACTGACAGAATTCTACTTTTTGCTGAGAATTCCTGGAGACCAAAAGGGGAGTCCCAGCCCTATCTATCTGTGTTACATTCAAAATACCGTGTTGAGGTGTTTCGTACACTACTGGACCCATGGCACGTAACAGTTGCCCATTTGAGAGAGAACGAGACTCTCCTCCCATTCTAGGGTCACCTTGTGAGTACTTTCTAAAATGAATTAGCCTAACTTGTTGCAAAAATAAGTCATAAATTTTCCGACAGCCATATACTTAATTGCCAGCTATTATTTAATAAATGTATAAATAATTTAAGAGGGGGCGCGGTGGCTCAGTGGTAGAGCGTTCAACTCCACTACTTGGAGTTAATGGTTCGATCCCAGCTCGCGCCGTGTGAACCTTGTGGTGGACAAACACCGTGTTAGTGGGCTTTCTCGGGGCTCTCCCCTTTCCTCCCACTTTCTTCATTCCATTATTTCATTTATTTCTCATAATCACAGTCTCCTTTAGCCTAACCGGCATAACGTGAGACGTAAAACTTAAAGATTTCATTTCATTTTTTCAATTCGAGAAGAGAAGAACTCTTCTTTCAAGTTTCCTTTCAAACTCGTATATTTAAATATATCTTGTTTTTATAGCTCTTAAGAACCTGAGAACCATGCGTAGGTTCAATTTAGAAACATGAATTTCCATTTATTTTATAACTGAAGAAATAAGCCTTTGAAATCATGGAATTAGATCTAACCAGTTAGTGATTGTGATAAAAATCTATTGTGTTGACAACTTAATTGTCTTCACAAATGAAACTGGAAACGCGTCAGTCATAGTTAAAATGCCAAATTATTGACATCATAAGGAAGAAGGCAATTACGATGTCATATGTTCACGTCCTCCGGATAGGAAACATCTATTGAATTTCATTGACTAAAATAATATGTGCTAAAAAATAGTTATATAGAAATACAATACGAAGATATAATATTACACTCTAATCTAAACAAATCATCTTCCATCTCCTTCAGCTCATAAACTAACAAGCTATAATTGGCTGACTATGTACTGTTACGTACTTCTTCGCAACATCTAGGTATATACAGGATGGTTCACGAATAAGGAGCTCCGCTTCACTTTGTAGCGTTTGCACAGACTTTTCAGTGTCTTTTACAAATTATTTTATATTGATTGTTGTGTTCAAACTGGACATACTGTTACGCTTGAGACGAAGTTCTGTTGAGACCAAATTCTGATACTACTGTCTGCCAATCTCTTCAAACTTGTGGGCATATTGATAGTATTAGACAGGTAGACAATCAAATCTCTGGTCATGGATAATCCGATTGCTTCAGATTTCTAGCATGAATCTTTCAGCGGATTTTGGAAATTACCACACTGCTTTGGTATTTTCTGAAGGTGCCGTTTAAAATTTGATGGCACTGTGGTCGATTATCAGTTCTTGGATTTTGCTTGCAACGGTAAAACGCATTCCTGATCATTCGTTACCTCTTCTTCACTCATCTGCTCCTATATAGCTTTGCACTTAGTTTGTGGACATTAAAATTCCATTTAATCTAATGTTTAATTTTCTTCCTCTAAGGACTGTGAAAGTAGTCATTTTCTGTAAATATATATATAATCATGTTAAATATTTATAGCACATATAACTACTCAAAATCAGACATTTTATAAAATCTGGTACTCTTCAGGGCTATAGGTTGCCGGACTTTTTAAATGACTACCTGAGTGTATTATTTACCTTTTTATCTTTATGCAATACTGAGGTTAAAGAAGAGCGCAACCTGCTATTACAAAGTGCGATTCAAAGTACCATTCGGATTTTTAACATTATGATTGAGAATTAGATTTTTGGGCTTTCGGCAGCTGTGGGCATATTAGCCAGTCATGTATGAGCGATGACGTCGCTCGGCTGATCACACTATCCGCGAAATTGGAAAGGAAGAACAAAATGTGGAAGGAAGGAAGCAACCTGGGGCCGTTATGATAGGTACCGTTCCGGCATTTGCCTGGTGTGAATAAGGAAAGGTCAAGAAAACCTCACTCAGGATGTCTGGCCTGAAAAAAAACTTTGTACGTTTTTAACCGAGTGTCCACACTGGGAATCGAACTCAGGACCACTTACACCAAAGGCGTGAGCATTAACGACTAAGCTACGCGGAGCTACCATTCAAAATTTATCAAAAACATTGTCTGTCGTATAGTCAAGTAATTTGTTCTTGTTTCTTTGGCGCGCGTGATCCAAGTATTTGATTTTCAGCGAGAGAACAGAACTTGAGGCGGGGGGATGCGCACGAGACGAGTCGAGACAGGATTTTCCTGACAAAATTCGAGTCGAGACACGGCTCTTCCAATAGAAAAATAGACATTTTTCGAGTCGAGACATCACTTTTACAGCAAATTTTCGAGACGAGACAGCCACAAATCTTGTCTCGTGCGCATCCCTACTTGAGGGTTTACTAATATTATGAGGCAATTGTAAAAAATGAAAAAAAAAAGATGAAATATTTCTGTTTAACCTTCCATAATTATGATTTTCAGGCTAAGAAAGACGGATGATTAAGGCAAATGAATGAGGGTGGAAGAATCAGTGAAATTAGGATATAGAATGAAGGACCGCGGTGGCTCAGTGGTACGGCGTTCACCTCTGGTCCTAGGGGTCCCGGGTTCGATCCCAGCCCCAGCCAAGTGAGCTTTGTGGTGGACAAGCACCGTGTGTGTGGGTTTTCTCGCGGTTCTCCCGTTTCCTCCCACTTTCTTCCTTCCACCATTTCACTCATTACTCATCATCCCCGTCTCCTTTAGCCTAACCGGCATAACCGTGGGACGTAAAACTCAAAGGATATAGGGTGAAACGGGAGTATCCACGGATACAATGTTGTTCCCCAAAACCTTATTGGCCGGGATCAAACCAGGACCCCACGCAAAGATGAGCATTCTACCACTGAGCCACCGTGCCCTGCAATTACAGCAAATTCCTGCCTAGAAACCCATAAATACTGTCGAAAGGAGTGGAATTACCCATCAAGTAAAAGGAATTTAGCCGAACAAAGCAGACTTCAAATCAAAATAAATCTAAATTGTATTTTTCATATGGTTTGAACCTGGAACCACGAACATTGGAAGCCACTGCTTTAGCCACAAGGCTAGAGGAAGTCTCTATTGCTTATTCTTTTCTTTTAAATTCTTCAACTTTAAGACGTTTTTTTCTTTTCTTCTACGTACATACATTGTGATGAATACACGAAATAGAAGAAAGTCCTTGGTATAAATAAAATTAAAAATGGTCTCAATAACAAATTTTAATTAAGATTCACACAGATTAAAAATAAAAAAAAATGCAGAAGATGTTTCGCAATGAATTCAACATGATAATCAAAAGCAACACCAGGAACATCGACATAAAACTCAAGAGAAGATTATTGGAAGCTTATGTACAGTGTGCGGCGTTGAATGGATGCCGATGCAGTATGGATTCAAGACGAAATTTTGAAACATGATGGTAGAAATGAACAGTGAAAACTGGATCGGAAGATTAGATATTTAATTAAAGAATTTTAGAAATGAAAGAAAGAAAATCACATTGAAGATTCTGAACACAAAAGATAAAATAATTGGACTCATTATAAAATACGAAGTAATCACGCTATTAGTTATGGAAGGAAGGAAAAAGAAAAAAATCTCAAGAGGAAGATCGAAACTAAAGTATATGGACCAAATAATACAAGATGTAGAGAAGAAAAACTACCAGGGAAAATCGAAAGGTCTTTGCGTTTGTTTTTCTAATGTGTAATATATTTTAATACAAAATCGATGGATAAGAGCGTTTCGGTAGGTTTTCCTTGGAACGGTCCCACTGTAGCTTCCGATTTTTCCACCACGTGGCACAATTATCAGTTGCCAAAGGTAGCTGGAGTGCTCAGGACGACCATGCCATATTAGTAGCGAAGTGTTATTCGTTTTGGGGCAGTTGAGGACTAGTCCTATTGGAATTCCTGCCAAGTGAGGTGAAACCATCACCGCAGAACGCTACTGACGCACATTTTTCCATCTGTGATCAGACATTAGGAAAAAGCGTCAGGGTATTCGGAATGTTTACAATGTGGTTTTTCTCCATGACAACACAAAACCGCACGTGGCGAACAAAACAATAGCCAAACTTTACTCTTTGGAGGTAGGAGACTATGGACCATCCGTTTACAGTCCAGACCTTGCCCCAGTGATTAACACGTTTTTGGCACATTGAAGAATTCCTTGGCAGGACAGAGGCTCACGAATGACACCGAAGCGTAGAACGTTGTTTGTAGTTGGTCCCGTGAGCAGCTGGCCGCCTTCTAGGCAGGGAGCATCGAGAAACTTGTGGTACAGTGGGACAAGTGTCTCAACAGACGTGATTATGTGGAAAAAAATACACCAAGGTGCGTAGAATATTGCGTATATCTTGGTTCTCGTTTATGGTTCTTATTCTGGCAATAAATCAGTAGGTGCAAAGACTATTCGATTTACCCTCGTAGAAATGAAAATTATGTCTCAGGATAGAGAAGGACAGGAAGCTACGTCATGCCAATCAATCGACGTTCATCCCAAACATAGAAGTCGTTGACAGCATAGAGATACTAACTAATAGTAACTGATCTTAGCAAGACAAATTTTCGGAGTATATACATGAAATGCAATGGACTAAACTTTTGACCTTTTACAAGCACAAGTAATGTTGCGTACGACAGTCATAAAATTTATCGTCTCGATCAAATTTAAAATGAACTTCGAGATGAGACAAAACGATACATTTCTCGTCTGGTGGACAACACTACCGGGAACTGAACACAGAACCTGTACACCTAACTCACGCGCGTTTGCCACTGAACCAGTGGAAAGAGCTTAACCGAAGCTCTCGTATCAAGACAGCAGAAACTATTTCTACAATATGGAGCTCCATTGCATGCATTGCGTCAGTTCGGTGATTAACACTTATGATATTGTATTTCTTCTACACTGTAAGCTAGGTCTTAACGAAAAACACATAAATCGCAGTGAAAACCCTCTAAACTTTCGACCTCATAAGCATATAAAGTGCACAGCCTGATCTTCAAGATATGATTACATCCTTTGATGCCCAACTCTCAGCAAGTTAGGAAGTGCACCGTCATTATTTTCCCCACAAGAACCAGAAGATGAAACTTCTGTAAGATGGGTTCTTGTCTAGCGCTTATATATGAGGCTGGCCATCGTTAATCGACTTGATATAACAAGGAGGAAGAAGGAAATGAAGAAATTGACTGCAGTGGTTTGACTGTCAAGCAAACACAGTTTTCTGAGTGACGTAGCAAAGCTTAACAGGCAGTCGAGCTTCATCAGATTAGATTAAGGTAGTTATTGGCCATAAAACAAGTCGGTTATGACGCACAGAAACAGCTTTCACAACTTGAACCACAAAACCGGAGTGTTTACGCTATAAATCATTTGCCCTTCTGACATCTTCTTAACCGTTTCAAAGACATTTAATTTTGCATTAAAAATAAGGCTCTTACACTTTTTTATATTCTTTTACTACTCATAATTTTATTACTAGTGTGCTGTCTTAAATTCTGCAGTTTGTCAGCCAACAGTCAAATGATAGCTAATAAGATTAATACCGCTGTAACTTAACAATATATTCTGCGCATAAAATAACGCCTGTGTGTGATGTAGAAGTCCACAGAAGTGTAATACTTCCCGTTTTCCTTGATATGCTGTCAGTGACGACGCAAAAGGGAACAAAGGAGAGCGGGCATCGTCATATCGTCCTCTCGATGATATTATCTGAATCTCTCGTCACGACTCGATTCTAGCCAGAAAAACGAGACGAGATTCGAGACTAAGCATCTTACTAAAATCGAGACGAGATTAGAAATTTCTCGAGTCTCGTTCATAGCAGTAGTTCACCTAAATCTTAGATGATGATGATGATGATGATGATGATGATGATTATTATTATTATTATTATTATTATTATTATTATTATTATTATTATTATTATTATTATTATAAGTATTCTGCCTTTTAGCCAAAGGAGCTTTTCTTTAGATCTAGGCCTGAAATGTTTCTTTCACGTTTCTTGATCTTGATCTTCAGCTTCCTCTTTTAACTCCCGATATTTTCTGCTATTTTCCAAATCATTACCACTTATGTTCTTCTTCCAATTCCTCTCTTTCTTTCCATCTATAGCGGTATGAAGACGACAATTTCTTCGCAAGATGTGTCCAATCTAATTGGCCCTCCTACGAAAGATAGTGGCAAAAAGTCCTCTTCTCACCTACCCGTTTTAAAACATCTTCGTTTGTTGCTCTCTTTGTCCATTTTATCTTTTTCATCTTCCTCCAACTTCTCGTTGATAAAGTGATTGCATGAACACAATGAAAAACTTCTAACAATGTTTAGAGATACGCAAGGTATTACACAATATAATTACTTCAATAATAAATATGGCTTAAATGTTATTGTATCACAATGTTATTGTTCTTCGCGGACTTCTCGTGATTCGCAGGACTGATAACTTCTAAATTAAATTAGGAAAAAAATAGGGCATAAATTTTGTCCACAAATTTAGAAAACGAGACTAGAAAGAATTCTTCAAAAATCGAGACGAGACAAGAGTTCTACAAAAAAATTACGAAGTGAGACGAGAAATCCTTATTTCCCGTCTCGTGGTCAATATTACCCTCCAGACAGGCCTGTAGCCAGCCCCAAAATGTAGGGGGGGGGGCGGCTGAAGTTAGCGGGGCCCAATCCAACCATATTATAGTTAATCACTATATTATAGTTCACTTGCCAGCCTACCGTGAAAATTTTAGGGGCCAGCCAAAATTTAGGGGGGGAGCCGGCTCCCCTAGAGCCTCTGGATACGGGTCTACATCCAGACATGTTGTATTGTAATGAAGGTCAAGTAACATGAAACTTTATTTTAGGTATATAAAAAATATCTACCCTCCCCCCAAAAAGCCTCTACCCCTTCGCCTGTCCATCCCTTTCCCCGAAGGAATTAAAGCTGGCACCGTCGCTGTCGGTGACCCTTAGACCACTGACCGCTAACAGATGAACACGCTGAAGTTTATTAAAGCAGACTACGAGACGTTTGATTGATTGATTGGAGTTTTATATAGGGTCTACCCTTTTTAGAACCAAGATTATATAAGACAATAAATAGTGCTTCAAGTGAATTTTGAAGTAACGCTGTTAAAATTAGTATAAATTCATTATACGAATATTCTATTTATGGATTCATCAAATATTCGTTACTCGAATATTCGAATAATTATTCAAACTTTTTTTTTGGATAACAAACAAGCATTCTAAAATAATTACTCAAACAATTATTCGGATTACAAATAATTATATCAAAAATAATTACCCAAACAATCATTTGAATAAAAATATTTAATCAAACAATTATTCCAATAACAAACATTTGAACAATTATTAGAATAGAGAATAACTCGGAGTTCAGCTCCCTCTAGAGGAATAGAACTTTGAATGTTGTCCCATTTAGGGATGCGCACGAGACAAGACACAATTTTCCTGACAAAATTCGGGTTGAGACACAGCTCTTTCAATAGAGAAATATAGATTTTTCGAGTCGAAATATGACTTTTACAGCACATTTTCGAGACGAGTCCGCCTCACCTTGTATCGTGCGCATCCCCAGTCCCATTGCCATCTTGAAGCAATTAGAGAACTACTTAAATTAAGAGGAAGGGAACTCCAGTGTAGAGACGACAAACAGGGGAAATTAACCGATGTATTCACCATCTCCGTCTGGTTGGTAATGTGTCATTCTGGGTTATAATGCTAGGAAGGTTTAATATCATCTATATTGGTTTCAATCTTCCTCTTTTCTTTACATTATACCTGTCACCACATTTTTTTTAGAATTCAGTTTATTCTTACTGCTTGTTCTGCCCGATACTTCAGTCTGCAGCATACGATAGGTTCAAATTGTGCTTAATATAAAGCTCTAATTGGTTAAATTTAACAAATTCCTCTCTCCTTTGAGTTTACTCATCAAAGGTAGGTCAAGTAATATAAAACTGTTATTTTTGGTAAAGACAAAATCTGTCCCCCCCCCCTCCCGAAAAGTCTCTACCGATACGCCAAAGTCTGTACCATACTTATGCAATTATTCAAGAACTTCGTTATATGGGTAATCGATAGCACAGGTACCGACACCTATTAGGCACGGGTAAGTGCAGATAGCGACATCTATTAGTATCATACAGATACAGGTAGCGCAGATAGCAACATCTAGATATTAGCATCAGACAGGCACGATTAAGCGCAGAGAGAAATCTATTAGCATCAGAAAGGCAGGGGAGGCGGAAGTAGAGACATCTACACCCTCCATTCCAAAAGAAACCGAACGTTTTAAAAAAACAAAAAAGCAATGTACATTTTGGAACAAATCATTTTTATTAATCAATGTATTCCCCTTCTGCATTGATACACATATTTGCACGCTCCAACAAGTTGTCAAACGACTTCTCCATGTCCTTTATTGGAATGGTCTTTAGGACGGCGGTCGTCGCCTTCCCAATGGCATCAATCGATGCGTGCCACTTTCCTTTCATCGCCAAATGCAGTTTCGGGAACAGATAGAAATCGCACGGAGCGAGATCTGGTGAATAGGGCGGATGATGCAACCGAATAATGTGATTTTTGACCAAAAATTCAGTTACAAGTCGCGAACGATGTGATGGTGCATTATCGTCCAAAAGAGTCCAATTGCCGATTTCGCGATATTCGGGCCGAATACGACGAATTCTTGCCAGCAAACGCTTCATGATGCCCAAGTAAAATTCTCCAGTGACTGTCTGGCCGGGCTGAACAAATTCTTTGTGGATAATTCCTTTTGAATCGTAAAAACAAATCAGCATCACCTTAACTTTTGACTTCACCAAGCGACTTTTTTTGGGTGTTCCTTCATCCGGCGCTCTCCATTCAGCACTTTGCCGCTTTGTTTCGGGCTCATATTCAAAACACCACGTCTCATCACCAGTTACAATCGATTTCAAGAAGTTTCGATCCTGCCGAGCACTTTTAACGATGTCTTTGCAATGCGCAATTCGATCAACTTTTTGCTCTTCAGTGAATTTGTGTGGTACAAACCGCGAATTAACCTTCTTAAGGCCCAAAACTTCGGCCAAAATGCGGTATGCGGTTGTTTGAAGAATGCCTAATTCCATTTCAATAACTTTCACCGACGATTTTTTGTTATGTTTGATGAATTCACGCACTTTTTCGATGTTTTCTTCCGATAATCCGGTTCTGGGACGGCCTGATCTTTCGTCATCATCCAGCGTCTCTCTACCCGATTTGAATCGCCTGAACCACTCGTAAACTTGCGTACGGGATAGACACTCATCACCATATGCAGTTTGTAGCATTTGGTGCGTTTCACTAAAAGTTTTACCCAGTTTAACACAAAACTCAATTGCAGCTCGTTGTTTGAAACTCATTTTCCGACCGATGTACACAACACACTGACAGTTGAAACGCAATAACTTTGTTGCCGTGCATCCAAATGTCATGACATTTATACCAGTTGTCAATGAGGGACTACGCCATCTACCGGTAAAATATTACAACAGATGGCACTAGTGGTACTATTTGTTTTCAAAAGTTCGGTTTCTTTTGGAATGGAGGGTGTATTAGCATCAGCAGGCACAAGTAAGCAGAGATAGTGATATCTATTAGCATCATACAAGCACGGATAAGCGCAAGTAGCGACATCTATTAGCATCAGACACGGATACACGCAGGTAGTGACATCTGTTAGCATCAGACAGACACGGGTAAGCGCAAGTAGTGAAATTTATTAGGATCAGACAAGCACGAGTAAGCATAGGTAAAACTACCTAGTAACATCAGACAGGTGCAGGTAAGCGTAGATAGAGATATCTATTAGCATCAGACAAGCACGGGTAAACACAGACAGAGACAGCTATTAGCATCAGACAAGCACGGGTAAACACAGACAGAGACAGCTATTAGCATCAGACAGGCACAGGTAAACACAGGCAGATACATCTACTAGTATCGGACAGGCACGGGTGAACACAGGTAGAGACATCTATTAGCATCAGACAAGCACGGATAAACACAGGCAGAGACACCTATTAGCATCAGACAGGCACAGGTAAGCACAGGCAGAGACATCTATTAGTGTGAGTGTTTATTAGGATCAGGCAGTGGGGCATATCAAATTGTACTGGTAATATATTCGTCCCTCCTTCAATCCTTTACTCCACACGATAACCGCACGAAAGAAAACTTTCGATTTCTGTTTCTGGCAATAGATAGCTACAGCATTTATCTTAGCCAAACAAGTTAATAGAATTAATACGTTAACATTTCACGGATAACACTCACTTTCACGTTCTGTGTCGTTTACAATCCATGGCATCCCCTAGCTTCTATGCAACACGTACAACATCAAAACATTATTGGTTGCCTATGATCAACATATAGCTCAAGTTTAATTACTTTTAGTTTTGCATGAACTTCTTCATTGTCTTTGTCAGAGTTTATTATTAATTGTGTGTGTGAGTGTGTGTGTGTATGAAACATAAACTGAGACGTTAGGATTAGATCCTATTCAAAATTAATTTATAGTTTTCATTTTAACGGTGTTGGATATCTGAGTGTTGATTTTTAGTTCATTGATCCACATGGGATTTTTTTGTGTGTGTGTGTGTTTTTAACAAACGGAATTTTATTTATGTGATTTTACAGATTTCATCTTCAAATCTATTCAAATGTTTCTTACTTTGTAAAAAGAAAATAAATCTTGATGTAAAATTCCAATATTTAGACTTAATAATGAATTTAATTACTATTAAATTTAAATAGACATGTACAGTCAGTAACAAAAGCTCTTTCCGTTTAATGATGTTGGTTTCGTAAATAACTTCAGAATGAAAGGACAATTTGAGTACAGTTTTCAGTAAATTAAAAAGAATGTAATTTTCTGTACGTTCAAACCATATCATCGTTATTCTTAAAATAAATTTCACCAAACAGAAAGAACTTTTGTCGCGGACTGTACAATATAATTAAAATTCCAAAGGATTCCCATATTTTGACTAATTTCTCATATAAGTTAGTGAGTACAAGAAATAAAGATGGCGCAGGTACTCTACACCTTTAAGTATGGATATTATACGTAGTTTTTCTCGTTCATTTAACTATTTTTTTTTTTTTTTGGTACGTTATTTCATTGATTTTTCGTTTCATAAAGCTACGATAAATCTAAATTAACTTTATATGAGCTATTATTTTGGAAGTATTTTATGTAACATGTTAATGCCTGGTGCTCATTACCCTTGGTTTCGATTCCCGTCGGAAACATTCTTCAGGATTCATGGACCATCATAAAAGTGACTGCTTAGTTACCTTTAATAATAATTAAAAGAAAAAAAAAAGGAAATAGTGGATGCCATTTTCAATAGCAGTTAGAACTGTGATGGCAGGTTGCCACGGGACCTCATACATCATCGAACTTAAGAACATTTGGAGGACCGTAATTCCTTATGGGCCGTGAGTTCCGACTCTACTTAAGTAATTAAATTCGTAATGGATACATTATATGCACTATAATGTCGGGAGCAAGGACTGGCTTTCGACTTGGGATTTTCAATTGTTATTTCTTTCCTTTGTTCTCTACCTAAACATTACGTTCATCATAAATGAAATCATGGTTAAAGCGTAAATTCATGTGCGAGGGATGATCGAAAACAGGTTACAAAACATAGATGTGTTATGTTATTCACTGTAATTTAATGAAAGCGTATTTGTAGGTTAATAACATGTTTGTCTTGGTGCAGGCTTAAAAACTTCGGATTTTGATTATATATACCAAAAAAGTGGACATTACAAATAATGACTCGTCTGGAAAATTCGTGAAGAATAGAAGTGAGGTCGGTAGTGCGGTTCTTGTGGGGCAAAAACACTACACTTGCTGACGTTCATAGGCAGATTGTAAAGGTGTATGGGGGGCGGTAAATTTCAAAGCAACATGTAGGGAAGCGGTGTCGTGCCTTCAAAGAAAGATAGACCAATATTTCTAATAACAACCCTGAACACAGCGATAGACTCATTACTCTTACTTCAACTCAATGACATTACACTTAGAACGACTATAGCACCCCTTCTACAGCCCTGACCTAGCCCTCGCGTAACCTTCATCTTTTCCATGTTCTACAACAAATAAAATGGCTGACCATCATTATCTGGTATGTAATTATGCCAAAACCGTTGCCTCACGGTGGCTACGAGAACTTCACGCAGATTTCTATGCAAATGGTATGGAAAACTTTATTCACGACGTTGTGATAAGTGGTTGAAACAGAAATTGTGACTACATCAAGAACTAGTGTTGAGCGCCCTGTATCATAAGCGTGAGCAAGGTGTGTTGATCTTCCAGCTATGTCTCATATATAAGCCATAATAGACTTTGTAACTTTTTTTTTTAATCATACCTCGTAATTATCAACTGGACTAGAATCTTGTTTGAATGTAACACCCATCCACCTATATACACAATACTTTGCAATCTATCATCAATTAACTTGGCAGTAGATAAAATATGTAACACCCTTTATTTTAGTTATCGTTTATTTCTAGAGCTTCTCAAGGTTGAAACTTGTAAAATAATTTGTAATTGTTCAGGGTAAATTATATGATATTAGATTATGACAAGGTTCGTTACAGACCATCTTTGTCTGAATTTATAAGATTATAAAAGTAAATCTAGATAATGTTATTGCGGACTTGGTAATTTCGTATTATGACTATGGTTATAGAAGCACAATTTCTTCCAGCATACGTAGTATCTTTAGTGCTTAATAATACTTCGTAATTGTTTTCGCAGCTCTTTCATGGAAAATAATAGTAAATCGACTTCTTATAATTGTACATAATGATATCCATACACTACAATATAATAGGATTTCCAACATTATTTCAAATAATGGAAGTGGAGCAAAAAAGGTAAGTACTGTTTCACAATTCAAGTTTCATACATAATGTCGCGAATGAATATTGCTGCCTGGATATTTCGTGGACAGCAAAAGCCACTTATGGCAACAAATGGCAATCGCCTTACCCAATTCTAGTACTGTGTTTTCTCCGTTCGTTCAATAATAGCTGATAACTCGTTAGTATCTGTTGGTGCTTTTGTGCATTCATATACGTACACACACTCCGCATATGAATTTCATCTCTGCAGAAAAGAATAGCTTTTTCTGTGGTTACCAAAGAGCATTGGAGAGCTCTAAGTGACGGCCATCTGTGTGGAAATTCACAACCACAAATTCCCAACGCGATCACTTTCTGCGGTTTACATCCATATACAGTTTAGAATGTATGAGCATTCGTTATCATTTTCTGTTTACTGGAAACATCTGTGCTAATCGGGTAAATGCATGAAAATTCTATCTTTGATCATATACATTCCTTTCGCTATTTTTCCCATTGTTTTGCAAGTTTTTTTTTAAATTGCGTTTATCTGAGTTTAATTGTTACACACACTTACAGCACATACGTTTTATGTCTTTTATGATATGTGCTATTAAAATTTCAGTTAAGCATTCGGTAATTTTCTTTTCTTTTTTTCTTCACCGTATGACAAACAAGGAAATTTTTCAACGTAATGATCTTGCACAAAGTAGCAAATGCTTTTATGTAAATAATGTTCTCTGTAGTTAAACCAAGAATGCATGGCTGTTAGCTTATCAAGCAGCAAAACCATTAGTTTTCTTCTAATTCTTTCATGAAATTAAAAAAGAAAGTTAAGTTAGTTCATTGGTTATATTAATTCTAGAACTACTACTAGTATTTCGAGTATATCCATTGAAACTCCTATCAGCATACAGCAAGTTTGCTTGTAGACCCTAATGATACGTATATTTCTTGTAATGTGTAAATATATATATATATATATATATATATATATAAGGTGTTTCAAAACAACACCGACAACGTTTGAAAAGTGATTCCTGACACCAAGATAAAAAGTATAGACCAACCAAGGTGCCTTTCGAAGTTATGCAACAATTTTTATAGGAGTTTGGCTACGCTAATATAATTTGAAGTACTCACCAACTACCTCTATAAAAATTATTGCGGAAGTACAGCAGGATGCTGAAACATGGATATTTGGATAGGGAACATACTAGTTCTCAAATGAAGTCTTTTCCCGACTACGGTAGGTTCCATAATTTTGGAGCTATGGACCTATAAAGTTCATTTTTTTTCATGTTTTCGGCAGCCTGTAACTTAGAAAGGAAGCATTTGTGCACCCAGGTTGGTCTATCCTTCTTGCTTTATCTTGCTGTCAAGAATCACCTCCTAAACGTTGTCGGTGTTTTGAAACACTCGATATATATAATTTAATTGCAATTCATTTCACACTTTCAACATATTCAATAATATAAATATGGCAAATAAGTAGACTAAAATTGAGGGCACAGTGTAATTCTTAATCTTATATTTAGGTAAAAGGTCTAGCTCTATTATTATTATTATTATTAGGGCCGAATCTACCATATGTGCAACACGTGTTTTTGCACAGAACGGCAAGTTTTGAGGGGCGGAAAAGTAACTATATTATTTAAAATAAATATTTCTTGTTGAAAACTGACTTCATGATGATGGTAGTTAAATTTACTAAGTTGACCTATTTGAATACTACATTCATAACTCATGTTTAGGTCGCATTAGTTTAAGGTCATATGGACAGTGCTAAAGCATATCGTCAAACAAATTTCAGCAGGATTGTTGTGAAATACAAGAACTTAATTCTCGAACAGTAGCGAACACTTGTTCCATTTATTTGGCTATCACAGTTTTGATATGAAAGCTAATTTTGTCTTTGTCATAAACAGGTTTCTTGTCATTGAAGGTGAAAACAAGTTCTTTAAAAAAAAAAAATTAACAGGTGTAGAAGGAAAATCAAGAAATAAAAATAAAAGAGTTACTTCCACTGGAATTGCAAACAGGTATATTTAGATTCAAGCTTGGTATTGAATTCTATAAAAAGGATTACCATCTTTTCTCTGCAGGTATGTTTGCTTTATCTTTCACTAAAATAATAGATTATTATTTAAGAAGAAAATAGACATAACGAGATTGATGTATTTGTAGTGTTTAGACATTTCTGAGTGCGAGTGCTTCTTCTCTTCCCTTCGTTGTTTATGATGGGCAGAATACTTAAAATCGTTGCTTTTAAGATTTGTTCTTTCTGGAGAAAGGAGGCGCCAGATGATGTCATTGCGCGGGACGGTAAATTCTCTAGGGTCGATCATTATTATTATTATTATTATTATTATTATTATTATTATTATTATTATTATTATTATTATTATTATTAAGGATCGACATTATTAAGGGTAATTATTACGTCATATTTGTCTTTTAGCAGATTGATTTAAATGTGGAGTTATCTCGCTACATTATTTGAAATGAACTGGAATTTTAATATAATTTTACTGATTTTTTTTCTTCATGCGTAATTAAACGGTTTTTTTTTGTTTCTCAAAATTGAACTTAAAATTTATTATTACCTAAATTTGATTATTAAATTTAAAATATAAATATAGCAAAATTTAATTGTCATAACATAAATGACATTTAAGTAAATTTGAAGCAGAAATAAGAAAAATCGAGCCATTTGAGTCCATTTCAAGCAAAACAGAAAAACAACTTTTCATAATAAAGCAAGTAGGTCTATTTAACACAGTTAAAGATCTGGGAATTATATTTGAGTGACAGATACGTAATTAAAATTTTATTATCATTTTTGCTAAATCCTATTGGAGGTATCAGGAGCAAGAAGAACAACAACAGGTTTGAAATGAAATGTAATGTTTCAGTTTTACGTCCCACATTCATGCTTGCTAGGCTAAAGGAGACCGTGATGATGAGAAATGAACGCAATGGTGGAATGTATAAAATGAGAGGAAAGGGGAGAACCACGAGGAAACCCACACACATGGTTTTTGTCCACCACAAAGTCCACTTTGCGGCAGCTGGGATCAAACAAGGGACCCCCCACACAACAGGTGAACGCTATGAGAAGCCCGAGAAAACACACAAAACCAGATCCCTTGCAGCAAAGGTGAGCGCTCCATTACTAAGCCACTGTGTTTGTTATTTGCTTCCACTTTAAAGTTACACAGCTCCTAAACATAAAAGCTCCTTCGAAGGTATATGGTAAGTGTACGCAAATTTTGACACGGAAGACAGAGGTTCGTTTTCCGGTGGATGCTCAAATAGTCCAGATCACACATTAAACTCGGTGCTAGAAGAAACATTCAACTCGAAACAAAACAGTCAGCTAACTGATAACAATAAGAAAGAGCATTAAAAAAAAACTATTTACTCTTTCAATTTCTATCTTTTGGAATGGGAGATAGTAAAAATGATAATGAACTTAAATCTTTGAGTTTTACCTTCCACGCTTACGCCGGCTAGGCTAAAGGAGATGGTGATGATGAGAAATGAATGAAATGATGGAATGACGAAAGTGGGAGGAAAAGGGAGAACCCTGAGAAAAGCCACGCACATGCTGTTTGTTCTTCACGTAGTTCACTTGGCGCTAGCTGGGATCAAACCAAGATCCCATGTACCAGAAGTGAACGTTCTACTACTGAGCTACCGCGATCGGGGATAGTAGACTTCAAATGATTGGGAATGCTCAGGATTATACTGGATTAAATTGTATTTTAAGCCGATTGAAGTCTTTACCTAGTATAATAGATATTCCTGTGTATTTATAAACAATTTTCCTCTAGTTTCCTGGTATTTTGACCTATATTTCACTTTTAAAAAAGAAAAATACTTACAATTTGACTTGGCTGTCGTTCTTTATCAGTTACCATCAATGATTGTAAAGATTCATTATTCATCAAGGGGGGCGCGGTGGCTCAGTGGTAGAGCGTTCACCTCCGATGCCTGGGGTCCTTGGTTCGATCCCAGCTCGCGCCGTGTGGAATTTGTGGTGGACAAACACAGTGTTCGTGGGTTTTCTCGGGGTTCTCCCGTTTCCCCCCACTTCCTTCATTTCACTCATTTCTCATTGTTACCGTCTCCTTTAGCCTAACCGGCTTAACCGTGGGACGTTAAACTTAAAGATTTCATTTCATTTTCATTATTCATGAACTACAAGTTTCATTCAATACCTAAAAATTATTTATTTTTTTTTTAATTTGGCCTATTGATCTTTTAGGATACTTATCGGACCTTATATTGGTCGAAATTGGTCGGAGGAACCTTTCCTTCTTGTTTCTCTCCCCCTCCCTCTCTTTATTTTCCCTTTACGAACTTGAAACGATTTTGCTTTCTTGTAGTCCTGTTTCCTTCATTACGTTCTTGAAGGGAGAACGCCACTTGAAGGCTTTTTCTCAAGTTGCAGTAAGGGCTCATTAGATCGCTGAGAGATCACTGGAGGCACTGCAGGCTTTCTTTTCGTGATCTACATTCTCAGTAGAAAACGAGAGGTTAGGACCGCATTCTTTATATATATATATATATATATATATATATATATGCTATTCCCCTCACCGTTTGCTATGTTTTTAACCCCTTAGCAGAAATCTGTCTGCTCAACTTCAACATCTGCTCCTTCCGTTGCAGAAGGTCCTCTCATCCCATTTCAATCGGAGCAGCACGTCTCTACGCCAGCATAAAAGAGAAAGAACTTATCTTTTTCTCTCTCTACATCCTCATGCGTCCCTCCTAGCTTTCATTTATTTCCTAAACTCTTCTTCCTTCTCTCGCTCTTTCCCATTGTGATGTCCCTTTGAGCTAATCTGTGTATAACAGTGTGTCAAATGGTATATTTTACTCTGTAGAAGTCAGGGTTATATTGTATAATATCGTCTTACCTACATATTAATTACTTTATCTAGTAACGGCTTTCGTTTTAAGTTCCGACATTACAATACACTTTGCAACTATACGTATTCTATATTGAAACCAGAAGTAGTATGTCTAACTTCCGGTTGCAATGAAGCGATTCATACATAGAACCTGTTTTTTGGACACTGAATCCATATCGAAACATTTCTATCTCTTACAATTATTACTATATACAAATTAATATGAAAATTGGAAGTTGTATTAGTTTAAAAGTATGATTATAATGGTATATAATGAAAACACTAAAATATAATAAATTTTCTTTGTAAGGAGACAAGAATAAGGTGATTGGTAGAAAATTTTGATTACTTAAAGCAGTCTCCACTTGGAAAAGTTTTACAAACGCAGAGTGAAAACAATACAAATCTCTGTGTGTAGAAATACGCAGAAATTTTGTGGCTGATCAAGCAAACAACTGAAACTCGTACAAATAAAATGAAGGGAGGAGGAGTGGAAACTCAGATAGAACAGATTCTCAAAGTTTTTGTGTCGCATAGGAGCTACACTTGGGCACTAGTTATTGAATCATGTAAACTTAAAAATGATCAAAGATTTTAGATACCTAACGTTTTTTTTTTTTTTTTTTTTTTTTGCGATGAACATGTTCAAGTAGAAAGAACACTACGAACAGGGTCGTTTTAAGATAACGATGAACCCAGCAAACCACTTACAAACTGAAACAAATTTTAGTGCTCGACAGTTAAAATACTACATATTTCTAATATTACTTACTGCAAAGATATTTTTGAAAATAGTATAAGCGAAACACTTAGAAAGATTTAAAACCTTAATTTAGTTTCGTCAATTGTCATTTTCAAATTCCCGTGAAAACATCTTGTCAAATAAAAATTGCTATTGGCCTTCGATTTATCTGAATGTTATGAGTTTTTCTTGTTTCAATAATGGTTACTAACGCTTGTAGTGAATGAATTAGACTTAAAAAGAATTAGGAAATACCATGCACATCAACTAAGTTTAATGGTTGATTAGTTGATTTCGAGTATCTATAGTGTTCCATTCGGCACCGAGATCTCATCCAGTGGTGTTATCAGGGCCGGATTTAACATTTTGGCGCCCCTAGGCCCAATAATTTTTTCCGCCCCCTAGTCTGCTTAAAGTTACTTTCCTAAAAACCTTTATTAAAAAATTATATCAGGTCTATATGTTAATTGCTTAAACACCACTCCACGATGCAAATAGTTTAACTTTACCAACAATTATTTGTTCCAATGAACTTCAAAATCAGAATGCTTTATTAGCCTGATATTTTAAAATCAATTCAAAAAATATGTTAAGTTATGGCTATTTATTTTTATTTCTAGATATTTTTTATTTTTTTTTCTCTCGGCCGTGCGCCCCCTGGGAGCTTGCGCCCATAGGCCCGGGCCTACCGGGTCTATTGGGGAATCCGGCCCTGGCGTGTTATTCTAATATTTTAACCACTGCTTCTGTATATATATATACAGAGAAAGAGATAGTAGATGGATTAGTAAGTAGATAGATACAACTTTTTAAAGAAACATACCGTACAAAGTAGACAAAGCGAATTTTTTTACTGGATACCGCAAGTGACAAGTAGAGACTACACAGCATCCTAATACAAGGTGGTGTGACGAAATTAGGCAGCACTGCGAATATCTTGGAAACAAATTATCCAAGGAAGATGCGTGTCAGAAAGTATTGGAAAGAATTAAATCCAACAATGAATTGACAATTATTGACAATGGTATGTATGCGTTTCAAATATAAATAAATAACCCTCATCACTACATTCATGTGACTCGATTCTCTACCTTAATATCTGGGCATTTGAGATTAAGGAATAAAAGCTTATAACTTGTTCTGAGAGGCCATGTGTTTAACCTTGTAGCTATATGAATTTCTTAAAAAAAATAGACTAAAATTTACTGTTTTTGGGTATAACTCGATAAAATTTACTGTAATGTCTGGATATAGCAAACGGTTCTGCGAACTCGAAACATTTTAACAAGTAGTTCTGACGAACCGGCTGAACAGCACCACTGTGTATAAGACATAAACTTACAGCTTAATGTTTAATCCAAACCACCTGAGCACCCACCGGGATTCGAACCTGGGTCAATGAGCATCGAACTTGAGATATTACAAATTATTAACTTTGGTGACCTAATATATGATTTTGACTAATATATAATGTTAGTTATTTGCTATGGGGGAAGCATGCGGATGGGAAGGAGTGAATTTTAATTATGCTATTTTTGTTTTGAGTATCACATTTACATTTACTTCGAATATATAATATCGGTGAATATATTATTATTATTATTATTATTATTATTATTATTATTATTATTATTTCGACATTATGAAATATGACAGGACCATCACTTTTCCCGCCAGGAGCCAAGAAGCTGTTGATTCGATTCTGATTATATATTCCGAGACTTTGAAAGGGAAATAATGTTCAGTTATATCTTTTCATTTCCCTTAAAATTGTTGTATACTTGGTAGAAAAAGTTTATCAAATACAGTAATTACTCTCCATACAAACAAGAGGAATTCAAGTCTGGAACCTTAAAGACGCGAACACCAAACTCAAAGGTCCACTACTAGAGCGTGAAGGTAACTATGGAAAGCGATTATTTTTGCCAGCACAAACAATGCAAAAGGCAAGAATTTTTTTTTTATTTCAATTTCTTCTTTGCATATGGCAACTGCGTTCGATAAGTGTAAGATTTAAGGCAGAGATAAATCTCTAAGACGAATTTCCCTTCTTCTGTTTTATATTTCTGGCTGGGTGTTCTGGCCATAATCCAGTCTAAGATCAAACGCAAAAAAGAACAAACGAAAGTAGTGTGTGCTTTCGTCCTTGAAGCCCACCCATATTTTCAATGTCTATTTGATGAATTATTATTTGGTTGTGAAGAATATGGCAAAGAATGACAAGTAGCCTGGTACTAATTCTAGCTTTACCAAAAGAAATATGCCAGGATTGTGTATCATAAAAAGTATAGACTCATTTTCTACAACGGAATTCAAAGTTCATTATTTATAAAATGCGCGACATTTATGGGTATCTCATAAACGTCTCTTTACACTTGAGGAAATCTAGTGTACAGTAGATGGTGAAATGATGTGTATTTATTATGATGTGTTAATGTGAAGTAATATATATTTGTTTTCACACTTGAGAGAACTCAATTTAGTGAACAAAATATCTTGTATTCACTAAAAGAGGATGACTGCACTCAATGAATATAGTTTCCATAGTTGTAATAAGAGAAAGTTCTTGTGTTCTAACCAGTTCTTAATAACAGTTTTATCGAACAGGACGCCTGTAGTATACCTTACTGGTTTTTACCGGAATCAAAACTTTAATTTCCTTGACATTAGTCATATTTCAATACAAACATAGTATTGAATATCTAAGTTAAATGTTCTCCCAATCAAGTGGTATTTTTATATTCCTTCAAGTAGCTGGTTAAGCAACAACGGTTGTGTGTGGTAAAGCAAAAACTCGAGTTTTCATCTCGAAGCCTAAATTGTGGATTAAACAGTATTGTACCCAAGGGACTCGAGTTTTCAATCTCCCCATAAGCAAGATATGATAAATACTTACTACATTTATGCTTATCACTTAAGGAGAATTGAGGAAAATGCACATAGAAACGTATGGCGTACTGGATAGGGCGTGGTATCAGTCCGGAGTCCGGGATACTCTATCAAATCACTTTTGATGAAAATGGCAGAGATGCAATAAGTGGTGGCGCATTAGTCAGACGAATGACGTAACAGGGTGAATATGCTGTTAAGTAAGCATTGTCAAGAGGATGTGTGTAATTATTTGCGAATGTGTTTATGGTAAGTGGTGACTATGTGAAGGTAATGGCATACCGAACACATATTGATAACGACGAGAGACAGAATATAGGACACCTGGAGGCAGGCGAAACACAAAAGGTTGTGCCGTGGGAGGTGCATGTTACACAAACTGAAATCTAGCGATTGTAACAATGATTCCAACAAATGGGAAACATGATCCAGCACTACAGTAGAGGACGTCCACAGTGTACAACCCCGAACGAAAACCAATATCTCAAGGTAAATGCCCGCAGACGCAGAAGATGTACTGTAGGGAACCTCGCACAAGGTCTTGTTGCTGTCAGCGGAAAAGTTGTTTCCAGACTCACAGTGTACGGACGACTCAACAGAAATCTTTCATTCGCCTGATAGCTTGCTTTCTGCATTCCACTGATTAATATTCACAGGGAAATTTGTAATGTCTGGTGTCTAGAATATTGTGGATGGACAATGAAACAGTGGGCTCAAGCACTCTTTACAGACGAGTCCCGGATTAGTCTTCAGAGTGATTCACGTCTTGCCATCGTCTGGAGGGAGCAATGGACAAGTGCCATCCTGCTAACATTCTCGAAAGAGGCTCCTATGGAGGTGGTGGTGTTTTGATGTGGGGCGGGATTTGCATGGGTGCATGAACACCCATTCGTGTCTTAAACAGAGAAATTGTAACAGACCAGTTGAATCAGGATACCAATCTACAAGAATATGTCCGCCTTTCTCGGGAAGCCAAGGGTACCCCTTTCATACTGATGGACGACAACACTAGCCCACATCGATCTACCATCGTGGAAGAGTACCTGAACACCAGCTATTCGTCGAATACCGTGGCCTGTGAGATCAACCGACCTCAATTCGATTGATCATGCGCGCGACACTCTCGTTCGTCGTATTGCTATCCATCTTCCACATCTACAGACGATTCCAGTCGTATTGCTATCCACCTTCCATATCTACAGACGATTCCACAGCTCCGAGAGGCACTAGTGCAAGAATGGGATGCCACATACAACAGCTGCTTGATAAAATAATCCGAGAAGTATCGTTCTTGCCTCCATGTACGTGGACATCACATTCCATACTGACACTATTTTTAGTGATCGGGCACCATTTTTCCTGTTCATACATTTTTTTTTTTACCAATATTGGCATTGTCACTTTTTTTCGCATTTAGCTCCCAGTGTGACCAACTACCGGAGCTAAAAATCAGAAAATGATCAGAAAGTGACATATCGTGTTTTTGCACTGTCAAACAGATTTAATCCAATGAGATTGTAATCTACTTGAATGTACAAATGAACATATCATGTTTTCACCATCCTCGTATCAAGTGAGAATGAGACATGAAATCAATAATGGTAACAGAGAAATAATTCTTTTGGAAGGATAAAAGAGAATTTTGAGGATTGTTGAAAAAAAAAAATCAATATTTGCCTTGGAATATTGTACTCTACAACACAGAAACATCAATACTATCCCAAATTGACGAGAAAATCTAAAGTATTTTCCAGTTTGAAAGTCGTGGAGATTGAAGAAAATTTGGTGATAGAACGGATCACTACCAGAAACAAGAAAATATTGAAAAAAAAGTATGGGATCATAATGAAGATGAGAAACTAGTTAAGACATTGCTTTGGAAGCAAGCATATTCTGAGCCATTTAATAAGAAGATGAAAACAAGAGATGAAAAGATATTACAACCAATGTGTGGTGCTAAAGAAGACAATATTCTTACATCAAGATTATGAGACTGGCCTGAGATCGTGGTACACGGAAATATCTCATCTAACACAACAGGCGATTACCCACAATGACAGACTGCATTCTGTGATGTATGTTTCCCGTACCACAACATCATGGAATTGATTGAATGTAAATAATACTCAGTATTTCATTGTACCAACTACCTTCCAAAAGCAAATTCAACATAAATTATTCCTCCTGCTGAACCAAAAATACTTTAAATAAATAAATACTCGTTTAGCTGTTTGCAATTCAATTCTGGACACTTTAACATTTCCGATTTCAGAACCAGCAACAATAGTTTTCTTCCTATAATCAACTATTGAATGAATACCGATAACGGATGGACCATGATGGCTCGGTGGTAGACTGTTCACCTCTAGTAAGTGGGGCTCCTGGTTCAATTCCAGCTTGCGTCGAGTGGACTCTGTGGTTATACTGCGTCCAGTAAGAGAACGTCTCTGACAGCTCGCAGTGACATTGCCAATACTCGCGTTTCAAGTTTTTTTTCGGTGCAACTGTAGTGGCAATTTAATTAATAGTATAAGACAGAGTGATCGTGGTTGGTAACACTGGTATCAAAGTAGGGGCTGCAATGTCCCACCGCATGTGGTAAGAAACATCAGAGACCATATCTTGTTGGTCGTGCTAAAAGACACCATGTGCGTACGTTTTCTCCGGGTTCTGTCGTTTCTTCCGACTTTTTCCCCCTCCACCATTTCATTCATTCTCATAATCAACGTCTCCTTTAGTCTACACGGCACAACCATGGACCATAAAACTTGAAGATTCCATTTCATTTTCACTTACTATCGACAACTTTTAAATATCATGTACGAATAAGTTAGTTGCCAAAACTTTTCATTTTATATCAAAGTTAAACAGATTAATTCTACACATTTTTTTTTCAACTTTCTGCAGCAAATAGTCTATTCGGATTAGCAGTATGATTTTACACTGATGGAATTCTATATATATTATGTTTCCTGCAGGCTGTTTTACGCCTTCTCTTCAACAGTTTTTTTTTCTTTTTCTGTAATTATGTGCTTAACTTATTAAAGTCAGTTTATGGAAATTTTATATTTTGCTAGAAAGGAAAGATACGTAAACATACAAAAACGCAGTGAATAGTAACGCTGCGCGTATAACGTAAAAAGTTATAAAGTTGGAGAAGAAAGTGGCAAAACTGAATAGACACTAACTACAGGAATATATAAAGTTGAATATATGCTATATATGAAACTTGATAAAAGGCAAGGATGCAGTTCATAGGTGAATAATAATTATTAAAAATGAAAGTGGAAAATAAAACAAATAGTATTAGTCTATAAAAAATGAGAAAACAAAATAAAGAGAAAGAGAAACAAGTAACGCATGTGTAAAAGTTGGATACCGGTATGCATATTTCTGATAAAAAAAAAATAACTGTAGGCTCACATTTGTCCCTCCTCTCTAACGAGCTGAAGAAGCTTATGACGAAAATACTTTAAATCAGTGGTTTTCAACAGTTATGTAGCAACATACAGGTGTGCCGCGCGTCCTATAAGGTATATGTCAAAATTTTAGAATTTAAAACTCGTGAATCATTTAATAATTAGTTAGAACCAATTTTAACATAGAATGTATCAGTCACCGTTTATAGTAGCAGCAGCCATGTTCAGTACTACAGTCATTTTACAGAAATTTATAGCCTTACACTATTATCATTAGTGTTATTATTAATAAACAAATCAATCGGGTTGAAGACCGACCCGACCCGTGACCCGAATTGACTGACCCGACCCGACAACCCGATCCGAGTTGACCCGACAATCCGACCCGAGCTGACCCGACCCGATAACCCGACACGAGTGACCCGACCCGACAACCCGACCTGAATTGACCCAACCCGACCCGTTTGAGAGCACTAGTCACGATGTTGTGGACACTGAATGAAGTGTATCGTCAGTCAAACAGGTTGGGAACCACTGCTTTAAATGACATGATTTTAATTGAAAGTGCAAAAGTACTTAATTCTGAAAGTACAAAGTACTTAAGTTGGTTATACCTTTTACTCTCCATTTGTTAAGTACAACTAAATCTTTCTTTAGAAACAACAGGTGGAGTAGCCATTTCCAACTGGCTGACGTATGACGTAAGAGCGCGTCTTTACAATTATAAAAATCGCAGTGTGAGAAATAGGTTGAGCAGAGAAGAGTAGGGAGATAAGGTAGGAGAATGAAACGAGGAAATGTTGGCAGTGCTTATGACGTTACTGATCCACGAATAGTATACCTGAAAAATCATAGACTACCCTTTATCGATTTTCTTGTTTGCTTGCCAACACTCTCTTTTATGGACATCATGTCCCCTACCTGCTCCTTTCCCGCTCCATGTGGTTTTGTGAAAAATGGAGTACAACGAACTGTGACGTCACAGAGTATTCAGTGGGAAATGAAAGAGAGAGAGAGCTTCGTTTTTAACGCGCATGAGAACTAATGAAGCTAAACTACCCTCGTGATCGCACTGAATCGTTAAGCTTGATCTACCAATTTCAGCATCCAATAAAACACGAGCTGGTGTTTCGGTAGTAAACACTCATCCATGCGTGTCGTTTCTTGCGCTATACGGAGAACATCTCCCGAAAATATAGTGTTGTCGGATTGCCGCTAAATTTTGTTTTATTATTATTATTATTTGTTACCGTTTAATTCGAATTAGTGTTAGCGTTCGAGTTATAGTTCTTTAAGTGCTGTTTTCTTGTTGCTCGTTCGCCATGTCTTCTTAGATTGGAAACATTATTGATGCACTTCTGTTATTTCACGTTTTTTTTCTTTTTCAAGAAGTGTGCGTTCGAAAGGCAGGTGCACGAATTGTCCCGAATTCTTCCGATGAATCACACGTGAGGGAAAGCACTTCTATAATTGGTGTAGAGCCCAGGTTCACGAGTCCTCGCGGTTACTATATAGTAATGTCTTATAATCAAGATAATGACTATTCACGTAACAGTTATACATGAATACACGCTAAGTATTTTATTCATTTTTCAAAAACTTAATCTTTATGTAATAAAATTTAGAATTGGTTACTGCTGAAATATTAGACAGTTTTAAGGATAAAGTTTTATGTAAAATTTAAGGATAAACAAGGCTTCGTGCGAAGTGAATAGACAAATAGAGAGGACTAGTTGAATAATGTCTTGTGGTGATAATACACATATTCCCATCTTTCTATAGTGGGATTCCTGTTTCGATCCCAGCTCGCGCCAAGTGGACTTTGTGGTGGACAAACACTGTGTGCGTAGGTTTTCTCGGGGTTCTTCCGTTTCCTCCCACTTTATTCATTCCACCATTCCATTCATTTCTCATCATCACCGTCTCTTTTAGCCTCGCCGACATGTTCGTGGGACGTAAAACTGAAAGACTTCCTTCTTCCTATAAAATTAATAGTTTTCAGAAATAGCGTTAGTAATAGTTATGGTAGTTTTTGACATTATGGTACCTTTGTTTTCCTATAGTTCTAGTCCTGTTCTTTACATGATTATTTTTTTTTTTATTTCCTTATTTCAGTTCTTTGGCACAACTAAGTTATCTATTACATTCTACCATGCATTTCTGTATAAACATGTCAAAGTGAAGAATTCCAAGGCTAAAAGATACGAAGATGGTTTAGGTAACACGAGATATGGAATTCATCAACTTGCTTCCAAGGACATGAAAAGAGACCGGGACAACAGGAATATGAAAACAGAAAGATCAAAGGCACAGGAAGTCTGCAAACAATGGAATAGAAGAAAGAGAGGGATTTAAAAAAATGTTGTATATGTATGTTCCTTTTCAACTTTTGCAATAAAGGAACATATAATGTACAAGGTAAAGACGACAAACGGACACGCTATTTTCCAACAAATGCAAAGATTTGAATGTTATTTACAACTGCAAATTTATTTTTCCTCTCATCCATATTAAAAAAAAAAAAAAATTAAAAGAAAGTGCTTTGAAATTTATATGTAGGAGAGTTTAAATTTACTTCATATTAAAAGAGAACTGGATGCAGTACTTCCTGAGAAATTACTGTGTTACTAATGAGAGTGGCTGTAAAATCCAAACTATATAAAGAATTAGCTCTAAGAAACGTTTCATTAATATTTCATCAAGATTGAAATTTCCATACTTCTTCTTAGGTATTTCATGTAGTAATTTCAGTTTATAATAAAGTGGAAGCGGAAGAAAAATTAGATGATAGAAAGAGCTTAATTAATAGATAAATTCATTGTTACATATAGTCCGATTTAAATAAAATGACTCCAATCTTTCGCTGGAAATTTGTCTTTAAGGATTTTTAATTATACAGATGGTCATCAAAATAATGGAAACACTCGTAGTTTGCAACTCGTAAGATGTGTGGGGTTGTATCCCTGAAGAAGTGCATGTAACGCCTGCTCGTTATCAGTGATGCATTATAGGTGGTCATCTGTAGCAGTGATGGAATGGGTCACGAAGTTCGTGACCTGTGACTCAGAAGTCCAAGAGACATGCACATTCATGACGCATCAAGACCGGTGACTCGGACAGACCCATCACTCAGCAGACACGGTCACCTTCATAACCTGGAATGACCCGGGCAAACCCAGATAGACTAATGACGCTAATTGACCTGGAGACGACAAAACGTCGTCATACACATAGGGAGCACATATGAGCGTTTAGCCAGATAGCCAGACCCACCACTCTTCTGAGTTTCACCAAAATAGTCTCAAACGCATGTGCATCGTTTGTACACAATGCAATTTTAAGGTTTGAATGACAGCATCCCGCTCCACCGATTGGCGCCCTAAATGGTCTCAATTGTTAGTGCATCGTTTCTGCACTTTTGTACACGCAAAATTTTCGTTTGTGCACAATAGGAAATGTGAGATATTGGTATACATAGTTTAGGCGCCAGCCCCACCACCAACGCCGATTGGCATCAAAATAGTTTCAATCGTTATTGCATCATTTATGCACAAAACAAAGTGTGAGATTTTGGCATCTCTCTTTTGGGCACCAGTATCCCCAAACCTACAGATTGTAGCCAAAATGATTCCGGTTAGGTTTATGACTCTTGCGTCTAGCCTAGAAGGACTGGAAGGATTTAAGCCAAACTTGCAGGATTAATAGCTCTTTGACCTGCGATAAAAACATAATAATAATAATAATAATAATAATAATAATAATAATAATAATAATAATAATAATAATAATAATAATAATAATAATAATAATAATAATAATAATACACTTATCTATTTACATATACAAGGTCAAAGGGGGTCATACCCATAAAATTAGTCCGAATGGAACAACTTTTGCAGAATTTATTCTCCATAACTTTCTGAAAAATAAAATAATTTAAATCTTTTTCTTTCTCTATTTGAGGTCAGCAGGAGGAGCATATTCCCTTATGTAATGCCATGGCTTTTTCATACGGAAATATTTTATGGATTGAGTTGAGTTGAGTTGATTTTGAGTTTAACGTCCCTTTTAGCAGCGAGGCTACACGAGACGGGACCTACTGATTGACATGGAATTCGAGCCACATGAGCTCCCGCCGGGAATCGAATCCAGGTATCCCATGTCAAAGGCGCGTACGCTAAGCCATGAAGGAGCCCGAAATTTTATGGATTATGCCCCCTATCGCTCTTGTATATGTAAATAGATTTATTATTATTATTATTATTATTATTATTATTATTATTATTATTATTATTATTATTATTATTATTATTATTATTATTATATTGTAGACCGAAGAACTTCAAGTCCCAAGTTACTTTCGACCATCCGTTCCTATTCTACACCCTAGAGTCGAAGCATGGTTTTACATGGGGAATATGTTTTCTCTGCTCCCACCAAAGAAGGAAAGGAAAATGAAAATACTGTTTTATTTCTCAGTGCGTCATGGAGAGTATATTCTGCAATGTTTGTTCCATTATAATAATTATTTGGAGCAGCCCCCTGTCCAGTCTTTACCTAGGTATATATGTAAATATGTTAGTTTACTTTTTGGTTTTTAATCGTACGCCGAAGATCTATGGATCCTGCAATTTTGATTCTAATTGTCTCAGTCCTTGTAGGTTAGACACAACACTCGAAACCTAATCAAAAGAGTTTTGTTGACAATAGGTAGGGTTGGGTGCCTGGTGCCGAAAAGAAATACTCCTAAATCTCACTTTTTTTGTACATAAACGAAAATTTTGCGTGCACAGATGTGTACGATGTTCAAGTATTACACAGAAAAATAAAGACAAGTTTTACCAGAGCATAAACGCTTGAGAATAACAAATATGCTGTATTTTTTAATTATGAGGGTTCGTCAAAGTGTAATCAAAACAACCTTCAAAACGTGTCATTTAGAATAAAATATGCCTATGGGCCAGAACAGTGTTTCGATAATTTTTATAGTCTTTGTTCAAAATCCACAGTATTGATTAGTATGGGAAAACGAATAATATTCAAGATGTACAACCTTGAGTAAGAAATATGAAACAAATGAATGTTCGTGGTCGAATAATGAACAGCATTAATCAACTCTTAAAATTCTCTAGTAATGCTGAAAAACTGATATTTCGGTAATTTCCTGGTCATCGGGAATGTTCGTCTGTTTGGGCTAGACCGAGTCTTAGAAGCGAGACACAGACGATTCAGACAAAAGACGTGACCTAAGTAAAGCATGATTCATTCTATCTCTCATGCTGTAGCATGTCAACCGGGGCCAGAGTTGAGTCATGTGCCATGTATTGAAGCGGACAGACGACGATGATGCAAAACGGAAATCTTAGGAAACTTGTCTTAAGTTTCAAAATGTCCAAACTACTTATAAAGGTTAGTTGGTGCAAATGTATCTAAATGGACTGTGTTAAGAGCCTGACTTACTAAAAATTATATAAAATTTACCATTTTTGTTTTGCTTGTTTATTCATAAGTGAAAGAAGATAATGAAATACAACTTACCACAGTCATATATAATATTATTCTACAACAGAAAATATGAATCTGAAGGATTTTCAGTGTTGCCATCCATAGAAATTACAGTGTTACCAGGAAAAAAAACAACGCCCCTAAAATCTAAGTTAAGACAGCGATTAGAGGAAGGATCTTAACTGCATTTGGTTACGTATCATGTTGTTTAGGTTTCTTCTGAACTACTTTTTTAAATAACATTATTATTATTTAGTTTTAATAACTGTATGTTAAAATTATTTTGTTTATTACAAACTAAATACAACTTTTATTTAAAAAGTAGTTCACAGGAAACCAAAACAACATGATACGTAACCAAATGAAGTTGAGTCGTTTTCTTAACTTAGATTTTAGAGGCGATTTTTTTTTTGTCAACACTGTAATTTCTATGGGTGGCAACACTGAAAATCCTTCAGGTTATATTTTGTGTTGTAGAATAATATCTATGATTGTGGCACCTTGCATTTTATTATCTCCTTTCACTTGTGAAAAACAAGCAAAAGAAAAAATGATAAATTTTGTAATGGTTTTAGTAAGGCAGGTTCTTAAGTGCATTGAAATAACAAAATGATCACGGCCTAGGAAACTCATGGCAAAACGATATAAGCAAGGAGTATCAGAGAACGAGTACCGATGAGTACTCAAGAAGGTTGTCACCAAGAACTGTAGACTTACATAACTGCGAAACTCAATCGGTATTTCATACAGCCTATTGCGACAATCTCAGTCCGATGTGAGTTACATAATCTGAAGTAATGTTCTCTATGACGAATGATACAATTTTCCTCTTGGTTCGTTATAGAATTTAGCCGTATACGCTATGAACATTTCCAAACTTTTCTGAAGGCTAACAGTGGTCTTATTTGACATTAGTAAGCTAACTTGCATTTTCAGATGTTTCCTTTATTTAGATAATCATCTGTAAATAACAGGACTATGACTAACATTTTCTAAACAATAAATTAAAACCGAAAATCATCTACATTCTTCTACAATTCTTTCGCTAGGTACTTCATCAGACGTGGACGTTGTAGTTCTAAGTGTCTAAATCCTGGTTATGTTATGAGTTTAATAAAAATAATCAGTAATTTGCCTATTATTATTATTATTATTATTATTATTATTATTATTATTATTATTATTATTATTACCTGAAGAAATGTTGTCTTAAAAATGATCATCCTTCTTTATGGTCATCCTATAAATTGTTTTCTTTCATTGTCTGTATTAGTAGTTATTTTATATTCTCCTCTTTTCACTCCTCCAGATACTGAACTACTTTAGTGTGATAATAGATATGTGTTAAATATATATTTAAAAATTTATTCCTGTCACTTGTCATAAAAATTATATATTTTGTTGATTGCCAGTTACTCACAGCTAATATTTGTTTTAACGGCAAATGGTCCATATCTTAAATAACAATGTAAAGCTACTAAGAGTTGAGTGCTTTGAATATTAAACCTCTCACAATTGATGTAGATGTGATTCAATGTTCCTGGACCCTTATCGCACCAACAATGATATACAATTTTCTACCCAATCTAGTGCAGTTTGATTGGAGGTCATGCTATTTTAAATAGTATTCTATAAAAATAAGATTACCAAAAATTCGTCTGTTTACCAAAGTTTAACTTTCGTAGTGTTAATTATGTCCCAGTAATATTTTCCACTTTATTGTAATCAGTTTTTCCTTTATCAGTTGACAATGTTTTCTTTCTGATGTTCTTTAATTAGATATTTGTAATTGTGGAACGGAATTTTGATTGGAAATCCTATTCTTACGTCATATGCTGCTTTTCCCACTGAGTTGGCAATAATATTATTTCTAACACCCACATGTCCTCTAGTGAATAGGAATTGTAGCTTGTACTATTTTAGTTAAACTCTTGTATAAAGATTTAATATTTATGGTGATCCACGTTGTTTTATTGTTCTAATGTACACTTGAAACAGCTGCTAAACCACAAAGAACCCGTGCACATATATGCAGAATTTATTTTATTCTTCTTTGTGTAGAGTAAGGTCTGGTAAATACCAAATGATTCTCTTTGTAACGAAAATCACAAATACAATGTTAAAATAATATTAGAGCAAATATTATCTTTCTTTATTCTTTCAGGCTATGCAGAAGATAAAGCACTTTTGTGCCATATGAAAAATCTCTTCTACTTATTATCTATAATTGTTTCCGAATTAATGGAAAATATATGAATGATGGTTTCAAATAGGTCAGTACAATTTTTAAGGAATATTGTGCAGCGTCACAGTACGATTTCAAGATATTAAGTGAATCTCATGTTGCGCATTATATACACATGCATGTTTTTCTATACTAATTGAACCTCGTATTCCTACCTAGGTAAGTATAAGATATATAGATAGGATTAGATAAATATATGAATTACAATTATACCCAGTATAGTAAGTCTAGTAATGTTTCAAGATTCATTTTTAAAATGCCAGTATATTTCTTTATAAGTTAAAAAGAACCTAAAATATTCGTTCGGACAGGACCGGATTTAAGCCGATTGGACCAATTTCTCTCAATTAGACCCTGCGCCTAATGGGATTCTGCGCTAAAGCGTAATACACTTTCGCCTTGTCAAGTACAAATAATATATTGCAAGGTCTAAAAACTAGGTCCGACCATATAACATATTGCTAGAAACTAGGTCCCATCAAAATTGTTCCCAATTGGACCACGGAACTACTAGGCCGATCCTCAATGTGGACGTCAATAATATAAGAAGAGCTGGACCATAATTGCATTATGTTATGGCAATTTAAAAAAAAATTAACAATGAGTGTAACAAAATGAAAACAATATTAGATCAAATGTGCTAATATTTTAAAATAAACCAAATGTTCACTAATATAAAAATTGCATTCATGAAACGCTTCAACTGAAATATTAACAAGAATTATTAAAAGTTACACAGGTTAATGTGATAATTATAAAAGTTATTATAAATAACTTAGTGACAATCGGTATTCAAATTAATTTACAAGCTGATACTACCCTACTTTAGGTAATATTAAAAGGTGTACACTAAATTGTACTTTCAAAGTAAAGGTCTATCGTATATAATACATAATATCATATATAAAATAGGATCTATCATATAATTAGGTTCGGTCAATACTTGTCAGTATATAACTTAATGTGGGACATCTTGTAAGCCCATTCAATCGTGATCTCTTCATTTATGATATTTATTTATTTCATTATTTCTACGACAAACGAAATTACTGTTAATCGTGTAAGAGTCCCAAAATGTATTTGACATATTGTCTCTATGATTAATATAGTCGGTACTGTTCTTATGTGGTGTTAGGTTATCTAAATCTCTCTATTATATCATCGGCTTTAGGCATGCGCTTAGGCTTTCACCAAACTAGCTTATTTATAGGTTAATCGCTATGACTACACACTCACAACATGTGCTCTCAAATCTTGCTTCATAATTAAATAATGCAAAATTATAGAGCCCCTTCAAACCAACACTCCGTCACGAATATTAAGAACCACAACATAGCATTCAACTTTAATATCTAGAACATTTCAAAACTAATTCTATGGCTTATGGAACCCAAAGATTAAATGTCGCGTTTACAAACGCTCTCCATTGACTTTTATCCTTAGCCAACTGTATCCAGTTTCCACTTTATATTTATATTTCTGAAAGATCCATCTTAATATTGTCCTCCCATCTGCGTCTATGTCTTACTATTGGTCGTTTTTCGATTCGACTTCCAGTTAAAACTTTGAAAGCATTTCTACTTTCTTCCATTCTGGCTATATGACCTGCCCACCTGAACGTCCTAGATTTGATGACCCTAACAATGGTTGGTAAACTGAATAAATTATGTAGTTCCTCGTTATGAAGTTTCCGCTATTCCTCATTCCCGTTCTTTTTGGGTCCAAATAATCGTCTCAGGATTCAGTCTAGGTTCTTCCCTCAGAGTAGGCGACCATGTTTCGCAACCGTACAGAACAACAAGTATGATTATCGTTTTATACAGTATTTTAAGCTTCAAATTCCTCGACAGAATTCGGGACGACAAAGGACTTTGAATTGAATAATAACAAGAATTCGACATTTAATTTCTTTTTGAATATGTTTTTGGTCTGCTAATATTGATCACAGATATTTGAAAGTGTCCACTTTATCGAAAATATTATTTGATATTTTAATCCATCCATTAATTTGTATTATTATGATCCCGACGAACTTCCATGTATTTAGTTTCCTCTGGTACTAGCATTGTACATTTCATAAAGTGCATTTAATTTCATTTCACTTCAGTTAAACTACAATAATAAACAATTGATTACTTCCTTAAGAATACTTCGTCCAATTATTTCCCCAATATGTGGTCCCATCCCATCAGACCGCTACACCAGTTGTCCTTAATATTAGAAGATTATTAATTAGAATTACCATTATTTCTAGATCTGAATTACTAAGTATTCGGGTCTCTTGGTTAGAGAAGTTAATACAAACACAAATACAGTTTTTATTATTATTTACATTGTTTTATTTAGATTCTTCTAATGATATCGCCCTATCAGGCGACAAAGATAGCGACAAGTGCTAGCTGCCAAGACAAACTCTCAACAAGCATGAACAAAAACTAACTGTTCGCATCAGGAAAAGCGGACCACCCAAATAGATTCTGACTACGCTACTGCACAATGGTAAAGGTGGCGTGTAAATATTACAGAAAAGAACCAGTTTGAAACTTGCAAAAACTAGTGTCGAATGAACAAACTCGATATTAACATTAATATATATATATATATATATATATATATATATATATATATATATATATATATATATAACATTAATATATATATATATATATATATATATATATATACAAACTGGTGATCTCCATCAGACACAAATCAAAAATAAATTACTTTTTTTTTCTTTCATAAATGGATAGTGCTTACTTAAGCCTAAACTGTGCTGGTAAAATCTACTGACATTAATATATGCCAATGGGGTCCAGCAGACCTCAATATATAACCAAAAAAAAAAAAAAAAATATTTATTTCAGTCAAGAATGAATGTTTAACGCACATATAAACAAGACAGAAGCAACATATTACACTCACTTGAACCAATAATCTGTGCACATCTATATATATAAAAATGAAAATGTTTGCAACTTCCTGTCTCTTGAACCACCCAACCGATCTCAATCAAATCTTCAACATAGACGAGTTTTGGGCCTGGGATGTTTTTAAATTTCAATTTGACGGTGTGACTTAGGGCAGGGGAAGAGAGAAATATTTAAAAATGATCGAAAATGAAAGTGACTACATTTGTGACTTAATAACTCTTAAGCCACACGACCACCAATGTCGATCAAATTTTCAACATAGATGAAGTTCAGAACTAGGATGGGTTTTATCATTCCATTTTGATGGGCAACTGAGGGGAGGAGGAGGGGAGATATTTAAAAATGATCGAAAATGATTTTGATTTAGATTTCTGGGCTTTTGGCATCTAACGCCATTTAGTCCGTCACGATTTGAGGGATCACGTCCCTCGGCGAGCACACAATCCGAGGGAAAGGGAAGGAAGGAAGCGGCCTGGGACCTATAAGTTAGGTACCACCCCGGCATTTGCCTGGTGTGTATGAGGTAAACCCAGGAAAATCTCATTCAGGGTGGCTGGCCTGAAAAAGCTCGTTACACTTTTTCGACCCCACTGGGAATCGAACCCGGGACCGTTTGCACCGAAGGCGAGAGCGTTAGCGACTACGCTACGCGGGGCCACATGATCGAAAATGACCGATATTAGTGTCGAATCTATAGTTTTCGGGGTCGCTGATATGAACAGTGACACTTCCGATACAGTTTGAATCCAAATTCAACCCTTTATGTCCAAAATGAAACGTATTTTCCCCGTGCAAAGAATAAGTATTCTGCTGGTATAAAATATATTTGTTATGTTGTAAGCATATTAGTTTATGGCAGTTCACGCAAGATTTTTTGTTTGTTTTTGTTTTTCTATCACGCTGTCGAGGGGATATTTCGCACCCACACTTTGTCACAATATTTCTTCATCAGGTGGTTCAGGCTCAGATCTACGTCAAAGAAATTTCTCACAATTTTCATATACTGTTATATAATACGTCAAGGTGCTGGCTGGTGGGATCAAGCATACCCCAGGGTCCTTGGTTTTTGCAACAAGTGCATGCTATACTTGCCCCTGATAATTGTACTGTTAAATAAAGCACTGGACCTAAGAAAGTATGATAAAAGTAAGATCAATGCAAGCAAGAAAAGGGTGTCTGGAGTCCGTTAGACTCCACGAGCGTAGTAGTTAAGGGTTACGTCAGAAACAATGCAAATCTTGTTGTTCTTGACTGTCAGTTACACTTCTCTCTACAAGTCTATTAAACAGCAAAAGAAGGCTTAAAAACCCTTGGATTTAATAATAGGATAGAGAAGTTTTAAATCAATTTCTACGTTTAAAATATGCTAGCATCAATTACTCGTTTGACTGGGTTACATTAAGAAAAATAGTAATATGTTCCGTTAGTCACTTTTTACTATTACTAAAACATTTTCTGACATCAGTCATTTTTGATCATTTTTATATTTCTTCCTCCTCCTCCTCCACTCCCAAGTTGCGGGACTGAATTCGGACATAAACGGGATCGAAGTGTCACTGTTCATCTCAGTGGCCCCGAAAATTATAGATTCGACACTAATATTGGTCACTTTCGATCATTTTTAAACGTCTCTTCTCCTCCCTTTCCCGTAAGCTGCACCATCAAAGTGATATGATAAAAACCATTCCAGGTAAGAACGGTCAGGCGGTTCAAGAGTGATGAAGTCACTCACTTTCATATATATATATATATATATATATATCCGCACAATGGCGGATCCAGGGGGGCGATCGGGGCAATCGCCCCCCAGAAGAGGAAACTTTTTTATTTTATATATATAAATAAAACCCATCCTGAGTTTGGAACTCTTAAAAGTAGCTATAAGTAGCAGTATTACAACCTACCGCCCCCCAGAAGTCCGTTCTGGATCCGCCCCCGTCTCCACTTCCCTCTCCCCTACATTACACCGTCATAGTATGATGATTAAAAAAAAAACATCATAGGCCCCTAACCTCATCTGTTGAAAATTTGGTCGAGATCGGTCGGGTGGTTCAAGAGATTAAGAGTCGCATAGTAATTTTCAACAGTCAGTATATGCATCTGCGGTATTAAATCTACGTATTCATAAACAATATAAGGAACTTGAACGTATTTAATATACATGTCTCCGATTTCTAAAATACAGAAAAAAAATGTATCCAAAATTCGGAAACTATTTTGATCTGTTAGTTAACTGTAAAAGGACACCATATCCAAAGTTTGGCTGTTTATTCACAAACCACTGAATAAACTTGATTCTCTGCAATTCTCATCTAAGACATGAATAAAACCATTGTTTCTCTACTGCAAGAGAGGGAGAAGCAATTTCCTTCAACACACCCCAATAAAGAAATATTGCGCTTCATTCAGCAAATTATAGAACTTAACACAATCAAGAGATTACAAAAGAAAACTGCTGTATACTGACTTTGTAACTGCTATATTTCAAAAGAAAACTCTGTAAGTTTATAGTTTCTATACTCAGTGGTGCTCCCCCTTATGTCCATGACGCACCCCCCCCCCCCACAGTTGTCTATCCGTAGGTGTTCTTCCATGAAAAAAAAAATCTTTTCGATTAATTTTTACACCCCCTCAAACATATTTATATAGATTTTTAACCCCCCAAATATTTCAATGACGCAGTTTGCGCCATAGCCCCCCTTTGTGGGCACCCCTGCTATACTGCGAGTTATGTAATATTAAAAGAGTGTTTGAGGTCTAAGACTTGAGTGAGTACCCACGAAACTCGAGAAATTCGGAAAACGAGGCAAGAACAGTTACGTCTCTCGTATCGTCCCAGATGTCAAATGCACTTCTCGTCTCGACTCTTGCCTTGTCGTCGAGATATTTCTCATCTCGTGAGCAACACTATTAAAAATATATTATCTGCAGAAGTTGTTAACATAGAAACCAAGTCCCTGGTAGCTGAAAAAAAATTATGGCGTGTATAGAAAGGCATAACTGGTCTTAATGAACAAATCAATGCAATTCAAGACACTTAACATGGATGAGAAAGTGAAGAAAATCTTACTTAGGCCCAATTCCGGTAATTGGATTGATTCTAGGTAAAGGAGGACCTCTAGGAATAAGGACCAATGCGTCAATTGTAATATTGTGGTTAAATTGGTTGAATTAATTTTGCTTTAAGGGTTGGTAGAGCGTAATGAGAAATAACAGGCTTATGTGGAAAGGAAGCTTTGTGTCTCTATCTCTCATCACCGATCTCTATATGCTTACACATCGCATCCCTTGTAGGTTTCGGGCTATTGACTGATAGTGTAATTAGCTACTTGAAACAGTAGTGGTTCTGTTAACAATTCTATTATAGCATATAGAGAAAGAGAAAGGACACATTAGCCTATATTATTGACTAATTGCAGATCAACACATTACAATATACGTTGCACAATTACTAAAAAGAAGTAAATGTGATGTTAAGAGTATTAGAATAAATAACTTAATATGTATTAATATTAATATGTAATTGTTAATACAAATCAGAAAAAATGGTCAGAGATCAGAAGAAACTTATTTTGTATGAATTCAGTGTGTCGAGAATCCCCACCCTTATTCTTCCGTTGAAACTGAAAAGGATGCAAATCTATTACTTCGGCTTATCAGTACTGTAAACCCATACAATAAAACGTTAGTGACTGTGAAAAATGTACCTTTTTAAAATCTGGATTCAGCGCCCCAAGAACATATTCCGATCTCTAATTATTTCTCTATTGTAGTCATCGCCAATTAGCTGATATATGACGTATACGAAGAAGACCCGGACGATCAGTCATGATAGAAAGAACAAGTCCGTAGCGAGGTAGCTGGAATGAAATAAAACTAGTGTTGGCAGTGTATGGTTAGTCATGTACCTGCGTGTAGTGTATCTGCAAAAGTATCGACTATGCCTTGTTTATAATGCTGCCCAAAAAACGAGAAATTTCGCAGGTCTCGTGGGTAACACTAGTTCTGCGAAATTTCTCGTTTTTTGGGCAGCATTATAAACTAAATCTTGGATCTCAAATAGTGTTTTAGTGTTACGTGGTGCACAGTATTAAAACTATAAATGCGTAGATAAAGTGAATGTACGAACATAATGAAGAGCATTTATTTACGTTTAAAATAGGCAACTCATTAAGCAATATATCCCAATAATAAATATGGTTTAAATCTTGTTATGGTATGGTTTAAATCACACTCTTTGTGGACCTATCGTGACGCGAAAGGTTCTGATAACTTCTAGAATTAATTAATAAAAAAAAAAAAAAAATAGGGTATACATTTTGTATGTAAATTCACGAAACGAGACGACAAAGCCTTATTTCCCAGCTCGTCTCGTCTCGTGAACAATACACCATCTTCTAGAAACGCTTGTTTTATGTCTCCTTCTTGCTCTCTCTCTGTTTGATTTATCGAGAATACGCGTATGAAACTGTGACGTCAACGAGCATCGCTTTTGAAATGGCTGTTGTACTGAAACTGGAAGAGGGATCTACTTACAGGTTAAATACGTACTGAATTTTCATAGAAAGAAAACTGTACGAGATAGCTAAAAGTGTTATATATATATATATATATATATATATATATATATATATATATATATATATATATATATATATATATACTGCTACGTATCACAAAAATAGATTTTGTATCCTTGTTATCTCTCTATTGAAACCGCAAGTAGCAGATCTGAGACTTATGGATTCGATGTTAGATTCCTATACTTTGGAACACCATCTAGTGTAATAAAATCCTTATTTATTTAATCAACACAACAGGCATATGTCCAATTAAGTGTTGAAGTATTATAATTTATCTTTACAACAACAGTTTTTCCAGTGCTTTACAGGATATTGTACATATATCAATTTCCTCATGTTTTTGGACATAATTTATTGTAGAAAGAACGTATTCTCCAGATTGATGACTTCAGCGTTATGTTGGTTCTAGCCTTTTTGCAATAAAAGAGACCTGTATTATTGGTCCTAGTTCTTAACTGAAGGATCATGGTAGTATAATGAAGGTATAAAGTTTGAACAATCGAATTCATTTTGAACTATCTTTTGGAGGAATACAATACCAGATCGGCACTATTTCGTATTTGTTCTAATGAGTAAATATTAAAGTTGTCTATCAGTGTACTACTACGACTTTCAAGTGACGGATAGATTCCAGTTATTTTGAATACTAAATTCCTTAGAAATTTAATTGAACTTTTTCAATTTGTTGGCGATATTTTTGTTGTAAGGGGTTCTAAATCACAACAGCATATTTCAACCAACTTGGTACGTACGTATGAATAATATATTTTCAAGAGTGTTGCAATATTTCTGAAGACCTTACCACTTCTAATTATGAATCCTAGTCATTTAAACGCATCATGAGTAACGTTCTCGATGTGTTCAATGAACGTTAATTTAGGGTCAAATGTAATACCTAGATCTTTGACTGTATTAGGTCTACTTATAGAAGCATTATTAAGCTTATAATCATATTTAAGGGTACTTTTGTTTCTAGTGAATGATAATACAATACATTTGTGTATATTTACTCCAATTTTATTTACTGAACACCAGTTCGCAATACTCTCTAAATCCTGTTGTAAATCAAGACAATCATGCACAGATTTTATCTTGCCGTAAATTTTGAAATCATCAGCGAACAATAATTCTTCACTGTTGGGTATATGATCTGGAAGATCGTTAATAAATAATAGAAATAGTAAAAGACCTACGTTGGAGCATTGTGGAACTTCTGATAACGCTAAATACTCATCTGAGTTAAAGTCTTTACAGACAACTGTGTATTTACGTTCACTGAGACACGATGAAAAAGAAATGGTGAAGGTTGAAGAAAAATTAAAATGATTGAACTTGTTTAACAGTATTTTATTACTTACTCTGTCGAAAGCCTTCTCAAAGTCGATATACATTACGTCACTTCTAAATGTTCAAATAATTTTCCTTTCACTATTCAAATTAAGATTTTGGGGTTAAATGTAGCTGCATAAACTCTTCGTTTATTCGATAGTTTGGTTGGATCAGCTGGAATTTAACATTTCTTTAAGTATCAAGGCTTTGTAAAATGTGAATTTGTAGTTTAATGAGGGATCTGCATTCAAGTTGCATGAGCTTCTACCACAAAATGGACCTATTTCTCCATCCTCCTTCCCTCGAAATTCGTGAATGCTAACCATATAGCTCTCTGCTTCGTTTATTGGAATAATTGATACTTACTTGCTTGTGGGGTGGGAGAAGGTTGATAAACGTTCTAAACAATAACATAAATAAAGTAGTAAAAGTGCGAAATGCTACGAAAAATATTATTAGTGTCTATGAACCTTACAAGGGGGCAGGCGCTCACCTCAAGTGCAAAGTGTCCCTGTTTTTATCCCACGCCACGAGAATTTGTGTTGAACAACATTGCAATCGTGAGTTTTCTTAAGCCCTTCCGTTTCCTCGAGCATTCTCATTTCACCAATTATTTAACATAACTATTCACTATAAGCAGTCATCTCTCTCCTTCGTTTAGGGAAAAGCAGTAGGATGTAAAACTAAGAGATTTCATTTCATATTTAATTCAAATAAATCCTAGAAGGAAAGGACAATATTCTAAATTGTGTTGCTGAGAGCCAATGTTTCTACCATGCTGAAAACTTCATATTTTATTACCTTCATCCTTTACCACATATGTTTCTAAGTCATTCGAATAGGTTCTCGTTAAGCAGTAGATTTATTCCTTTAGTGGGACTTAATACTGAAATAAGACTATCAACCACAGGAATCGATTCCACATCATTTCCATTAAATGACAAACGTACTTAAAAAAATGTTCCTTTCAGCTACATGTAGTTGAAAAACAATGATTTAATATGACAGTATGTATTTTTGAAGCACAAATCTTACGTTAACATGTTCAAAAGATTGCATCAAATTGGTGAAACTGTACTATAAATTCGAGGAAGTTTTCTTTATAGAGGAGACATAAGTATTAGGGGTGGCCAAAATTTTCCGGAATCCGCATTAAGAAAATTTCTTTTATGGAATCGGTAATTTCACTTTCCTGATTCTGGAAACAATTCCGAATATTTTTCGAATTCTGGAAGTTTTCCGAAATTTCCCCACTTCCGGATTTTTTTCGAATTCCGTGATTTTTTCGAAATTCGGAATTTTTCCTAATTCCAGAATTTTTTGATTTTACTTTCCGGATTCCAGAAAGTAAAAATTCCGGAACCGACCATCTCTAGGATCCATTTTTGATACACGAAAATGACAATGACAAAAGTTGGAAAATTTACAAAAAATTGTCAGATTTTGTCATAAGTTTAGGAACGCTTTTCTTTTCCACTACTTTCATCAAATTTCTCATTTTCCTTTGGTTAAAGTTGCATAAACGTTGCGCACACAAATAATACGAACATATTATACGTGGCTATGAAAAGTATAGAGACTTTGTAAACATTTGCGTCTTCCGTCATGAAAATCGGAAAAAAAAAACTCCGGTTTTTCTCTTTTCCTCCTTTGCAACTTCAAAACAAGTATCAATCTCTTTTTTTCATTATCATTTTCGTGTTCAGCACCCTAAAATTACCTAAATATGGTTGACTATATCTTCGCTGCAAAATTTGTGTTGCACATTCTAATTTAATATACTACTTATAGTTCACATAATGTGTTGTGTGTGATATTTAATGTATTTAATGTTGACAGGCTAACATAACTAGTATACAGATGCTAATATCGTATAGTAGCAGACCGACATGTCAAGAAACCAACACTAACTACTACAATATGTAATATTGTTGGTTGACCTCAAAACTTTTAGTCTCCTATGTTAATTTTCTCATCTCGGCGTCGTGTCGGTGATTCGTCTCCTGTACTTAATTATAGAGCATTGCTGCTGGTGGGGGTGAGGTGGGGGAATTATTCTGTGCTGTGGCAGTTCACATTAAGCCTTGTATGAAGTACAAAAACCTTATAAACAATGGTTTTCCAGCCACCACCTAAGGTTCACGAAATTGTTTTCTTTCTGTCTACGAACAATCCTTTAGTTCCTTTTTCTTGTTTAATGTAAGCAGAGCATTTCAATAAATTTGTATGCAGGAGACTTACTTATATGGTACGAGAATAATTGAATGGAATAATTTCATTCAAAAGTAAGTTCACTTTTTTTTCTTTCTTGTTATTCGTATTTCGTAATATTATTGGCCATATGAGACTATATTCTTACAATTAGTATCAGAATATGAAATGACAATTTCAGTGAATGATAGGGAAATAAAAATCTAGTGATTGGAACGAAGCGGTTGGTGTCAAATAAGAAGGAGGAGTGAAAACAGAACAGCTGACTAGCTTTTTGGTAGCTGAGTAGTATTATTAGTGAGAACATGAAGTGCAAACGTGAAATAAAAGCAAGGAAGTGAGCGAAACAAATATGAGGAAGAGAAGTTTGTTTTGTGGGTTCTTGAATAAAGAGTTAAGGAAAGCTTATAAAATTTCGTGCGAAGTATTGTACTCTTTGAAGTAGAAACATGTACACTCATGTCCAAAATTATTGTCGCATATCTATAACTGTCTTCTTGTAAAAATAAATTTGATAATGATTTTGCAGAGTACTTTTAATACTATGTGTATAATCATGAAATGTATATTTGTGGTAAATTTCATAGGAAAAGAATTATAAATACGAAAATCATAATGAGTAAAATAAAATGTAACTAAGTGGACAAGAAAATTTTATTTTCCTTTCATTGTTCTTATTTACTGCTCTTTTGACATGAAATTTACCACACACTTGTTTTTGCCGATTACACACATACTAACTTATAAGAAATACCGGGTGAATTCGTTATCAAATTATATTACTAGAACAACATATTTATAGTCATGCGACAATAATTTTACATGAGTGTACATTATGCATAACTGATGAAGAAGGATTACAGGTTTTCGAAATATGCGTGTGAAAAAAATAGGGAGAATTAGCTGGTCGGACGGAAAACAAACCAAGAAGTGTTAGAAATAGTACAGGCAAAAGAGAAACTTTAGTTGAATTAGAAAGAGGAAGAGAAATTGGTTGGGTCCTTGGTTGGGAAGAAATTGTGTTATGAGGGGTATGCTGTGGTAAGGAAAGAAAGGAGAGAATGAAAAGGGTTATAGTTGGTGAATGGTACAAAAATTGAATATTCCTACATAAATATGAATAAGTCAAGTCAGGACCTTGATATACGGAAGTTTCTCAGTTTGTGACCAGTAACCTGCCAATCATAGAAAAGTACCTGTAATAATGATGATGATGATGATATGAAAAAATAAAATGAAATCTTAAGTTTTACGTCCCACGGTTATGCCGGTTAAACTAAATGAGACGGTGATGATGATAAATGAATGAAATGGTGGAATGAAGAAAGTTAGAGGAAACGGGAGAACCCCAAGAAAACCCACGCACACGGTGTTTGTCCACCACAAGGTTCACTTGGCGGGAGCTGGGATTGAGCCCGAGACCCCACGAACCAGATGATGATATGAAATTACCCATTATTAGTAGAAAAGGTCATTCTTTGATGTTCAATATTAATATAAGCCTTTGTCAAATGAAAACACTTCCACTTTTCAGTGAAGCGAAATTTTCTAATATACAAGCATTAACTTTCAGAAGTTCTAATAGTAAACTTTATACCAGTTTACGATTTTCGGAAGGGGCGGGGGGGGGGGGGAAATCAATCCCATAACTTGTGAAAAACGCGCCAGATATACACGTTGTATATGAAGTTCGTTCTCAGAGACAAATACAATTCTATCCTTAAAAAAAAAAAAAAAAAAAAAAAAAAACTTAACTAAATATTTCTTGTTGAAACGCATAGAACATATAGCATCGATACCAGAATTACGCCGAGAAAAAAAAAACTTTCGAAAAATGAAAACAAAAACGTGGCATCCCACCCATTTAATTCAATCTAATGCGTAGATAGGAGTCCCAACCGTTTTATTCTCAGTTAGGTACTTTCTACGATATTATGAATCTGCGTGAAGTTATTCCTCACGCTAAATTTATAATTATTTTTATACCAATTGTTTAATCATCGTTTGATCTGGTATAATCAACAATTTCTAACATTTGATTAGCTTTACTAACATATTATATATATATATATATATATATATATATATATATATATATATATATATATATATATATATATATATAAGGTATTTTTAGTGAAGGGGCTAATTACACGCTAGCCTCCCCCCTTTATGTCAGATTCAAAATTTCTCGATGCTAATGGCTTTATCTTCGTTTGATAGTATTATTTTGATCAACAATTTCCAACACTTCATCAACTTTATAACAGAGACATAAAGAACAGAAAAGGGGGGAGTATCTCCCTACACCTCCAATTCAATAATTTGTTATGTGAATCGTTTGATCGGGTGTGATTAATAATTTTCAGGGCTTGGTCGGCTTTATTACCATAAATATATGCAATTTTTAGTAGGGGGCTAACTGCATGATTCGCCTTGACGCCTGATTCGAAATTTCTCGATGCTAATCGGTTGATCTTTGATGGTTCATTTTTTTATCAATAAACTGCATTGTTTGATCGACTTTACTAACAGATATAAAGCACAGGAGAGAGTGCTAGCCCCTACACCTAAGGTGTGATCAATAATTTGCAACATTTAATCGACTTTACTAATATAAAATAAGCTATTTTAGTACAGGGTAACTACACGCTGGCCCCCTTTAGGCGAAATTCGAAATTTCTCGACGCTAATAGTTTGACCTTCGTTTGATAAGATTTGATCAACAATTTCCAACGTTTGATCAACTTTCTAACAGATGTAGGCTATAAAGGATAAATAAAAAGGAAGTAGCTCCCCTACATCTCCGATTCAACACTTTGTTGTATCAACCGTTTGATCAGGTATAACCAATAATTTTCAACGCTTAATCAGGTTCGCTAACATAAATATAAGCTACTTTTAGCAGAGGGCCAAGTACACGTTAGCCCCCTTTACGCCAGATTGGAGATTTCTTGATGTTAATTGTCTTAGGTTGATTTCATCAGGTTTAATGAATAATTTGTAACGTTTGATCGGCTTTACTGACATAAATGTAGGTTATTTTTTTGTAGGCGTGCTAACTGCAAATTACATGCTAGCCTCCTCTTTACGACAGATACAAAATTTCTCGACGCTAATCGTTTGAGGATTGACCACGTTTGGTCAACAATTTCCAGGGTTTGACCAACCGTGGATGATATAGGACGTATCATTACAGAGAAATGTCTCAAGCAGTTCTTATTCATAGCATATAAGGAGAAGGTTCCGCTTTTCATAAAATAATGTCAGTTCGGAAAAGGCACAAAATATTACTCTGTGTTCACTGTAACACTTGGCAATATTAATCAGTTTGAAGTAACAATTGACAGAGTAAAAATTATTATTAGTGTAATATGTAGACAAATAAAGTCATATTATATATATAAGGATGGTCATAAATGCGGAATCCAGCACTTAAAAAAAAATAAAATGATCATTTTGAATTAAATCATGTTCTTACATTTTTTTCAGCTTTTCTTTTTCTTTTTGAACAAGAAAACAACGAATTTCTGATACTATTTTCCAGAATTAAGAAACACAACTATCAAATATGGCTTATGATTGAAAAATAGAATATTAGTTTTGTCAGTTACATGAGGGTAGATGACGTAGTAAGATAATGTAGTGAGGATACATGGTACAGTGATGCAGTAACATCTTGTGTTAGAGACCATTTACCTAAAAGTTATTCCTGAACACGTAGAAAGAAAAGAATAAAAGCGTCCACCATATTACCGCTTCGGATAATACGACGGAAATCGTTTATTCGTTTCTGAGATCATATTTAAGCGTAAATTATGGATATAAAATGTGTATCTGTGTGTGTGTGTGTGTGTGTGTGTGTGTGTGCGTGCGTGCGTGCGTGCGTGCAAATAATTGTTGATATTAATGTTGTTCCAGTGTTGAGTTTCTAAGAAATACATAACATCCGGCTGGGAAGGAAAGAGTAATCAATATTGTAAAGGTTTAGTTGCATAAATTCTATTTTCTTGTTATACCGTTAAGATATTTGTCAAGTACACACATAAATACATAAATCTAGATTTTTTAAGTTTGAAAAGCCCTAAACCTGCCAAGGGGCGAATCACAGATTTATACCGCTTGTAATAGAAGCCTGCCCACACTCAACCTTTACTAATCGAATAACAAAGAAGTAAACTGTAAAATGCAAGAACTTTCATTGGGTGGCTGAAAGTAAGCGATGGTCTCTTAAATCATAATGCAAAATACAACGATGATGTAAAACAAAGAATACATGTGACAATGCTTCTGACGTCTACACTCGTCCCATTCCCTTAGAAAAAAGAACATATAAATGAATTTTAAGAAGGGCCATAAGGAAGACAAATGACCATAGTTTCAGCAACCTTCTGGTCGAACATTGTCGCAACAATGGAAATGAATTTCCATCAACATCCTCTGAAAAAATTCTGTTATGTACACGGTGTATAGCATCCACACATGAACACAAGACAATATCCTCGAATGTTGCAGCTACTGTAGCTCCACCTTCGCGGACTGTTTTGACAAGAAGTTTTACTACCACCACATCGCCGACATGTTGAAACTTCCGTGCGTTCTCTTTCTTGAGTTTCAGAGTGTCGTAAACTTGCTCTATCAAAGAAGAGATGGAAGAACATTATTGGGAGTGGAGGCGATAGAAGTGGAAGAAGCAACAGTGAGTGAGCTCCACCTTTCTAAGTACCTCGGGAGGAGTGCGTTTTCCAGCTGGGACTGCATCATACGAAAAGGAAATAAAGGGAGTATTCAGCAGCATGTCGTAAAATGTGATAAAAGCGAGTTATCAGTTGTCAACGGCTGCCAGAAGAAAGACATAAACAGCACGTGACACCACAGGAATGGAAGAAAGAAAACATAACAGTTGCCATTCATTGTAGTGTTACGAGTAAAAAAAAATATAATGTAAGAAAAAGAGAATAAATTAAACATTCTTTACACACATAATGCGTGTGTACTAGTTATTTCAGTACAGGGATGGTTCTCATAAAACTTCGATAACGTGACGCATAAATTTCTTCCCAAAAGAAACTGTCAACTTTATCATATGTATGTCAACAATATTATTACATAAAGTAGACGTAATTGTCCAGAATGTCTCTCCATGATGACAAAAAGAAAATAAAACTGCCATTGTTGAATTCTTCCTGGAGTATTAGCATATTCAAAGCTTGATTTTTTTTTTTTTTTAAATAAGAAGTATACAATTAGATTTTAGTTTTCCTTTTCCAAATGAAATGTGACAATCACGTATCCTGAAAATGCAATCCAAATTAGTTGATTTTATAAAAAGCCATATTGATGATTTCCGATTACTTCGTCTGTATCAAATACTCTAAAGCAGGGGTTAGTGTGGGCACATGTTCTGCCTTTGGAAGGACTGTCCGGCTTATGAAGGTCCTGTCTCGTGTCCGGCTTGTTTCGACAGTCCGGGTGAGTAGAGCCGGACACCCATTTGTCCTGCTTTTCAGTTGTCTCATTATATATGTTTAGCTTTCCATTATTCTCATAGCTCGATGCCTCCTGGTTTTGAAGAAAACCGAACTGGTTTGGAGAAAACCGAAACCGGTTTTTAAAAATTTTCAAAATCGGTTTCGGTTTTTCTGAAAACCGGAAACCGAAAACCCGATTTTTGTGCCCCCACTAGAATATACTTAGCATTCCCTATTTCAAATAGACTACTAAATCATCCACTGCAAAATTGCTAGTCGCTGACGTCTTAAGAGACTTTGAAACGATGAAACTTTCACTGTTAAAATATTAACGTAAGGGAATTAACGTTTGTTTGAGGCATAGCGTTCTGCAAAGGATTAACATATGTTTTTGTTACCGTTCACGTCTCCACATGTGAAGGTGGAAAACGTTCATTAAATATTTTCTGTTTTAGACACATGAAACTACTCCTTCCGAATACCATCCAGCCTGCTTAACACAGCTATGCTGCCATTCATCTTTTTTCCCTAGGTAGACATAAGGAAGTATTCACTTATATTGGAATCCTGCTAGTGAGTTATAAGATTGTATTCTTAGTCCACCTGTTATTTCGTATAATAACACTTGAACGGAAGAGAATTTTTGAATTCTGTTTTTTTTTTTTTTTTTTTTTCAATAGACAGAAATATCTTGAGTTCCGCTAATTGTCACAGGGACATAAACTATATATTGTTCGAAAGCGTATGAAGTACAGATTGCAACGAGATAACTTTTGTGCCCTCGTTTCAAACTCGTAGAAGAAGAAGAAGAAGAAGAAGAAAATGAAAAAATGAAAAATGTTCTTTTTATAAATTTCTGGGATTCTAGCAACACATGTAGCCCAGACATTGGGCGGAATCATATAAAAAAGAAAGGGAGTAGGCCCAATAGCAAGGCAGATAAAAAATTCGGAATTTCATACCTCTGATAGTCACCCTGTATATTTTTTGCTATTGGACTGTGGTCTATCCTTATGTCGACAACCCTAGCGACGCTACTAATTGTCCCTGAGACATGAACTATACCTTGTTGGAAAGCGTATGGAACACATATTCCAACGAGGTAAGTTTTGTGCTTCCCCCATGGCAAATCCGTAGCAGAAGAACATTTTTAAAAAGAAAAAACATGTGTTTGACTTTCTTGGACCTTGGCAACACTGCTATGTGTCGTACCCAGGAAACAAAAATTCCGACATGTACGCCAGACATGGAGTGCATACATATAAAGAAATGAACAGCCTAAGTTTAACACCAAGGGAGAAAAAATTTAGAACATCGTACCTACAAGTAGCCCTGTATATGTTTTGCTACTGGACTATGGTCTAGACTCATGTTGGCAATCATAGAGACGTCCCTCACAGATTCCAACGAAATAACGTTTGTGCTCCCCCGCGGCGAACTCGTAGAAGAAGACTAAGAAGAAAATCAAAAAAATGAAAAGAAAACCTTTTTTTTTTTTTTTTTTTTACTTTCTTGAGACTCTGGGAACACTGTTATGAGCCGTAAGTTTGTAACAGGGGCCACAAAAGTTACCTCGTTGGAATTGTTGTTCCATAAACTTCACAATGAGGTATTGTTCATGTCCTGCGACAATTAGGAGCGTTGCTAGTGCTGCCAAACCGAGGACGACCATATCCATTGAAAAATATATACAGGGTGACAAATAATTACGAAGTTACGATTTTTTTCTCCCTTGCCTATTGAACTTATACCCTTATTTTTTTTTTTTTTTTTATGATTGCACCCAATGTCTCTTTTACATGTGAGCAGTTTTTCTTGAGTAGGGCAATGATCAATGTTGTCAGAGTCCCAGAAACGTCAATTTCTTCTATCTTTTTACTTTGTCTTCTTCTTCCACACATTTGGAACAAGCAGGCACAAAAGTTACCTCGCTGGAATCATTGTTCCATAAGGTTTCCAACGAGTTATCTTCCATGTACCTGGGGCAATTAGGGGCGTCGCTAGGACTAGCAGCATGAGACTAGACCACAGTTCTTACCAAAGAATATACAGGGTGACTATAGTAGGTACGAGGTTCCGAATTTTTATCTGCCTTGCTATTAGACCTACGCCCTTTCTTTTCTTATATGATTTCGTCCAATGTCTGACCTACATGTCAGATTTCATCCTGAGTACGACAAAGAACAGAGTTGCTAGAGGCTAACAAGGTAAAATATTTAGGTTTTCTTTGTTTAGAAAAAATACACTGAAAAAATGGTAAATTTAATACCCCTTTCATTCAAACCCTCACAAGCCAAAAGCCATATTCAGGGTATCACTAGTTAGTATGTTCCTTTATCTCTATTGATATCAATTTTCATGCTTGTTGCTCCTTTGGGTGGGAGTGATCCCCCTCAAATGCAGAGTAGGGGAGAGGGAACCAAAAATATCCAACTTTCTCCACTGCCCCTCCCCCGATGTACCTTCTATATGGATGAGATGCACACCATTGGAAAATTTTTATCCTTTGTGAAGAGATTGACACCTAAATAATCTCTCTAGGTTAATTAGGAGCTGAGCTAGAGAGGTTTGTTTAAAAAGCTATTTCTGTATCAGAAACAGCCGTCCTCTAAAGGTTAAAATTTATAAACTCCTTAGTTCTTATGCAACCTGTACAACAGCAAAGAAATGTTGGTTGCCTATTATAACAGGATATGAAGCTTTTCTTGAAAAATGTCCCTCTACTTTATCATGAAAACTTGTCTAACGATTTCAAAAATTTCAACAATTCCTTTTCAGGTGCGCAAGCGATTTATGTAGATTCCTACTTTAGAATACGTCCCTACTACCAGCAAGTAGATAAACATGGAAGAAAATGCAGTATGCAATCGTATAATCCTCTTTACTATCTTTAACAGACTTCTTAATAAAAATTCTGTATTTTCATCTTTCATCTTTCACTTCTTGCAAAAATGTTGAACATTACTTTCGTCTTTCATATTCACTTTTAACTGAACTCCCTTGCTCTTTGCCTTCTACCATACCTTTCTGCCGACTGATCTTTGCAGAAGAAAAAAGATGTCATCAGCAAAGTGCGCATAGGTAATTTTTTCCCTCGTTTATATTGATTTCTATGCTTTCCGACTTGAGAGTCGGACACGCCTATTCAAATACGTTTGTGAAAAACCTTAGGAGAAAGTGTGTCACCCAACCGCCCATCTCTTTTAGTTTTTATTGTTGTTATTATTATTATTATTATTATTATTATTATTATTATTATTATTATTATTATTATTATTATTATTTATTCTTTACGTTTTTAGTATATTAATAGTCTTATAGCTTTTAATAAATATATATAAGAAGGTGTATTATGTGTATATGTGTATATTTTAGAGTCTACGGACTTTCCTTTTAAATGCGTTCGATTTTTTTCTTCGTACAACAGTTAAATATGAATACTGTTTTGCTATTGCAACTAAACCAAAGGTGAATATAATTTTCTGAAGTTACAAGAACCAAAATGTTACCTAAGGATCTTGAATCTGAAGAATGTATTTGGAGACGTAAATAATAAGGAAATAGTTATGTTAAGAGAGTTGAGTTGAGTTGATTTTAAGTTTAACGTCCCTTTGAGCAGCGAGGCTACATGAGACGTGGACCTACTGATTAACGTGGAATCCGAACCACATGAGCTCCCGCCGGGAATCGAACCCGGGTCTCCCACGCCAGAAACGCCAGAACGGTAGCCACGAAGGAGCTCATTATGTTAAGAGAAACAAAATTAGTTCAATTAGAACCAAAAAAAAAAAGATGAATTATGTATGGCGTTTCTTTAGTAAATTGAAATTCTCTTTCCGTTGGAAAACATCTCTGACGAAAACCTTGTTTATGAATAAATAAGGCCTAGAATCGTTTCTAAACAAGAGTTGCACTTCTCCACCTTTTCGTCAGATAGACTATATCCCACAGTAATTGCTTGCAAGTTATACAAATAAGAAACTTTCTCAAACTAAAGAAGCGTACTATGTGATTTTATATTTCTATACTATACTGAATTTCAAATAAGGTTTCGGCATGAAAGATGTTAAAAGTGTACATCTTAATCACAAATTCATCTTGGGTCTGCTTCAGCGAATAGAGGTAAAAGAAACAAACAAACAAACAAAAAAAAAAAAACAGTATTAATGGAGTATAACATGAAATCTGCTCTGAATATGTAAATTGATCAGTACGATCTTCGTTACAGAATTTATATATACAAACACACAGACACACACACACATTATTATATATATGGTGCCGTTCGCAACGAAGTTTTCCTTTGGTTTTCCCACAGGCGGAATATGTTGTTCATTAGAAGAGATACAAACATTTTCTCTCTGTCTGTCTCTGTCTCTCTGGGTCTGTATGTGTATGTTGCAGGGAACCACACTGCTTTCCGTCTAAAGAGTTTGTTATCTTTTGAAGTTTTCTTCTTCCAGTTGACGAAGCTTTTTGGCTTCTCTCGTATGGAACATGAGAACATACAGTTGGTCTTTGCTTTTTTTTATTTTTTTCTTGTTATCCCTTGTTTCTTTTCCCCTTTAGCGTTGTTTTCTTCGAATAAACTATCGGCTCATCTTTGAAGAAAAAGAGACCCCCTTCCTTCATCTGAAAACGGAGGATTGTCATTGTGTTGGAATCATCCGAAAACAAGGTTGCGGTTTGACTCACTCAAATCTTGACAGCAGCCATCTGTCATACGTGTTTGTCCCAGCAGCTGTGTGGATATCTTCCTAACCGTGGTTTCCGATGAGTACTACCCTAAAATATGAAAATAATCTTTGGTGGTTATGAACAGCTGCTATATCGATGGGTTACTATGATTTGCTTTTTTTTGTGACTGAGGTAAATAAAAACGAAAAGAGAACAACAAATGTTTCTTTTCATATTTTATTCTCGAGAAGGGTAGTTAAAACATTTCCACTCAGAGATTTTATAGAAAATATTTTTTTCTCTTTTTTAAACATTACTCAGTCTTCACTCGCTATAAGGGGGAAAGGGAAAAAGAAAAGCAAATTCTGCTAAAGACCGTAGAAGATCACCGTCACCGCTGCTACCTAGCGGCGTAATGTGTAATTTAAGCATTCTACAACAGTTAAAATAACCGTTACTCGTGGAGATGTTAAAGGATTGGCTCCATTAGCGAATCCGGCTGAGATAAGAATTACAACGATGCTCAAAAATTCGTTTTCGTTCGAGAGTTATTGTGCGGAGTAACGGACGTAGGTAGTAACATTATAATATTATAAGACCCACTAGCGTGATGCTAATAACATTACAATCTTGTAAGATTTACTAGCGTGATGCTAATAACATTACAATCTTGTAAGATCCACTAGAGTGATGCTAATAACATTACAATCTTGTAAGAACCACTAGCGTGATCTTAATAGGAACTGGAATAACCATCAAATAAGTATTGTTCCATATTGTAAATGTATATAAGCATTTCTAAAATTCCCATCTATGATGTGCAAATGTCGGAAGCCTCATAAAACGGTTTTATCCGTCCATCTGTCGACAGGTATCATAACAAAAATGGTAATAGATATCGAGATGCGGTTTCCTGCAAATCGATTCAGTGTCCAAAGAATAAGTTCCATCTTCTCCGTTAAGCCTTTATTCAAACCGGAAATGGTTAAAGTTAACCGTTTTCGATATCAACATTTATCGCTACAGAACAAAAATTGAAATAATTATATAGAGACAAATGGTTTTTTCTGCAAACGATTCGCGGTATTAAGAGAACATACCATAACAATCCTAAATATTCTATGAAAACCGGAAGTGGTTGAAACTTACTTCTAGTTCCGGTTTCAATACTGATTTTCATAGAGCAAAAACTATGAAAGATACTGACATGCGATTTTTTTTGGAGGGGGGATAGGTTCCTTCTGCTCCATTAGCCCTCTATTTAAACCGAAGTCGCTCAAATTAACCACATCGGTTTCAACATTTATCCCTATAGAACAAGAATGGTAATAAATAGCGAGAAGCGCTTATCTGCAATCGATTTACGGTGTCAATCGAACAAGGCATCACAACTCACAACACTATCAAAAGCGGAATTGGTTTAAATTTATTACTATTACTTCCGGTTTCAATACTGATTTCCGTAGAGCAAAAACGATATATAGTTTATTGCAACCGATTCAGATTCCCGAGTAGGTTCCATCTCCTTCCGCAACATATATTGAAACCGGAAATGGTTCAAATTAACGATTTCCGGTTTCAACGTTTATTCCTATATAATAAAAACAGTAAGGCATAGCGAGTAATGGCTTTCTGTTATGGATTCAGTGTCCGAGAAACAGGAGCTACCTTGGATCTTATTAATCTATTGCAACCAGTAGTTATAAATATACTACTTGAAGTTTGAGTATTGAATTCCCATAGTTTGAAAACCTATCTTAGTCACATACTGTGAAACGAAACTCACTTGTTTCTGTTTTGGAACCTTATGGGACATCGAGATTACGAAGGCCGCGTCATACTATTAATGTAGACCCCGAACCATGACAAATATTTTGTTCTATTTTTCAAATTATCGATCAGTTATGTTCTTCTTCTTCCTACTCCTCGCTTTCCTTCCATCTTTGTCTCTATGGCGGTATGAATAAGACAATTTCTTCGCAAGATGTGTCCAATCCAATTGAATTTCCTACGAAGAATGCTGGCAAAAAGCGATCTCTTCTCTTCTATCCGTTTTAAAACATTTTTATTTTTTACTCTCTCTCTCTCTCTCTCTGTTTATTTTATCGTCTTCATCTTCCTGGCTTCTTCCAAACAGCACACTTTGACGCTCTCTAAATATTCCTTCTTTAACTTCCGTAATGTCCATGTTTCTGAATTATACAGTCCAATACTTCATATGTATATATAGCTCTTAATCAACTTCTTTCTTAGTCAAATATCAAGCCTGTTAATTAAGAATGAAGCATTCAACAAGAAAAGAATCAGGTCAAGAACTACCATAGCCAAAGAAGAGCATATCTCTCACTGTCACCTGTAAACAGTCCCTTTTATCAGATTCTTCATACTGACGCGTAGGAAAGTTTGAAAGCCTACACTGAGAGAAGAAAATGCTGGTTTTTAGTCTGGAAGTAATGGAGAGGCGAAATTAAGCAAGATTCTGAATAACACACAGATTTTCTGTACCAGTCTACGTATAGGATTGTTGCTTAGCCATGACCAATATGTACACTGATGTCCAGAATTATTGTCGTATGTCTATAAATATGTTGTTGTAGGAATATAATTTGATAACGAATTTGCCCGGTATTTCTTATAATGTTAGTATGTGTATAATCGGCAAAGACATGTATGTGCCAAATTTCATGTTAAAAGAGTAGTAAATAAGAACAATAGAACGAAAATAAAACTTTCTTGTCCATTTAGCAACATTTTGTTTTACTCATTCTAATTTTCTTATTTATAAGTCTTTTCCTATAAAATTTAGCACAAATATACATTTCCCGATTATACTCATAGTATCAGTATTAAAAGTACCCTGCAAAATCATTATCAAATTATATTTTTACAAGAAGACAGCTATAGATTTGCGACAATCATTTTGGGCATGAGTGTACAGCCACAAATAGACGGAAATCATGTGCGTACTTCATCCGCACGTGCAAGATACAGAAAATCATGGTTAAGTACTTCGATAAGCATTATCTGGCTATATACGAACTCTACACAATCCAATTCTTGGGTACTATTTGGAGTTTCCTTTCGGCTGGAATTAAACATAAGAGGAAAAGAACTGAGTATATAGCAACAGCTAGAAAATTTGTATGGAACATACGTACAAAGATAAGGTGTATGCATACACTATCTAGGCTGATCTGGCTTCAAAATTCACAGTACAGAAAATCTGAACCACAACACTGATTGCAATCTCCTGTCGTGGCAAGAAGAGCACCAGGAAAGCCGCCTGTGGCCGAAGTCTCCGGATTTTCCTTCCAAATGCGCTCGATTTTGCTCTCCGTGTATTAGTTGTCTAAGAACCAATTACTCAAACAAGTATACAAATTTTACAGTATTTAATATTCTAACAATTTTAGTATTTTATTTAGTTTGATTACATTTCGATGGTACCCGATGGAGTTAATATCTCAGTAGTAATTTGCAGATTCCACTTTCATAGCATGCTTTATATATATATATGGCTTTACAATCACGCAATAAGACGTAGAAATGTAAGTACTTAGCGTACTGAGGGAATTTTAAAAACAGCATATTATCTGGAAATTAACTAACTTTATGGTTATGGAACCCGAAGGTTCAATGCGCGTTCACAAAAGCTCTCCATTGACTGTTGTCCTTAGAAAACTGGATCCAGTTTCCACTTTGTATTCCTATTTCTGTGAGTTCTATCTTAATATTGTCCTCTCATCTGTGCTTAGGTCTTCCTAATGGATGTTTTCTGATTGGATTTCCAGTTGAAACTTTGAAAGCATTTCTACTTTCTTCCATTCTGGCTACAAGGCCTGTTAACTTGAACCTCCTGAACTTGACGAACCAGGCAATGTTTGGCAAACAGTATAAATTATGCAGTTCCTCGTTATGAAGTTTCCGCCATTCTCCATTCCTATTCCTCTTGAGTCCGAATATTGGTCTTAGGATCTTCTTCTCAAATATTTTCAGTCTACGTTCTTTCCTCAGAATAAGTGACCATGTTTCGCAACCATACAGAACAATAGGCATGGTTATCGTTTTATATATTTTAAGATTCAGATTCTTCGACAGAATTCGCGACGAATTCTCTGTTTTTAGTCGACATTTAATTTCTTCTTGAACATGGTTTTGGTCTGTTAATAATTGGAGGCAAAAACAACTTCCCAGCTAGCATTAATATAAAATAAATTAACAATGTTATATTTTTAACCAATAGTTGGTTGGCCTCATTTATGTAATTTTGTACAGCTCTGAGATCTTAGCTAAGCAAAGAAGTTTGTGGAAATCATTTGTGAATGCGGCATTGAACCTTCGTGTTCCGTAGGCCATTGAGTTAGTTAATTTGTTAGTTCAATAAGATTTATCTATTAATTATCTTTGGACAATTTTATGGATATATGATAATAACATAGTAGAATGAAATCATAAAATTTATTCCTGAAACAAATTTAAAGCATTTCTTAGTCTACTGTTTTAAAGTGAAATTCCATTTTGTCATTTACATTTTACACTCATCCTTGTATCTTCAGCTAACACGTATGCTTTTTATATAAATACACTCGTAAAAACCACGCACAAAGAAACAGAGCAAATTATTGTGTTACGTGATATTATATTAGAGCTATAGACCATTATTTAAAAACAGAAAGAAAGTGTTAAGTGTTAAGACTCTTCACTTGAAGAACATAAAACTCCGAAACTAGAAACGAACACGATTAAGATAAGGAATAGCATATTAAAAGCCGGAGTTTTATTACGAATGCGAAATGAACATACTTCCAGTATCATAATTCTGTATTCCTTCATCGCCCGGAAAGTTAAAGAGGAAAAAAAATCGTATTTCAAATAGATTTTTATCTGATAACTGTTAACTCAAGCTCTTCAAAGAAAGAATATGCGAACACTTGTCTAGAATTAGAGAAATGGAGATTCTAACATTTAAAATTCCTGTGAAAAATAGCTAACAGATAAGTGTATTATAGACAAATTTCAAGTTTAAATTTTCAAGTTAACGGAGCAAATATTCTGTAAGTTGTCTTTCTCAACTCAATCATAGCATAATATATAATATGGTATGGACTAATTATAACATAATTGTAATTATCATTGAAGTATATATTAATTTAAATCTTAACATTGTCTAGTATCATATGTGTTGTATAATGACAACAAGTAATTCTTATTAGTATTCTATGTGCATTACTTTAATTATGACTCATTGAAAAGAAAAAAAAAGTTGTTTATTTAATTTGTGTTTATTTCCTTGTCAGATTAAACAGGACAAGACCTACAGCTTAGAATGGGATCTAAACCACTAAAGTGTATTTGATGCTCTCCCACCGAGAATCGAACCAGGTACCCCTAACACCAAAAGACCCGTGCGCTAGCCGCTGGACAAGCAAGGAAAGCGATGAAAAAGTATTTTAATTATAATGAAACTTTTTTCAACAAAAATCTTAATCGATTTCAACACAGCATGCGTTGAGATGTTACAAAGTCTAGATTCAAAGATTATTATCAGATTCTAAAAACCGTCAGAATAATCATAAAGATATATCAGGTTATTACAAATGGTTAACCCGATTTCATAAATTCATTGTAGTTTTACTATGGGACATATTGGCACAAAACTTTGCAGATTTATTGAAAAACTCAAAAAGATTTTTTGGTCTTTTTGTGTTACATGTTCGCTTCTGATTTCTGCCACGAGAGCGCAACAGTGAGCACTTATTCAAGATGGCGACAGGAACAGAAAAAGCTTATGTTGTGCTCGAGTTTCATTCATACCAGACCTGTCCTAACCGAGCAGCGACACTTTCGAGCGAAGTTCCACAAAGTTCAATAACTTTTAACTCTCTACATTCTGGCCACAGTTAAGGGTTCTTGAGAGCTTGTGACTTCCGGAAGAACACATGGACAGACAGTAAACATGAAAAGGAGCTTTTAGTAAAACAAACTCCTTAGAAATTATTATGATCATACATTCTAGGTATGTTTCTTCTCTCTGTCAACTGATGGGCAATATATATCTATATCTCTATCTATTTATGTATATATAGATCAGGGTGTTCCAGGAGGAAGGGGCAATATTTTGGGAAATGTTAGTATGAGTGATTCTAAGCAATATATATATATATATATATATATATATATATATATATATATATATATATATGAATATAGTTTTAATCTCAACGGTTTGAGAGCTACAGGTTGTGAGCCATTTTTTACTATATTGCGTATTGCTCACCCTGTAGTTATTTTACAGAGGTGCCACATAGCAGATTTGAAAGGTAATGGAATGACCTTTCCAACGATATGCAATAAGTGACAGTAGTATCTTTGGAAGAGAAGTTATTGAGGGATATTTGGAATCAGTGTTGCCATCTAATTTCTTTAAATACCCTTAACTTCCTCAAATTTCCGTCAATGGCTTCCCTTCCAAAGACAACACTGCCACTTGCTGCATATCGTTGGACAGGTCATTCCATCACCTTTCAAATCCGCTATGTCTTACCTCTGTAAAATACTTACTGGGTGAGCAATACGCAACAAAGTAAAAAATGGTTCACAACCTGTAGCTCTCAAACCGTTGAGATTAAGACCTATGTTCATATAAACTTTTTTGCTTAGAATCACTCATACTACCATTTCCCAAAATATTGCCCCTTCCTCCTGGGACACCCTATATATATATATAGTGGCCCCGCGTAGCGTAGTTGCTAACGCTCTCGCCTTCGGTGCGAGCCGTCCCGGGTTCGATTCCCGGTGGGGGCACTCGGTCGAAAAAGTGTAACAGCTTTTTCAGGCCAGACACCCTGAATGAGGTTTTCCTGGGTTTTCCTCATTCACACCAGGCAAATGCCGGGGTGGTACCTAACTTATAGGTCCCAGGCCGCTTCCTTCCCCAATCCTTTATTCCTTCCCTTTCCCCGGATTGTGTGCTCGCCGAGGGACGTCATCCCTCAAATCGTGAAGGGCTAAATGGCCTTAGATGCCGAAAGCCCAGAAATCCAAAATCCTAAATCATAAATCCTAATATATATATATATCGAGAGAGAGAGAGAGAGAGATAATATTATGAAAATTTGAAAAATATATATGGAAAATTATGGATGTTATAATATTTAAGTGCTTGAGAATTTAGTTATTGTTTCTGTCTTCTTATAGTTTCATTAGTTAGCTTCTGACGTACTAGGAATACAAAGTGGAAACTGGGTCCATTTGGATCAATGGAGAGCTTTTCTGACTGCATTTGAATTTCTGAGTTTCATAGGTCATAGAGTTAGTTGGCTAGATGGCTTCTGACATACAACCTCAGTGCTGAAAAGAAAAGTTAAACCCTCAAAAGTTAAAAGTTAAAGTTAAATATTTCATCAGTCAACGAAACGAGACGTTAAACTCCAAGTGATTCAATCAATGAAGGAAAACCTCCTGCGCCGACCATACAGCCAGGGGGAGCTCATCATATATCCTGAGTATGCTTTTAGAAGCTAGTAGCAATATTAAAATCTTACAATAATATCGTGTAAAAAAATGCTAAGATTCAAAATGTAGTGTCAATAAATTTAAACGATTTAAAAGTTTTCAATAAAGTTATAAAGTTAGAATTGTTTAAGTTTACTGGAAACATTAACACCTACTTCAATAAATTTAAACAATTCGCTTTACCAAGTAAGTTGATATTTAATGCAGACATATAGGATTACAGAGGTTGTCAAGGATATACATATATCCAACCAAACATTGTTCCCAATAATCTAGTTTCTCTTCAATTTGTGGACTGTAATTACAATATACAGACTTAGTTCCAGGAATAGCTGGGAATATAACTTGAAGCAAACACTTGACTCACTACCTTCGTGTTTGTACGTGAAATGAAACAATCAACATTTGCGTTGGTTTGCCAGTTGTTACAAACATGTGTTTGATATAGCAAATGACAACTTTCTCATACTACGTTATTTACAACTATGGACTATTGAAACGTCACAGTGAATGCCTTTCTCCACTATATACTAATGCATCCAGGCTCTCCATTCTGAGCACTGAATAATTTATTACGGTACGCTTGAAAAACTAGAAGCTGACTTTGCAAGTGAATAACTTAACGAAGTCAATTAGTGGTCAACGTTTGTGAGTGAATAAATACACGTTGTGTACATTCCAAACCAAGGGAACCAATTAAATGACGTAGACATATTCAAATAATGAATTCAAGTACGAGGGTCGCCTAAAGAGTTCGTTCCGAACTTATCCCAGTTCGCCCTTCATACTTAGTAATTGCTTTACGTTGAGACTAAGGTTTTGTAGGTAGTTTGTATAAGGCCTAAGTCTCTATTTTCCTTTATCGGTAAATTTATCATGGTCGCCCGAACCGAGGGAAGGGGAAGAACAAGAAGTGGCAGTTCGAAGGAAACTCAATACACTTCGAAAGACATGTTAAAATATATTAGATTTGCTTACTCATGTATTATAGTAGGTCTATATAATGTACACTGGTGTTCAAAACTTAAGCATAATGATTGTTTGAGGACATAGGGCACGAAGCCCATAGATAAATCACACCAAAGGGAATCATCATACCAACACATCACACACACTCCACACGGAACAGGCCACCTTTGCAATAGCATGGTAGTAAGGAGTCACACAGCGTAAACTTAGAGATTGGCCGAGAACTCACATACCACAAACACACTGTGAGACATACTGCCATGATCGGAAATTGGTTAATACGGGGTGCGGTCACCCTGAAGAGCCACACATGTCTGATGATGATTTGAGATTTTTCTCAGAGGAGAATTTTCAATACGTGACATCCAGTAGTGATTTGAGATTTTTCCCAGAGGAGAACTTTCAATACATACTGGCTCCCAGTGGTGATTTTCAGATTTTTCCCAGAGGGGAACTTTCAACACATAATGACACCCAATGGTGATTTGATACTTTTCTCAGAAAGAACTTTCAATACACATTGGCACCCAGTGGTGATTTGAGATTTTCCCTAGAAGGGAACTTCCAATACATACTGGTACCCAGTGGTGATTTGAGATTTTCCTCAGAGAGGAACTTTCAATGTATAGAGGGAAAAAATGTAGCGCGAAAATACTTGTAAGGTTAGTAACGCACATTGAGGATAAGCGGAGATATGACCTGGACTTTTGTTACCCCAGTGGGCTGTAACTATCTTCCCGGGCCACTCTTTGAAATCATAACTTCTTGCAGCCATAAGCTGGGCATAAACTAAAAAAAAAAATAAATAAAAAATTCTTCAAACATACGTAGCATAAACAACCCAATTTACAGTAAAAATTCAAATTATGTTCAAGTATGTATTTTAAGAATAAGTTCACTTATAACATACTGTACTCCCACGTAGTTATTCTTGCTTTTACTACTAGTGGTTCAGAAATTGATTCACAGTGTCGTCACAGGGTTATTGGTGCTACAGTATTGAAAACTACTAGAACCATAAATGTAGATAATTTCGTTTAGAAAAGACAGAATTAATGGCGATTAGAACTGATGGCGCTAACCGTAGATTATCCAGTTGAACATGCGCCACCAGTCCGAATGTAGATTGTAACATTAAAGAATTTAGTTTAGCTTCAGTACGAGTATATTAACAAAATACAAAAAGAGGAAATAAGTTCGTGATACGAAATACGATAAAATAGTAAAACGGCAATCACTTAAAAAAAAAGAGAAAAATAAAGAAAAGCACTTCATACATGAGAGAATTATGAAATGGATTTCACTGTTTCATACGGGTTTTTATTTGATTTTACATCCAATACGAGGAAATATCAAAGGCAGATACGCTTGAAGCAAGAGGAAAAGCGTTGGGATTAACCCAACGCATATTAACGCTAGGCTATAAGTGTTCTTCAGTAATATACCATTGGTACAGAATTAATAATAATAATAATAATAAAAAAAAAGCTACTAATCGCCTCAATCGACATACGAGAAGGGTTTGATATAAAGGCAAATAGCAGGACTATAAGCAGATAGGAAGAATTGAAACTAAGGCTATTTCAGGTAAGAGGTAGAACACTCCTTTGGTAAAAATAATTGCGTTAAGTGTTCTGCATTTGACTTTTTTCTATATAAAAAAAGAAATCAATATCACAGGAACTATATATATATATATATATATAGGGCTATTTAAAAACACTGGTGCAGTATTTGTTTTGTACTGAGAGGAGATATGAAAGCAAAACTGGTCGGAAAGAAGAGAGAAAGGTTGTAGGTTTTTGTGCACATTACAAATGCTGGATGTGAAGATCGTAACACGGAAGACGTCCACTTCTTGCCAGACCAGGAGTTTACATGGAGCGCAACCATCTTGTGGATTCAAACTTCTGCTCATCGTGAAATGCAGTTCCTATGAGATGCTTGTTTCTTGACTTTTGCTGTACGAAAAGTCTCTGCACTGTTACGATAGAGTCTATTCATGCAAATTTCGTCACACAATAGCTAAGTCCTACCTCTGTGGTCTCCATTTGCATTGTTAATGTTTAACATCAACTATAGTCTACGTCATCCGAATTGGCGTGTGGCATCAGCCATTAAGCTGGCAGTGACCTGTTACTAAACCTTCAGTGCGTTCGTATTTGTGGACAATTATGAATGATTAGATTCCTCCCTGAAGGTTTAGTAACAATGCACTGCGAGCTTATTGGCTGATACCACACGCCAATTCGGGTGTCGCGGACTATAGCATATCTAGCGGCTTTAGAGTAAACTACAAACAGACTGTAAAACACCTTTCTTTCTTCTTTAAGGACAATTTTGCTTTTCTTTGTATGTCGCGTCAGTATAAAGTACATATGCTTTAGTTTCGTACCATTCTTTTTAAATATGTTCTATATACAGGGCGCATGTCAAAAGAAAGGACTAACAGCTGAAGTTGTAACACTACCTAAGCCGTCATGCGCGGGAGCATGCGCGGGAATATTCTGTGCTTGTAACATATGTATAAGTCTCAGTGTGAAATTGCGTATGTGTGAATAGCAATAAGCTGAAATGGTTACTGTAGTAGAAAATCCCGCCAAATGTTAGGAGAGGTTCCTAATATGATTTGCCAATGCAAAATAATAAAATACAGCTGACACGTATCGGTAATTTTGTGCCATATACGGATCAACAGTAATGAGTGAAGGTAAGGTAAAGAAATGGTGCTGCGCTTCTCGATGTCACGGTCTGCAAGTTTTCTCATTTATGACAACGCTCGGCCACTCACAGTTGCCCATATTGTTGAGACAATTCAAAAACTCCAATGTCTGGATAAAGTCTCCGGCGGCAGATTGAAACACAAAGGGTCTATAAAAGCCTGTATTACGCTACTAAAAATGCTTGGAGCTTCACTACATAAAAAATAGCCAGGAATATACTTCTATAGAATAGCAAAATTTTTCTTATTTTCAGTAACCAGTTGGCATTTTTTCTTGACGTGCGTCTTGATATGATCAGATAAACTTATCTAATTTTCAATAAACTTAGTTCAGTGGTACACTTTGACCTGCTTGATATGCATATAAAATATCCTCCAGTACAAAGCTTTAGTTGTCGAGTTATAGGTCCTTAAAATTTGAGTTTAGGTTTAGACAAATTGTTGCGCAAATTTACTTTAATTGCTACTTTACAACACAAAGACATGAAACAAATACGCTAAACAGTAATGTGAGCAACGAAAAAGCAAATGATGAGACGATTTATTAGCTATGTTGCAAATGTCAATGAAGAACTTAGTTTTCCTAAAGCAAGAAAACTTACTAGTAACAGCTCAAATTGTATAATCGGCAACATTTTTCAAAACATCTTTTCAAACAAGCAGCTCTGTCATGTATACATCACCTGAAGGAATCGGGTTTGTATCACGTCATATTTTTTATCAGTATTGAAACCGGAAGTGGTAATAGATTTGCAATACTTCCGGTTTTAATAAATAGTTCACGGTGGAGATGAAATCTACAGGGTGGTCCGGAAGTGAACGTACCTCCTTTAGTTTCAACTGTATAATTTTAGTTATGATGTCTGTATACAGTTACCTTGAAGTCTTACGAGTCATAAACGTCGATATGGTCACCATCCATGTCGTAACACAGCTGAATTCTGCGCCAAGTTCTCGCAGATGTTTTGCGGAGATAATACGGAGTCACGTTTTTCCCGCCCCAACATTGTTGCTTTTCTTGGTGGACTAATACCAAATCGGTCTGCAAATTTCGCTTTAACACTTTCCATGGTGTCACCTGTGTAACGTCTTTCGTGAAGCCAAACCGCAGCAACTAATCTTTGTACAATGCTATATGAACTTTGATCATTCCAACTTCACTCCATTGTTGATTACTCCAACTTCATTGCAAATAACTGTTACTAGGCAGAAAACAGCAGAAAAATGAACATGGATAGCAATGTTGCCAGGCAATGCCAAGCAATGTTGTCAGACAATACCAAGCAATGTTACCAAACAAACGTGGATAAAACCTAAAACCGTCAGAAAACACCAATTAGAAAACACCAAAACACCAGAGTACACCAATCGATTGCAGTAAACCACTTCTCACTAACTATTACCGTTTTTACTCTGTAGTGATCAACACGGTTGTAAAGGATTCCTATCACTTCCAGTTTTACAGAAGGTTAAAGATTTAGATAACATGTATTTTTTAGAACGTTACAGTTAACCTTTTCTTGCTGGTTATTATTGTTTTTGCTCCAGTGATCCACGTTAAAACTGGAAATGGTTTTATTTATATCTAATTTCCGGATTGAATATCACACTTATCGAGGAACGCGATTCCAAACTTTAGATCCTCCACACACTAGCCAAAATTGATGGTAATTATTATTTTATTTTTATTTTATTTTATTTATTTATTTATATAGTTTTTGTCTTTCGGACGACGGACATATTTTTTGTCTCCTGGATGGACGAGCATACTTTCCGAAGGACAGGTAAATAAATTACGGGACACAAATAAATGACCAAAACAGTCATTAGTTTCAATGGTGTTTTTGGTCCTTCACTTTTAGCCCGTACTTACCAAACTCCTTTAAAAAGGAATGAAATAAACGTAAAATCAAAATCAAGTAATACTAACATGAAGCAGTGCGAAGTGTATGCAAGAGTCTTTGTTTAGAAAGTGAAGTGTACACATACTAAATCTATCTATTTTTGAGGACTGCTTTTTTACGCGTTCTAAGTTTTCCACAGCATCGTTTTAGAGAAAGCATCCGTTTATTGCGACATTTCATTTCGGTTCGCTGGAGGCTTTTACAGAACGCTGGAAGTTCGAAAGATGATTTGACCTTTCGTTGTGGTATCTCATAAGGCCTCTTTCACCGTGGCTGTCCGTTATTACTTCAATTTAGAACAGAAATCAAAACAATTGAAGAAAGAAGAATCTCTAAGACTCCTCAGTTCTCATCTCGGGAGCCTTTGTGTGAGTAGAATGGAAAAACAAAGAAGTTGAGGAATGCCCCTTGAGTGTAATAGCCATGATAATGAAATTCCTTTTGATGGCATTCTTGCGACCAAACATGTTCTCATAAAGACTCCAGTTGGGAACAAACACAAAGGGAAGAAAGAAAGAAGGTTTACTCTGTTTGTCAAAAGATGTTATTGCTTACAAAACCAAAAGTGTTCCGTTCAAGGAATCTGTAACATTTAATTACGATTTTCAGGCGAATTGATCTATTCGGAAACCTATGTAGTTCATGATTTCTGGAACAATATTGTAGATATTAACATTTTGACGTAAGATAAATCTAATGTTTTTTTTTTTAAGAAGTAGCTATTTGCGTCAGTTTGGGTGTCATCGTTAGGAATACGTGTGTATCACTGTTAGGAATATGTGTGTGTCACTGTTAGGAATATGTGTGTATCACTGTTAGGAATATGTGTGTATCACTGTTAGGAATATATGTGTGTCACCGTTAGGAATATATGTGTGTCACCGTTAGGGAATACAAACACAACAGAAATAATCTGCTAAACACAGTAATTGTTTTTACGTATGCAGTGCATAAACAAATAATCTGTTACTGCAGAATGAAAATTATAAATTGTTAAAACTAAGCATCAGAATTCACCCGCAAAGAATGTACTTATGTTCAGGTTAATGACATGAATCGATTGAGACACATCACTTATGTCTCAACTTTGGAAAATATTAAAGGTTTTTTTTTTTTAAAAAAAAGTTAAAATTTATGTGTCAATCATAATTTTTATTTAATTTGATTATTCAGTTTAACGTCCCTTTTACCAGCGAGGTTATATGAGACATGGAGCTTCAGTTTAACGTGGGATCCGAAACACGTGAGCTCCCACGTCAAATTCCTAAGCCTAAGGAAAGAAAGAGTACATATGAAGTTTAAGATGTAGCCACAAATCATTAGGCTACCTCAACTATTTCTCTGCTAAATAAGTATAGTTTTATTACAAAAATGAAAAAAAAAAGTATATCGAGTTACTAAGTTGTATTTTTTGGGGGGAGGGAGATCCAGAGACAGAGGACCCCCGCGTAAGTGCGACCCTGCCAGGAGAGAGGGTAAATTCTCATATAGAGTATTCAGAGACTGTACTTTTATAGCACTAAAAAGTATGTCGTTCGTTGCCAATAGTTATCAATAGTCATATTCTATTGAAGAAAATGTTCCTGAAAGATAAAGAAAAAAGAAAAGAAAAAAAGAAATGTTAGGTACCATATTGTACATATATTGTTCTTTATCTTCTAACGGCTGAAATACACACACACTTAGGGGTCCCAGAGTTTCATACTACAAAAAAGGGACAAATTATGAGAATTAAGAGTATAGGTATAGACTATAACTTTTTATATTTGTGCATTCGGTTCTTTCCTGAAATATCAAAATTATTAAATACAATACTCACCAATGGTGGGTGACAGTAAACTATCCATATTTGTTGAGTATTGATGACTAGTAAGAGATGCATTTTTTAAAAAACATCGCACGAATATTACTCACTCATGTTTTGGAGGGAAAAAGCAAGACATTCGAAACAATTTCTTTTCGGGAAGGAGGAAAATGATGTAAATACGAGACTGTCCAGGTTAAACCAGTGACACATACTATTCGTATTAACGCGTTGCAATAGTCGAGGTAGAAAAATCTGCTTTGTGAAACGTTGAACAAAAAGTTGAGAAAAATACTCATAAAATGCTTCGTGTGGAGTATTGTACTGTATGGGGCAGAAACACGGACATTACGCAAAACTGAAAATCGACTGGAAGCTTTCAAAACGTGGGTGTGGAGAAGAATGGAGAGAATTTGTTGGGTGGAGCGGAAAACGAATGAGAGAATGTTAGAAACGGTGGGGAAAAAAATAACACTTTTAGACAATATTGAGAAGAGGAAAAGAAACTGGCTGGGACATTGCGTAAGAAGGAATTGTATTATGAAGGACGTGCTAGATAATATAGTGGTAGGAAAAAGAGGGAGGGACGAAGGAGATTACAATTAATGGAGAATATCAAAACAGAAAAATCGTACGTGAAGACGAAAAGTTTAGCGGAAGATTGTGTAGCATGTAAACTTCTCAGTTGCAGCAAGTGACCTGCCAATATTGGCAGAATACCTATGATGATGATGGTAGCCTATTTACTGATACATCGTTCTACAGTTAAAAATTTGATTTAAATAGAAAGCCAATTCACAAGTTTTATTTTATGTGATAAAATTTGTTTCTACATATATAAAGGCTTTGTATATATCTACATTTTCCATAATGTTCTGAAGTTACTTAACATAAAAGAAAATAAATTTTCCTTGCATTTATAGGAAACTATTACAAGTGAAATAAATTTATTTTCTTATGTCGTCTGTTGGTTATAATACAAGACCTCCTGCGATAAAGTTATCAAGCAATTTGTCGTCGAATTTGGCTCCCTACCGCTATTACAACACTCAACAAATCTCAGCAGACCTCAACAAGTTGTCTCGCTGATACGTGGGCGTCGCTTGCAGCTGCTGCTTTTCAATCACAAGTAGAGAACTCTCTTCGCTGCAACATCCTTCCTTCCCCTGACGGATCGCAACCACGTTTCTAACCTTCACAACATGAGCAGATTGCCGTGCGGTTTTCTAAGTACGAGAACGAACAAGCTCATTTGAGTTGCCGACAAAACATGACGGAAGAGGTTGGGTAACTTGACATACTGACACAAGGCGAGGAACATTACCACAGCTGTTAAAAAGGAATTCGACAAGAACAGGAGAGAATGACAATAAATGCGATAAAGCGGCAGTTCTATATAGTGGCGGATCTAGAAGGTAAAAACTGGGCGACGGCCAGAACCTAGATTATGAAAGGTATATCATGAGTATATACGTAAATGATTTTAATTTGAAGTCCGTTTACACATTTCGTTCACAGGAACTAGGAATACAAAATGAGTAGCTTCATTTACCAGTTACAGGTACAGATAGGCATGTTTCAACAGTTACAGTTACACATGAAGTACAAATTAGCAATTAATAAATTGCAGGCATTTATAAGTACGGAGTTAATCAGATTACACTGAGAAAAAAAAATGTAGGTGGCGTACTTAAAAAGATAGGTTACATGCCTAATTCCTGTAGTTTTTGGACTTAACGTACAGCAGACATATAACTGAAAACACATGGTTTTATAATACTTTCTGTATAAGTGTTCCATCTATACGTACTTTCTGTATGAAACAATGTAGGCGGTCAGGATCTCACATACAAATAGACATATATAGCATATAGCTGACGAAGGTAACATAAGTATATGCATGTGATATACGGAAAACTGTTAGATGTCAGACATCCTGCAACGGCATGATGTAACATGTAAGGGCAGTGCCTATGTAGCATACGGATAACGTATGGTCCGTACTGATTTCTATAGTAAGCAAGAGGATATCGTATATTTGTACAATATACCGCTGTCCGGAGAACGGATTTTTCTCTGTGTAGTCACAAGACATTGTGCTTTATATGACAAAAAATTGTAATTAACATTCATGTTAGAAATTGTCGAAAAAATGTTGAACATAAATATAAAACTCACCACTATTAATCTTCCTAGAAGTGTCCTGTGAACATCTATTGGTAGAAGACTATTTTTGTCACTTAAAAAATACTGGGGGGCTAAGCTCCCCCGTCTCCGAGCTAGAATCCCCACAGATTCTATAGAATCCTTCACAATTCGAAGTAAGTGTTACCCACGAGATGAGAAAAATCTCGTCTCGATTCTAATTTCGAAAATGAGACGAGAGCTAAGACAAGGAATATCTTTTTAAAGGAGAAGGTATGAGAAACACAACAATTCTAGTCTCACTTTTGAGAAGAGAAATTTCTCGAGACTCGTGAGCAATACTAGTGTCTTGCGTTAGATCTCAAAGACTGTTTTGGTGTTTCATGAGTCATAGTATAAAAGCTATAAATACACAAAATGACAGTAGATGCATAATGAATATTTATCAACATTTAGAAATACGCAAATCATTATACTCCAATAATAAATATGATTTAGATGTTATATCATCTCGTGACGCGGAAAGATTCTGATAACTTCTAGATGAAATTAAGAAAAAAAAGACATAAATTTTGTAGGAAAAAATATAAAAACGATACCAAAAAAAGCCTTCTTCGAGAATCGAGACGAAATGGGATTTACGAGATGGGAAACCTTATTTATCGTCTCATCTCCTAGACGAGACAGTAGCTATTCACAGTATTTCAAGTCTACGTAACTTTTCCAGGCATGCAATACATCAATTGAGTTGCCTATTCCAAAACTCAACTCTTGTCTTTTTTTTCCTTCTTGAATACTCTCTATTTATTGTTTATAATTTATTAATACCTAATTTCAGTTAATTTATCCCATTTAATGTGTTCAGGTATTTATTTCAGATTTTACAAAACTTATTTTGCTTATTTTCGTCTGCAGAAGACAGAAAGAAACTTGATTTCCCCTAATGTTTTGTAAAGTGGACAAGACAATTTGGAATTGGGCATTTTAACTTCAATATAACCAATACAGTATTATTATTATTATTATTATTATTATTATTATTATTATTATTATTATTATTATTACTTTTACCATACCTTCGTTGTCTTTAGATCAATGTTTCCTGATTAGTGGTCCACGAACCCCAAGAGGACCGCGGAACAAATGTAAGGGGTCCGTGATATTACTTACATTTCATAATTTATTAAAGAAGTAAATACTGCCATAGGCTTCCTGTATGTAAGTGCTTATAAGTTGTCTGCTTATAACATAACTGAGGGGCACGTTGGCTTAGTGGTAGAGCGCTTACCTATGGCTCACGGGGTCCCTGATTGGATTCTTGTTGCTGCCAAATGAACTTTATGGTGAACAAACACCATATGTTTGGGCTTTCTCGGGGTTCTCACGTTTCCTCTTACTTTTGCCATTCTACCATTATCATTCATCTTATTATCACTGTCTCCATTACCCTCGGTGAATAACATGGCATTTAAAGAAAAACATAAAAGTTAATAGTTTAATTCTTGCGAATATTTTATCAATGTTCTACCTATCTCTTTACTACTGCTACTACTACTAAATATACTACTACTACTACACATACCAAAATTTAAAGGTGAGAGTCTGTACCTTACTTTAAAAATGAAAATTGGGTCCGCAACTCTGAAATAATTGGGAACCAGTGCTCAATATACTGTACTTTTTACTTTTAGGATTAACCGCATAATGACGACAACGGAGCATCCATAAACGACCTACATATTTGCTAGGATTAAACGTTGTGAGAGGCGGTCCTACCAGTGTTTATAGGTTTCTTTAAGAAAATTTCCCTCCACTGACAAAAAAAAAAAAAAATCCGTTTTCTTATCAAATTTTCCCTAGTTTGTTGAGTTCCAATACCTATGACAGAAACTATTTGATACGGTTAAAGGAACTACCAATCACATTTGTTTTATTCATTTGCTTCTTGCTTTTATTTTTTCGTTTATTTTTAATACTTTTTTTTTTTACAAAAGTATACACACAAATACACCCAGAAAGCAAATAAAATGAAATCTTTCAGTTTAACGTCCCACGTTAATGCCTTTAGGCTAAGGGAGACGATGATTAAAGCAAGTGAATGATGATGGAAGAATGATATAGTGGGAAGAAACGGGAGTACCTCGAGAAAATCCACAACCTTACTTGACTGGGAATCGAATCACGAAAACCATACACTAGAGGTAAGCGCCACCGTGCACTCCATCCAGCCAACAATGGGTGCAACAATGGGCGCTACTTTTAGCACGTACAAACTATTGTTATTGTATTGATTTATTTCTTAAAAAAAAATAAAAAATAAGCACTGATATCGGTCAATCAGTCAGCTAGAGAATTTCCCTGGATTTTTCACGTTTTATTAGAAAATTCCCTTTTTCTCTTTTTGCAAAATTTACCTATGAAATTTCCCTAGACGAGGGAAATTTCCCACAAACTATGAACACTGGGTTCTGCTATTCTGATTAACAATTATGAACTACTCTCCCGTAGTACCAGAGATGATCTATATCAAGTTACTGTAAAGATTTATCTCAGAGACCCTCTTTTCACATTCGCTGGAAGGAGGGCGTGTTGTTCGCCACGACCCGATTTTGGTGTTGTTTGGCACTATTTTGCCACAGTATATGCATGCCGATTTTATCAGATCATATTATCGTCAAGATTCACACACACACCTGGAGTAAAATGAAGGGTTGGCAAGCACTCTGTTTTAGATCTATAGAATAACACTATAGACTAGAATTTATGCGCCCACAAGCATGAAATTAAGAAATGACTAAAACACATCACATCACATTTGGTTCATACTCCTAGGCAGGTCGATTATCGGCGGAAACTCATGTGGTTCGGATTCCATGTAAAGCTGTAGATCCAGGTCTCATATGGTCTGGTGCTGAACAGGACGCTTAACTCAAATCCACTCCAATTCGTGCACATTCCGTTTTGTCTCAGAAAAGCTATGAAGGGATTATATTTTAATAATATTTGTAATAATCTATGTGGGCTTGAAAATATTCAAGTAACAATACAAAAGTCATTAAATTTTAATATTATCAATAAACTATATTTCCTTCCTCTCACAAAAGCTGTTTAAAAAATTGCTGAATGTATATATTTAAATTTAATTTTCTTAATTTAATATCTAGGAAAGTTATGAAATATTAAAAGAAGAAAAATTTATCATGCCCCCCTTCCGAAGGTCCGGGTCGCCATTTGTCGAGATTGCAACTCCTCACTTTTGAATGGTCCTGGTGATATGCCTAGATTTAATGTTGACTACACATTCGAACACACAGAAATTGTACGTCATATCTATTTTCAAAATGCGTTTGAGGAGTTTCTAAGCACACAAACAATTACTTCGAATGCTTGAACTCAACTTGAACAAATTTAACTGTTACGTTAACAGCCGATAGTGCAGTAACCCAATAACGCACTTGAGATCGTTTGTATTGTATGTATTCTGTTTATAAATATAATAGATTTGATTATTATAATATAGTCGACTGGCAACCTCAGTTTATGAATCGATTTTGTATAAATCTTCACGATTATATGAGAAAAATCAGAAAGAAAAATACCATGGCAAACAACACCAAAATCGAGTCATGGCAAACGACACCCTGGCAAACAACACGTAATTGCTGGCAGATATTGCAATTGTGATCAAAGTACATTTTACAGAAAACAGTATGTCGGGACTCTTTTCCTGAAAATAAGAGAGCTATTAACTGCTTCACTTTCATCGATAGTTAAGTTACTTATTATTTTGTTTTACAAAAATCTTTCATATGGAGTTTTTGAGAATACTACCTCAATATATTCACATATGGCATCGTTTCTGCAAAGACCGAAACAGATCCATTTGTTCTAGAAACGCAATGCATTAGTTTATGATACTAGGAAGAAGTTATAGTGGGTCATCTTTCTTTTCAAATAAATAAATAAATATACGGAACGTGACCTGTTTGGTAGCTTTGCTTCTTGCTGTGCACCAGTTTCTGCATATGGTATCGTGTTTTATTGTTTTTGGTGTGCAGTAGTACATACAAAAAAACACATGCAAAAGCTTCAATTAGGTACAGTAAAAGCATCACAATCTCGTCTTGTCCGTGTGTGTTTAGAAAGACCCACGTGTGCTTCTGTTGTTAAGCTTTAGCAATGAGATTTGTAACGGTGACTATTCATCATGTTGTCAATGGCCATGCAAATCTCATTCGTCAAACACTCTTTTGTCTTTCTGGACGAAAACCGCTGGAAATTTCTCCCTGTGCTTAGAGGCGCCGCTGTGGCACCGTCTAAGACATGCCACGATTTACTGCAACTCCGCGTTGAATAATGAACAGTTTAGCCAAGAATACATCCGAACACAATGCTCCAGACACACAAACAGAGCACGTACATACCAAATATATTGGACCACACACGGTTCTTTATATTTAAAACATGCAGCTGCAAAATTTTTGACACAGTTTAACAGAATAATAAAAGAAATAAACTTTACACTGAGTAAAACAACATATTTAATGTAACAATATTCTAAGCATATTCGTACATGAAAATTGGAAAATTCTACATTATTTTATATCATTAATCTGCACATAAAATATACAATATTTTTTTTCTAACTAGATCACATGGCTATAGCTCAGGAATCTTGTAATATATATATATATATATATATATATATATATATATATATATATATATATATATATATATATATATATATATATATATATATATATATATATATATATATTTACATACTAAAAGGTACATTATAGCGTTAGAACTAACTGTAGTTTTCTAAGTGACTACAAGCATTTACGTTTTTCTTTAATCCTTTCACTTTGTCAAATATATCAAGGATCGAATTAGTTTTTACAATTAAAGAAAGTGCAAATTTTCTATATTGAATTAACTCAGTTTTAGGATTTAGATTTCTGGACTTTCGGCATCTATGGCCATGTTGTCCCGTCACGTTTGAGGAATGACGTCCCTCGGCGAGCACACTATCTGGGGAAAGGGAAGAAAGGAAGGAAGAGGCCTCGGACCTGTATGTTAGGTACCACTTTGGCATTTGGCTAGTGTGAATGAGGAAAACTCAGAAAAATCTCATTCAGGATGGCTGGGCTGAAAAAGATTTTTACACTTTTTCGACCGAGTACCCACACTGGGAATCGAACCCGGAACCGCTTACTCATTAGTTGTAGACCCATTATGTTAATCAAAGGTAGTTGCTACATGGAATTTGCCACAAACAGGACTGATCGCACACGGCACAGAATCAGAAAGTTCACCTTTGGTCCGTGGATTGCTGGTTCGATCCCTGCTCCCACCAAGTGAATTTTGTGGAGGACAAACACTGTGTGTATGGGTTTTCTCCCATTTTTCCCACTTTCTTCATTCCATCATTTCGTTGATTACCATCATTACCATCTCCTTTAGCCTCGGAGCATAAATGTGGGACGTTAAAAAAAAAAACAAGTACCGTACTTGCATACCTGCCATCTATAGCCAGATGCACAAAAGAATTCACAAATAAAGTATTTTTCATAAAGCACGTCGTCCCAATGCGTTCGCGAAGACATAGAACTTCTTGTTTGAGTTCAAAAGTTGTTAAACTTGCATCCCTTGACTACGTACAACGTGAATTAAGAGACTCTTATAGTTTACCGTATAGTTTAGAAGTCCAGGCCACTATTGTTTTACATCTCATTTTCAACTTTATGAGTCATAGATATACCTATAGTTTAACCGAGATACAAAAAGTCATGATGTTCTGTTGACAATCGAAAAGATCTTGTGCACAGCAAAAGACGAAACGGTAATCATTTAGTTACTGAAAATTGCAATTAGCATATCTTTTACCAAGTAATCCTGTTCAATAATAGTCTATGCATCAGTTGCTAAATAGATATAATCAATTGACTGCAAGCGAAGTAACGCTCCAAACACCATTTTTTGTTTAGTTTACGATCTTGAGTTTCTTCTTTCATTTGAAGTTCTATGGGGAAAAAATGAAATAATGAAATAAAATCTTTCAGTTTAACGTGCCACGTTTATTCCGGGTAGGCTAAAGGAGACTGTGGTGAGAAATGAATGAAATAGTAAATTTTATAAAAGTGAAAGGAAACCGGAGAACGCCGAGAAAACTCACGCACATGGTGTTTGCCCACCACAAAGTTCATTTGGCGCGAGCTGGGATCGAACCAAGGACCCCATGCACCAGAGGTGAACGCTCTACCTTTGAGCCACTACGGCCCCTGGAAACACGAAGTACTCACTTACGTGATTTACAATCATTTATATGAAGACATAGTAGCTAAGTGGTAGAACATTTACCTTTGGTGTGATAGGTCCCTGGTTCAGTCCCAGACTATGTGAATTTGTGATGGACAACATGTTCGTTTGTTTTCTCGCAGTTGTGCCATTTATCTTCCACATTCTCATGTCACCAATTCTTTCCGCATCATCTCCCTTCATCAACGGTCAGTTTCCTCGTGTGATGTGATATGAGTTTGAGTTTAGCGTCCCTTTCAACAGCGAGACTCTATGAGACATGGACTTAAAGCTTAACATGGGATCCGAACCACATGAGCTCTGCCAAGAATCGAACCCGGGTCTCCCACGCAGACGGCGCGTACGCTAACGCTTAGCAACGACGGAGCTCACTGTCTCTGTCAATATGTAGTATACAATGACCGGATATAAACCTAAAAGTTTATTAATATTTTTCTTAGTATCTTAGTTAACATGATCGTATTTCATATGTATAGTTCAGAGATCAACTCCCAGCTCAAATCACACGCTAATCTATACGATTCTCGGTGAGGGCTCTATGTTCTGTATTATGCCAAAGTCTTGCATATACTGTAGGGGTATAAGTAAAAAAAATACTTGAGTAAATGGATAGTGAAACCATGTGTCACTAAAGTTAAAACATAATTCTTTGGACAGTCAATGTGCGAACCACTGAATGTATGTTATATGAAAGGACAGAAACTATCATAAACTGCAGAATCACTATCTAATAGTATTGTTTATATTACTGCAAATTTATAGAATTGATTATCCTTTTGATTCACAAAGAAATAGATAAGTACAGATAAGTATTAAAAATTCTAAGCATTTTTAAATACAATAAAATATAACTATCCACAAATACAATAACAAAGGCAACACAATACAATAACCATGAAGAAAGAGTTTCTTTACTGTTCCGTACGTATCTTCCGGAGCAAATCCTTTTCAAGAAAATCTCAAAAGAAATCTACTGAATGTATCACTATTTTATTTTTATTAAAGAATTTACGACCATGTAACAGATCTGAGTGTCAAAAGTATGAAGCGGACAATACATGACAAATGCATTATCGCTTTCATGGTTTTATGAGCACTCTAAAAGCGTGAGAGAGTTTTTTTTTTCCTTGATCTTAAAAGAAATGAAGCCAAGCAGCGGAAACAAGAAGAAAACCTTAAGGGGAGAAGAAGGAAAGGGGAAAAAAATCATTTGTTTATTTCAGTTTCCTTGGTGTGGAAATGGAAAGAAGTGTGAGAAAGGAAATGTAGAAGAAATCCGGATGAAAAGGCAACAACTGCAGATGAAATCCATCATCTAATGTCAGTCTCCAACACCTACCACGCGATGTCCCTTCTGTCACCATTCCAGAAGATAAGGTCACACAAATCCAGCCAGCAAACAAAAAGCAAAACTAAGGACTTATCTACACCACACGTAGACCAATCGATGTTCAATATGTATTATTGAATTGAAATATAATAGTGTTTGAATGGGGGGGAAAGTCATAACGGTGTAAGTAATATTTTAGGGAAAATTGAGATAAATGGATAAATGATTACTTCACACTAAAAAGTTCATGCAGCAAAGAGACTTTAGTAGAATAATGTTATTTGTCAGAGAGATAATTGTTCATAATCGCACTTTTCTTAAGAAACTTAACAAAAGTCTAGCCAACTTTAAACTCTTTGTCAGGAACAAAAGTATGCACATACATCGTTATGGTTTTCACCTATTCGTATGTAACTGTTGTTCTTTGTTGCTTGATGATTATCGACTTTTGGTTATACGAGATTGGATTCGTGCTAGTCATGTGATTGAAGTTCTAAGAATAGAAAGACATGGGCCATCACACTAAACATTCTTGCTCCAATTCTTAAAAAAAAAAAAAAAAAAAAAAAAAAAGTCATACTGCATTTACTACTGAACGATTTATTTATTAAATATGAACAAAAATGTCCAATTTATTTCGAGAGAAAATTGTCAGAAAATAAACTCACTCCTGTCAGTAAATTACGCTATGTAGATTTACTGAAAGAAATGACTTACCGTATGCCATATTGTAGTGTATTTAATGAAACATTTGAGCGTGAAACATTTCTTAAAAAAATATATACACATAAGTTTTTTCGGAGTCAATTGCCTGAAAAGGACTTATCTCCATGAGTAAACCATTGTAATACTTCTGGACTTTTCTCAGAAAAATAACTTACATACCATATAATACGGTTGTAAATGAATTGTTGTTTTATCAAATATGACAAAATCGTTAGAGATTTTTGAAAAAGAAATTAACAATTTTGATTTTCACTCTCAAATTATCCTTACTTTTGCGGGTCGTAAGAAAATTTGAAAAGTCATGCCCAGAATCTTACGAAAAACCTTTTAAGAAAGTTTAAAATTTGGTCCAGATACGTTGAACAAGATTGCCTCTAAGAGGGTACATAATTGGGACAGAAAAATGGATTGACAGACATACAAATATCCAGGGTCCTCATTTAGAAGGAACAGGAGGGGCAATTACCCCCCTCCCGCCCGAAGAGTTTGAGGGATACATATATTTTAATCGATTGTCTACTAATATATTAGTACAAAACATGAAAGTCTTATGTCGGTAGTGCTCTTGCCTTCCTCAAGCGAAGTCTGAAATGACACCTCTGCAAATATTACTTCTTTGGCATGTAGGAACTATGAATCATATAAATAGTTTGGATTCTTGAATACGATTTCGTTTCACAATTACCATATTTTCTTCGCTTTTATCGTTGCTCGAAAAGTAAAAGTGGCACGTTTTGGTTCAAGTAGAAGAGTCATTCTAATGCAATAAAATTTATTTCATAAGATGATGGCACTCTTAATTTATTAGAGAGGAGAAAGCAGGACAAAGATTCCTGAGTAGGACAAAGAGCAGGACAGAGAGTATTATTTTATTCTTTATTTATTTATTTATTTATTTATTTTTGTATATCAAGTTTGTTTCTGAAAGTTGATATCATTTAAGCGTCCTTCTTTCTAATCTTGTTGCTTGAGTATGTGCCTTTGGTGCACGAGGATCAGGGATCAATTCTCGGTGGAAAGAGTCCACTACAACGCCTCAAATTCCACTTTAAATTGTAGGTGTCGTTTTACATAGTTTTGCTGCAAACAAAGGGACTAAATAGAAATGTGACAATCAATATCACTTTTATTATAATCACTATTTAGCTTCAGTGTTTAGGACGGGGTTTTCAACCTCTTTTAAGTCACGGCACAGCCTTCTTTGTTCGGTGTACAAGCAGTACACTAATATACAAGATAGCAACTCTGCCGTGAACTGGCTAACTTACAACCTCAAACTTCTTATTAATTATTGGTTTCTATCAAGGATGTTATAAATAGAGGATCTGCCCATATGTATCTTCATCCTATTAAATCGATGAAGCCAAAAAGCCAAAAAACAACCGAGCTTCGGCACGTCTTATTGGCTACTCTCGTTTCTGCCATTGTATGATTGGATACTTTTGTTTCCGCCATGATTGTTGGCTCAAAATATTGCGATCCTATTGGGCAGAGTAGGGGTGGCGAAACTGTGACGTATGGCTTCAAGATTTTGTTGTAAGGGCACATCCTCTATTTTATAAGATCCTTGGTTTCTATTCTTGAATATCTCTTTTTCTTCTAATTTATATTGAAATAGACTATTCTTTTTATGTTTCACCTTCATTGTGACATTGCCGCGAAATTTTCACAGTACGTTTGAGCCACTCATCTAGAAGATGAATAAAGTCTTTTCGTAACAAACTATTTGGAAGAAAGGAAGATACAAACAAGTGCAAGAAGAATGTTATTACCTAAGAAGTACAAATTTCTTATGCAGATACACGTAGCTCAGAGGGAGACAGTTCGCCTCTGGTTGGATCCCAAGCCAAGTCAGTTTATGATGGGCAACAAACTGTCCGTGGGCCTTCTTGGAGTTTTTTTTTCTTTCTTCCACATTCTCATTATATTAATTCTTTTCACAATTATGTATTTATATTAATGATCGTTTACTTTACCCTAAAAGAAATGCCTTTAAACGTAAAACAAGATAATTCATTTCATTTATTTTTCTCATATTTTGTAAGCTTCATTAATCAGGCCTATATTGTGAAGTAACTGTGTATTGGATATGAAGTGACGATGAGATAATTGTATAAACTCTAATTTAATTCACTAAATTCTATTATTTTATTAAATTACTTTATTAACGAAAGAAACATGAACTTTTGAAAACTCATTGGAATAAAACTTTGATCAGGATTGTACTCAGACACCTGTTGTAAACACATTTTTGTTAATAAACTCGACTAGCCCTTCCGCATACCTTCAAGCATAGCCTGATACTTCCCGATTCTTTGGACGCTTAACTCATCATTCTGCAGCCAAACAAAACCACGAGGAACACAACAAGAAGGGGTATTCGCCACGAAGTTGAGGAAGGTGCAGGATCATCGGAGACAAACAGATCCCACCATTGGAGGACGACCGACTCCATATCTAAAGAATACCATTCTGCCGGTCCATCGCCGCAGACACTTTTGTCAGTTGAGATTAGTGGAATGAAAATGTAAAAGGACATCCTAAAGACGCATTATTGTAGAGACGCATCACGGAGAGAGTTCGACGCCCCTAGCAGTCCAGCAGGATTGAGTTCCAGCTGTTGGCTGTTACTAGAACATCCAGGTTCCTTCACGGCAAACCCTTCATCGTTCCAGATGACCAGGACGACGCCAGCCTTGTTGGAATTATCGGGCTAGTGCTCATTCCTATTTCTTAGTTACATCTTTTCTCTTTCTCACCTGTTTCTCATAACTAGTCATTTTTCAAAATTAGAAAGATTTGAATTTTATTTAAATTCAATCATAATTTAGTTGTTAAGTACCGTGTTGTGCATCAGTTCCATCCCCAATTGTTACATTATTCTATGAGTATTTTTAGAGATTATTCTGAGCTACAACTGATGGCACAGCACCGGCCAATATTATGGACAAGTAAATCCAGATGTTTAACATAGGCAGAACACGTCGCTCGTATGAAAAAATGTTAGATGTATAAAGTTTATTAAAAAACCTATGGGAAAACAATGCCAAAGAAGGTGATGGGTTAGGAGAAAAACTGGAAAATGTTAATCCTGATTAAGTCAGATAGGCACAGAATAGAATACCATGACGTGCTTTTGCTCTCTAACTATAAAACTTCACTTTGTTTAACCATACCGAGAAAGCAAGATCAGCTAAAGTCGCCTTCCCATCCGTCACTTTCTGGTTCCGTCCGTGTGATTCAGAAAGAAAACCCAATATTTTGCCGATGGCAGGACTAATTTTATTGAAAAAGAAAGAAAGAAGGAAATATAGAAAAATTAGTCCAGTGGAGCAACGACCGAACAAGGTCACAAAATTTCGTCAATAACGATTTTCCTTTGTCGAAACTTTCTCCTGGAAACGCCTTTCGCTTGCTGTAAAAGAATAATCTCGTAATTTATACCTTTGTTTTTATTCTTTTAGTATGAAATATTTTTCTGTGCAGATCATGCTTCTCAGGGTATGACCCATTGAAATTAAGGCTCGGACTTAATTGAACATGAATAGTGTGTGTGAAAATTTGAAAAGTGCTTTTGCAAATAAGAATTAGATGAAATTATGTAAAACAAACCTGTTACATACAAAAAATCAGAGATTATTCTTTGATCTTTTAAACGTTGAAGTAATTGTAGTGTAGTTGTATAATAAAGAAGGGCTAAAAATTAATAATAAAGGACGATGTTTTTTCCACTGCTGAGAAGCTCATTACGGCATTCTCGCGGACGTCGATTGTGAGGAAGCCGAGGAGGTCCTGGCCTCCCCAAAGTTTTATTTGGATTAAAAGTCTCATTGGTTTCTTGTAGATGATATCTGACCATGAAAACATATTTTCACACTCCCTTCCCCTAAAGTTATACAGAAATTGGGGCTACTGGGTGTTAGCACCAAACATCGAGAGCAAATTTTATACCGAAATCGAACGCTGTTTGGAATCCCAAGCTCAGCATGTTCTTTGTTTGTGTTAGTGCGAAGTTTCCGCAGTGCTCAGGTCATTCATGTGCCTTGCCGTCATTGATGCCAAACAGTGGGGAAAATTCCATTTCGGCGGTTTTTTTTAAAAACATTGATTTCTCAAAAGGATATAAAGGGAATTTTCGTCGGATTTGGCTGCAAATATGGGACATTTTATCGATAATAACAAAATACACTATGGGCAGAAGTAATAGACTAATAACTCCTCAATAATGTTGAAATCAGTACTAATTGTCAATTTTTATCACCATTAAAATGAATTTTCATGCAAGTGTAGAAGTCATTCGTGATTCTCAGAAAACAAGCTCCAAGAAATGTAAATTGTCTTTTTGTAACGTTTTAAGAACAAAAGAATATAATTAACGGGAAAAAGTAAAATACAAATGCGAATACGTTCTACGCAAAACGATTCAAGAATGAAGTTCTTCTAGTATCCTTACGTTCATTACAATATGATGACACAAAGGAATTATGTAAATATTAAATCCTGACGACAAAATGTACTTGTTTTCGCCAACATTTTCAACTATCTGTTTCAATTAAGAAAATAAATTATTCAACATCAATAAATTATACGTTATTCAATATATATAATTATTTTTTATTCAGTATGACACGGGAAGTTCAAGAGCAAAATAGGAATTTCTGCTTCTCGAGATGGTATTTTATAATGTTGTAGGTTGGTATCACTACTTATCGTTCAGTTCGTAGTCGGATGTAAAATGACATTTTCATATTTTTAATTTTATAAATTTACATATGTATTCAAATACAATAATAATATTAAATGTACTAGTATTATTTGCTAATAATTTACCTTATATCCGGTGTATTTACTGTCAAAATTATTTTGAAAATTCGAGTTCGTATGACCCAAGAACAGATTAACTCAGTTTCAATTATTTTAATTGGAATGCATATGTATATACGTATTAATTGGAATACATTTTAATTGGAATTGTTTTGAAATTCGAATGGGATTCTGAAACGGATTACGTTCAGATTTCAGTGTGTCAGTGTATACTTAATATTTTGAAAATAAATTAAGTTAGTTTTCTCAAACATGTAGAAATTACGTTATTAAAAGAGAAAGAGGAGGAAATATTTATTTTTATATTTGCTTACATACCAAGTTAAATTCTTATTTGATTAAACATTTTCGAATGTTTCCACATACCTGAAAAAAAAGAGAGAATTTTTAATTAGCAATTTTGCTGTACCTCGTGAGCATTGTTATATAATCATATAATAATAATAATTCGCCCTTATAATGATATTTATAGATTTACAAACGAATTTGCTAATACAACTACTAAAATACCATTTTACACTGGACATACTAAAAATGGAAGCTAACAAGAAATTAAGAAAACCAATTTAGATCAGCGATTCCCAAACTATGCGCTACGGAGTTCTGGTTCGTCTTGACTGGCTTACCAGAGGGCAACAAAATACAGCGTTATTACAAATGATTGACCAGATTTCATAAATTCACTGTGGGTTTATTACTGAACATATTGTCAAAAAACTGCAGACGTACTGAGTTTTTACCAAAAAAAAAAAAAAAAATGTTACTTCATCACTGAAGATGAGTTTCGCACAAAACCCATCTTCTTCCATAAACTGTTGCAACTGTGCCGATAATTCAAAGTATCTGACTTTGTCATCAGGGCTTGTAGCAATTGCAAGCAGTAAGACTTATGCTTCAATCGTTTCCGTAATATCTTCCAAACGGAAGGTTGTGGAATGGTTAGCTCTCTGCTTGCTCTGTTCTCGACTTCTGTCGGTTTCGTGCAAAACAAGCTCGCATGTGTTCAACTGTTTCTCAGTGTAGGCTGACCAGTTGATATTCTCTTACAGAGGTATCTTGAAGCTGTAAACTGTGTACATCATCACCGAATGAACTTGGCAGTTGGTGCATCTTTGCTGAACTTCTTTCGGAAGTGTCGTTGCACTCTTAGGACAGACTAATGTGAATGAAAGTTGTGCACCACATAACCTTTCTCTGCGTCTGTCGCCATTTTGAATAGATGTCCATTGCTGCACTCTCGTAGCAGAAATGAGAAGTGAGCCTGAAACAAGAAAGAAAGAAAAAAGAAAGAAAGGATCAAGGATCTTATAAAATAGAGGATCTGCCCTTACAACAAAATCTTGAAGCCATACGTCACAGTTTCGCCACCCCTACTCTGCCCACACTGCCCAATAGGATCGCAATGTTTTGAGCCAACAATCATGGCGGAAACGGAAGTAGCCAATCAGACGATGCAGGAAACGAGAGTAGCCAATCAGACTTGGCGATGCTCGGTTGTTTTTTGGCTTCATTGATTTAATAGGATGAAGATACATATGGGCAGATCCTCCATTTTATAACATCCTTGGAAAGGATAAGAAAAATTTAGTTTTTCAGTAATTCTGCAGAGTTTTGTGACAAAATGTCCAATAACAAAGCCAAAGTGAATTTATGAAAACCAGTCAATCATTTGTAATAACCCTGTATTTGTAGTTTCACTGAAATGATAGTACTGTAATTTACGTTCTTTTAGAGTTTGATCACAGTTTTACTGATGAAAAGTAGATATCTTGTCAAGAATCTACATAAAACAGAAAATGAGGGTAACTGTATACAATTAGATTCAGACTCGTGATTTATGTGCAGCTCCCTATATGCAATTTATATACTCTCTTGGAGGCGAAATAATTTGCTTAAAACGTCCTACACTGTGAGAGTTGATCTTGTATGGTCTGTGTACCCGCCAACTACAGTGGACTCAAGTAGTATTGTCAACGAGACGAGAAGTATATTTTTAAATTCGAGACGAGGTGAGAAATTTCACGAGTCTCGTGCGCAATACTGTTTATCCAACTCTTATATCTCAAACGCTGTTTATGTAATTCTTATATCTCAAGTGTTATTTATCCAACTCTTATATCTCAAACGCTGTTTATCTAATTGTTATATCTCAAGTGTTGTTTTTCCAATTCTTATATCTCAAACGCTGTTTATCCAATTCTTATATCTCAAGTGTTGTTTATCCAACTCTTATATCTCAAACGCTGTTTATCTAATTCTTATATCTCAAGTGTTGTTTATCCAACTCTTATATCTCAAACGCTGTTTATCTAATTCTTATATCTCAAGTGTTGTTTATCCAACTCTTATATCTCAAACGCTGTTTATCTAATTCTTATATCTCAAGTGTTGTTTATCCAACTCTTATATCTCAAACGCTGTTTATCTAATTCTTATATCTCAAGTGTTGTTTATCCAACTCTTATATCTCAAACGCTGTTTATCTAATTCTTATATCTCAAGTGTTGTTTATCCAACTCTTATATCTCAAACGCTGTTTATCTAATTCTTATATCTCAAGTGTTGTTTATCCAACTCTTATATCTCAAACGCTGTTTATCTAATTCTTATATCTTAAGTGTTCTTTATCCAACTCATATCTCAAAACGCTATTTACCTAAGTCCTATATCTCAAATATTGTTTAGTGTTATATGATTCATATTATAAAAAACTATAAATAGATAAAGTGATTTTACGAACACAATGAGATAATTTATCAACATTTCAGGATTGAGTTGGATTGGATTTAAGTTTAGTGTCCCGTTAGAGGTCTGCACGGGCTCGGGCCGAGCCCAAGGAACTCGAGCCTACAAAACATATATCACTTCAAGCCCGGGCCGGGCTCGGGCAGTAAATTTTTAAATACACAACCATATTTCTCGGGCCTCTTCGGGCCTAACTTCGTAAATATACCGTACAACCATATTTATTAGACCGTTCTTTCTGGAACGCATAACTGCAAAATTATACCTCTAATTACTGTAAATAAAAACGAAATTTTGTTTTAATTATTAAGTTTATGTAATTCGGACTTATTTCGGGCTCATTTGATTACCACATGAACACGGGCTGGGCTCGGGTCTAAATGCTAAAACATATTTCGGACTCTGGTCGGGCCTCACATGATAAATTCACGGGCCGCTCCGTGCCTGAGCTAAAAATTCCGGCCCGTGCAGACCTCTATGTCCCGTTTAGCTGCGAGGCTATATGAGACGTGGACCTACAGCTTATCGTGGAATCCGAACCACATGAATTCCAGCCGGGAAATGAACACGAATCTCCCACGCCAAAAATGCATACACATAGCAACGAGCGATCTTACAACGTAAGTCATTACTCAGTACTGCAGTAATAAATGTGGTTTAAATTTTGTTATATCACATCCTTCGTGGACCTCTTAATAAATTAAGGAAAACATTAGGACATTAATATTGTACACTAACTTACGAAACGAGACGAGAAAATATTCTCTAGAATTCAGGGATGAGACTTCTACAAACTTTATGAGACGAAAAGAGAAATTATAATTTCTCGTCTCGTCTCGTTTGTAATTTGCAGCCCATATTTAATAGTAGGTTCCATTCTTCATAACCTCCGTGTGCAAAACACAAACTCAACTCAATCATTTATATATCTACGAATAATTTATATGTCTTAGGTATGTCTATGTTCTGATTTGAGAAACCATCGAAAGAATGTTTCAACCCAACGGGAGCTGTGAACCGAAAAAAGTATTGGAAACACTGGTTTAAGTCAAGTAACAAACTCGTTTCAAGAAATAAGCCAAATTCACGTATTCAACCGGTTAGATTAAGGAAAACCGAAAAATACTCAGTCGTGATGGTCAATCTGGAAATTCAGGCCTAGGACCTATCAACTGCGAAGCGCATACGCTAACCACTCACCTGCTGTTGCTCAGTAGCACTTAATACAACAACAGATCTAGTTGTAAAATTTGCAGTATGTAAGAAAAATAACATAATAAGTATTTGTAAGAATGTTCTTGTATAATAATAATAACTATTAAATATTTAACGTTCCAAATTCCACTATTTATAGATCCCTCGTTTAATATACCACTATGCTAAATATACATTACAGACGTTTTGTAAGTTATTGCTTTTCCTCTTTATTTTTACAGAAACCTTTTTGTATTAAGTTACTAAAAATAAAAATAAAAATAAGCAGGATTGTGACAATATTTGCTCACTTTATACCATTACACCTTAAATCATAAAACTGTTTGAAGAATTTTGCAATGTAAATCGAAATAAAAAAAAAAAAGAGATGCAACAACCAGATCAAAAAGCTATCGTTAAACACAAGTGCATTTGAGCGCTCCAAAAGTTTATTTTTCAGCTAGCTTTCGTATGCTAAAAGTACTTGAAACTGCACTCATAAATAGGTAAACAGAGATCGATTGACTGCAACTCTGTGCAAATCACAACTGAACTCTCTCTATTCCGTTTGAGAGCAAAAAGGGGAGAAAAATCAAGACTTTTTCTCTTTCCAAAGTCCCAAAAGTGTTCACGATATTGAACAGACGAAACAACCCGTGAAAAAGTTATAGTAAGCAAGAATATGGCTAAAAATAAACTCCAAAGCTCAGTTTTTGTTTTTGGGCTAAATCAGTTTCTGCAAGAATTGATTTGAAAAAGGTTAAGTAAAACTAAAGCAATTTTACGTGGACTACTATGAACTTCGCTCTTTGCTTATGCATAGACACAAAGGAAAGAGGAAGGTAACTAATGACTTTCTTGTTGAGAACTTTCAAAGAAACCTAAGGGTCAATTTATTGTATATCATCTCCACCACCATCATCACCATTAAAAGTGTTCGGCAAGTTAGTTGGCAAGTAACTACTTAAACTACGAATCTCCTATAAACTTTAGATCTGTAGCATGCTCTTCTAATCTAGTTTTCTTGAAAGTGCAATTTTGGTTAGAAAAAAATTTGTCTGAGCGAGATCATGTTTCTCAGTGCACCTGCTAATTTTCAGAGATTAGACATTCAAACGCTAAAAAGAAAGAAAATCGATAAGCAAACAAGTACTTATTACTTATATATATATATATATATATATATATATATATATATATATATATATATATATATATATATATATATATATTAGAATCGTCTACTGTATACAGAGTGTTTCAAAACAACACCGACAAAGTTTGAGAGGTAATTTCTGACACCAAGATAAGACAAAAAGTATTTACCAACCTGCCGAAATACCCTATATATAATGAAGATAAACATCCAATGACATGAGAAAAAGTTGAAAACAAATCAATACTTAATATAAAATTACAATTTTAATGGTAATTTTATGAGGTAATGATAATTTTAACATTTTAGGGGCGGTTATCAATCTTTCTACAGAAACGAAAAAAGACGCCCTAAAAACCGTCCAAGTCTATACTTGGCTATTGAATTATTTATTTGACAAATTAAACGCAAATGAGACTTCTACGCGAACTCAAACCACACCTACTTTCTACGTCTATATGCCTTTATACCCCACTCATCCTTAACGGAACGATCGGTTGTGTTTATATGCTACGCCCGTAATCAACGGAACGATCGGCATGTTTATACGCCACGCCGGTCAGAGAAATCGAACCCGGGTCTCCCACGCCAAAGACGCATACACTAACCGCTTCGCCACGAAGGAGCTCTATTAAAAAAAAAAAAACGGTATAATTGCATAGAACAAGGTGTATCTCCATAAGTTCGGTTGGTTCATCTCGTTCCCTTATTATGAGCAAAACAATTGCCAAAAAATTCAAGTTTGGAATGTTCCTGACCTGTTTTACCTTCTTTGATGAGGCTTTATTATATTAAATAGTTATATGGTCCATTCACTTTCGTAAGAAATGGGCACATAGATACGTCATTCGTAAATTTTAGAAGGGGTACATAGGGCCACACCTTAAATTTAGGAAGTGAAAAAATTTAAACATTTAATACGCGTACAAATGCAAGTTAATCGTATCGTCATATGCCAGGCGTGTGGTTGGTTTTCGTATTAATTTAGTTTCTTTGATGAAACCTGATTACATGTGTGAACTCGCGAGTCAATTTTCTTTCATAGGACATGGGTAAATTGATGTTTCCTCTTAAATTTTGGAACTGATGTGTGTTAGTCCCTCTTAAATTTGAAAATTGTCGAAGATAATAGTAAATATTCTCTAGAACTTGAATATACACTTCTGTAAATTTAAAAAGGCCCTGTTTGTCGCTTTTTATGGGTAAAAATTGCCAAAAATATAGACTACTATTTGGCATGCGATCGCCTCGTGGTTGGTTTCTGTCTTATCTTCTTTGATGAATCTTTATTGCATTATGTACTATTATGGATAGATACATGAGTTAATTCTCTTTTATAGAATACTTTGATGTATTCCTCTTAAATTTTTAGAGAATTGTGAGTTGGCCCACCTTAAATTTGGGCATTGTTCGGAAAATTTTATTCAGCATTAAGTTTGATTTCGAATTTAATGTCTTCTAGGTCCACTAAAATGAGGCTTTATTGTAATATAAGATCATATGAATGAGTACATTGGTTTCTCCTCTTGAACAGGGCATGGGTATCTTTGAAATTTTGCGAGTTGCACATTGGGCTACAATTAAATTTTGGAAATTGTCAAAACTAAAATATTAGTAAATGATGTATTCAAATCGCAATTTCTGGTTTCATCGTTCATCGCTACAGGACAGAAATAATAATAGATGGCAACAAGTGAATATCAGTAATCGATTCTGCGTTTATGTGGACATGCCATGATCATCCACAACATGTACAGAGACCGGAAATGGTTGGTATTTACTAGTACATCCACTTTCAATGCTTATTTCCATGGAACAAAAGCGGCAAGGGATATCAGAAAACTTTTGTGAACCAAAATCTTTAGAGCAGAAAGTGATGGGATTGTGACCTTTGTTGCTTAATGAAATGAAATCTAACTATTTTCAAATAGGAACAGATTGTGATGTCGGAGGGTGAAACTAGGGTGAAGGAATTTGTATAAGATAGGAAAACTCTACATAGCACTTGCCACAGTAGATGATCCTCCATTGATGGTCCTCTTGGCATGTTATAACCCATCCTCTGATGTTCAGGCTATGGTCGGTCTAGTGGCTTCAGACAAGAATTCCGGCGCGAAAATGATACAAACAATAAAAGTTCTGTAGTTCGAAATGATCTCAAATAAAACGTCTCTTACATAACAAATTCATCGTTGTTGTATATACATCAAAATAGATACGTTATTCAGAGCGTATTACGCATTTTGCTTATGGCTAATGTCGGTCCTGAGGACGTGTTCTTTGGTTTTGTTGAAATACCTAGGTTATTGAATTCCCAGATCAATGAATCGAAGTCCGCATGAAGAAAGACAGTACGTGTAAACTAACGTCAGATGAGGCGATTTTTAGGAATAAGGATAAAGGAGTAACCTGTATATTTATTCATTAAAAATACATGGAAAAGAAAAAAAATAACACAATATTGTAGGAATTATTTTATGACTGAGAGTGTAAATGAACTGTAAGTTGTAGAGTCTACTGAAAGAAATGAAAGTTTTAAACAAAATTTTAGCTCGTTGATATGATAAAGAAAATTCACTGTCCGTAACATCAAATGAATGTTTGTCATTTTCATAGAATTTCAGTCCAATCTAACACATGTCCAAAATTTATTATTATTATTATGTCCAATATTCAAGTATTATCTGTCCATCTACAATTTATTCAGAGTATTACTTCAAGTTTGACTATTAAAGTCACATAGTTTGGAAGTCTACTATAGTTTCACACTGTAAAACAAAACTCATTTTTTTTAACTCTCTCATTTCGTTGCATTAACAACATTGTTATTACTATCATTAGTATGTAATTGGATGCGCCGCTGGCAAAACAGAAAATGTAATTCAACAGTGATTTGTCACTTTATTACATATCGTACCTCTCTCCTCCCAGTACATATGTGTATTTTTGTGTGTATAGATGTGTGTGTGGGAGGGGGTCGAAATGACGTGGATCATACTGTATGTTACGAATTCATAGAAAATTTATATCTTCCTTTTTTTTTTTTTTTTTTACATCTCTTCCCCGTGTTTCAAAAATACATTTTGATAAGTGGAGGAAACATGTGTAATGATAGCAACCTGGCCTCGTAAATGTCCATTAAAAAAATTGCAGGCAAAATGGATGAAATGGAAAATGGAGAAATATTCCTACATGAAGTGTATTGTACGAGAATAGATTTCAATATCAGTTGATTTTGGAGAATTTGGCTCATGTGTAGCGCAGAGAGACTGTCGGGTTTCTATGATGTAGTGAAAATATGACATTAAACTGCACCTATACCGTTAATTGGATGTGACGGTAAGAACGTAGTGTGTGTGTGTCTTCATTACCACTCAATATGTTACGTCTAAACAAAGCATTACTCTCGCTTCTCTCTCACTGCAGAAACTGAGTGGGAGCCATATATACATATAGACAGCTTATGATGGCCAAAGAGTGAAAATAATACGTATACTCATACATACATACTCGTACACCAAGACAAATGTAAACAAGGGTTCATCTTCATTTCATAACCAATCTTCATTGTGTGTACTGGCTTGTTAGTAACAACGAAATATTGATTGCATACTAGAGAGTGTTTTCACTACAAACAACAACGCTTCACTCAAAGTTATATATACAAAGTCAACGAAAACCAAATGTTATTATTATTTTTATTATTATTATAATATTCTCCTGATTGTAACAAGAGTAAGTGTGCAAGTTAATCTGTAATTAATTAGTCCTATGTTATCCTATGTTCTATTTGTAGTCACAGAAAAAAATTAAACTTATTCTATTTTGTTTCTAATGTGAAACCGATCGCTTAATCCAGTTATTTCCAACTGAATGCTCTGTGACGTCACAGTCTTCTGCTCTTCTCTAAATCATACAGAGAGGAGAAATAGCTGGCAGATAATCTGATGTTGAAGAGAGGCAAACTAAAACATCAATAACGTAGTCGATTATTTGACAGGCTTCTAACTCGTGGATCCACTACTACGCATACATAGCCAACTACTGCGCATTTCATTTCTCCTACCTCTTCCCACCTTTGCTGGAGTTGTGGCTAGCGCGTGGTTTGTTGATGTACAACTCGTGGATCCACTATGACGCATACATAGCCAACTACTGCGCATTTCATTCTCCTACTTCTGCCTCCTCGCTGGGCTTGTTGCTAGAACGTGGTCCGTTAGTGTACTGATCCAAGTTCAAATCCCGGTGGCAAAACATTAAAATTTGAATGCATTATGGTAGTCCGGATTTTACTTTAGGCCCATGTCTCGTAAAGCCTACATGCTGAAGCAGGATTCTAAACTCAAACAAACAATATCCTTTCTCTTTCCTTTCCTAATTATGTTTCTCTCAGATTGCAAAAACATGATCCTACGTCATATAAGTACATCGGCCAGCTGGAAATTAATTATTTAAATCAATACATAATCATATACAACGTTCATAGTTAATAGATTTGCAACGTTTGATCAGTTTGGAAACAATTTTCTTGACTTGTAAAACATATTACCGAATACAATTGCTAAATTCACTGTAAGTTATTGATAAAAGTATATTTGGAGTTGAGAAAGTACTTTCTGTGCCATGAAAGAATTACTGATCGACTCAGTCTTCCAGTAACGAATGAAAGTTCAAATATTCATTGTTCAAATTATTCCGGTAACGAGTAAGTATTCAAATAATTCTTCCAAGTAACGACTATATATTTGAATAACGAATAAGTGCTGGGATAATTGTTCCAATAACCAATAAGTTTTCGAATACTTGAGCGGCTCGGGTAAAAGCAATGGTAAGCGCTATTTTCTAATTTTCAAGTAAACTGAAAAAGAAAAGTCAACATTCTCATGCGATGCAATGCATTAACACATACTAAACATGCTTCTCCTGTCAAATGCAGGTACAATGCCGAACTTAAACTACCTACATACTATTCTGTGGTCCAATTTTAACCCATTTACCCAATAACTCAATTTTGTCAAAAATGGCGCTTCTCCTTGTCTTCCCCCGAGCCGCTCAATTAGTTTAGTATAAAGAATACATGTTCGAATAATTATTTCAGTAATGAATAAGTGTTCAAATAATTTTTCCAGTAGCGAATAATAGTTGGGATAATTTTCTACTAACGGATAATAGTTATATAATTATTTCAGTAACGAATAAGTGTTCGAATAATTTTCCAGTAACCAATAATGGAATAATTATTTCAGTGACGAATAAGTGTTCGAATATTTTTTCCAGTAACGAATAATAGTTTTGATTATTTCAGTAACAAATAAATGCTTGAATAATTCTTTTTATAACGAATGGTTACTCCAGTAACGAATAAGAACGAGTATTCGAATAAGTTTTCCACTAACGACTAATTATTTGAATATTTCTTTCAGTAACGAATACATGTTTTAATAATTATTTCAATAACAAATAATTATTCCAGTAAAGAAAACTTAATAGAATAATTGTTCGAAGAATTATTCACATAGTGAATAAAATATTATTCAAATAAATATTTTCATAATTCTTTCAGTAACGAATAATTGTTGGAATAATTATTACAAAACCAATAAGCGTTCGAATAATTATTCTAAAATAACGAATAAGTTCGAATAATTATCCCTGTAATAGTTGGAATAATTATTCTAGTAACGAATATATGTTCGAATAATTCTTTTCAATAACGAATGATTATTCTGGTAATGAAAAAGTGTTCGAATAATTCTTCTAATAACGAACATTATTCGATTAACTGTTTTGAATTTGTCAAGTAAATATAGGACAGACTTTTTGTTTGTACTCCTGTGATATGATATATGATTATAAAAGAAATTGCACCATAAGCGAAAAAAGGGCAAGATTTCTTGTAGAATGTCCATATTTTTGAGCAGCCAAGAGCCCTACTTGTCAGAATTCAGAAGATCAAATGGAATCTATGTTATTAGCCTTCTTGATTACCGCGAATTTCTGGGTTTTCCTTTTCTTCTACCTTTCTTCACTCATAAATTGAACTTTTACTGCATAAATATGACATTCTAGCCAACAGAAGTTTTTATTACGTTTGTTTTGATTTTGTGGTGATTGTGGGAGGGGGAATCCTGGCTAGGATGGCTACAGCCTGTGTATCAAGCATTTTTTGGCCATCAGAGTGTTCTGTTTGTGGTTCTCAGTATTTTTTAAATGAAACTTGTAGAAGTATGAAGGTAAGATAGAGTGTTTAAAATTATATAGTTGTAAGAGATTAATAATATATGTTTTATTATATAGCTTTTGTTTGAGATTTAGTTGTAGCCCTACTAGTTCTTTTCGTGAGGATAAGTTGTGTATGGGGTGTCTATTGGATGAATAGGTTCTGCAGTGTCAAATTTTCATTATCGTATAAGGAGTTTCTTCATAAAATTTCTAAATAAATCAGTATCGCTTTACCGGATCAAAAATAGTAACAGCTTGGTATTCACAGTATGAGGTTGAGAGTGACAGGGTTCTAAATTAAACTGCAGTTATTGCGATTTGATTTCACTTGAATTTGAGTGTAGCGTCCCTTTCAACTGCGAGGTTATATCAGAGGTGAATCTACAGCTTACTGTGGAATCCAAACCACATGAGCTCCCGCCGGTAATCGAGCCAAAACCTTCTGTGCCAAAGGCGCGTACGTTAACCGCTTACCTACGAGGGAGCTCTAGTTATGCGAATCAGGAATATTATAGGGCTATAGATGTTGCTCTTAGATACGTACATCAGAATGCACTCTTTTACTTTACTATAGTTCATTTGTTTATTTAAAAATAAGGCCAGACAAACACTGGAAACATTAACTAGGAATCCCAATGACAAAGGTCAAATTAGAAAATTGAAGTTTTGGAGAATAGCGTTTGAAACGGACAATCTAAGTGTAGTAACGACTTCCATTTCATAATGTATTCGTTATTTTTATTTTCTACTTCTCCAGCTCCGAATAAAATCCTGAAAATACAGTTTTTAAATCACCTATTTGTCGTTGGACTCCTAGATCGTAATTAAAAAGCAGACTGTAATTTTCAGAAAAAAAAAGAGTGCGTCAAACTGTGCGTTTCAATGTATCATTCTTTTAGTTGAAATTAAGAAAATTCTAAGATACAAATAGTGTGAACGGTTCGTCTCGAAATTGGTACTTTCAATATTGCCGTCGTTTGTCTAAACCTCAAACTCCCATCAAACAAAACTAAAGTTATGAAGTCACTTTTCCTGCTACGTTAGAGACAAAATAAAAATTATTCAACACTAAAGTTACAAAGGAGAAGATCGATTATTAATGTGAGCTCTGAAGCACAACCGGGGCTTGAATTTGGTACAGTTGGCGGGTGCAGAGACTACCATGGAAAATCAACATCAACTCTCACAATATAGGTCGCACCTGATCATATTATTTTGTCTCAAACAGAGTTAAATTACAGGACTACGCCATCGCTTACCCGGCTCAATACTAGTACTCGACGATATTTTCAATAGCTACCTTCAAAAGAAAATTCTATCAATTCTCTTATTTTCATTTGAGTCTTTCCCATTCCAGTACTACGTCGAAAAAAAAAAACTTTTCAAATTGATTTAAATTGATTTAAAGTAATTCTCCAAAACATGTAATTTCATTAATGGTACCACTAGTAATAAATCGGTGAATATGTATGTGGTGTTTTCATTGTTATTCGTTTTCTCCAATTTACTCGAAAACCAGGCATTTCGCGATATATGTTGTATGTTCATATGAACTTTCTTCATGTACTAGTCACGTACAATCACCTACCGCAGTATTTGCATTACCTCCCGTTACACCTTGTATATATAAATATATATACCCTGTATATATAAGTGAAATTTCCGATCCCGGAAAATTTTGGATGTTATATATATATATATATATATATATATATATATATATATATATATATATATATATATATATATATATATATATATATAGTGTATTTGAGATGGTCAAATTTTTTTGGAATCGGACATTTCACTTTCCAAATTCCGGAAATTTTCCGATTTTACTTCCCGGATTCCATAGAGTAAAAATTTCGGAATTGGCTATCCCTAATATTATATTATACAGTATTCTCTTATATCTTTGTAAAGAAGATTGATTAAACTACCAGGTATAATGCATCATCCAATACTACATTTTGATTCCATGCTCCTTCAATTAGTGCTTCATACTTTTCAGTTACATATATTCTACAATAGCAAGATTTCTAACTACAAAGCTTACTACATTTAAATTAAATCAAATAATGAAAAGAGTTTTAAGGATTAGTAAAATAAAGCCAGGAATATCAAAACCTATTTTAGTTGTATTATGTCATGAAGAAGAGAGCGGCTTCATTAATGTTCCACGAAGCCTTCTTTTTTAAACCGTGGATTTAGAAACGCACCTCGTGTTCTTTTCATTTTGCCGTGAATCTATCACTTTCCAAGTGTACTACTTCATATACTCTGTGAATGATAAGTAAGCGAACGTACTTCAAAGTAGCCAGGTTTATCCCCATCGTAGGAGATGAGGGCTTTAAAGATACAAGTCCACATTGACTCCGCTTTGATAGTTACCACAAAATAATTCGGTATTTGTCCTCACATATCTTTTGAAGAGTCTACATGATATTTCTATTAGTATATAACTCGTGAATCCACTAGGAGACACGATCACAGCAAATACTTGATTACGTATCTCAAGTTGGCAAAGGACTTTAGGTTTCATGTTTCGCTGTCATCAGTGTATGTGATTTACACTACTATGCAAAAGTGTAGAATAATTACAGATCGTGCAATAAACGTAAACTGAATGGTCCTAGGCATCACAATTCTCCATATATGTATGAATGAACGTTGCAGATGACAAAGAAACTAAACGAAACAATCCTAGAGAAACGAACTAGAATGTAATTAGAAATTAACCCATGTGGGCATATACAATAAGAAAATTATGTCTGCGGCGTATGCTGACCATCAATATAGACGTTGAACACTCGTGGCTGTCTCAGAGTGACATGGTATTCTTGTAATAAGGGCGTTGATGAGGTCAGCTGGAAGTGGTTCCGACTCTTTTTGACGAGATGGTATGGAGCTTTGTAAATGATCGAGGATGCAGCTTTTGAGGCGGTAATTCGCCTTCCCAATGCATTCCACGTATGATCGTTGGGTTCAGTCTTAAAATGACTGTTCAAACGACTCCACGTATTGGATATCTTCCTCTGAAGAAATTCAGCTACGAGGTTTGTTAGATAACATCGTGCGTTATTATCCACAAAAATGAATGATGCACCCATTGCACCTCTAAACAGCAGCACATAAGCATCCAGCATCTCGTCTGTATCCCGAACAGTAACATTTGTACCCTCGAAGATGTGAAGCTCTGCACGTCTATTGAGCATAATCTCCACCCACGCCAAAACAGCACCACCACAATACTGGTATCTTTCCGTGTAGCGAGTCTTATGTTCTTTCCAGATCAGAGTGCGTCGTGGATCAGTCGCAACTCATCGTAGAAAATCACACTAGCTATTTGTATCTGTTGACGATATTCCTCACCTCACCGTAAGTGGGACCGCCTTATACAGGGGTGAGTGACATACACATTATGAGTAGTCTGGTGTGGAAATCAAATGTATCCAGCCACTGGTATACAGTTTGCCTTGAAATCCGTGGTTTTGATGTTGCTGTGAACTCTGATGGCAGTTGATGGGCACACTCTCACCGATTACGTTTTGTTATCAGTGACAGATAACGGTTCAGCTTTCAGGTTCAGATTCGTGGCTGACCTAGTATGGGTCAATGTTAGACGTCTCCGGGAGGTTTGAAACCTGCAAATCAGCATGGAGATGACACTTAGACACATTCAGCGCCTGAAAGAACTCTGTCTATGTTCGACCCTCTTCCAATCGCTGGCTACTCTGCCTTTTAAAACTGGGTCTAATTGTCAGTGCTCTCTCGGCCTCGTAGAATGTTTCATTCACATTCACTCCCACCACAGAAAGCACTTATGCACTTCATGCGAACAGTATCTCAAATGAAGTGTGATGCACTATTATCACAGAACTGCACTCGACTCGTTAGGCGATCCTCAGAGAACACAGATGTCCATGTACCAATGTTCTCAGATGTCAGACTATTAAACATACAGCAATTACCACTGTTTTTATGCATCGAAGTTTTATGTATTTATACCCATTTTCCTAATTATATTTTATGTTTTATACAGTAGTGTCGTTGTACCACATGTTGAACATCTGGTTCGGTGAGAACCTTTTGTTTAGATGTCACTGCCTTGTATCGGCTACTACATGAAACCTGGCAACTTGAAGCTTATGTTGGTCCATATCAGTGAAGAATCCAAATGAAAATTTCAGGGAGGAACTTTTTAGAACTGGACTACTCTGTACTTCCAGAATACAGGGGAGAGAAAGTGTCCTTACTCTCTTCTCCCCTCATTCTTCGTAAATCCGCACATGTTTTCGAAAATTTGTGGAAATGAAGTAGGAAAAAAAAAAGCCTGCCACGTGTACATTGGCGATGATCCATAAGTTATTTGCATAGTAAAATCATAATTTAGTAAATTATTCAATTTTTTAAGTACGGGAAATTTTCCTTACTTCTCTTTCCCTGGCCTTACACCTCGTCTATATCGAAAACCCCTACAGAAGCATTTAGAATGTAACAATAGCGTTTTATTAGTGACATGATTAGCAACTAATGATTAAGTGCAGGCTCATATCAGAGAGATGGATATGAAAAGTCCAAATTTGGCTGGAATTATCGAGCTTATACATGGTAAAATGAAACTTCAAATTACTTTATGATTTTTTCTTGAGACATATCACCATTTCGTGGTTAGTTTTTTGGCCCGGCATTGGTTCCACACCATGCTAGTTAGCAAAAGGATTTTTGCACTATAATTCAACTTCCGTATTTCATATTTTCAAAAGATATGTAAATAAGAAAAGGTAAGATCATCTAAAACTACTCGTTTACTAACTAACTAAATGGCGTATGGAACCCTGAGGTTCAATATCTCAATCACGAAAGCTCTCCATTGATTTCTGTTATTAGCAAATTGAATTCAGTTTTTAGCTTGTATTCCTATTTCTGCAAGATCCATCTTAATATTGACCTGCCATCTGCACCTAGGTCTTCCTGATTATCTTTTTTCCCTATTGGATTTCCAGTTAAAATTTGAAAGCGTTACTACTTTCTTCCATTCTGGTTCATACCTGCCCATTTGAGCATCCTGGATTTAATCATCCTAACAATGTTAGGTAAATCGTATAAATTATGTAGTTCCTCAATATGAACTTTACGCCATTCCCGTCCCTCGAGTCCGAATATTTGCCTTAAGATTTTATTTTTAAATATTTTCAATCTACGTTCTTACCTTAAAGTAAGCCACCATTTTTCACAACCATACAGTACAACAGGCATAATTATCGTTTTATATATTTTCAGCTTCAAATTCTTCGACAGGATTCGTGAAGACAAAATACTTTGAACTGAATAATAATACGAATACTCAAGAATCAAATTATCTTAGAAAGATGTTTTCATGATCTTTCCATTTGAAATTTATTTTTCGTCTCTTATTTGATTTTTCCTAATCACAAAGACGGTGTATGTTTGACATATTGACAAATTTGACATACAGGTAGTAAAGCTTGACTTAGTAAGTATGTGAAACAACGTTTGGTTCTGAGCAGGGCCGGATTAAGGGAGGGGCTTAGGGGGTCTATAGCCCCGGGCCTTCAGGTAGAAACAGGGGCCTCCACTCTGATCAAAATCTCAACTGGCTATCTAAAAGGAATCATGAACATACAATCATCATCATAAAATAAAATATGATCAAAAATATGACACATATTCTCTTAACTATCCTACTGTACTTTCACAGAAATGTATTAGTTAAAGTCAGCAGAGGCCACATATCTTTTCTAGCCCCGGGACTCCAGATGGGTTAATCCAACCCCGGTTCTGAATTATTGGTAATCAGATTTTATGTATGGATTTAGTTAAATTTTCGTAAAAAAAAAAAAAAAAAAAAAAACTAGTTGCTATTTACAACAAAAAATTAGGAAAAATAAAGGAACAAACCTGTTATACATTAATTTTAAAGTTTTAAGCAAATGCACCGTATAGCTATAATAAATATTTGCTAACATCAATGAAGGGAGAATCCTCCACCCCTATCCCAATTATGAAAGTCATTACTAGTATAAAAAAATGCTTCTAAAGAATAATCATTTAAGAAACATTTTTCTCCCATTTTCGAATTAGGCAATAACGTTAATGTCGTATATAACGTTAGGCTGAGGATGTTTTCTTCTCTTCTCCAACTTATCTAAATGAGATTAAAGAAAGCAGGAAAGGAACACATCTCTTAGTAATACTCGTAAATTAAACATTAATAATTGCAAAGGCTTAATGATTTTCAGAGAACATCTCAATATCATTTCGTCTCTTCTGAATGGAATGCTTCAAAAATTTATGATGAGAATCTTGAAGTCTTATCTGAAATAAATCAAACTAATCGATTCTGAGTGACATGTTTCAAAATTAATCCTTAAGCCAATGTGAGCTTAATTGCATAAAGATATCTGAAAAAGGAGAAATATCTAATAATGAGTTTCCAGATTGTAAGAAGCAAATGTCCTCCATTAATTCTAGCAATCTGTATTGTAAGTGCACCAGAGATGGCTTGAGTCAATGAAAACTTCAGCCATGATCCACTGACCCATCCCCCACAGTGACCCACGACCCACTGCACACATGACCCGCCGTGACTCACTGTGATCCACCATCTACCACCCACCGTGACTCACTCTAACCCATCATCCACCTCCCACCGTGGCCCACTCGTGAGATACTCAATTTTTCGCAAAAATTCGGACCTCTACATCCCTCTTTGGATAGTATTGTAATGAAAGCGATATAATAACATCCCAGTTAGTATTGGGACGTAACTATATTCTAAAAGTCATTTAATTTGGCTTTGACATGTGGCCGTGATGATCACGCATACATAGTTACATTCATCTTTTTATATAATTCATATATTAGAGGTGATCCAAAAATTTTTTTCCAGTAGTCAGTTTCTCAAAAACCACACAGACTGTGTCTCGAAATCCAAGTAGTAAGTAATATTTCTATTATTGCAATTACAAATATCAATATCCAAAAGTGCCTGAAGTACTTTTTTCACTTAGATAATCCTTTCTCAGGGAAGTAAACAAATTTACCGATGTTCAGAAGATGTGCTGTCTACAATGCACTCAATGGGTCGGTGGATCAGTGTCCTGTTGACCCACAACCCACTCACAAATCATGACCCATTGACCCATATCTCACTAACCCATTCCATCTCCGGAGTGCACATATTGCGTATGTTTAACGTTTAACAGGTCAATGATGGGTTTCTCAACGTGTGGTACTCGAGCCGCTGTAGGTGGTATGCACGACTTATGGTGTTATTATTAATAATTAATATGCTTTGCTGGTACCTCGGTGGAAAAGGTTGAGAACTTCTGGATTAACACTTGCTCTAAAAGTAACGTTTAATACGTTTGCTTCACGTATTGCCCCCTAATTCTTGTTTCAAGTATAAATTAGTCATTTCCCCAAAAAATTTGTCCAAATTCGAACCCTCACTTAAAATGGCCAATAATAATTGGGGAAAATGAAATGAAAATGAAATCTTTCAGTTTAACGTCCTACGATTATGTCCTTTAGGCTAAGGGAGACGGATGTTTACGACAAGTGAATGATGATAGAAGAATTAGTAAAATAAAAAGATGGGAGGAAAACAAGAGTACCCCGAGAAAGCCCACGGACACTCTGTTGTACACCACAAACTTACCTGGCCGGAGATCGAATCAGGGATCCATCGCATCAGAAGTGTATCGATTTACTGATATTTAAGGATCGATTTAATGATGCATATTGTATTGATTTACAGATAAGTAATCATCTTAATTGGGTAGTATAGTGGTTTTCTTTTTAGATTATTGATTTAGGTTTCAAATGTCTTGAAATGAAATTCAGTTTGATGTAAGTTTATTAGATAACAAATCAGATTATTAACAAAACATCTTACAAATGTTGCAGACATGTTCAAAGTTAATAATTCAAATAATTAATAATTTAGTGCACTAAAGATGTCTGCTATCTTCAAGACAAGTTAAGATTCACTGTACCGAGATCTGAAGGATCTGGTAATTTAATAAGCCTAGCAGGAGACCTCCACGAGAACAATTTAAATACATTCTCAATGCAAGACAAAATTCAACAAATTAAAAAGGTTAACTTACATGAAAGTACTCGTATGAAATACATTCTCATATCTCGATGAATATAGACGTCAGCCAGTAATCCTTCCCGTCTTCTTTCCCTCCTGACAGTAAAATTTTTGGAAGTATTTATATGAATTGTGAAGTACTTTCACTGGCTTATAATACAAAAACAACTAGGACGTCATACATCCTTGTAGTCTATTTTAAAGTTGTTTTTGTATTTGAAAGTTTCTCTATATTCCAACAATAACTATATGTGTAGTTCTTGTACATGCTTAATCAAAAGTTTTTGATACTTTAATTTTAATACAATAAAAAATTTAATATTTCACAGATTGTTAAAAGATGTTAATAATAGTCAACACATAGCCCTCTCTTCGTTTTGAAGTTCTCTTATTTGTATAAGTGATGTATCAAATTACGAAGAGAACTACTGTTTAATATTTCAGAGATTACATGCACTGTGGTCGGTGTCTTTGTAATGAGGTTTTACTGTATATTAATGTAGTAAAATTCGAGAAAGCACTAAAATCACTTTCACTGATAGAAACACTAACACAAGTGTTTGTAAACAAAAGGGTGTGCTCAATACATAGAGGTATTGAAGAGCGTCGTTGAACTTGAGAAAGTCTTGTGGACAACCAGAGATGACGTCATGTCGGCAACGGTAGCTGGATCTCGTAACGGCGAGAGTTGGAGACTGAAGAATGGCTGGTACCTGACCATCTTTGAGGATGAAGATGAAGATGATGATGACGCATCTAAGCATTGATGGTAGAGCGTTGCAGTGAATCTCAGAACGTCTGATCCTATGGAACGTCTTCCACGAATCACGTTGAGAAGTCTCTGGACAGGGGTGTCGACTTGCAGAACGATGGACACAGTAAGCTTCTAAGATGGCCAGTCTCGAAGATGACTGCGACGATCGATGTGTGGTAAGATGGTGGGACATCGACATGATGCAAAGAATCGAAGTCTGGACCCTTGCTGGAAACTTGTCCTTAGCTGGAGAACCAACGATGATGAAAGGACTGGGTTGGAAACACTGCTACAGTTGATGATTCTGTCCTTAGCGCGCTTGTCAGGAACAGAGATGCTGAGTTGTTAAAGATGCGTAGAATCACGTTGAGCGATAGATGACCAATCGGAAGCTTGACGTGGTTCGAGGCAGATGATGCAGTTACTGTCTTGCTCTTGGGCTGGAGATAATGCTGGAAGCAGTAACCTGAACACTGGAACAGCGTCTGGAAGGAACATCTTCTTACTGGAACAGGTAGTCAATCCTTGGAGCGGAGTGACTATTGAGAAGAACATCTTCTTCTTACTGGAACGGGATCAATCTGGGAAGCAGATTGTTGACGTCTGTGGGTGTGTAGTGCTCCCGGAATCTGCTACTGGAACTGTCAACGAGTTGGCTTGAACCCTGGAACTGGAACTGGAACTACCATGCTCTGGACTGTATTTTCGGCATCTGGCGTCGGACTGCGTGGACTTTTCGTCTTTAAAAGTGGTCGTCTGAGGTCGAATCGTTGTCCCCAGGAAGGCTAGTTTGTAGCTTCGTATTGTGACACTCATATTGCAGTTGAGCGTGTAGAGAATGAGAGATGAGAATTAAAATTTGATATAAATATAAAAATATATACAAGGAAAAAGGAAAAGATTTGGAATGGGTTTGTAACGCGATAATCTAACAAGGATGGGATAATGGGATATGTATTTACCAACATCCTTATACATGTAGTAACACAATATATTTATGTGTTATGTCATTTATTTACATCATATATCACACAGACAACACATCCTGTGTAATGGGACCTTAAAATTTTATATATTAAAACTAAAAAATTGAATTGCATAAAAGGAAATCAAAATAAATATAGATATATTAGATTAAAAGATTTATATATTAAAGAATATAGTTGTAAAAAATTAGAGATATAGGAGTATTGAAAATTAATACTGCATTAAGAAAATCATAAGTGAAAGGATGGTTAAAAAATTGAAATTTAATGAATCGAATTGTAGTAAACCTTTTCTAAAGAATATTCATAACAAAATTCGTATTAGTTTTTGTAAACTTTTTGCTGTATAGAAATAGAAATAAGGTATTTAAACAAAATTAATTGTTTTTTTTTTAACTTATTAAACTAATGAACTATGGAAAATGAAACGAAAAGTACAAATAATATTGCCGAAAGTGAAAACTGTATGCACTGACTGAATGAATGTACGTGACCTACGTAAGGCGTAGAACGTTCGATCCGTTATAACTGTATAGTATGCGATAAACATAACTTATTGAAAGGGAAAAGTTATTGAAAGTAAAAGTGCCTGAAAACTGAAAGGAAAAAGCTAAATTGAAAAAATAAGATAATCCAACACCATAATGAAATATGTTACCAAAACCTTTTTTTTAAAAAAATATATATATATATATATGTGTGTGAATAATAATAGTAATACTAAAATAATCTCATCTCATCTGAAAGAAAATAACTATGTATTTCTATAAAAAAAAAAGTTATTTCATGAACATATTATGTCCAAATTATTTGGTAGAAAAATGTGTTTTAACAGGAAACACTAAAAGAAACTCAATAAAAGAGTTGTGCTTCTATCTGGTTATTTCGAGGCTTTATTCGCCATAAATTTGCGATATTTCGCCTGAAAAAGTGGATCATGAGGAACATCGGGAATATATAATTTGAGACGTTCCTGTGCAATATTCTGCAGAGTTCCATCTATGTCAAGAATATATTGATTGGAATCATGAGTCTTAGCTTTAATGGTGTAAGGTCCTTTATATTGTTCTCGAAGACTAGGAGACTCGCCACGTTTTGTATAGAGACGTCGAACCATGACCTGATCACCTGGTGTGTAGGAAACTGGTTTGTTTTTCGACTCTATTTTCTGTTTAAGTTGTTGGAAGGCCCTATGCTTATGAAAGTTAATTAATGAACGTAGTTCATCCAATTGTAGTAATCTGTCATTAACATCTGGATCTTCCTTGGGAATTCGTAGAATATTGTCTACTGGATATCGAAAATTCACTCCAAAGAGGAGGGAAAAGGGCGATGTTCCTGTCTGAGTATGCGGGGTATTGTTGCAGAAACTAACAGCTTGCTGGAGATAATGTGACCATTTTTGATGGTCTAACTTCGTAAGAAAACGAAGAGCGTTTTGTATCTTTTGTGCTGTTTGTTCTACAGAGCCTATAGTTTTGTGTGATGCTGGAAGTGCATAAGAAACCTCAATATTTAATGATTTTAAAAATTCTTGAGTTTTCGCTGCATGATGGTTTGGACTTTTGTCTAGATATAATTTACGCGGTACACCATATTTGAGAATGATCTCATTCTGTACGAAATCTATAAAAGTGGTAGCCGTCATATCTTTGACAGGTTTACAGATGGAAAATGACGTTATAGCTTCAGTAGCTATGTAGAAATAATTGTAACCATCAGAAGTTGGTAATTTTCCCACAGCATCTATAAAGAACGCATCAAATAGGTTGTTGTGGTTGTGAGTTTGAACGTGAATATTGTTGGGTCTATAATTTCGTTTAAATTTATTACAGTCAATACAAGCGTTTATCTTCTTATGCAGCCATTTTTGAAGATTGGGAATGTAATAACGATCTTTTATAAGAAATTTTAATTTCTGAAATCCAGGGTGACTGTCAGCATGAAATTCTTCAAAGATAGTATCTTTGAGAGTTGCTGGTATGCATAGTCTTAGTTTAGGAGCGGACGGTGAGAAAAATATCTTATAAAGTTTGTGATCTTGTATCACGTATCCTTTAGACCATTTTGCATAGTTAGGATGATCTTTTTCATCATTGTGAAGCACCCTGTATATAGTAGAGAATGTAGGATCCTCTCTTTGTAATGCAGCTACATCCTTGCTGCCATCTAACACAAGTAATGTTAGTGGATGCTCTTGTTCATCTATCAGTTCATATTCTTGTTGAGAGAGATAGAGCGGATGACGAGACAGATAATCTGCTATGTTTTTAGATGAACTAATGTGGCGCACTTCAAAATCAAATAGCTGAATAAAAGATAACCACCTTGTCATTTGACTTGTCAAATTCATGGTCTTTTTAACGGCTGTTAAAGCAAGATTGTCTGTAAGTAATGTAAATTTACCACCTATCAGATATTTATAGAACTTCTTAAGGGCAAGAACTACTGCAAACAGTTCGATTTGATATATAGGTCGAGCTTTAATTCGTGGTGGAAGAGTAGCACTGGCGTATTGAACAACAGACCAATGTTTTTCATGGGGCAGTTTCTGAAACAAAGCCGCAGCCGCGCCTATCTGGGATCCATCCGTTATGACCATGTGTTCTGCAGCTGGATTGTATATTTGCAGTATTGGTGCTGTTGTCACCATCTTTTTAAGCTGCTCAAATCTATCCTCTAATTCAGGAGTCCACTGAATTATCTTTTGTTTGCTAGCTGCTAATTTATGTAAGGGTGCTGCTACTAAGCTAATTTTATTATAAAATGCACGATGAAATTGCATCATAGCAAGGAACGATTTAAGTTGCTTTACGGTCTTTGGACGTTCTAAGGCGGTGATTGCTTTAACCTTATCTGGATCTTGAGATATCTGTCCTTTATTTATTATATGGCCGAGAAATTTAAATTTTTGAACACCAAATTGAGTTTTCTTTAAATTAAACAAAAGACCATATTTTTCGGCAGTGGTTAGAGCACGTTCTAACACACGCAACATGCCTTCAAAGGTGCTGCTTTTAAATATAAGGTCGTCAATGTAATTTAGAAAGTCTTGTTCCGAAAAATCTCTGTATATTTCTTTTATAATTCTATGTAAAATTAAGGTAGAAGTTCGAAAACCTTGAGGCAATCTACGTAGTTTTAGCAATGTATGGGAAAAACCTAATTGACTAACACTAAAACTAGTTAGATCTTGGTCTATTTCATCAAGCGGGACTTGGTAGAAAGAATTCGAGAGGTCAGCAAGACAACAGAAATTTGCATTGTATAACTGGTCTAAAACATCTTGTGTCCCAGGCTGTACATCATTGATAGGTTGCGACCTCTGCGAAAGAACGCGTAAATCCAAAACAACACGAACATCTTTCGAATTTCTCTTTGGAATCACCAATAAGTTATTACGATATAAAGCATTTGATGGAGCTAAAATGCCATTATCTAACATTTCTTGTATCTTTGCCCTAGCTTGCTCACGAAGTCTAAAAGGTATCGTATAAGTTGGCACTGTCCACGGAGTACGATCCACGATATTAAGGCTAGCAGAAAAGCTATCAATGCTTTGAAAATCCCTATCGTGCCATTGAAAACAAGTAGGATGCCTTTTGAGTACGTTCAATATTTTATCTTGTTGTTCTTGGGGCAAATCAGGGTTAATTTGAAATTTGGAATGATCTATGTGCTGCTTAATTTTTTCAAAGCGTGCTGTTACTCTCTGTTTGACCTGTTGTTTAGTAGGTTCAAATAATTTCCTAACTGTATATATTTCTGATGTTTCTACATCTTTTGGAAGCAAAGCGCCTTGGGCTATATGCAACCCTTTTGCAAAGAACTTCCTACAAGGAGTGGGATTAATAATTGGAAGATACAGGCTTTTGGAACTTAAAGTTGTGTGAACAAAAACGCATGATTGCATATTCTTGTATATTGGTGTATGTACAAGAAATTCTGTGTCAGGAATATGCGTATCTAATGTGAGCCTAACATACCGCACTGAATTGGGTGGGATAACGACACCTTGTCGCACATAAAAGTTAAATTTACAATTTTTACAGACTTTGGCCGAAAGTGAAGTTTCTTTATTGAATTCTTTTGGCAATCTTTGATTATTACCGAAATGCTCTAACTGTAAAGAACTGGCCTGATAATTTATATTAGCATTATGATGCAACAGAAAATTATTTGACAAAAGAATTGGAATATTTGCTATTGGTGAAATTCTAAAAAGTACTTGAAAAATCTTGCCTTCTATCTCGATTGGAAGAATTACAGCTTTTGTAAGATTTAGGGGAGTAGAAGATATTCCATATACTTTGGTATGTAATGTAAACTTTTTACAATTCTTAGGCACGTACGAATAGTGAAGCAACGAGGCTTGTGCACCTGTATCAAGAAGCAAATTACATTCTGTACCATTTATTTTTCCTCTAATATACGGCAACTGATTTTTAAACAGTAATGGAACTGTGACTGTATTTCGTTCATTAACCTCCTGTTTATGAGATTTATTATTACAAGTAGTCATCACTACATTCTCAGTGGATGTTTGAGTAATAGGAAAAGCATTCTTAAACTGTTCGTCTTGGTCATTAATTTCAGGCGTCCCGGAGGAGATAGTGTGGTGGGGAACGGCCTTTTCTAATTTAGTTATCTCGGTATCCACATCTACAGACTGAAAATTCGTTTGCGTTTCAACACTAATTTGTTGCTTATTATTTTGATCTAAAGGCTTAAAAGTATGAATAGTGGCTTTTGCACTAAAATTGTGGGAAACACCACTAACAGGGGGAATGGTCTACTGATGACTCTGTTACACTAGTGTTTGAACCTGAAACGGATTCCTGATTACTTTTCGTGTGCAGATCAGTGACCAAGTCTTCAGTCACAGTGGTGGGAATCGCCACGGAAGTGTGAAACGCCACTAAGGAAGACTCTTGTGCATGAGCCTTGGTGCTAACAAATGCTGGTGCATTTGGGTTAAGCCTACTGGACGAAGTATGTTTATTGTTCATGGAAGGAACCGAAACAGAATTTTGCCTAAACGTGTTTGAAACCGAATAAATGGGTAATGAATGCTGAAAACCCAGGGGTTGCATCCGAGATTGGGTAAAATCAACCCCTAATGCTACTCGTTTTTTGATGTATCCTCTATGGCTAGGAAATTATTCCTAGAGGATGAAGGCGGGTTCATCACAGGATATGTTCCTGGATTATAGAATATGGGATGCATATATTGAAATGATGGAGGTTGAGGTACAAAATATTGAGAATAAAAGCATTGAGGGTTTTGTTTTCCTTTGGAAAACTGTTTATGTATTTTTGTCTTTTTCTTATTATTGGAGGCTCGTTCTTCGCTATGTTTACAACACGTATGCACTTGTTGTTTGGCAGAAATGTCATTGTGCGAAGGTGCAGACGACCTACTTTCAGAGGTTAATTTAGCTCGTTTCTTTCGTGGTTGATGATGCCTGAAGGGCTTTTTGACCGCTACGGCGATTGTGTTTTCATCTAAGTTCTGCTTATTGATTGCTATCTGTAAAGCTTTTAACTGGTTAGATATCAATTCTAAAGGATCTGTTTTGCTTTCTACACTAGAGGAAGGAAGTTGCAAAGAAACTTCTTTTTCATTTTGTACACGATAATTAACTAACGTCTCTGATCGTTCTATTATTTCTGCTTTGTCAATAAGCTGTGTAAAATTCTCAAAAGTATGCTGACTAAATAGCGGAATATATCTAGGCAACAAGGAAAGAATAGTTTGCAGTACAAATGATTTGAAAGACATCGGCGGAGAAATCCTTTGCGACAGGTCGAACTTCTCATAGAGAAACTGTGTCAACCGGTCTGACTCTAACTGATATCGTTGCTGAAATAGCAAAGTTGCTTGCAGCGATGAACGGTTTGGTGAAAACTGATCCAAGAATTTCTCGCGTAATTCTTTCCATGTTAAACTTAAATAGTCCGGATTGTTATCTAACCAAGTATACGGGAATTTGCCTAACGAAAGCTTAAATACCTGTTTCTTTGTATCTTCATTCCAATTATGAATGAGTGCAAATCGATCAAAGCTTTTTAGAAATTCTGAAGCATCTTGGCCGTTTTCGTTAGAAAAGGTTTCCAAGAAAGAATGTGATGAAACAGGAGTATGTACGGAATTACTTAAAGACGTACTTTGAGAAATCTTTTGCTTGTTACGTGACATTGTTTTGAACTCTAATGATAGACACTTTCTCTAATAAAAAGACACAAGAAAAACAATCTATGCAATATAAGATGCAAAACTAACACTACATGTATAAAAAACATTGATAAAACGTGTTGAGTTTGCTTGAGTGAGAATGTATTTGCCTTTTTATATTATAAAGCATGAAAGTATCATATCAAATGATCACATCACACCACAATAGCTAAATGCTAATTTCAGTGGTTTAGTCTAACAAAAAAAAAAAAAAAAAAAAAAAAATACTGATTATAAAAATTGAATTTGTCTTTTACCATTCGCGTCGGAGCCATGTATCGATTTACTGATATTTAAGGATCGATTTAATGATGCATATTGTATTGATTTACAGATAAGTAATCATCTTAATTGGGTAGTATAGTGGTTTTCTTTTTAGATTATTGATTTAGGTTTCAAATGTCTTGAAATGAAATTCAGTTTGATGTAAGTTTATTAGATAACAAATCAGATTATTAACAAAACATCTTACAAATGTTGCAGACATGTTCAAAGTTAATAATTCAAATAATTAATAATTTAGTGCACTAAAGATGTCTGCTATCTTCAAGACAAGTTAAGATTCACTGTACCGAGATCTGAAGGATCTGGTAATTTAATAAGCCTAGCAGGAGACTTCCACGAGAACAATTTAAATACATTCTCAATGCAAGACAAAATTCAACAAATTAAAAAGGTTAACTTACATGAAAGTACTCGTATGAAATACATTCTCATATCTCGATGAATATAGACGTCAGCCAGTAATCCTTCCCGTCTTCTTTCCCTCCTGACAGTAAAATTTTTGGAAGTATTTATATGAATTGTGAAGTACTTTCACTGGCTTATAATACAAAAACAACTAGGACGTCATACATCCTTGTAGTCTATTTTAAAGTTGTTTTTGTATTTGAAAGTTTCTCTATATTCCAACAATAACTATATGTGTAGTTCTTGTACATGCTTAATCAAAAGTTTTTGATACTTTAATTTTAATACAATAAAAAATTTAATATTTCACAGATTGTTAAAAGATGTTAATAATAGTCAACACAGAAGTAAGCGCTCTACCACTGAGAACTCTCAACCAAAGAAAAACTATGTCTTGAATATATCAAATATAATTTCATGTTTATTCGTCTTGCAATCCTGAAAGATATTTCGATGGTTTTGTAGCATGTAGTTTACAAAAATATTTAACTAAATATTGTTTGGTCTCAACGGCATCTTTTATTTTTTAAATGGCAAGTTTAACAAGTTTGCTCGATTAACATTTGACCAATTCTCGTTTTAAAAAGTGGCTTATTTTTCTGTGATTTTCACGCGTTAATACTTTGATAAACCTTGTAGTTATATTTCAGTACAATTCCTTAATACAAACTCAAACGAAAGAGATTTACTAAGAAGTCAGAGAAAGAGAGAAAATGGAATAGTGCTAGTTAGAAATATACTTTAGTAGATTCATGCACTGTACTTTTCACATAACTGTTATACGTGACGGTGTTTCGTCGTCTTTAGATCTGTATGGGTCAGTCAAGGTCATGGGTCTATCCGAATCAGTTGGTCACACCGTCTTACTTGGAGTGATGGCTCTTTCCGGGGCATGGGTCTGTGCGGGTCACTCTGAATGCTTCTGGTTCTTTGAGCCACTGATCTGAACTTCGTGATTCGTTCCATCACTGTTGTCCAGGTCATTACGTTTATGTAGTATTGAACGGATATTATTCTGCACCCAAAAAAAGACAATAAGTAATTGTAAAATACTTCCATCGATATTTTCAGGGGGAAATGATAGAAATTTTTTCTTTTTTTCTTTTTTTTCTTTTTCTTTTTTTTTTTTTTGTAAGAGAAATAATACAGATTAAGTATAAGATCAAATTTTCATCCTACATCAATCATTTCCTTATTTAACAAGCATTTTCTATAGTTTTAGTGAGAAAATGCACAAATATATGTTGAGTTAGGAAGTTTTGGGGGCTCCAAACCCGTTTCCCTTCTTCCCGAGTGCGCCCCTGCTGTTGCCTATTATGCAAATCCGAATAGCTGTATAGATCTCATAGTTACGATGCTGAAAACGAATGTTAGAATCCAGTTAGCTTTACCAAGAATGTCACTAATGACTGAGTACTTTCACTAAAGGATCCAAATGTCAGTATCAGCTGCTATTGTCAACCGCCACGGTGAACCATTTCAGCGTAGTGGCATCTTAAAATAAGTCATCTCTTTACCTTAAAAATAAAAAAAACTAAGGGACAAGAACATGCATATACATAAAAAGAAAAGAAAGGTAGTGTTTCCGATCAATTTATTCTATTTTCGTAGATTCTTTTAAACCATTAAATCATTACTAAATAAAAGATGGGTACTTTCCCAACAGCAGTTCTTCCAGCACTGAAGGATTTAATGGATATTTATAGCCATATTTTATATTACAAGTCTTTGACGCAGCTTTAGTGTCAATTTCGAGAGTTAGAAAAAAAATGAATTATTTGTGGATTCAATGGAGAAGATGCAGCGGTATAAGTTTGTGGAAAATTAATGCAGAGCTCTTAAGCACTCTTCATCTTGCTTCTTTTTCGTTTTGTTTCTAGCACGCCAGTGGGGAAAGTGCGACGAGATGGGAAAAGATCGTTTGAAATTTTACGGTTTCCGGCAATGGATCACGACTCAATTTTATTGCTATTGGTCCTGGTAGCAAAGGGGTTGAAGGAAAGAGAAAAAAATCGGCATCTTGGAAAGTTTGATGATAGATTGTTTCCAAGCGAGAAGAATTTCTCTGTAAGAAATCAAGGTGCTTTCTTTCGTCTTGGGCTTCTTGTATGTATGTGCGCTATAGAGACGGCTTTTGTGAGAGAAAGGAACTGACTCCTTTGGCAAGTCGCCTGAAAAAAATTGAAGTTGAGAAAAGAAATGAAAAAGAAACGCAGGTACTGTGATTGTGTGCAAGGGAAGTCAAAATGATAAAATATCAAACACTGACCTCTATTTTTTTCTTTTCATACTCTATTTACTTTGCTCTTTCAAGGAAAAATAGCACAGCCTATACTAGATAATTAATTTTGGAAGGAAGAACACAAGAAACTCAATAGAGAAGAAAGCAACATAATAAATAAAATAATGTAAGGACAATAATAAATTTTCTTCATTGAAAAGTAAGTTGAGCTTGCAGTGAACTAGACAAGCGAATAAGATGCTGTCGAGAAATTAAGAGGGAACAGAAGTGGATACATCTAGAATGGAACTGTCGAGAAATTAAGCAGGAACAGGAGTGGATACATCTAGTATGGCACTCTCGAGAAAATAAGAGAGAAAAGGAGCTGATACAGGTTAATATGGAACTGTCAAAGAAATAAGAGGGAACAGGAGTGGATACAGCTAGTATGTCACTCTCGAGAAAATGAGAGAGAACAGGAGCTGATACAGGTTAATGTGGAACTGTCGAAGAAATAAGAGGGAACAGGAGTGGATACATCTAGTATGGCACTCTCGAGAAAATAAGAGAGAACAGGAGCTGATACAGGTTAATGTGGAACTGTCAAAGAAATAACAGGGAACAGGAGTGGATACAGCTAGTATGACACTCTCCAGAAAATAAGAGAGAACAGGAGCTGATACAGGTTAATGTGGAACTGTCGAAGAAATAAGAGGGAACAGGAGTGGATACAGCTAGTATGGATTAAGAGCTTCGGTTGAGACAAAGTAGACTAATCAAACATGTGGATGTATCTCTCCTCCTCTCGAATTCTAACAATGCTCTTCTAATTTGAATAATGTATTTTTAACTTGTATCAGTTGATATATAGTATATACTAATACTTGGTTGCTTTTAGTTCCCTTATTCAATACTTAACAAAATACCCCAGAAATTCTCCATTTTTTTTTTTTTGAGTTACCTTGACCCACCCATGCATCACATTCAATTGTTCATTAATGAAACCTACGACTAAAGATAATAATCACTTCCTTTTATTCGACATTTTGTTCTCGAGTTACAATTGTTTTTGCTCTTTCGTTTGTTCATAGCGTCAAAAGGAAGCATTTTTACACCCAGGTTGGTCTATACTGTTTATCTTACTAGAGTCAGTAATCACCTTCTAAGCGTTGTAGAAGTTATTTAGAAATATAAATCTTACAAGTAAACCTTACGTTTGGGTGAATCGAGTTGCTGACTGAAACACATATGAGAAAGTAGTACTAAATGTGGTCAGTATTTCAGTGAAGTTGTAGGTGCGAAGCTCCAGGGGTTTAGGAGATACAGCTACCAGAACATCACATGGAAGTACAGAATAGTCTTCATACAGTTGGAGGTAAAAGCCCTGTAAGACCTCTTGTAACGACAAAAGGTGAATAACAAATATATGGGCACATATTAGGACTAGGGGGAAGTCATATAGTAAGAATATACCTGACGGCGGCCATCTTGAAAACCGCCATTTTGAATTAAGGTTAAGTTTTTAAAATAGGAATAGGGCCATGTGATACATGATTTAACGCGCAAATTTAATCAGAAGAACAATGGTCTCGTTAATTTTGATTTACGCGCAATTGGTAAAAAGTTACAGGGAAATTAAATATTGTTGCAGCATATGTATTAGTCCTTTACCCCACCTTGTAAATTTTGTGTCAATGATAATAATTAAATAAAAAGCAGGTGGATAAATATTAGGTCTATGGTAAGAGTTGCCTTGATGGCGGCTATGTTCAAATCCGTCATTTTGAATCAGACAAAAGTTTTAAACAAAACGCACAACATTGACACCTTATCAATATCAAATTTTACCATAAATCCAACGGAATAACCATTTTTGCTTTAACAATAACCAGCATTTGTTATCGGATAAACAAGTTGCGAATTTAAGGAAAAATGACCAAAGTGGAATTGAGTCATATTTTAACTTAGGTCTTTCTTCCAGTCCTCAAGTCCTCAATTAGTACAATCAATATGTAGTTCAGAAAACAGTGCACAAATCCTCTGCTCACAGTGAGCACACCTGACAAAGGCAATCGAGTTACACTTGATACTTTTCTCTGATTCAAAATGGCGGATTTGAACATGGCCGCCAACAAGGCAACTCTTACCATAGACCTAATATTTATCCACCTGCTTTTTATTTAATTATTATCATTAACACAAAATTTACAAAATGGGGTAAAGGACTAATACATATGCTGCAACAATATTTAATTTCCCTGTAACTTTTTACCAATTGCGCATAAATCAAAATTAACGAGACCATTGTTCTTCTGATTAAATTTGCGCGTTAAATCATGTATCACATGACCCTATTCCTATTTTAAAAACTTAACCTTAATTCAAAATGGCGGATTTCAAGATGGCCACCGTCAGGTATACCCTTACTATATGACTTCCCCCTAGTCCTAATGTGTACCCATATATTTGTTATTCACCTTTTGTCGTTACAAGAGGTCTTACAGGGCTTTTATCTCCAACTGTATGAAGACTATTCTGTACTTCCATGTGATGTTCTGGTAGCTGTATCTCCTAAACCCCTGGAGCTTCGCACCTACAACTTCACTGAAATACTGACCACATTTAGTACTACTTTCTCATATGTGTCTCAGTCAGCAACTCGATTCACCCAAACGTAAGGTTTACTTGTTAGTAATACGTAAAATTACTTAGATGTTTTTTTAGGAAAAAAAAGAAAGAATGTCATGTCTTTGATAGTTTCTCGTGATAGATATATTTTAAATATCAATATGATTGATATTGATATGATTTTATTGTCTTCCGCGACACCAAATAAGCTTAACTACAGTTTTATTCTTTATGTTAAATGTTTATAAAATTCTTATGCAAATATGACTCATTTGCTAAATTTGTATCTCTTTCGTACGCGAAAAGGGAGATATTTAGACAATTTTATTTGTAATTTTCATGATGTTGCGCGTAGCTCAACAAATAATGAGTATGAGTTGAGCACACTCCTTTGAACAAACTTGAGTTTGAGCTTGAGCTAACTCACCTTTTAGACTCTGAGTTTAAATTGAGCTAAGCTCGTTTCAAAAGTGAGCATTTACAACTCTGGATATATCCATTGAGATATCTCGTGAATTGAGTGAGTCGTGTGGTGCTAGCATTTGGACATGAAATTCGTGAATGCATGAATGAAAGTGTTTAATAAGGGTCATGTTAAAACAAACTGAAGTAGTTTCCACCACATACCCAAGCTGGTCGATCGTGATTGCATTAATAGGACAAATGGTTATGAAAGTCAGTCAATTGACGGTAAAACAATTACGATACCAATGCTGGAATCTCTGTAGGACCTGTGCAGTAACATATGGAGAAGCTGTCAAGGAGAGGGGGATTCAAACTCTCAAGTTGATATTAATTTAGGTATTTTTAGCTATAAATATATTATTATGGTAACATTAAATGTTTATTTTTGCATGTCTTGCTCAAGCAGAGTTAAACCTGAAACCATCCTGCGTACGTCACTGATCCTGTGTATAATAGCTACAAGAAACAAAAGCGGCATGAAATTCTTCCAAATAGTATCTGGGAATTCATTCGTTCCAATGTCACTCACACGAACGCGTCTTACCATAGTATTTTACGTTTCGCTAGGGAGGCAACATTGTTCACCGATATAAGAGTCTCATGTTTTTATTATTATTATTATTATTATTATTATTATTATTATAGGGTCATTCCATATCAATTCAACAAATTGACAACCTCACCATCTCAAATTTTAATGAAATTTTGGAACAAAGATACACTCTAGATAGATAAAGAAAAATATCAAATTTCAACTTTATATATCAACCAGTATTGAAGACAGGGCTATGTAAAATTTAAAAAAAATATATATATCCCCAAAAAGCATGTTCAATGAATTTTTAAATTGGAATTGCAGCTCTCCTAATTGAGCTAGAGAGCTGGTTGAGATGTCATTTTACAGCATTTTTCATGTCCTTTCCTGTGGTATACAACATCATACAGACTAATACAGAATTTGTTTTTTCAAAATCAAAATCAAAATTTTATTTCATTTTTTTCAAAAAGCACAATTTTAAAATTAATTCCGTGAATAGATAATATTGTTGTAAAGCACCTGGCAAAATATGAATTTGGGATGATAATGGGTTCATTGTTAAAATAATTTAAAGATAACACTTGAGTTTTTAAGAATGCTCTGTACTTAGGGTAATAACACAAGAATGCAAGTTGTACACTTTTGTGAAAATAAAAATGAATGCTTACTTGTAAAAAGAGTATCATTTGAAGTCTGAAAAAGCCACATTTGTTCGGCATACACCTTCAAGAAGAACATAACTTCTTCCAGTGGGAGTTACAGGATTCACTTTTATAAGAACGTCCACTACTAACGTCCATAAAACATCAGCATTTCTTGGGTATAAGAATGATGGAGATGGCAAACGCGGATGAAGAAGTTATTTTTACTTCATCAAGTTCTTCATTTCTCTGTAAAACATACCCAAACCACCAATTACCTTCATAGAGAGCGGTGACATAGCCTGATATGTCTTCTATTTGAAGTTTATTTGGAGATTTTGACACTTCCTTTTCCCAACCCTGTAAACCATCTGAAACTTTTAATACAATTTGCCTTCATATTGAATTTCAACCCCCCTGAAAAGCTGTGGATTCCCCGAAATAAATTCGTGCGTACGTCCCTGATAACCAGTGTGCTAAAATGGCGTTTATATAAACAATGAATACTGGAATTTTAAAATTAAAAATTTAGTATGAGACATCATTCAAGAAAATTTTAAAAGTCCAATTGACAAGGTACAGATGTAGTTGATGAAGTTTGCCTACTTTTTATCAATATATTTAAGCAAAGTTAAAAACACTGATAACTATGAAACAGACACTCAGACAAGCGGATAGATATGATAAAAATTTGTTTCGTTAGTAGGGGCGGCTTCATGATTTTAATTTTGAGAAGGCCAATTTTTTAATTTTTTTAAATATAAAAATGTATAGGATTTGCTCCTTGCTAGTAAGTATATATTCATTATCTTTTAGACGTTTATATTTTTCAAAACTTTTAGGTAGGCCTAAGCCTACCCGCTAAAGCTGTTTCAGTTCGTTTGGTTTGTTTAGGCTTAACGTCCTTACGTAACAGCGAGTGTATGAAGGATTGGACATATTACTTAAAGTGGCATCTGAACCACTACTCGGTTTCCAGCTGGGAGAAATTTTGTGGCTCATCGGGATCCCTTAACTACAAAGCGAAAATTAGATTTAACTAACACGATTCAAGATGTGTGAAAACGTCACTATGAAATTCACACGATTTGTGGCTTTTTTTTTTCTTTACACCATTTTTTAAACAGTTTAAACCACCTCGGTTTAAACCAACCAATTCTGATGTTGTACTAGTGCTAGATGTATAGATTTTTTACAAACCACGTTTATTCACAGTAACATTTTTGTGAAATTTGTATTAAAATTATTTTCTTAACTTCTATAAAACTGAAGTTCAAAAGTATCAGCATTTTAACTTAGCATTAAGTTAAAGTTTTTAGAGCATGAGCTAATAAGTATTGCCAGCAGATTACAAGTGCGTATGATATGTTTTAGACCCATTACTCTACTCTTCATATTTATTCCCACAAATAAAACAAGAAACATTGCATGCATGTATTTTTCAGCTAGGTACAGAGTATTAATGAAAACTAGTGTTAGTTTTGAATTATTTTAACAATGAACCCATTATCATCCTAAATTCATATTTTGCCAGGTGCTTTACAACAATACTATCTATTCATGGAATTAATTTCAAAATTTTAAAATATGTACTTTTTGAAAGATTTTTGAAGTAAAATTTTGATTTTGATTTTGAAAAAACGATTCTGCATTAGCATATATGATGTTGTACATCACAGGAAAGGGCATGAAAAATGTTGTAAAATGACATCTCAACCAGCTCTGTAGCTCAATTAGGAGAGCAGCGATTCCAATTTCAAAACACATTGGACATACTATTTTGGGCATTTTGGGCATTACATAGCCCTATCTACAATACCTGTTGATATATAAAGATGAAATTTAGTATTTTTCTTAGTCTATATGAATGGTACCCCCTGTGCAAAATTTCATGACAATCTGAGATGGTTAGGTAACTTCTGTCTTCAAACTGTGTTGGTTTGACCTGGAACGGCTCAATAGCAATATATACATTTTTAAAAAGCAGATGTTTCCGAATCTAATTGCCTCGAAACCTTCCCAAATGACACTTCTGTGTCATTCCAGGGAGAGAAAAAAAAGCACGCTGTTCATCGAACGTAACCGTCGCCAAGCAGTAACATACTTTCACCGTGAGGCAGTGTTCCAAGTTTTGAGTGAACCAAACGGTGCTGCCGTCTAATCTAACTCAATCTAATTGGTGGCCGAGCCTTTTGAAACAACTTTTACAAGACACATTAGAACGTGAATGCACCTTGTACTTACGATGACGATACTGATTGAATTGACTGAATTGAAAGTGGTGGACTGTATGGCAAGACAGTCAGAATCGATACCGATGAGAGTCGATATATGCTAATCATGCATCATGAGCTCTTGAGCGTACTTCGTCTAGTTCTTCAGGAGCAGTTTTGGATCAGAAGTACCACAACTGTTTGTTTGCTTGTAGAAGTTTATTGTCTCATTTGCATCACCTAGGTTAATAAGACGTGGGCCTATAGTTTAAAATAGAATCCGAACCATCATAATGCGTTTAAATTTCAAGGGGAACAGAACCCGGGATCACGTACACCGAAGGCACACACGCTAGCCATTACAACAGCGAGTAGGGCTCTAAAATTGTCATAGTTCACATATCTATCGTGCTTTACTTGATCTGTTACATGTATATTGTAATACCTGTAAGCCTTTAGCCTTTAGCTTGCGTGGAGCGTTGTGGCTTTCAAACCTCCCTCTGCTTGCGTGAAGCACCGGGGATCCTAAATCCACTCCACCTAGCTTCCACAGAGCTCTGTGGAGATCCTTCCCTAGGCCGCTCGGGCCTTAGGATACCTCTCTTTACCCAGTATTAGTAAACTATTTATATTAGAGTGATTTTGTATTACACCATTTATAATAAGGACATTCTAGCAATAAAATTCGGTAGTGGGAGAAAGGTTCCAGTGTATAATTTAGCTCTACCTATACTGCATAAGCAGAACTTTAGAATATCGGATGTATTTTGTTCTTCAAGAGGTACAAAATAACACTGCAATGTATCTTAGTACTTTTTTCTTCGTCAATTTCATTTGACAAAAGCAGTATGTTTTACTAAATTATTGACCATGTATCACTAATACCTGATTTTTTTATTTATTTACTTTGATCTACTATCTATAATTAAATTCAAACTAAAACTTTTATCTATGATTGCACAAAGGTTTCAATATCCCTATTTTATGTCTTTTTTTTTTTTTTTTAAAAAAAAAAGATACTTTCCAATTAAAAAATAGAAGCTATGATATCTATCATCCTGGGCACATTTTATCCCCACCCCTTTCTCGTCACTTCTATCAGTAACACAAAAATCCTGTGCAGAAATGAACAATAGATATCGTTCTCCATTACGGAAAGGTTGGTGTTTCTGGTTAGGACGAAAAAAGAGCAGGGAAAAAAATCGAGTATTAGGAGCGAGAAATCGGGTGGGAGAACCACAGGATTTATACACCTAACGACGCATACTGACATAAAATCAATGCTCAGCCAGTAGTGTTCTAGTATTGGGGGGGCATGGGTTCTCTCCCCATCCTCTCAATTTGATATACCTTCTACCTGACTTTTCGAAATATCGACGGTTTTTTTTTTTAACTTCGTACAGTTTTTCCTCCCTTTTCTCGTCAAAAAAATCAATGGCTAAGTACTTATTCCCTCATAAACTTTCCTTCCTCAATATGAGATAACAGCAAATAACCTCCTTCAAGTCCAGGAGAAATTGCTCTTTTGGAAAGGATTTTTTTCCTTCTTCTAAAATCTAAGATGAAGAGTATTATTAAGGAAAAGAGTTTTTTTTTTTTTTTTTTTTTAAAAAAAAAAAAAGAAGTATATTGAAAAATATCAGCTTCAAGAGGATATAAGCAAGAAAACTTGGATTTTATTTCTCCAAAATATAGTAAATAAAAAAAAATGTCATAGAAGACATTATGCTAAAGACAGATTATTCCATGAAATATGACATCCGCTAAATTGTTTTATCAGTACACATCTTTCTCCTTAAAATGTGTACTTATAGCCCTAGTACTTTATGATATATTTTCCATTTTCTTGAGGAGTTCGAATGTTTAAAAGAGAATAATAATAATAATAATAATAATAATAATAATAATAATAATAATAATAATAATAATAATAATAATAATAATAATAATAATGCATGTTTGCTTGCACTGAGTCAATGATCAAGTAGAAAGACAAGAAATAATATATACCGTATAATAAGTGAATATAAAAGTAGTTAATCAGCATAATGCCATAATACCTACTTTACAAATCACATATCAAAAGACATTATACGAATTATAATATTATACAGGATCGCGTGTTCTAAAATTGGCGCCAACGAACAACACAGCGCTATTCGTTAGGTCAAAATAAAGCAAAAGTACCCTCCGGGATCTCCTTCGGACGCTATGAGGAATCAAAATTTCACAATGTCGTAACGTCGCACATTAACTCAGAACCATTAGCATTGCTCTACGAATCTATTGAGCAATTACACTCACTAATAAAGTGCTGGTAGTGTCAACGGCTATCGACTTTAAGTGCCATCTGGAAACAATTGATGTAACTATTTGATGGATCGGTACTTCTCTGTGGTTCTTTATCTGCGATGTTGCCAAATAGTACAATGCGTGTCCACAGATGAGAACCCGAAAGGTTTTTGACTTGTAGAATAGTGCTTTGTAATTCGTGTGCGCTATTTTTAGAACACCTGATATATAGTTATCAAAATAAAGGAGACACTCGAAGAAAATGCAAGTTACCTGATTAATCACTGTTAGATGTCCTCCCACTTGCGTACATTCCCATTTGCGTACATGTCAAAATCCTTCGCAATTGCGTACAAGTGCAAGATGCAATGAAATGTCATAATTTAAAAGCGAGATAAAAATTCCCATTTGCGTACAGGTTCAATAGCTGGTATTATTTCTGTGAATTTTTGTTAGTTTTTGAGCAAAGGGGGGTATGGAATCTAAAGGTTTCGTTTCGAGTAGCAGCCACACTGAATAAGAGTCCCTGAATAGTTTCATTTTGCAGGCCAGCACGACCTTCTTTATAGACAGCACACTTAAGAGCTACAACAAACTTCTCTCCCAAATGTTTGTAATTCATGCAGATATTGGAAGTTCAATAGAGGAAACTAATGTGATTCCAGGATGTTTTAGCCTTCTCCCGAACAACAGAAAGCATATATATATATATGAAAGGTTGAAGTCCTGAATTGGAATCCTGAAGTTGTAATGGTAGACTTCAAGGAAGCAATAATAAATTATTTTAGGACAATTTTCCCTTCAGCTTCCGTAAGTGGGTGCAATTTTCACTTTAACCAGTGTCTTTGGTGTAAGATACAGGATTTGGTCTTGGTTACAGACTACAAAAACAATGACTTCAGGTTTGAATGTTTGCTTCATTAGCTTTTCGTCCGTTAGAAATGGTCGACAGTTGTTGGCTATCTATTCAAGAAGACATCCCCTAAGCTTGAGCAGTTCTATGGCTATTTCATTGACCAATGGCTAAAAAATTCTACAGTCCCAATAAGCATGTGGAACTGTCATGAAAAACGCTGGTAGTCCATGTTCATGATGATCTCGAGAGCTCCAGTAGGGTTAATTGGCGCTTGAAAAGTTGCGTCATTGATATGAAACAACATCTGGACCATAAAATGCATGTGACAATCTAAAATATCCACAGAGTCACTGGTAATGTTGCATAAACCACGGGATACCAGAAATTTTGGTCCACAGCATCACAGAGCACCGCCATTTGCTTTGCATACAATCGTACACATGAACCACTTACATTTTTGTCGGTATCCATTAAATCCCCTGTTGTTTTAAGAATTTGATCTTGGAAGCTAAACACCTTTAGCTAATTCAACATATAATGTGCGTATGTTCTGAATCATATTAATGGTTCGTGGTAAAAATTAGATTTTAGGTTTGAATTTTAAATTCTACAAAAGAATTGTAACTTCTGTCTAATCCCATTTCAATTCATAACCGGTGCGATAACCAATGCATAATTAAAAACAAACCAACATTTTAATTAACTCTTCTTGGAATTTAATATCCCTTTTTCTTTGCAACAGTTGTTCTTGGCGACGGATTTGGTTTGTGAAATTTAAGTTTTCCAATTTTAAACACAAAAGATTGCTCCTATGTTGGTTTGTCTTTAATAAACAAAGAAAGCTGAAGATTTTCAAGTATCCGATCAGGGTTTCCTTTGTTTTGTTTTTCGTCTTCTCTTCACAGTTTTAGAAAATGGAATTAAATTTACGAGGGTAGGTTGATAAGTTCTCAGCCAACCCAGGTTCAAACAAAGCTAGATATAAAAGTTATATACGTTTATGAGGCTTATAATTTGTGGAGCTACTGTGAAAAATTTGGTTTGACTAAACCAATTTTAATTTTTTTTTTCAGGATCAAAGTGAGGATGTCAGCCCACGTCCCAGAAATTAGTAAATTTGAACACCGTGCATTCATCAAGTGCCTCTTCCTACAGAGACTCTCGCCGAAGGAGATGCATAACGACCTTGTTACAACATTGGGGGACAAGGCACCATCGTATGCCACTCTAAAGAAATGGGCAGCGAACTTCAAACGTGGGGTTTTTGTCTGAACGATGATCCAAGGTGTACCAGACCAATTTCAGTTACCTCTCCCGAGATGATTGACGCCATTCACCGGATGATTCTCGACAATCGCCGAATCCCGCTCAAACAGATAGAGGACACATTGGGCATTAGTCATGAACGGGAGTGGAAAGTTATTCATGAAGACTTGGGTATGAGGAAGGTCGCGGCAAAATTGATTCCGAAACTTTTGAATGCGTCCTCACACAAGGCACATCTGACATTGCAAAAATTGAAAGACCTACGGTTTCAAATACAGGAACATCCACCTTATTCGCCTGATTAGGCTCCATCAGACTTTTAACTTCTTCCTAAATTGAAAATGTTTTAAAAGGGAACGCACTTCAATGGCGCCGATGACGTCATTTCTCAAACAGAGGCCTGGTTTGCAAATCATTCATCCGACTTCTATTTGTCTGGCCTGTAAGCACTGCAGTGAAAAGTGCATTGCACTACAAGGGGAATATGTTGAATAAAAACACCAAGCTTCGCTTCCTATCTATTTGTTTTTTCTTGGTGAGGCTGAGAACTTATCAACCCACTCTCGTATTCTCTACGTCGCATTCTTTTGGCCTGTAGGTTAAACGAGACAGATGGTTAATGGAAGTGAAAGATTATGAAATAATTGGTGAAACGAAAATATTCGAGAAAACAAGAAAACCCCGAAAAAACCCACGAACACTATGTTATTCAACACAAACTCATACGCGTAGTCTAGTTTAGATTCAGGGACTCTTTCATGCAAGACATCAGCATCCTACCAGTGAGTAAAGGATCATCAGGGCATGCTTACAGTTATAAGACATGATTGAATTTATCAATTTAACTCAATTATACTTTTGTTCAATTAAACTCAAAGCAATGATTTTTGGGTGCATTAATGAATACAAAATAGTCACGGTTAAATAATTAAGTATTATAATTTATGTTAATTTGATTATTGTATTATCTATTGAATTTAATCAAATAAAGTTAATACGTATAAAATTTCATATAAATTTGGAAAAAAATATTTGTAAGTTCGTTCTGGCAATTCTTTGAACATTCAAGTGTTTTTATTTATTTTTATTTTTATTTATTTATTTTTAATTTCTGGGGTTTCTTACACTTCTTAGTCCCATGAAGTTCAATAACTTTCAAGATGGATCTCAGACTGGAAACGGTTGAAAAATGCTATTCTATAGTATAGTTCTGAACTGGAAGGAAGAAAAATAGAAGAAGAATATTTCTTCTTTTCACCCGTTGAGTAGAAAGTAAAAAAATACACAACATACTTTGTTAAAGTATTATTTCTAAAAGTTTACACTAGTCAAATAAATATTAGAACATCAAATACATTCGGATAAAATGCAAAATTATATATCATGAACCTTCATTTAATATTTCATGTGTAGCTAATTAATAGACCTATGTCTTAAGTATTGTAGCTCTTACATCAAAAGAAAAAAATGCAATATATTATATAGGAATAAAGTTACAAAATCCTTTTTCTTTAGTCGTCTTCAAAGATAAAAATTTGATCTTTCTCTTTATGTTTTAGTCCTGGTAGAGGAATTGCTTGTCGGATGACGTCATTAGACACTTCCGCTCAGAGCGGCTGAAATGAAGCAGCCTTATTTTAACAAGATGTCGACGAAGCGAACCCCTTCTGTCTTTCTCGTGAACGTTGACAAAATGAGAAAGTGGAATGAGAAACTCCTCTCGCCATAGCAGTTTCCTATCTTTCCTTTATCTGCATTTGACGACTCCCAACCTCACCTCACGCTCACTATGTCTTAAGACATACATAAAATAAAAGAGTTCTCTGCAAGTACAGAGAAGTTAAACAGAAAGGAAGTAAATTTGGAATTGTGGGGCAAAGAGACGAATAAGAAGAAACCTAGTGAAGACGTAACGCGAACAAAATGAAGATTCAATTATAATATTAAGAAATCAAATTTAACAAGAAGAAAAATGTTTATAACGATGTAAGTTAAAAGAAGGTTTTCACATTATAGATGAAATACATTTAAACATATTCTGCAATTTATCAAAAAATTGAATTTAGGGTCCATGTACGTCAGAGTGGTGGGGAATCATAGTTGGAAAAAATAATAAAACTATTAACGAATTAAAATTAAAATTTGAGCGTTTGAAATTGTAAGCCCTAATTGATTAAATTAGAAATTAGTGCCAGAAAAAGTAACGGTTAAAATTAAGTTCTAAATTAATTGATTAAAATTAAATATGACAATTTCCACTTCTATGCATTGATTTTGTGACATTAAAGTAAAATTTAATGGATAAGGTCAAGGGCGGGAAATTTGATAGACTCTTATGAAAAAATACTATTTTAAAACAAAACTGATAATAAACAGAGAGGTTAAAATATAAAAATCAGAAATATCCGTTTCACACAGTCTCTGAGAAAGGAACTAACTGTTATTTATTTTTTCATCGTTACGATTTTTTTAGCGAGTATCAATTAAAAATTAACCCCTGAAAAATTTAATTGATTAATTAATAAAAAATAACTAATTGTAATGGCTGATTTTTCGACGGATTATTTATAAGGCCTGTTGGGGATAGATATCTGCACAAATTAAGTTTTAAACTGTGTTAGTACAACGTAGTTATAATGAGCCTTCGTATATTTTGTCAACGAACAATCTACCGCGATTTATGCAATAGTTTCGACGTCACACTTTCAATCGACATTTTACTTTCTTCGTAGGAGTTACGTTAGCAGATTCCTAACCTTCCACTGTTGGATCTACAGGATGGCCGAAAACTCCCTTCATACCCGCACTAAATATATCAAACAACATATCTTTGGTCTGTACTTCTTTGAAGATTGCGTAATCCAGGTTACTTATCTGGAGGTGTTGAATGATTGGCTTCTTTCACAGCTACAGAATCTCTGCATCAACAACACGATTTTTATCAACACGATGGAGCTCTCGCCTACTTCGCACTTGCTGTTCGTGAACGCTTGAACGCACTCTTCCTTGGTTTGTGGATAGGACGTGGATTCCCAAATTCTCCAGCTCGTTATCCTTTGCCGCCTTGAAGCCTGAATCTTCGACACCAGGCAGCGGCACATGGACAATAGCGCTTTGCGGGCAAGTGTGCTTGAGTTTTTCTAGCTTGTTACGCCGCAGCTGCTAAAACGGGTGAGTAGGAGGACATGCAAACATATCAAGCTGTGCAAGGATAATGAAGGTGCACACACGGACGTTTTGGACACATAACTAAGTATTATTAAGTACTGTTAATGAAAGGATGAAATAAGTGCTAATGTAAAGGGACCTTCTGGCCATGGTGTACTGTCGTTACTGCTAGGGAAGTGAAGTGGAGCGTAGAATTGCCAATTTATCCCTTACAACAAGGAAGAGTGTTTAGAGTTCTTGGCCCAGTAAACATACACAAATAGCAATGCCACTGTGTGCAGCACATAAAAGAGTTTCATTTGGTTCTTGACCAAATGAACTCCTTAACAAACTAAATTTTACCAAACATAGACTTAAATATAGCACTTTATCTCGAATTACATAAAAATATATTTTAAAATTAATGAGTATTTGAGAATAGAGAATAGCCAAGTCTTTGCATTTGTCGAGTAAAATGTTTTAGCATTGTATTCCACGAACCAGATTAGTATTTTGCATTCGGAGCATTATACTAAACCTCTAATCTCAACAGCACTGCAAATAACCTACCCAACCCATGATGGCATTCATAATTGCTCCCATAAAAGAGTACATGAGGAGCCAAGTTATGACTGACCATATATCTTGGGATCAATTAGATGGAGCATTTCCGTCAACAAACATAATTTGTAACTTTTGACCCTTTACACCATGGTCAAAATTGATGGTGATCCATCAAGTGGTTATTGAGATTTTGTGTCTCCCAGACGGACGAACACACAGACAGACTGAGTAAATATATATCTAAGGGAGTTTTTGGTAAACCAAACGCTTTAAAAGATGGTTAATGATTTTGTGGTTTTAGTGAACTCCAAAAATGATGGTTGGTAAATTTATTTATGTAACTCGATGAATTTCCAGCTTCCTCGTTCAAGTAATGGTCTTTCTTCCAATTATATTATGTTTTTTTCTTCTTCTTCAATGAAGGATTCTTTCTAGATCCCTTGCTGTTGAAATTGCTTCCATATAACTGGAGAATGATGTGAAGAGTAGATAGAATTTTGTCTATTATTCACAGTTGGCATATTAGAGTTATTGACTGGCTTAAACGGTAACTACTCTGTTCCTGACAAGCCACACCACATCTCGAATTCACTAACTGGTAGCTCTAGGGTAATGGTAAAAATGATTATGATCTTACATTTTCTCGTTTATTTGATTTCCGGTTGTGTACAGGAGTTGCTCTGCTCTTCATAATAGCAAGGGTCTTCCGTATAAAAATATACGTGATTTAAAACTCCCTTCTCAAGTTTTGATTATCTTTTTTACTATTGATTACTTTTGATTATCTATTGGTTTACTATTTTTGTTCATAGCTACATTTTTCTGTTTGGTTTTCTCAAGAAGTTGGCATGAATCATTAGCGTCATTAAACAGTGTACAACATTTTTTGACATATTTGTTCACATATTTATTTTTTTTTTTAAAAAAAAAAGATGTAATTTTAAACAAGATGTGTATGAAGATGGCAATCTCTCGTGACACTGAAATACATTTATTCCAAGTAAATCAAATTTTGATTTTTTTCAGTAATTCTTCTTTTTTTAATTTTCTATGTGATGTAAAATAGAGTCCATTTCATATATGTATAGCTACGATAGTTTCCAAATTAAATGAGCCGAATATTGAAACAGGAAATGATAGACCTACTTCTGGTTTCAATGAAGGGATAAGACCAAAGATAGAACCTATTCTTGAGACGTTACGTATTAAAAAGTTTCTCATTTGTTTTAATAAAGAGATAAGACGGAAGATAGAACCTATTCTTGGGACGTTACGTATTAAAACGTTTCTCATTTGTTTTAATAAAGAGATAAGACGGAAGATAGAACCTATTCTTGGGACGTTACGCATTAAAACGTTTCTCATTTGTTTTAATAAAGAGATAAGACGGAAGATAGAACCTATTCTTGGGACGTTACGTATTAAAAAGTTTCTCATTTGTTTTAATAAAGAGATAAGACGGAAGATAGAACCTATTCTTGGAACGTTAAGTATTAAAAAGTTTCTCATTTGTTTTAATAAAGAGATAAGACGGAAGATAGAACCTATTCTTGGGACGTTACGTATTAAAAAGTTTCTCATTTGTTTTAATAAAGAGATAAGACAGAAGATAGAACCTATTCTTGGGACGTTACGTATTAAAAAGTTCCTCATTTGTTTTAATAAAGAGATAAGACGGAAGATAGAACCTATTCTTGGGACGTTACGTATTAAAACGTTTCTCATTTGTTTTAATAAAGAGATATACGGAAAATAGAACCTATTCTTGGGACGTTACGTATTAAAAAGTTTCTCATTTGTTTTAATAAAGAGATAAGACGGAAGATAGAACCTATTCTTGGGACGTTACGTATTAAAAAGTTTCTCATTTGTTTTAATAAAGAGATAAGACGAAAGATAGAACATATTCTTGGGACGTTCCGTAAAAAAAAGTTTCGCGCCTGTTTCAATATAGGGATAGGATGGAAGGTAGAACCTATTCTTTGGACATTGCATATATATATATATATATATATATATATATATATATATATATATATATATATATATATATATATATATATATAGTTTCTCACTATCTTCCACGTTTTTGCTATGACATCCGTCTAAAAGTAGACTGACAGATGGACATAATTCCATCCTGTAATTATGAAGAGGATAATTTTAAAGTCTAAAAGAGATTGAAAAAAACAATAATGGGGAATAAAAATCTCAACAACGAAATATGACAAATACAATTTCCCATCCACTACTATTATGTTTGACCAAAGTAACAACTTGTGAAAATTGAGACTGACTGAGAAGTAAATGACTTTGTATATGTACTATGTAAATTTTTTTTTGAAAAATTGTTTCACTGAAATATATATTTTTTCTAAAATGAACTATAAAATGAACTATTATAAATTCAATGCTAAATTGCGTGGTCTTTGTGTTTTTAAAATGTAAAATGAAATTGTAATTTCATTTTACATTTTAAAAACACAAAGACCACGCAATTTAGCATTGAATTTATAATAGTTCATTTTATAGTTCATTTTATTATATAATATATAATAAAATAAGTAATGGTGTCGCAGGATTCTTATAACTACTACTTTATCCTGGATCAGAAACTTTCTATCTGTAGCAAAAGCCACATGAAAGCAGGTTTTTAAAAGGAACATTTTTAAATAATTATGAATGCATTGTCTTTATATTTCTAATTTTGTTCGATTTTTGTGCATATTGAGTATTTATTAGTGCAGAAAAATCTTACGTCTTAACCGCGTTTACATGATAAATATGAAATGAAACGGAAAATATGTTTTACGCTCCAGATGAAGAGATGAGAATCTAACAACAGATGTTTATTACCTATAGCATTATTGTAAAAGGCATAGAGATATCTGTTTCTAGCAGCAAACACCGCAAGAAATTGATCAGAATGATCACATTCAGAATTTGGGAACTCGCATAGTTCAATTGCTATTGTACTTCATGTTTGGGTATTTCTTGCGTTAGTAATGAGCTACTGTCTACTTGATACCATTACGGAAAGTTGTAAAGAGATTTTGTGCACCATTTTTGCTAAGTAGTTGACGTTTCTGTCACTGGAGTTATACCTCATCGAACAACTATCGACTACAATGAGAACTTCAAAGTCCTTCTTTTCTAATTTCCACCTTCCAGATAAGTATAGTGCCGCAGGAAAAAAAATGTATGTGCGTTTCTTATTTATCCATTTTCGTAATTATATTTTCCACTTGTTGACAATTGTGGCTCAGTTTTCAATTGCATCAGTGAAGCCAAAGCACAATAAAAACTCTGTGCATTAAGTGAATATGAAATATATTTATGTTTTAACTTGGTAATTGACGTATATACAGTCTTACAGTCTGATGCCCCTCCGTTGAATCATATTACATTGTAATCTTACCTATATTAACATATTTTTATGCAGCTAAGTTTATATTTGACATAACTTTCCCTCAATTCAAGATTTGTAACTCACATTTATGATAAAATACGTGCTTCCGAAGTTGGTTTACAAGATATCTTTTCAGCACTCAGAGTATACGAAGTGTGTAAGGGCTACGGTGGCTAAGACAGAGTGCTCAGTTCTGGTGAGAAGAGTCCTTGGATCGATCCTAAACCATGTGAGTGAATGGAGGACAACGTCGTATCCATAAAGTTCCTTGGAGTTCTACAGTCTCTTTCAACCTCATCAACATCATCAATTCCACCAATTCTACTCTGACCATTCACTAATACTCATCATCTGTATGCTTTACCCTACAGGACATAACAGTTGAAATTTCATTTTAATTCACGAGATGTGACTATAGTTTAAGTGGAATACATTTTACGTAAGCTCTCTGCAGGACCCCAATATAGGTCTCTTGAACCAAAAACAATAATATAAACGACATATTTTGCTCAGTTTTCTCATTTTAAAAAAATGTACGCATGTATAAGTCAAATATCTTCCTTCTGAATGATAAGGACAGCTCTTCACAAATAGAAGAAGGCCTCAACCACTTGAAATGTTATTTATCTCTTTTTTCCCTTAGCGAAAAAAAAAAGCAAACTAGTACGGCCATTCAACGTTCAATACGTTTCCCAATGTACTTTATGACTCGTTTGAATTTCGTCCCAGTGTGTGATTTTACCATTCATGTAACTTCCACAGATGCTGTTCAGGACCACTTTTAACATCACCATCACAAATCGACATCTACATTTCTTTCTTTCCTAACTTTTTTCCCCCCTAAAACTTTCCTCACATATTCTCCTGTCATTCGCACAGCACGAGGAACTGGGAGTTTCTAAAGGCGCGCAAAAAACTTATTTTATTTCAAGCTGTTGAAAGAAAGTTGAATTATTGATAAGAAATAGAATGTAAAGTATGTCCTTGTGAAAAATATATGTGTCGTTAAGAAAAAAAACCTCTCGTTGATATGCGTCTTGCATGCATAATAAATGTATAAAGAAAATATAGAAGATTTTTAGTAGAAAACTTTGTTTACAGAAATACTAACGAAATAGATCTCTCTTTATGAAATGGATATATTAAAAAAAAAATAAAAAAGGACTCACGTAACTTGTATGAACTCTCGTTAAATGAATGTCAATGACAGAAATCATCTTATGTCAAACTAAACTAATCGGCTTTATGTGCTCACGAGGGACTTAAGGCCTACCAGATACCTCTTACTGATTGCTTGGTTCATATTCACGCATTGTCAGCAGCGAGGTTATATAGGACCAGTCCTATAAATTTAAGTAGAATCTAAACCAGTGGTTCTCAACCTTTGTTGACTGACGAGACTTCACTGAACGTCCTGAACGTCGCGAACATTTGTTTGATATTTTTATTAGTGATAATAATAATAATAATATAAATCATAATACTGTAGCCCTATAAATTTTTATAATGTAATGATTCTATGTAGTACTGAGCATTATTGCTGCCGCTGGAGGTATTGACTGGTACAATCTGTTTCAGAGTTGATTTTAACTAATTATTATTAAATTTTTCATGATTTTTTAAACTCTAAAATTTCGCGAAACATCCTGGAAGACTGCGTGACACACGAATGTGTCGCGACACAATGATTGAGAACCGCTTATCTAAACTACTGAACAAAAATGAAAACACGACCTCGTGCACCTAAGTTACGCGTTAGTTAAACTAGCGGTGGGAGCTCGACATCTCTTAATTGGGTGATATATGTACAGCATATTTGTTCACTTCGCCATTATTTTCCGATCTTAAGATTGAAGTGAATTATTCCTTAAGGCAACTAAACTCCTTCCTAATTGTTTCACAATATTAAACCAGCATAAACATTTCCATATCTCCACCGAGAATAGTGCTAAGAACCTAATCCAACGAAGACACGCTGTTTAACCATCAGATTGCACGGGTTCTCTAACTACTAACAATTACTTAAACCACTGCATAACTCTTACATATTCTGAGTCTTTGTAGAATTTTCTGTATCTATGTGTCTAGGCCAATTGGAATCTAAGATACACAACATTTGATAGTATCAGTAATCATATGACGTTTGCATTTTTCTAGGCCTAACTTGTAAGCCTAACTTATAAGAGAACTTCGCGGCTAAAATGTACAAAGCAGCACTCACTACAAACCAGTTTTACAGATGTAACAATGGCGCAGTCTTGGAAAAGATCGACGACTCCCAGATAAGATCATGAGAGGATGGGTGCATAAGTAAAGTTTAGTTCGACTGAATATAGCCAAAGGTAGTGTCTGAAGAATCGTACATCCTATGCAGATGTCGGAGCTGTGTGCTTGTTTGGAGCTTTGAGCTCATATTAAAGTAAGCTGTGTGCTCAGTGGAAGCTCAGCAGAAGCTTTTAGAGGAGCTATGTGCTCCGTTGGTGCTCAGGAGGAGCTTTTAGAGGAGCTGTGTGCTCAGTTGAGCTCAGGAGGAGCTTTTAGAGGAGCTAAGTGCTCAGTTGTGGCTCAAAAGGAGCTTTAGAGGAGCTAAGTGCGCAGTACGAGCTGTGTGCTCGGTTGTGGCTCAGGGTGAGCTTTTAGAGGAGCTGTGTGCTCAATTGAGGCTCAGAAGGAGCTTTTAGAGGGCTAAGTGCTCAGTAGGAACTGCATGCTCATTTGGGGCTTTGTGCTCTGATTAAAGTGAACTTTGTGCTCAGGAAGAGCTGTGTGCTCAAAAGAAGCTTAGTGCTCAAGCATTAGGATGTTGAGGTGCTTCAGAACAGGAAAAGTACGTCAATGAAGAGGATGCCGGTCACAAAGATTGGACGAAAAGTACTGAAAGGTTATTCGCGACGACCCGAGGAAAGTTTTGGAGTTAACTACATTTGCGGAGACCCGGGGAAGATGTTGGGAAGTAAGTGCTGCAACAAATACACACATGTCAAAGTGAAAATGTTTTAAAGAAGATAAAAATGTTTCTGTATTATATGGATTGTTTATGGTGCGTTTACACTTGGTCGATTTAGTCGCACGACTAAATCGACTCGCTGCATTTGCCACTAAATCGAAGCAACTAGGCCGAATTAGATCGATTGATGTGTTCAATTATTTCAATCACAGAAAATAGAACGTCTTTCAATTCAGTTGCCAGTCGATTAGTCGCCTTCGATCAACAAGCGATTAAGTTGAAGTCCCGTTTACATGGTCGATTAAGTTGAAAGTGACGTCAATTCAACTGAATCGAACGCAAATCGACTAAGTGTAAACGCCCCATTTAGATTCAAATCATATAGTTCTTGCTATGATGTATTGAGTATTTGTTCATGGTTATATATTTTATAAATATGTTTTTGTTTAGATCAGCTTTTCATTGGAATTATAGATTATATTAAAGTACACATTCGTATCTACAATTTGATAATGATTAATTTCGGTGGAATATTATATATGTGGGCAAATTTATAATTCGTTAGGCCTAACTAGTAAGCCTAGCGTTAATAGTGAACGATACGGCTAAAGTGTATAATGCAGCCTCCATCACATATACAAATATCACACGTGTAACACAACTTCCTGTTGGCTACACAAGGAGAATACATTCTTGATTAACTACTTGTATATGTTTATTGAAAAATAACCTTTTAACTAACATTATTAAAACGGCGGGAACTTAGCTGCCAACCCAAAGTAATGTATTGTCATAAATTACATATTTAAGGCGAATTTTCATGCAAGCGTACGTTGCGTTCTTTCCTTGCGATGTGGCTATTCAGCCAATTATGAAAGTTGTTTAAGTACGGTCCTACGTGTGTAACACAACTTCCTGTTGGCTACACATAAAAATCGTAAGCAACAAACGCTTGCATGAAAATCCGCCCTTAATGTTGTAAAATAGTAATTTTTTTAATTAAAAAAATCATTTTTGATTTCATACGGATCCGCTGAGGAGTTGCTACAAGAGGTCCCCAACAGCAGAATGTTTTGGAAACACTGGTGTAAAGTATATCTTTGTTGTTAAAGAATATATTCTGATTAAATATGAAAAATCAGTTTTCGACCACTATTTTCCAATATGTAGTTGAAGATCATTTCATTTTTTTCCCTCATTGATTTAAAATATACTAGCCAATATATGCATAATCGTGCTAATTCACTAGCAATAAATAAATACATAAACTCTGTTAAGATAGTAAAGAGGATCATACGAAATCTCGTTTGGTAGTTGTCAAGCAATAACAGATGTTTGCTGCCATTGAACGGCGCACTGTGTAACTTCTAGCTGGGATATGGATAGCCACCGCTACCCGTTAAGAAGTTAAGGGATTGACTCGGTTAACAAATTTACCCGAGGTAATTGCTCTAGCTATCTGTTTGGAAAAGAAGAATTCAAGAGATATTGTGTGGATTAATGGACGTACTATCAATACAATCCTAATAAATAAAAATAAATTAATTGTGAAACTTATACTCTTAATATATTTTAACTATATGTCATCAACATCATAGGTATTTTGCCATTATTGGCAGGTCACTTGCTGCAGCTGAGAAGCTACCATACTCCACGGTCTTCCTCTAACGTCTTCGTCTTCATGTACGATATCTCTGAGCATTCATTAATTGTAATCTCCTTCCCCCTCTCTTTCCTGCCACCGTACCTTCTAGCACGCCTCTCATGATACAGTTCCTTCTTATTCAATGTCCCAACCAGTTTCTCTTCCTCTTCTAAATAATATCTAACATTGCTATTTTTCTCCTCCACAATTTCTAACACCCTCTCATTCGTTTTCCGCTCGATCAACTAATTCTCTCAATTCTTCTCCGCACCGTGCTCGTGGGTTTTCTCGGGATTCTTCCATTTCCTCTCACTTTCTTCATTCCACTATTTCACTCATCTCTCATCATCACCATTTCCTTTAGCCTCACCGCATAACCGTGGGACGAAAAACTTCAAGATTTTATTTTTCCAATTCTTCTCCACGCTTACATTTCGAAAACTTCCAGTCATTTTTCATCATTTTTGCTTAATATCCATATTTCTGGCCCATACAATACAATACTCCACACAAAGGATTTTATGAGTCTTCTTCTCAACTCTTTATTCAACGTCCCACAAAGCACTTTTCTTCCTCGTAAAGGCTTCTTTCACCGTTCCTATCCTTGCTTTTATTAACTATATAAAATACCTGTAAAAATCAGAAACGTATGTATGCTATAGCAAAAATTACATGCAAAACGTATACAAACAAAAATAAAAATGTAAATCTATTTCGTATATCCAGCTTCTTACTTATATATCTTAGTGACCAGCTTACTTACATGTTAGTTAAAGGTCTTATGAGAAGACAACATGTAGTTTATCTTTCAGTGGCACCAATGCATTTAAATAAAATTTTACAATTAGATGCAGCTACTTCTACAACGTAAGCCAGGAAGCAGTAGCGGCCTAAATTTTCTTTTAATGTTAATCTAAATGCAGCACCTACTTCCGTTCTTTCTTTCCTTAGAAAGTGTGAAAAGACTGATCAAAAAGTCGGCCATATTCACCTCATCTAATCTTAGTTGTTCCTTCATGAAATGATGTTTACGGTGCTCATAGTCTTATCCTATTAAAATTTCCTCCATTTCTTCATTGTAACTCGGCTATTTTCCAGCGGGATATGAAAGCCTTTTATGAAAGGAAAAACTTCAATATTCATAAAGGGAATGAGCTTGTTCAAGCTACATCATTATGCAAATGTGAAATGTTTTAAAGGTGTAAAAAGAGACGTTAAGCTGCAGGATCCCGTGTTCACACGCACTCTCACACCTGGAAAACAGAAAGCTGTTAAGCAGAAACGAACCGTATCAGAAAGACTGAAAAAAAGAAAGAAAGAAAGAAAGAAATGCATGGTTAAACTTACCTACCAGAAGCCTTAACACTCAAGAAAGTTTGTCGTTATTAACTACAGTAAAAGCGCACGGACAAACGAATGAGAAGGTGTGTCATTAAGAGCGAAAATTGTGAAAGTCAATGTCTGCAAAGTTTCTGGTGTGATCAAATGCTCAAAGGCTCGCGGAATCGTTTGAAAAAAAAAAAAAAAAAAAAAAAAAAAAAAAGCAGACTTCACAGTTCCTTTTGTTAAGCACTAAGGGACAAGAAGAGGTAACTTTGAATCTTGCTTCAGATGTTAAAGTTTTCTTGCAGATTCGTCATAAAAAAGAATAAATTTCACTACTAGCTTTTTGAAGGGAAAAATAATGTCGACATCGCCCTAGCTTTGATTCCCTTTTAATGTGTCCTCTGCCAGCTAGATTTTCTGAGCACTTCATTAGGGAAGTTTCACCCACTTGACTCTCTTTCATAATTCCACTAAATGTCTCTGTGACTCTTCTCTCAAATAATCAAGTTCCAACTCTATGGGGAGTTGCGATTCTCAGTACAGTATCGAACAAGGAAGTAATGCCGAAAATGGAAACTGCTCGTGCTTAAGTAGTCCTACCAGTTTTCCCCATTACTAACATATCCTTAATATTGACATAACGCAGAATAAGAAGTGTTTTGGGAAGTTTACACTAAACGACAATAAATCATATAATCTATATTTTCTGAGAAATGTGTTTCAGTAGAATATATATAGTAGTCTCTCTAAGGTATATTTCTAGTACATAGAACAAGTAATATTAATTACTTAAATTAGTAATGCCATGATTTTCTTAACCTGTATTATTTACAGCAACGTATTTCCCTATAGCGAAGTACATTTAAAAAGAAATACTGAAATGTCAATCTGCGTAAAATAAATACAGTAAAATCTACTGACTTGCCATCTTCCTTATTTGTTCAACATACGAGAGTTACCGCACGTCATGGCAACTTTTTTTTCGAAAATTGTAATGATTTTCTTTTTTAAATCTGAAATATGAAAACGGAAGGTTAGTCCACATGTAAATGTTATTTATAGGGAATTGGATGAGCACACATATCACAATCAGGATATAGCATGAGAAAAATGGCGAAAATATATTGTCTTTTCACGGCGTTGGCACTGTGTGGCGGATTCTTTGGGAGACCACAACAATTTACGTCCATTAGCTATCCTTATCTTTTAACCTTAAGGGCATAAGAATGAGATGCGAAGCTGGATTTTTTTTTTTTTTTTTTTTTTTTTTTTACACGCAGTCTCATAAGACTGTTTTTGTGTCCCTGTCTACAATAGACATTAAAATTTAACAAAGCCATTTGACTCATTATAATTAGTTCTTGTCTTGTTACACTATGTGAATGAGTTGAAAGATAGAGTGATTTTGTACATAATGAAGCTGAAAATACTGTATAGCGAGTGGTAAAAATAAAGTAAAATCCTTAAGCAAATATGAAACATTGCTTACAGTTTGAAGTAAGCAAAATGTGGTAATAGATACCTTCATTTAAGAATGAAATGCTACAGGGGACTCTTAGCAGATTTTAACCTCAATCAGAAACACACACACACACACACAAACCAACAGAAATGAAACCAAAAATAATATATATGCAAGTTTCTTTTTCTATGCAAGTCTCTAGCAAGTTTCTTTCTTTTTTTTTTAGGTCACAATACCTGTCAATCTGAATGTTTATTTATTTAATTTTTTCATTATCTTAACTCCCTCCGCAACTACACGACCGCACAATACCAAGGCATTTACATTTCATTCACATACGTTCTTATTTGTTTGGCAATAATTACCTTTCAAGCAGGGGGTAAAAGTGCGGGGGAACGCCGTACCCCACCTCCAAAAATTATATACGGCGTCCCCTCAATTTCTAAAGAATTACAATAAGCAAAGATAGGCAGGGGAACGTCATGCCGCTACCTGCCGTCCCCCTTACCTTTTCAGATCCACTTTTACCCCTGCTTTCAAGTATAATGAAAATAAGGAATTCTAAAGGGGAAAGGGATGAATTAAAAACTTTATGATATTTTATAATTAACACTACTGTCATTTTACAGAAAATTAAGAAATAATGGGAAAATATGTAATCAGTATAAGAAGTGGTGCATATTGAATCAAAATAATGAGTGTATTGAATCATCATCATCATTAGGTATTCTGCCGTTATTGGCAGGTTACTTGCTGCAACTGAAAAGCTTCCATGCTAATCTCTTCGTCTTCACGTACGACATTTCTGTTTTAATATCGTTTATTAATTGCCGTCTCCTTCGCCTCCTCCCTCTCTTTCCTGCGAGCATCCCTCTGAAACGTCCTTCATGATGCAGTTCCTTCTCATCCAATGCCCGAACCAGTTTCTCTTCCTCTTTTTAATAATATCTAAAATTGTTCTTTTCTCTCCCACCATTTTTAAGACCCTCTCATTCGTTTTCCGCTTGACCCAGCTAATTTTCTTCATACAGCACAATACTTCAAACGAGGCATTTTACAAGTCTTTTTCTCAACTCTTTATGCAAGGTCCCACAAAATAGTACTTTCTTCCTTCTAAAGGTTTCTTTCGCCTTCGCCTAAAGGTATATTGAAAGACAATGTTAAATAACTCAGTTATTATTAATTAATTAATTTTGTTTAATAAACTTAAGATACCTTGCCTACACGAATTGAACAAACAATTTACGAAGGTTCGTTTAATCAAAAACATTGCGTATATTTAACATTACTCTCCACTACGGCACCCACTCCTTTCTGTGACTATTGAAGTAGAATTCTGATATTTTTTTATTTATAACCAGCAACTTTGAAAATCTCACTTAATACTAACCAAATATGTCTTTCAAAGAATTAATAATTACTCCTGAAGATTTTTTATACGCACAAGGCGCAAATTTGAGTATTGTACAGTTACTAATTTTCAAAGTACACCAACAGATTTATGGTCCATAAGAAAAGAAATGAACACACATTTCCTAGTTTACTTAAGAGCATTTTGTAATTAGTAGACGACACGCTTTCGTTAATACTTTTCAAAAGACTTAATTTTGTTAATATTAAAACGAATTGAAATTGTTCGAAGGCTATACTCTTTACGCTAAAGGGAACAAATGATTACATTATTGCCCACGAGGTGAGAAGTAGTTTTTTTTTTTTTTTTTTTTTTCTAATTCCAGAGAGACGATACATTTCTTGAGTTTCGTGGACAACACCAAATCTTAAATGTCAAAATTTTAATTTTCACAGAATTTAGTATAGAGATATAAGAAAAGTAAATGCGAATTTGAAAACCTATTTACAAACTTCTATGATATCGTTAAGATAGTAAACTCACTAAATTCACTTTGCATAAATGCTTTGGCAAGGGCGCCCATGTTGTGGTTTCCAAGGGGGGGGGGGCAAGTATAAGCGACGTTTCAAAAATAGTTTCAAATTTTGCTGTAACTAATGTAAAAAATCTATTGGATTTTCGAAGTACAATTTCCTCTAGGGGGGCGAGCGCCCCACCTTGCCCCCCTGATGGGCACCCCTGTACTTTGGTGACACAAGTAGTTCTGACCTTGCGCAATTGTGCTACAAATAGCAAGCACACTGTCATTAACTACTTTACTTGTAAATTTTTTCCGAGTAAAGTTCTATCGCATTGCGTTGTTATTGTCGACCGATAGCCCACCAAAGACTATTTATCAGATTTTGTGATGGTTCCCATTTCGTGTTAGATTTAAGTAAGTGGGTGAGTTAAGAAAAAGTAACAACATTATATTAGTTTAAAAACACTTTATTCTAAAGTTTACTGTTAAAATTAAGTTACAACTGAGTTCATATTTGAACAAAGGGATTTGTATCTTTGAGTTTGTTGAACGATTACATTCTTTGGAGAATTGGTAGTTACTAGTGTGAGCCATTAAAGGCGCCAAGGGTTCGCCCTTTTATGTTTATAGTTAATGATGCGAAACGCCGAAAGGCGGCAATTACTCCGGGATTGGGAAGCTTTCCCCTGGTAAGATATAAACTCATTTTTTTAATTGAAAAGTGCGAAAATGAGACGAGAATTTCCATATGACTCGTATCGAATTTTAAAACGAAGTTATCATGTAAAAGGAGATAATACATTCTGGCTCTCAACTCTGCGTGTTTTACAGAAACTCCTCTTGACTTTGGAACCAGGCCCGGAACCAGCCACAGAGGTTTGGGGAGGCCATGAATATGTTAGGGGGGGAGACAAGTCATTAAACATTCTCTTACCAATAGCTGAATTGTGTTTTTTATATTCATAATAGCATTTTGTGTTAAGGTCTGCAGATGCCCCGAAAAGTTTTGGGGAGCCGGCCTCCCCTAGCCCCCCTCTGGTTGCGGGCCTATTTGGAACTACTGACATGGAGGATCTCGACCTCATACTTCTCTGGTTAGAAATCACTTTTAACCTTTGATATTCAAAAAATGAAATGAAATCTTTAGGTTTTACGTCCCATGGTTATGCCGGCTAGGCTAAAGGAGACGGTGATAAGAAATGAAGGAAATGATGAAATGAAGAAAGTGGGACGAAACGGAAGAACCCGGAGAAACCCCCCACACACACACACGGTGTTTGTCCACCACAAAGTTCCCTTGGCACGAGCTTGGGTCCATGTGCTAGGACACCCATGCACCAGTGCCTTTCTATCACTGAGAAACCACTCTGATATTCAAATTGAGCGATGAACTAAACGTTTTAAATAAATAGAAAGCAAAGTATTTTAGAATATATTTTAGAATGTATTTAGTACCGACTAATAATGGCAGATCATCTCTATAGTAACCCTATAAAGAGAAACTAAAAACTAAATCAAGAAGTACTGCACAAACCCCTTTCCAGTCAGTTTGTGCGCAAAGCATCTGTGTCTGTAATTTAGCACTGTTAAAAAGCAGATAAAAAAAATGATCATGTAAAACTGTTATCACTCGCTTTGTAAAAGAGGCAAATGTAATTTTGATGGGGTATTACTCCCTGCAATCAGACATGTTTTCCCACAATCCTAGAGGCAACATTCGCTGTGATTAAAACCCTGCCATGTAGACTAATTCAAAGCGTTTCAATTCCAACAGCTGTGACACGTGCAAGAATCGGTAAACAGAATCAGTCAACAGTGCTCTGTGAAGTGTACAGGACGCTATTTTGAATCCCGATTCACAAAGATTGGAAAACAACTACCCAGATGATTCCCACGTAGAATTTCGTGTTCGCAAATACGGTCTAGTTATCATCACACATTTCAAACCTCTATGAAAAAATGTAGGCCTATACGAATGTACACTCATGTCCAAAATTATTGTCGCATGTCTATAAATATGTTGTTGCAAGAATATAATTTGATAACGAATTTCCCCGATATTTCTTATAATGTTAGTATATGTATAATGGGCAAAGACATGTATATAGAAAATTTCATGTTAAAAGGGCAGTAAATAAGAACAATAAAACGAAAATAAAACTTTCTTGTCCATTTAGCAACATTTTGTTTTATTCATTCTATTTTTCGTATTTATAATTCTTTTCGTATGAAATTTACGACAAATGTACATTTCACGATTATACACATAGTATCAGTACCCTGCAAAAGTACCCTGCAAAATCATTATCAAATCTTATTCTTACAAGAAGACAGTTATAGATATTCAACAATCATTTTGGACATGAGTGTACATAATAATAATAATTCATTGAGAGCTTATTACAAAAACTGAAGAATTTTAGTTAGCACAATCTCATACGTATTTTATTCTTAAATGCCATAATTCTTTTACAACATGATACCCATTTAAATAAGACTCGTTTAAAATTCCAGTGTAAGTAAACGTTATGACCTGATGTTCCACAGACTGTATGTTATTTCATTTAAAATAAATAAATAAATAAATAAATAATAGGATAATGAGAAGTCTCAACCTGATCCTTCAGTTTTAGTCCCACGGTTATGCTGGATAGGCTAAAGAAGATGGTGATGATGAGAAATTAATGCAATGGTGGAATGAATAAAGTGGAAAAAAACGAAAGAAACCGAGAAAAACCACGGACACGATGTTTGTCCACCACAAACTTCACTTGGCGAGATCTGGGATCGAACCAAGGACCCTACGCTTCAGAGATGAACGCTCTGCCACTTTTTCTTGAAACTTCGTATCAACCGGGATCTTGTTCGGCAGTGGCAGCTCACGTCCTTTCGACGTATTCCAGATAGAGATGCAAAAAAGCCGGCTTTTTTGAATCGATGGTTTTTTTCACATAAAAAGCCGGCCCTTTTTGGAAAAAAAACGAGAATTTTGGAAATTTTGGCTTTTTTCAATTTCATGATTTTTCTATCTAAATAGCTTTCTTATAGTATATTCTATAGTTAGATAAGAATTTCATGACCTGAATGTGATATTTCGCTCTGAAATTCACCATCAAGATGGATGGAGCACATGTTTTACGAATTAAAGCTAACATGAAGAATGTAGTATTTGAGGGTAATTTTAGAGGCTATTTAACTTTATTTTAACTTTTGAGTTATCGACATCTTTTTTCTTCTCTAGTTTGTCATCCGTGTTTCATTTCTAAGAGCTTTTAGTACTCTAGCTTCTAGCGCAAAAGTTAAACTTGCCCGTTTTTCTATTTATCCGTCAAAACGTACGTTTTTCAATATATCCGTCAAACCGTACTTCCACATTTCTGTTACACTGTAGCTGTGAAGTGATTTAGCAATAATTTTCCGGACACAACCTTGAATACCAATTTATACAAATAATCAGTAGCGGATTTAGAAAAGTACTTTAGAGGGGTTTTTCTGATTGTTTCGTTTCCTAAAAAGTCCTAATTTTATTTGGGAGGTGCTTGAAGTTTATGAGTACAGGCATAACTAATAATTCGTTTCGTTTACATGTTTAGCAATAATCTTCCGGATACAACTTTAAAAATCATTTTATTCTGAGAATCAGTGGCGGATTTAGAAAAGTATTTTGGGAAGGGTTTTTCCTACTAATGTTTAGTTTTTTTAAACATTCGTAATTTTTATTTGACGGGAGCTTAAAGTTTATGAGTAAAGGCATAAATAATAGATATTTCGTTTGTTGCAGACATTCCGTAACTTTGGGGAACGGGCTTCAGTCCGAAAGACCGGCCCCCTAACCTTCGCAAAACCATCACTGCTGGTAATTAGTAATAATAACGTTTTAAAAACAATAAGAAAGGAAGTCGCCCAACTCACAGTACACGCACTATTTCTACATTCACAGATGGAGTGAAGAAAAGCTTTGTCAGAATGGTCGAATGCTGATTGAATCCCGGACTTCCCGATAGAAGCGCAAAAGCTAATCACTCAGTCATGTTTGTTGTGCAGTTGTATTTGGCTTAACTTAAATATATATTCCGTAGTCCTTTTTTTTTGGGGGGGGGAGTTCCATAATGATATGTTGAATCCCTCTTGTTAAAAATTCAGAAAACTTGAGGATTGGGTAAACTGTGATGGTGGTTCCATAAAACTTAACTGTAGAATTTCAAGATTATACAGAACCAAAAGCTCTAGATGTGAAGCCTTTAAGTGTATCATATAAATCTAAGTATTTCTCTTATGTTTTATTTTAATTTTAGTTTGTTTCAAAAAGAGAGTATGGAATATTTTGAAGTAAAAATACTACATACTATTTTGCTAGTTATTTGTGTATTCTTTTAAAAGAAGTGTTTACTTTTAGGGTTGGCTGGTTTACACCAACTTTTTTTTTTTAATAACTGGTTTAAACCACAAAAATAAAAAGAATGAAAAATGCGAATCGTGTGAACTTCATGGTGACGTTTCCAGATATCAAACCACCTGCAATAGTTTTATTTCCCTTTTACCTTTTAATCAAGGTGTCCCATGTTCAATTCTCGGTCGAACCACAAACCTTCTTTCATGCGTAACCCAAGTAGCGGTTCGGATGTCAGTTTAAGCTAAAGTCTTCTCCTTGATAACCTCGGTATTTCGTAAGGATGTTAAGCCTAAACATACGAAACAAACCAAATTGTATATTTCTGCATGCCTAAATGCCTGTTGTTTTATAAAGAATCCAAGATTGCTTAAATATATTGATAGAAATTGGCAAAATTTATCGATTGCCTACGTAGCTTCCAACATTAGCTTGGATTGGACTTTCAATGATATCTACGTACTAAATTTGTAATTTAATACCTCAGTTTTAGCGTACTGATTATGGTACGTTGACCTTTAAATTTTACATGCAAAGCAATAACAGGATTTTCTCGTTATTGTCTTACATTTCAAGTAATGACGGGATTTTCCCAATGGCTAAGGCGGGAGATTCTCAATTTAAGAAATTTACTGACCGGACTTCTTTAAGCTTATGGGAGTTCTTCCGGCATAACCCCGCTGTTGCATAATAACATCAAGGCGAAACAAACTAATTTCTGTGAATATGTATAACATAAAGCAAAAAATCTAAATCAAAAAAGCCTGGTTTAAACCAAAAAAGCCTGGTTTAAACCAAAAAAGCCTGGTTTAAACATCCCCCAAAAAACGGGTTTTTGGCATTTTCAAAAACAACCATGGTTCTTGCCAACTCTGCTTACTTTTGTATATAGGAGGTTAAAAAATTCTTATTATATACATTGGTTAATCCTGTGGAATTCATAATGTAAATATGTTGAAGAAAAATTGTTTGAAATATCTTTTCGAAATTCATAGTTTATTTTCGATGTTTTATATTATTATCAGCATCAACCACTAATTAAATGATTTTTGTGTTATAGAGAAGCGATACAAAGTCTGTTTTATTAATTTAAAGCAGTATTTTGAAAAAAGCTCAAAATTTCCCAAACAAAAAAGCGAAGCAGAAAAAACCGAGTTTTTTTCCAAAAAAGCCGGTTTTTTTCCGAACCCTTGCATCTCTAATTCCAGACACAACAGGACAAGAACACAGAAATCTCGAGGACAGTTAAAATTCCAACCTTGCTTTTCAGAGGGATTCGAACACCCAATGGGCTTCACATCACAATCATCAACCTAACGCTTCACATCGCTCGGGTACACCCACCGGCTGCCACTGAGCCACCGTGCCCCCTGATTCCCAGTTGGTGCTCAGTTGATATACCTGTATATTCCACTTCAAACCATGTAGTTCCCGGTTTCAAGTTGCTTTAGTGCATAAACGGGAAGCTAAACTTCACAACGACAGACAACTGATCGCAAACGATTCATATACAAGTAGGGAAAAATAACAGTGTAAAGAAAACTTTGAGATCAGATATGTCCTTTTGGTTATTACGGATGCCTCTAGTCCAATGTTAGATTTCCACTGGATACACAAATATTTTCTTACTGATTAAGCATCGCGAGGTTGAGTAGCTTTTCAAAATGAGATTTGTAGCAAAATTTGTATGAAAATGAATAATGACAGACGATATTACCATCAGCCAAATGCTGTTAAATTGCAATAGGATTAGTTATTTCTTTCTTTCTTATGGCTATAAACTCTTACAGAAACATTTAAGTGTACCAATACATTAACGCTGTTCAGGTTCTAGGCGAAACTTTGTGTCTTTAACTCCTCCCTCCGTATTAAATTTTCCAAAGAGCGAACACTTGATCAATTTGAAGTTTTTTCTTCTTTTTTTTATAACTATATGAAAATAGGTGAAAAGATACTTCCGTTTTGTACCATTTATATTTGTGAACAAATACTTTCCATACTGCACTGATTCTTGAAAAAGAAATATAGGAATTGTCTCAATGTTGAACATGATTTGAAGTAAAAAGAAACAGGCATTGAACCGAACATGCAAAGGATTGTCCGAAACAAAAAGAAATACGACATTTTCTTTCCCGTGACCAGGGACGTATGGAGGGGTTGGGTTCTGGGGGTCCGGACCCCCTTAATCTCAACCTTTCTTTAAATTTAATCTAATTATAGAGATAATTTTACAAATTTTAATAATATTTATTCTTATATTGAATTTGAAAAAAGCTTTGGACCTCTCCCGAAATAAATTCCTGTGTATGTGTCTACCCATGAAATCTAGATTCTGGTATGCACTATATGTTGCACGCTCGTAACTAAATAAAATGACAATATACAGGGCGTGTCTAAAGTTTTCATCCGATTTCAAAGTGTAATAGCTTGGAAACGACAAACAATATTTGAATAAAACGTCTTCAGTGCTAAAGAAGGATTGTTCAAGTTTCGTTTGGTGAACAAGAGATGCTACTGGGTGCAGGAGCAACGAACGCTAAAGGCATCTCCCTCAAACCAGGGGTGGATCCAGGGGGGCAATCGCCCCCCTCAGAAGAGGAAACTTTATTATATATATATATATATATATATATATATATATATATATATATATATATATATATATATATATAACCCATCCCAAAGTTTGGAGTCCTTAAAAGTAGCAGTATGACAACCCACCGCCCCCCCAGATGTTGGTCCCGGATTCGCCCCTGCCTCAAACCGCCAGTCAACTCGATAACTCTCATTAATGTTCAAGGTTCGGGAAGAGTTGGACTATCGACTTGATCTGCACTGTGCAGCAGGAGTAAGAGCGTCATTTGAGGAGGGTTGGGAGCAATAGCCCATTCTGAATTTGAGAAACCTATACTTTCTAGTAAATTGTATACTAATATACTAATAAGGCTCCAAAGAAGGCGCCACTCATCTTCAGATGGGAATATTACACTATACAATATACTAATAAAAAATGTGAACCTCTTATGCTGGTGGTCAATCTTGTTTCCCCTGGCAAAATCTGGAATGATGGTATGGGGCAGAAGAACGCCGCATTTAAACTTGCGAATTAAAAACTTCATGTAACTACAATTATAGTGTATTATAACAAATTTGTATTGATTTTTAAAGGTAACACAGCACTTTAAACTAGGATATATGTATGAACGTAATATATATCAACTTGACACTTCCTCCTTTAAACTGTAGGCGCTTCACGCAAATGTGAACAGCCACTTTCAAGCTATAACACATTGAAGAAGACTTTAGTGGAATGCTCTATACTAAATTACTTCTGAGAGTATGGTACGTTTACATGCATTTCGTTTATCCAATTCTGTTAATCTCTTTAGACTGAGTAGGAGTTTGTATTTTAACTCTTCAAATCTATTCACAATGTATTTATGAGCTCGCAAATACTATATTCAGGAAATTTCAGACCAGAGAAACCTCATAATGTTGCCCAAAATTATGAATAATTTACTGTCTATGGGCGGAGTAGATAAAAGTGCTTGTAATTTTATGGTTTAAATTTGATCACAATGTGTTTCTGAAGGCCCAAATTGTGTTTTTGAAAAATTTCAGACCGCAGAAACCCCATAAATTGCACAAAACTATGATAGCTTTTTTAAAAGGACAACTTGCTTAATACAGTGAAACCTCTTTAAAGCGGACAGCCATGGGGAATCAATAATTGTCCGCTATAGAGAGGTGTCCGTCTTAGAGAGGTTTTGATATTTTCTTACGTAAATTAGTAAAGAATGTAATATGCAATTAGTAACAATATTTTTGGATGAATCATGTATTCACGATTATTACCAAAATGTTACTGTACCTGTGTTGTCCTCTGCTGTCCAATACTCTGTGTTCGAAGCGGAAGATGGAAATAAGATGTTATAGTTCTCTGCACTTTACACTTATGATTACTTACTACGTTTTCAGTATGTCGCTTTAATTTCTGGGTTAATTGCAGTCCAGTAGTGTCTTTTAGTGACAATGTACGTACCCGCGGCCAAAAACTACCGAATTTGTCTTCTGCTTGGTTAGAGATTTCAGCGGGACAGTAGAATAACGTGTTATTCCAAACGGCGGGCAACTGTCAATCACTTTTGTGTCTAAAACAGCTTGGGCGGGAGTGGAATGCAAGCAAAGGACATGAGAGTGTTGTTGAACAGAGACTCTTTGTCTGGATTGCTGAGTAGACAGTTGAGGAGACAAAATGTCACAATGCTTTCTTGATGACACATGTATGAATTACTAAAAATGTATTTTTACAATACTTTTCAACTTATTTATAGAGAAAGTGTCCGTAATACAGAGGTAAATAATATCTATAAAGGACAGAAAAGACTGTCCGTGTCCGTACTAGAAAGTGTCCGCTTTAGATAGGTTTACCAATATGTTTTATCCTATTACAGTGTTTGGGGATTACAAAATATGTCCGTTACTGGAGGTGTCCGCTTTAATGAGGTGTCCGTTAGTAGAGGTTTCACTGTACCTACTGACTAAACTCTGATATTTGATACTACAATAAATTGTACAATCAAACAGTTTTTCCTTTCTTCCAATCAAACTTTACTAATTTATATTTAAGTAAACAAGTCTAAAATTTATAGAATTTTCTTCAAGACAGTCACAATTGAACTTCCACTAAGCTTAACATACCATACTATCAAGCAAGGACTTAGCAGGAATTTATTTCGTGCGGGGGATGGAAATTTAATATAAGGATAAATTATATTAAAATTTGTAAAATTACCTCTAAAATTAGCCTAAATTTACAGAAAAATAGAGATTTCGGGGATTCCGAACCCCAGGATCCACCCGTTGCGTACGTACCTGCTATCAAGAGTTAATGTAAAACTTGATGGACATGGAAGTTAGGATAAAAGATGGATAAAATTAATGACATAGGAAAACTGCTATACTAATTGTTGTGATACAAAAGTGATGACAAAAATAATTAAAAATGTCATAAAATAGAGAACAAATATCAATGTAAATTATATATTTTAAATACTCTCTCTCTCTCTCTCTCTATTATTTCAAAAATTTCACAGATTGTTCCACTACAGATTTGTAATTATATATATATATATATATAAAATTACAAATCTGTAGTGGAACCATCTGTGAAATTTTTGAAATAAGCCATAAATTACAATGTAGTTCTTGCAGAATACAGTATTCATTTTATATTATTTTCAGAGGAAAAGGTAACGATTATTTTTTAATTCTTTCATTTTTTAACGACTATCAATTAAAAATTAACCTTTGCAAACTTTATTAAATTAAAAATTAACAAAATTTTAAACTGATAAATGTACCGGTAATCGTTAATTTGTTAACGGATTAATGAAAACTTAGGTATACCTGAAAAAGATTAGGGCCTATCAGCAAATTTTCTGTTTTTTTTTTTTTTTTGTTTTGTTTTGTTTTTTTCGCGATCTAAAGTTTTCTGAAAACCGTACTTGGAACCTCAGGAGCATTTTGATCAAACATGAACCAAAAACCGCGGACCTTTTCATTTACCCCACCTATAGACGATAAATTTCATCGCAATTTTGGGTCACTTCTTGAGGTTTCTCCGGTCTGAAATCTTCTAAAAGCGCTATTTGGGACCTCCGGGATACTTGTGCACAATTTTTTCTTTAGAAAAATGCAGGACAATTTATTACCTTGCCCATAGACGACAAATTCCTAACTAATTTTTGGTAACTTTTTCAGATTTTTCCGGTCTGAAATTTTCTGAAACTCTATTTGGGATCTCAGGAACATATTGCAATCAAATTGGACTGTTTTATCTATCCCGCCCATGGACAGTAATTCCCTATTAATTTTGGGCAAGTTTTTGATTCTCGGTGGGATATTTTCTGAAAATACTATTTGGGAACTTCAAGAACACGTTGTGATCACATTCGAATCTAAATGCCGCGGGTCATTTTATCCACACATCTACCGAAAGTGGACATATTTTTGAACATAAGTATATTGACTAGCTTTGCTCATTGCAGCAAGTGTGTGAGAGCCACTGAGGCTGAATGGTAGAACGCTCACCTCTCGCTCACGAGGTTCTTGGTTCGTTCCCAGCTCCCACCAAGTGTGCTTCCTGGTGAACAAACACCGTGTGTGGGGGGGGGGGTTCTTTGGATTCTCTCGTTTCCTTCCACTTTCGTCATTCCATCATTATGATCCATCTCATCATCACCGTCTTCCTTAGCCTCGGTGCACAACATGGGAAGTTAAACTGATTTCTCTGTAAATTTGGGGGCGGGGGCATTCAGATGCAAGGTATATATATGAGGAATTAAAGACAAATTGCATTCAAATTATGCCAAATATTTTATTTTCATAAATACAAAAGGAGGCCACATGAGCTTTGGGGGGCCGCCCCTCAGGATCGGCGCCCTTGGTGTGCACCTAGGTATAATCAAATTTCTTCGTAATATTTTTTTTTCATAATGAATCATCTATAATCAATTTTCGACGGTGTAAATAAAGAATATAAGCATTAATTCAAAGGAAAGAACAAAAATATATAATCCTTCACCAAACCAACTGATTCTCATCATTATGTTTTTGGTTACCACTTACAAATGGCTGACATTACAGAGGTGATCTTCCACAGACACAGACAGATGTTCTTTTTTGGATTTCGTTCGAGAGTGACATGTCTATTGCCACTTACACGTCTCCGCTGATTGCCAATCGAGGTTTCAGAAGAGCTTTCACCACTCATTCCATTTTCGTCATCAACGTTTTCACATCCATTTTCAAAATCACTGACATCATTTGGAACATAAGGTTAGATTGCGATTATAATGTCAGATCATTCACAGTGTGGAGTAGTCGTGTCACCATTGTTAGCAGTGGTCTCTGGGAAAAGAAAATCTTATTCATTTGATCAGATAATAGATTGTCAAACTTGCGCACGTGCACTCGTAGGTTAATCATATGACGTAATTATATAGTAGTTTCATTTAAATCTAACTTCTTTTATGGACATGTTTTATAAACTATCCTTATTATGTACGGTATTTCGAGCAATATATACTTAGTAGATGCTTTAAAAGTAGCCAATACCTCGCATTGTAGGTGAAGAAGTATAATATTTCAACAAATAAAAATTGAAGTACATTGGCTGGTCATTTGAGTTTTGTGTCCCTTCAGCAGCATGGCTACATGAATATGTGATCTACTTTTAAAGTGCAACCCGAACAACATGAGCTCCGGCCGGGAATCGAACCGGGGGTTTCTTACGCCGAAGACGGGTACACTAACCACATGGCCAGAAGCTCTTGAATGTTTAAGTAGTGGACCAATGTTAAAATTTGAAAGAAGAAAAAATACATGTTGAATTAATCTACTTAGTCTCATTAAGAACGTTTTGTAATTTACGGAGAATCTATCACTTCTCGTAATTTCTCTGTTATCACGGTTTTCTATTGTACGAGGCTATATGCTTGCTGTGTTTGCATTCCTGAACTAATGTGCTGTTAAACTTTCTATTTTAAGTAATTTTTACCTTCTCTTATTGCATTTGCTTTCTGACTGCCTTTTATCCTCTTAATCTTGGAATTCTCCAAGCTTAGTATGTTTCATAAGGTTACGTTTCCTTTCCATGTGCTACTACCTTTATATCCTAATATGTTTGCAATGCTCTGAACCAGGGACGGCTTTAGGATTTTAATTTTGGGTAGACCCGCTCCCTCAATGCATATACACGTTTGATTGATTAATGACAGTAGGAAATTACTTTTACATTAGTGGTTGATGCTATTTGTTAAATAATTATCTACCGTTAATATAAATAGTAGAAAATATATTTTTGCTCTTTATTGTATCTTTTAGCGTTTACATATTTTTCAAAATTTTGGGGTAGGCTCATGCCTACCCGGCCTACCCGCTAAAGCCGCCACTGCTCTGAACTATGCAAAATTCATTTAGTGAGCTTTTGTATCAACTTTATCCTTATTTAAAATACCTTTCACTGAATGTCTTTTATGAAACTATCAATACAACTTAATTTACAATTGTTTACTACGTGGGTCTTGTTGATCTTAAAACACTTGCTTTATATACACTGAGAAAAATCAGTTCTCCGGGCAGCGGTATATTGTACAAATATGCGGTATCCTCTTGTTTACTATCGAAATCAGTACGGAGCATACAATATCCGTATGCTACATAGGCAATGCTCTTAGATGTTACATCATGCCGTTGCAGGATGTCTGACATCTAACAGTTTTCCGTATATCACATGCATACACTTATGTAACATTCCTCATTTATATGTTATTACGTCCATTTGTAATAACCCCACGCCAAAGGCGCGTACGGTAACCGCTTAGCCACGGAGGAGCTCTATAAAATGTGTATTTGTTCTTCTTTCGAATTCTAACAGTGTTGTACTAACTTGAACAATAATATTACAATTTTTACTTGTTATTGTGCTTAGTTGTTGTTTATTTTTCTCATTCAACTTTCGATAAAGTGCCCCATGAATTTTCCAGTTTGTTTCGAGGTCAATGTTGCCTCCCCCCCTATCACATCCAATTTTACATTAATGAAGTCTACAATTGAAAGTAATGAACATTCCCTTTAATCGGGCGTTGGTTCGACATTTTGTTCCCGAATTATGGTTGCTTTTGCATTCTTCAGACAAATTTTAGACTCGTCATAGTGCTGACAGGAAGCATTTCTACACCCAGGTTGGTTTATAGTTTCTCTCTCTCTCTCTCTCTCTCTAATTTGATGTCAGGAATTGCCCTTCTCAATCATTCTCGGTTTTAGCTAAAGACACGTAGTATACGAATATATAATTATTAAATTATAAGAAATTGGTACATCGTAAGTCTTATAAGCCTAAAGCATGTTTCATAGATGACGCAAAGCAGACAATAGGCACAATAGGTTGTTTCACTGAATGAAACATACCTATTCGGAAACCAAATAGTAAGATATATCGCATTTATTCCAGACAAAGTGAAAACACATTCGGAGAAACAAATAAAATGAAAAACAGACTGTTTTTGCCAAAAAAAAAGTACAGAGAAAAATTTAGAGTCAGATCCGACGTCTTTATGTCCTCTCGTGGGTATGCTTTGGCCCCGAGGAAATTCCTCCCCCGGGTGCAGTGGATGCATTTCTTTCCTCTTCTGAGGTCGTTATTCTAACGAGAGGTGCTGACATACGAACCAGTTCCTGAACCCTTTGCTTTTCTACTCGCATTTAGCATCATGTGACTGCTCACCTTGTGACCACCTACACACACTCAGAAAACACACTGTGAAATAGTGTAATCGTTCATCTCTTTTGGTTCAGTACTCTTCACTGCCTCTTGAGGGTTCTACAAACTAGCCAAACACAAGGGGAAAAGTATTATTGGTGGTATTATCATTGTTTTTCTGCTTGCTGCGTACAAAATAGCCTGGCTCTCAAATAGGGATATTTTTTTCCGAGATCTTTCTTTTCTGGAGAGTCAAAACTCCCTTCGAAAGAATATATCGTATTTTATTTTTATATTATACTGGCTGTAATACCTGACGTTGTCCGGAATAAAGAAGTGACACACAAAAAAAAATCTGAATAGCCTATGGTCTCTTCCCTTCAGTTACGTAGTAGTACGCTAAGCCAAAGGCACGGCTTCACCTTTATGTATAATTATAAATAGCCTATATAGCCAGTTCTTTACAGTTACCTAGAGATATATCAAGTCAATGGTGTGGATTCAACTTTATATGTAATTCTAATTCAAAATAGCCTACAATTACCTAAGCTACAAGTATACCAAGTTAACGGTGTGCACTATACAGGTAATTCTAATTCTAAATAACCTACAGTCTCTTAGTTACAGTTACCTAAAAGTATGGCAAGTTAATATTAGATTCCAATTCTAAATAGTCCGCGGTCTCTTCACTACTGTTTTCTAGAAATATAGCAAGTCAATGGTGTGGATTCTAAATCAAATAGCCCACAATCTCTTCCTTACGGTTACCTAGTGAGATTGAAAGATTTTTACACCAAGGGCGCCCATTAGGGAGACAAGGTGGGGCGCTCGCCCCTCTAGAAGAAATTGTACTTCGGAATATCGAAAACTCAATTGATTTTTTAGAATAGTTACAGCAAAATTTGAAACTATATTTGAAATGTCGCTTATACTTGCGCCCCCCCCTTGGAAACCACAACATGGGCGCCCCTGTTTGATACCGAAAGAATTAGTTTTAGTGAGATTAAAGAGGTATGAGAGTTTGAAGTTACGTTACAAACAGATTATATGAGTTGAAATTCAGTAACGGACTGTAAGATGCGAGCTGAGATTAAGTGAGGTTCAAAACCAATCAGCACGTAAGCTTAGGTTTTAGATTTAGAGCAAATATGAATAATAATAATAATAATAATAATAATAATAATAATAATAATAATAATAATAATAATAATAATAAAGAAGGAATTCACTGCAGAATTCTTGTTACTCTATCTAACAGAGTTCTTGTTAACATTTAATTATTTTTCTAACTAAAACATGAATAATCTTTATGTAAGTAAATTAAACATATCAACTGGTAATGTCACCAAAATAATTGCCATTCAGATGATAAAAACACTATCTTTGGAAACTCATAAACGCAGGACAAAGAGCATTTGATTTGAATGAAAAGTGAATTATATATAAACTTTCCTCAATTTTCTTTACGTAAAAATGAAACATAGTAAAACATTAGTAATAGTAGTACAAAAAAAGTTTGAAATGAGGGAGCAGAAAGAAGGCTCAGTGGGTTGCCAAACACCAGGCAAAGACTGCTTTTGACAGGGCGACAGAGCATTAAATGAAAGGGCGGTGATTGCTACTCCTGACGGCATGTCATATAATCACGAAAAATTTCAGCTTCATACAGTCAAGTGCACTCGCAATATTTTTTTTCTTTCTTCGTTTTTATTGGAGTTTGAATTTAGTGTAAAGCTCTGTAGGAAATAATTTTTACAGCTCAAAAGAATATTCATATTAACCGTTATTAAGTTTTCATTGATTAACTATACTGCAGTTTCACCTAAATCATTCCGGTACATTGAACTAGAATTTCGGCCATTTTCCTCTACTTTCCTAGTTTGCTGTTAGCTAGAACCTTTGGTTCCAGAATTCTCGTCAGAATCTGGGAAATGCACGCGTGCATGTGTGTTTGTATGCGTGTACATGTATCTCGCAGACATGGAACGAGCCATGAATTTCGTGATCCGTGATCTGAAACACTCGGATGTAGTTTAGATCCACGGAACACAAGACATGGTATGGTGTCCCAGACAAACCCACGAGTATGACACAGAGTGGTCCGAGACGACGAAACAATGGAGAATGTGTATAGAGCTGTTAATTTATTTTTAACAAATAAGAATATCTCCCCACTCACCCTTTCTCTTACATATGTTTATAAGGATATTTCCGGATATTGATCATTTTACCAAGAAAATGTAACAACAGTAAATGCACACCTACACACACACACACACCTATATATGCACACATACCTATATATATATATATATATATATATATATATATATATATATATATATATATATATATATATATATATATATATATATATATATATATATATATATCCCAATAATCTCACTTAATCTAAAATTTTCTTTATTTCTTGTCGTGCGCATCTGTGTGTCAAAGTATTGTACTGAAAGTTAACTACAAGGTTTATCAGAGTATAAATGTGTCAGGATCGTAGAAATGCAAAGGCGCATGTTTTTCTTATGAGCGATCGTCAAATTTTAATAAAACAAACCCGTAAAATCTGTGTAGATACAAGAGGTAACACTGAGTTCAGTGTTTCGTTAAAATCTTTTAGGTGGTTTGTGCGTCTTCAAAATCATTTCATTATTTTCATTATGGAAAGCCGAATAAACAGTACGTTACATTTGAAATAATCACGACATGGTACCTTGATTAACAAATATTACACTGGTAATCAAACACCTGCAATACTCTAGTTCATATATAGAAATCAATAATTCATTCTACAATTATGTAGTAATAGAGATCAGAGCTGATGTTTATGCTGCTTTTGAATCATCGTCTGCTGTCTGGGTAGCAGGTCTGCTTGGGTCTGGGAATTGAGACCCAGAGCTAGATGACCCGGACAAAATTTGTGACTGAAGTGACCCTTGGAGCTTTTATTTTTAACTTTAACATAACGTTTCTGAAGCGTCGGGCTCCAACACAGAGCCAAATTCTGTCATTAATCAAACCAGACTGAATCTTCTGGATCCATGAAAATTATCAGTCCTTTGTTACAACATTCCTTTAATTCAGAGATTGAGAACTGAATTAGATATAATGTTATATTTCGTAAGTGAAACAATATATAGTAAGTGTACAATAATAAGTACTGAAACTTATGTCAAGTTATGAAATTCAGAGCATGGAAAAGTATTTGGAAGTAAATTTGTTCTTACTGGATATGAAGTGAACCGTGGTCTCTAGAAGGATGAGAATCGTGGCTTCAGAAATGGAATAAATAGCCTCGCTGCTGACATTTCCATTCAAATCTATCATCAATAAACCAATCGCCACTTAATCGGCACAATGCAAACTTAGAAACAACTTAACGGTTTAATTGAGTAAGATTCTAAATTTGTCACACGTTAACATTTGCATGTGTTGAACAAAACCCTTGACGTAAGAGTCCCTTAGAAGGTGAGAGCTACTAGGCGGCTTGTGGCTTATGTCTTTGAATTGATGCGTGGTCACCTCATTGTCTTCCCCCATCGTTTACATATAAACCGGAGTTCTCTCTTTCAAGTAGCTTCCCAATCGTCCTCACCACGCTGGGTGGATGCTACAATGGGCAACAGCAACAATCACCCTCTTTCCATTGACCAGACCCGCTACTGCTTGACTTGACTTATCTCACGAGAAGTGTTATTTTAGTGCAGTTAGAGCGTTTGCTAACATTTGTATGTAGCATGTACAGTACGTACTTTAGTTCGTTCAGAACCTTCAGTAATTCTGTAAGAAACAGATGTAACTATTCTGGATACGACCTAACTTTTCCACAACAAAATGTAAAGGGAAGGGAATAATACATTACGGGAAAAAAGTGAAGAGAAAAGCAAAACAAAATAAATAGTCTCGGTGCGATTACCACTTGCAAGAAAATGGACTAAACTTAATACTTCATATAGAGAATAGTTGAAGTGAGAGTGAGAATACAATGAGTTTCGCAAGGACAAAGAGTGAAGGAACCACTTCGTATATCCTGACTAAACAATTGACGTAAATCGTAGACAAGTGAGAGTGAGAACGCAACGAGTTTCTCAGATAGAAAGCGTAAAGGAATTATTTCGAACCTCCTGACTGAACACATATCGTCATTGAAATAAATAATAAGCGTATCTCAACATTTGCGATAATGAGTTAACCTCAGTACCTTACACCATTTTACCAAGATCTACCGATCGCTCCGTCTTTTCATCAACTTGTTATCTCATAAACGAAGCCTCCGTCGCCTATGATTTAGGATATATGATTCTTGCAGATTCTTATAGCGATCGGTAGATCTCGTAAAATCAGGTAAGGCTCGTAAACGCAAATTTTGAGATACGTCTTGAATATTCCAACGATGAAATTAAAGAGATGTCACGACTAATAATTGACGTAAAGCGTACTTCAGCTTAAGTGACAGGAGCGGGATGACTAATAATTGACGTAAATCATAATTACGCTTAAGTGAGAGGGACGGGACGGCTAATAATTGATGTAAATCATAGTTAAGCTTAAGTGAGAGGAACGGGATGATTAATAATTGACGTAAATCGCAATTAATCTTTTAAGGGAGAAGAACGGGACGAGTAATAATTGAAGTAAATCGTAGTGAAGCTCAAGTGAGAGTGAAAACGTAGTAACTTACATAGAAAGAGTAAAGGAATCACCTCGTACGTTCTGATTGACAGTGACAGTACACTTAGTGCCTGAACGCAAGCATGCTTGAGTATAAGTAAATCTCGAGCATGCTCGCACTTACGGAACGGCATAACTAGTCGTAAGAGTGGCGACATATTCTATACCAGAGAAAATGCACGAGAGTGACTGTATCCCTCGTGCCTGACAAAGGGCGTAATTGAGCGTAAGAATAACAGCAGGTCTAGTATGTTGAGCAGAAGTGAGACTGATGGCACACTTGCTGTGTACAATGCACAAGCGAATCAAGTCCATTTCTTGTTGATAATTTTGGAAAGATCTCTATCAGAAGCTCCTTTCGGAGGTTTGAAGGTTCATGTCCAAATATAATAACTCTTATAATCAAAAAGAAGTTAGCTTTTCCATGTTCCTAAGCGTACTGTACAAACTTTATTTCATTTCTTCACAACTTTGGTAGAAAAACATGATTTCCTTGTGCTCTGAACACCCCATTTAATGCCTGTTAAAATGGGTGTTTGACTGTAAAAGTGCCAATATATTTAGAATCTGAGAATTATATGGGGAGACGTCTAGCAAACGTCAATAGTATTTTGGGGAAAATGACTAAAAACAAGAGATGGCTATAGTTCACAGCAAGAAATAGTGAGCTTCAAGGTCACATAGTGTTGTCATCGGAAATCATCAGTATGGAACAGAAGACAAAACTAGAAGCGTAAAAGACCTACGGTTGCCACACTCAAATACAAACTTAGGGTAAAAGAGAAAAGGGAATAAACTGTTTAATAACCTGAAACCGCACAATTTCCTCTCATCGACTTTTAGTACCTAAAGAGACGGGGATGCGAAGATAAAATGTTTAGTTACCGGTATCCATGGTTGCATAACAACAAATGTTCAAACAACTTCAATTTTCTCTTACAATTTGCTTATGGTTGCCTAATGCATCTTAATTCACCCTACAATATCTACTTCATCAATCAACTGTTAGCTTCTTCTACATTTAGACGTTTGTAAGCAAAAGATAACGGTTTGAATTTTATTAATCTTTAATGAAATAATTCAAAACATAAATTCTTTATCTTCTTCTAAAGCAATAGTGTAAAAAAGAAAATTACCGTAGTCATTAATGGAACACAATAAACCATGGAGGAAAAAAAGAAACTTTGCTTTTTCTTAGTTCCTTAATGACCCTGACCTCTCAGTAATTGTAAAGTGGGAAATTTATTGCGAAAGATCTTTTTGTTCATGTAATTTCACACATCATTAGCATCATTTACGCTGTCCGATATAGCTCCAGAATAATAGCTGATTTTCTCTCCCTTAAAATGGAAGCAAAATTCAGGTTGCCAAATCACTGGAAGCGGAAAAACAGGAAAGAATTCACATCGGTAAAGCAGGGTTTCGAGGTTTCTATATATTTTAGTTGGTATTTGTATAGAATTATAATATTTATTCATATTTGCAATATATATATATATATATATATATATATATATATATATATATATATATATATATATATATATATATATATATATATATATATATATATATATATATATTTGTAAAACCCAAGAGATAATTTAAAATACTTTACGTGGAAATTTCATCACTAATAGTAGTAATTTCATCAGATAGGTGGAGGTCTATACAGGTATTTAACACTTTCTTAACATGGAATAACTGTTAATGTAAAAGAAAATGTTTAGAAATGAAGCGCTAGCCTTATATAAGCAAGCAATAGTTTGTGCACTTTTTCTTATGTAATTTACAGGAAGAGTTGTCATTGCTGTTTATATATTTTGATAAATTGTTTTAAGAGTATTTGTGAAGATAATTGTACTGTGAAAATTACTATAGATCAGTGGTCGACAAACTTATGAAGTTTCTGAACTACCGTACCATTTTTAAATCCTATTGTGAGCTACCAACCAGAAAGGACTACCAGCTTTTTTGTTAAAAAAATCTTACATTTGTTTATTGCCTATAAACTTACATATCTACTAAATATGATACCAAACTATACAAATTATACACACGAAAAACACAACGTGCAACACTCCACGCGTATACAATCAACTGTGAGATGAAGCTGACAATGACAGTTGCACGGGTGAAAGAAGCAGTTGTCGTCAGCGCCCCCTGTCGTTAGCATCAGCTCAGTGAAGGAATCAAGGTTAGCCAAACCGGAGCGTTAACGCGATCTACTGAAATTTTTTCCTGCGAGCTACTAGTAGCTCGCGATCGACGATCTGGCGATCATTGCTCTAGATAGTACACTCATGTTCAAAATTATTGTCGTATGTCTATAAATATGTTGTTGTAGGAATGTAATTTGATAACGAATCACCTGGTATTTCTTATAATGTTAGTAGGTGTATAATCGGCAAAGACATGTATGTGGCAAATTTCATGTCAAAAGAGCAGTAAATAAGAACAATAAAACGAAAATAAAACTTACTTGTCCATTTAGCAAGATTTTGTTTTACTCACTCCAATTTTCGTATTTATAAATCTTTTCCTATGAATTTTACCTCAAATATACATTTCCCTATTATACACATAGTATCAGTATTAAAAGTACCCTGCAAAATCATTATCAAATCTTATCCTTACAAGAAGACAGTTGTAGATATGCAACAATCATTTTGGACATAAGTGTACATATATAGTTTAGATATGCTATATTATTTGGAAATCTATTATCTCTATATATGAAAGATGAAGTCATGGGTGAATGAGTGGTTGGCCGATTAACGCACAGGTCAAACCACTTAAGCTAGAAACTTAAAATTTTGAAAGTGCATTAACGTAAGGTACCACTAAGGAAGAAGTTTTGGAGGTTCGACCGGAAAGGGGAGGGGAATGAGCAAGGCTAGTCGTAGTGTAAAAAGAGAACTATTAAGGTTTAAAGTGTTGATCTCTATAGCAACCAATTATGGATTCGACTGTTAGATTAATTGGAAGTAATCTAAATTATTATGCACAGTAACTATGTATGCGCCTCACACTAGGTGCAAAGGCGGATTTAAAAGGTGAAAACTGGGGAGCAGTCAGATCCCAGATTATGATAGGTATATCATGAGTTTACTATAAACTTTCGAAAATATATAAATAATAGCTTAAGATATTTTTGTCACTCAAAAACTGGGGGGCCTAGGCCCCCGGGTTCACTGACTAGCGTTCTTATTTATAAAACTATATGACTTCCAAAATTAATTATTAACACAATCACCATCCAGTACAGAAGGCTGAAGAAAACTCACCAGGTGATAGAGCATTTGATAAAAACCTTTTGTTCTGAACTGAATTAAACATGACTTTTACTTCTAACTTGAATAAACAAACTATTCTTAGATATTCAGACTATTCTTAGTCTACAGTTCACCAATTTCCTAATATATTTGATCAAGATTTACAAATAACACAAGTGATTACTTTGGTACAGAAAAAACCGCAATGTTAAACCCTAAACACTATCAATCTATTTTCCAGGATCCTGTGCAAAAATAAATAAAAATAAAATAAAATAAAATAAATAAATAAATAAAGCCATGCAAAGTACTATTTATTATTCCGCATTCTAGTATTCATAAAAGGGAACTTACCGACCGACTCAGTAACAATATTGAAGAAATAGTGACCAGTAATGTTATAGCAATTATAAAAATGAAGGTTGGTAGAAGCTTAGAAAACTATTCAAAGTTTTGATCTTAGGAATTGAATAAACCTGCGGATTCAACTGGAAGGCAGAGAACGAAGGTCCGCAAATTAATAGGTCTACTGCTGGTGAAGGGCAGAATTGGGTCATAAGGAACAAAGGACTTTGTTTCTGAACTCTGAGTTGGTTAGGAGTCAGAGTTTAATGTTGACTGAGTAATTTCTTTGGTATTGATCTCGAGTGGTATCGGTAGCAAGTGTAGCAACATAATAATTAGTAGAATTATTACCATTCCTTATATCTGATGACATTTTCCCGTCATTTGATTTCTTATTAATTATGATTCTACTCAATATGATGAAGATACTATGAAATAAAATTATCTTAGGGAGATATGTTGTTGACGATTAATTTGTGGAGTGATTCAACTATAAAATTATAAGGACCTAGGACAAAATGCTACGAAGTGTAAGGATTTTCGGAGCTCTATGCAAAGTGGTCTGCCATAGCAATATGCTTGTAGATACTGCTAATATGAGTATTTGTGACAGTTTGTGGTTGGTAAAACGTGCATGTGCTGATGTGGTATCGGTATCATTATATTACAGATTGAACCATGAACCGAAGAAGGGATGTAACCGAGTGGCAAAGAGGAGCCGTTGTCTTCGGGCGTGAACATGAACATACCCTGCGGGAGGTGGTGCAGTTCGTTGACGTGTCCGAATCCACGGTCAGTACTGCCCATGCAGAGTGGAAGAAGTCATGCAGAAACCAATCCTCTAGAAGCAACAATGGCAGGAATCTCAACATGTCCAAGCGCGACCGTACACGCTTGGGGAGACTAGTGACCTCTAAATGGTTCCAAACCCGTCAGGTATTACTGCAGGTGTACAATGCAGGACCTAGTCTTCAAGCCTCTAAGCAAACCCTACGACGAGAACTACATCGTGCAGGTATATACAGTCAGATTGTCTGAGTACGTCCTAGTCTCATTACCACAGAGAAGAAACAAACCTGTTGTGGACGAAAGAACACCGTCATTGGACTAGAGACCAGTGGGGGCACATCCTCTGGTCAGACGAGTCCCGGTTCTGCTTTTATTCCAATAATAGCCGCTCGAGAGTGATGCGGTGGGCCGGAGAAGCCTACAAAGCTAAGTGTGTGCAAAGGGATGTACAGAAGGGGTGGTGGTAGTGTCATGTTGTTGGAGTGTATTTCGAGTGCTGGTGTGGGTTCCCCGATACAGATGCCCAACCATATGAAGGTTGTGGATTACGTTGGATAATGAGATGTTGCCACTTGTCCAGTTTCTGCGAGACGGTCGCATTCCAGAGTCCCCATATCAGGACTACAATTACACCGTTCACCAAGTCAGGATTGTGCTGGAATGGTTTGCTGAACATGAGGTGGATATCCACCTCACCTGGCCCGCGAATTCATCTGAACTCAACGTTATAGAGAAAAGGGACATGTTGGAACGGGCCGTGAAGGGAAGATATCAACACTTCCCCCCACGATGGCCGCTCTGCGGGATCAGTTACTCCAGGAAGAGTTCAAACTGGATTTGAACGTCATCCTCTTCCACATTGACACCATGACACACAAAATCAAGTTGTAATCCGTGCCAATGGCGATGTAACGCCTTATTGACCAATAAAGTAAGATCGTAATTTTTTGTCCAGGATGCTTATGATTGTGCGTTTAATGAGAACTTCGATCATTTTATTCAATTCAGTGTTTATTTCCTTAAACATCTTTACTAAAACTAGATTAAGTTACGACTAAGTTTTGATTTATAAGTGAAAAGTAAGTCAGAGTCCGATTGAGAATAACAATAGAATAAGGACGCAGTGCGTTTGGAATATCATTACGGACAATACATCCATCTGTCCTTCCCTCGTTTTCTTGAGAGTTAAAAAGGTAAGCTATTTGTTTGAGAGGCTACAGTGTTACTTTTTGTTCTCAGTTGATGATAATTTACTTGTTTGAGCAGCCTACAGTGTTACTTTTCGTTCTCAGTTGATGATAATTTACTTGTTTGAGCAGCCTATAGTGTTACTTTTTGTTCTCAATTGATGATAATTTACTTTATTTGAACAGCCTACAGTGTTACTTTCCGTTCTCAGTTGATAATTTACTTGTTTGAGCAGCCTACAGTGTTACTTTTCATTTTCAGTTGATGATAATTTACTTTATTTGAACAGCCTACAGTGTTACTTTTAGTTCTCAGTTGATAATTTACTTTATTGGAGCAGCTTACAGTGTTACTTTCCGTTCTCAGTTAATAATTTACTTGTTTGAGCGGCCTATAATGTTACTTTTCGTACTCAGTTGCGTACTCTACTTGTTTGAGAAACCAAAAGCATTATTTTTTTCTCAGTTGATAACACTTTACTTATTTCAGGATCCTACACTATTACCTTTTGTTCTCATGTTCACTTGATAATCTCTTAAACATTTCTTGATATTAACATAAAATAATCGTAAGACACATTGTTGAAATACAACGCATGGCAACCCTGATGATAGTGGTACAAGAAAAGCTTTTCTTGCAGACTTATTTTTTTTTTTCTGTTTCTCAAATGCATAATCTTTTTCCAAGCAAGAGCTTATCAAGAGCCCAGTACACTCACCTACATAAATTTCTCACACCATTGGGTTTTCCCAGCAAAAATTTTCAATTGGCTCGCTCCTCTGACGTGATAAAAGGTCTTTATGGTAACGGCTTGGGAGAATGCCATGCAGTAAGAGAGAGACGGTAAGGAAAGAAATAAAAAGACTCTTTCTAGGGGTTATCACCAATAGAATGAGGCAGACGCTACTATCATATGAAATATTTTAGTACTGAAGAATACTTTATGTTGTATATGTGAGAGTCTCACATTTTCGTTTTATACTATTTTATTATTATCATTGATGCATACGAACTCTATAGCAAAATGTGTCTTTCTTTTTGCTCAACTGAGATGGGATCCAGAAAGTCGTTTAAAATTGAAGTTACTTATCCATGAATAGTGCACTACGCCAATTTTCTTTAATATTGAATGTTTAGCAAGTACAGTAAACACTCGATTATCCGCAGGTGGATTATCTATTTCGTGGATTATCTGCGGGTAGATTACTCACTTCGCGGATTATCCGCGTGTGGATTAGCTAATTTGCGGACTATCTGCAGCTGAATTACCCCCTTTGCGGACTATCCGCGAGTGGGTTACCCACTTTGCGGACTATCTGCGGGTGGTTCTTTTACTTACGGACTATCCGCGGATGGTTTACCCACTTTACGGATTATCCGCAGTCTCCGTTTTATTTCGATGATATATCACTTTGTGACGAAATGTAGTAAGTGAAATCTTCAATGACGAACAAAGAAAAGGCGCTTTAACACGAAAAAATAAAAACAATTGACCATTTTTTTTGTGAACATGTAAGCTAACAAATCAGTAAGTACAGAAAACTACTGTTTATTAAGTCGATCTACTGTTTGTTGAACTTAATTAATTGTCTGTAGGCATGCTACTGTAAACAAAACTTGTTCTAAAGTATATTCGTGGTGATTTGTGTCCTTTTTCGGTCATTTAGCGGATTATCCGTGAAGTTCACTTATTTCTGGTCACCGCGTCACCCAACTACGTGGGTAATCGGTTGTTTACTGTATAATCATAATCAAATAAGATTCTGCCCACTATCTTTTCTCTAAAATTCTTCCAGCCTTAGCTATGGGCGGAATTAAATTAAACAAATATCTACCTTTTTAAATTGTATCGTATATTTTTATATACGATAGATTGGTATTTTCATTATTCGATTGAAAAGTATCAATAAAGCTTTTTAATTCATTTTTCAATCTTGCAGGCATTATAGATCACGTTAGGTATGGTTTCAAGCCTTTCTGCGTCGAGACATAGGGATGATAACGTCATAACCTTAAAAAATAATTTTTGTCAGGCCTATTAATATTATTATTTTTGGTGGGCTTACTTTTGCCCCTAGAAGACTGAAATTTTGCACACACACATTTAGTGCACCCCTTAGTACTTTTCGGATTTGTTTCAGATCTTCACAAAGTTTTTTAAAGAAAGAGGGTTCAAAGTTTGAAACAAGTCAGAAAAAATACCGATTTCTCTCAAAATTTCCCGTCTCAGAGACATGATAGGGAAATATGAATAATACTGTTTGAAAGGCTGTTCTATTCTGAAGAAAATGTGGTACGAATCATAATCCTAGGATAAATAGGGATGATGCTGTAGCTGCTTGACTGAAAATCGATAATTTACCTTTAAAAAATAAGCCATAATTTAAAACGATATTTTCACTTGAAACCGAAGTGCTAAATTGTTATGTGGTTGTAAAAACAATCTGTTAAAATGGGCATTTCTTTCCTACAATGCTTTTAAGAAGTTAACTTTCTGCATCTTTTTTATTAGATAAGAATCTTGAAACTTAGATTTCACATACATAAAATCAGGTGACAATGCCATATTTTCATATAATGTTTACTGTAGCTTATTCATTTATTTTGAACTTAATTATTTTCTAAAAAATAAACGCCCGAAAGGTATACTAACCCATTAAACAAGAGATATTTCTAGGATGTATAGCTCGTAGGAAAAACTAATTTCTCTATGTTGAATAAAAACTAAAAAAGTAAACAATAATCATAAAAATAGTTTTTAAAATTAATGTATTTATAAAATGCACTAACCAAGAAAAAGCCTGCCTATTTACAAAATTGCGGTCAAAGTTGAGGATATCCCTGAACTCCGCGCTTTGTTAGTTTACGAAATAATTTCCTGATATCTCAGCTTAAGGGATTGATTCGCACTGAATAGGGTTAATTTTATCAAGTAAATGCTCTTCAATGAAAAATAACTTTTCATATAATTTCTTGGAAATCTATAACATACGTGACAAATTTTGGTTTCGTTGCCTAAATTAATTCCCATATTTTTTCTGCTTTTCTCAAAATAACGTCCCAGTTCTTTGTCATTATGCACACAAACTGTAAAACTAATGAGGGCGTTATAAGAGTACTGGCAAGGACCTCTGCGTCATGAAAATGCAGTCGAATCTCAGCCGACGGAACACGCCCCGGTCACATATTTCTCGATCCTAGTTATAGATAATTAGAGCAATTATCTTGGCTAAGTTTATTAATGGATCAATCCATTAACATCCTCATGGGAAGACCTAATAGTGACTTTAACTTACTATATTGTTGAAAATCCATGACATTCCATAGTTTATGTGTAACCCATACAACATCAAAGGGTTCACTGAGAAAAAAATGTAGGTGGCGTACTTATAAAGGTAGGTTACATGCGTAATTTCTGTAGTTTTCGGACTTGACGTACAGCAGACGTATAACTGAAAACGCCTGTTTGATAATACTTTCCGTATAAGTGTCCAGCTATACGTACTTTCCGTATGAAACAATATAGGCGGTCAAGATCTCACATACAAATGGACGTATAGAACATATAGCTGAGAAATGTAACTTAAGTATATGCATGTGATATACGGAAAACTGTTAGATGTCACACATCCTGCTACGGCATGATGTAACATCGAAAGGCAGTACGTATGTAGCATATGGATAACGTATGCTCCATACTGATTTCTGTAGTAAGCAAGAGGATTCCGTGTATTTGTACAATATACCGCTGTCCGGAGAAAGGATTTTTCTCAGTATTGTTGATTGCCTTGGATAAGTAGTTTTTATCGCTGCAAAAAGTACATTAGCATTTACTTTCGCATGATCCTCTTCCCTGTCTTCACCATAGCTAATTTAAAACACTGATTGTAAAAACCTACTTAAAACAAACAAATTTCATAGTCTGTTTCGAAACAGCAGAACATCCACCTACATTGAGTCTTTTATTCGGATTTTTTTATTGAGTTTTACCCTTTACAAAATCGGAGAGAAATAACATTAAAGTGGTTTGTCTACAACAAATAAAGCACATCTCATTTACAAATGTTGTTGCATGTAATTTCAGATATTTAAAAGCGTACTAAATATATTACTATGTGAAAATTTACTTCTAGTATATATGTGTTATTCTTTCACATGACATGGTTGGTTTCTGTGAATAGCGAGGCGGAATACGACAGAGATAAGAAATTAGCTCAATTATACTGTTACCTACAAATTATCAGTAATTCAAACGCTTATTCATTATTCCAACATTTTTCAGCGATTTTTTTTTCAAATACAAAAAATCGAATGTATATAAAAAAAAATCTACTATCATTTGAATATTCGTGTAAATAATTATTCTAATTTTAACAGCTCTCTTAGTACTAATATTATTAGTTACGTCATACGGTCATAACCACGAGCCAATACCTATGTAATGGATAATCACTAGTGGTACCCATTCGAGACGAAACGTGCGTTTTCAAATTCAAGAGGACACGAGAAACATGGCAAGTTTTCGAGACGAGAATCAAAATGAGGCGAGAAATATAATAAATTGTCGTCTCGTTTTGATTTTGAAAAAAAAGGCTCACTTTCTTAAAAATCCAAAATTGGTCCGTAGACTAGATGTAACATGAAAATGTTTATTGAATATCCAAGGAACAAAAAAAAAAAAAAAAGTAGTTATTTTGCTAGTTGGGTATGTATACTCAGTTTCTATCTTCTCCCTAATATATCACTGAATATAATAATTAATTTGTAGTTTACTGTCTGATATAAACAGTCGTCTCTTCACTTCAGCAATACAACTATGATCATTACGTCTACTACGTTACATCTGTAGGACAAATGTACAGGGTGTTTCAAAACAACGCCGATAAAGTTTGGGAGGTGATTCCTGACACCAAGATAAGACAGAATGTAGAGACCAACCTGGGTGCAGAAATCCGTCATTTCGGAGTTATAGCCTGCCAAAAACATGGAAACAAATGTACTTTAAAGGTCTAAAGTTCTAAAACTATAGGGCTTACCGTAGTCGGGTCAAGATTTCACTGAGGAACTAGTATGTGTCCTATCCAAATATTCATGTTTCAGAATCATGCGGTACTTTCGCAACAATTTTTATGGAAGTAGTTGCTAGGTACTTCATATAATATGTTAGTAGCCAAACTCCCTCTACAAAAATTATTGAGTGAGTATCGCATAATTCTGAAACATGTATTTTTGAATAACGCTATTTGTTCCTAAGTGAAGTCTTGACCCGACTACGGTAAGTCCCACAGTATTGGAACTATGGACCTTTAAAGTTCATTTTTTCATGTTTTCGGCAGCACACTATTTATCTTATCTTGGTGCCAGGAGACACCTCCCAAGTGTTGTAGGTGTTTTTTGAAACATCCTATATTGTCTATATTCTTAGTAGTTGTAGGATGAAATTTCGTCGCTTGTGTATTAACAAAATATTCTTTGTGTTGGAGCATTAAGTTTATGATTAGGGCTCGAAACTCCCGAGTGTCAGTGTCGTCATAAATACGAGTCTGGAATCTTGCTAATTTACAGCCAAAACATGTAGACCAATGTATCAAATTAGATTTGTATTATTATGACAATGGGTTTTCAGTTCTGGCGCTTAGGTCAAAACAAAATTTTTCGAACCTTGGTTATGACTATACCTGAGTTGTAAATGCGAGTTCAGAAATGCTTACAGAATTGTGTTAAGTATTCAGTGAACAGACAAGAGAAGTAACTTAAATAATGACATTGTAAAATTGATATAAATATGTTTGTGTAATTTGAAACACACAACACATAAAGATTACTATGGTAGTATCGCATCTAAGACAGAAAAGATAGGTTGCGGAAAACGTCACAAAAAGCATTTAATCAAAATTCTTCCGTTTTTCATATTTGAAAATATAATAACCCTATATGAAGGTCGAATGGTCATGAATGACTTATGTCAGTTACCGTACAAGACTTGTTTTCTTCATCTGTGTGGATATGTTTGAGAAATGAATCGCTTTCTTAGCAAAGTAGCAGAAGCGTAGAACAGATTCGAAACGTGGATTTCTTTGGTTCTCGGTCAATTTGTCCGTCTTTTCAACTTTTCCAGTTTCTCCAAATGGCATGCTACACCAACATGATCAACGTTTAGTTTCTCTGCAACCTCTCGTAATATGTTCTACAGATCTGCTTCGAGGATCAGCTTCAATTCGTAATCTCCAAAACCGAACTACGTTAGTGTTCTCTTTTTTTCCTCCAAGACAGAATTTTTGGAACCCAGTTTTCATTCTATGTCTGCTTCCATTGCCTTAATTTAACCCTCACTTTCATTAAAGTGTCAAATTATTTACGCTCCTCTGCGACCGAATTAAAATATTTACGTTGAAGTAAATTTTGTGAAACTGTGTTTTGGATTCCTATCTTCTCAGACATGACAAAAAGACGAATATTTCCTGTGATGTGTACATATATATATCTCCAAAGTGCTAAACATAAGCTTTTGAACGATATTACCCTGTAAAAAAACAAAACAGCATTTAATCACTTTTAGTACAGATGTTGACGGGGAAATATGTCAAGTGTGTGTTTATAAAGTGTGCTTTGTGTGTTCAAAAGCGTTCATTCTCCAAAAACAGTATCTAGTATTACATATTTAAAACACTTACTCTCGACAAACCGTTCGAAAACAAAGTGGTGACATACCTTGTGTACATATATCTGGGACATACTTAAACAACAGTATCTATAAGGGGTGAATATGTGTCATCTAAAAGTGTTCAAAGAGTGTCGCTAATGTGCACAGTGTCCTACTGTGTCTAAAAGTAGTTTCTGTATTTTTTGCTGTGAGCATACAGATACTATGTTTAATGGCCACTGGTATGTGTCAAAGTACATGTACGCGAATTCCTACGATCAATTCAACCAAACAGGACACGGGAATATCCTCCAGGAAAAGTGTCATTTTGTTTTGAGCCGCACGCTTCATACTGGATTTAGACATGGGCAGCCACTGGACATATTACTGATTTAGTTTATCATGACTACTGTTTGTACTATTTTCAAAAGACAATCACAGTAGATTCTCGCCTATCCGGCTCGAAATCATCTTGTGGTAGTTTCTACCGACTTATACTAGTTCGCCAGTGGTAAAGTTGAGAACCTCTGGTTTACATTATTTCATGTTTCTTGCAATTAAAACGAGCTTTCGTTACCATTTGGCTATACTTGTTTTGATTTTGCCTATTGCGATTGAAGAGTACTATTTTGAGGTATTGTTCGTTGTGGTTGTGTACATACTTTCCGCGATAGTAGAGCAGCTATTGCCCCCCTGGTGACAACTCTGGTGAATTTTATGCGGGAAGTAGTCTGTGGATATGTTATTTTGCAAGCAGTACCGGAAGCAGACAGAAAAGGTAGTGAACTGTTAAGGGTTAAGTTAAACATTATTAAATTTATTTTTAAACGTATACAATATTTTTATCCTTGAATTTTCTTTTTCTGTTTTTTTTTTTTTTAACGTACAGTGTTGTATATAAAAATATTTGTAAGTATTAATCTATGCTAAGAAGTGAGCAAATACTAATAAGAGTGGGGTTTGGTATAAAGAAATGTGTTTTTAATGGTATTGGTGGGAGACAAGAAGTGAGTAGGTATAGAACTCCGGCCCATCCGACTTTCTTGTTATCCGGCCTCCTCTTCCGCCACATTAGGCTAGATAGTCGGAAGTCTAATATATATATATATATATATATATATATATATATATATATATATATATATATATATATATGGGACGAAACGAGTCGAGAAGCTTGCCGAGTATCGAGACAAGACGAGAAATAACCCTTCGATAATCGAAACGAGAAGAGACCGCTACAAAAATTTTCGAGATGAAACGAGCAAGCTTTATTTCTTGTCTCTTCACGTCTTGTGGGCAACACTAATAATCACATCTGCATTCAAAGCTTAAACCGAGTGGCTGTAAGTGAACGTTCTTTAAGCCTGCCATATTTTTCCCATGAGAATACGGGACATCTACCCCCCCCCCAACTTTATAACACGATACTTTTTAAAAAAAAAAAATATTTGCTCTGCACTATTTCAAATGGATACAAAGAAGTAACGAACAATCTGTCGTGCAATCTGTTCTTGGGAAACTTTATGCTTCTGACAACTCTTCTAAGTGTTTTATATTTAGGACTACATGAGAATTTTTTTTATCTGAAAATGCTACCCAAATAATTATGTTATTTAAGAATCTAGAAGACGAAAGAAAATCATGAATCTATAATGTCCTACATAGACTTTGTTCTTACAAAAAAAATAATGGTGATGATGATGATGATGATTGGGGTTTCATACAAAGAAAATTAGCGCATGAAATTTTTCTCATATATTGTACGAAATATAATTTTCTTTTCTTAAACACTGAACGTTACATCTTTCTAATATTGATATTAATAATCTGATATTGAGAGGAGAAATGGGACGTTACTAAAATACGGGACATTTGCCTGTCCCGACTAAATTGACGGGGACGCGGGACACTCGGATCCAAAATCGGGACTGTTCCGTTGTTTACGGGACGTATGGCAGGCTTAGCGTTCTTCGCAATAGACAGTCACGTTTCAAGTCAGCAGCTTACAGCTTAAACCGAGTAGAAGTAAGCTAACATTCTTCTCAATGATTATCACATTTCAGGTCAATTGTTTATATAGTTTAAATTGAGTGTAACTGACTGTTCTTCTCAAGGGGTTATCATATTTCAAACTAGCTGTTTGTATCTTAAACCGAGCTAGTGGAATTTAACGTTCTTCGTAATGAATAATATTTCAGCTGTTTACGGCTTTAACCGAGAAGGAGTAAGTGAACTTTCTCATTTATAATCATACTTCAGATCAACATTTTATATCTTAAACTGAACGGATGAAAATTAACGTTATTCTAAATGAATAATCATATTTCAGATAAGCTGTTTACAGCTTAAAAGAAGCGGATCAGTAAACGTTAAGTCTTCTTACTCCACCATCGATTAGTTCCGGGTTCGAATCCCACGACTGGCAATCCTCACCAAGATATTCTTAGGCTTTCCTTCATTCTCACAGGGTAAATTCTGAGATATCTTTCAGCGTAGTCCACGAATTTCTTCCTTCTAAAGTCTTTCTTTCTTTCTTTTTCTTTTTTTTTTTTTTTTTTTTTTTTGCAGAACTATTTTCGTTATAAAATGGCTTCACAGCATCTAGGAGCTCCAGGAGCATCTGAGTTGAGTTCATTTTGAGTTTAACGTCCCGTTCAGCAATGAGGCTATATGAGACGTGGACCTACAGATTAATGTGGAATCCGAACCATACAAGCTTTCGCCGAGAATCGAACTCGGGTCTTCCCGCTGAAAGCGCGTACGCTAACCGCTCAGCCACGAATGAGCCCATTTTACAGCATCTAGAATAAATACACCCCAGCGTCACATGCAGTTAGGGCCACTAGACAAGAATACGCCTAAACGAAAAAGAAAAACACATTTTCCTTTAAGATCATTCACCTATAGAGAAGTTTCGGTAAATCAGCTAAATTTAATACACCCTCCGTAAATGATATTGTTCTTATTCCTTTCCTGCTCCTGTGAGTAAATAAACAAAAGTCTATCACCCACAGACACATCCTCTCATGCAGGCGTTAAAGTGTATTGAACCATCTTCTCCAGATCCGTTTAATCAATCAAGATTCTTGGTCTTGGTTGCCTCAAAGCCACTGAAGTTGTTTGTTGACTTTGCTGATGTTGATTCTTCGATGTAATGGAAACTGTTGTGGCCGAAGAAATAGCAAGAAGCTATCAATATTTACTTAAGCTTTTTATACCATCACATACCACTTGCAGAGGTTGTTCAATAGTATAGTCAAGAATTAGTAAGCTATAGATCATATACAGAGTCATTGGAAAACCATATGCAATATATAATAACGTGCAAGAAATTAACTTTTCCTGTATTATATTTTCATATACACATTTGATCTTCCTTGAAAGAAAAAATCAGGACAAACTTTGCACATAAATTTTCAAAACGAAACGAGAAAAAAAATTCGAGATGATGCGAGACAAGCTCTTTGACAATCGAGACGAGAAAGAATTTTTCGAGAATCGAGACGAGACCATAATTAAACAAAATTTATGTGACGAGACGATAAAAACTTCATTTATCTTCTCGACTCGTAGAAGAGACGAGTGAATTTTTAAATTCCAAAGAAAACGAAAAATATGACAATTTCTATCTTGTTATTGTGACCAGAATTCGACAAAAAGAGCTCCTTCGTGGCTATCTGGATAGAGTATGCATGTTTGGCGTGAGAGGCACGGGTTTGATTCCCGATAGAAACACATGTGGTTCGGATCCCACGATAAGCTATAGGTCCACGTCCCATATAGTCTTGCTGCTGAACGGAACGCTAAACTTAAAATCCAATCCAATCCAATCCAATTCAATTCGACAAAATGTTACAAGTCGAGAACACGTTTTTCGTCTTATCTCGTGAGTAACAGTAAAATAGAGTGTGATTTATTTACTTCAGAAAAGATCATTGAAGGATGGATTTTTGCAACAGGGAAACTTATTCGTTGCATATGAGTTGATTCAAGAATATGAGTTGCATATGAGTTGTTTTGCTGTAAATTTTACGTCGATTTTCAAAAAATGGGTAAACCTTACAGTTTTCGTGTGAAAGAACTGAACTGACAAGGCCTGAAGTCTGGTAAAGGAAATACTTAAGATAACATAACTTTAGGAAAAACTCCTTTAAGAGTCAGAGATTGCGGTAGAGTATGATTATCGTCAGACATAAAATTGATTTATCTCAATTTCATTGGATAACTGATATACATAAGTGTTAAATTTTGTTTCCAACATACAAAAATGAGTTTTAAAAAATGGCTTTCATGATATCTTAAAACAAAAGCCAAATACGAACAAAAGTTACTTCTCAAATAGTTATAACAACTAATTGGAATATAAAGAAGAAACATTTGTTACAACAATACATACTTTGTCACCAGGTAAGATTCTTGACTTACCTACTATCTTGTCTATTTCCACCTTGATTCATATTCAAATGTTTTCTGGATTACATACCTACAAATAGAAAACAAAAGAATGGATAATTAAAAGTAATAAGAGCAATTATTTAAACATTATATATATTATACATTCTATTATTGTTTCTATTCTTTTTAACTTTCGTGTTTCTACCCAAGATGATCAAATCTTCTTTTAGTTTGACAATTTATGTGTCCAGCAATTCATTTTGTTATGCCAAGAAAGATCACTATGCTAACGGTAAAAGTGACCACTCTTCAAAAAAAATATTTAACTGCACTTTTTATCCTAATTTGAGGACGTTAATTTAATGGATCTATTGGTAAACATTTCCATTCATGGGGTGACGAGAAAAATGACCTGAAGTTTGAGTTATAAATATTTGTACCTTTACTTTCAGATACTATTGAATATAAAGAAGAAATTCCTTAAGTGTATCATCATACTATGAACATTACTTAATCATATACATATATTTTTTTCTTAATAAACTTCCAGTTCTTTACTAAGATAATTAATTAAATATATTAGCCTCATTGCCTCATAAGGTTTCCCGGGTTTTCTTTTTAAATTAGTTTTGCTAAGTATTTCTACTTGTCATTTCTACATTAAGAAACTGAACTATACAGGAATTGTAATTAGTTACATACAAGGATGTTACGTACTTGTACTAGGGTAAGTCATAAAAGTCTTGCAATATTTAGACAACTCAAAAAGCAGGCGCCTGTAACTGTATACACCTGATCGACTTTAAGTACAGGGTCAAACTTAATAAAGGTCACAAGAGGACTATTTAACACGAAGGCCGCCACTCTGTCAATATCTTCAGTAAGTTTTTAGTGGGCAGTGAAAATGAAATAAAATGAAATCTGAGTTTTACGTTCCACTATTATGCCAGCTAAGATAAAGGAGACTGTCATAAAAATGAATGAAATGATGGAACGAAGAAAGTGGGAGGGAATGGAAGAACCCCGAGAAAACCCACCTACATGGTATTTGTCCACCACAAAGCCCACTTGGCGCGAGCTGGGATCGAACCAGGGACCCCACATAACACAGGTAATCGCTCTATCTCTGAGCTACTGCGGTTCTGGCAGTGACAATGAGTGCTCAATAACGTCTGATATATATATATATATATATATATATATATATATATATATATATATATATATATATGTGTGTGTGTGTGTGTGTGTGTGAACCGTTACTGTATGAGTTCGAACTCAGGTATAACGATGCGACAGCCACCCAAGGCATTTGTTGTGCGAAAATGTAACGTGCAGTAAACAAAGCACAGTAGGTCGCTAGTTCCAGAAATATCTTTCAAGTTGTAAAAGTATCGAAGATCAGTCAACGTCTGGCCGCCCCAGGATAACATTCTGAGATCGTACAACACGCCAATTTCCTGAAGGAAAATCCATCCAACAGCACGACAATCAAATTAACACGGCATGTTTCAGTTCACTGTAGTGCATCATCTTCATAAACTCGGGAAACCTATCAGAAGTTGTCACATTGTGCCAGATGAGTTGACTTCAGCTCAGGCGCAGAAGAGAGTGGATGTGTGCCCACAACTGCTGCACTGAGAAAAACCCGTTCTCCGGATAGCGGTATATGGTACAACTATACGGCATCCTCTTGCTTACTACAGAAATAAGTACGAAGCATACGTTAACCGTATGTTACATAGGCACTGCCCTTAGATGTTACATCACGCCGTTGTAGGATATCTGATATCTAACAGTCTTCCTCATACTACATACATATATGTATGTTACCTTCGTCAGCTATATGTTATATCAGGGGCGGATCCAAGGGGGGAGCTGCCTATATTGTTTCACACGAAAAGTACGTACAAATAGAACACTTATACAAAAAGTATTATGAAACATGCGTTTTCAGTTATACGTTTGCTGTGCGTTAAGTCCAAAACTATAGGATTTACAAATGTAACATACGATTTTACGTACAAGTTTACGCCACATACAATTTTATTCTCAGTGTGTAAAATCCGCGTGTTGTCTATTTCCTGAAACGGAATGTTACATGTGACGAAAAGTGAGTTTTCTTACGAAATTCGAATGTACAAAAAGAGTGGTTGAGAATGGGCCAACTTCAAGAACTAGTCGTCAAACAGGGCCGTTTCGACCATAAAGTTCTGCTTTGTGTGTGATAAAATTACGAGGGGTAATTCACTTCGGGTTCGTTTCTAACGATCGTACCATCAATGTCGATCTTTATTCTGAACAGTTGGAGTGGATGTACACACACACACACACACAAAAAAAAAAAAAATATCCTGCATAAACCATGTTGTCACGCTACATAAATATTGTAGCTGTCATATATATATATATATATATATATATATATATATATATATATATATATATATATATATATATATATATATACTTGCAACCCTACTATATTTCTCCATGTAAACATAGTCTTGAAAGGGACATACAAAATTGTTTTCCATTTTGCAAGGAGTTGCACCATGTGAACTTTCTGGGACGTCTTGCTTGCTACCTGCTATCGCCCTCCGCTGACATAAAGGAAAAACCAGTTTCGTCGCTTCGGAAACAACGGATTTTCGACAGGGAGGGGAAGTGCGCCAAAATACGCATTTTTAATGAGGAGGTTCACTGTTTGTTCACTAGGGTGCAGTGCTGCATGGGTGGAGGTAGCTTTCTTGTTTTCAGGAAGTTATAACGTCTAAACAGTAAATAGAAAGATCGGGTTGCAAGGTTTTCTTTATGACAGCTACAAGATTCATGTAGCGTGACAATGTGCCTTTAGTGAACCGTCCTATTGTAACAGGATAACGCAAAATCATACTCGGCTCGAAAATTGTAATAAAAATTTCAGGAACTTGATGGCATCAAGCTGATGCTATACTTGGCATGTAGTCCTGATCTTGCCCCTTTGGATTGACAACCTGTTTCGGTACATGGCACGCTTCCTAAAATCGCGATGATTCACCAAACCAGCAGAAGGTTGAAACAGAAATTACAGACTACTTAGCCTCTAAAAATAAGACATAGTATCAACGTGGAATCGAGGAACCAGCAGTAAAGTTGCTGCAGAGAGTCCAACAGGAGAAGCTACACTTTCAATGTTCAATTGCTTTCATTGCACTGTAATAAATTCAGGTATGTTGTGAATCAGAATATTGCAAAACTTATGAAATAGCCTTGTAATATATATTTTTTTCAAACCACCTATTATTAATCATATCTTAGATTAATAATATCTTAACTTTGATATTATTTTCCTAGTGATCCCTTAAACGGATATTTTTAATATTATGTAGTTCCATTGTATTTCGCATCCTGAATTTATTATAAAAATTATATTTAGAAACTTATCCAAGTGTTGGCACTTTTAATATTGGCATGAGCGATACTTCTTTGTAACTCTTCGACGTTTTTCAACACGCTCTACATGAAGCCAGGAATACACATTCCACCTGAACTAACGGTAGAGGATTTCTGTGATATCGTGATTTACTTTTTATTATTGTTTTTGTTGTTGAGAAATACCCATTCATACGTCATATGCTTCCTACCTCAGTTGACTCTGGCTCAAACATGTGGCGATGGGACCTTCAAACCAAAATCAGAAAAAAAAAAAATATACTGAATAGAATTAAATTCACTTTACTTAGGGTCTGGTAATTACTTTAAATATAAAGACCCTTTTTCTTTCATTGACAAGAGGCAATAAAATGGGATTATTACATGGTGGTTGAGCGATACAACGGCCATCTCGAGTGTGAGAGGTCCATGGTTACGAATCACAACATCAGAAGTTTCTCGGACTTTTCCCGTTTCCTTCCACATTTTCATTCTACCAATTGTATCAATCCTTTAATTTCATTAACCATCAGTCTATTTTAATATACAGGATATAATATAGCGTTAAACTAGAGAAATTATTTTAATTATTGGAATACACGAAGAACACAATTATATTATGCATTTTGTACGGTGTGTGTCCGCTGACATGATTGTGGTTCTTGACCCACCTTTCGCTGTTCATCTCTGGATCATACTTATTATTATTACGAGTAAATTTTATAGTAAGCTTCATAAACTGCAACAGTTTATCTGCTGTTTTAAAGTTTATCGTGCCTTTTCAAGGTCGAGGTTACACCGAACTTCATTTTACTACGGGATCGGAACCTCAGGTACTTTGACTCAAATTTCGTAAATTGCAGCACATACATTTATGAGATTACTATTTTCCTTGGGTTGTTAAATTAAAATTATCGTTTGTGGGACTAAAAATGATCAAATACACTGTTGAATCAGGATCTTCTGAAACAAGGGTTACAACACAACGACAGAACTCAATGTGAGAACAGCGGGAGCGAACGAGTCTTCAAAAAGAGTGTAATTGAAAAATGCTTTTACTTGTCCTCTGAAAGAATTTTTGGTTCTTGCATGAAAGTGCTTCTTGTTCATCACCATGGAGATAAATGACTGTTCTTTCAGATACGGGTATCGATACCAGGACATAACCCTATTTATAACTTATTCATCTGCACTGTTGGAAGTGTTCATCGTGTTTCATTACATATTTCATTAACTTATCTTGCATCGGTTTTGTCTTTCCAGAATTCTATTTAATCAATAATACTCGCTAGCTGCTGCATTGGTTAAAGTAGGATGAGAACACAATGTCAATTGAACATGTGCTATCCATCTTTTATGTATGCATTGATTTTCTAACGTTGAACAGAGAGAGAAAGAGAGAGAGAACAAATCAACAGCAGATAAAGACAAGCACACATTGCAATCATTCGAGTTACCACATAAGCCACACAAATCATCTCTCTTTTTTCATAGAAAGGTCAAACTTAAACATACAGCTTATACAATTGAACGAGAGTGACTAAGATAAGTCAATATACGGTACATGACATTATTATCTGCAACACGACATTTATTATAAATTTAAAAAAAAAAAAATGTTGCTTTTCTAAACTTTAGAAACAACCACGGAAGATTACGAATTTTATCTGCAACATCAGTCTCCTCACGATAAACTAATTCACATTTTCTGATATTGGTTTAATTCCTAATTTATGAATGGTACATGTGTGTTATATGCAATTGAACCTAGGATACATGCACTTCTTACAACGTGTATAGTTTAAGGTGTTACGAAAGAAACAACATTGACGCGTTGAATCCATATCAAAGTAACTAATTCATGGCCTATGGAACCCGAAGGTTCAATCAGAATTCATAAAAGCGCTCCATTGACTTCTGGCCTTAGCCAATTGGGTACAATTTCTACTTTGAATTCTTATTTCTGCGAAGTTTATCTTAATATTGACATCCTAGTTGCGCGTTGGTCTTTTCGATTGAGTTGCTAGTTAAAATTTTGAAAGCATTTCCACTTTCTTCTATTCTGGCTACATGACCTGCCCACCTGAACCTCCTAGACTTAATTACCCTTTCAAAGTTACCAAAACGGTTACATTATGCGGTTCTTCTTTATAAAGTTTTCGTCATTCCTTGTTCCCGTCCGTCTTGACTCCGAATATTTGCTTCAGAATTTCATTTTTAAGTGCTTTTGGTCTACGTTTATCCGACCGTAAGTTGAATCCATATTTATATATATATATATATATATATATATATATATATATATATATATATATATATATATATATATATATATATATATATATATATATATATATATATATTAGATAGATAGATGAGTTGATTTTGAGTTTAACGTCCCGTTCAGCAGCAAGGCTATATGAGACGTGGACCTACTGATTAACGTGGAATCCGAACCACATGAGCATAGATAGATAAGAGCGACTCAGATGAACATAATAGTAAGCGCCACTTCTGGTGAAATATAGTTATTAAGTGGAATGGGTTGGCATCGAACAACAGAACAGTATTAGGACGTTTAATTTCGGGAACACGTCTGCAGATAACAGGGGAAGATTGTTTGGTATCATTGCATTGTATTGGATGGGAATATTGAATCTGCTTTCTCACTTTACTCGAAAGTTAGAAAATGTTACTACCATTACCTTTCCCCGAGCAGCTGGCTTTTCGTAAACTTGAGATTTGAGCTTTTGTTTTTCACGTTCATATGCAACACCAAGTTCATGAAGGACAGAGACTAATATTAACAAGGGGCTCCGTATCAAGGCCGGGTTTGAATCTCATGGAGTTAACAGGTAATCAACTCCACAACATATGCCGTTTCCCACCATACTAGTTCGCTTCCAAGAGAGCTGGGTTAGATGACCAAGTCATCAGTTCTAGCATTCACCTTTCATATCTGAGATTTGAGTAAGTAGGTAGCCTAAAGGCCTAATGCATTCCTGGAAATTTGATTTTGCAGTTGCAAACTTGCGTAACATAGTTCATGTTCTTATTTGAACATAAATGATATTGGAATCTATGCAAATTTGTGATTTGAAATCATCTGCATTTAACTGATTGTACTTTTACCTGTTGATAAACTGGGAAATGTAAAATTGTTTAATGATCATAAATCCATCCTAAGAAATAGCGTTTAGACAATTAACCCATTATACTCCCAGCCTTATAAGAATCATTTTATTCAACCTACCGAACCAGCGTGATCGTTACTTTTGTTAATATACAATATTACACATAAATCTGGTTTCATTAAAGGTCACGACGATAACTAACTTTGCATAAATATAAACAAAATTTATTATAAAAAGTAATACATTAAGGAAGTTGCCATTTTTGGAAGAATAATTAACGTTATAATTATTGTTTCATCTCTAAAATACTCATTATGAACCGCCTCCTGTTCTAGAAAGGTTTTACTTCATATTGATTTTAATTAACAAAAGCTGCACTATTCACTGAACTGCATATACTCATATACAAGTAATAGAGTTAATTGCTTCTTCATTTTCCCTTCATTCCGTTACACAAGAGTTTTACATAAGAGTAAGTGAGAGTGTAAGAAAGGAACAGTGTGAGAATCTTAATACAAAATCATCATTCATAAGGGTGTGTCTTGGTGTGGCATCCGTTTAAGTATAATCTTAAACATGTACAGATGGCTATTTACAAGAGAAAGAAAGAATGAAAGAATCAAGTAGAACAGATTAAAGAAGCAAGTAAGATGGGCGAGGCAAAAGATTTAAATCGGATATTCTTCAGAAGCCTTTTAAATAGAAACTCCTATGTTACAAAGCTGCCGCCCCGAATAGGATAAACCTCGGAATACAGTATGTACCCTATACACATATACAAAGAGAACTAATTGCCTACCATTTTCTACAACTGGATCCAAGACACGAACAAATGTAAAAGAAAAAAAAAAGATACAAAGTTGAACAACTGAACATATTGAGCATCATATTTTTTGTGTACAAACTTCTTTAAGACCTCATTAATTATTTGATCAAACAGTGGTACTCCTATTAACAGTTATCTGTTTCGAATATACAACTAATCAGTATGATTATAGGTCGTATTGTTCATTCCTTCTAATAAATAAAGTAAACATGCTCTTAATCAATTGAAGTCTTAACTTCCATTATAGACTAATGACTTCTTCATTATTATTGTTTCTTAATATATGTAAAGGTAGTGAGCGTATTAGTTGAATTAACATGTACGAAAAATACAGTTTGTCCGAAAACTTACTGAAAAATGAGCTGTCTGAAACCACATTGAACTTTTTTCGTACTCTGGGAAATTGGGAAATGGACAGAATTCGCGGCAACAAAGAGCAACATTATACACTGAGAAAAAAATGTACGTGGCGAACGTAAAAACGTATGTTACATTTGTAAATCCTGTAGTTTTTGGACTTAATGTACAGCAAACGTAAAACAGAAAACACATGGTGGCTCAGTGGTAGAGCGTTCACCTCCAGTGATTGGGGTCCCTGGTTCGATTCACGCCCGCGCCGTGTGGACTTTGTGGTGGACAAACACTGTACTCGTGGGTTTCCTCGGGGTTCTCCAGTTTCCTCCCACTTTCTTCATTCCAACATTTCATTCATTTCTCATCATCACCGTCTCCTTTAGCCTAACCGGCATAACCATGGGACGTAAAACTTTAAAAATTTCATTTTTTTTAAACGTATGTTTTACAATACTTTCCGTATAAATATTCCATCTATACGTACTTTCTGTATGATACAATATAGGCGGTCAGGATCTCACATACAAATGGACGCATATAACATATAGTTGAGGAATGTAACATAAGTATATGCATGTGATACACGGAAGATCCTGCAGATATCCTGCAACGGCATGATGTAACATCTAAGTGCAGTGCTTATGTAGCATATGGATAACGTATGCTCTGTACTGATTTCTGTAGTAAGCAAGAGGATTCCGTATATTTGTACAATATACCGCTGTCCGGATAACGGATTTTTCTCAGTATAGTTAATCAAATATTAAAAGTTGAAGAGTTAATCATTAATAATTTGAGCTGTATTTGATTACTCATACCGAATACTAATTTGAGCTGTATCTTATTACCCATACTGAACACTAATTTTAGCTGTATCTCATTACTCATACTGAACACTAATTTGAGCTATATCTCATTACGCATATTGAACACTAATTTGAGCTGTATCTCATTACCCATACTGAACACTAATTTGAGCTATATCTCATTACGCATATTGAACACTGATTTGAGCTTTATATCATTACTCATACTGAACATTAAGTTGAGCTGTATCTCATTACCTATATTGAACACTGTCTTCTTACTGGTGTCATTATTAAAAGCTCAATAAAGATAGAGGTCAATATCAGTTTCACCTTAATAGGTTGCGCCAGTATCATAGTATAATAGATATATTTTTAATAAAATACTAATTTAGATGTTTAACAACATCAAAGTACTTATAGTCCGAGGTTATTCACTTGTGTAAGTGCATTAACTTAAATAAAGAGAAATCAGATTTAAAATCACTAGCTGAGTTAAAACAGCAACAGACAGCGTCTTTTCAACTTTTTCAAGAATGCATTAGTCACTATCTTACTCAGTTTCAGAGATGTAAGAGGCAGGCCCATGTCCACGGGGCTCTAGAGGGGTCGAGTCCTCCTAAATTTCTTACTGGCCTCCTCTAGAAGTTTCAAGGTAGACTTGCAAACAAACTATAATATGGTAGTAAACTATATTATTGTTGGATCGCCCCCCCCCCCACCGTCTACCGGTCTCCCTTACATTTTTGGGCTGGCTACGGGCCTGGTAGGAGGTCTTAATAGAAAACCATAACAAATATAGAACAGATTATTATAGAGTCGTGTGTGGAAGAAGTTTCTCTCATCCTATAACCTTTGCTATAGTAGTCAGTTCCTCGTTTTCAACGTAAACAACTTTTCACTTCGCACTGCCTTGACTTATTCATGTATCTCTGCCTGGTATTAAATTGTTTTCCAAAAAAATTAAACGTAATATTATTTGTATTGCCTGATTCAGGAAAACTAATTGTTGTATTTCATTTTTAATATTGAGTCTGAATTAGTTTATTTACAAAATAAAAAAAAGTAGTTGATGCTTAGATGCAATGCAGAGATGGATGTATTTAATTTGCCTCGAAATGTATCAGAAAATTGCTAAACATGATGTATTCAATTCTGCCATACAACATCGATTTTTAGGTTTACAAAATAATTCGTTTTTCCCGAAAAGTATGCACGTGGATTAACACATACGTGTATCATTTTGTTGGGATCAATGAAGATTTATCTATTGGTGTACACCTCATCTTTGGGCGTTTTATTCATCAAATACTACTAATATAGAATTTTTGAACTAAAGCTTTGAATTGACGTACAAGTTGTTGGAATATCTTTAAGAAACATACTGAGAGAAGGAAATGTATATTTGTATTTTTGTATATCGAAAAGACAGAAGACGAAGAAATAAATATATTTCAATCAGGAAAACTGAAAGATTCGATACTCGAGTATACTGAAAAAAAAAAAAAACTTTTTTTGACGAAGTCTCACGGGACCACCTAACGATGTGTGTCTTTTTTTGATTCCTTCAGAGAGGTTTTTCTAAAACCTCTCTTCCTTCTTTCCTTGTTTGGTTTGGTATACGAGAAACAGTTATCTTTCAGTAACAACCAAACTTCTAAAGGCCAAAGCGGAGGGCGAATATGCTGGGATAACTTCGAAAATGAGTGTGTGTGTTTGTAAAAAAAAAAAAAAAAAAAAAAAAAAAAAAAAAAAAAAAAGACATCATAAAAATATCGCAGCGCAGAGAAAACTTGAAGAAAAAAAATTGACTCTTTTTTTTTCATTTCTTGGTCTCTTTGCTAACTTATTTGTTCTTTCCTATCTATTAGCCTTTCTTTTTTTGCTGCTCCATTGTTTCAAATTCTTTTGAACTCATTTTCTTCTGTATTTTTTTTTTAAATAAGGAAAGTGGTAATGACTAGCACACGGTTATCGTAAATTTCTTGCTAACTTTTTTTAACAACTGTTTTTGATATGCAAATCCATCGCATCATTTTCGTCTTTTAAAAAATGAGGATCGTGTCCTTTCAAACGATTGCTTAAAGAATAATAAGAAACTAAAATTTGCTTCCAATCTTTGAAGATCACATTTTTCCCTTTATATCGGTTGCTCTTTATATACATAATCCTTGGATTAATTTTTGTATGAAGATTCTTCGTATCAAAGTAACACAAAATTATGTGCTTCAGTTAGATAATAGATACATATTTAATCACGATATTACAGCCATTAGTTCTATAATGTTATTAGTGTACAACGAAGAAAAATCTATATCAATCAATAGGTATCATATAGCTGAATTATTCGACATGCTTAAAGATGAATCCTTATGTGTAATTTCGAGAAAATCGACAAAATGAATATTTTTTGATAATATGATTGAATATTGATGTTTCATGAGAATCATGTCGCGTATTATGGTTAAAATGATAACTAAAATATTACAAGACTCAGCGGTACAGCGCTTACCTCTGTTACATGGGGTCCCTGGTTCGACCCCGGTCAAGTTAGTTTGTGGTGGCCAACAACGTATCCATGGGCGTAACAACGTTTTCTTGAGATACTTCCGTTTCTTCCCACTTTATACTTCACCAATTATTAAATCACCATTCACTTACTTTAATCATCGTCTCCCTTAGCCTAAAGGACATAACTGTGGGGTGTTAAATTGAAATATTTAATTTAATTTCATAAAAATATACCAACCACTTTGACCAAGTCTTCCATTATGATACCAGCAAGATGACATAGTTTATGGCAGATCGTCTTAAGCGCGACCTACGAATTCAAGACTGAGTGATGTGTAAGGTCTACACAAGCTGTTCCATAAGTGGAACAAGCAGAGCAGCTACTCCAGGTCTTGTCCATACAAGGAAAAACCTAAGCCCTTCATCAAGAATAACAAGTTTATTACTTCTAATAATTCATTCTTCAAATTCAAAATATTTAGAGTTCATGAACCGTCCCTTTGCAAGACAGTTTTACGACTGAATACTATTAAAGTCACAAAGTGCTGTCGTAGTGAGAAACCATTATTATTGATATGAAAAAGTCAAAGTTGGCGCAAAATAACTCATTTATGTTGGATAAGAAATTCTCGCCTACGTTGCTTACCCCACAATTTACTTTTGCTCCAGCTCTCCCAAATCGATGTGACGTTCCTAGCTTTACAGATGTAATATTAGATCAGCTAATCCACTACAAACGACGCAGTACTAATAATAAGAATCTTACCGCTCTAATTTGCTTCCTTGACTATCGTTTGGTCGTGTAATTAAAATTAATGCTATAGTAAAATTGTTTACCTTGTATGTTGTAACTTTTAGGAAAACTACATTCCTTCTGATTCTTTCCTGAATCAAATGAATATAAGCAATACCGTAAGATCATTGATGATATTGGATAACTTTACAGATTAAAAACACTGAGATCTAATGCCTCAGAAATAGATCTATAATGTAACAATCCTATGTCGCTCACCTTTCAAAATTTCAGTTTTCTCGTGGCTATGTGGTTAGCATACGTATATTCAAAGAAGGAGATCCGATTTTGATTCCTGGTGGATGATTATGAGATTTGGAACGAAAGTTTACATAAGCCACAAGTTCATGTCTCAAATAGCCTTGGTGCTTAAAAAGTTACGTTAAACTCCAACTCACACAAAGAATCTCTAAAAATGCATCTTTGTACTATCGTTTCAGTTTCTCGATTTAGCAAAAGGTCTCTTCAACATATCTTCTAGAAATATAACTCTATATACCCAGTGTATATTTTCCACGTGAACGATGTGTTCTGCTAAACATAGCTCTTTCAAGATCACCAAATTTTTAGGATAGTAATTCTATTCTGAATAAAATTTATTCGTTATTTATTTATTTTTTTATGTGTACGTTCCTTTCAAAAAGCTAGAATAACATGTCCTGTAGTTACTGAAATTTAGTATGAGGTATACATATCCTTCTGGTAAGTAAGTTTAAAATGCTGTAAATAATGAAGCTTACCTACAACGTATGGGTCTCATTAACCTTACATTCTCTATGGTATTCAATGGAAAGTATAATTTGATTTAGGATTTAGATTTCTGGGCTTTCGGCATCTATGGCCATTTTAGCTCGTCACATTTTTTAGGAATGACGTCCCTCAGCGAGCACACTATCCGGGGAAGGGAAAGAAGAAAGGATTGGGGAAGGAAGGAAGCGACCTGGGACCTATATGTTAGGTACCATCCCGATATTTGCCTAGTGTGAATAAGGAAAATCCAGGAAAACCTCATTCAGGATCAATGGCCTAAAAAAGGCTTTATACACTTTTTTGACCGAGTGCCCCATCGGGAATCGAACCCGGGACCGCTCGCACGGAAGGCGAAGAATGATTTGAGATAATAAATTGTATGACCAATATGCAACGTAATATTTGCTAACCAATGGACATCATTATCTCTTTTAATCTTCAATAATCGAGAAAGAAGCTTTACTAATGCCCACTGAACCTGGAAGGGTTAAAAAATGATTTGATAAATTAGCTGGACACAACATCTGACATTTCTTTCGATCACAATAACTTATTTAGAATCTATTGTCAATATTACTAAATAAATTATTTTTTTCTCGCTATTGAAAGTATAAATGACTGGATATAACCATGGGAGCCAGTGATTTGTAACACGGAAATTTCCCCATTTCCTGGTGGAAAAGCATTTAAATTTGGACGCATTATGGTAGTTCAAACTTTACCTTCAACTGTAGATCCACGTCTCATACAGCCAATGTACTGAAATGGACGCTGAACTTCAATCAAATCAACCAATGTGCAGAAGGGAATCAGTGATGTTGATTATTTGTTGCTTATAAAATATAAGAAGAAACCACTTCAGTAAGGCATGTAAAAACGTTGATCGGAAGGTAATGTATTCTGCAAGGTGCATTAACAAAAAGTGAACATTTTGCGAGCTTGCATATCTTATCGCCTTTAACGACAGCTCGTTGAGCTTACCAACGCCTTGATCACAACAACTGGAAAAGATCACGAAATGCGATCCAGCAAGAGGAGCTAGGGTTATACTATGCACATAATTTTTCTACGTAATCTTCCTTCTTATCAATGCACTTGGCCCAACGGAAAACGAGCTTACGTATTTCTTCCAAATAAAAGATTTTCGGTTGGTCTTGAAGTCACTTTTGCACCGCATTTTGCACGTCTAAATCTGAGGCAAATCGGCGACCATGCAAAGCATCCTTGAGTGGCCCAAACAAGTGAAAGCCAGGTGGAGATAGGTCTGGGCTGTAGGGAGGGTGTTCCAATAACTCAAATTTCAGCTTGTTGATGGTTTCAATAATGTGATGTACCATGTGTGGCCGTGCATTGTCACGCAACAACAAAACTTTCTTCGACAACATATCTCGGCGTTTGTTGCGAATTGCTGGCTTCAGGTTCTTTTCCAACATTTCACTATAACTCGCACTGTTGATCGTCTTTCCCTTTTCTATGCCCTCTGCCATTATGAGCTCCTATGAGTCCCAAAACACAGTTAACATAACCTTTCCTGCGGATGACTCAGTCTTGAATTTTTTCTTCGTCGGAGATCCAGGGTGTTTCCACTGCATACTCTGGCGCTTTCATTCTGGCTGATAGTGATGAACCCATGTTTCATCGCCAGTGACTATTCTGCTTAAAAATGCATCACCTTCGTTGTTGAAGCGAGTGAGTAAGCGTTGACAGACCCTAACACGAATGAGCTTGTGTTCTGCAGTAAGCTTTCTTGGTACCCATCATGCACAGACATTATGAAAACCAAGCTGGTCGTTTGGGCAGAGCCATGACTGGTGTTTAAAGCAGCTGCTACCTCATCGATAGTGATTCGACTATTCCCCAGAACCATTTCTCGAGCTTGCTTAATGTTGTTATCTGTCGTGGAGGTTGATGGCCGTCCTGCTCCCTCTTCATGCGTTACACTTGTTCTACCACTTTTAAACTTCTCGAGTCACAAAAACACAGTTTTACGTGATAGTGCACCTCTTCTATATTGCGATGATAGTCTGCGATGAATGTCTGACCCGTTGACACCTTCCGATCAGAGGAATCGGATCACTGCTCATTGTTCCTCTTTGGTGCAAACTTCTAATGAAGCAGCCATGATATATCTGCAATAGAAGGAAGAAAAATGGAGGAATTAAGATCACACTTTCACAGCATTACCACAACAGTATAACAATATAATATGCGAGAACAGAAGACAAAGTGCGCACTATAAGAAAAGTTATGACAAAAGTGTACATAATTTTTGACTCGCCCTCGCATAGCTATCTATCTATATCTATCTACCTAATATAGAGCGGTGGCTCAGTGGTAGAGCGTTCACCTTCGGTGTTTGGGGTCCCTGGTTCGATCCCAGCTCGCGTGTGGACTTTGTGGTGGACAAACACCGTGCTCGTGGGTTTTCTCGGGGTTCTCCCGTTTTCTACCACTTTCTTCATTCCATCATTTCACTCATCTCTCATCATCACCGTCTCCTTTAGCCTAACCTGCATAACCGTGATACATAAAACTTAAAGATTTCATTTCATTTTTTTTTTTTTCGTTGGCTGACTGACACTTATATTTACGTTCTTTGTGTGCAGCTAGGCTATGTAGAACATATAGTTTGTCCTATAGTTTGTTCTATTCAGTCATGCAAGTGGCATTTGCACCGCTGTAGTGGTTTCAATGCTGAGCCATTCCATGTCAAATCAACACACTTTAAATAAAAATTTTACCGCACCATTTTAGATTTTGTTAAAATTTGGTATAGTCATAGTGGGTGCTGAGAGTAAGCAAAATACCAAATTGCAATGTTTTATCTCAAACAGTTTCTGAAATATGGGGATGTAAAATTTGCAAATACTAGCCAAAAAAACGTGAACAGACTTTCTTTAAATCGCTCTAGGAACTGCAATAGTTGAGCTAGAGAGCTGGAAAATGTGTCGTTTTGCAGCATTTCGTATGCTCTTTCCAGTGATATACAACACAACATAGGTTCTAATAATTTTTTTTTTCAAAATACGAATTAAAATTTTGATTTAAATTTTTTCCAAAAAGTACATAATTTAAAATTTTCAAAATATTTCCATAAATACTTGGTACTGTTGTAAATCAAATGGCAAAGTATAAATATGAGATGATGATGGGTTCATTGTTAAAAAAAAAATTCTGACACCCGTTTTCCACTAATAGCCTATATATGGGTATTTGGACCAAACATATCTTCAACAAATAAGAATTTAATTAAAACATACAGACAGGTAACTAACAATATATATGAAATATCAAAATATCATCTTAAAATGAAACCAATCAGCACATGCTATAATTAAATTAAGTTGATCAAGTTTAATTTTATACTAATAGCCTATAAATTGGTAAAACAAAATATTGAACATTGGACCTATAAATACAAATTGAAATAAGGTATGATAAAAGTATAAGTATTGATGTAATACTTCTAATCCAAACAGATTATTCAAAATGTACATTGCTATGTCAGTTCATTTGCGCAGTCAATCATTTCAGCATTTGGAAATTGAAGTTAAACCAAGTGTATTGACGTTTCACATAACGCTATTGCTTAAAGTTATGGCTGTCTTTTATTACTATATCAACCTTACTGGCTTTCTCATTTGTAATATTAAATGTATCTTCCCTTTCCTCAGTGACTTGAGCCATATATGCAAGGTGAGCAAATTAGTTAGCTTGTCTATGCATGCAGGAACAAGTTTAAACAAGCACAGTCTGCATCCACCATGCAGTTGCTGTCTGTACAATCATTCAGTGTCTAGAGCCTTTGCTGAGAGGATGTGTGCTGTATTGTTTTCCTTCTAAGGTGGATAGTTAAACACGTTCTTGTTAGTGTTCCTAAGCCATTATAGTACACCATGGTATAAGTGTAAAGCAGTTATTACCCCTACATGGAACAGTTTTGTATCTAATATAATTTAGCGGAACTTGGTATTTTTGAGTAGTTCATTTACAAGTAAAACTATAAATTGATCGAAGAAGAGAGTGTAAGTGAGTTTTGTATCAATATGGAAGTGGAACTACTAAAAAGTGCAGTGCTATGAGAGTGCAGTGTTGTAATCCATTGAAGAAATCAAATCATTGTATTAGAGACAGAAAGAAACTGAGAAAAGTTACAACGTGGATGACTGAGTTATTTCTACAAATACCAAATGGCTCCATGATTTGTGATAAATGTAGGAAAGATGTAGGCAAATTGAAAAATACACGGCCAATCGGTGAGGCTGAAGATGATGATTCTTCTGGGTCGGATGTAATCATTCCGGACAAAGACCCAAACTTCACTACAAATTCAATAGTTGTTGAAGCACTTAACACATCACTTCAAGAACTAGGTGAGTCCCCTATTGATAAGAAAAAATTAACATCAAAGCACTATGCCAAATCAAAAGTGAAAAAAATCTCCGTGGCGATGACACGTAACCTGTTTGTTGCTGCTGAAACTCATCAGATAGTGATACAGACTGTGACGAATCTGTTCTCCAAAATCTCAAAACTAACTTTGTTAATTCTACAAGTAGGGCAAAAAAACTAATGATTCTAACAAGTTTATCTGAAAAGTGGGGTATCAGGAAAATAATGCGCGAATTTAATGCTCCTAATTACCTTGTTCGCCAATCCAAACAAATTTTGAAAGAAAAAGGGTTTATGGAAGGCCCAAACCCAAAACCAGGGAAATGTTTACCAATAGAAACTGTCACAAATGTACGTTCATTTTATGAAAACGATGAAGTTAGCCGGGTAATGCCAGGTATTCAAGATTGCGTAACGGTTACAGAACCAAATGGAAGTAAAACAAAAGTATCAAAAAGACTTATTTTGTGTAATCTTAAAGAAGCTTACAAACATTTTAAAGACATGTATCCTAACATAAAAATAGGTTTCTCTAAATTTGCTGAGTTGAGACCAAAACATTGTGTATTAGCAGGACAGAGTGCCACACACCCCGTTTGTGTGTGCACAACTCACCAAAACATAAAATTAATGATAGAAAACGCCAAACTAAATAGAGTAACCAATTGCAACTTAAGCAATTACAAGCAATGCATTGCAAAAATGCTTTGCAACTCATCATCAATTGATTGCAACATGGGAAACTGCGAATATTGCCCAGGAGAAACTGTAATACGTAAACTTTTACAAGACTCTCTTGATGAAAATTTAATTGAACGAGTTCAGTTTCGCCAGTGGGTGTCAGTTGACCGCTGTAACCTGGAAATCGTACAGAAAACGTCCGAAGAATTTATAGATTTATTCTGCAGTCAGATGTCCTCTTTGATTCGGCATGACTTTATTGCCAAGCAACAAAGAGCGTTTCTAAACTCCACAAAAGAAAATCTTAATGGATCGGAATTTGTTGTTACATGTGATTTTTTCAGAAAATTATAGTATAGTTCTACAGGATGAAGCTCAGAGTTACCACTGGACAAGCCAACAGGTTACTATACATCCCTTTGTTATATATTACAAAAAGGAAGACAAAATTGAACATGTGAGCTTTGTCATTGTTTCTGATTGCCTAGAGCACAATACTATTGCTGTGTACACCTTTCAAAAGAAGCTAATTTCATATCTAACAAACAAATTTCAGACACTTCCAAAAAAGATTTACTATTTTTCAGACGGTTCTGCTGCTCAATACAAAAATAAGAAAAACTTTCTGAACCTTTGCCTTCATGAGGAAGACTTCAACATCAAAGCCGAGTGGCACTTTTCAGCCACAGCACATGGGAAGGGGCCTTGCGACGGAGTAGGGGGTTCCGTGAAGAGACTGGCAGCTCGTGCAAGTTTGCAAAGACCATACCACAACCAGATCCAAACCCCACGAGATTTATTTCAATGGGCAGTAGATACCATAACAAACATAGATTTTGCCTATTCCACTCAAGAAGATTATGTTGCTTCAGAAATGTTCTTAAAAAGCTGGCTTGAAGCAGCGTTAACAATCAAAGGAACACAACAATTTCATGCATTCATTCCCAAAACTACATCAAAATTATTAGTGAAACACTTTTCAGATTATGTGCAAGGTTGGGAGAGGGAGGTAACTACATCGCCGGACAAACTGAAGCTACAAGACATATCAGGCTACGTTACCACTGTGTATGACAACAACTGGTGGCTTGGGTACATTTTAGACAAAAATGAAGAACTTGATGAAGTGAAAATAACTTTTCTTCATCCGTGTGAACCAGCTACATCATTCTTCTACCCAACACACGCGGATGTCCTGTGGGTGTCAGTTGTGGATATTCTCACAAATGTAAATCCGTTTACTCCGACTGGGAGAACATACACTCTTGTTGAAAGTGATGTAAGCCAAACCCAATTGGCTTTTTCAAAATATAATCTGTAAAGCTCCGAGATATATATATATTTTTTGGGGGGAAAACTGCTTTAAACTTAAAACTTCCTCAGGTTAGTTATTGTTACTTTATATTTTATATATAGTTGTTTAAAAATTAGCGTTAGTACCTATTATGTTAAATTCATCATCCCATATTTATACTTTGCCATTTGATTTACAACAGTACCAAGTATTTATGGAAATATTTTGAAAATTTTAAATTATGTACTTTTTGGAAAAAAATTAAATCAAAATTTTAATTCGTATTTTGAAAAAAAATTATTAGAACCTATGTTGTGTTGTATATCACTGGAAAGAGCATACGAAATGCTGCAAAACGACACCTTTTCCAGCTCTCTAGCTTAACTATTGCAGTTCCTAGAGCGATTTAAAGAAAGTCTGTTCACGTTTTTTTTGGCTAGTATTTGCAAATTTTACATCCCCATATTTCAGAAACTGTTTGAGATAAAACATTGCAATTTGGTATTTTGCTTACTCTCAGCACCCACTATAACTATACCAAATTTTAACAAAATCTAAAATGGTGAGGTAAATTGGGTGTGTTGATTTGACATGGAATGGCTCTGCTCTGCCACAGAGAATTGAACTCAGTATCTTGTGCACCAAAGTCGCATGCTCGAATCACTAGACTAAGGAAGAAAGACAGATTCCGAACCAAAGTAAATAAAACTTTGCATTGTCAACGATGAGAAAAGGTAAGCTGAAATTTAAAAAGCCGTTAACAAATATGTTGTTAATTATTCATAGTTTATTCTGCTACATAAATCAGCTTCGTTACATTAATATTTGAATATTTATTTAAACTTGGGAAATTCCTTTCTAAAAAAGTTCACGAATGATTATGAAGGGCTATAAATCTTCTGACAAATAACATTCCAAAATTTTCTTGGAATCTCACAGAATATAACCCACGACATTCGTTCTGCGACACAAAGTGGGCAGTCCCATCGTTGACGTAGATTGATTTGAGTTCTATGTGTAGTCCAACAAAAATTTGTCCTATTTATTTATTGCATGAGTAAATTACTTCCTTTACTCGTGTATTATTCTTCCTTGGTTGAAGTTAATATTTCAAGGTAATTTTATGATGCTTGTTAACAAGAAAATAGATGATGCCGGGCGAAATTCGGAAGAAAATTGCGGTATTAGTTAGTAAGTTGTTTGCAAGAAAAGAATATACAGTTACTTCCTGTTGTTCTTTTTTGTGTCTTCCTAAAAGTGTTGTTGCATGCAACTTATTCTTCTTGTAACATAATAGTTTTTTTTTTTTTTTGTTTTGTTTTATTTTACCACAACAAAGTGACTTGAAATAGCAGAATTCTCGCGTGTTACAAATCCGCAGAGTAAAAGAGAACTTGTTAGGAGTAACTCCAGATGACGGTTGCTTAGACTGAGAGAGAGAGAGCGCGAGCGAGCGGGGAAATTGCTTTCTTTAAAGTTATCTTTCCTGGTCACGAGATCAGACTGACGGTAGCTAATGGATCCTCGCGGTTTTTCGTCTTCCAAATTTTCCACTCTGTCAGGTACGCACCATTCGCCACTTGCCTTCCCTTCAACCTTCTATTCTATACACTTTCCAGTACACGTATAGAATTTAAGAGCACTACCGGTTTACTTATGGTACACTTGATTTAGGAAGTAACTCACACAGGAAAAAAAAAAAATAGTTACAATGATAGAACGAGGAAGGGGGGAAATGATGCTAAAGTAGCATTCTGTGATTAGAATTTCCAATTTCCTCTTTCCGTTTCCTCCCACTTCTCTCTTGCAAGTTTCTATTTGTTATTACGAACGTTTTAGGTATTTGCTGTTGTTCAGATATAGTAAGAAACCATACTAAAATTAACCACTGTGAAACGAAGATTTAAACGGTCGCTTGACCGTACGGACGAAAGGGTATTTATTTTTTGTACCCTTAACTCACACTTTCAAGGGAAAATCTCTGACCCGAATACGTGAAGTAAGCTAGAAGTTGAAACATTGCACCACTACAGCCACTACAATGTAGCGATGTCGGAAACATGTGAAGCTCGTATTACCACGTAGGTAAGTCGGAAGAATATGAGGAAAGAGAGGTCACTTTCATGTAAGTAGATCGGAGGCATGTGAAGAAATAAAAGGCGAAAACACTACCACATAGGTAGGTCGGAAGCATGGGAAGAAGAGGATGTCACTACCACATAGGTAGGTCGAAGGCATGTGAAGTAGAGGAGATCATTGCCAGATAGGTAGGTCGGAAGCATGGGAAGAAGAGGATGTCACTACCATATAGGTAGGTCGAAGGCATGGGAAGCAAAGGAGACCATTGCCAGATAGGTAGGTCGGAAGCATGTGAAATAGAGGAGGACACTATCTGTCACATAGGTACGTTGGAAGCATGTGGAGAACGGGAGGTCACTGCCATGTAAGTAGATCGGAAAATGTGAAGAAGGAATGTTCCTATCGCCTAGGTAGATCGAATCACATGAAAGTGAAGTTACTACCACATTGGTAATTGAGCACTGAGGGGTTGAAGTTTAAGCGTAACAATTCCTGATTATACAGCCCGTAAAGAACCACAGCCTGCTAAACAGCTTCAAGTTAGGTGACGTAAGATTAGTATATTGACTCCCATCACCACTGCTGCTGGTTTTCTACGAATAGGAAGAGTTTTATCTTAAAATGCTCAACAGGTGGAAAGTATAACACCATGCCCTTTCCAAAACCATTTTAATAATTTTTCATAGCATATTCATAGTCGAACATATCGAAGATAAGAGTACAGCTGCATCTTTACTTTGTGTACAAGTCTACTAAACTAATTAATGATACTGTTGTTCCCATAAGGTTTAAGATAAATATCTAAGTGGAAGCTATATTTCGTATATCTCGAGTAAGGTTTGAGTACCCGATTGTATCATAATGGTGGTGTCGATGTTCTGGATTCGTTTCCTAGTAGGACACATAAATGTATTTTGGTGTTAATCCAGTATAGAAAGACAATTGTGAAGTGTACGAACTATTGTCTTGGAAGCCAATAATAACGACATGCTGGCTACATATTATACAACTGAAAAGTTACACAAGTTACACAGAAAACTAATTACATACATAAGTGATACATATTACGTATTAAAAACTATACATTTGATATATATTCAGATAATAAGGTGCAATTTTTATTTAGGAACTGTGTATTTACTGTTTACTCATAAACACAGAATAATCCAAAATGTATGGTAAGAAAAGGTAAGTTACTTGTGATTGCTGCAATTAGTATATTATGGAACTACCGGTGTAACAGAAAAAGTAAATTTACCGACCTTTTTTTAGACACTTACAGTCTATCACAGATGTTCGATGTGGCTCTCCTTTATGACGCGGTCTCGTTTCGCCTAACAATCTCGTCAAGTGGAAAACTTTATGTACAGGAAAGTATTGACTGTTTCCAAGTACTACAGCAATTATATACTACCATACTCTTACTATCGATTTATATTATATCCTTATTCTCCGCTTACCGCTCGGCATAATGGTAACTCTGAGCGATTCAATTGCAACTGAAGTTTCACATTGCCAGTTAACAAAAACATCAATTACGATCATTAGTAGTCTATTTCACGTATACGTTTATTTCAGTTATAAATCTATCATTTACACTTTAAAGAAGTAATAATGTCTCATCCTTACACACACAAAACGTACGGTAATCAGTCATATGGACACAATATAACCACATCAATGTATTGAAATAAATTCTCATGGTTTAGTAACATGTCTCTTAATCATTGAGTCTCCTCCATTTTCTATTCTGGTGACCGCCATGATTTCCCACCGCCAACAGCTGCATTATTCTGTCATTTTCGACCTGTTCTATCTTCATTTCTTGAAGGAAAGAGAAAGTATTCGGACGATGCCTTGGAAAATGTTTGTTCCAATTGTGATGCCATCCCTCTACTTTGTTCATCGTCCTCTGCTCGCCGCTCTCGAAATGGTTCCATATTTCACTAAAATAATAAATAACTAAATAATGCCTGTACAACGTCAATTTCCAACGAGTAGCCAACTCTATTTCCAAAAATAAAGATATACGCAGTATACATAGCACTTTGAAGTAATCAGGAGGTTAACGCAGACACAAGAAGTTTTAAAATGTAATGGAAGCTCTTAATATATGAGCTCTGCAATACATAGTATAACTTCTCCAATATCATGCACTATTTCAAAATGAAAAAAAAGACACTCGCTAAAATAGACGCTCATTTAAGATTAAAACTATCTACTGACAAACCAGAATGTTTATGAAAAAAATTAACATTAAAAAATTAGGCAATAAAAGATAATATTGCATAACCCTCAGGCTGAGCCTGGTAATATGCATTCCGATAATAATAATAATAAGTACAGCTCTACGCAATGTTATCTTTAAATATAAATGTTTAGTAAAAAAAGAAAGAAAAAGAAAAAAGAAAGAAAGAAAGAAAAAGAAAGAAATTATACTTCTAGGATTAGTAGTAATAAAAATTATCAAGAAAATATAGTACATTACCTGCATATAGTCTGGATTAACGTTATTGGTACTTCACTAGCTATAATCTTCATTTTCTTAAACACTCGTCTATTCTTATTAATCTTTCCAGGAGTTGTTCCATGCATATGTATTCCAGACTGAGAAACCACTTTATTTCCACTTGAGGGGGTTAGCGCAACAGTGGTCTAACCCACATTTTTAAAAATGGAGAAAAATCAAGTCAAACTTAAACATATGCGTTTTTTTGTACAATATATGTATGTACACTGTATGACACATTCAGTTACTTGTGCTTGCTTTTGGTATATTGTACAAAGAACCATATGTGTTTAAGTTTAACATGATTTTTCTCCATTTTTAAAAATGTGGGTTAGACCACTGTTGTGCTAACCCCCTCAATTGTAACTTTACATCCTTGATCACACTTCCGGTATGATTTAACATTTACTTTCCTATTAACACGATACATAAAGTTCTCGTAACACAATAGTTTTTCACCCTTGTTGCTTCTTAGAAATGACACGGACATGGTTCCACTATTACTGAAACAAATGTTCTTTAACACTAAGTTACTGTCGAAACAGACACCTCGTTGATGATCATCAAAAAACATACAAATTATATACAATGTTCCCAAGATCTACACACAAGAAAAAGTTTACCATATACACACATTTATGAATTCACCTCCTCTACCACTTTCATATAAATCCATTTCCTTCCCCTGTTATAAAGACAATATACTATGAAACTATACATGATATATATATATAAAACTTGCCATTAATCGTCTCATCTCAGACTTAAATTCCAGTTCATTACATAATCCTGTTCCTTTTCAATAAACCCAGCCTCGTCTTTGTGTTGTTTTAGTATGTAAAGCTACCACAAGACCTAATTCAATATTCACAGTTCAAAATATAAAATATTTATCAGCAGCATAAGGTTGTGGATAATGAAAAATGCTTTGATCTTTGAAGTTCCATACATAACAGTAGTCTTCAAATACTTACCACCAAAACGAAAACAATATTACAATAGCGATCTTACATAGAGAACTCCAGTTATATAACATATATTAAAACAAGAGTATAACTAAATGATTTCGATCAAACATGTTCATGGCAAATATCCTCTCTCTCTTCATATTGAGATGATGCACGCAATGGCGTTGAATAAACGTGCAGTATGAAATTAGTGTATTGCTTGGAAACATTGCCAAAACTTCTCTGAATACGAAGTTTTTCATTTAAGAAGATCGTTAGTCGAAATGGAAATTAATTAGGCCAAATTGAAATTTCCACTTTGCCCAAAACGGTGGACATGATTTTTTCAGCGATTTATGATTGGGAATTTGTTAGGCGGAATGGAAATTAGCCGAATTGAGTAGATGATCATACTGATTGTTTTGAATTTCATTAATGTACCAGTGGATACGGAACAGGGGCGGGAAGTATACAGGGTGATTCATGAGATGTTCATAAAGCGAGAAATGAAAATCACGATCTGAAAATAGATATACATTCCATATTCACTAGCACAGTAATGGAATCTACGCATAAAATTACTTTGGCCTTTTATCTGATCATTATCCGATATTTTCTTTTCAAATTATGGCCCCTTCTGCATAGTCCCGACCAATTTTCAGTGAGCGAAATGACACATTTTCACACTTATGTTGATCACCTAGGATCACCTAGAATATGCAACAATTTACTGGTGAATAATGAATATACGTATGTAACTTACTTTTAAAAAAATGCTATTATATTTGTACACTAAACTATTGCATGTTATGTTATTTTCATAATTTAGTATTATCGGTAATGAAATTCAAATCTTACAATCCTTTTTTCATCCTGCTACGAAACTCCTGTACTCAGTAGGAAGCCTTCTTCTTCTTCTTCTTCTTCTTAGAAAAAAGTAAAATTGGGCCTTTGCAGAGTTTAGAAGCGTACGCAATTTTGAAGTAATTAGTTCAGAATATTGAAGCCGGCAAGAAGCATTTTTCTTCTTCTTCTTCTTCTTCTTCTTCCTTTCGTGCACGTAACTCGTGGAGGTCAAATATCTATCAAAGAAGCATTTTTCTTTTTCTTTTAAGGACAGACATCTAGCCTTACTTACCCATCTTCTTTCCTATTTTTTTCGCTTTCTTTCCTTGTCTCGCTTTTTCTCTTCATTTTCATTTCCTGAAAGTAGGACTACTAACAAAGTAGAAGTTTTATGAAGTAGGTAATTGAATAGCACAAAGTCACACGTCAAAAAGCTAGTTTAACATAAAAAAAAGGAGTCTCTATTTTAGGCTATACGAACACAAAATAAAAGCACTACAACGAAGTTCTCTAAAAGAAACATGAGAGGAAAAGAAAGTAAACTACCAACATGCCAGATAGTACAGTAATTTGGTGTTGTAACAACAGAAAGGTACAGAGGCAATGTAAGCACCTCACGAAAAATATATTCGGATTAGGTTTGCTAACTTCCTTTTGGGGGAAGGTTAAAATGATTGAGACTTTGTTACGGCAATATGAATGAATAAAAAATGTTTATATTTTAAAACAGCTATAAAATAGAATACAGAGGTTCTTATTTAAGACAGTATATGTTATATATATATATATATATATATATATATATATATATATATATATATATGATAGATAGATAGATAGATAGATAGATAGATAGATAGATAGATAGATAGATAGATAGATAGATAGATAGATAGATAGATAGATAGATAGACATCTTTCGCAGCACACTGAACATTGGGAATAATCTACAACTTCTGTGCAAATGTAGCCAAAATCAAATTGATTTGTGTATCAACTTCATTAAATTTAAACTGCATTTGTTCCTATTGTCAGACCGTTTGTTATTCATCTATGTAAAAGAATCATTTTGACGTCGTCTTGTTCTTCAAATATGGCAGGTATGAACCCCCGCGTTAAATTGATCAGAAGTCAGAAAGTTTAAACAGTGTGCTAAGTACAGGATACTTACTTCTTACCAGAGTTTGAAACAAACGTGAAACGAGAGAAGAGTTTGCTACTAATCTAACTCCCGAAATGTAAACAAAGGTCTTGCATCTGAAAGCCTATCTAGGTACTTTATTTTCAGAACAAAATGTTACGATGGACAAAATTTTCTTTGCCATTAATTCTACGACTGAAGATATCGTAGTCCAGTGGTTATAGCGTTGGATTCATGTCCGCGTGGTCCTGGATTCAATCACCGGCGTCGTGAGGCAAACTGAGAAGTCACGTGACTAAAAGACGTGATGGCCACTAGGTCTAGAAAGCTCCCGACACGTCGGTTAGCGATAAAGCTGAGCACGCGTTCGTCGCTAGGCTTGATGTAGTTTCGTCAGTCGCTAACAGATGGCGTGGAGAAGCACAAATCAGGCAGTTACGCCAAGTGTTTTTTTTTCTTTCTTATCAATTCCACGACTAGTTTCCAGTAATATGGTGTGCTGTCCGTAACAGATTAACTTGCAGTATTAAAAATCTTTTTGAAAATCCTAACGGAGATGTCAGGTTTTCCACGCAAAATGTATCACTTAAATACAGGTTGGGGAAGAACCGTTCTTTAATGAAGGAAAGTCTACAATATACAGTTTTTTGTTCGACTAATACAAATGTATTATTTTAACCTTTCAATGAGGTCGCGGTGGCTCAGTGGTAGAGCGTTCACCTCTGGTGGGTCCTTGGTTCGATTTCACGCCCACGTCAAGTGAAATTTTGTGGTGGATAAAACATCGTGTGCGTGGGTTTCCTCGCGGTTCTCCCGTTTCCTCAAACATTTATTCATTCCACCATTTCATTCTTTTCTCATGTCTACTTTAGTTTCCTTTAGTCTAGCCGGCATAACCATGGGCCGTAAAGATTTTTCATTTCTAAGCTTTCAAAAAAATGTATTACCACTAAATAATACAAAAAGATAAGATTGGTGAAGAAAATATTTTTACGTATTATTTTAGGATCAGACACACATGTATATACATGTACAATCATGTCCAAAATGACTATCACATATCTATAACTATCTTCTTGTAACAATATAATATGATAATAATTTTGCAGGGTACTTTTAATACTGATATTATGTGTATAATCGGGAAATTTATATTTATGGTAAATTTCATAGGAAAAGAATTACAAAAATTAGAGTAAAACAAAATGTTGCTAAATGGACAAAAAAGTTTTATTTTCGTTTTATTGTTCTTATTTAGTGCTCTTTTGACATGAAATTAGCCGCATACATGACTTTGCCGATTATACACAAATTAATATTGTAAGAAATACCAGGCGAATTCGTTATCAAATTATATTCCTACAACAGCATATTTATAGACATGCGACAATAATTTTGGACATGAGTGTACATACGTATCAGGAAACAGAAAACAATTTCAAAACCGTGACACTTGAAAATAGATGTAGCCGGACATTTCTTTTCAAAACAGCATTGAAAAAGCAGAACGAAGTAAGCTTTCCACTATTAATCCATTTTGTCATATCTGACTGAGGCAGCGTTTCATTTCCACTTTTAATAATTTCCTCTGAGTAAGGTTAGAATTATCTAAAAGAAGGGGAGAAAAAAGTTTCTAAAAGTTTTAATTTTCATTTTTGAAACAACTTGACTGTTTCGTGTTCTGTTAGTCTCTCTCTCTCTTTCTCTCAATATTGACGTTTCCATTAAACCAACCTATTTAGAAGACAACAGGAAAAGTCCTCTTTGCCCTCGTTGTTATGGAAATCTTACATTAGAATACTTCCATTTAGACTCAAGCATGCTGTTGACATTTTTTTTTTTTTTTTTTTTTTTGTATCCTGAGAACTAAGAAGCAGGATGTTAGAAGAGAATAATAAGCCTTCAGATACATAACCAAACCCAGAAACACAAATCCTAGACGACGAGGAAGAACATTGTAACATTTTATGTATTTTTACGAGTATTTTGAAAGTATTTTCACGAGTATACTGTTACCTCAGTCTGTAAACAACATTAAAACAATACAACAAACTTTCAGTTATAAGCAATATTTCCATCAGTGTTAGGAATATGTGTCACTGTTAGGAGCATATGTTACAGTTAAAAGTATGCATGTCACTGTTAGGTGTGTGTGTGTGTCTGTTAGAAGTAGGTGTGTCACTGTTAGGATTATGTGTATAACTGTTAGGAGTATATGCCACTGTGAGAATTGTATGTCACTGCGACGAGTATGTATGTCCTGTTAGGAGTGTGTCGCTGTTAAGATTATGTGTCATAGTAACGAGTATATGTGTCACTGTTAGGAGTATTTGTCACAGTTGGAATTGTGTGTCACTGTAACGAGAGTGTGTGTCACTGTTAGAAATATATGTCACTGTTAGGAGTATTTGTCACAGTTGGAACTGTGTGTCACTGTAACGAGTATGCGTGTCACTGTTAGGAATATGTGTCGCTGTTAAGAGTATTTGTCACTGTAAGAAAAGTCAAAGAGCATATACTCTCAAATTGTAACCTTTAGTTAAGAGCCTGCCTTACTAAAAATAACGTAAAATTTACAATTTTTCTTTTGCTTGTTTTTCATAAGTGAAAGAACATAGTAAAATGCAACTTACCACAATCATAGATAATGCTGTACTACAACAGAAAATATGAATCTGAGAAATTTTCAGTGTTGCTATCCATAGAAATTACAGTATTGCCAGAATAACAATTTCCCTAAAATCTAAGTTAAGGCAGAGACTAGACGAACGAACTCAACTGCATTTGATTACGTATCATGTTGTTTTGGTTTCCTGTGAACTACTTTTTAAATAATAGTTGTATTTAGTTTGTAATAAACAAAATAGTTTTAACATACAGTTAATAAAACTAAACAATAATGTTATTTAAAAAGTAGTTCACAGCAAATCAAAACAACACAATACGTAACCAAGTGCAGTTGAGATCGTTCCTCTAGTCGTTGCCTTAACTTAGATTTTAGGGAAATTGTTATTCTGGCAACACTGCAATTTCTATGGATGGCAACACTGAAAATTCTTCAGGTTCATATCTGATGTTGTAGAACAACATTATCTATGATTGTGGTAAGTTGCATATCATTATCTCCTTTCACTTATGAATAAACAAGCAAAAGAAAAATTGTAAATTTTGCATTTTTTTTAAGGCAGGCAGGCTCTTAACAAATGTATCTTACATGATTTTACATCTACCAAGCGCTTCGCATTCTCATCAACTTACTATTCCAGGAATGAAACTTCCGTCGCCTATGATTCTTACAACGATCGGTAGAGCTCGTAAAGCCATACAGAGTGCCAGTGTTAACTTAAAAATGCAATTTTCGGGATATGTCTATTGGTTATTCTTGCGACCAGTGGGCCGGGGGCTAGGATCCCCTAGTTTTATGAGTGGCAAAAATAATTTAAGCTATTATTTATTTAGGTTCAGGCTGGAACACCAGTTTTTACCTTCTAGACCTCGTCTACTGCCTACGGCGATACGTCTTATTTTTTGGCAATAAGACAGTTAAATCAAAAATACAGTTTAAGAGGTAAATCAATTGGATTGATACTTAGAATTCAAAAAACAAACACTTCAAAGACTTTTTGAAGTCTACGTTCGTTCCAAACTGGAATATGCAGGTGCTATTTGGAATCCACTCTTCGAAAGTAGAATTGCCAAAGTAGAAAAAATTCAATCAAAATTGTTATGGCACCTAACGTACAAAGCAACACACATATACCTACAGACAGACAGCAGTGATTCTCTATATACTAATTTTGTTATCATGAGTGTGCGTGTGTGTGATGGCTAAGTGCGTATGTGGTGAAATTCATACCTCCTCTGGAAAAAAAAGTACTCTAAATATTCTATGCGCACACTATAGTAAACAACAATCGAGTAAAGCATATAATTATAAGACTGATACACGAAATAATCATATCGAACTTATCACTGTAAAACAGAAACAAAAGAAAAAAACCTCACTGAACAAGTCATTAAAAGAAAAATACAGAAACAATCATGTTGAACATGTTACGAGACAGAAACAGGAAACAATTCTATGAACATATAGAAAAAAAATGAAATCTTTAAGTTTAACGTCCCACGGTTATGCCGGTTAGGCTAAAGGAGACGGTGATACTAAGAAATGAGTGAAATGGTGGAATGAAGAAAGTGGGAGTAAACGGGAGAACCCCGAGAAAACCCACGAGCACGGTGTTTGTCCACCACAAAGTCCACACGGCGCGAGCTGGGATCGAACCAGGGACCCCAAGCACCGGAGGTGAACGCTCTACCACTGATCCACCGCGCCCCCCTATGAACATATAGAGTCTAATTGTGAAACGTACTGAAAACAATGGGTATATCGTTATAAGACAGAACGACGATCCTATTATGTTGACCATGTCACTTCAATAGAAAAACAATAAAGAATGATATTAAATACATAACTGCAAGACAAATACACGAAGTAATTATGTTGGATTCGTTTTAAAATAAGGACAGAAAATCATTTCGTTGAACGTATTACTGTAACTGAAACAAAGAAGACTCAAACACATACTTTTAGACAGTGTGCGAATTGAAAAATTTTCCCAGGGGGGGATGAATTTCACTCATATGCGCACCCAGTCCTCACACACACACAAACACACACACACACACACACACACACACACACATATATATATATATATATATATATATATATATATATATATATATATATATATATATATATATATATATATATATATATATATATATATACTAACAGGTACAAAACAGTTGAGATGTGAGATCTTTCATAAATTTTCACTCAAGTAATATTTAGGTTAGCTACGCAAAGTAAGAATTGTTCCCTTTTTCTATCTTATCTTTATGTCCATTTAAAAATACTCCAGAGGGGGAAAACGTTATCCCTGCCAGGGATAATTTTTTTGTTCTCCAGGGTGGGAAAGATTTTTGTCAGGGGGGGAAATCCCTGGCATCCCCCCCGCCAATTCGCACCCTGCTTTTAGATAAAATAATTATATTATATATACCATTGCAAGACAATCAAGAGACAATCGCGTTGAACATATTGTAAGACCGAAACAGGAAACAATCACGTTGAACATATTGTAAGACAGGAACAGCAAATAATTACATTGAGCATATTGTAAAAAGAAAGAAAAAGAAATAAAGCAAAAAGAAAGGGAAAACAATCCGATGAACGTGTCATTGTGAAACAATTGTAGGAAACAATCACGTTGAGCTCATCATTTCAAGACAAAACTAGAACATTATTATGTTGAACATGTCATTGTAACACGGAACTAGGCAAGGATGTTAAAAAATATAGGATCTGCCCATACAACAAAATCGTGAAGCCATACGTCACAGTTCCGCCACACCTACTCTGCCCGCTCCGCGCCACTAAGATCTCAATATTTCGAGCCAACAAACATGGCGGGAACGAGAGTAGCCAATCAGACATACCAGCTCAGACGATGCTCAGTTGTTTTTCGGCTTCAGTAAGTTCCTAGGATGAAGATACGTATGGGCAGATCCTCTATTTTATAACATCCTTGGAACTAGGATATTATAATGTGAACATAACATTGCCAAGCGAACTAAAAGATATTAAAAATAAATGGAAGGAAAAAAAGCAGAAAGTAATACAAGTATATACTTCTCTACTTTCAAGAGAAACTACTTTACAGTTAGTTGGTTCTTAGAATTTTTGAAGGAAAGCCTTATTAAAAATTATTACAAGAGTGGCTTCAAAAAAGAAATTATATCCTTCTACGACTAGCATTTGTCGAAAGACTAAACTTTTTAAAGTCCCTCTGTTTTGAATAAATTATTACATGTACGATTGACTTCAGACTACGTTAAATATGAATTATAAATTAGCTGTAAAGTTTATGCTTGCACAATTTTCCTTTCAAGACCCTAAAAATATAGTAGGTACATAAGCGAGGTAGATGACATTTGATAAGATCAAATTATAAACAGGTGACTGAACGAGGCGATTTTTTACTACAATGAGTGGAGGATAAAACTTGTTCTGATATATTAGAACAAAGTATTACAATGGAAGGATAAAATAAAACAGATTGGCCAGAAATAAAATGAAGTGTACGATATATCTGAAACGGATTCATCTACCAGTAAATCGACATGAGCTTTTGGTAATTACTAAAGTCTGACTTCACGAATAATCTAACATGGCTGAAGAAGAAGATGCAGCGTTAAAGTGCATGGATAAAAAAGTAATCCAATGAAACGAGACTAAAAATTGATATGTAAAAGACGTAGAATACATGGTAGTGAATATGCAAATATTAACTTCAGTCAGAAATCACGTGACTACAGGGCCAAGCAGCAGCCACAAAAATGAAATTAGAGTCTGGCCCTGGTACATACACAGGAAACGAGTGCTTCATTTGGCAACCAATTTGCTTTAGAAAAAAAAACTTATTCTCAGCTTACGGGGAAAATGGATAAAGGAGCTTTTTTTAAAAAAAAATAGATGACAAAAAGAAAGAAAATGAAGATAAAAGAAAATCAGAAATGAAAACGAATCTAAAAAAGAAAAAAAGTGCGACAATTTGGTTCTCGAATACTTAAACCTTTAATTTTCAGGGAGACATGCAAAGAAAAAAAAGTTATAAGCGCAGAGAAGAGTGTGAGATACTCGCTGTAGAGCTTAATGGTTAGGGATGGTTGGAAAAGGGAAGGAGAAGATCTCCTGCGGCTCGAGATTGAAACGGTCGATTGCAATGTTTCATCTCGCGGAGTAATCCTCTTCCTCCTGTATAATTAAGTCCCTCGATGAGTCTGATAATGAGGACCACTGCTCAACGACATACGGACAGAAAGAGAGGCAATGAGTGAGAGAGGAAGCCTGTACAAAATACGTGTATGAAAAATATTCCCTATATGAAGTGTTAAAATGTCCAGCTATATCTTAAAGAGGCACAATAAAAAGGGAAAAAAGATGGAAACTTGCAAACCTTTAAAAAAAAAATTCGCTCTATTTGAGTAGTCTGAAGTAGATTTAGGATTTACTCTTCTTGCCTTTCAATAAGTATAATCCTTTCAAAAGGAAAGGACTATAGTGAAATTCGTGTGCACAAGCGAATGTTGCATTGTTCAGTAGGTTCGAAACGACATTACATTACCATTTCTCTAGATCAGTCATTTACAACTGAAACCTCTGTGACGTCATACTCTGCTGATCCCTTTCTCAGCAAATCACATGGAAAGGAAAAGGAGCGGACGTACTACTCGTGGATCCGTGGCTGCGTGTAGTACACTGCCAACACTTACCGTGTTATCTACTTCATTCTCTCCCTCTGCTTTAATATCATTGCGTTTGTCTCTCCTTCTCTCAGATTGTAAAAGCACGCTCCTATGTAATACTTGGTGAGTTGGAAATGACTGTTCTAGGTATTTGAAACGGGATTTCAGCAAGTTTCTAAAGGACAAGAAATATGAATCCAGCTAATGCTCTTTGAGACATTGCCACTATACCCAATATAGCATTTTGAAACTTTGTCTTCAAATCAAGATCTGTAATGCCCCACCCAAAAACAAACTTTAAAAAAAATCATATTTATTTGGTTAAATCTCACTTTTGGATAAGACCTCAGACATTGACAAAGAGAGGTAAGTGGCTTTTTTTAAAAACAGGAATTATTTTGGCAAATAAAATGACTCCTGTAAATTCAACTTCTTATAGTCTCACAGCACGCGATTTGTGAGTTTCCTCAGCAAGTAACTTCAGGATCAGGAAATCCGAAATCTGTAAGGAACCAGGTAAAAGTATTGGTTGATGTGATGTTTTCTCTTCTATATAACATCGCTGTATGACGAACTAAGAGTAGTTGCAGCATTTACACTGTTCGGGATGCTGAAAGTATTTGCTAAGGTTTTAGCAAGTCATGATCAGAGGGAAGAAGAAACTCTCTATTTTGTCAACTATTTCTTCATTTTACCGATTAATTAATACTTTCCAAACATCATCAAAGTAAACATGCATATTGAGTGGTCCAAACAGTTTGAAGGATATGATTGTTTTCATATATTTATTTTATTACACTAGCGGTAATGCATTTTATCAACTAGAAATTTACGGACATAACCCAAGCATACCACACAATACTACAAAATTTAATGTCAATGTTACAGAATTTAATTACACAATTTCATTCAATAATAATATTTCGCTTGGTATAAAATAAAATGCCACGTGAATCTCTTTGTATAGTTTTCAACGTCATAGCACACAAGTTATGCTTCCAAAAACTAAAAGTGTATGTTTGAAGAGAACACGAAAGTTAAATATGCTTCTTAATGAGTACAATCAGCGATATATTCTTGTTGTTTACGAGTAACTATATTATATACACACAGTATTATTAGTGTTTAAAGATAAATACATGAAACATAAAGTATCAGATATGTAGTGTCTGATGAAGCCAAGTGGATAGTTAGGCGAAACTATTACACGTTATTAATTTTTCACATGTTTTGCTCAGCGAGTGGTTTTAATCTGACTCAAGTCTACTAAAGCAAAGTTTGTATATACAGTGGACAATCTTACAGTTTGTGTTCTATTTGTGTCACTGTTAGGGAAAAAAAACACACACACAAAGATGCAACTCTAGTAGAATGAAAACCATTTATTTGACAACAAAAGACATCCTTCTGGCGGCCCCCCCCCCCAAAAAAAAAAGGTTTGCTCAATATTCTATCGAAAAACTATGCATGCGAATTTCACCTCTTGTAACAATCATTTTTAATCACATTAGGCCTTATGCAGAGTCGTTTTGACTTATGATTAGCGTCATACTAAAGAGTTATACTAACGTATATTTCCTGCAGTAGTCAGGCCTTTAGTATGATGCTAAGCATACGTCAAAACGACTCTGCATAAGGCGGATTCTCTCTACTTGAACAATACAACACTTGTGGCCTATCTAGGCGTTCCGCCTGAGGCAACCCCCTATCACTGATAATAGTGTACAAGAAAGAAAGAAGAATTTTACCTGAAATATGTCACTTCATTCAGATCGATATCATCTATCGATTAAGGCAGCGTTTCCCAACCTTTTTCGACTTGCGGCACACTACGGGTGTAACTTGGATTCTCGCGGCACACATAGATATTATTATTTGTAAATATAAAATACTGTGGTATTTTTTCTGTGATTACTGATCTCCTTCTCACAGAGAAGCAAGCTCGATCACTGGTATTTCCCTGTGGTAAATCACTATGCAAACAAATCTCTTTTACTTTTAAAAACACAAATGTAGGTAATTTGTCGAAAGGATTGAATGATATTTTAAATTTTCAAGTTACGAAATAGTCTGAACAATAAAGAAGCAATAATGGTCATAACAATAACAAATACTTTTTTTTTCAACATTAGAAATGTACAGAAAAGTACATGAAACTTAAAATTGTAGATTCAAAGTAGAGGTTCATAGTAATGTACAATACAAATATACATTTTTCCCTGCGTTTTGCAATTTGATTGCTATAGAATTAATCATTTTGTTTCGATTTCCTCGCAGCACACCAACGACCCATTCACGGCACACCGGTTGGGAAACGCTGAATTAAGGGTACGTGTTGGCTTTGGACAATATTATACTCAAAAATTAAAGCTTTAGCGTTATTCATAACTTTGGGTCTCGTGTCATTAACCAAGCCATGTATTGTTGTTAGTGTCATATTAAAAAGTTTGATAATAGTAAACTTCAGAATAAGTTTCATCTTAATAGATGGCGTGCTTGTCGGTCATCATCAATTTTTAGGGTACCACTAACATTACCACTAAATTTGAAGTTTTTTGTTGGTGTACTCGAAAATTACGCATTAAGTTTTACACTCATTTGTATCATTTTGTTTACTCGGTGAGATAAATCGACAGGTATATGTCTCACTTATGAAAATTAGATTACTGGGCTGTTGGTTTTTATGGCCATGTACAAAGGGATGACGTTTCTCGGTGGTCAAACTACCACGGGGAATTACGGAGGAAGAAAGGAAGGAAACGGTCTGGAACCATCCCGGCATTCGCCTGGTGTGAATGAGAAGAATCTCATTCAGGATGGCTGACCTGAAAAAGCTTTTATTTCTTCGACAGAGTGTCTCCCGAGAATCGAACTTAGGACCGCTCGCCCCAAAAATGAGAGCGTTAGCGACTACGCTACGCTGGGCCATATTAAACCTAATAATATTATAGAATTTATTTATGTGCTATGAATGAAAAACTATTAAGTATCAGACAGTATCTATTATTGTATTTTATCTGTGACACATCCTCCTATCAGTCAGTGGCATACACATAACTCTAACGTCAACAAACACAATGTATCTATTATTGTGTTCTAATTGTGACACATACTCCTATCAGTCAGTGACATTACATTACACTAACGTCAACACACACAATATATCTATTATTGTGTTTTAACTGTGACACATCCTCCTATCAGTCAGTAACATACACATAACCCTAACGTCAACACACACAATGTATCTATTATTGTGTTCTAACTGTGACACATACTCCTATCAGTCAGTGGCATTACATTACACTAACGTCAACACACACAATATATCTATTATTGTGTTTTAACTGTGACACATCCTCCTATCAGTCAGTAACATATGCATAACCCTAACGTCAACACACACAATGTATCTATTATTGTGTTCTAACTGTGACACATACTTCTATCAGTCAGTGACATACACATAACCCTAACGTCAACACACACAATGAATCTATTATTGTGTTCTAACTGTGACACATCCTCCTATCAGTCACTGACATAGACATAACTCTAACGTCAATACACACGTGACACATCTTCCTGTCAGTCAGTGACATCAGTGACATTACATTACACTAACGTCAACACACACAATATATCTGTTATTGTGTTATAACTGTGACACGTACTCCTATCAGTGTCACTGTTGCCACACTTGGTACAATTGTACCAAATTCAGCCCTTTTTGACATTCATCGGCCCGTTGGTACCACACTGGCATTTTCAGCCCCTTTTGTGAAAAAGTTGGTACTATTCTACCCAATTCAGCACCATTTAACAAATACTTGTCACATTTTCAAAAGTGTCAGTAAGACTTTCCCTACATGTCTTTCTTTTTTACGTCTTTCAGGAAAGGTTCTAGGACCCTGTACAACAGACCGCAGACACCACCCGTTAGTGACGGTGGATAACCAGCTTGGAATTCCCATCCGTCGTACCGGGACCGGTTTTACATTTTTTTTTTTTTTTTTTTTTTTTACAAATTTCAGTTTACTTACCTTACATTCTTCTTACATTTTATTATTCTCATTCGGTCGTGAAATGAGCAAGAATAAGGAGCAATAATTTATATTTTAATATTTTATTATAACGTACTATTTACACACAAACTCGATTATTGATTTGTTTCTAGTTTTATATTTTTTCATACACTGAGGTGGCGTACTTAAAATTGTAGGTGGCATACTTAAAAAGCTAGATTACATGCGTAATTCCTGTAGTTTTTTGACTTAACGTGTAACTGAAAACGTATGTTTTATAATACTTTCCGTATGAGTGTTCCGTCTATACGTACTTTCCATATGAAACAATATAGGCGGTCAGGATCTCACATACAAGTGGACGTATATAACATATAGCTGAGGAATGTAACGTAAGTATATGCATGTGATATACAGATAATTGTTAGATGTCAGGCATCCTGCAACGGCATGATGTAACACCTAAGGGCAGTGCGTGTGTAGCATATGGATAACGTATGCTCCATACTGATTTCTGTAGTAAACAAGAGGATTCCGTATATTTGTACAATCCGCGGCAAAAAAAAAACCTGCAACATGAGCATATAAGTTTATTGTGAAATGACGAAATCTTTTGCTCCAAAATAAGTGTGCACGGGAGGAGGCCGAGGCTTATCCTGGCGTGATTCGTTCCACTTAGACGTTATGTTCATTCCCTGTGCTGTTAGGCGTAGTTTCACAATAAACTTACATCCTCATGTTGCAGGTTTTTTGCCGCGGATTGTACAATATAACGCTGTCCGGAGAATGGATCTTTCTCAGTGTATATAGCCATAATACTTTTTAGGTTTATTGGTCACTTTGAAATAGAGGCGCGTTTGGTTTCCTTACAATATATACCGAAAATGATAACTGTTTTCCCTTTTAATTTGCGTCCTCTGTTAAACTTCCTACGTGCAATAAAAGTTTCATCTACTTCCACGGTTGTTCGGGTTACTACTATTTGGATATTTTTAAAAAGAGTACTTTCTTGGTTTGCACTCTTGGAAGAGAGGGAGGGTATGTTCTAGAATTTTACCTCTTTTAGTTTTGTGTTATAAAGCCATGCATTACACTGGTACAAAATAATGAATTCAGCCCTTTTTGTTTCAATTTGGTACTATTTTTCAGCCCACTCCAGAGATAGGACTGTGGCAACACTGGTGACACACATAATCCTAAAGTCGACACACACAGACCCCTAACAGTGTCACAATAATCCTGACAATGACACGAGCGCTACTTGTAATATATTCCAAAGATACAATCTACGATAATTTATTAAGTATCACTTTCGAAGTTCATACTGAACAATAACCTGTATATCAGATGGTATTCTTAGAATTAAAAGTCAATAATAGAACTAGCTTCTTGTTGGTAATCAAAATAATAATATCAATTGAAAACGAAAGGAAAATTGTTGTTGTTTAAGTAATATTCTGAATAATTATATTGAAATAAATTTTAGCGTTTAAGAATCACAAGTTCTATTTACCTATAAGCAAATATTGGTTTTCTACTCCATCTCTAGAGATTATTGATTTTAATCTCATCTTCAGCTCACTCATCTCATCATAATTGAATTCCACGTGGAACAAATTAACAAAACGATCATTTTCTCTCTTGCTCTTCTTCATAGAATATATTGAAGGAACTGTCAATTTGTCAAACGATATTAATATTGCTTTTTTAATTTTTTATTTCTTTTTTACAGATGTTCTTAATGCGATGAACGAAAAATATATTTAGCCTAGCCTCATGTTCCCCAACCATGTCACCTTTACTACCGTCATTTCCAATAATTGATACCAGTTTTTCACTCATGCACCGTAAAATCGAACCTGACAGTTGATGGGAGAAAATGTCCACGTGTGATCTTCGATTCTGTCACACGAGTCACTAAAAGACATTTTGTACATTACAGATAATTACAATTAAACTGCTAAAAATTGTCTTTGCAATTCCCAAATGATTTACGGACACTACAATGAAATAGGTTGTATATGACTGACTTACGTACTCTCTTAACTACAAAAAAAAAAAAAAAAAAAAAAAAAAAAAGCGAGCACTGTGGCATAATTTCGTAGACAAAGACAATGTTAGAAATGAGTTCCTGCTAAATCATGCCCAAATGTAATTATTATCGTAAAGTTTCTCCATCTTATTATATTGTTAATGAAAAACAAAATTAAATTAAATTTTAGTGTAACGTCCCAGTTCTTTAGACTTTATGAGACAGATGATTAATGAAAATGAATATTAAGAAAGTAAAATTCTGATGCTATCTTACCGGAAATCGAATCCAGGACCACATATACTAAAGGTAAACACGCTAGCCACTAAACCAGATGGAGGGCTTTCTCTGGTTCATAAACAAAAGTATTCTTCAGACACTTATTGTAATAAAAATCGACTAAAACAACTACAGATAATAAATAAAACAAGGAACAAAAATCTAAGAAAGAAATGTTGCTACTATTACAGTCATTACACTAATAAAATCAGTGGTACTTTGTTACGCAACAGTAGCGTAAAACACATGAAAATTAAACAAAAATAAACCTATGCTTTGTTACTTAAGTAACAAAATAGCCAATCGTTGAATGAAGAAAGGAAAAATCTTAATAGAGCATTATCATCCAAAACAACTGAAACATAAATGCGAATATTGAATAAAGAAAGTGGAAACATCGCAATAGAGTCTTTCCATCGAATACGGTAACTGTAACGTAAAAACTAATTTTAAATGAAGAGATGGGGGAAAATTGCAATTGAGTATTAGCATCCAAAATAATTCCCATTAATTGTGTCAAATTAGCCGACATATTTTAATATTTAAAGTGATTCCAATTTATAATATATTGTGGGAGTTATGGAACTTGTAAATTTTTATGTATCTCTGACTATATTCTCGACAACTTACTTCAAAATGAATTCTAGTTCTTTCCTATCATTACAGTACTAAAATGCATTATTACAGACGAGACAAACGTTGATCAATTTTCGGAAGAAGTGTTTCAATGTACCATGGCTCTCTCAATAGGATGAAATTTATGAAGGAAGTTGGTTTCAGAATGAAATTATTAGTGAGCAGTTTGTAAACAAAAAAGTTGGGAGGCAAAAGTTGAGCAGTTTAGTGATGGATGATCAATGGGGGGAAAGTGTCTGTCTGATTCATTGTGAGGTTTCTCAGCTCACAAATTGCTTTTGTATTCTCAGTGAATATCATCACATAGGAGAAAAAACTTTTTTTTTTTTTTTTTTTTTTTAATGAATGCTATTCAAACGGTGAAAGTAAAGGAGGCTGTTAGGGTGCATCTGTTGGGAATTGGAACGGGCATAAAATGCTAGAGAATAATATTGTACTGGGCTCAGAGTGCCACAGAAGGTTGCACATACTCTATTTTGAATGTTTACTTGTCAAGAATGAATTTATGGTGCAAACATGATAGATATATCATTGAACCAAGGATGTTATAAATAGAGGATCTGTCATAGGTATCTTTACCCTATTAAATCGGTGAAGCCAAAAAACAACCGAGCATTGGCACGTCTGATTGGCTATTCTCGTTTCTACCATCGTCTGATTGGCTACTTTCGTTTCCGCCATGATTGTTGGCTCAAAACATTGCGATCCTATTGGGCGGAGTGGGCAGAGTATGGATGGCGAAACTGTGACGTATGGCTTCAAGATTTTGTTATAAGGGCAGATCCTCTATTTTATAAGATCCTTGGGTTGGACTGCAAGATGGTGTGTTTGTGTATAGGTGTGTGTGATTAGTATGCCTGTTTTTTTTTCTTTTTTTTTAAATCTTATACAAATACTTTATCATAAATTAAACATAACTTTCTTACAAGGCTGTCTGTATTCTTTATTATAAATTAACGATAAATGTAACAGTTTCGGAAGTATATCACTTCCTTCTTCAGACTACTATTTCAACTGAAATTGTAAGAAAGTTATGTTTAATTTATGTTTAAGATGGACACAAGGCCTTTTTATAAAAATACTTTATAGTTCTTTATCTCTCTTTTAGTGAAATATGAGTATAAATTCAATCTATTGTGAATAACATTCAATTTTACAGTGAACAATTACAAATCTTACTCTACTAAAATAAGTTTCCTTGATAAATAATTGAAGATAATCCATTATTATGACCATTATATATGAATAATTTACGATTCATGTACTGATCAATTTGAATTTAATTTACTCAAAGACTCGCTATAATTACAGATAACTTTCTGTTCGTGCCAATAATAAAAGTTTAAAATAATATATCAAAGAAATATGTTAAATACAAAACACATTAGTTGAATCTCTTCTAGTAATTGAAGCAATTAATTTGGAATATAGAAATATCGCAAAATAAGTATCAGTGTATTTATGTTTAGAAGTTGTATGGATGCAGAGACGTTCAGACTCTTGATTAGTGCCATATTAAAGAGTTCGACTAACATATGTTCCCTGTAGTAGTCAGGCCTTTAGTGTGACGCTAATCATGCGTCGAAACGACTCTGAGTAAGGCCCGCTAGGTCTAAACTCTATAGTTAGAGGACGTAATTAATAGATTCAGTTTAATCAATTCTCTTTTATTTTTTAAGAGTAATCAATATTAGCGCAGTTTTAACGACTCCCATTTTATCAGATTACTAATATTGACGCAGTTCTCAGCTTTCCTTATTTTTGGAGATTACTAATAGCATCTAAATAATATTTCAACCTCACATTTGACTAAGCTCACTTATGTTGAAATTCATAACTTGAAAAAGAAAGCCCAGTTTAACTCAAAGTGAGAAACAGGCTTAAATCAATCTTTGAGAGAACATCTGAGTTTGTGAGTCCAGTAAGGCTAATTGCTACTAGTTAACACTAACCCTCCGTAACGTGCGCTTTCTATCTGATGCCAATAGATGGCGCTAGCGTACACGCAATTTACATATTTAAAACTATTATGACGTTTTAATTGCAACACAAAAACTGCTTTGTTTCAATTTAATTATTTGAAAATAGGATAAGGCCGTAACAATATTTAACGTAACCATACCGTAACCATGGCCTATTTTCGGCGGGATATAACGCCGAAATGACACACTTGTACAACCATGTCAGTTAATACTTGTTTTCATGATTTCGTGTGAAGATCAATCTGTCCAATGGGGCCGCGGTGGCTCAGTGGTAGAGCGTTCACTTCTGGTGCTTGGGGTCCCGGGTTCAATCCCAGCCCCCGCCAAGTGAACTTTGTGGTGGACAAACACTGTGTGCGTGGGTTTCTCGGTGTTTTCCCGTTTCCTCCCACTTTCTTCATGACACCATTTCATTCTTTTCTCATAATCACCGTCTCCTTTAGCCTAACCGGCATAAGCATCGGACGTAAAAATCAAAGATTTCATTTCATTTCATTTTTCAATCTGTCCAAATTATTTGGTATTGTTTCCGAACATCCCTGTATGGTCATTTTTATCCCTTTGTTTAAATCGGAAATGGAATATTTATATGCTTCTGGTGTCAATATTGGATGTACATATTGTAAAGTTTTGCTTAAGCAGGTGTTGGTATGGATTGTTTGTATGGTATGGATTATTTGTTACTACCGGTTTGTATTTAAAAAAATTACTATAAACCATATTTTATAGAAATACTACAATAATGTAACTTTTTAAACATAGAGAGAGGTGACTCAAGGCCCGAGCAGCCTATGGTAGAATCTCCACAGAGCTCCGAATCTCCACAGAGCTACGTGGAATGGATTAGGAATTCCCAATGCTCCGAAGCAAGCACTGAGGGGGTTAAGAATCGCAGAGCTCTGAAGCAAGCTAGGTGACTGAAGTTACAAATCTTGACAGAGTTCCGAAACAAGCTAAGCGGGAAGAAGGGAAGCCTCGAGTTTCGAAGCAAACTAAACGCTTTTGGTTAGGTATCTCCTAAAGTTCCAGAGCAAGCTAAAGAAGGGGGTGACACAGACTGATGACTTTCTTTGTAATTTTTTGGTTATGTAGGCGCTACAGGTGAGGTGGTGGCGCTGCTGTTTTCTTGTTCTTATGTGAATAGTGGTGGTGGTATTGTTTTTGTTTGCAGCTATAGTAATCTTATAGTATAGTAGTATAGTGTTATAGTAATCTATATGCAACAAAAACGATAAGACACAGTGGGAAATGAATTCGATGTTGATTCGGCATCCAAAGAAATGGTTCAATCTATGCCCATTTCCCTTTATTGAAACCAGAAGTATTGCGTTCGGTTTCAATGTTGAGGACGTATAGTTTGCAAATCTACGGAGGTTTCACAATATGAAACGAATGTATTTATTTATTTGTTTGTTGAAGCTTAGCGTCTCTTTTCAGAACCAAGACTACTTGAAACGTGAACCTACAGTTTAAGTTGGAATCCGAACCTTCGTAATGCGCTCAAATTCTAAAGCACGGGATAATCGAACTCGAGACTATGTGGGCTAAAAGTGCACTCGATAGCCACAAAATCAGGGGAGGGATAGGATGAAACTCACTTGTGACCTTATATATATACTGTATATACAATACCATAAAATGTTAATGGTCAAATGTAAAATTAATTGGCTTTAGCCTCCTTTTACTGCAAGCACCGTATGGAACAAATTAACACATATTTCACAAAGTACGAGCTTACGATTCGATTTGGGCGTTCGATTTTGTTTTATAGTACATATTTCAAATTAGCAACGACTCACACGAGGAACAGAAAAAAAAAAGCACAAAAATAACGTTGTAATGACAGACGAAATTAATAGCAGCAATTCACTCAACACGGAAAGTGTAAACTTTTGGAAGTCGTTCAAAAACGCCTGTCGTGTGACACATACTTGGTCATCTAAGTATGCATATATAACTCCAGCTAACATCTTCAAAGGGGTTATCCTCGACAACTACTACTAAAGGATTCCCCCTGCAGAAAAAAAGAAAAAAAAGAGGAATAAGAAACATCGCGAGTAAGCTTCCTAGTAAGAAAAAATTAACAAAAGTTCAGCGAGAAGAAAAAAAAAAAAACTTACGAAAGCAAGCAAAGTGGGAGACAAAACTATGCAAACATTCTTTAGTCTTGTGCAGTAATACGTCTTGTGGAACTGAACTTCTTACTCCTCCTATTATAGCTTAGATGCCGTAGGAGCAGGGGTGGAAAGAAGAAGAAAACTTCCATAAATCATAACAGCACGCTTGGATCTTTCTACGAACACTAATATATCACCCCTTAATTAAAAGACTACCCTTCTTATAGTGTTATAGTTGGCTCAGAAATTTGTGTTGGATTCAATACCACCTCTTAGCCCTTAAAGACAAATACTATTTTTTTTTCATTTACAAGTGTAAATAAGATTACGTTAAATTGAAGGGTAGCCCTATTTTGGGACAGGCCGAGATGGACCATAGGTATCTGTAGGTATGGTTTATACAAACTGGCATATATAAAGAACGGTTCCGGATTTTAACCCTTCTCCTTTCAACAAAATCAATAAAACCTTAGAGAACTTGAGGAAGGGTTGTGAAGAATATGGGATGAAGATAAATGTTAGAGAAACAAAAATCATGGTAATTGGAACGAAGCGGTCGGTTCAAATAAGAGGGGAGAAAATAGAACAGGTGACTAGTTTTTGATACCTGGGTAGTATTATTAATGATAATATGAAGCGCGAACATGAAAAAAAAAAAAAAAAAAAAAAAAAACAAGAATACGAAAGAGGCAAGAAGCCTTTAGGAGAAAGAAAAGTATAGTTTGGGGGACCTTAAATAAAGAACTGAGAAAAAGACTCATAAAATTTTTGAATATTGTACAGTAAGGGGGCAGAAATAGGACATTGCACGAAAGTGATTAAAGACGACAGGAAGATTTAGAAATGTTGGTGGGAGAGAATTCGCTGGGTCGAGTGGAAAACGAATGAAAAGACGTTAGAAATGGTGAGGAAGAAAAGAACATTTTTAGATATTATGGAGAAGAGAAAGAAAAAAACTGGTTGGAACATTGGTAAGAAGGAACTGTATCATGAGGGACGTGCTAGAGAATATGGTGATAGGAAAGAGAGGGAGGGGACGAAGGAGACTACAATTGAAAGACGATATCAAAAGAAAAAGAATCGTACACGAAGACAGAGAGGTTAGTGGAAGACCGTGAGCATGAAAGCTTCTCTGTTGCGGCAAGTGGCCTTCCGATAATAGCAGAATATCTATGATGAGGAAGGTATTGGATATGAATGCCCCCCCCCAAAAAAAATCATGAATGTCTCGAAATGATATGAGATGGGGTGTCTGGACTTTCTCCGAAACTTCTTGATGAGATTCTGTATACGCCACTTTTTTTTTTTTTTTTTTTTTTTTTTTGTTACTGCATCAAGTACAGTAAGGGATCCTACTGGATAGTACACTTTTGCCGTAAATTTCCATATGGATGTACCATCCAGAAGTGTCCCTTACTGTACAAGAGATGAGGTAATCAGCAATACAATCCGGTCACATTTACTACCCAGGATAAGCTGGGTAAACCCCTGAGCCTCTTTGGAACGTAGGTAGAACTATAGATAAGTAGGTAGGTAGTTTGTTAAAACTATTCGAACATTGCTTATTCGAATAACTTTTTCCCTACGCGCCTTTGGCGTGGGAGACCCGGGTTCAATCCCCGGCGGGAGCTCATGTGGTTCGGATTCCACGTTAATCAGTAGGTCCACCTCTCATATAGCCTCGCTGCTGAAAGGAACGCTAAACTAAAATCAACTCAAATCAACTCGAATTTTTACCGTTGCTAGTCGAATTTCGAAATATTTGTTTTTAATATTTAAACAATTATTCGAATAATTAATCAAATAACGAATTTTATTCGAATAATTACATAGGAACAGTTATTCAAATAATGAATTTTATTCCAATAATGAATTTTATAGGAAGATCTATTTGAACAACGAATTTTATAGGAACAATTATTCGAATAACGAATTTTATAGGAGCAACTATTTGAAAAACAAATTTTATGGAACAATTATTTGAATAATGAATTTTATAGGAACAACTATTTGAATAACAATGTTTATTTGAATAATTATTCGAATAACGAATTTTATTCGAATATTTATATAATGGATATTCAAATTATTCATTGAATTCGACTTTATTATATTCATTAAATTCATTATAGATATTCGAATATTGAAATAATGAAATATTGTATTTTAACAGCACTAGTTTGAAGTTTAACATTTCGTTTAGCACAGTGGGTAGATCTGCATCTTAACTCGGAATCCGAACCATATGAGCTCTCACCGGAAACCATAGCCAAGTAAAAGCTGGTGGAACGTCTAGCATACAGTAGGAACCTAACCTCTACGCAAACACGGCTTTAAAAATAAAATTATGTTTGACTAATTTTAAATATACAACATACAACGACATTTTAAAAGTAAAATACGGAAATTCTTCGAAAAACTTAAATAGAAATACAATTTGACCAAATCACATATTTCTGAAACTGTAACATAGATTAGTTATAATCTTTCATTACTTTTATCAGATTCAATACCATTATCAGATCAATAACATTCTTCCTTTTATTACTATAGTTACCGGTATATTGACTGTTAAAGTTACCTCCTCTCATTTTCTGAAATACATATGCTTTACTAGATTGTACTTTTATAATGTATCTAATGAAGGAAATGATGTATTTCCGAAACTGTAACAAACATTAGGAATAACAAGTATTTGTATGAATGAGAACTGGCCAGATTATGACGTCGGAATACGCATTTACAGTTAGATAGAAGAACTGAAAGACAATCTTTCCAACTGGTCATTTTATGACGTAGGAGTGCGATTTTATAATCAGAGGAATTGAGGAAGAACATTTTCAATTTGTCATAATATGACGTAAAAGAACATTTCTACAATCAAAGCAATTGGGAGAGAACATTTCCAACTGCCCAGATTATGACGTAAGACTTTTTTTTTTTTTTTTTTTTTTTAACGATTACAATAATTGAGATACAACATTTCCAACTGGCCATGCATGATATAATACAGAAGTTGGATTTTACGATCAGGGAACTGAGAACATTTTTAACTGGCCATTTTATGACATAAGAGCAAGTTTCTACAATCAGAACAATAGAGAGAGAACATTTGCAACTGGCTATTTTATGACGCAGAGGCACGCTTTTCGAATCAGAGCAACGGAAAGAAAACATTTACATGACGCCGGAATATGATTTTACAGTCTGAACAAATGAGAAAAAGTATTTCGAACCGACCATAATATGACTATGTTTTCAAGATCTGGCCAATTGAGAGAGAACGTTTCCAAATAGCTATGATAAGACGTAAGAGTGAGTTTTTATAATCGGAAGAATTGAGAGAGAATATTTTTAACTGATCATGTTATGACGTAGGAGTACGTTTTTGCAATCAGAGGAATTGAAGAGGACACTTTCAAGTAGCCATGTTATAATGTAGAAGAATCTTTTTACAGACAGAGAAATTCAGAGGGAGAATTTCTAATTGGCCCTTTTACGACGTAGAAGTACATTTTCTTGCAATCAGAGGAACTGAGAGAGAACATTTCCAATTGGACATTTTATGACGTAAGAGCACGTTATCTACAATCAGAAAAATTGAGAGAAAAAGTTTCCAACTGACTATTTTATGATGCGGGAGATTCCATTTTAAGTACACGGCGAGAATAATTCAGAGAACGAAGTAAAGGAGAGGAGAGGAAGACGCGAAGTAGGGAATAGAATAAATAAGTGTTGGTAATGTACGAATAGTTACGGATTTACGAGTAACAAGCCGCCAAAGCTATTGATGTCCAGTCACATTGCTATTTCTCAGCGCCAGGTTACCTATATCTGTGTGTTTACAGAGAAAGGGAGCAGTAAACTGTGACGTTACAGAGCATCTAGTTGAAAATGACAGGTCCAGACAATTATATGGTAGTGACGAAATTTTAAATACAGTGAAACTTCTCTAAAGCGGACAGCCGTGGGGAATCAAAAATTGTCCGCTATAGAGAGGTGTCCGTCTTAGAGAGGTTTCGATATTTTCTTACGTAAATTAGTAAATAAGGTGATATGTAATTACAAACTATTGAAGGTAATTTATCAAACCGTTCTATGACTGTGGGCATGTCGACATCTGTGGATTCTCGACAAATCGCTTTGAAAGAAATTTTGTGTCTAATCCGAAACTTCTCTAACCACTCGTTCGAGACCTTGAAATCTGAAACATTCATATCTGTTGCTACCTCCAAATTCTTAGCTTTTAGCATCGACCCTAACACAAGAATTTTTTCATTCCGCACTCTATAAAAACATTCACTTGCATACCAATTTTGTTCAAAGCAATGAGACACTATTTTAATTGTCATTTTCACACCACAACTTTATTAACTTGTCTTGGTTTTATATTATCTCAGGTGTTTGTGTTTTACCGATACAAAAATTTTCAGCTATCCTTCGCACACCTCAGTATTCTTCGAAAATTCAATCAATTCGATTTTAACATTAGCGCTTCTCGTGTCATTTCGAAAGCTCCCAACAACTTACACCTTATTGCTTATTCGATGCAGAATGACTTAAAAAGATTTCCGTCTACAAATAGAAGCACTAAGACACTATGCGAATACGCGGACAAAAAATACCAAACATGTCTTCTGCTTGATTCCAGCGGAACAGTAGAATGACGTGTCATCCCAAATGGCAGACAACTGGCAATCACTTTTGATTCTAAAACAGGTTGGGTGAGAGTGGAATGCAAGCAAAGGATATGAGGGTGTTGTTAAACAAAGACGCTTCATCTGAGTTTCTGAACAGCCAGTTGACGAGGAAAAATGTTATTACAATGCTTCTTTGGTGATACATGTATGCATTTCTGAAAATGTATTTTTTCTGTACTTTTCAACTTGTTTTTAGAGAAAGTGTCCCTAGTATGGAGGTAAATAATACCTATAAGAGACAGAAAAGACTGTCCGTGTCCGTACTAGAGAGTGTCCGCTTTAGAGAGGTTTGTCAACATGTTTTTTTCCTATTACAGTGTTTGGGGATTAAACAATATGTCCGTTATGAGAGGTGTCCGCTTTACAGAGGTGTCCGTTAGTAGAGGTTTTACTGTATTTCAAAACCTCATGAAGCTTACTCTCAAACGGAAAATAAATACCTCGTTCCCTGTATAGAAGCTACATGAACTAAGGATAAATACCATACTTCTATCCTAAAGCTGGAAATGCGATATTCTCATAGAAGATCAATATGTTACCCACATATCATTCAACAAATGAGGAATCTGACCGGTCAGTGAATCGCTTGCGTTACAGCTTACTAGCTAAAACAGTTATTGTTGGGATAACATTATATCACAATGAAGTCTTCAGTATTCCCAATTTTGCGTAATGCACCACATAATATATGTATATGTATTATGCAGGAAACTATATAAACGTTGAGTATATGATCATTTTCCACAACACAAAACATACGTATTAGGTAACAATTCGTAGTGCTTAAGATCCAATTCTAAAATATTATTAACGTTTAATAAGAGAATTATGCAAGGAAAAAAATACGAGATATGTTCAAAAAGTATCGAACCTTTTGTTGGCAAAAGTACATTTATTGATTTGGAAATCCGAAACACTAATCCCCTTCAAAGTAGTCTGCTTAGTAATGCACACACTTTTCCCAGCGCTCCCGCCATTGTTGGAAACGCTTCTGGAGCTCACTTTTTGGAATGGTAGCAACCGTAACGTCGCATACCACATGATGTCTTCTCTTGACTCAAATCGGGTCCCTTTTAGTGGCATTTTCAGCTTGAGAAATAATCAAAAAATCACACGGAGCCATATCGGGTGAGTAGGGTGCCTGACGACACAGAAATGTTGTGTTTGGCGATGAAAGTCTGAATCAAATTTCGCGGACACTCTCCTCATGCCCAAATTTTCGTTGAAAATTGAATGTACCGATCCGACTGAACGGTTTCTGCTTGGGTATCACCAAGCTTTTGGCAAAATTTGATGCAATATTGCTGCTCAAGTTTTTCTGTCATTTTACCCCCCACCCAAAAAAAAACTGAAATCTGACGACCAATCATAACACGTTTTCACTCGTTCGGCGACTGCCATCGATTGACACTTTCTGCGGAGGGGAAAAATTCACGATTGCGCGTGAGTGTCCCCTCTACCTTTACACTTTAGAAAGTTTACCGTATTTCATTGGTTTAAAGATTCGATACATTTTGAATACACCTCATATATTAATCGGTAGAGTATAAGTGATATAAATGAGTATAAAATCTCATGCGTTGTTTTTTGAAACTTTTTTTTTTTTTTTGTAAACCTAAAAATCGATGCTGCGCGACAACCACGTCACCTATTAAGATAAAATTGATATTGAAGTATCCCTCGTTAACCTCTTCATTATAAAAATTCGATAGTATTGTGTATGGTTCATGAGTTAAAGCTCAAAATTTCAAATAACTATAAAATTTTAATTTTTGTTTACCAATAATATTGTCCACATAACAATCAACAGATTATATCGAGCTAAACTGCTATTTCTAGAGAAAATCGAGCAAAACGATTTTTTATGGCGATAAAAAGTACAGGATACTTCTAAATGATTATCGGGGTTTTAGTTACGAGTATCTTCCCACTCATAAGCAATACAAAAATGAAACCTACCTTACAAAGGAACGACAGCTCAGTTTTTTTTTTTTTTCGACTTTGCAAGTGATGTTTTGTAACCCCGTCGTAGTATACCTACTGCACTAGTTATAAAGTTGGCGATGACTCCTGAGTGCAAAGGCTTTTCTATCTTATAATTCGCAAGGTGTAGCCCAGCAATTGGAGTGCAATAAGCTTTCGGATGGGAATATGGGAGTGATCACCCTCCCTCCCAGTCGAATAAAAACATCCACAGGTAGTACAAGCAATTTAAGAATACTTGAAGCCCAAATCTCATTCGGAGTCCGAAGAAATCTATAATAGGCTGCCGAGTCAAGAAGTAGGAACACCGACCACAACTACTGCCAGGATATTACAAAAAGAGACGGCTATTGAGGCCGTACCGTCTGTAACTATTACAGGCCCTTAAACCTCAAGATAATGTGATCCTTGCCAATTCCTGCGAAAAGACAATGGAATTGACCGACTGTGATTTTCTTTGTCATGTGATCTTTAGTGATCTCACGATTAGGAATGCGCACGAGTCGAGACATGTCTCGAATCTCGACTCGACTCGACTCGAATTCGAGTCGAGATTCGAGTTGAGACACACTTTGTAAAATTCGAGACGAGTCGAGACAAACGTATTTCTCGACTCGAATTTTCGAGTCGAGACACGAGTCGACTCGAGACAGCTCGTAGAAATCTCGACTCGACTCGAATGTCTCGAAAATCTTTCTATAATTTTTACTGTTATTTTGAAGAAAGTACTCACTCAGAAACACTCGGCACGAGAATTTCGGAAATTGCAGGACTTGCCAAGTGTTCGAGGAGTGCTGTGGTGAGTATCTTCAACAAGTGGCGAAACCAAGGAGAAACGACGTCCAAACGTCGAGGGGTTGCGTTGGGCGCCCTCCGCCTCATTACATATGTCGGGCGTCGTAGGCTGGGCAGACTGGTAAAACAGGACAGGCAGCGAACTGCGTCGGAACTAACATCAGAGTTTAATGCTGGGCAAAGTACGAGTGTGTCTGAACTAGTGTTGTAAAATTTCCGGAAATTTTGAATCTCTTCGTAAAAAAACAGTTTTTTTTCGATTTCTTCCCGGAAAAATTGGAAACATTGAAAAATGTTTGTATTAGGTTAATGTTACTAGTAATGATATCTTTTCTTTTTTCAAACGCATGAAAAATATGAGTTCAAAAACTTCAATATTGCGAATATTAAAAAATAGCACTCGAAAATAAAACTATTCCAATTATTATCTGTATTAAAATACTAGATTGACGGGTATATGTTTGTTCGTCTCCACAGAAAAGTTTATATGTTTGTCTCCAGTCCTTTCGACAATGAGATCTTGAACCCACAACTGCTAGAAACGTGCCGTTTTCATTGGTCGATTCCAAATTTTGTGTAAATTGTAAAGTTCTAATGAATATTTAAAAAAAACATGGTCATTAGTTCTTTATATTAAATTTTTAATGTACACTGGAAGTACTGAAATTTTTGAAAAAGTAAAGCATCATACCCTACGAGTTATATATCCCAACATCACATAGTAGTATATAGGGGTTGTATATCTCTCAGGTGTTTGGTTCATGGACAAATGATAAGAAAACGAAGGATAACCGTTTCTCCAGTTTAAGATGGATCTTCATTGTTTGGAGAGTTTTTTTTTTTTTTTTTCAATGAACACCGTCTATCACTGACATAATTAATTGTGTGTGTAGTTTATTTACTTATTACATGATGCATGCAGAAAGAAAGAAAACACTGCTCATATATGAATTAGAAATTCCAACCACAAGTGGGCTCAAATCTTGCAAACACTGCGAGATATTGAAAAAAAACAATCGAAAAAAATTCCCTTTATGATACCCCTTGCCGATTTTTATGAAGGCGTCCTTCACTTGTATCTGTAAAGGGACATGTACAGATATGAGGAATGACATGGAGATTAATGCCCATATGTGAATGATGCGCTGTGTAGAGAGCGCAGGTCCGAGTAGGGTTCGGACCACCCGAAATCCTGATTTTTGTGCAAATTTAGTCGGGACAAGTTTACAAATTTTAATATAATTTATCCTCAAATTGAATTTGAATCTCCCCGAACATTAACTCTTCCGCAATAAATAGGGGGCGCGGTGGCTCAGTGGTAGAGCGTTCACTTCCGGTGCTTGGGATCCCTGGTTAAATCCCAGCTCGCGCCGTGTGGACTTTGTGGTGAACAAACACCGCGCTCGTGGGTTTTCTCGGGGTTCTCCAGTTTCCTTCCACTTTCCTCATTCCACGATTTCATTCATTTCTCATTATCACCGTCTCCTTTAGCCTAACAGGCATAACCGTGGGGCGTAAAACTTAAAGATTTATTTTTCCTTCCGAAAAAAATTCCTGCGTACGTGCTTATACTTAAATTGTCTTTTATGAAAATGCTGTTCTTCTCAAAAGTGTAGTGTTTGGAGTCTGAACTTTGGGAGCTAGTTGTGCTATATAATGTTGTTATTATTATTATTATTATTATTATTATTATTATTATTATTATTATTATTATTATTATTATTATTATTATTATTACCCTGAAAGGTATGTAACCAACTTTCCAACTTTTTAACCATTGTGAACGTGAGGTCCAGCGTACCTTTACGATCGAATCCATACTTTTCTGGTTCCCTGAGATGAACAGAAAATGCCGTTTAAATCCTCAATTTCAGTTCCATTAGTACTCCTAAGGAGAGACGGTAACAGGTAAAGGTAATTGAAAATTACCTACATTAGTGTGGAGTTCATAGTTTTAGGGCTCGATAAGATCATTGGTAACAGTTTTTGAGTCCTTTATGTCCAAAATGAAACATATCCTACCCGTCCAAGCTATTCGGGTAGTCTGTAATACTAATGAACGGAAGTTTCACATATTAACCCTTTTAATATATTTCTCGCTGCTCAAATTTACTCACTTGTGCGGTATATGTGTGTAAACTAAACTAAAACTATATGTGCGGTACATGTGTGTCCGAAAACTAAAAATGTAAAATTAAAACCTGTTGCTTCGAGTATTTTTCTTGTTAGCAAAATACATTGTATAATGCTGAAAACGTGTTACAGCAAGTAAGATTACTAGTATCACACGAAGAAATAGTTTTTAAATCTATCTATTATTAATAATAGTCTAGATTCTATCCTGAATTGTTCACTCAACAATTACTCTTGGTTGCAGGCGTCCCTTCCTGTTAACCACGGAGGTCTCGACATTTGTCGCGCCGTGGATCTGGCTATTTCATCCTTTCTGTCTTCATTCTATGGCGCTAAGCCATTGATCGAGAGCATTCTGCAACAAGATCTTAGCCTAGTATCGGATGTCAACGATAGCATTGCTAAGTGGTCATCTATAGTGAGATCAGATCCCCCTGACCTTGATAAGAGAGGACTACAATCCTCTTGGGACGATCCTCTTATAAATCATCACTTTTCAGCTCTACTTCAGTCATCCGATAACCCAGAAGATAAGGCCAGACTTCTAGCTACATCATCTCCAGAAGCAGGAGCTTGGCTCCATGCTATCCCGTCACCTTCTTTAGGATTACATCTTCCCAATGACAGTTTTCGAATTGCCAGTGCACTGCGTTTGGGAGCAGATGTTTGCGAGCAACACAGATGTCCTGCCTGTAGAAGTGTCGTAGACAAGAAGGGCCTTCATGGACTCTCCTGTGCCAATAGTGCGGGCAGACATTCACGCACTCCAGCGTCAACGACATTATCATGAAGGCACTAATTTCAGCAGGCTTTCCTTCTATATGTGAACCGTTGGGATGCAGTCGTGCAGACGGCAAGAGGCCAAATGGTATGACCCTAATACCGTGGAAGAAAGGAAAAGCACTTCTATGGGATTTTACTTGTTCCGACACCTTCGCCCCTTCAAATCTGCATTCTTCCTCAGCTAAGCTGGCAACGTGGCTGCTCGCCGGGAAACAGAATAGCGCAGGAAGTATAGCAATTTACTCGACAAATATCATTTTGTCGCTATAGCTGTCGAATCGGGTGGTTCATGGGGTCCCGAAGCCCTTAACTATATAAAAGAAGTTGGTCACCGCATTTATTTATCGTCAGGAGACGCTAGAGCAACCTCTTTTCTACCGCAACGCATCAGTATGGCAGTACAAAGAGGGAACGTTGCATCAGTTTTGGGAACGCTACCCTCTGGTAAGGAACTGGAGGAGATCTTTTGTCTGTAATCTCGGCGAAGGTTTGAGGATGCTGTTGCGAGGCTTAATTATATTTTGATATTCTGTAAAATGTAAATTGTGCACTGTTCAAGGAATGTAATCTTCTGTATTAGATGATCTTTAGGTGCTTCATTGCATTCGGTATTGAACTTATGTAAATACTAGGTATTTCACTCGGATAAATTTCGTTAATTTCGTGACTATTGACATTGTTTCAATTAGTTTTATATTGTTTCAAGTAATTCAGTAATTGTTTCAAGTTGACGTAATGAGTTTTTTTCTTGTTTATATATGTATAATAAAAGATTATACAAGGGAATAGTGTATTAAGGTACAATTTAAATTCCGAGAACACAAATTCGATCAATCAGAGATAAGGATTTGTTTATATTTTCATGTTTTGGCGAATTAAACACAAGTTTTTAAATTATATTTTCTGTTTTTTTAATATTTTATTTTTATTAATGGCTTTAAATAATTTACAAATTATTTTTTTATTAATGGCTTCAAAATTTTTGGAAATTTTACCGATCTCGATAAAATTTTCAACATAAATGAGGTTCAGGATGGTTTTATTATTTCATTTTGAAAGTGCAACGTGAGGGGAGGGGAGAGGGGAAAATGACAGATATTGGTGTCGAATCCATAGTTTTCGGGGTAGCAGAAATGAACAGTGACACTTCCGATGCCATTTAAATCCAAATTTGGCCCCACAACTTGAAGAAGGGAGAACATACATAAAAATTATTGAAAATGACCGTTATTAGTGTCGAATTGATAGTTTTTGGGTTCACTGAGATGAACAGTGACACTTCCGGCTGTTTAAATCCAGATTCAGCCTCATAAGTACTCTAAGGGGGGGATGATGACATGTAAAGTTAATTGAAGATTACCGATATTAATGTCGAATTCATAGTTTTGGACCTCCGTAAATTCATTGGTGACAGTTTTGGTGCCCTTTGTGACCAAAATGAAACTTTTCCCGTGCGAAGAACGGGTATTCTGCTAGTCTGTAATAACAACGAACGGAAGTTTCACATACTCAATCCTTTAATATATTTTTCACTGCTCAAATTTACTCACTTGTGTGGTATATGTGTGTATATGTAAATACGATAATCTCTCTTTTTGAGTAATTCGAAAAATACAAAGAATAAAGAGGGATTTTACCAGAAATCAGAAAACTAAAAAGTAGAATTAAAAGCTGTTGCTTTAAGTATTTTTCCGTTAGCGAAATACATTGTATATACAGTAGGACGTCGATAATCCGAACGTCAAAAATCCGAACGCGGTCCCTAGAAGCTTTTTACATTTTGTCTTAATATAACGCTAGCGATAAACAAACAATAGTGTGTCCATCGACGTTGTGTAAAGTTAGTGTTTTTACAGAAGTTCATTCATACGTAATTGTTTGTCATACATATTTTTATTTTTTATTTTCTCTTAGGCCTAAAAGTTTTAAGTGTGACTTAACAAGATCAGTGTAATTTAGTGTACGAGCAGGTTCTTCAGAAACATTAAATGTAAGTAGTTTTACGTACGGTATTATAATTACTGTATATACTGAATATCCACTGTATCGATAGAAGAACATACCGTACACTATATGTAAGCCTAAATGGCATTTTCTTGGCCATTTTCGAAAATCCGAACTATATGTGGTCCCAATTAGTTCGGATTTTCGATTTCCTACTGTATATGCTGCAGACATGTTACAGCAAGTAATATGACAAGCATCAGACCAAAAAATAGTTTCTAAACTATATTTTCCTGTTTTTGCCAATATTTCCGAACGAATGATTTTTCTAATGGTTTCAAAATTTCAGGAAATTTTACATAGAACAAGGAAGACATCTCTATAAAATATATGTTTAACATATTAATTAAAATGATTCTGTCCCCGTTATTTTAACACTTCCCTGCCATCAAGGGGGAACTTCATAAGATTGCTCAAGGTAATTTTAATGCGTCTATACTAATTAAGCTAACTAGGATTATATTTTAGATTTTTTGGAAGCCATAATTCCATTCTATCACGGTGCTAACTTTGAAGTGTTTGGATGGGTAGTGCACATATTTTCCCTATTCTAATACAAGAAACATAAATACTCAATTAACTTAACTCCAAACTAGTAAATACAAAATAGTTTTAATTTTGAAAGCATAATATAATATTAAAAAAATTCAATTTTACCCAAATTTTCCGTTTTTTTTTTTTTTCAAGTTTGGGAAAACGGTGTCAGTGCACCGAACACTCCTAACAATGGGCCACCGCAGCCGACGACCCATTCATGTGCGAATGTTAACACCACGATATCGGCAACTACGACTGAAATGAACACGGGACCATCGCCACTGGACCTTGGCATAGTGGCAGAGCATTGCATTGTCTGATGAATCCCGTTACCTTCTTCATCATAACGATGGGAGGGTGCGAATCCGTCGTATTCCAAGAGAACATTTCCTTGACACCTGTACTGCGGGACGGAGACAAGCTGGCTGCGGCTTAATTATTATCTGGGGAACATTCACGTGAGCATCCATGTGTCTAGTAGAGCTTGAGCAAGACACCGTGACAGAAGAGGTGTATCGCACACTGCTTGCACACTACGCACACCCCTTCATGATGACCATGTTTCCCAACAGTAGCGGCATTTTTCGACATGATAATGCACCATCTCACAAGGTCAGGAGTGTAATAGAGTGGTTTGAGGAACGCAGATGCGAGTTCCAAGTGGTGTGCTGCCCCCCCAACTCGCCGGATTTGAACCCAATCGAACACATCTGGGATGTGATTGAACGTGACGTCAGGGCGTATCGTCCCCTCCCGGAATTTACGAGAATTAGGTGACCTGTGTGTGCATATGTTGTGTCAACTTTCTCCAGCGACCTACCAAGGATCATTGCATGCATGCCAAGACGTGTCGCCGTTGTTATCCGTGCTAAAGGTCGACATACTGACAATTAGGTAGGTAGTCATAATTTTCTGGCTGATGTGTGCGTATATTTTAACTCATATATTTTGTCTCGAATCGAATTCGAGTCGAGTCGAGACAGAGACTGTCGAGTCGAGACATGAGTCGAGACAAGCTTAAATCTCGACTCGACTCGACTCGTGCGCATCCCTACTCACGATTTCAACCCTGCAATTCCTTCTTGCGGAGGTATGTAAAGCATCACGCTTACATGCCACCGTTACCTATCAACCTTCCTGAATTGTCACGCAGAATTGTTGCAACAGGGGAGCCTGTTACATCAGACACGTTAGCTTCATTGTAAAAATATGTCTGAGTTACTGTTGCTGTTAAGGTATGTTTGATTTATGTATTCTATATGTAATAGAAGATACTCTTAATTCAAATCTCCAGATTAATTTAGGAACTCCCTGTATGTCATTCATTGCTGATAATAATTGGTAGATTTTATTCTATTGGAGCATATTACATAAATTGTTGTTTGTCTTCTCGATGTCTCTTGTTACAGTTTTTTTTTTTTTTACTTTTTTACGATCAACGTTCAAACCGGAAGTGGTTGATTTATGCGACTTCCGGTTTGAATAGATGGTTAAGGGAGAAGATGGTACCTATTCTTGGAACGCTAAATCAGTAATAAAACTGTCCCCGCTTTCTCTGATAATTTTTCCTCTATATAGATCAATATTGAGACTGGAGGTGTAGTGGATATGGAGAGAAAACGTGTTCTTGGTACGCTTAATCGATTACAGAAGACAGTTTGTCGCTATTTATTATATTATTTGCCCTATAGTGGTAAATGTAAAAATAGAAAAAAAATTAATTTCTACCACATCCGGTTTGAATATTGCCTCCATCAGCAATCTTTATACATAACTTTTGATTCTCTATATTCTGACCTATTTGGTGGTGGTTCATCGAAACTGAAATTAAATCTTTGTTTTGCATACCATGCTGATGCTGGCTAGACTAAAGGAGACGCTGATGATGAGAAATCAAGGAAACGGTGAAATGAAGAAAGTGGGAGGTAATGGGAGAACCTCGAGAAAACCAACGCTCACGGTGTCTTTCCACCACAAAGTCCACTTGGTGTTAGCTGGGATCGAACCAGGGACCCCACATACCAGAGGTGAACGCTGTACCACTCGCGGTGGTTCATCACGTAGTTTTTTTGTTTCATGCACGGCCAGATAAAGTAAATAAAGAAATTTTTGTACACCATACTCCACAATAAGAATAAAAACTATATTTTCTTGACACTAATTTCCTAAGTATTGTCAACACAGGACAATACAATGTAACACGAAACAATATTCTTCCTCGCTATGGTCTTAAAAAAGAAGTCTCAGAATGTGTAATTACAATAGAACTAACTAAGCCTTTCAACATGAGATACTATTAATTTGTGTTTGCATAAAATGTATTTTTTTTTCTGTCTTTTTTCTTAAAAATTCAGAAAGTCTTGTCTCGAAGTTAACAGAAAAATAATACGGGGTCTTTATTTAGATGCTAATTCTAAAGACAGTGAGAAAGTGAATCAAATTAAAATGAATTCATGTTAAATACTTTTAAGGAACAAACGCTGAAACGTTGTGAAGAGATTTTGCAAAAGTTCTCGTCAGACAGGGGTGCTTTTATAAATGGTCTGAATGTCTAAACAATGAATTTGAAAAAGCGAAACGAGAACAAAAGAAGAAGAGCAGTTTAAACAAAGACGTTATCTTTTTTTCCAAAAAGAAAAAAAAGAAACAAGTTTAACCCATGAAAATACCTTCGGGCTCCAAGGGAAAAGCTCTTCAAGACTCGGATGTATCGTAATTATACCGTCATTTGTGTCTGTTTCTTGAGATAAATTTCCCACCATTAACCTGTCTTCTTCATTTATCACTTCCTCATCTTTTTTACTCGCTTCTAGCTCTTTTTATGTCAAAAATTTTAAATACAAAGTTATACATATCTTACTTTTCGTTGATTTTTCTTGCGCAAATCTTACCTATCACAAGTCAAAATATTTCTGAGTTAGCTAGATTGCATTATTTATTTCAAAATGGAAAGAAATATCAATTAATAGTTTTATAGATCCAATTTATGCTCAGTACTAGCAGAGAATAATAGAGGCTAGAGGTTTCCAAAAATTGGATCTATAAAATGTTTGTTTACACTTAAGTGTAATGTTTGTTTACACTTAAGTTCACAGATAACAAAAGAGGTTAAAGTTTTTCAGAAAAGAATTTCACTGGTAAGAACCAGATTAAGTGTTTTCGGGAACAAAGTTTGTAGGAAAGAACACAGACTAAGGAATTTCAAAAACAAAGTTTGTAAAAGATAGCATAAACCAAGGATTTTCAAAAACAAAATTCGCGAAGGAATACGTTGGTTGAGGATTTTCAGTAACAAAAGTTCACAGAGTGGAAACAAGTCAAATGTTTACGATGACAAAGCTCGTAAAAAAGAATAGGGTGGACTTCCGAAAACGAAATAAGTAGAAGAGAATATAAGTCAAATGTTTCGGAAACAAAGTTTGCAGAGTAGAACAAAGCAACAAAGGTCAAGCTTTTTGGAAATAAAGTTTGCAGAGGAGAGCGACGCTAAAAGTTTTCAAAAGGAAAGTTTGCTGAGAAGAAGACAAGTTAAGTGTTTAACGATAACAAAGTTCGTAAAGGAGAATACAAACTGATGACTGTCAAAAGCAAAGGAAGTAGGAGAAAACATCGTTTGAAGGTTAAGAAAACAAAGTTCGCAAAAGACAATATAGACTGCCGACTTTCGGAGAAGTAAACAGGAGAGAAGAGAAACTGATGTCTTTCAGGAGTAAAGGCCACAAAGGAGAATAAAGGATAATTTTGAGGAACAAAGTTAGAAGCAAAGGAGAAGACAGGTCGAAAAAGTGTAGAAGATTTTTCAGGCCAGCCATCTTGATTGAGGTTTTCTGAGTATTCCTCATTCACACCAGGAATACTCCAGGATGGAACTTCAAATAATGATTCCAGGCTGCTCCCCTCTTGCCACATTCCCTTCTTTTTATCCCCAATTCCTCGGACAGTGTGATCGCCGAGAGGCATCATTCCTCGAAAGGACTAACATGACCACGGAAGCGGAAAGACCAGAAATCTAATTCCTAATCCTAATCCTAAATGCCTTAAGATGGCACGAGTGCTCCGAACGAGACAGCTTACACAGGAGTACAGGAGGAAAACGTAGTCATACACAAGTGCAAGTGCAGACAGACAGGATGTACGTACAGACCGGATGTCATGAGTGAAAGTATGGCCAAAAGATGGAACAGACAATTTACAGCATGTCGGACCAATGTGCACAATGAATATCGTAGTGCCGATCGTACTGGATGAGGAAACTCGGTCGGTCACATTGTGGACAGCACTTTTCGGGACACAATGTTTGTTTCAATTTGTTCTGGAAGGTATACCTTGCCTTCGCGAAAACTCATTATCATGCGTTCCTCATACTCGGTGGGAAACTATATACGTGCAGCCAGGTTTATCTACCATAGTTCTCTCACCACTAAGTGACCGCTGACTTCACATAACTGGACTCGCATCAGGTTATGGCTACGTTTTCTTCTTCATTCCTCCGCAAGCGCGTCCCACTGGGACCGCTCATGCCATCAGGGATTCTTAGAAAACTTACTTTCTGGATGCGCCTCGTGTATTATTAGGAAAGGTATTTGTTCGTTTGCTAATGGTAAATTTTAAAAATGACAAGTTTTTAAAGCATAACAATTAAAAGTTGTTTAAACCATTACATTCATATAAGTAACAATCTCCAAAGAACTTCATAAATATATATTATATACACTTGTCTTGAAAAGAAAGTGAATGACCTCATCTATTATAGAAATTCAAGTTATTCTTGATGTTTTTTGAACCTTCTTTTTCTCATGTTTATTTATGATCACGTATTTATAGATCTAAGACCACTCAACCCACTTCCGTGGCTTTAACCTCAATGATACAAAAGAATGAGAAGGCACTGGCATCATCTTCTGCCAACGACAAAACCACATTTTTTAAGCCCCCCAACCACCATTCTTTTTTCCTTTGTGGATTTTCTGGAGTTTCTTATTGCGGGCTCTAATGGAAGCCTCTGAAATTCCTTTGGGCCTGTATTGACCTGGAGAAGGAGGAGGAGAAATAGGTGCTGGAGCCGACCTCTCTTTCTCGTTCACTATTTTCCTTCCTTCGGCTGCTGGAGTTTTCCTGAGAAGTCCACTAAATTTCATGTCAGATCGTCTCTTTGCTGACTCGAGTTCCTTTCCAGTTGTTTCCCGAAAAGAAGAAAATGAAGTAAAGCCATTTTTTGTATCTCTTTGCCCGAGTATTCGTTCGCTATGAGCTTTCTTATTCTTTTCAGGGCTACTGATGGGTAAAGTTTTACTTTAATATAAAGGGTGACACTCCTTTTTTTTCTTCGTTGTTAACACTTTTCGATGGACTCGGTCAGCATTATTTCTTATGATGTCAAATCCAATTTTGCCTTTTTGTCTTCGATAAGCTTGCAGAAGCACAAAAGAAATCTCCGACGAAGAGCAACAATGTGCTGATTCAAAATATGCAATAACTTAGTTTTCAAATTGTCGAAAAAAAAAAAAAACACATTCAGCGACTAGGGGTAAAGTACGTTTTTTTTAAATAATTTGAAACACATAAACACTGTGTTTTAAAATTATATATATCCTCCGAAATCACAACATTTCTGTAAATTTAATGCAATTTTAGGAGTAATTTTACAAATTTTAATATAATTTATCCTTACATTGAATTTGGACTTCCCGAAACAAATTGCTATGTACGTGCCTATATCTATAGCTACATCTGTATTATATATGTATATTTAACTATCTAGATAGATAACAATTTTACATTTATATGATGTTTGGTAAGTTCAGTCACTTTTAGCCAGCGCCGTAACTTGGAATTTTTCTACGGGGAGGGGGGGGGGGCAAGCATTAATATTTGGGTCCTCATAAAAAATATGAAGTTGGAGCCCCCTAGAAAATATGAAGTTGCCCTCCCAAAAGTAGGCTTGCCAACCATACGATAATTTATTGCGATATACGTTAATTTAAGCCTTAATGCTATACCTATAATCCCTTCCATAATAGTTGAATTTTAGATCACGCGCCTTTTGTTTAGTTTTTGAATGTCCAAGTAAATTGTAGATGTGCATTAAATTATAAAACACACACACTAAGGTTTTTAAAAGTCATTCTCACTAACATAAATCATTAACAATTTAAGAATTAGCAGATGACAACCCTGTATCCATTCTTTAAATTCAATTATGCTTACGAAGGGATGGAAATAATATTGTTGTTAAGAGTAGTGTTAATTAGGGATAAAAACAATTGATGACACCGACTTGAAATTCGCAACTTCCGATTACTAGGTAAGTTTACTGTATATTATTGCTGTTATTAATAGTATTATATTTGTTTCTACCATTATCACGTGCGTAACAAATATACGATAATTTTATAGACGAAAATCGATAATGTTGGTCTCTGAGTTGGCAACTCTGCCCCAAAGAAAATGCAGTCATTCATCAAATACGTAGTACCAAGTAACATGCATATTGTGCACTGGAAGAGGACTCCTTTATTATTCAGAATTCTGCACCAAAAATTCATCTTCATTGCAATAAATCATGCCAATTACATGATTAAATGGACAGATGGAGTCATTATATCGTTTCGTATCGGATTGTGTAAGTAGGTAGAATAGGATTTAGAACAAACAAATTTTAAATTGAGAATAATGATTTGGTGAGTGCAATTAACGAAGTAGGCCAAAATATCATTTCCTAATTCGACAACACTTCAACATACAGTAGACGCAATGCCAATATCGAAGTACAAGGAATGTTACTAAAAGTTTTAGGAATTTTGTTTTAAATTTTTGTGATTTAGAGTTATACGAGGAAAGTTTCGAAAGTTCTGGACATTTCTAAATATCAGAACATTGGGACTAGATAATTTCTGACACGTTTTACTATCGATGTCATTCAAATTCTGCCCAGTATGATTCGATCGATTGAGAAATACGGGCAAGTTTTTAAAGATTTTTATGCGCCGCTAAGATACGTTATTTTCTCTTTATTTCGTTCTGGTACCTCGACTGCTGGGGGTCAGAACCTAAGTTGAAAAGATAGCAAACTTGTCATCAACTCATGACATTTTTGACTTTATAGTGTTCAATTTAGAAGCAACGTATAAAATAAATTCAAAAAGTCGTTTTTTTTTTTTTTTTAACTTCATAATATATTTCTTCTTGGCTTAGGTTACTGTTATTCAATAAAGACTGAAATACAGTTTCTCAATATTTGGATTATGCCTATTAGAGAATTAGGAGATTAGAGGAAGGCAGATTGCTGAAAGGTTTATTTTAATTATAATTTCAAAAAATAAAATAAAAGATCGCATAACTTGCAAAAACTCGAAGACTTTTAATTTCTTTGGTTGTTGAACCCCCTACCTCTGATCAGTACCTAATGAATAGTATGCCTTTCTTTTCTTCAATTTAGAAGCTGGTGGAAATACTGTGATGGCAAATAGTCCTACATCAGAAATTTTTAAATGTGGACAAGAAATTTAAAAGTAAAACTTAGAATAAATATTCTTACCAGTCTACAACCTTGATGGAGGATTCTTTGAAATCACGTACCTGAAAAAGAAAAAAGGAAATACATTAGATAAACAGCAAGTTTTACGAAATAATCAGTGGCGGATCTAGCCTAAGGCAGGGGGAGGGGCCTGGGTCCCCCAGTTTTTTGAGTGACAGAAATAGTCTTCTACCAATAGAGGTTCCCAGGACACTTCTAGGATAACATTAATAATGGTGGGATGTATTTATTTTCTCGGATAGTTTCTAACTTGAATGTTAATTACAATTTTTTGAACACACATATAAAGCACAAAGTCTTTTGACTAATCTTACTAGCTATCGTACCTGTGAATGCCTACAATTTATTAATTAATTATTCGTACTTTATGTCTAACTGTAACTGGTGAAAGAAGTTATTCATTTTATTTATTCCTAGTTTCTCTTAACAAAGTACGTAAACAAATTTCAAATTAAGATAATTTGTGTAAACTCATGATATAACATAACATAGTTTGGGTTCCGGCTGGCTCCCCAGTTTTTTATCTTCTAGATCCGCCACTGGAAATAGTTTACATAAAAATAAACACTTACTGGTTATACCTCCTGAGACGATTGCGAAAAAAGAAAAAACTTCCACCACTAGTTTTAACCCTTTGGGGATCCCATGGTACAATTTGTACCATACAGGGTGTTTCATGGTACATTGCGTTATAACTCTCCTATTTGAGCTTTTTCGTCCGGTTTTTTTTTTTGTTTTGTTTTGTTTTTCAAGTCCAGAGGCATTGTAGAAGACCTTACGTATGGTTTCACACCTTCCTGCGTCGAGACATAGGAGGTGATGACGTCATAATTCTAAAATATATATTTTCTTTTAATATTGCGGAGCCGGTCTATGTTCATTATTTTTTGGCGGGCTTACTTTTGCACCTGGAAAATTGGAATTGTGCATAAACATTGAGCCCACCTAGTAGTATTTATCAGATTTTTTTCAGATCTCTGCATTAAAACAGGGGGTCCAGAGGGGCTAAAAGTTGAAAAAAAGGATATTTAGACCCAAAAAATCCCTTTTTTCGAGATTTTCCCGCCTTAGATAAATGATGGAGACACGTGAGTCATACCACCTGAAAGGCAGTTCTAAGCTGAAGAGAATGATGGGCGAAACATGACCCTAGGGTAATTAGGGAAGTCTCAGGAAATTTTTTACCTGAGATCATGGTGTTTTACGGTAATTTGGGGCATGGTGGGAATTCCTGATAAAATTTCAAGATAGAAATTCAAGATAGAAACTTGAAATTTGGCACACACAATCAGTATACCAAGTACTATTTATCAGATTGTTTTTTAGATGGCTACGTTCACACAGGGTTGCTCCAGAGGGACCCAAAGTGCGAGAAAAAAATTTCCTCCGAAATTTTCCCTTTGACATAATTTTTCCCACTCCTGGTATATGGTATGAGCATGCAAGTGGTACCATTTGAAAGCCAGCTCCATTCTGAAGAGAATGAGGTATGAACCATGATCCTAGGATAAATAGTGACGATGCAGTAGCTGCTTGACTGAAAGTCTAAAAAATAGCCCAAAAAGCCGGGTACCGGAAAGGGTTAACAAATTTTCTTAGCATGTAAGTAAACAATGCATTTATTTAATGCTAATCTTCAAATTAGCACTGAACAGGATTCTCTATTTCACTATGCTCAAACCTTAACTTTGATGCTCAATATCTTGGGAACCAAAGATCTACATAGGAAAATATTTCACATGTGTACTAAGCATGTTAAGTCCTATCTTCATGACAAGTGTGGTTACGGTTGGTTGAGTTCTGAAGATTGCGCACGATATATATATACACTGTTCTTGTAAGTTTTTAAACATTATTATTATTATTATTATTATTATTATTATTATTATTATTATTATTATTATTATTATTATTATTATTATTATTATTATTATTATTATTAAAAGATCAAATGGAAGTTGTGGAAAAACACTGTCACATGTAGACCACATGAAGGAGTTTGATATATATGGGGTGATATTTTCTCTGTACTGAAGTTGGAGGTTCTAGTAGATTTGAAGTACTTCTGATTTTAGCAGAAACTTTAAAGTGGAGATGGAATATATTCTTGGAACGCTTAAAGGATTGCAGAAAACTTCTTGCTATCTATTATCGTTTTTACTCTAAAGTGCGATCAACACTGAAACCAGAAGTGGACGATTGTTATCTTTTCTGGCTTAAGTATCACCTTCATCAACAAACTGGACTCCTAACGTTTAATCCTCTACATCCTGGTCAAAATTAATGGTGATCCACCAAGTAGATCTTGAAATTTTTGGAGGAAAACGCTGTACTGTGGTGACATTGGCCCCAATACTACAAACGCATGTGTTTGTGGTAAGAGAGCCCACATTGGCTTTCTATAAAACTATAGCAACAAAACAATGAAATAGAAAGCATTATTTTTGTAAAATGAATTTAACTGTTGATAGTAAAATTAAACTTCCAGCAGATTTTTATCATATACGTATTTTAATTAACAAAATTAATTGAAATAATACTTTGTACAAGTGAAAATCTCTGTTTAATAAAATTAGTTTGGTACCCCAATATAGGCGTTCCTATAGAAAGAAAATAGATAAAAGATTATCCAGAGAATGTTTGAACATTAGAAGAAAATGAATGCATATCAGAGACGCAGAAATGTATTTCGAAATAAATATGAGAAATTATATTATAATTTGTAAAATTCCCTAAAATTAGACTACATTTACATAAAAGACAGGATTTCTGGGGGTCTGATCCCCAGGACCCACCGCTGCGTACGTCCTTGATGCACATAGATAAAACCATTTCTTTTTCCTTAAAGGACAAGGCCTACTTGTCTCTCCGTTGCAACGGAAAATGGTTGACCCATTGTAACAGTGGCGATATTTGACTCAAGTAATGCTGGTTTAGTAATGTACGTAATTCTACTGCAATTGTTTACATGGATTTGTAAAATAATCCACTTATTTGGTATTTAATTACAGAACATCAACTAAATAATTAGTGGTACTTAACATGGATATGAAGCATCGGAGAAAATATGTGCCATCAAATTTTATTTCAGGTTGAAGAAGATCACAACGGAAACATTGAAATTAATAAAATTAGCATTAATACTATTACTCATTATATGCTAAAGAGAGACAACGAAATTATCGGTCCAAAAAATGTAGGTATATGAAATGAATTGTCTACTGGCAGCCTACTGCCAGAAACCGGTTGGAATACAGAAAAGGTACAGCAAATTGGATGTCGCAGGGGCTTAATGATGCAATAATAATAATAATAATAATAATAATAATAATAATAATAATAATAATAATAATAATAATAATAATAATAATAATAATAATAATAATAATACAGGGTGCGGCACATAAAACCGACCCGTCGTAATATTCTGGTATATTGTGTTTTTGGCAACACTTAAATAATCTACCTTCCTACCAAGAGATGGCGTGTCGAGGTCGGTACGTCGGTACGTAAATTCCCAAAACAACCGGTATTGGTCGACAGAAAATCCACACGCAATCCACCAGGTACCCTTGCATGATGAGAAGATTGGTGTTTGGTGTGCCATTTCCGCCACACGCGTTATTGGGCCCATATTCTTTAAGACGACAGTGAACAGTGACGTGTATATGGGAATCCTGGAGGAGTTTTATACACACTTGACCGAAGAGGAGCGTCAGTTATGTTACTTTCAGCAGGACGGTGCAACATGCCACACATCAGCTGCATCATTGTCCCTTGTGCATGAGATGTTTACACCAGAGAGGACAATCAGCAAAGGCTTGTGGCCTCCTCGGTCACCAGACTTGTCCACGTGTGACTTTTACTTATGGGGACTGTTAAAGGGAAGAGTATACGAAACAAATCCACACACAATTGAAGAACTCAAGATCAGGATCCAGGATGTCACCAATAGCATTACAACACAAGAACTGACAAGGGTATATATATGAATCTCCTCAATCGTGCTCACATGTGTGTTCAAGTGGGCGGAGGACACTTTCAGCACCTGCTGTGAAGGCTGCTGTGAAGGTGAGTAGTCATATTCAATACATTATATTTCATTTATGTGTTGTAGTTAATTATATTCAATACATTACATTTCATTTTATGTGTTCACTTTACGGGCTGGTTTTACGTGCCGCACCCTGTAATAATGTGTACAATTGCATTCTAATATGCTACCAGGGATAATGGGTTGCAAAACCCAAACCAGATTTCTTAGAGCTGTTACATGTGATAACAGGTCCGGTTTTATAACTTTGATCCACGATCTAAAAGTATACACTTAAAACGCAGTAACAACTCAAAACTAAAGAGAGAGAAAGGATCAGAAAAACGTAGGAGAGTTCATGCGTATGGTCTTCAACAAGCAAGGTACTTCGTACGACCATGTTTTTCTGGTGAAGAAAACCAACCGGTCAATACTTCGCACGAGTTCACTACTAAGAAAAATTACACCAAAGTATGCAGACTGCGATTGGATTTCGCGCTAGGACAATCCCCCAGGACACCATGCTACTGTGACAAATCTGCTATTAGTAAACTAAGTATTGGGATTGACCCACCCGCCATACACTCCTTATCTTGCATCATAAGAGTCGCTTGTTTTTTGAAAAACAGTTTCTCGGACGCGTACGTTTGTGATGAATAAGCTTTCGAAATATAAGTTCTACACAGCAATTCATAAGTAGGCCTGGATGGGCAGGTGCGTTCAATGCAGAAAGAGAATACTGCAGAATCTTACTGATAAACTTCTTCTGTTTACTGTATCCTATAATACAACAGTTCTCATTATATTTTGAATGCTTCTCGAATAACACGAGAAAGACAGGGCAACGGATGAAGAAATGAAGCTATCCCGGTTAAAATCAGAACTATGGTCAGCTTAATCTCGGTTCATGTATAGTTAGTTGACTATATTGTGGCAGTCTCCCAGTCAATTTTTGATTATTTTATAAGTACAAAATTCTGCAACCTGTAATATGGTTGTTTTTCTTAAGTTATTACTACGAAATTACTACAAGATGGCGTCAAGTATGCAGCCGTGTGCGCTACGCTCTAAGGACATTATGCTAAGTAAAGTATTATTACTTGTTGCATGCGCAGTAACAAGTTCCAGATAAAGAACTCAGAAGATATTTGAAGGACTACGAAATCTACGTGAAAAATGGAATCTCTACATTCATATGTAAGCTTAGCAAAGTGTCTGTGAATAAAAATGCTTCTAGTAAGACTACACTAGGCAACCTAAGATCTGACAAGCTTAGTCGATCATGCTATTAAAGTGAAGAAAATGATCATTTCTTTCCAGGTACGTCTTAGATAGCATATTGATGTTCAAAGGTGGCGGGTGAAAAAACGACAGAACTTTCATGGTTACCTTTATAAAACAATTATCCGACCTAAGATAGAATACGGTTGCGTATTCTGGACTAATATATGCGTAAAGCACAAAAAAATGATCGAGAGAGTACAGAAAAAGTTTATTAGCTATTTGTATCATCATCTCAAGTTACATAATCTTTAATATGACTATAACAGACTCTCTGCCCACCTTGAACTAAACAATTACTCCTGCAACTACTTATACTCGTACAAGATTACAACACACAATTCGGTGTTATCTGAAAAGTCTAAACTGTATATGTATCTTTTACCAAAAGAAACCATATCATACGCTTTACAAATCGTAAATGGTAACAGAGAATATCTCAGTATGTACCTCATATATTATTTGTATAGCTTTATTGTATTCCTATTTATGTAGTTATATATTTCAAAATTTTCGTATATGTTTTCCAAGCAGATGTATCTACTCTCATGACAATTACTTTTTCACTTGCATCTTTATTGAATGTATTCTGTATGTATAATATATAGTGCTATAATGGGCTTAACAAATCCATAGATTAAATTATTATTATTATTGAACAGTATCTCATTAAAGCATGTTCATCACAAATTTTTACACTTACTTCTCAAATGAACTTAAAAACATTGAAGGTACTATATATTATAATAGATTTTGTTTGGGGTATCTTTTAGGTAAAAATATGTAAAACTGCTAATAAAAAAAAATCAACTACAAACCTTAAGGTTCCTGTGAACTACCCTTGTCCGAGCACTTCGCCTTTTCGCCACCAGATGCTCACTTTTTCATTTAGCAATCACTGCTGGTACCTCTACTGGGAAGAACTGAAAGATCGTACCGCTCAGTTTGAATGTGTCCAGGATATCCACACTTGAAGTGGGCGGGGAGAGGAATCCAACAGTTTTTTTTTTTTTCGTGCACCTGCAGTCAGTCAGAGTCTATTTATACAAGCCGTGTTGTTCAGCCGCAGGGCAAAACCTCAACCATTGATGAGTAACATAAATCTTTTCTTTTTGCAGGTAGGAATAGAGTTTTGTACGAAAAACGGGAATTAGGTTGCAGAGAACGTCATTCACATCGCGTTGACAAATTATCTTTCGTACGTTTATCACCTGAAACTCTTTTCTTTTTTTGATTATTACCAGAATATGAGATAAAAAGAACCTAAATGGTTCTTTGTATACAGAAAACAGACAAACAATACTAATATTTTCTTACATATCAGTATTATATGATTTTTTTTCTGAAGTATATGATGCATGAAAAATGGACAAAATGAATTTTGACTTTTCTATTTGTCCCTATCCTTCTGAGTAGAGAGAATGATGTGGCGCAACTAAAGGGCCTGCAGGGCCCGCAAAATTGAGAGGCCCAGAACAGAAAGAGGCCCATTTCAATTTCGAAGTTAAACTTTATAATGTTAAGATGTTAAAAATTATGTGATGTTCCAACTATATCTCATTTTTATCTATGAAGACGGTAACACCTGAGCGATTATTTAGTAAATTAAATGCCAACAAAACTTTTACTGACCAGCGAAAACATTATGACCACTCGCTACTTTTTGAACGAAATCATCGGGCTGAGATAAGAGCTACAAGGCATAACACAACCGCGCGCCAAACACGACAAGAATCTCACTCGATTAGTCAGTGTGATGCTTGTGCCTTGAATGGGGAAGGACGACGATATATCAGGGTGACTAAGTGGCTGGGAGCTTCATTTCGGAAACAACGCGACTTGTCGAGTTTTCGCGATCTGCCGTGCTTATGTATTTCAAAGATGGGAAAAGAACAGTGAAACCAGCATCGAACCAAACAACAAAAAGTGGGACGACCACACCTCATTAAAAATGTCGGATGTCGTAGACTCTCGAATTTGGTATAGCAGAATAGACGAAAACTATAGCACAATATAATAATAATAATAATAATAATAATAATAATAATAATAATAATAATAATAATAATAATAATAATAATAATAATAATAATAATAATAATAATAATAATAATAATAATGTGCATTTTTTTGCATATGAGCAAGTTGTGACTCACTAGATAGAACATAGAAAGTCAAAACTGTTCTCTGTAAATTTTACGTGACTCATGAATGTGGAAAGAGGGGGTCCGTTTAACATTTTTGCGGGGAGGCCCATTCGTCCTTACTTACGCTACTGAGAGAATGTAAGGTAAAATAATAACACCAATATATAGATAGATATATATATATATATATAGATAGATAGATAGATAGATAGATAGATAGATAGATAGATAGATAGATAGATAGATAGATAGATAGATAGATAGATAGATAGATAGATAATCCTGGCGCAACAGTCCCTTGTGATCTGAGCCTGCACCGGGCTTATGTTAGTAGTAAGCACAACCACACCCAACGTCGCCGGCTGTCTAGATTGAAGTCCGCTATCTTTTAGTTTCCCAACTTTTCTCTCGATATTTGGTCAACACAGAAATGTTTGAGTGCCACACCGGGAATTAATCCCTGGACGATGCACACCGTATCACTTTCGCTAATCATTTGGTAAAATTCAGGTTAGGGTGGTACTGAATTAATTTTGGAATATGCCATTTCTCATAAGGTAAAGTTCAAAAGTATTGTGACATAATTAAAAAGCTCATTATCAACCACGTATTCTTGCCTCTAATATCTCTAAAAGTTTTCGAGTTATGTGTCAAAAATGGTTGAAACACTTGAAGTTAGTTTAGTAACTTGAATAAGATAGTGGACTTATACATACATGATTAGAATTGCTCCAATTTTTATTTTTATTCTTCTTTCTCGTAAAGAAATACAAAATCATAATTTCAACCATTTTGGTACATTTTTCATAATTTGAAGCGCGAACAGCCGGTTTCTTTCCTTACGTTTTGAACTTGGGATTTATATTCTCCTTGTCACTTATCGTGAAAGTCATATAATAACATGGGTCACAAAGCTAGAATATCTTATGCGACAGAGGTAATGACAATTTTTGTCATTTCATCTCTCAAGATCTGTTAAATTTGACATTTATTGAATGATATCGGTTTTATAATACGAATAAATTTTTCGCAATAAGGTGCGTATAGTGGTCGTAAGAAATGGCAAAAGTTACCACTGACCTTTATAGTTTGACTCATGCTTTTTCGATCATGGTATTCCTCTTAAATTTTGCAAAGGACAGTATCATTTTAATTATCTTAACCTAATTTCCTAAAGCATCTCATTCGTACGCTAAAAGAAAGATTTCTATTTTTTATGTATAAGAATTCAGGGGATGCAAATTTATTCAAAATTCATTTACAATTAAAGCCGCCTAAACAGATATTCCTTCGAGATTTCTGTATTTTGAAAACAATTCACGATTTCAGTTCTTTGTATTTACTTGTTTCCATGTTTATTTATATCAATACTGTATGATCAGTTCCCAGAATTATTTTAGTTCCCCGGTAAATCCATTTATAACAAGCTCCAAATACTGCTACAATTTTAATGTGGTTTCAGGAGAATCTGCGTATCTCATCCTTTTGTTACTCTCTATATATTCATCTACTACATAAACAAACATCAGTGAAAGAAAGAGGCTGAGAGCTAACATGTGCTCCGTGAGGAACGTTGTCATACCTTGCACTGATATATCTAGAGAGTCTAGTGTTACCACGAGACGAAACGAGACAAGACGAGACTTCTGGCTGTGTCGTCTCGTCTAGAAAAGATGTGTCCTTCTCGTCTCGTATCGAATGGTTCTGTCTCGTCTCGTGGCAACACCAGAAAGGCTGAGGCCCACAAAAGAGCTATTAAACCAAGTGGTTAAAATTATAACTTTTAACCTAGTTTGGTTAACAGAGCACAACACAAAACACGACTGCAATCCTCCAGCAACGACTGCTTAGTTTCGACTGAACCCGTAAGTACTCCGATAGGAACATTTGTCAATACCGTCAGTACAGACGAAAGGCAAGATTTCCCCATTTATTCTGATATCCTTTTTTCAGAACCCCTGGCGCCACTTCAACAAATAAGGAGGCCTATGTAACTTTCCCATTTAAAAAATGGTTTATCTTCGAATAACAGCATAAAAGGATAAAAAAAAAGATAAATTTTATTGTCAAATCAGAATCTTTTTCGAAACTCAGTGTCGAGAAAGGCTGACACGTTTCTGTCTTGGTTCGGAACGAGAAAGACCATGAAACAATAGTTAGTTACTGATAAAATTGCCACTTCTACGCATACTTGTACTTCTATTAAAGGATTTTTATACGTAGATATCTCCACCAGCCCCCGGAATAAAATCTTCTGAAACACTGATCTCAATGAACGCTTTACATTGTATTTGAATCTGGAGCACTATCACAAAATAATTAAACTTGAATCGATTGAGAAATGGAAGTGAAAGCTGTTTGTAAGAATCATTTTTAAAAAGTGCTTTAGGTATTCCCTGTTCTTTGTAGAGTTTGAAACGTTGAATCATTTGGATCATTTGAAATAATAAAAGATGGTATACATTTCGAAGGCAAATAATTTATTCCGAGTTAATAAATTTTTAAGCAAATTCAGAAACTGTGTTTGTATTTTTCGAGACACGAGACAAGACGTTTTACGAAACGTTTCGTATTGTATCGTGTCTCGCTTCAAAGAGTCCTGTCTCGTCTCGTTGCAACACTAAGAGAGTCTTACGCATTATCTTTCCAAGAAAATGAGCTAGATACTTGAAAAGCACATTCAGTCAATTGTTATCATAGAATATACTATGGGCATAGCCGCTGATGTGTAGAAGGTGACACAGGCGGAATTTGTTTTTGGCGAGTTGGAGCCGTGGGGCTCTATTATTTGGATTGGAAACATTGGTTCAAAAATATTTTACATTTAGCATACATACATATACACATATCATACGCACACACACACACATACGTACATGTGTGTTACATATACTTTAATTAGTGTGTGGATCTAAGGACAAGGTCCGGTTCGCCCACCCAAAAACCGCCTCTGGGAGGTGGATTGGAAGCGCACCCCTGAAACATAGAATTATGCTAATCGTAATCTTCTGAGATAGACTACCCCCCGAGGAATAAGTAAATAAATAAAAATAGTTTATTAATGTTTATCTTCCGTATACGATTAATTGAAAAATTTTAGTGTCTCAACAATGAGAGCCATATACAGGTGATCCTGCGTTCCTGGCGGAACTTCCCTAGTTGCGGACAAAATTTCATACTATAAACTCTTTTCGGCTCTCTCCCTCACGGTAGTTTTTTTTTTTTAATCTATTATCTACTCCCTTGGAGTAACTGTTGCTCTGTATTTTCACGGGGCAACCGTCAGAATGAATATCTTGGCTGCCTTCCCAGCTACCCAATCAGCATGCAATAGATACATGCAATAACAATCAAATCCCACACAAACTACTCTACCCATCAAATATTTTAACATGGAAAGTTCTTTTACGCAACGTATTTCGTTTGTTTAAAATGGAATAGACCTAAATACATCTTTTTTTTTTAATGTTCTTCTGGAGATTCGATAGCGAGACCGCTCACATCAAAAAATGAGAGAATTAGTGCTCTGACAATCTGGTAGAAATACAACATGCCATATGTACATTACTGTGATTACATTGTTATTTATTCAATGATTATTTTGCTTAGAGTTTTCTTACTCTCCAGGGTACTCTTCAAGGATATACAATTACTCTTCACTTGCGAAAAAATATTCAGCTTGCAAATTTATTTCGAGAACTTCTCATTCCCTAATACATGTTTATACTCTCAATTTATGCGTACAACCGACAAACTTACACAGAATCTCAACAGAGTTCAAATGTGAGGTGTCTGCTGTGAAACAAAGGTCAGTTATATGGGAGGGGATTTTAGAGTGCAGCTCTAGGAACACTGTGGGCTTTTAGAGTGTAATTCTAGGAACGCTGTAGGGGGCCACCCCGCTCCACCTGAGACAAAAAAAAAAAAAAAAAAAAAAAGAATGAAAAGAAATCTGGCGGCACACAACTAATTCACACTGGTTACAAAGCAGGCACAACAAAGTTCTGAATGAAATATGTTTATTTTTTTGCACTATTCCATTTTCCGAACAATAACATTTACCGATGATTTGTTAGCCCCTCCACCACAGCCACCATGAAAACAAATTCAATCGGAATTTGGCCAGCTCGTTTGATCACGAATAATTATCGTTTGATCCCAAGCATAATGACGTATTACACACAATTTGGCTAGGGCTTGTTAGCCCTTGATAATCGGCATGTACCATTCCATAGACATTTCAATCGTAAATAGGTAAGCAAAGTTTCGTTAGTTTCTGGTAGAAAGTATGACAGATAAAGTTGATTGTTTATTTAATAATGGTGGCCTTCAACAATGAAACTAACAACAATATGTTCAATCAACACGTACTATTTCTTAGATATTTCAATCTTAAATGGGTGTGCAAAGTTTGGTTAGTTTGTGGTAGAAAGTATGTAAGATAAAGTTGATTGTTTATTTAACAAAGAAGAAATCCAATGATTGTTTATTTAACAATGGTGATCTTCAACAATGAAACAAAAACAATATGTGAAATCGACACATACCATTCCATAGATATTTCAATCTTAAATGGGTATGCAAAGTTTGGCCAGTTTCTGCTAAAAAGTATGGCTGATAAAGATGATTGTTTATTTAATAATGGTTTCCACTAACAAGAAAACTAACAACAATATGTGAAATCGACACGTACCATTCCATAGACATCTTAATCGCAAATGAGTGTGCCAAGTTTGGTTAGTTTGTGGTAGAAAGTATGGCAGGTAAAGTTGTTTGTTTATTTAACAATTTAGAAATCCATCGATTGTGTATTTAACAATGGTGGTCTTCAGCAACGAAACTAACAATACATGAAATCGACACGTAGCATTCCCTAGATATTTAAAACTTAAATTTGTGTGCAAAATTTCGTCAGTTTCTGGTAGAACGTTTGACAAAGTTGATTGTTTATTTAACAATGGTAGCCTATAACAATGAAACTAACAACAATTTGTGAAATCGGCAGGTTCCATTCCCTAGATATCTCAGTTGTAATCCGATGGGTATGCCAAGTTTGGTCAGTTGGTGGTAGAAAGTGTGGCAGATAAAGTTGATTGTATATTTAACAATGGTGGCCTTCAACAATAAAACTAACAACACTATGTGGAATCCACACGTACCATTCCCTAGATATCTCAATCTTAAATGGGTGTGCAAAGTTTCTTCACTTTCTGGTAGAAAGTACGGCAGATAAAGTTTATTGTTTACTTAACAACGGTGGCCTCTAACAATGAAACTAACAACGTGTGAAATCGGCACGAACCATTCCATTGATATCTCAATCGTAAATGAGTGTGCCAAGTTTGGTTAGTTTGTGGCAGAAAATATGACAGATAAAGTTGACTTTATATTTAATAAAGGAGAAATCCAACGATTGTGTATTTAACAATGGTGGTCTTCAACAATGAAACTAACAACAATATGTGGAATCCACACGTACCATTGCCTAGATATTTCAATCTTAAATGGGTGTGCCAAGTTTGGCCAGTTTGTGGTAGAAAGTATGGCAGATAAAGTTGATTGTTTATTTAACAATGGTGGCCTCTAACAATGAAAGTAACAACAATAAGTGAAATCAACACGCACCATTCCATAGATATCTCAATCGTAAATGAGTGTGCCAAGTTTGGTTAGTTTGTGGTAGAAAATATTACAGATAAAGTTACTGTATATTTAAGAATGGAGAAATCCAACCATTGTTTATATAACAATGGTGGCCTTCAATAATGAAACTAACAACAATATGTGAAATCGACACATAGCATTCCCTAGATATTTCAACTTTAAATGGGTGTGCAAAGTTTGGTCAGTTTGTGGTAGAACGTATGGCCGTTAAAGTTGATTGTTTATTTAACAATGGTGGCCTCTAACAATGAAACTATCAGCAATATGTGAAATCGACCCATATCGTTCCATAGATATCTTAATCTTAAATGAGTCTGCAAATTTTGTTTAGGTTGTTGTAGAAAGTGTGGCAGAAAAACTTGATTGTTTCTTTAACAATGGTGGCCTTCAACAATGAAACTAACAACAATATGTGAAATCGACACATACCATTCCCTAGATATTTCAATCTTAAATGGGTGTGCACAGTTTGGTCAGTTTCTGTTAAAAAGTGTGGCACATAAAGTTGATTTTTTATTTAACAATGGTGGCCTCTAACAATGAAACTAACAAAAATAAGTGAAATCGACACATACCGTTTCATAGATATCTCAATGGTAAATGAGTGCGCCAAATTTGATTAGTTTTTGGTAGAAAGAGTGTAAGATAAAGTTGATTGTTTATGTAACAATTTAGAAATCCAAAGATTGTTTATTTAACAATGGTGGCCTTCAACAATGAAAGAACAACAATATGTGAAATCGACACATACCATTCCATAGATATCTCAATCGTTCATAAGTGTGAAAAGTTTGCTTAGTTTGTGGTAGAAATTATGACAGATAAAGTTAATCGTTTATTTAACAATAGAGAAATCCAACGAATGTTTATTTAACAATGGTGATCTTCAACAATGAAACTAACAACAATATGAGAAAACGACACATTTCTTTCCCTAGATATTTTAATCTTAAATGTGTGTGCAAGGTTTGGCCAGTTTCTGGTAGGAAGTATGGCAGATAAAGTTGATTGTTCATTTAACAATGGCGGCCTCTAACAATGAAAGTAACAACAATAGGTGAAATCGACACGTACCATTCCATTGATATCTCAATCGTAAATGAGTGTGCCAAGCTTGGTTAGTTTGTGATAGAAAGTATGCAGATAAAGTTGATTGTTTATTTAACAATGGAGAAATCCAACGATTGTTTATTTAACAATGGCGGCCTCGAACAATGAAACTAACAACAATATGTGAAATCGACTGGTACCATTCAGTAGATATCTCAGTTGTAATGCGATGGGTATGCCAAGTTTGGTCAGTTTGTGGTAGAAAGTGTGGCAGATAAAGTTGATTGTTTATTTAACAATGGTGGCCTCTAACAATGAAACTAACAACAATATGTGGAATCCACACGTACCATTCCCTAGATATTTCAATCTTAAATGGGTGTGCAAAGTTTGGTCAGTTTCTGATAGAAAGTGCGGCAGATAAAGTTGATTGTTTACTTAACAATGGTGGCCTCTAACAATGAAACTAATAACAATATCTGAAATCGACACGTACCATTCCCTAGATTTTGTAACGTCCATTAACCAGATTATATCCGTTTTTGCTTAATTTTTGAACTGTTTATTTTATATTTGATTGTTTTAATTTTATTAGTTGTATATGTTAACATTGGTGACGGTGGCGCCATCTATCGTTTTAGACACAAACTGTTTGGACGTTCTGAATAACCTTAAGGTGATTTCCAAATACAGTACTTGGGAACAATAAAGTTATCGATCCACTATTTGTTCGAAATCTATTGTTAACGTTTCAATTAGTCCCGCGTTCATTAAAATAGATCAGAAATTAATTGGATTGTAGATGTCAACTAAACAGAACTCACACAACCATAGTACAGTGTATACGTAGTACTTATTTTTCTCGTTTCTATTTGAAAGTATACAATATTAACTTTTATTACAACTTACTGTTACTATATTAACGCTACGACTAACTTTCCAATTCAATATTTGGTATTCGTAACACGCTATCCCCAACAGTTCACCGTTTGTTAATTATTTCCCAGCATTGTTTGTGTCATATGCATTTGCAAAAGATCATCCGCTCCCTCCTTGCTTCGCGCCCCCTTTTCACGCTTTTGTTCGGCCTGGTTCTTTCTTCGTAGTTAAATTCCCGACGCAGCAATTCACCTGTATTTTGCAAACAGCTCAGGAAATTCTCATTGCATATGACATCACGTCGTCGCTTAAATACACCAGGTGCATTCACATAGCAAGACACACACACACACACTTTCTCGTGCACACACACACACACACACACTGATGAACATACAGGACATAATGTGTTTGATGTCAAAACGGCATGGCTCGCGAGAGTTATTGCTTCCTTGGTTTTACCGGAGCTGGTATGACCAACCGTTTCCATTATTAATTACGACTGGCAATTTCCCTACCTCCGTTAACTAAAACACCAACGAAAAGTTAGGAAAAAGCTAAATTTTTCAGAAAAAATAAAAGCTTCTCTTAGATTTTAGCTGAATAGCTTAGCTTACGTTGTTAGGAAAGGAAGAAAAATATCTTACTTTCTTAACTATTTATTTTTAAAGGTAACTTCTTACGTATTTAAAGCCCAGAACTATGTACATGTATTAAGGACGCAGTTCATTTAATGTCCATTTCAGTGGTATGTAGACTCTGCGCCTAATTAAATGTACACACGTCGTAATATTCCTATTCAACGTTTTAACGACGTTTTAAGCCCATAAGATTAACTTCATCGCTAGGGCGTTGCTAAGATTGATATTCATATGTTAAGGCAAGTAATAGTAGAGGAGTTACGTACAGTGGGTTGACGGACATTGCAGGCGCTTTCCTTTATCTGAATGTCAATATCTATTGCATGTTGCCAATTTCAACGACCTGTAGAGCCGCAATGAGACATATTTGGATATGGATTTATAAGAAAAAAAATATCTATTTTACATCACCGATCTCTTCTTCAAGTTTGCACACACTCATCTCAACATTTATATATTACAATGCTACGTTTATGTCATTGTCTATAGCAGTTCACTCCCATTGTGAGTCCTCCCATCCTTCATTTGTGTTTAGGATTAGGAATTAGATTTCTGGGCTTTCGCCATGTATGTTTATGTTAGGCCGTCACTCATATGACGTCCGTCAGCGATCACATTGCCCGGGGAATTTGAAAGAAGAAAAAAAAGGAATGGGGAAGGAAAGGGGAGGCTTGGGACCATTATGTCAGGTACCATCTCGGTATTTGCCTAGTATGAATAAGGAAAACAAAGAAAAACCACAGTCAGCATGGCTGGTCTGAAAAAAGCTGTTACACTGATTAAAAAAAAAAAAAAAAACAGTGACAATATGTTCAGTGAAAATAACCTTGTCGTCAACTATAACTCCAGGATCATTATGCGAATGTATTTTATGAGCAATTATATTGTCAATAATGTAGTTTTGTTTAATACAATTTTTCTTGAGATAAATTCTAAGAGAAGTGCATTTATTAAGATTGACTTCAAACGCGAAGTTTCAGACCAAGAAGCAAGTCATGAGAGATCGTTTTTAAGATTAACAGAATCTTGTTGTGTAGAGATTTCTCTGAAGACTTTGCAAATGCAATCATCACCAAACAGGAAAATGTTACTAGATATGGTTTGAAGATGATCGGGAAGTGCATCTATGAATTAAGGAAAAAGCAAGGAACCAAGGACACACTCTTGTGAAACACCAGTTTTTACTGAAAAAGGTAGAAGTATCAGCAGAAATGACGACGCGTTGTTGTCTAACAGAAAAATAGCTTGCAATGACCTTTGGTATTGTGTTATATATAAAGTGTTCTTAGTTCTTCAAAGTTTTCCTTTAAAGAAGTTTACTTTTCTTAAGCTATTTCCTTTTAAATTATTTACGGTATGAAGAGTCCCAATCACTGCGAAATTAAAATACCGCTAATTTTACATTAATTATATGATACCTTCAAATAGATAAACGATGATCGAAAAGTGGATCAAGACCTCCCTAGACGATGTTATTTTGCATGAGGTACCGTTATCAAGAGTCACCTAGTAGCTTTCCGTTTGCAGTTACTTAGAAACGCGAAAATAAATGCCGATTTTCAATATGGCTGGAAATTGAAAGCAGATAAACGAGTCATGATAACGGTATCTCACGTAAAATAATATTGTCTAAGGAGATCTTGTTCCACTTTTCGATTGTCTTTTATCTATTTGAAGATATCACATAATTACTGTAAAATTAGCGGTATTTTAATTTCGCAGTGATGATACCTCTTAAGAAGTGTGAAGCATGGATACCACCTTAGATACTTTATATATATATATTCAATATGCAGTTTTATATTTTAACCCTACTCTACAAGAAAATCTCTGGACGCAAATTTTATGGTCAATTATACCCTACATAAACTTCAATTTAAAAAGCGTGTTTAAACCTTTCGTTGGGTTGCGAGATTCATTGAAATGGTAATTGAGTTGAAATTACCAATATCTATCAAATAATAAAAAGAAAGAATAGGAATACTTGAGAAGAAATTTTCTGCCCACTTAACTCCTGAAGAGAGAAATTAAAAAATGAAAAGCGAAAATGAAGAATAAAAAATAAGATTCCAACATGAATCATACACAATTCATGGAAATAAAATCAGGACATAAAAACAAGTCGATTAATCATGCAAATATACCCCCTTCCCATTTTAAGCATTTGCCTTCCCCCTTGTATTTTCTTCATGATGCAATTTTTCTGTGTGTGTGTGTGTGTCTAAATTGTGAAGTCAATGGAGCGGTGAAAAACATGAACGAGCAACGATTATCACGAATAAAAGAGCATTTTTAAGAACAATTACAAAAATCAGATCTTAATTTTCAAAAGAGCCCTTCCTCCTTCCTCACCCTCATCTTGTAGCGGAAGTGTATGAAAATTATATTCTGTTCTTGCAGAAATGACCCCAAGCAATTTGGGATCTTCTTTGTTCTGTGAAGAAAGGAAAAAAATTAAGAGTTCGAAGTCAAACCCCACCCCCAAAGAAGAAGAAAAAGAAGAAATAATAAGAACAATAAAAAGAATGTTGTAGGAGAAGACAAATAGCCCTTTTGTGTGCCCACAATTACAAAAACAAAGGGGTACAAGCGTGTAATGATTTCATTTAGAACTTAACTTCTTCGTCTTCTGCTGTAGTCATTAAAAAACGTTTATGAAAAGGTGTTGCAAATGATCATAAAAGAACATCAAAAACAACTATTCATATTTTGTTTCCTTGAGTTGTACTTTATTCATTGTAAGATGTTCCTAAATTTTTAGTAAACAAAGATTTTTTTTTTAATTTTTTGATTGCTTAGATTGGTTGAACAATAATGAAATAAAATTTCGTTTACTTCTTTTATTCAAAGAAGGTTGCAAGCAAAATGTACATCACTGTAACTTAGGCTTGTGTGTGTCACTGTTAGGAATATGTGGATCATGTTAGCAGAAATCAAACAACAATAAAAATGATCTGCTACTCACTGTTAGGAATATGTGAGTCATGTTGGCAGAAATCAAATAACAGTGAAGACGATCTGCTACTCACTGTTAGGAATATATGAGTCATGTTAGCAGAAATCAAACAACAATAAATATGATCTGCTACTCACTGTTGAGAATATGTGTCATGTTAGCAAAAATCAAACAACAATGAACACGATCTGCTACTCACTGTTAGGAATATATGAGTGATGTTAGCAGAAATCAAATAACAATTAACACAATCTGCTACTCATTGTTAGGAATATGTGGGTCATGTTAGCAGAAATCAAACAACAATAAACATGATGTGCTACTTAACAGTTTATCTTTCCTTATATAGTGCACAAATAAGTAAATAAATAATATGTTTCAGTAAATAAAAACTATCAATAGTATCAGATCAAAACTATCAATAGTATGTAAGACGTACTTTTTAATGCCACGAAAATCTGTTTTTCTAGATGCTTCTCGAGAACTACGCATGAAAATCCAATCTAATCCAATTAACGAAATATTGATTTATGAAAGACAAACAAAATCGTTAGAGCCGTTTTCGAAAAACAACGAAAAACTTTTTTATTGTGTCCCTCCAGTAAATCACCTTAATTTTTAGAGGTAGGAAGAAAATTCGAAAAATATCTCTTTTAAAAATCTTATTTAAAATCCTGCGAATAAGTTGAACTGTTGAGGAATGGGATTTCTGGGCTTTCGGCATCTATGACCATGTTAGCTCGTAACGTATGAGGGTTGACGTCCCTCGGCAATCACACTATCCGAAAAAAGGGAAGGAAGGAAGCGATCTGGGATCTATAAGTTAGGTGCCATCCCGACATTTGTCTGGTGTGAATAAGGCAAACCCAGGAAAACCTTATTGAGGATGGCTGACCTGAAAAAGTTCTTTCAAGTCTCCCGAGTGTGCCTACCGGGAATCAAACCCGGGACCGCTCTCACTAAAGGTGAGAGAGTTACTGACTACGCTACCCAGGGCCACACGTTGAATTTTCGGTCTCTAGAGTACGTGTGCTTTATCTTGGTACGCTTTCCGCCTAAAGAATGGATCTGTCTGCAACGCGTTCTTGCCACGCAGCCAGTTCAGTACGCTAGAAAATAAAGCAAAAAGTCACACCATTCATAAGTCACTGCAACACACTTGTTCGTGTATGGCAACTAAGCACTTCAAATACCCACCAAACAGCAATGACCTCACATGATGGGCTGGCTGACAACTAACGTCACCTACACGATAAAGCCAATAAACGTCTATTGGATTAAAACATTCACGTAAGTGCTAGCAGAAAGCACTTTAAAAACCAAGCAAGTGCACTGGCGGGAAACGTGCCAAGATTAAACAAACGTACTCTAGGCGCATACAAGGGGATGAACGGATGGACAGTTATTCAAAAATCACTCTTCGCAATGTCAAGGCCATGAAACATGTAAATTAGTTGGAATCTTGTATTCGATTCTTTCAGTATCGCCATACTTTCCTCCAGGGAGTAATCTACAGCCCCCAAGACCTCCCTAACACCTCTCTAAATTTCTTTACACACACCCCTGGATGGAAAAGGAATACTCCCCCAAATCCAATTGTATCAATCAGTATCATATAGGTTATTTATTACATCAAGTTAAAAAAAAGGTTTAGCGTTTAGGAAAGAAGGCAATATTCTTATTTATTTATTTCACTTCAAAATACGAAGCGACCTCGTTCTTATGCACGTCTTCGAGAACCACATGACCTCATTGTTTCGGGCGATGTTTCGATCAAAACAATTGACAAAACAGACCCGCTTTATACCTACCCTTCTGGGCTCCGCGGTCGTTTCCGAGAAAAGAGATTGATGTACAGATGCAGATGACTGAAATTGGCAACGTCTTGAGGGGTCATTTACCTACCTCCTCCTCAATAAGGAAAAATGTGACAATATAGTAATAAGCCCATACCAGATTCAGTTGGTAAGTGCTACTCTGCAACAGGCTCGCAACCAGAGGGGGCTATGGCTCTCCCTTAATTTTTCATGTCCCCTCCAGACCTCAATACAACATGCACAATTTAGATATTTGAAAATAAAATTTTTAATGACTTGGCCCCTCCTAACATATTCATGGCTCCCCAAAGCTCTGTGGCTGGTTTCGAGCCTGCTTTGCAAGTGGTGTATCAACGGACGGACGTTAGAAGGGTGTAGTCAAAATGTTTTTAGAAATGAGGAGATCGATCGAATTAAGAATTATATATATATTTTAGACTGAGTCTAGGGTTATGCAGGAGCATTTGGCGCTAGCTTAATTTTTGTAAAGTGTATTCACGTAAATTGATTGAGTGGAACAGAGCTCATAACGAGTCACTTTTTTAACTAAAATTTACTTTTTTTTTAAAGTTAGTCACTAAAAGTTACTTTTTTTTCAAATTTGTCACTAAAAGATACTTTTTTGAGAGGAATGACAGTGTCTGAGACGAAGACATTCGGGAATAGGCCAGAACTGGTTCCACTTACTCAGGAGCATTTTACATGTGCTAAGTCTGCTTACCATAACTACAAAGCTTACTCTGAAAACCTAAGAAAGGAGGAAGCTCAAAAAGAAGAAGGAAGGAAGAAACAAAACAAACAAAGAGAGAGGTGATGGAGAAATTGACAAAGGAAAAAGGGGCATGATAAGATTTTGATCACTTTTTCTTGTGCTTTGGCCATTTTTGGTCACTTTTCAAGTATTTACAAGAGACCAGACCACTATGAACCCTGGGATTATTAAAATTAGGGTATATTAAAGAAGACAAAACAGAAAGATACAAAATATTTGTAAATTGAAAAACTGGACTTCTGGAAAACAACTAAATCAATGAATAATTTTCTTATGAAAGATATTCAGAGCCACTAACGCAGGCAGGAAGGGGCAGGAACGGACATTAAGAGATCAAATAATATTACAACAATTAACGTTAACAACAGCGTTAGAATATTAAAATAATGAAATTGGAACTATGTACGGTATAAATTACTAAAGGAATGTGATTTCAGCATGGGACGAGGGAATTTTTCCTAATTAATATTTTTGAAAAAATCACCCACTAAAACTTGCTGGGGGTGAATAAATCGAAATAATAGCAGAATTTTACAAAATAATTACAATAATTCGTATGTAATCAATTCACGTGTAATTACTGGGTAAAATAGTGGAGGTTAATTCCTAATAGAGCGAAACCCCTCTTAACGGGCATCTCTTAATAGTGGACATCTTGATAAGAGGACAAATTTTCGTATTCTTCCGTTCTATAAATATGAGTGGTGTGGTGTTATGAGAGAGAACTAGTGCTCTCAACGGGTCGGGTCGGGTCGGGTTGAAGACCGACCCGACCCGACCCGTGATCCGAATTGACTGACCCGACCCGATGACCCGACCCGACCCGACTGACCCGAACCGTGATCCGATCTGATTGACCTGACCCGATAACCCGACCCGAGCTGACCCGGTTGACCCGACCCGAATAACCCGACCCGACAACCCGACCCGAGCTGACCCGATTGACCCGACCCGACAACCCGACCCGAATAACCCGACCCGACAACCCGACCCGAGCTGACCCGATTGACCCGACCCGACAACCCGACCCGAATAACTCGACCCGACAACCCGACCCGAGCTGACCCGACTGACCCGACCCGACAACCCGACCCGAGTAGCCTGACCCGACAACCCGACCCGAACTGACCCGACTGACCCGACCCGACAACCCGACCCGAGTTGACCTGACCCGACCCGACCCGTAACCCGACCCGAACTGACCCGACCCGAGTCGGGTCGGGTCGGGTCAACCCGACCCGTTTGAGAGCACTATGGTCACGACACTGGGTGAACGCCAAAGTGCACTCACATTGGGAAACTAGTTTTAAAAGCATTATTTTAGAAAATAAAGCATAAAGCATAATTTAAAATATATAGCATAATTCTTGGAAAATTCTCTTTAACTGAAAGTTTAACATACTGTGTTAATATTTTTTAAAGCCAATATTTACAATGCAAAATCATTGAGAACATAACAATGCAACAATGAAAAGCTTATTTTCATTTCTGTAAACTTTTCGGTGTAATCCTTTGATGTGGAGAAAAGAAAGTAAAAGAAGAAATTTTTCCGCCAACAATGAATAGTATGCAAGAACTCCATACCATATTGTTAGAGTGACAACGCCAGCTTTAAGTTGTTAGGGGGCAAAGGAGGGGCAGATACATTTTCGGGGGCGGCTATTTGCCATACCAAAAATAACTTATTTATTACGTTTGACTTATTTTACATTACATTGTGTATTTCATTGCTGTTTTTATGTTAGATCTATATGATTATAAATTAAACTTATTTCAAATAAAATTTGTAACTAACAAATAAATAACGTCTGCACATGAAATATTTTTCAATGAAACTTTTGAAGCCTAAACATAAATTGAATTACTTTCGCGTATGCTACAAGTAACACATTCGTCTATATGCTACGTATCTCTCTCTCTCTCTCTCTCTCTCTCTCTCTCTCTCTCTCTCTCTCTATATATATATATATATATATATATATATATATATATATATATATATATATATATATATATATATATATATATATATATATATATATATATATATATATATATATATATACAGTGGCGTATTTACGATTTTGTTTCGGGAGGGGCTTTGCTAGCTTTCGGGAGGGGGGCTTTACCTGGAAATGTGAAAATTCTGCAAGATATTTACTTTACTTTACTATACTAACTAAGATTTCGGGGGGGGGCTTAAGCCCGGAAGCCACCCCCCTAAGTACGTCACTGTATATATATATATATATGTATATATATATATATATGTAGAGAGAGAGAGAGAGAGAGAGAGCCAGAGAGAGAATTTACGAGGAGCTGCTGAAAATGTCGTAGTCCAATCCAGAAGGAGTGTAGGTACTAGGTAGAAAAATGAAACCGTAGTTTAGAAAAACATATCTCTGTATGTACAAATATAAATTTTCATATTAATAAGGAAATTCTTATTGTTTCTCAGGCCTCTGAAGTGATTATGTGTGCCCAAACAGATAATTTCACTAACATCCAGATTCTTACTGTTATAACATTTTTGTTCCACCAAGGAAAGTCACCGAAGTAAATTAATTAGGAAATCAGTGAAACACCACGGGACTCTCCTCCGTTATATATAGTGGTGAAGAAGTAAGTGGCTTAGTATAAACGTAGCAATTTCTCAACAAATTATGCTTTACATCCAGGATGATTAAAAGCAATGACTCTTCCTGGAATCATGGATGCAATTTGTGACATTATTGTTGAAAATTGCAGCATTTCAGCCAGTGGTGGATATAGCCCGGGGCCGGAGGGCCTAGGCCACCCCAGTTTTTGTGTGACAAAAATAATTTAAGCTATTTATATTTATTATAGTCTGAGGTCTGCACCCCGCTTTCTCAGTTTTTACCTTCTCAGAAAAACTTGTGTCAGGGATTCTGGGCATTTCTTTGGAACTCGTCGGTAGCATAATTCAGAATGGCTTGGGTATGCGCAAGTTCTCGGCATAATGGGTTCCCAAAATATATGTCAGGATAATAAATGGGTAACGGCATTAAGAGAAGTATTCTTCCAATTTGACCGTAATGCTGATCAATTTCGCTGACGAATAGTAACCATAGATGAAATATGGTTGTACCACTATGATCCTGAATCGGAACAACAGTCAATGGAGCAGTAGCACTCATTTCTCCATCGCCCCAAGAAGTTCAAGACACAGAAGTAGGTTGAGAAACTGTTTGGAACATTCTTCTGGTATAAGTATGGACTGGTAGACTACCTCCTCAATGGTCAGATATTTAATCCAGAATCTCTACATTACTTACAAAACTGAAAGAAAAATTCAAAGTTCAACGCTGCGGAAAATGAAAAGAAATGAATTCTGTTTCTTCAGGAGAATACACCTGTCCATCAAGCCCCTGCGAACATAACTGACATTGCATAATCCAGGATTTCAATGTCTAGATCATCATTCTTATTCCGCAGATTTAGCTCCGTCTAACTATTACGTGTACTTATTTCCCAAACTTAAATAACACTTGAAAGACGCCATTTTAGATCTGATAGGGGCAGTGCTACGAACAGTGGTGCGAGGAAATCTAGATTTTTTTAACTTTTCTGCAAAAGCTGGAGCACTGTACAAGGTAGTATATTGACTCTCGGGGGAAGAGAAGAAGAAGTAAAACTTCACCAATCCACGTGCACTCCTTCTGGGTTGGGCTACGAATTTTTCAGCAGTTCCTAGTCAATATGGTAGACGTCACGTCAGTACTTTGAAACAAAATAAGTAAAGGAGCACTAGTATAAACCAATTACTAACTAAAGATCAGCACTCTGACAATACATTTTATTGGGAATCAATTTCATTCCATAATTTTATTATCATTTGCAGGAAGGGAAAACACAACTCTTTTTATCTCCTTCAAAAAATTAAGCCCTGGTAGTTGCAAACTAAGCTGTTATAAGCACATCCTCTGAATATTGGAAGCCGAGAATAATGTTTCAGAAAAAAGAAGTTTTAAATAAAACAAAATATGAAACTGAAAACTTAAAACCTGGACAAATACAAACAAGTTACGTAACTGGTTTTACCTTTCTTTTGTTTCCAATCGAAGTTGATCCAATGAGAAGAAAACAAGTCGACCAAATCTACTATTGTTCGCTAGGCACAACTTCTAGTTTTGTTCTAAATCCAGACTCCATATTGGCGTAGATATTAATATTACAGTCGATTGGTAAAATCAATCTTCCACATTTAAAAATTAAAGTAAACACAAGTAGAAAAATAAGCATTTATCATAAAAACACTAGCTGCAAGTGTTCAAAATAGATTTATGGTTTCTATAAAATCAATTGAGTTCATTCATTTTAGTTTAGCGTCCCTTTCAGCAGCGAGGCTATATGAGACGTGGACCTACTGATTAACGGGGAATCCGAACCACATGAGCTCCCGCCGGGAATCGAACCCGGGTCTCCCACGCCAAAGGCGCGTACGCTAACCGCTTAGCCACGGAGGAGCTCTAAAATCAATTGAAAATTGCTATTTTTAATTAGGCAGCTAGTGAAAAACAGCAGCTTTCGACTCCAGCCGAGTTTAAACTCAACCTAAACTCAGTTGACCAAAGTGAACTGACCCGACTGACCCGACCCGACAACCCGACCCGATAACCCGACTGACCCGACCCGATAACCCGACCCGATAACCCGACCCGAGTGACCCGATTGACCCGACCCGACAACCCGACCCGAATAACCCGACCCGAGTTGACCCGATTGACCCGACCCGACAACCCGACCCGAGCTGACCCGACTGACCCGACCCGACAACCCGACCCGATTAGCCTGACCCGACAACCCGACCCGAGCTGACCCGACTGACCCGACCCGATAACCCGACCCGAGTTGACCTGACCCGACCCGACCCGTAACCCGACCCGTTTGAGAGCACTAGAGAGAACCCTTCCTTTTAGGGACACCCCTCATTTACGGGCAAATAATGGTGTTCCACCGATGTCCATTTTGAGAGGTTTCACTGTATTACTTAGTTTAATAATAATAATAAATGCTGAAATGTGTGAACTTACTTTATTGAACCTACCAGTGCGAAGAGCTGATATTATTATTATTATTATTAGTAGTAGTAGTAGTAGTAGTAGAGTAATAATAATAATAATAATAATAATAATAATAATAATAATAATAATAATAATAATAATAATAATAATAATAATAATAATAGTGTTGCAATAGTTGCGTAACAAAATATACTGTTTTCTTGTTTGAGTTTGTTTAAAAATTATATCACTATTCTGAGAACACCCCCTTTTATTTTCAACACCCCCCAAGTAAAAATTTCTGGCGTACTTACTGCTTTCCTCTCTTGTATCGTTACTCGAAAGCATAAAGGATGAAACCTACATTGCTTCATAAAATATGAACTGAAAGAAAGTGAAAAGTCAAGTGAAAGTGGAAGAAAGTTTAAAAAGGGAAAACAAAGTAAAACCTTAATTCTACTGAACACTTTCTCTCTTCAGTTTTGTTTCTTAACTTTTCTTCTGCACCGTTCTTTTCAATTCTGCTTTACTTTTTTTTTTTTTTTTTTTTTTTTTTTTTTTTAAGGTAGTTATAGCGAGCACCTTTTCATCCAGATTCTATCTGAATTTTGCCCTGCAGAGCATTCCAAAGTAAAACCAAAGTTCGTGTTTATGTTTTCCGCACCCGAAAGTTCACTTTAGCCATAAAACCAAGAGACTCTGCGTTTTTGACGACTGGTGAAAACTCAAGACTTTAATAACGATACAGTGAGAGGGAGAGAGTAAACAAATATGAGAGCAAAATCTTCACAAGCGCTGGATGAACACTTTTGAGTTGCAGTATGCGCTCGCTTTTCCAATTTCTTTCCAGGTACGTATTTCGTTACTTCTTGTCTTTTAAAATTCCAAACTATCATTCCTTTTAAATTTTGGCTTTTTTAAAATGTAAATTATAGACTTTCAGTCAATCAACTACAGCATCATCCCTATTTATTCTAGGATCAAGGTTCGTACCTCATTCTTTTTAAAACAGAACAACCTTTCAAACGTTATCATTCACATTTCACTATCATGTCCCTGAGGTGGAAAATTATGAGAGAAATCGGGAATTTTTGTAAAAAAAAAAAAAAAAAAAAAAAAAAAAAAAATTGAGCCTCTCTGAACCCGCCTGTGTTAACGCATAGATCTCAAAATCAACTGAAATATACTAAGAGATGTACATGGGTACACTAAATTTCAAGCTTCTATCTTGAACAGTAAAGGCGGGAAACATATTTACCAACGAGCTAAGAACATCCCCACAATGCCCCAGATGACGCCAAAAGACCCGGATGTAATATAAAAATCTCCCGAGACATCCCTATTTACACTATGGTCATGTTTTGTACCTCATTCTCTTCAGAATGGAGTAGCCGTTCAAACGGTACAACTCACATGACCTTATCATGTCCTCAAGGAGGAAAATTTTCAGGGAAATACTGATTTTTATTGAAGAATTCCTTTTTTTTCTAAGTTAGGGCCCCTCTGGACGCCTCGTGTTAACGCACAATCTCAAAATCAACTGAGAAATGCTAAAGTGTATACTGAATGTGAGTACAAGATTTCTGACTTTTATCTTAAAAAGTAAGGACGGGAAAGAGTATTTTCCAATGTGCTAAGAATATTCCCACAATACCCCAGATTCCCGCATAAAACAGAATCTCAGGTAAAAATTTCTTGAGACATCCCTATCCTGGGATCATGGTACCCTTCAAACGGTACCCTTCACATGTCTCCATCTTGTATTTGAGGCGGAACAATCGCGGAAAAGGGATTTTTTTTGTTTAAAAAAATTATTTTATTTATTTATTTATTTATTTATTTATTTATTTATTTATTTATTTTTACCTTTTTGCCCCCTGGATCCTCCTGTGTTAATGCAGAGCTCTTAAACAAACCTGAAAAATACTAAATGGTGCACGGAATGTGTGTGCAAAGTTTCAGCCTTCTAAGTGCAAAAGAAAGCCCAACAAAAAATAATAAAAATAGGCCTAACAAAATTTTTTTAAGTTATGACGTCATCATCCCCTATGTCCCGACGCAGAAAGGCGTGAAACCATACATAATGTGTTCTACAATGCCTTCAGGTTTGAAAAAAGAAAAAAGCGAAGTAAAAAGCCTTATTAGTACTTTTTCAATCGAATAATAAAAATACTACCCTATCGTCAGGGACGTACGCAGGGGGTGGGTCCTGGTGGTCCGGATCTTCCCGAAATTTCGACTTTTGTCTAAATTTAGCCTAATTTTAGGGGCAAGTTTAAGAATTTTAATATAAAATATCTTCATATTGAGTTTGGACGCCTCCCGAAATAAATTCCTGGGTACGCTACTGCCTATCGTGTATAAATCAACGATATAATAATTTAAAAAGGGTAGTTTAAAAAGGGTAGTTTAAAAAGGGTAATTTAAAAAGGGTATGAAGAGTTTTCCGTCAGTCTGTCTGTCTATCGACAGGTATTAGAGCAAAACCAATCAGAGATAGCGAGAAGGGTTTTTTTTTTATTTTTTTTTATCGACTCATGGTTTTAAGAATAGGTGTCATGTCTCCGGAAGTGGTAGAAAGGAATCATTTCCGACTTCAACGTTAATTATCTTAGAGCAGACATGTGCAAGTTGGAACAGTGGGTGGGCCAATTATAGAGGATTTACTAGTGTCAACGGGCATACGAAACAATGTATCATATTTTCACAAGAACTGAATAGCCATAATCAATGCAGAAACTCACTGCAACAGGACAGGACGCGACAACAACATACAAACTGCTATCACGACAACCAAAAATATTTAGTTACTAAAGAAAAGCAGAAAAATCTATTTACTTTCCATATTAGTTTGAACTTTTATCCTTAATGTTCTGTGCTACTGTTTAAATAGTCGGTGACACACTGGATTTTTCAACGTGGATGATGTTTTCAAAGTGGACATCAGGTATCCAGGGGAAACAATCAGTTCAGTTTAAGATATTACATAAGAAACATTTTCAATAATTTTTTAAGCGACCGGATGAAAGGGTTCAGTGGGTCGGAACCAGCCCGAAGGAAGACTGTTGCACATGTCTGTCTCAGAGCAAAAACTGCATAGATAGAGAGAAACTTTTTTTTTTTTTTTTGAATCGATTAATCGTTCCAAAAATAGGTTACCATTTCCACCCTCATCTCTCTACTGAAACCGGAAGAGGTAGAAACGTACTACTATTTCCGGTTTCAATATTGATCTCCATAGAGCCAAGACGACTGTGTCATATAGCTTAAGCGACACAAGAGTAAGTTCTGTCTCAATATTTGTCTCTTTTTGTTTAAACCGGTGGTGAAAGTCTATGATTTTCGTATTTCATACTGATACTTATAGTGAAGAAACGATAATAGTTAGAGAGAAACAGTATTTATATATGGATTCGGTGTACAAAAATAGACTATTTCCGTCTTCATTTATCTGTTGTAACCACAAGCTAAAGTTTTTCTTTCAATTTCAGCATTAAATTCGTATAATTTGTGAGCCTATCGTAGTCCCAAAGTGTCAAGCTAGAGTGTTCTAAAAATGGCGCCTGCGGATTACAGAGCAAAGTCAAAATAAAGCAACAAATATATATATATATATATATATATATATATATATATATATATATATATATATATATATAAAGTTTATACCTTTTGGGTCCTCGTCTTAAATGAGAACTGCACTATGTTGTAATGTAGCAGATAAAGAACCATAGAGTAGATCTACCGATCTATCAAATAGTTACATCGATTCTTTCCAGATAGGAGTTAAACTCAATAAACATTGGCACTAGCATAACTTATTAACGTAATAATCTATGTTACTGCCTGCTGAGTTCGTAGACCAATACTAATGGTTCCAATTCAATCTACGACGTTGCCACATAGTGATTTTTTAAAATTTCTTATAGCGGCTGAAGGAGTTCACGGAGGGTGTACCATTATGTAACATTTATCTTTATTTTGACCTGAAGAATAGTGTGGACGCCAGTTTTAGAGAATCCGCTTGCACTTTATAACGCGGATTCAGAGTTTCCACTAAAAAATCGCCTGCGCTCTAATCCTGTATTTAAAAAACTGAAATTTTTGTTTACCTACTAGTTACGTCGATCCTATATAAGAACAAAGAAAAAGAAAAGAAAAAGAAGAAAGAAAGAAAGAAAGAGAACAGATACAAAATGACTTCACATCACGTCGTAATCTTATGTGACGACGAAAGGAGATTTTAATGCTGCAAGATGAGCAGGAACTAAAAATATTTACATTTTGGTTTGTAGTAGAATAACTTGACTAATACAAGAGCTACTATTGTGTATCTAGCTCTGGGTTGTAACTGAGTTACTATTATCTGTAGTATATTTTTTTTTTTTTTCTTGTGTACTTGTTAACGCTATGCGATATTTAACTTTCTAATCGCTTTACCTTTCATTGCTGACGCGATTGTCGATTTCATCCTTCTCAGTCCGAAACCAGAACAACTGCACTGTGAAGATGGGTTGCAGTGTGTTCAGGATATGTACGTAGTCTGTCACAATTCAGTACGCATTTTGTACAGAGATGTTCGGAATTACAAAGAAAATAATTAGATGATTGGTTGAATACAAAAAGCAAACATACCATACTCTTGTAAAACGAGATTTCTACTGAACTGAAATATCCTACTCTCCAGTGTGTGTAAATTTTATTGCAGAGAATGGACAAGCGGAATTGAAAAAAAAAAAATGTTTTTCGATATAGTGTCGATGCCTATGGAATAGTGATCACTTCTTTCTGATAAATAAAGGCCAAATTGTATACAGGGTCTCAATGAACTATACCAAGAAACTCGAAGAGGTGATTACTCACATGAAATTTAGATAAAAGGTCCGTATGCATACTTTCAAGCATACTTTCAAAGCTAAGGCCATCTAAAAGCGTAGAAAAGCTACACTTCAACATACGTTCTTTCGAAAAGAAGATACCGCCATATCACCATACAGAAAGTTACACAAACGCCATGCAAAATTATATATTTTTCAATGTGCAATATATGCGCGAGGGAATCTCTACAGAACAATTTCCAGACGTTCTAACATAATTCTCAAATATGCTATGAATTAAAGGTGAGTCCAAAGTAGAGAAAAGAAACAGTGTTTCTTCCAGACTTTTTTTTTTTTTTTTTTAAGGGAGCACTGCTCTCAGAGTGCTCCCCGGAGGAGACCAACATAATATATCTATAATATAATAGTAAATAGAATAGCGCCAACGGCGCTCCTCCGAATACTAAGTGTGCCCCTTCCGGAACATTTTTTTTTCTGAAAGAAACACTGAAAGGCTTAACAGCAGTAAATACGTAATACGTCATTGAGAAGTTGGAAGTGTTACGGATAGTAAAATCCACGGCTTCTCGTGTTCGGAATAACGCCTGCTGCAATGTACATGCTTAGACATGTTGTTTTGTTTCATGCTTATACAGGTAAAACATGTGAACATATTGTAACACTCTATTCAGGTCGGAAGAGACAGAAATGAACTATTTTCGGTTTTAACGTTGATCGCCATAGAATAAAAACAGTAATATACATAGAGAAGTGGTTTTCCGCAATCAATTAAGCATCCCAATAATATATCTCTTTTCTACTCTAATCTATCTACTTCTATCGTAAGAAGTAGAAACTTACTACCACTTCAGATTTCAGGATTATTTAAGAAAACATCACACCATACAAATAGAGTTGTTATACCTCCCGGAATTTCCGGGATCATACCAAAATCGACATATGCATCCGGGGTCCCGAAAATAAATTTCGGAATGTATAAACAAGAAGAGAATGTTTTCGGCGCACAAGAGCAAAAATAATTTTTCTTAAACATTTTTAAAAAAATTCTCTTCAGTTTAAGGATATAACAGCTCAAAGCACAAAGAAGTTAAACACAAGCTGATAAATCCATAAAATTTATTGTAATATTGTCAGTATTTCACTTTGCATCTGCCTAGCGATCAGAAGTTGACATTTAACCTTAAATTGCATTGTGATACCATGCCAATTGGCATCATAGTGAATTAATAAGAAAAATGGTGTTCTTAAAATGTGTACGTTTGGGAATAGTGCACGCTGATGACACGTGGTATCATTGCATAACGCTTTCTATTACACTTTTACCATATATACTAGCAGCAGAGGTGTGACCGTAAGCGTCAGCGAGCACAAGGAGAAGAACAGAGGTGCATATTTGTTACCTGTAAAATGGATAAGAAACCCCCTTTTTTCTAACATAATAACGGATTCACAATGTTCCATTATTTTCATACCATTCACAATGTATTATTTTCATTTATCTGTGTATGCAATATATATATATATATATATATATATATATATATATATATATATATATATATATATATATATATATATATATATATATATATATATATATTTCCATGCATAAAGAAAAATGAATTAGTGCACTAAAAGGTTAAAGCTTGCTTTACGTTAAAATTTTGCCTTCCACTAATTTTCTTGTATTTCTGAAGCCGTTGTGCCTGAGAATGCAAAGTAATTGTTTACGTTTATGTTAGAAGATTTCTGTAGGAATCCTTAATTAGGTTTCTAATAGTATCGTTGTTATGTGTAAATTATATCAATTATTTTGTTAAATATTATATTTTAGATTTTTATATTTACTACACTAATGCAAGGTGAATGCAAATTTTCCTTTTTATTTAGCGTATTTCAAAGATGAAAACACAATGTTTCGGATTTTCACTTTTGAAATATAGCATTCTTATATATAAACCATACTCTTTCACGTGGTGTACACGTGACACTGTTTTTTAATTAATTCCGACAACAATCAGGAATAAGGATAGATCTCCTGAGGAAATTTAGTTAATTCCTTGCGTAATTGAAAAAAAAAAGTCTCCCATAAAAAGCATTTGAATGTACTTTATCATGAAAGTCATGGTTATAATAATCTTTTCTGAGCTATAGTTGCATTCGCAGAAAGGAAGTAACGAAAACAGAAATGAAGAGAGAGTTTACTTAAACTTTAAACTTTTCTGTTGATTCACATTGAAAAAAGGATTCGTGTTGAACCATACATGCAAAATGGACAACTGTATGTGTATAGTACACAAGTGTAAACTTTAAATTTTAAAATCTATGAAACGAGAGGAAACAAATTTCATCTAGTTACATCTGAATTAAAACTATGTTATATCATAGAAATCAAGACAAAGGTTTCCTATTTGTACAGTTATATATGTTCTTTCCCTTTAGATATAACTGGAGTGAGCATGTAAAATTCGGTCATTCGTGTTAAGGACGAATATGTATGTGTTTGCCATAATCAATAATCAACTTTAAGTTTATTCATTGTTTTGTACTTTCTCAAAAACTAACCGGAATTTATTTTAGCATTTACAGCTTTACTTAGTACAATAACGTTTACGTTATTTCAATTTGTGCATGTTTTATTAGGAAATTCTACACTCATACATCTAAATGTAACCAGATTCCTTTAGTATTTCTGTACAAATCGACATTAATATTTTAGTAATTTATAGAAATTTCGGCAGCAACATACGAGCATAAAAGCATTTTGCTTATTTTAAAAATAAGCATAACAGAAAAAGTAATGCAGTTTAAATCCCAGTTATGATATTGTATGCCATGCACGAATAGCAAACATAGCATATAATAGAAAAAATATTGTAAATATATATAAAAAAAATCTTACAAGGTTAGAAGGGGCATAGTGGCTAAGCGGTGTAACTTCCTGCTTTTCTAATGGCTACGCGCGCATCTTGGTGCACGCGGTTCCAGTTCAGTTCCCAAGGGAAAAGCATTAAAATTGCCGGTGTGGTGTAGTCGAGCAGTTTCAGGCGCTGCACTGACGATTGTGAGGCGAAATTTATTAATGGTTTAAGTCACGCTGAAGGACCATTGGCGTCCTCAAAGTATGTGTGTCCCTTTTCTTGTTGAGTTAAGCAGAAAATTACCGGAGAAAAAAAAACTATGGAGACCAATCTCTCGGTTGGAACGAATTAAAAATAAATAAACCAGTAAAGTTCTTAACTCTGGGTTCGATCTCAAGTCGTGTGAGTTTGTTGTGGACAACATCATATTCTGTGGGTTTTCTCAGGATTCTCCCGTTTCCTCCCAAATTCTCATATCACCAACTCTTCCATCAACATCATTCGCTTGCCTTAGACAGCATCTCCCTTTTCCTGAAAAGCATAAGCGTGGGACGTTAAACTGAAGAAAATTTGATTTCAAGTCATTTCATTTACGATCATTCATGAATCACCTATTTCCTTAGCGTATAGGGCATAACTTTGGTGTGCAGGTTTTTCAATATTTTTTTCAATATGTAAGTCTGGTACACAGACATTTGCGAAATCTGTTAACATTTACATGTTAATATGATACATACTGTAATAATGCAATGGTTAGCAGCAACTCCACTAAGTTCTGTCCTTGCTCATGACGATATAAAACTCAGAAGATAACATGCAATGTGAATTAGTTTCTAATGCTTTTCGTCTCGTCATACGTTGTGAATTGACAGACCCGAATTGCTATTCTTCACATATTTTTTCGCTTTTTAATAGAAGTTAAAATGTACGATGCGTCGTTCTTTCTTAGCTTCCATCAGCCTTCTTTCACATTAAAAAGAAAGAAAAAAAAAAACTGATCGCTGAGTGATGTCCCATATTCCTTGCAGTCATGTCCCGTACTCGCCTTCTAGCTTCCTCCAAGAAACCATTTGAAAACTTCCACTGCATAAAGTTTTGTAAGATAGATCTGGTGGAACGCACCACTAATGGATTCCAAAACTGAAGGATTGAACTTAGTTCACCTACGTGTTTTACGCTCTACTAATAATCCGAGTAAAGTACGAAGCTACGGAAGAGAACTTGTAATAGGATTATACGTAACCGTTGCGTCACTTCTCTTCACTTGAAGGAAGAACTTTTTTTTTTCTTTAATGATATTTTTTCCTTGTTAACGCATAGTCTCTTCAAATCAGAACTTGAGAAAAAAGTGTATTTGCTTCTTTCAGAAGTTATTTTCACGTACAAGCATGTGTTTATGGAGTGACACTAATTCCTAATTTGCTAGAAACAAGAACGAAAGAGAAGAGATGAGAGTGAAAACAAGAGAAAATAAAATAATCTGGAAAATTTACTTTTTCGAGGAGGAAGAAGAAGAAGATGACTTGATACTGAAAAAGAAGTTTTAATAATGTTGACAGAAACCCCCTCAAATTATCTTCATTTTAAGTACTTTATTCTTTCTTCTCTCCCTTTTCCTACTCTTTCTCCCAACAATACCACTACTACTACAATCACTAGCAGTGCTTCAGTTCTCAGCAACGTAAGTAAAAAAAACTCTGCTAAAGACAGTAAAGGGAATCACGCGATTGCATGTATGAGATATTCGAAATGACTTTTTTGCAATAAGAAAAGTTACTTATTATTATTATTATTATTATTATTATTATTATTATTATTATTATTATTATTATTATTATTATTATTATTATTATAGGCAACCCGCGTTACTTTGTTGTTGTGTGGGTTGCATAGAAGCTAGGAAATATTACAGATTTTTAACGGGATATGAATATCCACCATTAACGTCATCGTTACACATCAAAATGTTAACGGATTGACTCTGTTAATGAACTCGGAAGAGATAATCGCTTCAACTACAAAAGATACAATTCAAAAAGTCGTTTTCCTTCCAGACTTACCGTGTAGGGTAAAGAACTGAAGAACTGAAGGCACACATGACGTGATCCTTATAAGTGAAATAATAATTTGTAACTCTTTTTTGCATGTTAACTTTTTCTTTAACCAAAACATACAAGACAGAAAAGTTAATGTAGTTGGAACCTGTGGCGGTGTCTTGTAGTTCAGGTTTCTTGAAGGCGAAGTAATATAAAACGATTTTTTTTAATTTAACGCCTCACGTATATATCTTTTCTGTTGAAGAAGACGGATGATAGCACTGAATGAAAGTATTCGTGGAATGAGAATGTTAGAGGAGACGAGAGAAGTTCGAGAAATTTCATAGATACGGTGTTCTCCATACCTGAGATCGAGCCAGGAACTCGAGCACTAGAGATAAGCAGTCAATTATTGAGTCACTATGTTTCTCTCGTGATCTCGTTATGTTTTGTGAGCAACGCTTTTTGTCACTAATTGTGTTCTTTATTTATCCTGAGATTAACTGTACCTTACTTACTGATTATAATTAAAATGTAATTTAGTACGTTTTACAGCTAAAACAGGAATACAAATAAGCAATAAAATTTTACTAGCCCAAGAAAAAGCTACTAGCTCACATCCCATAATAAAAATCATTTACTTACCTTCGGTATGATATTAAATACTCGCCCGCACGGACGAACCACTCGCCCCGGACGAGTGGTTATTTGCATCCCTGAGTTAAACCTTGAGGCAATCAGAGATTAAATTGAGGCCGCGGTGGTGGCTCAGTGATAGAGCGCTCACCTTTGATACCTAGGGCCGCCCTAGTTCGAACTTGCCTTACGCCAAGTGGATTTTATGCTGATTAAACAATATGCGGATGAGTTTCCTCTATGTTTTCTCGTTTCTTTCTACTTTCTTTATTTCACTCATTACGATCATCACCGTCTCCCTTAACTTTGGAGCGTAATCGTGTTACGTTAAGTTTAAATAAACATATACGTGTCATAACATGATGGGTATCTCTTTGATATCAGAGTTCATAACTGTGTTATTAAATATTTTCAGTGAATTACTAAAAATTCAAGTATAGTAATCTCAAATCACTTTTTTTTAATCGTTCCACAATATCTGCATTATATAAATGTGAAATCAACGCTGTACACGTCGTTTATTCAAAAGAAAACAGATGAATCGTGTGAAATGAATTTTTGAATATACGGTATTTAGAATTAGGCTCAAGCCAGGCTTTTATAATTTCATTTTGAATGAAATTATTATTTTGATGGTAGGATCTTCTTTTTATTTTTTGTAGCCAAAAATAGAGTTTTTCAAAATTCCTTGATGATATGGAAATTAAACTCGGTACATATTAACTATTCATCAAAGATAACTGAGCATAATTTCAGTGTCTTTTCAAGAAGTTTGCTTCTAAATGGGAAGGGAGAGGCAACGGGAATTTTAAACATTTTCCTTAAACTGTAATTTTCCTGTGCGAAGAAAGAGTGCTTCTACTACTAAACAAAGAAATAAATAAGCAAAATAAAGAACCCTTTTTCATTTCAGAATTTGGAACTTTCTGGATACCTATAAATTATATTTCGATTAACTTCATCTATTCATTTATATCCTCAAATCTTGAAATACTATTTATGTAAAAACTACTACTATTTATGTATCTGTCAGTTTTGGCTTCCCACGTAGCCTTGTAGTTGATATGGGAGTTTAGGGTCAACGGGTAAACTGATTTTCTACAGATAGCAGCAGACGATGATGGGCACTAGACCGTATCTCTGAAAGGGCAATTTTCAGAGTTAACTGCGTAGAATGTCCCTCCTCATATCCTCGTTTTACGACATCATAGTCTGGCACCACCATGTTCGACCTAGATTCACGGAGTAACTCGAAGCTTGCTTAATATTTCCTACGTCTTTAGTATTTGACTACTCCTCTCTTAACCTTTATAAGATGTACATACGCGGTGCTAGTAGAAAGGGTTAGATAAAAATCTCCGTCTATCTACGTTACACTCCTGGTTTTCCTTTAGCGTCTTTTTTAACTGTTCCACCCCAAAATAAATAATATTCCAGTTTCACAATGCATTGTTTTCGTGCGGATACTAGATTCGATTCCCATGTTAAGCCATTGATCCACGTCTCATTAGCCTCTGTACTGAATAGAAAACATAAACGCTTAACAAACAATTATTTCTATGCATACGCTTCCGGGTTCGATGCCTGGCGCAAGTATTTGCTTCGGAAAAAAGTGAATTTAATTTTCTAGTTTAATGTCACAGGGTTATTCCCTTTAGGCGAAGACACAGTGGCGTAACTGAGGGGCCCACCGCGAAACAAATGCTAAGAACTATAGGCTACAAAAAATGAGCTGAATACAGAATATCCATTTCCCTGAACAACATTATTTACTTTAGAAAAGAAAAATATGCTTTGGGTGAAAATTCATCCATTCTAGCAACATCAGTTTAAAAAAATCATCTTAGCACTCTAAGGTTAAGGGAAAATATTTTTGCCTTTTTCGGTGAGTATTAATTTTAATTGTAATTTTATTATATTACATGGATTTATTAACCATTGTCTTCTACAGGGACATAATATAGTGGGAAGTTAATGAGCATAGGAAGGACCCCCAAAAATAATCCTGCGGGAGAGCCTGACATTTTTGCGTTACGCTACTGCGGAAGACATACCAATGATTATGAAAGAATGGATAAAATGAGAATGTAAAAGGAAACGGGAGAATCCACAGATGCAATGTTGTTTACAACGAACTCATAACATGGGTTCAAATCAGGGCTCTCTTGTACCAGAAGTGGGCAGTCCGCAACTAAGTCAGCGTGCTCCCTGGCTAGGATACTGAATATTATGTCAAGATAAGATTATACAGAGTCCTCCCAAGGCAACTTCCCGTCTCGAGTAATTGTATCATTGGCCACTCCTTCTTCGCTATACAGTAAAAATAATGTATGTGTCAATTCAACACAATGGCTCGGAGTTACCCGAGTAGTGTTAAAATTTGACACAAGCCTGTTGTTACTTCAATTTCCTTGCAGTTTGGCGTGAAGTGTCACAATGGTAGAAATAGACCACCTAACATGATGCAGAATCTTTTTAACAACATAACATTGGGTTGTTTTATACATAATCAACCACAAAATCGACCACTTTTACAAAAAAAAAAAAAAAAAAAACTTATTAAACGGACGATACTCTTATGTGATATTAATTAAGTATGGCATAAATTTATTACTTGAAAGTATTTCCATTTAAAAACATTTTGAAGAAAATTCATTCGGCCAGAAAACTATTTACATGAAAGTTTGCAAGAAATGTATATAATACGTTGTCAGTTATTTGACTGAAAAGTCAAATATAAGCTAGTGAGTAAAGTTTTGCTCATAGCGAGGGGTAAAAGTGAAGGAAAACGCAGTTGGATGCCGTTCCCCCACTTCCAAAAATATCAATGGCGTCCCTCCACTTTCTAAAAATTACAATGGGTAAAGATAGGCACGGGGATAGCGTGACGTCATGCAACCTCCTACTTTTTCACACCCATTTTTACCCCTGCTCATAGCAAAAAACAAAACTCTCAACTTCAAATGCTTAGATATTCCAGTGACGTACGGAAGGGGGTTTCGGGATCACGTTGTCCTTTCAAATTTGATGAGACTGAGTGCTTGAACCCTCTATAATAAGACTGTGAGTACGTCACTGGTTCTATTAAAACCAGACGATCTGAGTTCGATCCCCAGTTGGAGGTAGAGATTTATTCTCTCATTCTAAACAAATCCAAGTTTGACTGAAGAGATCACCCAGTCTCTGAAGGTTATAGCTGGTCAAAGAGTGGTGCCGACTGACATCGTATCTTCAAGATCGCAAGAAATTACAATAGTGAAGAGACTATATAGTATTGTTAGAAAAATGTTCCATGTTACTGTCAGTAAGTACTTTAAATGTTCCGAATTCGTAATGGTGTCCAGAGTACTTTCACTAAGGTTCTTGTTGTTCATTGCCTCGTTTTATTATACACACACACACACACACACACACACACACATATATATATATATATATATATATATATATATATATATATATATATATATATATATATATATATATATATATATTGCTCTTGATGTAGACTATCCTCCAATCTACCTTCATAGGTTGGATAGTATGTTAGGTAATTATATGTTTTAATTAATTATATGTATGGTAGAGGATTTGTTCTGAAGTGGATTAATATCAAAATAATAGAAAATAATAATAATACTTGTAACAACAAATGAAACTTCTGTTAGCATATTAATTATTTTAAAACTAGTCTTTGGTAGACAACCATCATTAATATTTGTTTGTAATAATAATTTGTTAAATTATAATAAGCGGTACTTTTTGTAATAATTTGCTTAAATGTTAAATATATTTTTTAAATTATTATATTAAATAACAAAATATTATAACCAACTAAATTTTGTAGGTTAAATATATTAACATTTAAATCAATAAATGTAATATTCCAGGTGTACACATATGATTGCCATGGAAATCAACACTTAAATTAATGAGCTTGTTCATTTTAAAATGTTTATCATGAAAGTGTTGATTTATGCAATACTGATGTAACATTATGTAAAATGCTCTGCAAAACTTTAGAAGCTTGTAGATATAAAATCATCGTAATACATACTGATTTTTCATTAATTTTGAGTAGTATACGACAGAAACAATTTATTCATTCACATTTACATTTATTCACATTTATTTGGTATATTGTCATTTTCTCACCAAAAGTCTTCAGTAAACAATTCACATTTATTTGGTATATTGTCATTTTCTCACCAAAAGTCTTCAGTAAACAATTCACATTTATTTGGTATATTGTCATTTTCTCACCAAAAGTCTTCAGTAAACAATTCACATTTATTTGGTATATTGTCATTTTCTCACCAAAAGTCTTCAGTAAACAATTCACATTTATTTGGTATATTGTCATTTTCTCACCAAAAGTCTTCAGTAAACAATTCACATTTATTTGGTATATTGTCATTTTCTCACCAAAAGTCTTCAGTAAACAATTCACATTTATTTGGTATATTGTCATTTTCTCACCAACAGTCTTCAGTAAACAATTCACATTTATTTGTTATATTGTCATTTTCTCACCAAAAGTTTTCAGTAAACAATTTACATTTATTTGGTACACTGTCATTTTCTCACCAAAAGTCTTCAGTAAAGACACGAGAATGCATTGTCATTATATCATGACAATTTTCACTTATGTTGCAATGTTTCTGAATAATTGTTAAGAAAGAAAGATTTTATCCTTCACCGAGCATAGATTTTGATTCATGTCGTAACAAGAAATAAATTAAATTTTCAAATTAAGTTATAAACATAATCAACTTTCCTTTGCCTAACGCACGAATTTTCAAGGCTATAACAAGCGTATAAAGAACACTTTTTTTTTATTTAAAAAAAACCATACTCATGTCACAGTTTACATATTGGCAACATTTTTAATAAAAATTCTCCTTCCTAAATATTTCAACTGTATTAATTCACTTTTAACGCGCTACTAATACACTGTCTATGCAATAGTCTGAATATTAACCAAACATATTAAAAAATTAACTATAAAAGTAGAAAATTATGTCATTTTCTTTGAACGAAAAATTACTTTGTTTAAAATACTTGATCATTAATAGTGATATAAACGCAATTATAGTTAAAATATATACAGGAGCAAAGTTAGCCTATTGTATTGTGTAAATATAAAAGTTGTAGCATAGCAAAAAATAGAAGGTAGGAAAGATAGATCTTTGAAAGCAAATTTTTATGAAAATGTTCGTTTTTATTATAAACTAGCCATACATACGAAAAAAGGGAAGTAACTTTAATAATACACAAATTTTTAATGTCTAAAAATCACAAAATATTATTGAAATAATAATATCGATGTCCAAGATGATCGGGTATTGCTCAATATAGAAAGTAAGTGTCTATTCGTAAACCTGTGAAGAAAAGATCTTTGAATAGACAAGAATAAAAGTGGGAGAGTAGTATAAACTCTTCTTCATCCCAAGTGAGCTGATAGGTAATCAAAACAATCTTATCTACAACTCCGTGTTTGTTGCTACAAAGTGGAAAAAGAACACTTACTAACAAAGTATTTCGTCGGTAACAAAACTACTTACATTACGAAAATTCTGATTACTCTGTCTATCTTTTCCAAAGCTTCAAACATGAGTATCAATTTACAAAGATTGGCAAAAATTGAATTAATATAACCAAATGTTCCAACTAGTATGTTGCTCGTAAACGTTAGAAGTAGTTGCCTCAATGCTAGGATTGTCTATATCACAAAAAGAAGAACACACAATTTGATATTTAAAGTGTATTTTTTTTTCATATACAGGGTGGTCCGGAAGTGGGCGTACCACCTTTAGTTTCAACAGTAGTGTTAGTTATGGTTGAATGTCTGTACACAGTTACCTTGAAGTCTTAAGAGTCTTAAGAGTCATAAACATCAGTATGATCATCATTCATGTCGTAACCAGCGCACTTCGCGATTCACGTGCGCAATGACCTGAATCAGACGTTTCATGGCTGCTGGATTAAAACATTTGCGAGAACTTGACGCATAATATAGCTGTGTTACGACATGAATGGTTATCATACCGATGTGTATGACTCTTAAGACTCTTAAGACTTCAAGGTAATTATGTACAGACATTCTACCATAACTAACACTATACTGTTGAAACTAAATGGGGGTACGCCCCCTTCCAAACCACCCTGTACAATACATAAGTGTATAAACAATCTCTTCAAGTAAGGTTACCAATTATTATTGATAATGAACGACATGCTTTTTTTAGAGAATAAAAGTTTATTTTTGTCGATTTCCTCGGAAACTCCACATCAGAATTTACTTCTAACCATCCCATTTTGTTAAGCTTGATGTAATTTATCAACTGATACATTTATTATCTTAGGATAAGATTTTAGTTAAATAGATGTAAAACTTTAAGAGTTAATCATAATTTTGCACTATGTCTCATAACCAGTGATGTAAATTTTCCGATTCATAAAAGCATACTCCACTTATCCCTACATCGTTATTTAGCCGTAAAATTTATTTGTAATACGCGTACATATTGTCTGAAAAATGTTTCATGAAGTGAAGATCTAACGGTTCTTCATTTCTGCAAAAAATGTTTCAAAAATTTCAATGCATTCTTCCCTCAAAATTCAAATTTAATTTCACAAAATCATATTTCATTAATTTAATACGCGTAAGAGGATGTTTTCTCATAGCCTGAAGCACAATAAAATCAAAACATATCTCCTTATTTTCTGCTATAAAAGTAGTCTTCATAAGGAACTGGAACTTTTATATAGTTATTTCATTACATATGTGTAGAAATAGTGGGATTTTCTGCTTTTGAAATAACTGATAAAGTCAGAAAGATTTCTTTTCGCTTTCTCGTTACATTTTAAACAATGGGATGAGATATTTATACTCTATGAACTCGATTTATGTTCCCTGTACTTTACACACAAACACACAGAGAAACACTATGTATGTTTATACTTTCAAACTTGAAATATTAGAAAATTTTTCGGTTCCCGAAAGCTAATTGGAAAATTATAATTTGTTGCTTGCTAACTTTCACTACAGGAATTCAATTTTATACCTCAATGTGCAGTTAAATATAGTGGAAAATTTTCAATCTAAGATCACTATACCTAATATTCAAAATTGTCCGGGTCATGAAAAGTTTTTCCACTTGTTTCTACATCATAATGAAAATTTTCCGACCCATGAAGATTCCTTTTACTTATTTCTAGAGAGAAATAAAACCTACTGATTGATAAAAAGTTATTTTACTTTTTGCTTCAAAATGATGAAAATTTTCCTACTTGTAAAAAGTTTTTCAATTTTTCCATACACGACAGAAAATTTTTCGATTCATGGAAAATTGTTTCACTTGTACCTACCGGAAATTTTCAGATTCTTTAAACGATATTCCACTTTTTAACATTTCTATAGAAGAAGTCAATCAATTTTATTGTTAATGATTAATTGTTACTTGATCACTGATGTTTTCTTAGAACTGAAAAATTTTCGGAAAAATATTGGGGAAAATCTTCTGAAATGGAAAATTTTCGACCTCACACCACTACTCATAATCAGGCGCAAACCCAGAAATTTTTGTTGAGAGGGGTCCAAGTTTTTTTTTTGGGGGGGGGGCGGGAAGAGGAGTGAGCTTCAATGCTACAAACCACTACATCTATATAGTATAGAACAGGTATTATTTTGCACCCTAAAGGACGATAAGTAATTGTAAAATACTTCCACCTATATTTTCAGAAAAAAATGATGGAACTAGATTATTTTTATACGAGTTGAGTTGTATTTGAGTTTAGCGTCCCTTTCAGCAGCGACGTTATATGAGACGGGACCTAATGATTAACATGGAAGCCGAACCAGATGAGCTCCCGTCGGGAATCTAACCCGGGTCTCCCACGCCAAAGGCTCGTACGGTAACCGCTTAGCCACGAAGGAACTCTGTTTTCATACGAGAAACAGTACAGATGAAGTGTAAGATAAAATTTCCATACTACATCAAACATTTCCGTGTCAAGCAAGTATAGTTTTATTGAGAAAATGTACAAACGTTGTTGAGTTACGAAGTTTTGGTGGGGGAGGGTCCGGACTCGGTGGACCCTTCCTGTGAGTGCATACTGTCATCTTGTTTGTGTCATAATGAAGAACTTCATGAGGGTGCACTTTATGTTGGAATTTAAGAGTACGTAGGTAGAAAGTGTTTAAAAATGTGACACTAGCGGTTTCTAAGGTAATTGGTTATGAGTATGTGCAAATAGAATGAAATAAGATATAATGAAGATATAGATTATTGATGTTATGAAAAGATATGTTTTAAGATTACAAGATTACCAGAAAGATTACGAGTATAAAGATAAGTATGATTTAAGAAGATTTAAGATACTAAGAAGATTATTATAAAGATAGAGTCGGCACAGATAAAGAATAAATAGATTCGAGAAGATATATAACTTAGTGGTTTTTGAATAGCTTAGGTAGAAGTAAGTTAGATGCAACTAAGTGACATTTGATACGGTTAACAAGATTTTGATTGAAGTGAAAAGAAATACATAACACTTTAGTATTATTCTCACCTTAATGTGTTTTCATTTAGCATCAATTTTTATGTTTGCAACATGATTTGTTTTCTCAACTTTTTCGAAAACTGCACACGATGTTTTACACTGATGCATATCAATTTGCTGTACTCAGTAAGATCTATCGCTTGATATATGCCTGATCTTTGGATATTATATATATTCGCTAATAATACTGTAGAATTTATTATTTCTTTAAAAATCATTTGAAGTTCAACCGTTATGTTGGCGTTTTGATACTACCCACTCACAATTTGGCTTTGGGTTGCATGTAAAGATAAAATTATCATATGAAGATAGAAGGTACCCTGTCAATTCCCAACTATTTCATCGTTTGCCAGTCCATTACTTTACAATCCCCGACTACCAGATATCATAAATGATAAAAGAATAATTAAATTTACAATTATACTACTCTCACTAATACAAATTAATATAACAAAAGCATTTTGCTGACTCTGAAATGAAATATATGAAACAAGAGTGTGGCCAAAAGACTTTCTAAGACACTATCATGATACCGTTGGCTAACAAATCGAACCCAGAGAGATGTGAGGATAGTCTTATATCGCATGCAGTAAAATTATGTTTTGAACTCTGAGCAGAATGTTGTATGTAAAAACAAATGAAAAAAGTTGATAAACAGATCCGGTTTATAAGATGGAAGGGCACAGGAGATCCAATTGGCTTATTAAAAGCGGGGCTTCAAGTTTCGCATATTCAAGATTCGCCTAATACCTCCTAGCTCTGCAAACGTCAATCAAAGTGATGACATAGAGTTAATCTTCTTATTAGGCGAAAGTTTTTTTTTTCTAAAACCTTAGTTTAGCTCGCATACGTTGGTAATTCTGCACCTCATTAATAGTTAGTATTTCCTCTTGAAATTATTTCCACGCTCTTATTAAATAGTCCAGTATGTAGGGGAAAATTTTGACAAACTCAGCAAAAATTAGTATCTTAATGAAACTTGCATTTTATTTTTCTTTCATCAAGTATAGTGATATCCTGAAACTCACCGAACATCCCTCTTGAGCTTCATCCCATATGGTTAAGATATCCAATTTACCCGCCACATGTAGAACAATCGTGTTTTCCTTGATTTCTTACCTTACATTCAATTCTATGTTATTGGAACTTACAGCAAAATATTTTGTAAATAAACTTTCGTTTGTTTGATATATAATTCATCAGACCTCTGTAAGTCAGGTAGATATAAAGTTACAAATGATAGAGGAGGTTTGTATCGCTTAATCTTGTACCTGCGTTTCTTTCAAGCACATTTTTCTGATTTCCTTGTTTTCTATATACATATAATATCTATATAAATAAAAAATTAAAAGAAAATATGTCAGCATGTCATAATTACAATTGATATGTACAAAATACGGAACATTTGAGAATAATGGGCATTATACGGAAGTTTCTGTAAACTTATTTAGCAAAATAATCCGTAGAGAAAATGTTAAGAAAAATTCAGTTTTTTATATAAACAAAGAAATAATTTATAGTACATAAAAAACACAAAAATTAACCAACCCTTGGGACTGTGCACTGTTGGGACATAAACGATACAGTTGGGTAGGTCAAACCCATTGCTGTTTCAGATGAAAAAGGTCATTGAAACAACGAGTTCTAAGGAGAGGATTTATATTTTAATAATTTAGGTTTCATATAATAAACTCTGCTTCTTTCAAAACGGGAAAGGTACCTGGGTTGTTCAACATTAAGATAACGCCAGCATGTCACTTTCATTTTTGTTGTTTTTTGATTCCCAAAATGTGATTTCCTTACAATTAATGTCCATGTCTGGGTAAAACAATCACGAACAAGAACAATTGGACTAAGTATATGGGAGTTTTATATTTGCAATACACCAGCTTCAGAAAAGAGTTTGATAGTGGTATGTATAAACAAGTAATTGGGTAGCCGATCCACAATCAATTGCTGGAATATTTTGCTCTAGCCGAGGTTGCTTCCGATACTACAATTTCAATACGTGTCATCTGTACGCACTTGCTCTTATGACTAAAACTGAGGGATGAGTGACTGGTGTGAAATAAGTCTTCTTATGTGAAATACCGACAGAAAGCCAGTGCGCCACTGTCATGGGATGCATAAAAGTGTAGTTGGAAATGTTATCTCACTTTTACTAGTTCTTCAGGATTGGTAGTAGATTTGTTCAATATACTCACGACCTGTTGCAATTAACTGTTTATCTCTCGAGTAGTTTCTAACAAGCTTTCTTCCCTTTCTGGAACAAAGTCGTGTCACTTCTTGAAGATTCAAGTCAAAACAGATCTCATCAACCATGTTTTCTCCTGTATCTTCATGTATTTAAACATTTTGGCTGGATGATTAACTCTACCTTCTTTATGAAACAGTTAGAAGAATCAAAAAGTACACTTGAAAGAAACAGATACAAGATTAAACGGCACAAAGCTATCATTTATAACTTTATATCTACCTAACCTACAGAGTTCTAACCTATATCAAACGAAAGGAAATTTTATTTACAAAATTTATTACAAGTTCGAAGACCGTATAATTGAACCTAAGGTAAGAAATCAAGGAAAATATGACTGTTCTATAGACGGAGGCAGCTTGAATATATACGGATTTATAGATGATTTTTTTGAAACAGAATCAAGGAGAAAATGAAATGATAATGTATCAACTCCAAATGGTACACGTCGCTAAATCTAAGAAAGCAAAGTGGTGTCGCCTTAATCGACGTATTGTTGAACTCAAAAGAAAGGTTGGATCACAAGAAATAGCCGTAATACACTGTCTCACTGCATTTCATTTATGTGTGACTAGTGATTCTTGGTGCTTTGTTTATTTTATGACATGTAAACTCTCGTAGGATTTCTGTCACTTCATTTATGTTTTCTGAAAGACATTTTGTAACTTCGTGTAACATTACCAGCTCGATGTCAAGCATATACTACCTATTCATAAATCGTAATTGTGCTCATACTGACTGATTTTTGGTGCTTTGTTTAACTTTATTTTATGATTTATGCAAACTCTCGTACAATTTATGTTATTTCAATTAGTTTTCCATAATACATTCTGTAACTTCATGATGTAATATTTTTATATCTCGATATCAAACGTACAATATCTAGTCAGAGAGAGAGAGAGAGAGAGAGAGAGAGAGAGAGACATTTAGAAACTATAATTTTTGTGTCATTTCTTGTCAGTGCTAGCAACATAACTTCGCATTAGGCAAATCTTGAAAGGCGAATCTTGAATTCAAGATTAGCCTACACTTTCTCTTGAGTTAACATCTGTAAATTCCATTCCCTGAGGCTATTAGGAGAATCTTGAATAGGCGAAAGTTGAAGTCACCAATAAAGGTAATCGATGAAGCATTTATAGAGAAAGAGATGTATGTTGTATTTATTGATGTATAAAAAGCTTTTGACCGGCTGAATTGAGAATTGTTGAGAGTTTCAAAAAAGGTTGTGTTGGAATGGAAAGATCGAAGACTTATTAAAAAAATACATAGGAACCAACCAGTAAGTGTTAGAAGATCGGTGTGAACTATAGGAGGGGAGAAAATAGCACAGGTGACTAGTTTTCGATACCTGAATAGTATTATTAGTGCTGATACCTGAGTAGTATTATTAGTGCTGACATGAAGTACGAACGTGAAATAAAAACAATGATAAGAATTATGGAAGAAGCATTTACGAGGAATAAAATTATGAGTCCTTGAATAAAGAGCTGAGAAAAAGATTCATAAAATGCTTCGTGTAGAGTATTGTACAGTCAGTGACAAAAAATTCTTTCATTTGATGAAATTCGTCTCGTAAATAATTTCAGAATGGAAGGACAATTTGAATATAGTTTTCACTAAATTTAAAAGAATGTAAATTTCTGTACGTTCCAGCTATATCATCGTTATTCCCAAAAGAAATTTTACCAAACGGAAATAACTTTTTTTTTTTTTGCTGACTACTATATGCGGTAGAAAAATGGGCATTACGCAAAAGCGACGAAAAAATTTTAAGCTCTTTAAATGTGGGTGTGGAGAAGAATGGAGAGAATTACATGGATCGAATGGAAAACAAATGAAAATGTGTCGGGGGGGGGGAAGGACAATTTTATATGCAATTGAAAAGAGGGTGAGAAAGTAATTCGGCCATTGACTGAGACTGCATCATGAGGAACGTGCTCGAGGGTGTGGTGGAAGGAAAGAGAGGAAGGAAGCGGCGGAGACTACAGTTAATGGATGATATCGAAACAGCAAAATCATATGAAAGGAGAAAAAGGTGAAAACAGACAAAGTTAAAGGCTGTGGTCCATGGAAGCTTCTCAGTTGTAGAAAGTAACCTGTCAAATAAGGGTAAAATACTTATGATTATGATGATAATGGTTATGAAAATCATAATTAACTCTTTAGATATATTTAGGTATATTATACGCTTCCATATGTGGGAGTTTATCATGGAAAGAGGAACACAAAAATTCACGTTTCAACAGACAACGTGCGTGAGCATGGTGAGAAGAAAACTTGTTTTGATCTATCAGTTTATCAGGAATGAACGATCGGATTCTCAGATAGAAACAATCCTGATCAATTAATGAGTAGCCTAGGATACGGCAAAATGGGAAACTTTTTATCTTTTGCAGTGATTAATCTTCAAGTATCTAGTCATATGAGTTCCATATGTTTTAGACAGATCTTACTGGAAAGAGTTGCTGTTAACATACATTTTAATACAAAAATATCTGCCATTTTCTCGAGGGTTTTCTGACTTTCGCAGCAAAAGTGTTATACCTATTCCCACTTGTAGCTATTCATTAATGTTGCAGATAGTATGTTGAGTGTTACATCGTGTTAAGACCACTTAGCTGCGTAATACGTGTTCTGTAGAGGAACAGCGAAACAACACTTCTGTGTCGTGTTTGTTTAGTTCCCTTTACGCGTACTATAGTTAGCTGTGGCTATTAGTTAAGACATTTTTACACCTGTAATGCAACAATTTCTCAAGTAAACAAGACAACGGACGATATTTAGCCAAAATAAACACAGATACGTTCCAGAGAGGGAGATGTTGGCAACTACACAGTGCTGTTCTTTTCATGCATTGTTTTCACTAATAACATAATTGAAATTTTTTTCCTAGACAAGTGGTTGACAAATCAAGACATGAATAATGTATTTTGTAGCTATGTTTAACAGTGTTTCTCATTTTAACTATATTAAAGAAGAAAACTTTCTGCCGTGATGTATCTTAAACAACTTTAGACCGTATAGCATAGTTTAGGAAGGTGTTCATTTATAAAACAAAACCAAGCTGAGTATTCCCTCAGACATACAAGGTATGATTAAAAAGTACGGTCAATGTAGTTGCACAGCGCCACCTATCGACCCATTACCATTTCAACCATTTCAAGAAGTAAGCCCGAGAGCTTGAACCTTTGGGATAGTCAGTTTTGAGTTTGAACGAATTGTGACGTGTCAGTTGGCTTCTAGAGGCAGAACAGTGAGGACGTGTTAAGAGTGTCTATCGCGCGTCAACATTAAGTTTTGTTTTAAGCGGCAAAAAAGTGCCAAAGAAGCTCGCAAAATGTTAAAAATCAGTGTATGGCGATGAAGCGGTGGCATTGAAGACTATTTACAAGTGGTGTGAGTGATTCAAAAGTGGCAAAAGGTCGGTTGAAAACGAGCAACGTTCGGGACGTCCTCTGAAGTGAAAAACAGATGAAAACGTGCAAAAAGTGGCACAAATGATTGGTTCTAACAGGTAAATGACTATACGAGAGATTTTCGAAGAACTAAACATCTCGTACGGGTCCGTGAAAAGCATTTTACCCGCCAATTAAATGGGCAAAGGACTTCCTTCTTCACCACGAAAACACACCGTGCCACACACTGCTTTTGATCCACGAGTTTTTGACCGAAAAAATATTCCTATTTGTCCACATCATCTTATTCACCAAATTTAGCACCATGCAACTTCCAGCTCTTCCCGAAAATTAAAACCGTGCTTACAGGAAAACGTTTTGACACCATTGCTGACATTGAGAGGGCCACAACAAAGCAGCTAAACGCCCTTCCAGAAAAGGATACAACATTGGTATAAGTGAATGATTAGTCAAGGACAGTATACTTTGAAGGAAATTAAATCAAAAAATGAAATGAAATCTTTGAGTTTTACGTCCCACGGTTATGCCGGTTAGGCTAAAGGAGACGGTGATTATGAGAAATGAATGAAAATGGTGGAATGAAGAAAGTGGGAGGAAACGGGAGAACCCCGAGAAAACCCACGCACACGGTGTTTGTCCACCACAAAGTTCACTTGGCGGGGGCTGGGATCGAACCCGGAACCCCAAGCACCAGAGGTGAACGCTCTACCACTGAGCCACCGCGGCCCCGAAATTAAATCAAATTTTATTACTTTGTTCTTAATAAAAATTATTCATCGTATTTTTGATCACACTTCGTATAAACTAAAACATTTTCAAAGAAAATAGTAGTAGTACTTTTGTGAACAAGTAATTCTACAATATTACTAGTGTTTAACGAAAAGAAAAAGTCCAAAACATGTTTATCGATAAATCATTGAGCTGAATAAATTTATATCAGTGTAAATCCTTATGAATGGTTTTCAAGAACTTTATTTTGTAAACCTAAACACTGAAGCTGTACCAAAATTTTACCACCTATTGAAAGTGAAACTATAATACTGAAGTATACCCTCATCGAAGTCTCCATTATGGCACTGGCAAGCTTACAGTACATAGTATGGTGAATAAGATAGCTGAAAATCACACAATCAAGTTCTAATCTTAACTTTTGTTTGACTATACTATATTGTCCAAAGATGAGTAATATATCAACTGGTGGACTTACATCATACTAAATCAAATGAAATATTTGAGGATACATTCTCATTTGTAAACATGAAATGAAACCTTTAGTTTTACTCCCACGGTTATGCCGGCTAGGCTAAAGAAGATGGTGATGATGAGGAATGAACGAAATAGTGGAATTAAGTGGAAGAAAATGGGAGAACCCCAAAAAACCCACGCACACCGTGTTTGTCCATCACAAAGAACACTTAGCGTGAACTGGGATCGCACTAGAGACTCCAGGCACTAGAGGTAAAAATTCTCATTTGTAGTTTGAGAAAGTGACAAGCAACACATTTGCAAGAAAATAAAAGAATGAATTTGAAAATAGACAGAAACGTCTTCCTAAGACAGAAGATAAGAAACATTAAAGAAAAAGAAACAGGAAACGTTAAAAAAAAAACAAGCAATCTTATCACCACGTGAGGAAGTTTGGTTTGGATAGCGCGGTATTTTCTCAACTAATATTGAATCCGAAAGCGGTAGTAGATTTCTGCCAATTGTGGTTTTAGTAGAGACATTAAAGTGGAGAAATTATATTCCACAGGGGGGGGGCGATTGCCCCCCTTCAGAAGAGGAAACTTTCTTATTTATATATATATATATATATATATAAACCCATCCCAGAGTTTGGAGCCCTTAAAAGTAACAGTATGACAAACCAGAATTCGGTCCTGGATCCGCCCCTGATATTCTATGGACGCTTAATTGATTGCAGAAAACCGGTTCTGGCTATCTGTTACTATTTTCACTCTATAACAATCAACGTTAAACTGAAAATGGTTGATTTATGCCACTTCTGATTTTAGTAGAGAGTTAAAGTGAAGATGGAATGTATTGCGACGCTTAATATATTTGGACGGATATTGGAACATTTAATTGATTACATAAAACCTGTTTATTTCTACCACTTCGGTTTGAATATTGTATCTAGCAAGGACATCCTTCCTGACCAAATTTTGTTGTGATCCGTTAAGTAGTTCTTGAAATCTTTTGTCTCCCTGACCTAAGGACACACTCATGGGCAGACAAAATATACGAGTTTTCGGTAATCTCTAAAAATTATCAGATGTATCAAGAGATGCTCAAATGCATTCGAAAGGAACAACTTTATATTGAAAACTAAAATGATAATATCTCTAAAGCCTAAGATTGTCAATGAATGTATTCTGCCCATTCTGAATGAATCACGGACATGGACACTGGCAAATTCACCGTCTGCAAATCATACAACAGATAATGGAAAGATGTATTTAATGAAATACCCACAAAGATGGGAGATAAGTAACGTGTTTCAGAAAGATGACAGAACTGACGGGTGAAAATAAAGGCGTGAGGTGGACACAAGCAATTTTTGAATAGATAAGAGAAAATACTAACAGTCCTAAGAAACGTCTCCGAACAAGGCAGTGTGGCAAAATCAACATGCACTGTGTAGTAACGTCTAAAATAGCGGATTGATGTGCTTGAAGTTAACCATCATCAAAATACAGGAAAAGAGAGACTCAGATCCATCCATTGGAGTAAGTAAATATGTTCGTCTATTTAATAGTGGTGGCCACAAAAACCGGTTTTTCGGTTTTTAAGAAAAAACGGTTCGGTTTTCCACCGTACCCGGTTTCGGTTTTTCCCAAATTTGTTCTATTTCTGACCAGAATAGTGTTTCGTTGTTCTCCGGAAACAAATTCCGCTTCCACAGAAATAGTTTTATAAGTTTTCCAAAGGTTTCCACCGAAACTTGTTTCGGTGAAAACCGAACCGGTTTTGAAGAAAACAGAAATCGGTTTCGTCGAAAACGAACCGATTTTGAAGAAAACCGAAACCGGTTTCGGTGAAAACCGAACCGGTTTTTGGAGAAAACCGAAATGTCGGTTTTTCGGGTTTCGGATTTTCTAGAAACCGGTTTCCTGTTTTTATAAAAACCGGTTTTGCCCATCCCTTAAATTGTATGAGACGTCCCCTTGAATACTGAATTACTGCGATGGATTAACACCACAAGTATGTGCAGTCTTCTAATGTGTACATTGGAAACGCGGTAGTTCAGTACTACATCACTTACTTTTGATATGAAGAGTTTCGGGTTCGATATCAGATCATGTGAGTCTGTGATGGACAACATCCTCTTCGTTGGATTCCTTATCTCTCTTTGTTTCCTCACACAGTATTTATTCCTCTAATTCTTCTAGCATTAATTGTATGTCTACAAATACAATTAATTCTTAGCCAAAAAGATACCTTTTTTTATTATGGAAATCATTATGGTATTTTATTTTCTTTCCGAGAAGTGGAGAAGGGATGCGGGAGAAGGTTTCCTGTTTCCCTTATTCATAGAAGATTTTGCAATTCGTATTTTAATGAACAAAATACTTAGTCAGCTAACTGTCAACTTAGCATTTCCAGTTCCAGAATAACAGTACAGCAGTTCCTACCATTCCTTTTTTCTTCTATTATTTTCTGAATGTTATCCTTTTCATACAAGGCAGAAGTAATAATAATAATAAACTGGAAGAAAAATGGATATAATGATAATAATATTCTTTCTTACTAAAGAAATTTACTGAAGGTAAAAATATGCTTAGAAAGCTGTCCTGTCCTATCAAGAGATTAGGTTTTTCTTTTTAAGAGAACATATTTTAGAGAACTATTATATCGTATTCAAGTTTTAATTAGAAAAGGAGCCGGATGGACATAAAAAAAGAGGCAAAGTGAAAGAGAGAGAGAGAGAGAGAGAGAGAGAATTATTCAGGACTATTGTGCGGAAAGAGTTTTGGGTGAAGGGCTAAAAGAGCAAAGAGCAGCCGTGTTCTCATAAATGACTGCCGCAACTTCCTCCGTAACGATGGTTGGTGTGGTAGAGAGAATGACATTTGAAACATTACTATGTACAAAGTTAATCTCACATTTTATGTTCTCACTCTCTCTCTCTCTATTCCTTTGTCTTCCTATTTTCCTCCTTTGCCTCCATGCTTACACACATACACATACACACAATACATACACACAAATACTAGCATACATTTAATTCATACATTCCTCCTCTCTTTATACGGGCTAAAGATAACTCATTATTTCAAAAAGAAATCAATGTAATTTGGAACCTTGAAGTCATTTTCAAATCTCACAAGTGCATTGGTGAGTGAGAAAGACTAAAGGCAAATTACGTTCATTATTTTCCTCTTAACCATACTATTTTCACTTTCGAATCCTAGTTTTAGACAATTATTAGATTTCCATGCTATGTTATGCATAAGTGTCGAAAGTCTTACAGAGTGAGTGACTATGTCGGTCTGTCCATTTATCTGTCTGTCTGTCTGTCGACTGGTATTAGAGCAAAAACGATAAGAGATATGAAGAACCAATCGATTCAGCATCCCAATAATGGGTTCCATGTCCTGTGTTAATCGTCTATTCAGACTGAAAATAGTAGAAATCAACTATTTAAAGTATCAACGTTTTTCGCAGTAGAACGAAAATATATCATCATAGCTAAATATCATAAATATCATAAACATCATAGCTAAATATATCATCATAGCATAGTAAAAAATATCATCATAGCTATTCTGCCAGCCATTATTGACAGGTCACTTGCCGTAACTAAGAAGCTTCTATGCTCCACAGCCTTCCGCTAATTCCTTTGTCTTCGCGTACATTTCTTCTGTTTTGATATCATCTATTAATTGTAGTCTCCTTCGCTCTCTCCCTCTCTTTCCTGCCACCATACCTTGCAGCACGTCCCTCATGATATAGTTCCTTCTTAGCCAATGTCCCAACCAGTTTCTCTTCCACTTCTTGCCCCACCATTTCTAAGACCTTCTCATTAGTTTTCCGTTCGGCCCAGCTAATTCTCTCCATTCTTTTCCATACTCACATTTCGAAAGCTTCCAGTTTATTATCATTTTTGTGTAAAGTCCATGTTTCTTCCCCATACAGTACAATACTCCATACGAACCATTCTATGAGACTTTTCTCAGCTCTTTATTCAAGGTCCAACAAAATAATATTTTCTTTCTCCTAAAGGCTTCTCTTGCCATTCCTATCCTTGCTTTTATTTCACATTCACACTTCATATCATCACTAATAATACTACTGAGGTATCAAGAACTAGTCAACTGTTCTATTTTCTACCCCCTTACTCATTTCTGCATTTGACACTGACCCCTTCCTTCCAATCACCATGGCTTTTGTCTTTCTAACCTTCATTTTCATTCAATATTCTTCACTTCCTCAAGTTTTCTACCATCTTATGGATTTTTTCATCCGATTCAGCAACAAGCGCCATACCATCTGCAGACCATACACACCTAATTATTCTATCACCTACTGAAATGCCGTCCTCATTTTGTAGGCTCTTTTTCACTATGACTTCTAGGTAGATATTAAATACTGTTGGCGAGAGACTGCATCCCTGTCGAACTTTCCTTCCAGTTGCACTCTCCTCTGTCATTTCCTCCCTTATTCTAACACTTATAGTCCAGTCTAGCTGGCATAGTTTTAGGTCAAACCCGGACATAATTGTTAAATTCCTAAAACTTCGCCCAGAGTCCTTGATGTGAATGTAATAACATATTAAAAGTCCCCGCCCCTCCCCTGCCTGCGTCATCCAATATGGCGGCTAATCCAATATGGCCGCCAAGGAGTATGTTAGGTGCATAGGGTTTGAAATAAAAACACCCTGCTCCTTAACTACATAACATATTAACATCCGGTAAACACCATATTAAACAGCATACATGTAGCTATTATAAACTACATTTTCATATTCATATGATAATTATTTTCTATGTAAAAAAACTTTAAAGCTAAAATTACCTGATATATTTTGCAATTCAACACAGTTTGTGTTTTCATACAGACAACTAAAGTGGTTTATGACTTTTCTTTAATATTGTTGAGTAGAGCACTTAGTTTGCAAAGATTATAAATTTGTTTCATCTGATAGGCCCATTAGTAGCTGAATTAGAACGTTTTTCATAACATGTTACAAATAAGCAATTCACATTCAAAAAACGTTAGCGGTCGTCGACATGCCCAGTCTAGCTAACAGTTTACTTTGCACAACTGTTGAAGTCACGAAATCTTGCATACCGAGTCTTTACTATAAATTTAATAACGTAATAAAAAGTCCTCATCTCTGCGATGATCACTATGCTATTAACAATAACAAATATTGTCTGTGATTTCTGAACACTAATGATTAGTCAGCTTAAATCGTTTAACGTTTGGTTCTTTCTGAGAACGCACATTTGTTTCATCATTAAGCTCATCGTCTGAATTGTCTGTATCAGAATCAGTAATATATGAATTTCCACATTGCAGGCCATGGCAGTAGGTACAAATACTTGTGCATCGAAGACCAACACTCCTACATTTGCAGCGCGTACATTCAGCAGTTTTGCATGCACATGAAATTAATTTCAGGAGGAAGCCTGGTGCTGGAGGTTGAAGACACGGAATAGGAAGAAGCTGTTCATTCAAAGTCTTCCATCCCCATTCATTTGGATTCAGATTGTATCCTAACCAGGACTGCACCTGGTGATACACACGCATGAAGTGTAATCTACTTGCATCTGATGTTGGAGGAAGTGTGGAAAGGTTAAATTGTGATGTCAAACGTTGATTTGCTACACATTTCACGTACATCAAATAACGAAGAGAGTTCAATGTTCCGTCAGAAGAACCACCATATAGATGCAATAGAAATTTCTTCCCTGCAGCTGCTACTTCCTCTTGGGTTTTGTCTGGCTGTGTGAATACTGAAACAAGTTGGCGAAGAGATTCACTTCTCTCTAACAACAAAAGGAAGGACTTTTTTTCCTTTTCCGAATGGTGTTGATGTGGTGTCACAGCCTGAGGCAGCATGCAGGAATAAGAGACTGTTCTGCACATCACACAATTGATTCTGAATTTTGTTTATGTTGTATACTTTCTCAGACCACACAGTACTGCCTGGTTTTACAAACATTATATTTGAGTTTGCTGGTGCCTTGGAAAGTAACAACATTAACAAGTCTGTATCTTCTCCAATTACTCCTACACAGTCATTTGTTGTAGACAGACCTATAGCAGTGTCAATAATTAGACGATCAGCATCTGAATCTGCTTGTTTCACATGAATGCCACTTGATACTAGGATATCTGTGAGACCGGAAATGAATCTTGTTTTATTGTGTTCATTGGCAAGGAACTGCGATTGGTTTGTGGTTACCATCATATTACTATGAAACACGATATCAGCAGACTTCTTACCCAGCTGTCGTCTTCTTCGCTCTTCCCCTTTTGTTGTCAGGCTGTCTAAATAACCATCAAAAATTACTATTATATTGTCTTCATATTTATTTTGCAAATACTGAACATAAAGATTGTACAAATCAATGTAACAACATCCTGATGGCCAGACAACTTTATGAAGTAAATAACCACCATCACAGACATAAGCAGAGCAAGGCACTGAAATCTCACAAAGCACCTTATTTTCAAGAACTGGTATGATGCTAGCCTTGTTGGCTTTCCTCATGCAGCCATTAACAAACAGAAATGAAGGAGTTTGTGAAAGCTCATCTGAAAAACATTGACGTAATTCCTCTTCACTCCTTCGGTGGAAGAGCTGCAAGTGATTAATTGGAGATTCTTCTCCTCGGATATTGACAACCTGGTTTGTAACTGATGATAATGGTCTCACTTTATCTCGTCTTTGCAGCTGGACGGTAAAAATATTTTTCCCTGTCATAGCTAACATAGCCTTTGTACCACATTCAATAGCAGAATTACAGTTAATTTCAACCCCTCCTACAACTCCAGTAGAAATAGATAAAAGTTTATTTCCTGTGGTCTGAAAAGGATAATGTTCCAATAGCCAATTCTGAAACATGTTAAGAGCCTTTTCGTCATGTTCTATGCGAGAACCTCTTAATTCTACATGTTGATCTGATGTGATGTTGGGCACACTACTGAAATCTTCAACGGCAGCAGAAACTTGAGAACACGTTGGTGTTGACAAAGTTCATTTAGCAAGTGTGCTATCTTTAAAACCACGGCCGTGCGTCAGACCTCCAGAAGTCTTCATGGATTTCATCAGAACTTGCTCTATAATCATGTCAGTCCACACACCTGCCCATGGCTTCTGTGATCGGCGCACTGTAAAGTAACCATTTGAGTAGCCAGAGAATTCCTCTGGAGGTAGATCTTCTCTGAGTTGAAGCATTTCTTGCAAATAGAGCTGGGCACATTTGGCATAGTGTATGTGGCCTGCAGCATGGAAATATGGTAACATTTTCTGTACACAATACAAATGCAAATCCCAGTCTCCAGTTCGTTCTGCCCTGACATACAAGCGCATGAGATCCACCTGATGTATGTACTGAAGCCAGAGCTTGCTAGTACGACTATTGGCAGCCAGTAAGTGCAACTTGTCCTCTAATTGTGGCATTACCTGCTTCAATATGTCTGATGATACGGCTGAAGATGGTAGTTGTTTTCCTTGGAATATTTCCACACCAAGATTTTGTAGTGCAGATGTCAAACCTTCATCAATCTCGAAATGGTGAGCTGCTACTTTCACAATTGCTGTTTGAGTTAACATATGTGCACGAAGAGCTCTGGCATACGACTGACCTGGCAACATTTTGATAATAGATGATTGTGCATACACTACGCTCCACAATTCCTCAATTCCACTGCCAGACATTATGCATCCCACTGCTCCCAAATATGACATGAAAAGATGAAATCCTCCTAAGCGAATTACAATATTATGTAATTCATCATTTTTCTTAGAAACTTTAACAATTTCCCGAGATTTAATATATAACGGTTGGTCGAATGTTACAAAACACTTGCGTCCTTGCTTATCACATATATGAGATGCAAAGCTCAATGCACTATACAATGAACTGGGATTGGAGGGAGACAGGTTAATAAATAGCAAGATGAAAATGCTGGAAGGGGAATATTCCTTGTTGCTTTGTTCTATACACTGCATATATCCACTCCATCCAGGAAGCTTTTGTGGTCCTGTTGAAAAACTCCAAATCCACAAGAAGTCAAGAGCCATTCCAATAGACACAGTAGGCGGTTCAAGTATCTCCAAAGTAGATATATCTTCAATTTTGATGACTGGTTTCTGCGAGACACTTTTGTATTTCAAGATGGGAATAGCACCAAATTGACCAATGCTGGTTCCAGGTATTACCTTTCTTGGGCGCTCAATAATACTAGAAAACTTGACAGCACCAGCTGGCGTCACACATTGCACACCACCAAGGCTGTGAAATGTTCCATGACCATCCATGGTTCTCACGTTGAAATCCGCATTATCGAACACAAACTGCATAAATGCTTTTGGTTCCACAGTGATTTCTGCAGGAAGTGAAAGAGCAGATGTTTCATAACGTTGAATTTCACTGTAATCTTCACTGAAACCAATGCTATGAAGAAGATCTACCAGCTGTCGGGATGCGTACAGACGATGAACATGAATTCCTACAGCCAGAAGTAATGGTGATATAAATGAACGAGGCCTGGTTGCTTTTACTATGCAGTTCGCTATAGATACGCATTTTCTTTCCCATGTATCTATTTTTTCTTCATCTTCATTATTATTTCCTGAAGGTATATTTGAAGAGAGTCTGGAATGTAAGAAACTCCTCCTTTTTTCATGTCTTCAATAGTTGGATATGTATCCACTGTGTATGTGCACTCTTGTATATCCTGTCGAATTAGATTTGCTGCAGTTCTAATAATGCGCTCCTTCTCCTTTTGTGGATCTTTGTTGCGTTCACAGTACCAAGCCTCATTTAAGATATTTGATGCTACATCTTTTAGAGTAACAATACTTCTTCTACCTGGAATATCTGTGATTATTATACGATCCTAAAAGTAATCCCTCAATTTTCGTTTCAACTGTTTGTCACTGTAAGTCACACCTTCTTGTCCAAATTCATTTAATTTTTCTACCAACTCCTCCATAGAATACTGACATTCATCTTCACTTTCCATAAAACAGCACAATTTTACAAAATTTTGATGCTTCTCTGTGAGTAATGGTCTCCCAGGATTATGCAAGGAATCACTTGTTTCTCGAAACGGTGGTGGAGGCACTGATCTAGGATTGCATAATGACTTATAGCATTGCTGGTGGTATCTTCCTTCTGCTGCAACAAGATCAATAGTACTATTGACACGTGTCTGCACAGCAACTCCCCATTTGTCTGCACGAGCCGTACCATACTTATTAATATTGACTTTCACTTTCAAGAGGGTTACTTTACTGATGCACTTTCTCTCTTGCTTAGCTTTCTTGCTTTCTTCCTCTATATTTTCTTCACCACAGAAGAGACAATGAATTTTGAAGTCAAACGGAGAGGATGTGGAACGAGTGGACAGTCCAGGAAAAACAGTGTCTGGATTGTCACAATCACTATTTCTCAAGTCAGATTTGATTGATGTTTGCCGAGTATATTGTTTTCGACACTCACTGTGCACTACTATAGATGTATATTTGGATAATTCTTCACGCAAGCCATCACTCCTCTGCTCACTTGATGCAATTAGAGTTGACAGACCTCTCTTTACTACAACAGTAAGCGACTCTGTAAGGGCTCTCCCACACAAAATACATGTATTTCCTGTATATGCTGACATCTTCAATCTAACTTCCTACTTGCAAATAAACTACTTCCTACTTTTCATGTAAACCTGATGTCCATTAATACCTGCAAAAGATAAAATTAAAATTAATGTAGCCTGCTACTAAATATATATATGAACAATAATAAAAATATATTATATGAAATATACAATAAAAATGTGCAGTACATAATATAAAATGCAAAATGTGCAAAAAAAAACCACACACACACACACAAAACTACACAATTTCTTCAATTTAGATAGAAATGAACCCAGTTACAATATTGCAGCTTGGGAAAATGATAAAAAAAAAAAAGATCAGATAACACAGTTTTACTGGCTGCCATATTATAAAAGTAAACATCGCAGAGATGAGGACTTTTTATTACGTTATTAAATTTATAGTAAAGACTCGGTGTGCAAGATTTCGTGACTTCAACAGTTATGTGCAAAGTAAACTGTTAGCTAGACTGGGCATGTCGACGACCGCTAACGTTTTTTGAATGTGAATTGCTTATTTGTAACATGTTATGAAAAACGTTCTAATTCAGCTACTAATGGGCCTATCAGATGAAACAAATTTATAATCTTTGCAAACTAAGTGCTCTACTCAACAATATTAAAGAAAAGTCATAAACCACTTTAGTTGTCTGTATGAAAACACAAACTGTGTTGAATTGCAAAATATATCAGGTAATTTTAGCTTTAAAGTTTTTTTACATAGAAAATAATTATCATATGGATATGAAAATGTAGTTTATAATAGCTACATGTATGCTGTTTAATATGGTGTTTACTGGATGTTAATATGTTACGTAGTTAAGGAGCAGGATGTTTTTATTTCAAACCCTATGTACCTAACATACTCCTTGGCGGCCATATTGGATGACGCAGGCATGGGAGGGGCGGGGACTTTTAATATGTTATTACATTCACATCAAGGACTCTGGGCGAAGTTTCAGGAATTCAACAATTATGTCCGGGTTCAGCTCCTAGCTAGCTTGGACTATTACTTTTTGGTTCATGTATAAGTTTCCTATGAGTCTTCGATCATTCCATTCCAACCAACCTTCTTTAGCACTTCCAACAACAATTCCCGATTCACGCGATCAAAAGCCTTTTCTAGATCAATAAATACTACATATACCTCTTTCCCTTTCTCTATAAACCTTTCACCGATCATGCTTAATAATTCAATTGCATCTCTTGTGCTTACCTCTCCTAAACCCGACTGTTCCTCCTCAACTTTTTCATTTGTTCTTCCACACAACCTTCTGTTCAGAATTTGAAGCAAAATCTTTGCTGCATGAGTTATATAATCCTCACATTTTTTGGGGTTCCATTTCTTAGCCATCGATATCTTGATCGTCACCAGAAAGTGTTTTGGAAACTCTACTGTTTCATATATGTTATTGCACAATTGAAGCAATTCTTTCTTACCCTTCTCTCCCATATTCTCTTTCCATCATCTTAAGTGATAGATTTTTCATCTTTATTTAACCGGATTGTTTAAATTTATGTAACTTCTTGAATTTGATCTTATAGTAAGGAGACATACGCTACAGAAATGACAGTTGTGTTCAATTATCAATTATGATCAGAATATTATACAGGGTGTCCGGGATGGGACTGGCGGTTTTTGAAAGTGTTTAGTTTTAATATGGTCAGAGATACAGAAGGAAAAAACATGCATTTTAAAGGAAAACTGAAAAAGTTTATTTGTTCTTTCTTACAAGTCATTCCAACAGTGCAACTCCACGCGAGCTCCATTTGTAACTCTTACAATATCTAGCCTGAACTCAATCTCTCTCCACGTATTCTGTAACATCTGAGGTGTTACTGAAGCAATCGCATTCCTAATACGGTCCTTCAGTTCATCAAGGTTACGCACCCTTTCACTAGAATACACAAGGTCTTTCACCCAATACCCCCACACGAAGATGTCCAGGGGGTAACATCAGGAGAGCGTAGAGGACACTTAATTGGCACATCACGGCCTATCCAACGGACAGGAAATTCAGTATCAAGATACTCCCACACTTGTAGACTCCAATGTGGCGGGGCATCATCCAATTGGAATATGACTTGAGATTGCAAATGTTGTAACTGGGGAACAGCAAAGTGTTGAAGCTAGTCTAAGAACACATTTCCTGTTATCGTTTGCTCTATGAAAAAGAAGGGACCTATGTGTTAAAGCACACCAAACATTCAATTTGGGTCTGTCTCTAGAATGTTCTATGTACGCATGCGGATTCTCATATCCTAACATTGTGTCTGTTAACATAGCCAGATAAGTGAAAAGTTGCCTCATCAGAGAAAACAAAGTTCAACAGGACGTTAATCAATCCTGTCCAGAATTTCAATGGCAAATGCTGCTCTCTATGGCTTATTGTTGGGCTTAATTTCTTGCAACAATTACACCTTATACGCGCGCAAACGTATTCGTTTGTGTACCACATCGTGCACTGTTGACTTTGGAATTGCCAATTGCCTGCTCGCTGCGCGAATTGACTTCCTCGGGTTACGTGAGAAACACTCTCTTATTACTTCCACATTTTCTTCTGACACACGCGATTTACATCGCTGTGTTGTTTCACTACACTCCCGTTGATAAAAATTGTTCCGTCCACGCCTGGATAGTGTTGCGTGGTGGAGGATCTTTCTGGTAAACACGTCGAAAGTTTCGTTGAACTTGAACAACACATTTTGTCTCTGCAAACCACCACACGCATTGCGCCTTTTCGAATGTCGACATCATTTCCGTTTATCGGCGATACTAAGGCTGTCACCGGTAGTTGTTCAAGTATGAAAATTTGCTAAACAAAACTTTTTGAGTTTTCCTTCAATATGAATGTTTTTTTTTTCTTCTTTTGTATCTCTGACCATATTAAAACTATACACTTTTAAAAACCATCAGTCCCATTCCGGACACCCTGTATTATTTGCCTAAGCAAAACTTTTCTATCAAATTTGAGAGTTGGGAGGCGGTAAAATTATCGCTAGAACTGTAATTAGTTTTAATTCAATTGGAAATCTTTATTCATCAACAATTTTAGTAACATGAAATTCCAAGAAGTGATTTGTGTATTACAGATTCATCAACATGCTTTAATAGTTCGTTAGCTTATGATCAGAATGGTTATAGAATGCTTTATTACCCGCTGAGAAGAATAATATCCTTCGGCTGCCAACCTTAAAGAAACGAGCAAGAATGTCGAAAATATGAATCTAAAAGTTTCCCGTAGGTCGAAGTTTATCTTCTCTGGTGACCGAAGATGCTTCCAAGCTGACACACACAGGAATCAATAACCTTCAAAGCCAGCATCACCCTGCGGACCAGCTGAAGAAACCTTGCTGAGTTATTCTGATTTTGTTCTGAATTGCTGGAGGCCAAGAAGATTCAACGGAAGTCTACCTAAACTATGGCATTTTTCTAACATTTACACACAATTTCCAAAGGGAGAAAATAGTTTAAAAGCAAGGCTTGCCCTTGAGGTGGGCAAATGACAGACGAAAAGCAAGTTAATATTCCTGAAGAAAGAAGGAACTCTTCGACATTATATACACGTATACGTATTTGTTTGTATATGCAATAATTTTCTGGTCTTTTCTTTTAGTATTAAGAAAATCTACATTAATAACAATGATATTTTGCTGTGAATTGCCTTCTGGTTTGGAAATATTAAATAACATTTTACGAAAATAGAACTTTAGACTTTTCAAAACATTTATTTGGTGATAAGGAAAAAAAATCTTCATTAATCTCCAGCTAAAGAAATTTTAAATACGATATGGTATATGTTTTATTTATTTATTTATTTTTTTTAATATTTACGGCTGAGTAGCCACTGTTCTTGCATTCGATGCGAAAGACCCTAGTTGAATTTCCGCTGAGATTATAGGGTAGAACGGCGTTATTGGAAAAATGAAATGAAATCTTTAGTTTTACGTCCCACGTTGTGCCGCTTAGGCTAAAGGAGACGGTAATGAGAAATGAATGAAATGGTGGAATGAAGAAAGTGGAAGGAAACGGAAGAACCCCGAGAAAACCCACGAGCGCGGTGTTTGTCCACCACAAAGTCCACACGGCGCGAGCTGGGATCGAACCAGGGACCCCAAGCACCGAAGGTGAACGCTCTACCACTGAGCCACCGCTGCCCCGGCCTTATTGGAATATAAGAGTAAAGTATATTTTTCTGGAAACAATTTTACCTATAGTATCAAAATATTAGTAAGTTATTATACAGGGTGGCCAAAAAGTAAGTATATATTACTGTACTGATCTGTTCAATGCATTTTAAATCATTCCTTATTGTTATCCATCAGGTAGATTTAGTTTCTTTATTATTTGTTCTTAATGTGGTTTTACTTACATCTTAAGCTCATAAAAGCCGAAGCAAATAAACCCATAAACTAGAATGTTATATTTGATCAACGCAGGGGTGTATACCTACTTTTGGACCAGCCTGTACTACAATACAAATCAATCAATCAATAATATATAAAACTACATGAACTGACTCACTGGTATAAAATAATGGATACTTCCGTTTAACGTGGAAAGTTGAAATTTGGTATGATTGTAGCTTTTCAGAACTAACCCACAGTACAATTGCCAAAAGTGAATATTCTTAATTTTTAGTGAGTCTAAAGAGGAATATTTTTAATTTTTAGTAAGATGTTGAAATTCCCCATGTTATTTAAACAGACCTTTCTTTTTTGGATCTATAATCTCATATTTTAGGTACTTAAAATTCGGTACGCGTGTACACATTTATGGCAAGTAACTAATAACATTCTATGTTTCCTGTAATCGGTCACAATAATATTGTTGTAAACTTGTGAATCATCTGACAACAGTTACACAGATAGCTGTGCGTTCATCTATTTTCTTTAACTGTTATTCTTGTGTCTTAGTACATATGAACGGAAGATGGCAGGACCGTTGCCTATATAACTGTTGTCAGACGATACACAGGTTTACAGCAATATTATTGTGACCGATTACAGAAAAATAGAACATTATTCGTTATTTGGCGTAAGTGCCAAATATATTTCGCAAAGCTTTGCTCATATTAAACGATAAATACCAATGCAAATTCTCTCAGGTAGTAACTAGTTATTTCTGATATACTCGGAAGGCGATATGCTTAGTACTGAATTAACACACAAGTAATATGCTAAAGTGGTAGTCATTTTGTGCTGTTTCAACACCTCATTTTTTACAGTGTACGTTTTCGTTAGCGTTATCCAACTAAATCACCAAAAATAAAATCCAACTTTATAGTAATCATATGGAGAACTGAATAATCTTTCCCATGTTATTTATATGAGACATCTTCTACTCCTCAAAATGTTTAGGCACTTCGGCAGGATTAGAATGATGAAATTTGGCACGATTAAGCCTTCCGGGAAATTGCCAAAAGTGAATATTTTTGTTTTTAAGGGGTCTAAAGGGGGATGAAGAAATTTCCATGTTATTTAAATGGGCGTTTTCTTGGAATACAAGATCTTGTCTTTTAGGTAGTTGAAATAGGAAAAGACACTTGAAATTCTGTAGAATTGTAGGTTTGAAAATTGTAAGGTCGTAGGTCAAGCAAACGCGAGGGTTTGGGAGCAAAGCCGGCAGCTGGCCAAATTTAGGAAATATTAAGACCAAATGCACAAAGTTCACTCTTGGTGCAAAAGCTAATACATAAGAGATGTGAGGCCATAGGTCGAGCAAATATGGGGGTCTGGGGGCGGAGCCCCCTGTTAGCCAAAGGCTGGTCCTCCTATAAAACTGATAATCAGAAAAGAATATGAAAGTGAAAATGGCAGAAAGTGCATTCAGCAAAAAGCACGGGGCTAGTTTGGTCTCTGAAAGGATTTTACTCATTAGCTATTCAAAAACCAAAATCATTGTATTACGAAAGTTATGATCCAAGGTTACTTAAAAGTTGTTAATAGAAATATTTACTTCACAAACACTTGCCAAAAACAAATTTTCTCCCAAAGTTCCTGCACATACCTCATATCATCATCATTTAAACAACAACAACAACAAATACCATGTTTTTCTCTAATTTCAGTTGATATAAGCCCTGTTATTGGCTGTTGAGAATAAGGAAGTGCCCCTCGCAGACATGACGGACAAAGATGACGAAATGACCTACGATGAGTAAAAAAAAAGAAAAGAAAAGAAAAAGAAAAAAAAAGAAAAACTTTCTCTTACACATATGCAAACGCTTCAGTAGATATATGTATTTGCATAGCTTTATCATATTTTTTGCTATATACATAACATTGTATCAGGTCAAGAAAATATGTGTTATAAACCACCTAGCTAAAAAAAAAAAAGATGCACATCCCGGCAACTGTTGGCTATATTGCGGAAAATAACAACAAGAACATTTTATAAGAACAACAAACAGAAAATTGAGCAGAAGTTTATGGTGCTTTTGCGCACCATAAATGTGTAGTGAATATTTTTTCTTATTTTGACTCAAATAACCCCTATCTTCTTTATATGACTCTGATTTTAAGCTTATAATGTAGAACTAAAACTCCAGAAAAACAAGAAAAAACTTCATTTTTTAAAAAAAAGTTTTTTTTTTTTTTTTTTTTTTTTTTTTTTTTTTTTTTTTTACACTACAAGAAATTACGAACGCCTTGAATGGGGAATAAATGTCTGACGCTCACACTATTCTCTATAGTTTAAGGAAATTCATGAAAGTGGAAAAACTAATGAAAGTGAGAGAATAGTGACAAGAAGCGACAGAACTGCAGAAAGACTACTGACATGGTATTTTCCATCGCAAGCTCGCATGTACTAGATCGAACTAAATACTTTTCTCAATCATCCAGCAACCGTGACCGATTCATGGATTGAGCAGATCCAATTTATTTTTTGGCTTGCATAATTATTATTATTCGACGATATTGTTTTATCTTTAGTCGCGTTCATCATCTTGGATACTGTTTCTTCGCGACATACCTAACACACTGGTCGTCTTAAACATGGGGCTCCTCTGTGGCTAAGCGGTTAGCGTACGCGCCTTTGGCGTGGGAGACCCGGGTTCGATTCCCGGCGGGAGCTCATGTGGTTCGGATTCCACGTTAATCAGTAGGTCCACGTCTCATATAGCCTCGCTGCTGAACGGGACGTTAAACTCAAAATCAACTCAATTCAACTCGTCTTAAACATACTTAGGTCAAGTAGCCATATACTCGCAATAGCCTCTTTGAAGTTCATACCAGTTTCCTCATTTTGATTAACACTATCTACCTGCTTTAACACACATCTCCGTACTACTCCGTCTGACGTACTACAGACAATCAATCACCTGACACCAGTTACAACGGGCAGGAGCTGCACGCGTATCCTCCGTGTTACAATGTCACATATCTTACGTGTTGCAAACTACAGGTGTTGAAGTCCACCACAATTTCAGCTTCAGTAGACTTGAGGATCACGATATCTTAAAATCTTCAACCTCACGGTAGTAGGACTATCATATGCAACTTGATAGTCCTACTATCTCATGCATTGATAATAAGAGTGAATGAAACTGTGGTTGGACCTCATATGAGGTTGTATCCCTATATTCTGAATTGACTCTGTACAATGTTAACGAAGTTAGTACTCTGCTGCTTCATTACACTTTATATAAGGCAGTCAAGATCAAAGATGATCATTTGCAATAGAGGCTTAGGTTCACTATCGTCATTGGGGCCCGCACTCACTAACTTCATTGGAGCTTTCACTCGTTTGCACTCCGGCAGAAAATTCGCAAAATCCGAAAATAAATTAGGGAAAAAGTGGTCCCTTAACAAGAAAGCTCGTCATCTTAAATGATGTACCAACTTACATACAGCTAATATTTAGAAAAAAGGAAAAAAAAAGCATATCTTGGGTTGTGTGTGCATTAAGTCTGTATCCTAAGACCTTTATTTAAAGAAGAAAGAAGGTTCAAATAGAACATAGAGAAATGCATGAAGATTTTCTCACCAATGGAGTGTATAGTGGGAGGAAAAATCGTGGAAAAGTCCAGCAAAACACACCTCTTCTCGGTTCTTTCAATGCCCAAGTATTTATCTAATAAAATCACACTAAGGAGTGACAAGAAACCAGGTAAAAGCATTTGTTACTGCCTATTTTATTCTTAATGTGGTCTCTTAAGTTGATAAAGAGACTCATAAAATGCTTCATGTGGAGAATAGTACTGTATGGGGTATAAACATGGACACTGCGCAAAAATGATGAAAGACAACTGGATACTTTCGAAATGTGGGTGTGGAGAAGAATGGAGAAAAGTAGAATGGAAAACGAGTAAGGAGGTGTTAGAAATGATGGGGGAGAAAAGAACAATATTGAGAAAAGAAAGACAAACTGGTTGGAATATTGGCTAAGAAGGAACTGTATCATGAAGAACGTGTTAGAAGATATGGTGACAGGAAAGAGAGGGAGAGGCCTCCTAGACCGTTTGGCCGATCTCAACCAAACTTAGCACGCTGATAGAGTATGTCGTGCTGAGTGACAACATAGGTCGAAATCAAAAATCCGATGTACCATCGAGGAATAATCACCGAAAAACGCTTCCATAGACTTAACATGGGGAAAAAGTTTTCACGTGATTTTTTTTGTCAACAATTAAAATCTGCGCGTGATTTTCAAAAATTCCGGCGAAGCCCTTTTATTTTTTTAGCGTAAAAATTTACAATTTTAATCACAATTTAAAAACAAATTAACGATTTTTTAAACTTTTTTTAGCCGGAACAAAAGGTCAAGACGAAGAATTGTGCGATTGTTATGAAAAATACTGATTGTTTTAAAAAGTCACAATAAACTGATTACGTTGCTTAAGCTCGCTCAGCTCATTTCATTGCAATCGAGTATATCCATTGCATTCCTAGTTATGATGATAATGATTTTATTTTTATTTTAATATTATGGGTTCCGAACAACATAACTTTTAATTTGTGCACTCAAGCTCGCTATCTACTTGAAGAAATTACTTTTAAACAGACGCTCGCTCAATTATTGAGCCCTATTCCGAATGAACCACGCGACTTGGACACCTCCGCGTCATAAACGCCTTTAGCCTTGCCTAAAGTGCGTGGCACAGTCTATGGCATATGGGCTAGGCAAATGAGACGAAGGTTGTGACGTGGTGAAGCGATGTGGCTAAGCAGCTGCCAGTGAACGGTAAGTAGCTTTTTATTTTTTTTTTTTTTTCATGTATAAACAGATGTGAACGTGTAGAAAGGAATGGTAACACCGTAACCTTTTCGTTAGCTAACAGCGTTTAAAGGGAACTCGAAGTACTGCCTTCAAAAATCATAAACGGTGTTGCTCAGCATCCCTCCTCAGGCCTTAAAGCGAATTTTGGTAGCTGGAGCTACCATTGCCTATGAATTCATTGCTCAACACTGATGCCCAGGTCCAAATGGTATCTCATCTGAATGTCACTTACTTCTAGCAACCATCTAATAAATGTTAGTAATACTTTGTCTTTCAAAATAAATTAACAAACACATCTATAATTGACAACTTACCTCGACTTGGTGTTCTGCATTCTCGATAACTTGCTGCCACCTACAAATATTTTGTTGAAACGTTTGGAGTTGTTTACGATTCGTTCAAGGTTAGGTGAAATGCCATTCGGACCTGGGGAAGTTTTTTAGCATCAGTGTTGAGCAATAACTTCATAAGCAACGGTAGCTCCAGCTACCAAAATTCGCTTACAGGTCTGAGGAGGGTATAGTGGCATCAACGAAACGAGAGGTCTAGAGCTGTATAATCTCGAAAAGATATCTCGTCTGGAATAGTACACATGTGTCTCTAACAAGAGCTCTGTTTCGTATTTTATCTTATCATAAAAATTGTGTCGTATTTCGTCTCGCGAGTACCACTACTATTGACATTTATTCCATTTTATTCGTAGTCCATGAAGTTGGTTCTGTAAACATTCTTGCTCTTTGGCTTCATTTAAGTACACATAAGCTTATTAGCAGTTTTCTGACGTACCTGGTGACATGAAAGGAATCCAAAAAAGAAAAGACATTTTAAAAGAAGAAAATGAAGATTGTTAACTAAAAAAGATGAATCAAGCAAAAAACTGGAAAAGAGAATAATGAATACAAAGTACCTCTGCTTAAAGGGTCACAAAGATGCTCTTTCCTCTTCATTTTCCTGACATCACTTTCTGCCCTAGAACTTCATCCTTTTTTTTAAAGAAAAAATCATGAAAATACTAGTAAAAAAATAAAAGACAGCGGGAAACTCTACTAATGGGGTTTTAACCGACATTAATTTCTTTCTCCACGAAGAAGTGTCACAAGCACCTGATGCCATGAAAGAAGGAGCCAAGAACGAAAAAAAAAATATAAACTTTTTTTCTCTTCAGAAACAGAGAGCACTTTTAAATTTTATCTTCAATGTGATTTTTTAAAAAAAGAAAATATATATTTTGATTGCTTGCACCTCAAATATTCGTTCAGTTTATAGTTGATAGTGCACACGTTTTAGTAATTTACAACAATATTTTTGAGCCATAAATTGTATGTACCACTCTCTTATGTTACGTCACACCGTGGCAATTTACAGGGATACCATTTAAGAGGAAGCAATTGCTCACCTCTGACTTTCGTATATTTTAACCAATGGTATAGTACTATAGTAAAGATTGATATTCAAAAATCCATGAATCAATAATCCTTCAGATTTCCGGCATGGATTTCGGAGCGTATTTTCAAATTTACCGCATTGCCGCACCACTGTTTTCTGAAGGTGCCGTGTATGTTTTGATGGCGCTGTAGTCAATATCATCAGTTGCTGTATTTTGCTTGGGCTTGCTATAACAGGATTTCCTGTTCATTCATTATTCTTTTATCATTAAGTTCTTGAATTTTCTTTCTTTAATGGACTGAAAAGGACTTATTTTCTGTTAGAAATACGTATATAGAGCACATTTGTAACCACCAAACTCGTGCATTTGCGAAAATGCAACAATTCTCACCTTCGGAGGTTGACGGATTTTTGAGTGTCAACTTGTAATGAAAAGCCTGATATTTTACTTATATCCAGTGATGATTACAGGTGATGGGCCGGATAATACTTTCATCCTCTGCATATTGAAAGTTCCTCCCGTGAAAATATTCTGAAGTAATTGCTCTTTACATTGGTAGAGAATCTTGCCCTTCTTCCCCCTCCCTAGTAAAACTTGGAATAACACTTCTGGTAATTCACCAAAAGTACTTAGAATTAGGATTTAGATTTGAGGCTTTCGGTATCTATGGCCACTTAGCCCGTCTCGTATGAGGGATGACGTCCCTCGGTGACCACACTATCCGGCGAAAAGGAAGGAAGGAAGCGGCCTAGGACCTATAAGTTAGGTACTACCCCGGCATTTGTCTTGTGTCAATGAGGAAAACCTCATTTACGATGACTGGCCTTGAAAAAAGCTTTTTACACTTTTTCGACCGAGTGCCCCCACCGGGAATCGAACCCGGGACCCCTCGCACCGAAGGCGACAACGTTAGTGACTCCAAAACTATTCAGTTCGGCTTCGTAAGATAAGATGCGAGATAATCAGTGTCACTACTTCTGCCCATATACGTTACGCTATATTTTCAAATTCATACACTTTTACTCCGATTTTTTCTACGTTCCCACATTTAACATTTTCTTCCCACATTTTTTTAAAATTCCTTCATTTTCCTATAATCGCAGTGCACTTAAAGTCTAGTATTTCCATTTATGAAAATTTAATTTATCTTTAACTGTGCCACATTATGTTGATCTCTAGCGCAAAAGGAAGATGGCATCACAGAGATGATACAACCGGTCATGACAACGAAATAGTTTGATTAATGAGATACAGTCTTAAACAGGGGTGGATCTACGAAATATTGCGCCTGGGGTAAAGACGTATATCTGCCCCCTTCCTCTCAATTTTGCATCAAAATGGCGCCCCTTACATACTCTCAACCAGCTGCGCCATCGGCAAATGCCCCGAGGTGACATTCCCCGTAGATCCGGCCCTGGTCTTACATTTTAACTTCTGTTTAATTAAAGTTTTGTCTAAAGACAAAACATATACCAGAGGATTAAACTGCATGGATTTAAGGGAAATAACATGCTTGAGGGTGAATTCTCATGTGTGGCTTTGGAGAAAATTAAAGAAAAAAATGAACTTTTGTAGTATTAAAAGTTAAACTGTTCGTTGCCAATAATAGTTGACACGCTGGGAGAAACTGTCTAGCAAAATATAGTGACAACTTACAGATACTATATAATGTTGTTTATGTTTTCTTAATAGTGACTTACACACTTTTTCACGCGCGCACACAGTACTAGATGTAATATCGTTAAAGTTTAAAGCAAAATATCGTGTTAGGCTTTGTGCTGCCTTTAAATCAAATGTGAAAAATTAACCTTTCATATTAAGTACAAGGATCTTAATCTAGTGACAAATTGCGCCACATAGTATACGCTTCCTCTACTAAATATTGTTATGATAATCTCATTTACCCGCTACATTGCTCCTGCCTTTTGTATAAAGAGGACTATCCTCTCAGTGTAAATGTAATGCCATTTGAAATTTTTCTGGTCCATGATCGCCTATGTATGCAGGCAGTTTATACCTTTGTTATCCTAATATTATATGCACCCTTCTTGTCATCTCCTCTCATGGTTGGGTAACTGCGTGTGGTCTTTTTTTTTTTTTTTTTTTTTTATGCAGTTTCCTGATGAAATATTCAGACATAGAAGAGCAAACGTTGGGATTCACAAAGAGAATACCATATAAGGGAACCCAACCAAATGCAGCTATCCTCCTTAAAAGACTCTTCCTATAATTCAAATCTCTATTTTTCTTTCTTTGTTTGTTTGTATTACCAATTTATTTATAAAATTTCAAAAGTTTGTTCACGGATTTTCAATCTTAAACTGATACTCATAATTTCGTACGTAACAGATCAAAAATATACTATAATGTACTACGTATCTGATCAGCTATTGCGTTTTGCTTTCTGTAGCGTCGCTACTGTTGTGTTATTGGTTGAACGAGGTGTTGGGAGAGGGAGACATGAGTTGCTTTCTGCACTACTTTACAAAGTTCCAAGAATGTAAGACCAGTAAAAGTCAGTAGACGTATCGAAGTAATTGTTGTGATTTGCAGAGGAAAATGGAAGCACTAGAAAAACTGCAACACAAAATAATTCGGTCCGATACTAGACAGACTAGGCTATGTAAAGCTATAAAGTAGTCACATTCTGTAGAGAAGAAAATCCTTACCCTGTCCCCTGTAATATTAATTCTAACGATTTAAAAATATTCTTTAATGTTTACATTTCTTTCTTCATAGAGTACAATTAGGTTAGCAGCTTTCTTGATGGCTTAATGTTTGGCAAAAGTGCTTAAAGTAAATACACTAACTGCTGTCACACAAATTTGATTAGGTTCAGGTTATCATTTCCATTTTTCTTCAAAAACTTGATTTTTTTTTTCATGCATGTGAAAGCTGTATCTATCACGACATTACCATGCATTAGGGCTGGCTGGCGAACTTTTCATTCTTTACTTTTTTATAAGCAGATAGTGCACTGTATTGCAATGTAATGAATATGTACGGACAAACCAATGTTTCCCCTAATAAATTCAATTTTTGTTTTTGTTTTGTTGCTTACAGTTTTCGAGAAATAAATTTTTCTTTCTTTTAAAATGGAGTATGCCAACCGACCCCTAGTAAGGGCTAGTTGGCTGATATTGTAGGGCTAGTTGGCATACTTTTTAAATATAGCAAAATACAAACGAAAATTTTATTTATTAGGAATAGACGTGATTTTTTTTAAATTCTACGAGTATCATATATATATATATATATATATATATATATATATATATATATATATATATATATATATATATATATATATATATATATATATATATATATATTGCAATGAAGTATGCTATTTGAAGTTTGAAATGACTTTTATTCCCAACATTTAAAAGAATCAGCATTAAGAACTACGAAAATTTCTTCCTTTCATTCTAGCTTGGCTGTCATGACATTGAAAGCTACAAGATTATCAAACCACATCAGTTTTAATACGATGTGGTGTAGGTTAATTCTTCATATTATTTCAAAATGTAATTAAAATAACTGAACTATCAAGAACCGCAGTTTATTTCCTGCGGTTCACAAAGTAGCTAAGAGAAACTAAGATATGTTTTAGCTGAATTATCGAGAAATGCAGCTTATTTCCTACTTTTCACAAAGAAATTAAAGCAATGGCTAGACCTAAATTTTTGTAACAAAAGAGCACGTACAAAATATTCTTGATCCAGAGAATTAGGCCTATTCAGAAAATTCAGAGCCCGCCATCCAGTCTTATTTCGATTTCTAAATTTTGACAGTAATCCAAATAGTATTTGCGTTACAGCTAAAACAAACAAAATAATTTCTACTTCATGTTAGTAACAAAAAAATATAAAGTGTAAATTACTTCTATGATATATACGCGAGAGACTGATAAGAAAATTTAATTATCTGTATATAAGCAAGCAATAAACTGGGATTTGAAACTCATTTCAACCGAGATTAGCACAGATAAAAACGAGTATCATGGATTGCGAACAAATTAGAATTTTAATCAGTGAATGTGTTTCAACAATGCTTACTCATGTTATGTTGGTTGTTAAACTCACAGTAATGTTCTACTATTTACATGGTGTATTTCTTACGATTCAGTGGTATAGCCAGCAAGTTGTTCTGCAGGGGAGGGGGTGAAATTATGGGCTAAGTTCGGTTTTTTGCATATTTACATTTTTTCTCTCAACGTAATATCGATATGTTGTCTTAATATATGTCCATTACAGCTGATTTGTAGATGAAATAACCAAGCTTTATAGTGCTTATAATGTATGTTTGAGAAGTTAGTGCATACTTCTACCATCGCTGTATATAAATGCATAATTGAATTATTAGTTTGCTCAATTTTAAAATTTTAATTCATTGAAATCAGTTCCTGTAAAAAAAACTAAGGATTCATAATTAGTCCATTACGTGGATTACAACTTTGAATTAGTTTTTTTTTTTTATTACAGTTAAGAAGATTTCTTCAGAAACTGCTATGTAGCTAACAGAACACGTGAAAATTGACTAATTAATGTTACCAGTATGACGGCTAATTATTTTAATTCACTAGATTAAAAAAAAAAAAAAGCCCCTACATTTCCTAGCAATTTACGAAACCCGTCTCTACGCTCAGCAAAAGTGTTTATATGTCCCAACTTTAAAGACATGTTCCTACAGTTAAGAACACTGCTCCAGACCTTACGTCTTTTCTTTTTTTCTTTTTTCTTTATTTATGGCGCACAGTAAAACATAAGGTGTAACTTTGTAAACCACGTAACCTGGACACATTTTGGGATGAGATGAGATTCAAATGATGTGGTAGAAATCTCATTGAACACTTTGGTGCGAAATACAGAAGCAGTTGTGAATCGTACTCAAAGTATCGATGCTGAAGGCCATCGTTTTGAACATGTACCATAATTTGGAACATTCAGTTTGACTGTAAAGTATATTTATTTTTCAAGTTGGACTTTAGTCTTACTCTTCCCAGAAATGTAATCTTGAAGGTTGCAAAATAAATTTTCTATATTAGTTCCAAGTGCCTGTACAATTTTTACGCACCCTGTATAAATATCACAGAATTTAATTTTCAGGAAGTAAGAGAAATTTAAGTAGCTTTGACGAAGAGTCAGTAAAGCCATAACTTCTCCAAATAAACAGATGGTCCAGATACCAATCACTCTTTGGGATTATCACTATTGTTAGTAGTCAGGCCAAAGTAGTTGTCAAAAATGCTTAGTGACAATTTCCCTCCCCTATTATTATTATTATTATTATTATTATTATTATTATTATTATTATTATTATTACGAAACCTCGTGTATGCTTTCTTTACGGCTTATCAATAGAACTAATTGTTTGGTTTGAAATTGATCCAAAATAGCACTAAATTCACTCCTAACTTTTATATAAAATCTTCCATGGTGTAACGCCGCAAAAGATTTTCGAATTTTCATTTAAAATATTATCTATATTTTATTTACTGTTTGAAGTTGGAATCGGTCAAGTCTAAGTAAGTGAATTATTCACAACTTACACGTCTACTTCACATGGGAGTATCACAGAAAATTGACTCCTTTAGTGATGTATCATTCATGAATGAACTGACTTTTGAACGATACATCTATTTGTACTAAACGGCGTGACAAATATCTTGGCATTTGAAGGCGGCACTCCAAGTTCCCTTTAAATGCTGCTAGCAAATGAGAGGCCAGCGGTATTGCCACATTTATTTTGCACACATCCACGTTTATCCCCGGTCACCTGATCGCGCTGTAGTTTGTCTGCTTACCCATAGCCACACCCCTTCCCATAGCCACACCCCTTTACCACTTGACAACGTCACGCCAGAGCTTGCGTTTTATTCGTTTAGCTGAAATGCCAAGATGTTTGTCACAGGCCTTAGCAACGAACTAGCTCGTTCAAAGGAACTGCCGTGACTCCAATTACGGATCACAGTACCGTATACGACCCCAGCACCGAAATAGCCAATAAACATGCAGTGAACTGTTATGTGACACTTGTAGCGTATAATGACAATAAACATGCAGTGAACTGTTATGTGACACTTGTAGCGTATAATGAAAAACATTCACACTGTAATTTCTAGCGCTTCACAGAAGAAACTAAAGCCAACACTAACAACTGCTACAGAGATAAGATTGATTTATTCTTGATACGCCATCTAAAAGCAATCCTACGATCAAGAAACAAGTAGGAACAGTATTATATGCCATATTAGATATTAGATAGGCCTACAAGTTAATGAACGAAATCTTTTCATTTTTATAACGAATGGGTGCCATGAATGACAACAAGGAATTCGATAAGTTCAAAAAGGAACTGGGACCTTTCAACGAAATGAAATCTTTAGTTTTACGTCCCACGGTTATACCGGTTAGGCTAAAGGAGATGGTGATGATAAGAAATGAATGAAATGGTGGAATGAAGAAAATGGGAGGAAACGGGAGAATCTCGAGAAACCCAAGAGCTCGATGTTTGTCTACCACAAAGTCCACAAGGCGCGAGCTAGGCTTGAACCAGGAACCCCAAGCACCGAAGGTGAACGCTCTACCACTGAGCCACCGCGCCCCCAGGACCTTTCAACGACTCCCATATTATTGTCAGAGCGACGAAAGGCTCCAACTGGTTCGTCACATCACTAGTTTATTCTATGGCAATACTAATATACAGCGTGGCTCAAAAGTAGGTATACAATCCTCTATGTTTTATATATGTAGGTCTGTATACCTACTTTTGGGCCACTCTGTATATCTAAGCTCACTTTTCTGCAGCAAATTCTTTATACACGTAACTTTCCTAATGCTAAGATATGAATGTAAAAGGACCACTCGGATTACATAAAAAGCTATAATACAGGGTGGCCCAAAAGTTGGTATACAATCCCGTACTGATCTGCTCACTGTATTTCAAATTATTTCTTATGGTTTTCAAACAGCTAGACCTAGTTTCTTTATTACTTGTTATTAATGTCTTTTTACTTATACGTTAAGCCCGGAACAGCCGAAGCAAATAAACCCATAAACCAGAATGTTATACTTCATCAATAGAGGGGTGTACCTACTTTTGGACCACACTGTACATAATAATCATCATTGTTTGTACGACTTACTGAATTTTTGGTGTTTAAAATTATGTACTAAACAATTCTTTAGACAAAATGAGGCTCGTCTGCTACCAAGATAAACATTTTATAAGTTCAATGCACAATCTACCAAATAATCGCTCACTGGATTTCTGAAAGAAAGAAACAAGACTGAAGTTGTTTGGAAATTAATTGAAAGTTTTGGAAATTGTCCAATTTAAAAATTAGGAATAGTAGTATAGTAATAGTAGTAGATTAATAAATACCACTATAATTTTGGGTGGCCCATCTCGTTCCCTTTCATGGTTTAAAAATTTGCCAAAATCAAATTTCGGAGGTTATTGATCTAATTAATAACCACATAGGTTCATCCAAGACTTTGCACTTGAGTATTGTAATATTTGAAATATATTGGACCATAATAAATGCCACTACAATTTTGGGAATAGATGTTACATTATAATAATATGAAAATTTGGGAGGAGTGCACCAATGTACCTATGTCTTAAGAAAGACAGTGGTGCCACCCCCCTTATGTCTATGACGCACCCCCCCTCAATTGTCTATCCGTAGGTATTCTTCCATGAAAAAATCTTCTTTTCGATTAATTTTACCCCCCCCTCATCAAACATATTTATATAGATTTTAACCCCCCCAAATATTTCAATAACGCAGTTTGCGTCATATCCCCCCCTTGTGGGCACCCCTGAGAAAGAGAATGGACCCCTGTATACGCCCATATAACCATATACGGTAATAATAAGACCTCAGAAAAGGGGTAAATTGGGTGAAAAACCTCTGAAATCTGAATGTTTGACAATTTTTAGCAATGAAAGGGAACGAGATGGATCCTCAAAACTTACAGAGGTATACCGTGGTCTTTGGCTACCATACCAAATTTTTAGATCTGACACTTTCCAAAATTTAAGGAGGTGATTCTACGTACCCCTGCGAAAATTTAGAGGTCCTAGATCATTGACCCGGCCAGGGACCATGGGTCCCAAGGCAGGGGCAAAATCAGGCATAAAGCTGGGAATACTACTATCGAGCCATATGAATATTCGATTCAATAAATATTCGAATTTTGAATTGAACTTTGTACTCTATTCAACGAACAAGAAGAACACTTTAAACCCCAGAAATCCTAAAGTAAAGACATACGTTGTACAGTACGATATTTATATCGTCTGCACAGGTTCAGAATGTGCGTAAACACTTAAAAAATATATTTTAATAGTTTGTATTATTATCTAGAATGATTTACCTTTGGTTTTCCCGTTAAAATTTTATTGACGTTCAATAATCCGGTAAAATCACTAATCCGACACAGTCGTGTCCCGAATGTACCAGATTAAAGAGCGCTTACTGTGTATCTTAATTAAAAATAAGAGCAGAAATCCAGTTGGACACCTCTGGGCATTAGGAAATATATATTGCTTATAAGTAAAATGTAAAATTATTTTGAAGACTATGTTCGGTGAGTGAAAGAGCTGATCTTACTAGATCCTTTCGCACTAAATAACAATTCATTCGTGACGTTTTACGATAAAGATGCGTTTTACGATGTTACTTTTAATAGCATGATTTTATGCTAGAAAGAAGGAGAGGGGTTTCTTACTCTTCTTTTTCTCTATAACATTTGTGACAAAATATACACACTGTACATATAATGCATATACATGATTGATGACAAAATAAATGCTGGTTATCTTTTAAAACCCGTGCAAAGAGGAAATTTATGCAAATTGAAATTGAAGCGGAAATTAGAATGATGAGTGGATTTTTCATCAATGCAGCAAGGCGCACACACCTATTGTTAATTGTCAATTTTAAATTCACTCATACTAATCAATGGAATAACTATAGAAGTTCGACAACAATTATTCCCTTCTTTTTTTTTTTTCAAATAATTTTTCGAAGATACTTTAGGGCAGAGATATCTTTGCACATAAAGATAAAAATATTATCCTGGTTTGGTTTGCAATAGCTATTACAGTAGTTTAAGTTTTGTGTGTGTGTGTGTGTGTGTGTGTGTGTGTGTGTGTGTGTGTGTGTGTGTGTGTGTGTGTGTGTGTGTGTGTGTGTGTGTGTGTGTGTGTGTGTGTGTGTGTGTGTGTGTGTGTGTGTGTGTGTGTGTGTGTGTGTGTGTGTGTGTGTGTGTGTGTGTGTGTGTGTGTGTGTGTGTGTGTGTGTGTGTGTGTGTGTGTGTGTGTGTGTGTGTGTGTGTGTGTGTGTGTGTGTGTGTGTGTGTGTGTGTGTGTGTGTGTGTGTGTGTGTGTGTGTGTGTGTGTGTGTGTGTGTGTGTGTATTTTACGTTCTACTACAACAACGAAGTTCATGACTTGAATTCAAAGCGGGTACGCAGACCATCACGTAAGATCAATCATAACAACATAGATCATTCTCCACCACACTATCTCGCCTACAAGATAGCTGAACCAGAGAATCAGTCAATTGGTTCTCGCAATAAATAACACCCTAATGTTTTGCCTGTTTGTTTGTTGAAAAAATGAAATAAAATCTTTTAAGTTTTACGTCCCACGGTTATGCCGGTTAGGCTAAAGGAGACGGTGATGATGAGAGATGAGTGAAATGGTGGAATGAAGAAAGTGGGAGGAAACGGGAGAACCCCAAGAAAAGCCACGAGCACGGTGTTTGTCCCCACAAAGTCCATACAGCGCGAGCTGGGATCGAACCAGGGACCCCAAGCACCGGAGGTGAACGCTCTACCAGTGACCCACCGCGTCCCAAGTTTGTTTGTTGAGGTTAGCATTGTTATTGAATAGGGATGCTACGAGACGTGGACCTACAATTTAAAGTGGAATCTGAATCATCGTAATGTGTTCAAATTTTAATGTTCTTCACCGAGAATTGAACCCGGGATTTCGTGCATCAAAGACTGGCGCTATTTACTACACCACCGGAGAGGGTACCGTAAGATTTTAAATTTTGTGTAGTAGAGATCAGAGATGGAATGGGTCGTGAGTCAACAAGACGTGACTCACTGCGAACTACCATCCACCGTGACCCACTCTGACTTATCAGCCTACCATAACCTACTTACGCACTATGACGCACTTTGACCCACCAACCCTGCTCAGTGCATTGTAGACAGGATCTTCTGAACACTGGTGAATTCGTCTACGTTTTACTTTCAAGGTCTCCGTTTTTCTTCCTTTTTCATTTGTTTCTGTTCACTTACTTGAGATGAGCATATCTAAGTGAAAAAAGAACTTTTGGTACTTTTGAATATTGATATTTGTAATTGTAATAATAGCAATAGGAATTCCTAAATGGCTCTCAAGACACAGTCGAATGTTCCACTTTCTTACTAGCAATAAGACTTCCTAAATGGCTCTCGAGACACAGTCGAATGTTACACTTTCTTAATAGCAATAGGACTTCCTAAATGGTTCTCGAGATCATTGGCGGATCCACGGGGAGGGCGGAGGGGGCGACCGCCCCCTCCAAAGGGTATTTTTTACTTCCAACATTCACCATTGGGAAATACTAATATGGTCTTTCCCTGACTGATCGAATCTGTGTGACAAGCCTAGCAGAGTCTAATCAAAATGTGTGGTATTTAATAGTACCTAATACAGACATGTTTGAATTGTGAATACTTCTATTCCTAGTTCCTTTAGACGGTCACCATAAGCTCCATAGGAGCGAGAATACGATTCATTCGTTGGACGAATAGCTGTAGGAAGGAGGGTAAGACGGCTCACTCTTTGAACTAAAACTGTATATTTTAAAATTGTGTCTTAGAAAAAGGATATGGAAATGGAATTCGGGTCCCGAAACTTTAATTACTTTACGATGAATAAAGAGAAATATAGAATCTTCAGCGCTCCTTACCGAAAAGCTCTCTGAATCTGAGATGAGACTTTTCGCTTAGTTGATTGATTGATATTGAAATTCGAAGAAAGGAAGGAGGAATGTGGTGGAAATTATTATTAACATAGCAATCTCTCCGAATCCGTTAAGCTTAGAGACTTAAAATTTGATATTTGAATTTCCCGTTTAAAATGATTTGACCACGTTTCAACGTTTTTGATACTTTAGTAAAATGGAGATAAAATGTAGAAAGAAAAAGGGGCGGGAATTAGAATTATAATAATAATATATGAATATCTAAGAACCTTTGAACGTTAGAAGCATGGAATTTAGTATATGCACTTTGTGAAGGTGCGCAAGGAGCGCTGGATTTCATGCCCTAGGTGCAAGAAGCAATAGATATTAACTATGCACGCTAGGCAAAAGCACCAACACAAAATACTATAAAAGGTGGTGAAGTGACGTGGGATGATTAAAAGAATTTAATTATTAACGAAGATTACTAAATAAAGCTCCTAATTATGCCAATTCCCACTTGGAGTGTCAAAGGTGATCTCCTGCTGGAGCCGCCACTGCCACACTTAATATCTTTAGAGCATGAGAAAAACAAACAAAACTAAATCATCTCAGGGTTTACTTTCCAAAATATCTCAGGGATTTTCTGACGACAGCTATGGTCTCAGCAGCTACTTGTAAAAGGTTGACAAATTCAACAAGGTTAAAACTTAAAAAAAAAAATTCAAACTAACAGGTAGCAGCCTGTTATGTACCCTTTACATTCATAGCTGTGTCGCTTTGGTTCTCTGGGCGTAAGTCTCCCTGGGCCCCATTCAGGAAGGTGGTCAGAAGTACTAGAGAAAAGGAGTAATGTTTCCTTAACTCTCAAACCTGGAAGAAAACATTGGGATTAGCAATAGGGTACTCACCATACAGGAAAACAGAAACCCTTCCGCTACTAGTAAATGGTAACAATTTATTTTCGGCTTGATGAGCAGAAAAAGGTGATGAAACACACACACTGATTTCATTTATACTCATTTTTAGAAAAATTTTATGAACACACTTAATTTTGATGGTGCACCAGGTAACCACACACTTATAGATTTAGATATATATATCACTCTTAGAACACAGATTAATTTATATACATTGAGATCTGTATGACCTCCCCAAAATTGTAAGCAGTATGCCCACAGAAAAATGCTCCTCATTTTGAAAGTTTATTGTCTCTCACAGTCTCTCTAATGAGGTGAGGAGTACCGAAACTTGAAACGAATAACAATAAAATAATAATAATAAAAAAAAGATTTAAATTAGGGTTGAATCTAGTTGCACAGTTCCATCACGGTTGCTTATCCGCACACAGGGTCCACTGCCTCGATAGTCTCTGCAGTATAGGTGGGATTTTGAAATGTTTATATGAAGTTACTCTGACGTCCTAATGTTTCTGATGTTGAACAGTTTCTGAAGTTCAATGACATAATAAAATGATCAACGTTCACTCTGATCAAAATTGCCACTTAGGATCACTAGCACAAATTAAAACAAACTTTGGTCGTTTCCTGTTTAAAAGTTCAGGAGTGTTCTGTCATGTTACTGTGACAGGCAAAAATGATCTCCAATGAGATCCGTAAAACTATTAACTCATGTCGTGTAACTGGCTATAGTGCCAATGCACTATATGAATGTTACTAGAACAGCAATAGGCTGGTAGTTTAACTAAACATGGCCAGAATAGCCACAATCAGGTGTATGATAGTCTACAGCTAGTAATTTGATGTGAACTACGAAGTAATTTAGAATTCAAACAAATTTTAACAGTTTCTTGTCCACTTCGAAAATATTTCACATTGTTCGTTTGTGAGCACTAACTTTCTCAAAAAAAAAAAAATACTTCTATCACACCCGATTTCGCGATACATGTACATACATGTATGTGTCCATCAGAGCTCCTGGGAGAAACGAACGTTCTTCATCGCTCTGGGATCTGACACCTAAACACTTCGGAACTTTTGAATCAACTCAAAATCACAATGTCCACCAAAACCTTGTAACCTCCGTGAATTCCAGGAAATTCAAGTAGTAGTAGTAGTAGTAGTAGTAGTAGTAGTAGTAGTAGTAGTAGTAGTAGTAGTAGTAGTAGTAGTAGTAGTAGTAGTAGTATTGGTATTATTATAAGATGCCCATATTCCAGGATCCCTTACGGTTAGAAACATGGAAGTTGGTAGTTTGATGTTTATTTAAAATAATTCAACCTGTATTAGAGCGCTTTTTTGCCACGTAAAAAGGGAAGGAAAAGAGGTAGAGGTGGTTCACTAAAATGCCTTACGAGGTGTTAGAATTTCGTGACAGAGTTTTATCTCAATTCAATTCTATAAAGGTAACCAAGAAAGTTCTGTTTCCTTTTCACCCACCACCTTCCAACATCGATATACCATGTAAGACGTACCTGGAAGATCAAAAAGAGTCCCCATCAGCATCAACGACCTTCTGTCAACGTTCTAGAAAGCCATAGATTCCATTAATCGCTTTAGCACTTGGTGGGCCGTGAAGCGAAGAAGGTATCAAGGGTATTTTGCACCTCTAATAGGAATTTGAACTGGCGTCCTCTAAGGTGATTGTCCAAAAAATGGAACAGGTGATAATCGGACAGTACAATGTCCGGAGAGTATGGAGGATGCAATTGTGTTTCCCATCCAAGGCATAGAATAGTGTCCCGGGTCATCCTAGCCATATGGGGCTTAGCGATATCCTGTAATAGGAGGACCCCTTTGCGATTGAGAAGTGCAGGCTCAAGAGTTTTAAGTTTTCCTTGAACACGGCTCAATTGCTCACAGCACACAGTTGTATTGATGCTCTGATCATCTGGTAGTAGCTCCCGATGCACGAAGGCGCGATACCTAGTGGATCTGATACCTAGGTATATTGCAGTAACTATGTGTTAAGTAAATCATGACATCACTACGCCTCCGAAACGGAAGTGTGTATTTAATGTAAATCTACAGAAAGAATATACTTTATTATAATAATAATAATAATAATAATAATAATAATAATAATAATAATAATAATAATAATAATAATAATAATAATAATAATAATAATAATAACCCTTACAATTTCGGGTCCCAAAATGGAATCTGGGAATCAGGTTTACACCCCAGCCCGCTCCAGCCCCGGATTCATATCCGTCCTATTCTTGCAAATTAAAATTCTTCTCACCTTGAGGCTACTCTCATCTTCCAGGAAGCGAACCGCCCGCCCCTTCCAAATGATCCTTCTGGATCCGCTAGTGCTCGAGATACAGTCGAATTTACACTTTCTTTTCCTTCCTTTACGTTGGCCCACTTACCTTGATTTGAGACTTTCAAATTTCACCCTATTTTCCACTGAAAAGTATCTGTAATTCAACAATAAAATAATTATATATGATAATTAAATTTAAATTCATCGCCATTTGGCCCATGACAAACACTTTACCATTTTATATCGTAAAGGTCAGATCCGCCGGTATTGTAACAGAAAGATTGATCGTAGAAATTCAAACTTCGATTAGTGATACTTTCACAGTCTTGTTTTATTGCAATTGTAAATTCTTTAGTCAGTGGAGAGAAGGGCGTGAAACATGGGTCAGAGTTGACGATCGGTTTTAGTGGGCGGTGGGTCAGAGTGGGTCATGGATCTTTTTCATTGACCCACGCCATATTCGGTAGAGACTAAAGGTTGTTAGTGGCACCCGCGGCACATACCAATCCGATTTGGTTAGATAAGTTATCTCCTGCCAAACTTGATTGAAATGACTCAGATCATTCTTGAGAAAATAAAATTTACAAAGAGACGAAGGACAAAGATAGAGAACTACGCTAACTCGCCGATAAAGTACATCGAAATTAGAAGGATTCCAAAAGGTGACTACGATGGAAAGAAACATGAAAAGCCAGCGTGTACTATAGATATATAATTAAATTAGTGTTCTCTCATAACAGCTGTGTGTGTGGTTGTTTCAATTATGGAATTTCGCATTGATTCAATTGAAAGTTAAGAAAAACACCTTTTAAATATTTCTTTTTTGCCTATTCAAATGTATGGTTTCTCGTTTTTGTCTTAGTACACAGAGCCATATTTTTTACTCTTACCAGTGACTTCGGGGAAAGCCACGAGAGAGGAAATCCACGACATAAGAACGTACCAGGCCTATATAGCAGCTAATACTGCACCACGTAGAGCCTTCAAACAAAAAATTGCATTACCAAATTGTATGTGTAGAATGCAATAAAAATAGTAGCGAGACCAGTGGCGTCTCGTGAATACCTCCAACTGAGAGCAACTTCAAAATTTGCAATGGGAAGTGGTATAACTTTTGGAATCGTTCGAAAGGACATTAAATGTCATGCAACTTTTACAGGACAAATTTTGTCATATCCTTTTCCATTTAGCCGCTAGAGGCGTTGTTGCAGACTTGTATCTGACTACCCGTAGCAGGCCTTTATCTCAGCTAATAATGCACATAGAGCCGTCAAACAAACAATTGAACTACCAAATCGTACGTGTTGAATGCAATAAAAATAGTAGCGACACCAGTGGCTTATCGTCAATATCTCCAACGGGGATCATCTGCAAAATTTGACATGGAAATAGGGGTTGGTTGTGCCTCCATTGAAACAAGAATGGGAGAAACGTCGAGAGGAAACACCCTCGCACCGTCTGAATTTCACCTAGTAATGTGACCGTGTTGCTGCCAACGAGGAAGAAATATGCCAAGGTGTTTCCTCTCGACGTTTCTCCCATTATGCGCTTGTTTCAATGGAAGCACAACCAACTCCTATTTCCATGTCAAATTTTGCAGATGACCCCCGTTGGAGATATTGATGATACGCCACAGGTGTCACTACTATTTTTATTGCATTCTACACATATGATTTGGTAGTTCAATTGTTTGTTTGACGGCTCTATGTGTATTATTAGCTGAGATAAAGGCCTGCTACGGGTAGTCAGATACAAGTCTGCAACAACGCGTCTAGCGGCTAAATGGGAAAGGATGTGACAAACTTTCTCCTCTAAAAGTTGCATGACATTTAATGTCCTTTCGAACGATTCCAACAGTTATACCACTTTCCATTGCAAATTTTGAAGTTGCCCCCGTTGGAGGTATTCATGAGACGCCACTGGTCTCGCTACTATTTTTATTGCATTCTACACATACGATTTGGTAATGCAATTTTTTGTTTGAAGGCTCTACGTGCAGTATTAGCTGCTATATAGGCCTGGTACGTTCTTATTGAATCACCCGGTATATATATATATATATATATATATATATATATATATATATATATATATATATATATATATATATATATATATATATATATATATACTAATAACAACTGAATGTAAGATATGGACAAGGTAATGTCTCATATCGCAAAATTTGTATTGCTCCTTTGGGTGGGTTTTCTCCCTTATGGCTTTCCTCCAAGTCATGGGTCAGAGTCAAAAGGTGAATAACCCTTTGACTATCTAGATATATATATATGTATACATTTATCAAATTTCCGGTTTCATATCTTCAGCCATGAACTACGAAGACATATTACTGATAGAAATATTATATCTACATTTCAAACAAAAACATGGTAATACACATTTTTAAAAAATTCGAATGTGTTTTTGAAACTTCCATTCAGCTATATAATCAAGTATGGAAGTTGCCGTAAAATTTCAAACCTCTTTGGCACAATCTGCTTCAATTTTTTTTAAAAAAGTTTTTTTTTTTTTTTTTTAAGTCATTCCACTTTGTCTCTGACTGCTCTCTACAGATCTCTGTGAACCTGATAAAAAGAGAACACAGTGGGAGGTTGAAATACATAAAACGATTTTTCTCATGTTTTTTGTTCTTAGTATTCTGAAAAAAAAAAAAAAGCTGCATCAGATTTATGCACTCTAGGTACAAAGCTTGGATGACGCTGAAATGTGTTTTCACCACTTGGTATATCCACACATTTCACAAGCTGTTCCACTTTCCTCCCTCTTCCATTATATAACCTCCACAGCTATACCTCATCACTTTTTTTTTTTTTTACCCTACTCGTTCACTACCTATTAAGTTCCACTCTATACCATTTTCATAAAGCTATAGGCCTCTCACTCTCTACCCCCAGCACAAATCTGGAAGTTTTTTTTTTTTTTTTATCTCTCCTTTTCTATTGTTGTGAAAATGCAAGAGAGAGTTAGTGGGTGCAGTACACGAAAAGGATACAAATAGAAAAAAAGAAAAAAAGGAGTTACATTTTCCTATTGAGTGACATGACAAAATGTTCAGATGATTTTTGTTTTTTAGTGAGCGGGATGTCCTAGAGAGAGAGAGAGAGAGAGAGAGAAAGGAAAAAAGGTTAAAGCATTCCTCACTGAGCTTTAAAAAAGATAGAAAGATTTCAGGCTGGAAAGATAAAAAGGACAAATGAAAGTCAAGTGTTCGCTCTAAATTGTAAAATTTATTTTATACACTGGAGAAGAGCGTTGTAAGTCTCATAGATAGAGATAAGAAGTCACTGAGAAGTATTCAGAAACAGCAAAAGGAAATTCACGCATGTAGGCCACATTCTCTATTATAACAAGGAAACGTCTTGATGTTTAAGTAATGCTAATTCCTAATAGTTTAACAGTCCCGCTAACAGCCCTTTCATACATAGAAACTGAGCTGCGCCACCGAGTTGTGCCACTAGTATGTACGGAAATGTAAACCAAGCAACTGACACCAACACCTTTTTTTTTTTTTTTCTATATGTTTCTCTTTCAACACCCATGTATTTTCTCGGTAGTGTGCGAGATTGTCAGGACACATAAGAAATATATAGTACCAAGGTTACTACGCTATGGGAGACGTATCACAGTACCTACTTCCGTGAGTCAAACCCGACCCCCTGTACAGACAGCGAAGTTCTAATCACTTAGCCAGAGGAATCCCATCGATGTATGTTTGGTTCTGTCAACAACATATTTCTGTCCTTTAGCTCTTTCCTTACTGGTTGAATAATAATAATAATAATAATAATAATAATAATAATAATAATAATAATAATAATAATAATAATAATAATAATAATAATATTTAATAATAATAATAAACATAGATCCGGAAATGCTCCATTTCGCAAACATGGGTGGCTGGAAATTGGGTGAGTAATATAGAAAGAACAAAACATAATAGACAACTAGGTAGTTCCCATGGGCACATTGCAGAAAGATCATTGTTATGAAATAATTTGGAATATGCTAACAATATGAAGAAGCAGGCAACAATCTGTTCCTGGTACTTTATGCGTTCATCAGAGGAACGATGCCGCATTATAACAAAAGAATATAGGAATAATATACAAATATTTTAATAAGTCGAGAACTGCAGTATATGGTGTAAAATAAGGTAAATTTTAAGCAATAAACCATTGTGAATTTTAATCTCTTTTCAGTAATCCAAGCAAGGTTGCTTATTTTTTTATTTTTACTTGTTTATTTTTACAAAAGATACAATTGCAACCTTGTGTTGTGGTGGCTATTGCAGTGCTCCGTGCGAAAGCTTTCATTTAAGAATGCTTCTTCACGAGTGGCGGATACTAAGAGTCGCTTCAGACGGTTGCGCGAGAACAGATAGTGGCAGCAACTGTGGTAGCTCGTATGAAAGCTCCAATTTAAAGCAATGCTTCACAAGCAATGGCGCTACTCACTGGCGTATATGAAAGAGGGCTAATTACCTGCACTACTTGGACTGCTTTACCTGATGCTAAGAGATAGCTCTAGCGTGCAAGGACTTTTGAGAGTTAAAAGTACCTATTACTAATTGCAACTGAAAAACTGCATTGTTTCAATTTAAGCATTTGAAAATAGATAGCGATGATACTGAACACGAATAAGTTTTGGTGTTTATTATTAAGACGAGGATCACAGCCATATTTGAGCATTAATATTTTTGTAACCGCATGTTAGTTGGTTGCCAAACTATAAACAAAAGTTAAATGTAAACAATTAGAACTTTTACCGTAAACAAGCACGATGTTAACCTATAGAGTACAGCGAGCCAAAGCCTTGGGAGGAACTACTAGTTGATATAAAGGAAGGATAATGACTTACTAGTTTGTTCATTGAAGTTTAGGTGCCTTTTCAGTACCGAGGTTGTATGAGACGTGTATTTACAGTTTAAGGTGAAAACCGAAACATCGTATGAGTAATGCATTCAGATTTAAATGCTATCCTATCGGAAACTAACTCGGGAACCCGTATACCAAAGGCGCGTACGCTAGCCACTTTACCCGCGGGAAGAACTGAGAAATAGTGAGGCTTGCCATTTAATTCGCCATTGGTATTACACATAACGCAATGCTGGAATGGAGAGATGAAGGAAGAGCCGGACAAGGTAGACCAAGAAGTACTTCACATAACACAGCATGTGCGCGGGAATTCCTATGGTTGTTCCACAACTTTCACCATTATCTCAGATCATTTAGGCTCGTACTAGAAACTTTATATTGGATTAAGGATAATGGGAATATCCACAGAACTTTCCTTGAATCACAGTGAGAAATACTTGTCAAGGAACAACATTTGTTCTCCGTGACTATCGCTTGTTCTGAATTATAGGTAGTTCTAAAGTACGAAACAACTAATGGTTTTGTAATCAGAGTACTAGATTTGACTTCGCTGAGATAAGGGGACCGCAGTGGGTCAGTGGTAGAGCGTTTACCTCTGGTGCTTGGGGTCCCGGGTTCGATCCCAGCTCCCGCCAAGTGAACCTTGTGGTGGACAAACATCGTGTGCGTGGGTTTTCTCGGGGTTCTCCCGTTAATTAATTCCACCATTTCATTCATTACTCATCATCACCGTCTCCTTTAGCCTAACCGGCATAACCGTGGGACGTAAAACTCAAAAATTTCATTTCATTTCATTTTTTCGCTGAGATAACATATTTCAAGCAGGTTTGTATAATTGAAAATTCTTTAAAACTCTTATTTAAAAAAAGCAACCTAGAATTGAAAAAAAAAGTCAAATACTCTAGTATTTCAGGTTTTTTTTTTTTTCTTGACGAAGCCTTATTTGGCACGAATGGTATCGTCCCTCTAGTCCAATACAAATATTGCTGAAAAGTCAAATTAAAAATAAATATTGCGAAATGGATATGCGTAGCATATGATGCTCGTGTTATTACACTGTGTATATTGACTTATTGGCGCTGAGCAGTGTTTGTTCTTCTTTATGACAACGGAAGAGGACGGAGGGGTGAGGATACCAGACTGTAATAACGAGAATCATTATACATACCACTAACAACTTAACTGGACATCTGCAGTACTGATCGTAGCTAGGATCAAAGAAATCCCAGTTTCCAATACGAGATGAGAGGTCTCCTATAATAAGTTTTAATAAACCTGCTATATATATGAAAAACGCCTGAATTAGTAACTAAGCTACGAAAATTCCTAAAGGTCCCATGTAGTTAAATAGTTACTGTAGTTCTAGGCAGCATTGCCTACACGATGAGAAATGTCTCGTCTGAATTCTTGTCTGGAGAACAAGACGAAAAGAAGGTTTTTAAATATTCGTGACGTGACGAAAGACAAGAATTCTGTTTTAGCGTTGTGATTCATAGTATAAAAACTATAAATTGTTGAACTGATTGTACGAACATAATTAGCAATATTTAGGCCTATGACAGTTCATAAAGATACAAAAGTCATTACACAATGTACTGCATATAATAACTTTGGTTTAAATGATGCTATACAGTATTACATCCTTCCTGAACTTCTCGCAACGCAGAAGGAATATGGTAACTTCCGGATGATTTATTTTAAAAGTAAGGCGTTGTCCTACACAAATTTAAAAAATCGGGGCGAAAAATTTCGAGAGAAGAGGATAATATGGATTCGAGAATCGAGGCCAGACGAGACTTTAAAAAAAATGCGAGATGAGAGGAGAAAACCTGACATCTATTGACAGACAGAGAAACGGACGGACGGACATAGTCGCTCTATAAGACTTGCGAGCATATCGTTGTTCGAAACTATAATAATAATAATAATAATAATAATAATAATAATAATAATAATAATAATAATAATAATGGTGCGTAATTTTTGTATATGAGCAAGTAGTGACTCATTAGATAGAACATCAAAGTTTTTTTTTTTTAAGTTTCTATTTCTGTAAATTTCTATTGCTGTATAATGTCCATATGAACATGAAAAGATGGAGGGGGGGGAGATTTTGACACTTTAGCGTGGGGACATGCATCTTTAGCTACGTTACTGGTTCCACTTTAAATTGCAAGCCCACCCATCACATTTCATATAGAATCGGTTTTGAAAAGGGTCACTAAACTTTAACAATCAAATCAAGGAAAATGGCAGTAGTTACGGTATTATTAGAAATTAAAAAAAAAAAAGAAAAAGAAACAAAAATTCATGGAGTATGCACGCTTTGATTTCAACGTAATTTACAAAAGCCAAATGTAAACATTGATGTGTCAAGTGTATGTGTTTTAGTCTCTCTCTACTTATCGATGAAATTAATTAAAAATCTATTTGCAAAAGAAAAAAAATACTAATTAAAGGTGATTATTCGATTTAATATTCATCGTGACAGTGTCACTTCATAGCGCATGAAACAAACATCATGAATTCTGCACAAAGAAAAATTACAAAACACCGCAGTTCGAATACAACGAATGAAACTCTCAGTCTAAAATATACATTACCTCAGCTTTTTTTTATGTGCCAATAATAGATATTATACTGAGTAACAAAATAAATATTAATTAGTTTTAGACTTCAGAACTCTACTTTGCATAAGTAATGGAAGTTTTGCTGAATTATTGTGTTCGTCAGTCTTCTCGTTTTTCCAACCGTCTGTTGACAGGATAACAACAAAACTGATAAGATATAGCGAGAATGATAAAAGATAGCGAAAAACGGTATTCGGATATGGATTCAACGTCCCAATGAAATTCAGTTTGAAGTTACGTTAACTCAGTTTTTTTTATTTGTAACTAATAAAATATAATCAAAATACATTAACTCAGTTTTTTGTATGTAATTAATATATGTATTATGATAACAAAATACAGTAAATATTAATTAGTTTTAGACATGCAAGTTCTGCTGTGCATACGTAATGGAAGTTTTGTAGAATGTGTTTGTCAGTCTGCTCGTTTGTCCGACCGTCTGTCTGTTTCTTGACAGACATAAGAGCGAAAATGATAATATATAGCGAGAATGATAAAAGATAGCGAAAAACGGTATTCTGATATGGATTAATCGTCCCAATGAAATTCACAGTTTAAATTTACGTTAACTCAGTTTTTTTAATTGTAACTAATAAAATATAATCAAAATACATTAACTCAGTTTTTTGTATGTAATTAATATATGTATTATGATAACAAAATACAGTAAACATTAATTAGTTTTAGACATGCAAGTTCTGCTGTGCATACGTAATGGAAGTTTTGTAGAATGTGTTTGTCAGTCTGCTCGTTTGTCCGACCGTCTGTCTGTTTCTTGACAGGTATAAGAGCGAAAATGATAAGATATAGCGAGAATGATAAGAGATAGCGAAAAACGGTATTCTGATATGGATTCAACGTCCCAAAAGTAGGTTCTTTCTCTCAGTCCTTAAACCTCTATTCCAAACGCAAGTGATAGAAACCAGCCATTTTCGGTTTCAATATTAATCACGACAGAGAAACGCTTGAAATATATCGAGATTTTTTTTTTTTTTTATTTCGTTCAGCGTATACCAAAAATTGACTCTTTTTCTGCTCTTATTACTCCATTAAAAGTGGAGCTCCTCCGTGGCTAAGCGGTTAGCGTACGCGTCTTTGGCGTGGGAGACCTGGGTTCGATTCCCGGCGGGAGCTCATGTGGTTCAGATTCCACGTTAATCAGTAGGTCCACGTCTCATATAGCCTCGCTGCTGAAAGGGACGCTAAACTAAAATCACCTCACCTCCATTAAAAGTGAAAGTAGTTGTAATTCACTGCAACTTTCAGTTACAATCTAATTTCTCATAGAGCAAAAGCGGTATCAAATAGCGAAAAATTGTTTCTTGATATGAATTTAGTTTTTCAAAAGTCGCTCTATTGTAACCGGAAGTGTATAAAAATACCATTTCCGGTTTCAAAATTGACCTTCATAAAGGAAGAACAATATATGGTGAGAAATGGCTTTCTTTATATGGATTAAACATTCAAAGGACAGATACTATCTCTACCGCATACTCTCTACTACAAACGGAGTAGTAGTAAAAGTATATAATTTCCTGTTTCAATATTGATCCCTTCCGAGCAGAAATAGCTAGAAACGGTTTCTTTGATATGAATTTTCTGTTGTAAGAATAGATTTAATCTTAGCTTTAATCCCCCTTTCAAACCGGAAGTTATGTCACTTCCGATTTTAATATGGGATTCTCATTGACTAAAAAGTCTGTTTTACATACATATATATTATACAGATCCAACATCCCAAATGTAGGTTCAATCTTCTCCTTCGCCTATCGAAAATGAAAATGAAATGAACGCTTTAACATCCTATGTTTACGTTCTTTTAAGCTAAGGAAGACGATGATTAAAGCAAATGAATGATGGAAGAATTGGTGGAATGAGAAAGTGGGAGAATACGGAAGTACTCCGAGAAAACCCACAGACACGATGCTGTCCACCACAAATTTGCTTGGCCGGGGTTCTAACAGCAATATATCTGTTAACCATGTGTACTGTAACATATACAATACGTAAATAAGTAACAATTTCTTCCAGCAAAATAAAAGCTATAATTTATTACTAGAAACAAACGACATTTTTTTTAGCGCCACAGAAGTTAAGTTTTATTCGATTTTCTCGAAAAGTGCACATGAGAATTTGCTTCAAGTGTCTTATCTTGTCCAATTCAATGTGTTTTATCGACTAGTATAGAAAATTTAAAGTACCCGTATTAACTTTAGGGTATAAGGTATGATCAATAAGAGACCGAACTTTTTTTAAAAACCGGGCCAACGGCTGCAGGTAGCGCGCTCCGGCTTCCGTGTTCTCAAAAGCGGTATATCTTGGTAAAAGATCGCGTTTTATTGGTTTCTGATTTATCTGTTAGTTCTCGACTAATAACACATTGGGCAATGTCATGCATAAGCTGCTCGTCGGGTTAGTGAAAAAGCAACAGTGAAGGAGTTGGAAGAACAGCACATGTGTGTAAAATTTTGCGGAAAACTTCTACAGAAACATTCCAAATGTTTAATCAAGCATAGAAGGAATGACTACATGAGCCAAACGAAATCCTATGGTTGATTGGTTTAAATATTTTTTTTTTTCCCAGGGCAAGAAGTTTGATTGCCGAAGATCGAAAGACTTGAAGATCTTCCACGTCAACAGAAAAGCAATATGTTGAGATTGTGCGCGGTATAATTAGTGAAAATTATTGTTTAACTGTTTTGCAGGTCACTGAAGACGTTGGTGTAAGTGTAGAATTTTTGTCATCAAACTCTGAGTTATAAACTTGCAAATTATTTTACAAAATATCGCATTTTCGTTGTAGCTCTCGCACCTTATTCTTCGGACTTGGCCCCGGTACACCTTTTTTCTACTTCTCAGACTTAAAACCACTTTGAAAGGATGTCGTAGTCAGTCTATAGTGAAAATCCAGAAAAACGCGACGACATTATTACACGCCATCGAAAACAGTGATTTCAATAGACGTTCCAAAATTGGAAGAAACCATAGCAACGGTGTCTTAACAGTAGGGGAGAAGTACTTTGAAAGCGATAGTGATTAAAAGTGTATAGAATGAGCAATAAAGCAAAGAAACCAAAAGTTCTGACTTTTTGGAACACACGTGGGGGGCGCGGTGGCTCAGTGGTAGAGCGTTCACCTCCGGTACCTGGGGTCCCTGGTTCAATCCTAGTTCGCGCCGTGTGGACTTTGTGGCGGACAAACATCGTACCCGTGTGTTTTCTTTGGGTTCTCCCGTTTCCTCCCACATTCTTCATTCCACCATTTCCTTCATTTCTCATAATCACCGTCTCCTTTAGCCTAACCGGCATAACGGTTGGACGTAAAACTTAAAGATTTCATTTCATTTCATTTTTTTGAACACACCTCGTGTATCTCATGCTATCGTCTTGCTAATGTCATAATGAAGAACTTGATGAGAACATATTTTAGTATGTTTCACTTCCATAAGTGGCATGGTTCTCGTAAAGCATCATTTTTTACGGTTACAAATTAATTTATTTTCCTATAATTTTTCGAAAACTACGCATGAGATTCTATACTCTTGCACCAATAAAATGTATCAACTGGTATATGCATCATATGGGTATTGGAATTTTTTTTTTCGTTAAATTTTAATAGTGCTGTAGAACTTTTAGTGCGACAAAATACTTTGTTGCATATTTTCCAATAGAAGTAAATTCTGTCCACAAGTTTAGAGACAAAATCCCTTATCCGCTTTGCAGGATATACACAACTGTTCAAGATAACCACAAATGTATGGAGCTGTAAAAGAATGGGATCTGCAGTGCTTAATCAAGCCTAATTAATAGCTTCTCACTGCCTGCTATTAGAGGGTTACGTTACCAAGTTCCATAATCTACTTTCACTAATCCTTTATGTCCTTCTGGTCGATAGTCTATGAGGATAGAAAAGGTCAGTGTTAGAATACGGGGGTCAGAGAGTGAAGATTCGTGAATAAGCCAATGTAAAAAGAACATGTTAACAATTTCAGGAGTGCATCAATCTCCTCCTCCTTTCCCCCCCCCCCTTCCACACAGACAAAAGCATCCACCTTCCATTTTCGAATGGGTAATGTGGTGTCGCATTGTCTAGTTTAGTTCTCTGTTACGTGGACTAAATGTGCATCAGTATTACAGGTGCTCTGAATAACTGAATGGCTGTTTCTAACCGCTGGCCTACATTATTTTTCCTTGTGTACCACTGCTATAGCTTAAAATAATGGAACACGCATGAACGTTTCTAGAACTACGTCATTAAATCACTAACGTTACGTTACGGTAAAGCTAAAGCAAAATATATGAGATACAGAAATCCGATAATTAAAAGGGAATACAAGTGGATAAGACAGTGGTTCTCAACCTTTTTTGACGGACGACACACTTTACTGAAACGTCCAGGGCATCGCAACACACTTGTTTGATATTATTATTATTATTATTATTATTATTATTATTATTATTATTATTATTATTATTATTATTATTATTATTATTATTATTAATATCTATTATAATAGTGAAACCGATTAGTTTTGATAATGACTATGTAGCACTAAGCATTATTGCTACCGCTGGACGTGTTGACTGGTACAGTCTGTCTCGATTTTAACGGATTTATTATTAAATTCTTCATGATTATTAAATTCTATAATTTCGCGACACGCCTTAGAGAACCGCGTGACACACCAGTGTGTCGCGACACATCGGTTGAGAACCACTGGACTAAGAGCATCGATTTAACAAGGATCATAAACATTTTCCATTGTATATCTTTGGTCTCTGAAGCTTTTTGAAAAAAAGAAATGCCCAACATCAATGCAAACGACGCATATATTAATGTTGCTGCACTGATAGAAAAGCGAAGGAACTTATTAAAAGTTGCAGTTTATAGTATATACAGGGTGAGCATAAAGTCTTGCTCTGATTACAAAAATTTATTACAGAAGAACCGTTTGACATAATAATGTAAATAATGGTCAGTTACATAGGTTAGTATTACAAGTTTTTTTTTTTTTTTAAAAGACCACTTACGTTAGACCACTTCAACGTGTGCCCCCTTGGTAGCTCTGAGAATGTCTAAGCGGTATTCCAGTTCCCGCCAGGTGTTTTGTAACATGTCTTCTGTCACAGAACCTACAACTGCTTGTATCCTAGCCTTCAGTTCCTCGACGTCAGCAACAGGTGTGACCGTGTGTGACCATACGAAGTCACAAACTTACGCTGAACACTGATGGGCGATTTGCTTTCGTGATACCACAGTACGCATTGCGCTTTCTCTTGCTTCGATGCCATTTCAGCAATTAACCCGCGCGCGCCAAGTGACGTAAGCGTCACTCTTTGGTAGCACTAGTGACATCTATTGGTCTTTTAAAAAAACTTGTAATACTAACCTACGGACCAGAATTTACATTATTTTGTCCAACAGTTATTCCGTAATAAATTTTTATATTCAGGGCAGGACTTTATGCTCACGGTGTATATTAATAATTGATTTCCTTGTAAGATTTCGATTATAAATTACAACTTTAATACGTCCTGTGACGTTTTCATCACTAATAACATTTTCAATCTTATTCCCAACTACTTTATTAATACAGCCTGAGTCTACGTCGGGCGTTATGTATGACTCTCTCACATACTTTCCGCGGGTCATGATCACTTCTTGGTTGCGTTGAAAGCTTATTCGGGTTCACATCTAAATGAAAATATAGTTTGCTTGACACTTACCAGTCAGCGATAATTTTTTAAAAAGATTGTGTATGCTGAAAGCTTCTGTTAGTTTCGTTGTTTTGCGGAGCTCTTGTTCTTTAATTGAAATTGGGAGTGGTAGAAACGGTTTCAATATTGATACTAACAGAGATAGTGATAAATGGTTTTTGATATGGATTTAGAGTTCTCACAGAAAGAGGTTTCATCTCTATGTTGAAACCGAAAGTTATAAATTCATCACGTCAGGTGTCAATATGGAACTCTTATAGTTTAAAAGTCTTCCGTACTTTAAAATTGTAAAACAAAATCCATTTTGTTGTCTCATAACAGTTAGTCTTGCACAAAAATCAAATATCACCACAAAAATATTTCTTTTTTTTAGGTCTAGAAAGCTCCTGATAGGCCTGTTAGAGCGACGCAGCGCGTTGACCAGGCGTTAGTACCCGGCTGTTTGAGGCGATCGCAAAGCATATTTATTGCTCATGCGTACTCTTGGAATACGCTGACCATGTATTTAAATGTAGATGGCTAATCATAAACGCGAAAGCAATAAAATCGCTGAGAAAACGTCAGCTCGAGCGTATTTGGTGCGGGTCGGAACAATAGACCGCCTGCTGTTTAAAAGATTTCAAAAAGAAGGGGAAAAAAAAAGGAAAGACGTGTTGCCAGGCAAAGGGATTGTAGCAAGAAACAGCTGCTTGGAAGATGGTTTGTGCAGAGTATTGGAACTCTGCTATTACACACCTGGACCTGGCAAAAAGACCTGGAAACCCTGACTGGCTCACAGTATGATTTACACATCTGGTGAAAGTAAAATTACTGAATAGCCATCTTGGCCGCTTTCGCTACAGGGGGTAACGCTTACTCAAATAGCCTAAGTCTTAGTCACTAGGCTGGACGTCGTTCAGCCAGTCGCTTACAGATGGTGTTGGATTGGCTAAGTCCCACAAAGGGCTGTCACGCCAAATGGTTTCGTTTTAAGATTTATTTTTTAATGTGCTTATAAAAAAAAGTACTACTGAGAAAAATACATTGTGAACAGATAATTGTTATTGTTGTTTGCTGAAGCTTTAAATCGCTTGAGACAGCCACCATAATTCATTCAAATACTCTTTCGCAGGGAATCGAACTGAGCACCAAAGGCTTATGCTCAGTGCCGGACTGGCCATGTTGGCTACTTGGCGATCGCCAAGGGCCCGAGGCCTGAGGTGCCCCACAGGGATCACGAAGCGCAGGACCTGTAGTCCTTGGTTGAATTTTCGCGATCACAAGTGCTTTCTTGAGTCTTCCTATATCAAAAACATTGCGGAAGCCTGCCAAAAGAAATCTTCTTGGGGGCCCTCTTGCTCATATCAGTACGGCCCCGTGGGCCAGTAAAACTTCATATTTAGCAAAGGCCCCCTCCACTGCATAACGTTATATATATATATATATATATATATATATATATATGGATGGGGGCCTTTAAGAACTCGCGCCAAGGGCCCTCAACTTGGCCAGTCCGGCGCTGCTTATGCGAGCTACTAGACTAGAAGAGATGACTCTTGAATGATATTTAATTTGCAAGAATTACACGATAGGTTTATCTATAGTTGTTACATGACTAATATCTATTGCAAACTATGTACAGTAAATTAATGGCAAAATGGTTACATATTTAGTACGAGTATTAATGGACACTAAATTAAAAATAATGTGTATATATCAACTTTGTGTCTAGTAAGTTGCATCAACTGACGGTATGAAGGGATGTAACATGATAGTTATACACGGGAAATAACTCTCAGAAGAAAGAGCAAAATTTCAAGCCAAGTACATATTTGAAAAAGAAAAGTCGCCAAGTTCATCTACTATGTACTCAGGAAAGCAAGAACAGTCCAAACTGAAAGATAATTGAATTCTTATTGATTGAAAAACATTCAGGACATTTTCACCAAAAGCATCAATCAAAAAAAGAGAAAAGAAAAAGAAAAAAGAAAAGAAAAGAAAAAAAGTCCACAATGTGTGAGAAACTCATTAGTGTCACTGTTCCTATACTTCTCCGGGACTCAGGGAATCGATAAGAAGCTCAATGATTTTTCTTTCTCTCTCTCTTTATTTTATTTTATTTTATTTATTTATTTAACGGGGGAAATATATGTTTGACTTCCAGTTAGGTAAGTAAGTCTAAACAAACATAAATAAATAAATAAATAAATAAATAAATAAATAAAATATGAAGAAAAACATCTGTACCATCAACACTTTTACTCATAAGAAAAAATGTCTGGTTTTCTATATAGGCCCAGAAGAATATATATATATATATATATATATATATATATATATATATATATATTAATCTGTTAAAGTAATGTCGTTATAAGTGAATCCCTCTATTCTTTTGTGTGGAAAATGGTCGGCTGACCTCACTTTTCGTGGGCATCACCACCACCACATAACCACAATAGATTTTATAGTGTTCTCTCACCATTCACTACGAGTGATTCTATCATTAACTTAATGTATTTCAATGACCCGTCTTTGTGGTCTTTTTACTATAGGAGTGAGAGAGAGTGGGTTCTAACTACTCTGATCAAGTTCTTTCATTAATCACCGGATGAAAAGAATTGACCGCCCTTTGAAACTTTGTAACAAGGTAATCAATCGGTGACAAATTACGGAGTTGCGGGGTGGTGGGTTTGGGCGAGTGGAGAGAGAGAGATCATGGACCGTGATGCATTTGGCCAATGAACAAGATGTGACTATTTGTATTGTTCTTATTTGGTTCTCGGAAACAAATGGCAGAGTACATTGGAAGGCGTGCTTGGTGATAATAGTCACGTGTGTTTAATATGCATCCCAAAAGAGCTGCCAGGCCTAACAACAATGAAAGCGTTGGGCCATCACTTATGGCTCACACACAGAACCAGGTCATTTAGTGCAACAGAGAGGAAGGGAGAAGAGGGAAACTGTAGTGGTACATATGTGTAGAGGGAATATTTTTCTCACACATGTGTTACTGGATGAGAATAGTAATGCGTTTCAAAAAGCAAAACAACAAAAACAAGCTACGTGTGTTGCGAAACCTGACATTATTGTTTTAAAGCATTTTCTAGTTTGTGTATTCATCAAATAGCGGTTGTACGAAGACATCGGATTGTTTGTGATGATGTTTTATTGTTTGGAAATTGTCAAGTTTTGTCTGTTTTCTCATATTTTGTGGCAAATAAGGTTCTCTCGTCTCCTCTCGATAACCGGAAAACTTTTATGGTCTCGTATTGTAATGATCTAAAACCGTGATGGTCACTTCTTTAAACTAAGGGGCCTCATCATAGAAATTTATAAGTGACTAGGGTCGCCACTTCATATGAGTCGCACTCATGATACCCTAGCCCAGAAATCGAATTTACAGGAGCCTATCAAAACATTAACATCAACATTCAAAACACAGACAACGGAACATAAACACCAAGTCTTAACTCCCCTTCCTTTTGATCGAAAAATATCCTTACAGTCTTAAGGTTGGGTAAAAAAAAAAAAAAAAAGGATAATTTCTGAAACATGAAAACATACGTAAGAAATTGAAAAATAAATAAATAAATAAATCACAATTAAAAACGTATACCTGCCCTCAATGGTATCGACGTTTAAAAATATTCACAACTACTCATTCTCACGCTGCAGCCTGAACAGAAATTGTACGCTTAAATTTTTAAGTACCTAACACCCAAATAAACGAAATAAAACTCTAACCTAACTAATCTTAACCTTAAATTTATTTTTGATTTCTGCGCATCCACTTTATATATTAGTTCAAGTCAAAAATTTGAAAAATAGTTAAAATATAATATGTATTCAATAAAATACAAATAATATGTTAACATTTATCTGTTCCAGGGCAGCAGAAAAAGACCTAGCAGGCCGCACGCGTCCCGCGGGCCCGTAGTTGGCCATCTCTGATCTATAAATTATCAGAATTCTTCTGCGTCATAATAACTACATGAAGGATGTGATATAACATCATTAAAACCCTATTTTTTTAATTAGAGTATTTTGTGTAATGCTTTGCATATCCTGAAACGTCGATAAATGCCTTTCATTTTGTTCGTAAAATCACTGACAATTTGTCGTTTTTTATGCTATAAATCAGGTAAGACTAGAACAAAGTTTTTGATCTAAGACTTGGATGAACTACTGTTGCTGGCGAAATTCGAGAAACTTTCCATCTCGTCTCGAAAACAAATCGAGATATGGCATGTTTATCTTTTCCTCTCAATTTTAAAAAGGCAATTTTCATATTCCCGTCTCGTGGTCAACATTAGTATCAATCTGAAGGGCACGCCCTTAACCCTCACATACTTGGTATTTTCTGTAATGCAGCCTACCAAGAGGGATCATTTGGTACCCATCTTTCAAGATTAAAGACATTTCGCAAAAGGAACAAATTAGAAAATTTCACAAAAATCTACAGTGATTGAAGTGAACAGTACCAGGGATAAGACTAATGGCTATTTATTATACTGCCATCTAGGAGAGACACTTCTAAATATCAGTCACATCTCCTACCAACGGGAGTACATTGTGCCCACCAACTTAAAACAAATTTACGAAACACGCTAACGTGAAACTCTCAGAAAAAATGTACAGTGACTGAAGTGAACAGTACATGGGATAGTAGGACTAACCGCCAAATTCAGAAATGGCGGGATACAACCAGTGACGACGCCAGCTGTAAGTTCCTAGGGGGGCAAAGCAGGGGCAGATACATTTTTTGGGGGGCAGCTATTTTCCACACCAAAAATGACATTTATTATGTTTGACTTACTTTACATTGTGTATTTTGTTGTTGTTTTTATATTAGGCCTATATGATAAACTTATTTCAAGTAAAATTTGTAACTAACAAATAAGTAACGTCTGCACATGAAATATTTTTCAATACAACTTTTAAAACCTAAATTGAATTACTTTCGCGTTTGCTACAAGTAACAAATTCGTCTAGTACTATATGCTACGTATATATATATATATATATATATATATAAATTTACGAGGGGCTGCTGAAAATCTCGTAATCCAACCCAGAAGGAGTGTAGGTACCAGGTAGAAAGATGAAACTGTAGTTTTGAAAAACATGTTTTCAACAAATTTTCATATTAATAATGAAATTCTAATTGCTTTCTCAGGCCTCTGAAGTGATTATGTGGGCCCAAACAGCGAATTTCACGAACATCCAGATCACAACTATTACAACATTTTTGTTCCACCAAGGATAGTCACCAAAGTAAATTAATGAGAAAATCAGCGAAACACTACGGGACTCTCCTCCATTATATACAGTGGTGAAGAAGTGATGACTTAGTTCAAACGTGGCGGTTTCTCAACAAATTATGCTTTACATCCAGGATGACTTTACATCCAGTGACTGTTCCCGAAATCATGGATGCAATTTGTGACATTATTCTTGAAAATTGCAGCATTTCAGCCAGTGGTAGATATAACCTGGGGCCGGGGTTCCTACGCCACCCCAGTTTTTGACTGACAAAAAGAATTTAAACTATTATTTATACACTTTTTAAAGTGTATAGTAAACTCACGATATACTTATTATAGTCTAAGGTCTGGCTGTAACCCACTTCCCCAGTTTTTACCGTCTCAGTAAAACTTGTGTCAGAGATTGTGGGCATTTCTTTGGAACGCGTCGGTAGTATAATTCAGAATGGCTTGGGTATGCGCAAGTTCTTGACACAATGGGTTTCCAAAAAATCTGTCAGGAGAATAAAAGAGTGACGCCATTAAGAGAAGTCTTCTTCCAATTTGAATGTAATGCTGATCATTTCGCTCACGAATAGTAACCATGAACGAAATATGGTTGTACCACTATGATCCTGAAAAGAAACAACAGTCAATGGAGTAGTAGCACTCATTTCTCCCTCGCCCCCAGAAGTTCAGAACACAGAAGTAGGTTGAAAACATTTTGCAACATTCTTCTGGGATAAGTATGGAGTCATACTTAAGGATGCGCAGGAGACAAGATTTATGGCTGTCTCGTCTCGAAAATGTGCTGTAAAAGTGATGTCTGGACTCGAAAAATGTATATTTCTCTATTGGAAGAGCCATGTCTCGACTCGAATTTTGTCAGGAAAATCCTGTCTCGACCCGTCTCGTGCGCATCTCTAGTCGTACTCATGGACTACCTCTGCAACGGTCAGATATTTAATTGAGAATCTCTACATTACTCACAAAACTGAAAGAAAAATTCAAAGTTCAACACCGCGGAAAATGAAAAGAAAGGAATTGTGTTCCTTTAACAGAATACACCTGTCCATCGAACCCCTGCGAACACAATTAGCATTGCATAATCTAGGATTTCAATGTCTAGATCATCATCCTTATTCCCCAGATTTAGCTCCGTCTAACTATTGCCTGTATTTATTTCCCAAACTTAGATCTGATTGAACTTTAGATCTGATAAGGGTTGTGTTTCGAACAGTGGTGCAAGGAAGTCTCCAGATTTATTTAACTTCTGCAAAACTCGAGCAGTTTACAAGGTAGTATATTGACTCTCGGGGGAAGTGTAGAAGAAGTAAAACTTCACCATTCCACGTGCACTCCTGGGTTGGGCTACGGATTTTTCAGCAGCTCCACGTACATTTCTAGTCAATATGATAGACGTCATGTCAATACTTTGAAACAAAATAATTAAGGGAGCACTAGTCCATACCAATTACTAACTAAAGATCAACACTCTGACAACAAGTTTTATTGGGAGCTAAATAAATAATCGATTTAATCCCATACATTTATTATTATTATCATTTGCAGGAAGGGAAAACACAACTTTTCTTCCTTCAAAAAATTAATCCCTGGTAGTCACAAATTAAGCTGTTATAAGTCCATCCTCCGAATATTGAAAGCCGAGAATAATGTTTCAGGAAATAGAAGTATAAAACCTTTAAATAAAACAAAATATGAAACTGAAAACTTCAAAACTGGATAAATACAAACAAGCTATGTAATTGGTTTTACCTTTCTTTTGTTTCTAATTGAAGTTGATCCAATGAGAACAAAACAAGTCGACCAAATCTACTATTGTTCGCTAGGCACAGTAATTAAAATTCATAAGAAAGAATTGTAACTAAAATTTACCGGAAAAGGTGCTAAATTAGAAAACAGAAATATGCGTGCATACCCAGACGCTCAAAGAAGAAAGCTTGAGGATTAATCTGCCGCATAGTAAATGCATAGAGATTAGACTACAATTTGAAAGTGAGATTGGTTATGATTAGAGACCGGATGTTAGGCAAAATGCCTATTCTTTAATATTAAAGATATTATCAAAAATAACGTTTTAAAGTTTATATAAGGGGTTATAGTTTAGATTTAAGCCAATTTTATTTTGCCTATTTTGCCTATTTCGACCTTTACTGCCTAAATAATTGCTTTAGTGCCTAATGTTGCCTATTCTATGCATTTTCTTCAAAATAAACATTCATTGGGAAAATATATAATTTATATAACATAAATAATACATACATATATACGTATATTAGGTGTTTGTAAACACAAGCACGTGGTACGTTGCAATATATATACAGGGTGAACTTCAAAAATGTGCACATACTTCCGAGGTGATTAATGATATCAAAAGAAGACAAAAAGTTCTCTTGTTGTTTGTCGAATTCCGTGTCGTGTGCGAGTGGTGATGATGCCAACTTGGAATCGAAAATCGAATATTGACAATTGGACTGGAACAGATAGATGTGCACATACGTTGGGAGGTGATTCGTGACATGAAAAGAAGACAAAAAGTCATCTTGAATTCACGAATCACCTCCCAAAGTATGTACACACTTTTATGTCTCGCTCCAATTGTCAGGATTCGATTTTCGATTCCAAGTTGGCCCCCCCTGTCACTCGTATACGACGCAGAATTCCACAACATGCAAGAGGACTTTTTGTATTCTTTTGATGTCCCGAATCACCTCCCGAAGTATGTGCACATCTTCCAGGTTTACCCAGTATATGTGGAATGCATAGCAAGCTTCGATTTTATATATGCAATAAAAGAAGATATTGACAAAGAAGTATGTTTCTATATTATTTGAGCATTATTTATGACTTGAATCTATTTTTTAATGGTATTGAGTATTTAACTTCATTATTTCGAGCTACATTTTAGTGCCTATTTTTCAAATTTTTAGTGCCTATTTGCCTGCCTATTTTCTAGGTTTTTAGTGCCTAAACATCCGGTCTCTAGTTATGATACTGATATAAAATACTATATGTAGAATGTTTTATGATTGTAGGAGTCTGGGGGGGGCAGTCTGGATGGCAGTCAGGGGGGCAGGAGTAGCCACCAGGGGGGCGCTCGCCCTCTTGCCCCCCTCTGGCGTCGTCACTGGATACAACTATTTAATATACTGCCATCTAGGAGTGATAATACTAATGTCAGTTACATCTCCTACCAACGGGGGTACTTTATGTCCACTAAGTTAAAATAGCAAATTCATGAGGCACACTAACGTCCAATTTACACTACCGTAAGGTATTCACTTTAGCTAAACATGCTGAGCAATATATATACAATATAAAAGAAAAGATTAGACGAGTAATTACATAAAAACATTGTGGTGTGCACAAAGTACCCCCTCCCTCTTTAGTAGAGCGAGGGTTAAGCCTCTAGATCAGAAAGGAGGGTTTTTAAGACCTTGGCGGTGCTACATAAAAATATATAAAACAATTTCACGAATAGCCTCTTACAGATAGTCTCTGAGTACTTGAAACATTTTCAAAATTTCAGGAATGCTGTAAGAATGTTTGACAATAGTAGTAATATTGCTGGAATAAAAAAGTTTATGGATTATCCTAGAATAAACCTCACTATATGAAAATATGCTGGCAGAAGCAAACTAAAGCATTCTTTTAGAAAATAATTTTAAAAGCTTTAAAGTTTCTCATTTATTATTAAACAATGTAAAAGAAAAGGAAAAAAGGAAAAAAGAGGAGTTTATTTTCTTTCCATTTTACCCCGTTAAAGTATCAAGCATCCAATCATAGGACAGGCTCTTTTAAATTCAACAATGAAATTAAAACTCAAGTTAACAAGAAATGAAATAAAATAAAATATCATGAAAAAGGAAACTTCCCACTCTCCATAACCAACCACTTCAGACTAAGAAGTCATTATACTTCCAAATTTACGCAGACATTCATACGCACAATATTTAAAAGGAAATTTCTCTTGAAAGCAACCGTTTCTGTTCGTTCCGTCTTTCTTTTTTGACTTGTTTGACTCAAAACAAGAGGTAAAAAAGAAATAAAGCATAACTTATTTTAGGCATTTTCTTACTATAGTTAAAAAAGTTAATAAAGTAAGGGAAAAGCCCAAAAAAGTTGCCAGAAAACAAAAAGGATTTACTGCTAGATCAGTGATTCGAAAATTATTAAATGACAAAAACATCATGGTTATATAGATAATAAAAAAGACGGCTGTCAAAGATCTGGCTTCATGATGTTATAAGCACAAAGTGCTTTATATCGAATACTATGCACCGTAGAAGTAGCTCATGGATTTCAACCCTAAACAATTGTAGTTAGTTTCTATTCTCAAGCAAATCACACGCATTATATTATTCTACAAAAATTGGAGCCTTTGTACGAAATTCCGGCGGAATAGATTCTTTTAATTGGGGAAAGGGATTTACTTCATCATTAACAACGAATAAGCAGCGGAGGCGACTACGTCAGAAATGTCAGCGACGTCTTCCACATGTGTGGCAGAAAGTAACAGAGATGAGACCGAGTACATTAACCCTCGAGAAGTCGCGCTGAAAAAGTAACGCGAGTAGTCGCGTGCGGTCAAAAGGACCGCACGAACATAATGTGTTGCAAAGTAGTAGAAAATGGATCGATCTGGGCCAACCTAGCTCATACTAGAACAACTCACAAGCCCCTGGGAAAATGACCACCGTACACCGTGAGCCCACGGTCTTTTACGACCTCCATTTTAGGGGTGAATTTAATCCCTTTTATAAGCACTTTTAAGGGGGTGTATTCGTTCTCTTTTATGACCACTTTTAAGGGGTGAACTCGTTCCCTTTTACGAGCCCCCCCTGGGAATTGAGCACCGTACAACGTGAGCCCATGGTCTTTTATGACCTCCATTTTAGGGGTGAATTTATTCCCTTTTATGAGCACTTTTTAGGGGGTGTATTTGTTCTCTTTTACGACCTCCATTTTAGGGGTGAACTTATTCCCTTTTATGAGCACCTTTTAGGGGGTGTACTCGTTCTCTTTTACGACCTCCATTTTAGGGGGTGTACTCGTTCCCTTTTATGAGCATATTTTCCAACCCCTACGAACACAGCAGATAACACATAAGACTACGTAACACACAGCAGAGCAGATAACACATAAGACTCGTTCTCTTTTACGACCTCCATTTTAAGGGGTGAACTCGTTCCCTTTTATGAGCACTTTTTCAACCCTTATTTTAACATAGCAGAAATTACGAACACATAGAAGAGCAGATAACACATAAGACTACGTAACACACAGAAGATCAGATAACAGATAAGAATATGAAACATAGAAGGGGTGTATTCGTTCTCTTTTATGAGCATATTTTTCAACTCCTATTTTAACATAGGAGATAACACATAAGATTACGAACAGATAGAAGAGCACATAAAACTACGTAACATAGCAAGGGTGTACTCGTTTCCTTTTACGACCTCCATTTTAGGGGGTGAACTCGTTTCCTTTTATGAGCATATTTTTCAACCCCTATTTTAACATAGCAGAACATAAGAATACGTAACATAGCAAGGGTGTATTCATTCCCTTTTATGAGCATATTTTCCAACCCTTACGAACACATAGCAGAAATTACACTGAGACTATGAACACACAGTAGAACAGATAATACATAGCACAGCTAATAAAAGAACATGGCTTATTTTTCAACCCCTATTTTAACATAGCAGAAATTACACTGAGACTATGAACACATAGCAGAGCAGATAATAAACACAACAACCTCCATTTTAGGGGTGTATTCATTCCCTTTTATGATTACTTTTCCAACCCCTATTTTACGACAATGAATACCTATGTAACATAGCGATTCGATACGCTCTTTGAACCGATTTGGGTGAAACTCGGCATATGGGGGTTTTCGGACATGCTGATTACAAATATCATACTTATTTTTACCTGGGTCCTATAGTTTATGTGGCATACGCTCTTTCTATGACAATTTTAACCGATTTGGATGAAACTCGGCATATGGGGGTTTTCGACCATGCTGATTACAAATATCATAATTATTTTTAACTGGGTCCTATAGTTTATGTGGCATACGCCCTTTCTATGACAATTTTAACCGATTTGGATGAAACTCGGCATATAGGGGTTTTCGGACATGCTGATTACGAATATCATACTTATTTTTACCTGGGTATTATAGTTTATGTGGGATACGCCCTTTGTATGACACTTAAAACCTAATAACTCAAAAACAAAGCCACACATTGAAGTGCTGTTTCCACATTTAGTAATTGGTCATCAACTACTACAAGTTCCAAAATAATGACCATCGAGGTCAAAGGTCAAAATACTTAAAACCTAATAACTCGAAAATGGATCCACATATTGAGATGCTGTTTCCAAATCTAGTAATTGGTCATCAACTACTACAAGTTCCAAAATAATGACCATCGAGGTCAAAGGTCAAAATACTTAAAACCTAATATCTCGAAAACGGAGCCACATACTCAGGTGTTGTTTCCACATTGAGTAATAGGTCATCAGATACCACAAGTTCCAAAATAATGACCATCGAGGTCAAAGGTCAACATACTTAAAACAAAATAACTCTTAAATGGATCCACATATTGAGGTGCTGTTTCCAAATCTAGTAACTGGTCATCAACTACTACAAGTTCCAAAATAATGATCATCGAGGTCAAAGGTCAACATACTTAAAACCTAATAACACGAAAACTGAGCCACATATTGAAATGCTGTTTCCAAAATCTAGTAACTGGTCATCAACTACTACAAGTTCCAAAATAATGATCATCGAGGTCAAAGGTTAACATACTTGAAACTTAATAACACGAAAACTGAGCCACATATTGAGATGCTGTTTCCACATTTAGTAATCGGTCACCAACTACTACAAGTTCCAAAATACTGATCATCGAGGTCAAAGGTCAAACTCGAAAACGGAGCCAAATATTGAGGTGGTGTTTCCACATTTAGTAATAGTTCATCAATCACTGCAAAATCCAAAATAATGACCATCGAGAGCTTGTAAACGGAGCAACGGATAAATTTTGTGCAAAGCAGAAAAAGTGAAGGAGGAATAAATTTGAGTGGCCTATTGAATTTTGTACCAACGAGAAATGTCATTTTTTCTAGACCATGTTCTAATATTTAAACAAACGAAGGGGTGAATTTGAGTGACCTATTCAATTTTGCACCAACGAGAAATAACTGTGTATTTTAAACAAACAATCGGATAAATTTAGCCGGCTCAGAAGTTCAATACTATTTTGTACTCTTGAGTGAGCTTTCCAATTTTGTAGCAAGAAGGACCATTTTTTAAACTAACTCAGAATTTCATTTCATTTTGTAATACTCAAATTTGGATGGAGTGTTTAGTTTTGTACGAACCAGAAACATTTGATTGGATTATTTCCTTATGTACCAACTGGAAAAAGTGAAGGGCCATTATTCAAATAAACGAAGGAATACCAACTAGAAAAAAAGAAGTGAAGTATGAATAAAATTTAGGTGGACTATTTTCTTTTGTACCAACTGGAATGTTCTATTTTTGTATCAATCAGAAAAAAACGAAGAAGAGCCATTTTAACAAGTTCATAATTTCTGTAACGAAAGAATAATTTCGATGTTCTACTTTTTATACCAACGAGAAAAAAATGAACTAGCTGAATATACGAAAGAATAAATTTAAGTGACCTATTCAATTTTGTACCAATGCTGAAATGTCATTTTTAACTGGTTCAGAATTTTACTACTCAAATAAACAATGGAGTATTTAGTTTTGCACCATTTTGGTGTATTCAAATAAACAAAGGACTTATAATTTGTGTCAACTTTAAAATCAATTAAACGAAGTAATGCATTTGAGTGAGCTATTTTATTTGAAAAACCGAAGTTGAGTATTTTATAGCATTTTGTATTATTTCAACAAACAAAGGAATAAGCAAAAAAGGATCATTTTATATCATTTTAATCTAGTCTAATAAACGAAGGCATAAATATGAGTGAGCTATTTAATTTTATAGCAACCAAAGGATTTTCACGAAAGAACAAAATTGTACTAATCAGAAAAAGCGAAGAAGACCCATTTTAACTAACTGAGAATTTCTGTACCTTTTTGTACTATTTAAACAAACGATGGGATAAATTTGAGTGACCTGTTTTTTGTACTAACTAGAAAAATCGAAGAAGGTTAAATTTAGCTAACTCAGAATTTATATACCTTTATACTAGCTCAATGAACGAAAGAACAAGAACCATTTTAACTTGCTGAGTATTTTATACCATTTTGTACTACTCAAATAAACGAAAGAAAAAACGAAAAAATACCTTTTTAATTAACGCAGAATTTCTGTAACGCAAAAAATTAATTTGGATGGAGTAACAAGAAGAAAAGCAAAGATATGCCATTTTAACTATTTAAACAAACGAAAAGATAAATTTGAATGACCTATTCAATTTTGTACCAAGGAGAAATGCCATTAACTTAGAATTTCTAGTGCATGTTGTATTATTTAAACAAAACGAAGGGCTAAATTTGAGAAAGCGAACATGAACCATTTTACTCAAACTTGGATGGAGTATTTAGCTTTGTATGAACCAGAAAAAAAGTAAAGAAGAACCATTTTAACTAACTCAGATCTTTATACCATTTTGTACCAATCAGAAGAAAATCAAAGAAGGGTCATTTTAACTAGCCAAGCAGAAAAAAGGAAAGAATTAACACTTTGTACTAACCAGAAAAGGAGAAGAAGGATCAGCATTCTATACTTTTTGTGTCATTTATTGGGGTGTACTATTTCTTTTTTTACCAACGAGAACCATTTTTAACTGACTTAGAATTTTATACCTTTTTGAAAAATTTGTATCAAATCGAAAAAAGGAAGGAAATACCATTTTAAATAGCTCAGCATGTTATAGCTTTTTGTGTTTTTGGTCTACCCAATTTCTTGGCCATGTTGTACTATTTAAACAAACGAAGGAATAAATTTGTGTGATCTATTCACTTTTATAGCAAGCAGAAAAAGGAAAGAATAAATTTGAGTGGCTTAAGCAAAGAAGATCAATGGTAACTAGCCTTTTTGTGCTATTAAATTTGAGTGACCTATTGAAGAATGAATAAATTTTGTTTGCAATTTAAAAAAACGGAGGTCTATTTTATGTACATTTTGTACTACTCAAATTCTACTTTCTGTACCAACCAGGGAAAAACAAAGAAATACCATATTCTGCTACTCAAACAAACGACGGAATAAGCTCAGAATTTCTATACCTTTTTGTGTTATTCAAATAAACGAAGGAATAAATTTGTGTGACTTATACCAACCATGAAGGTTCATTATAACAAGCTCGGTATTTTTATACCATTTTGTATTACTCTATTTCATTTTTGTAACAATCAGAAGAAAACAGCTCAGAATTTTATACCTTTGTAGTGTTACATTTTGCATATGTTTGTGTCACCCAGAGAACAATTTAAATTGACTCTCACTGACAATTCAGTTTGCCAGAGTCCAATGTTTGTAATATTACAATACTACAAATTGATCAATTTAACAGTTCAAGTTCCTCTATTTTTACACAATCAAATGCATAGGCTACAGTGGGCTCAGTGTTCATTTACAGAATTAAATAATTGTTTATCTTTCTCTAAAAACATTTCTACTATTTTGTTGATATAATAATCACACTGTAATGTATTCATATACCAGATTAAATTTTTTCTCCAAAGTATAAGTGTTCTTAATATTACAACTTTTAAAATGCTTCTTTCTATAAAGTTTATAGATGTTTTCTCTCATTTCACGTTTAATTAAGATCGTCCACACCTTTTGCAATAATTCGTAATCATGCTGCAGCAAACAGTTGTGATCTTTTTCATTCTGATTATGTTTAGAACATGCTTCACATAATAATACTGAATTTGGTGTATACTCATTAAATAATTGTATAACACATGTATGACTAATACTTTCACTATTACACTCGCACTCATTAGCTTCCAGTTCAAAACAGGTAATATTTGAAACACTGTCATCATCACTTTCCGGGAGTATTTCATCATTATATCTATTATAGCGTCTAAAATAATACACTTCTTCTATTTCTTCTGTTGGATATATGATTCTCACTTTATCACATAATTCATCTGGCAAATCGGAGTCAGACGGCTGGATTAACAGTATAGATTTCTCGTTTTCACGCTGAATTTCTTTTTCTCTAGGTGAAACATAAACAATCTCCGTGCTAGTCATTTTTCTGCTCTTCAGCAAAAAACAAATCAAATAAATAATTTTATATATCTACAATACAAGCATTCTATGCATTCTCCGTGCTTAATAATATGTTTCAAGCAATATAAAACATCATAATGTATGTTCTATTATTTCCAAATATACCCCATAAATTTATATTCCATTATTATAAAATATATATTTGTCTTTTTTGACTTAGACGAGGAAGGAAAGTCTATAAATAATTGAATCGTTGAACAATAGGCAGTACCTTAGCAATACAAATGTTAGGTAACGCATTCGTAACGTTGTTTAAATATCTGCAGCAACATGGAACTTTTAAAACTTTTCTTACTTTGATATGATCTCTTCTTCTGCTGTGATCAAAAATGGCCATGCATGATGTTACGCAAATTGCTATGGAGTCTGTTCTACACAATTATGACGCAACTCTGGTTTGTTAAATCTTATGTTCAAATATTTTATGAGCCTTAGTGACGTGAGAGTAAATTTAAATTGTTCTCTGGATGACACAAACATATACAAAATGTAACACCACAAAGGTATAAAATTCTGAGCTGTTTTCTTCTGATTGTTACAAAAATGAAATAGAGTAATACAAAATGGTATAAAAATACCGAGCTTGTTATAATGAACCTTCATGGTTGGTATAAGTCACACAAATTTATTCCTTCGTTTATTTGAATAACACAAAAAGGTATAGAAATTCTGAGCTTATTCCGTCGTTTGTTTGAGTAGCAGAATATGGTATTTCTTTGTTTTTCTCTGGTTGATACAGAAAGTAGAATTTGAGTAGTACAAAATGTACATAAAATAGACCTCCGTTTTTTTAAATTGCAAACAAAATTTATTCATTCTTCAATAGGTCACTCAAATTTAATAGCACAAAAAGGCTAGTTACCATTGATCTTCTTTGCTTAAGCCACTCAAATTTATTCTTTCCTTTTTCTGCTTGCTATAAAAGTGAATAGGTCACACAAATTTATTCCTTCGTTTGTTTAAATAGTACAACATGGCCAAGAAATTGGGTAGACCAAAAACACAAAAAGCTATAACATGCTGAGCTATTTAAAATGGTATTTCCTTCCTTTTTTCGATTTGATACAAATTTTTCAAAAAGGTATAAAATTCTAAGTCAGTTAAAAATGGTTCTCGTTGGTAAAAAAAGAAATAGTACACCCCAATAAATGACACAAAAAGTATAGAATGCTAATCCTTCTTCTCCTTTTCTGGTTAGTACAAAGTGTTAATTCTTTCCTTTTTTCTGCTTGGCTAGTTAAAATGACCCTTCTTTGATTTTCTTCTGATTGGTACAAAATGGTATAAAGATCTGAGTTAGTTAAAATGGTTCTTCTTTACTTTTTTTCTGGTTCATACAAAGCTAAATACTCCATCCAAGTTTGAGTAAAATGGTTCATGTTCGCTTTCTCAAATTTAGCCCTTCGTTTTGTTTAAATAATACAACATGCACTAGAAATTCTAAGTTAATGGCATTTCTCCTTGGTACAAAATTGAATAGGTCATTCAAATTTATCTTTTCGTTTGTTTAAATAGTTAAAATGGCATATCTTTGCTTTTCTTCTTGTTACTCCATCCAAATTAATTTTTTGCGTTACAGAAATTCTGCGCTAATTAAAAAGGTATTTTTTCGCTTTTTCTTTCGTTTATTTGAGTAGTACAAAATGGTATAAAATACTCAGCAAGTTAAAATGGTTCTTGTTCTTTCGTTCATTGAGCTAGTATAAAGGTATATAAATTCTGAGTTAGCTAAATTTAACCTTCTTCGATTTTTCTAGTTAGTACAAAAAACAGGTCACTCAAATTTATCCCATCGTTTGTATAAATAGTACAAAAAGGCACAGAAATTATCAGTTAGTTAAAATGGGTCTTCTTCGCTTTTTCTGATTAGTACAATTTTGTTCTTTCGTGAAAATCCTTTGGTTGCTATAAAATTAAATAGCTCACTCATATTTATGCCTTCGTTTATTAGACTAGATTAAAATAATATAAAATGATCCTTTTTTTGCTTATTCCTTTGTTTGTTGAAATAATACAAAATGCTATAAAATACTCAACTTCGGTTTTTCAAATAAAATAGCTCACTCAAATGCATTACTTCGTTTAATTGATTTTAAAGTTGACACAAATTATAAGTCCTTTGTTTATTTGAATACTCCAAAATGGTGCAAAACTAAATACCCCATTGTTTATTTGAGTAGTAAAATTCTGAACCAGTTAAAAATGACATTTCAGCATTGGTACAAAATTGAATAGGTCACTTAAATTTATTCTTTCGTATATTCAGCTAGTTCATTTTTTTTCTCGTTGGTATAAAAAGTAGAACATCGAAATTATTCTTTCGTTACAGAAATTATGAACTTGTTAAAATGGCTCTTCTTCGTTTTTTTCTGATTGATACAAAAATAGAACATTCCAGTTGGTACAAAAGAAAATAGTCCACCTAAATTTTATTCATACTTCACTTCTTTTTTTCTAGTTGGTATTCCTTCGTTTATTTGAATAATGGCCCTTCACTTTTTCCAGTTGGTACATAAGGAAATAATCCAATCAAATGTTTCTGGTTCGTACAAAACTAAACACTCCATCCAAATTTGAGTATTACAAAATGAAATGAAATTCTGAGTTAGTTTAAAAAATGGTCCTTCTTGCTACAAAATTGGAAAGCTCACTCAAGAGTACAAAATAGTATTGAACTTCTGAGCCGGCTAAATTTATCCGATTGTTTGTTTAAATTACACAATTATTTCTCGTTGGTGCAAAATTGAATAGGTCACTCAAATTCACCCCTTCGTTTGTTTAAATATTAGAACATGGTCTAGAAAAAATGACATTTCTCGTTGGTACAAAATTCAATAGGCCACTCAAATTTATTCCTCCTTCACTTTTTCTGCTTTGTACAAAATTTATCCGTTGCTCCGTTTACAAGCTCTCGATGGTCATTATTTTGGATTTTGCAGTGATTGATAACTATTACTAAATGTGGAAACACCACCTCAATATTTGGCTCCGTTTTCGAGTTTGACCTTTGACCTCGATGATCAGTATTTTGGAACTTGTAGTAGTTGGTGACCGATTACTAAATGTGGAAACAGCATCTCAATATGTGGCTCAGTTTTCGTGTTATTAAGTTTCAAGTATGTTGACCTTTGACCTCGATGATCATTATTTTGGAACTTGTAGTAGTTGATGACCAGTTACTAGATTTTGGAAACAGCACCTCAATATGTGGCTCAGTTTTCGTGTTATTAGGTTTTAAGTATGTTGACCTTTGACCTCGATGATCATTATTTTGGAACTTGTAGTAGTTGATGACCAGTTACTAGATTTGGAAACAGCACCTCAATATGTGGATCCATTTAAGAGTTATTTTGTTTTAAGTATGTTGACCTTTGACCTCGATGGTCATTATTTTGGAACTTGTGGTATCTGATGACCTATTACTCAATGTGGAAACAACACCTGAGTGTGCGGCTCCGTTTTCGAGATATTAGGTTTTAAGTATTTTGACCTTTGACCTCGATGGCGACTAATTTGGAACTTGTAGTAGTTGATGACCTCTTGCTAAATCTGGAAACAGCACCTCAGTATGTGGATCCATTTTCGAGTTATTAGGTTTTAAGTATTTTGACCTTTGACCTCGATGGTCATTATTTTGGAACTTGTAGTAATTGATGACCAATTACTAGATTTGGAAACAGCATCTCAATATGTGGATCCATTTTCGAGTTATTAGGTTTTAAGTATTTTGACCTTTGACCTCGATGATCATTATTTTGGAATTAGTAGTAGTTGATGACCAATTACTTAATGTGGAAACAGCACTTCAATGTGTGGCTTCGTTTTTGAGTTATTAGGTTTTAAGTGTCATACAAAGGGCGTATCCCACATAAACTATAATACCCAGGTAAAAATAAGTATGATATTCGTAATCAGTATGTCCGAAAACCCCTATATGCCGAGTTTCATGCAAATCGGTTAAAATTGTCATAGAAAGGGCGTATGCCACATAAACTATAGGACCCAGGTAAAAATAAGTATGATATTTGTAATCAGCATGGTCGAAAACCCCCATATGCCGAGTTTCATCCAAATCGGTTAAAATTGTCATAGAAAGGGCGTATGCCACATAAACTATAGGACCCAGGTAAAAATAAGTATGATATTTGTAATCAGCATGTCCGAAACCCCCTATATACTGAGTTTCACCCAAATCGGTTCAAAGAGCGTATCGAATCGCTATGTTACATAGGTATTCATTGTCGTAAAATAGGGGTTGGAAAAGTAATCATAAAAGGGAATGAATACACCCCTAAAATGGAGGTTGTTGTGTTTATTATCTGCTCTGCTATGTGTTCATAGTCTCAGTGTAATTTCTGCTATGTTAAAATAGGGGTTGAAAAATAAGCCATGTTCTTTTATTAGCTCTGCTATGTATTATCTATTCTGCTGTGTGCTCATAGTCTCAGTGTAATTTCTGCTATGTGTTCGTAAGGGTTGGAAAATATGCTCATAAAAGGGAATGAATACACCCTTGCTATGTTACGTATTCTTATGTTCTGCTATGTTAAAATAGGGGTTGAAAAATATGCTCATAAAAGGAAACGAGTTCACCCCCTAAAATGGAGGTCGTAAAAGGAAACGAGTACACCCTTGCTATGTTACGTAGTTTTATGTGCTCTTCTATCTGTTCGTAATCTTATGTGTTATCTCCTATGTTAAAATAGGAGTTGAAAAATATGCTCATAAAAGAGAACGAATACACCCCTTCTATGTTTCATATTCTTATCTGTTATCTGATCTTCTGTGTGTTACGTAGTCTTATGTGTTATCTGCTCTTCTATGTGTTCGTAATTTCTGCTATGTTAAAATAAGGGTTGAAAAAGTGCTCATAAAAGGGAACGAGTTCACCCCTTAAAATGGAGGTCGTAAAAGAGAACGAGTCTTATGTGTTATCTGCTCTGCTGTGTGTTACGTAGTCTTATGTGTTATCTGCTGTGTTCGTAGGGGTTGGAAAATATGCTCATAAAAGGGAACGAGTACACCCCCTAAAATGGAGGTCGTAAAAGAGAACGAGTACACCCCCTAAAAAGTGCTCATAAAAGGGAATAAGTTCACCCCTAAAATGGAGGTCGTAAAAGAGAACAAATACACCCCCTAAAAAGTGCTCATAAAAGGGAATAAATTCACCCCTAAAATGGAGATCATAAAAGACCATGGGCTCACGTTGTACGGTGGTCAATTCCCAGGGGGGGCTCGTAAAAGGGAACGAGTTCACCCCTTAAAAGTGGTCATAAAAGAGAACGAATACACCCCCTTAAAAGTGCTCATAAAAGGGATTAAATTCACCCCTAAAATAGAGGTCGTAAAAGACCGTGGGCTCACGGTGTACGGTGGTCATTTTCCCAGGGGCTTGTGAGTTGTTCTAGTATGAGCTAGGTTGGCCCAGATCGATCCATTTTCTACTACTTTGCAAATATCGTTTTAAACATTTTTTCTTGTATTTGAAACGTAATTTTGTATATTTTCTGATTAAGAGGGAATAACATTTTTTATTATTATAATAAGTTTTACAGTAATAACTATTAGAGGAACCTACAATAAGACATGTGCTTTTTTTATTTCTTGTTTGGAATTAAATGTTTTTTTTTCGTTACATACTTCTTTAGATAGATAGCTACGCACTGGTTTTATTGAAATTTCTAAATCTGATGACGATCTTTTGTTTTTGTCAACTCTGGTTCGTCTAAAATGCAATAGTAAATTAGTAAAAAAAATATACTATACAAACATAACACTAAAACAAAGCTTCACAGCGCATTTTACATTTAATTAGAGCTCACTTGTAGCTAAGCGGTTAGCATACACGCCTTTGGCGTGGGACTTCCGGGTTCGATTCCCGGTGGGAGCTCATGTGGTTCGGATCCCACATTAAGTAGTAGGTCCACGTCTTACATAGCTTTGATGCTGAAAAGGGTGCTAAATTGAAATCAAATCAAATTTACATTGAATTATTTTACGGTCCTGTTATTTTGAAACTTCACCTATACAGCACTACATTGAATTATTTTAGGTTATCTGCAAATTTACACTGTTCTACACTTCGTCGTCGCTTATTTCGTCCTCTCCTACTCTGATTACATTCGGGGAATCGCTGATCATTTCTGGTTTAAGATCTTTCGATTCGCTCGCAGACTCGTCACTTCACCTTTCGTGTTCCCTCCCTTATATATATATATATGTAATGGTCTTCCTCAGACAAAGCTTCCACGAGATCATCTCGGCTCGCGTTTCCTTTATCCATATAGTCCATTTCTAACATTTCCCTCCGTTGTTTTAAGCTGTTCATATCTAATTTTCTCTTTTTTCACACTTGGTATCAGTTTGTTAACTTTGTCGACCTCTCTTCCGTCCATTAAAGTAATATTTATGTTTATAAAGCTTAAAACATCTCCAAACCAAAGGTCACGTGCAGCCCGAAACACTGAGAAAAAACATTACACGGTTAGTCGCGCGCGGTGGAAAGCACCGCACAAGTACTTAAACTAAACAACGGATAACGGAGTAATTGAGCAGGAATGTTCGGGAAGGTGAGGGGGAAGATTAGCTAGACGGAGAAGTCTGTCGGACAAACAAAATGGACGCATGATCAAAAATGATTTCCCTGTGGTACTTTTGACCGCGGCGCGACAATTGGATGTTCTTTTGTGATAAGCCAGGTATGAATTGTAACAATGTTGTCATTACTTTTATCCAGCCCTGACATAAGTAATGATAACATTGTTACAACTCGTACCTGGTTTTATCAGAGAAGAACACCTGTTACATCCATTTAATGTACTCGGTCTCATCTCTGCCACTTTCTGCCACATGTGTGGAAGACGTCGCAGGTATTTCTGAGGTAGTCGCCTCCACAGCTTATCCATTGTTAATAATGAAGTAAATTCCTTCTACAAGGCTGTCATTACTTATGTAAAGGCTGGATAAAAGTAATGACAACATTGTTACAACTCGTTACAACATTGTTACAGGTGTTATCACAGGAGAACACCTGTTACTACATCAAGTGATGGCAACATTGTTATAACTTGTAACTGGATTTATCATAGAAAAAACACCTGTCACATTCCATTAATGTAATTGCCTTCTATCCCTGACACTTCTTGTCAGACCTGTGAAAGGTGTCGCACACCATCAGGTCATCAATCTTTGTCAATGTAGCGCAGGAACAGCCAATGCTTTTCTTCTTGTGTTTCCGGCGAAGTGCTTCCTTCATTTTAGTGGAAAGGTGTCACAAAGGCCCTGAAAACATTGTTGTGCACTGCGCCCACGTACCACCACTTCAATCTTGATCTACACCTGTTTTTCGTCTTTCCGAAACGTATTGTTATGGCGGTTCAATTTTCCTCCCCTATTTTACGCCACTGCTGGTTTTGACTTAATAACACATAGTCGTTACCACTCACCACATCTCATTACTTCACATTCCTTTATTAGCTACGGAACTCATGTAGTCCTGAGACGAAGGCTTCTGATGCGAGAACAATGTTACCATTACTTGTTATTCAACCTATATATAACATTATTGCACAAAAATCGAATGACTTGAGGGTCAGGCACGTACACATGAATTTATTTTAGGAATTCAATACGAGGATAAATTAAAATTTGCAAAATCATCCGTAAAATTTGACAAATTTATCCGCAAGGAGTTAAATTTACAGGAAAGTCGGAGTTTTGCGGGATTTGGACCCCCCAGGACCTATCCCTGCATAATCTCTGCTTGGTTTGTTAAGTTCTCATTCTTGACTGACTAATCTCAAGCATTTAGTATTATTGGGAAATTTCAAAGAACATACTCTACATTGTGTCAAAGTCGAATATTTTTTACGGAAGTTAGAACTTCTTTTTACATCGGAAGGAGGAAAGTTAAGTTCACTTCCTTACTGTCGATTGATTTTTAATGCAATTAATGTGAATTATTGCAAGGCCTCAAAAAATTGCTCTACATAGTATTAACATCTAATATTTTCTTCTGCGAAAGTTATCGTGGAATTATTTTTAAATCGGGGGTCGCGGTGGCTCAGTGGTAGAGCGTTCACCTCTGGTGCTTGGGGTCCCGGGTTCGATCCCAGCCCCCGCCAAATGAACCTTGTGGTGGACAAACACCGTGTGCGTGGCTTTTCTCGGGGTTCTCCCGTTTCCTCCCACTTTCTTCATTTCATTCATCACTCATCATCACCGTCTCCTTTAGCCTAACCGGCATAACCGTGGGACGTAAAACTCAATGATTTCATTTCATTTTTAAATTGGGAGAGAGAAGGAAGAATTAACCTGTTATTGGGGAGTTAAATTCGACGCTCATTCCTGCCTGATTGTTTATGGCCCGAAGCGCTGGAGGCTGTGGGAAAGCCTCAAACAAAATATAAACAATATTACATTAAAACTGAATAACTTTTAAGAAAATTATCATTTTTTTTTATTATTATTATTATTGGGAGATTTAACCCACGTAAGTTACCAAACTTCAACATGAGATAAACGTTACCTTTTTTTTTTTTTGTATCCCCTTATTGTTGGTGGATGTCAACTCCAAACAACAGTAGCTCTCCCTGATGATTTTGTGGTCAGCGTACGCGCCTTTGGTTCACACGGTCTTGAGTTCAACTCTCGTTGAGAAAGCGTTGTCATTTGAACGCATTGCAGCGGTTTGGATACCGCCTTAAGATCTCATACAGCCTCAACACTCAAACCAACCAATCAAACAATAGTGTTAGGTCCGAAGGTCCGAAAAAGCTACATACCAAGTTCATAGAAATTATATAATTAGAGTCACCATGGAGTAGACAAACAAGCATACAAATTGATTCTGTTGAATGGTTATTACGTTTATTTTAAATAATATTGTGCAAGAACTCCAGATGTGATTGTTTATTTACTTTTCTCTAAACATAATATCTTGTTTTGTAATTATTTTGTGAGCTTCAATCCAGAGCAACATTAAAAATAATAATAATAATAATAATAATAATAATAATAATAATAATAATAATAATAATAATAATAATAATAATAACTGACTTTTGTTGACAACATTGCTTTGCTGTACGTATTTCCTCCTTGTAAGAAATTCTAGTTCAAAATGGTGAGGCGGTCCGTTATACTGGTACAATTGCAGTCATGTCCAACTGGCCGATGTGTAACATAGGTGCTCTTACAATATAAGAAGATCAGAAACACAATAAGAAAAAGAAGGGTGTGTATGAGGTAGAAGAATGAGAGAGACAAGTGTTGGCAGTGTACGTCTAGTTATCACCTGCGAAGGAATCGATGTCGTTGTTGCCCTGTCGCTACTGTCTTTTATCAACGGCTAGCAGAATACTCGCTCATCGTACGGAGAGAATACGTTCCATTTTGGACATAAAGTGCTGAATTTGGATTAAAACAGAATCGAAATTGCCACCGATCGTCTCAGCGACCTCGAAAATCATGGATTCGACACTAATATCCGTCATTTTTGATCATTTTTATGTATCTCCCCCTCCTCCTCCCCTAAGTTTCACCGTCAAAGTGAAACGATAAAAACACTCCCAGGCCCGAATCTAATCTATGTTGAAAATTTGTCACTTTTACTTACACACACACACACATATAATATAATAGACTTCCTGCCAGCTCCTTCTCTCCGTGTGGTTTACTCAGAAGAAAAGCACCAAACTATTACATCACAGAGCATTCAGTTATAAACGATTGGTGTGATGTATTGAAAGGGGTGGTATAAAACTATCATAAGGGGACCACATTGTCTCAGTGGTAGAGCGCTCACCTCCGGCGTGAGAGGTTCCTGGTTCGATCCTAGGCCACGCGACTTTGTGGTGGACAACATTGTGTCCTTGGTTTTCTCAAGTTTCTGCCATTTCCTCCCACATTCTCATTCCACCATTTAATTCATAATTTACTTTCATTACTCACCTGTCTCGTTTAGCCTACAGTGCATAAACCATGGGAAGTTGAAACGGAAAATTCGTATTTATTTCAAATGTACTATATAATCAGCTAAGCGCTGAGAACGTCACCTTCAACTACCTACAGTAGAAGTAAAATCTTCGTAGCTGCGCCAGATGGTAGTATACGAGACTACGAAGATTTTACGAGATGGTAGTATACTTCCTTGCGGTTATATGGTTAGTATACGAGACTTCAGTGGGCGAGGAGGGACGGTGGCTCAGGCGTGCGACTTTGGTATACGTGGTCTCGGATTCGATTCTCAGTGGGAGAGTCTTAGGATAGGAATTTTAACTGTCCTCCTCGGTGTTTGTGTGTTCGTGTCCCTGTCTTTATATGTTACTGGAAAAACGAGAAAATGAAATAAAACATGGTAATAATTATGTAATTAAGTTACTGAGATATGTTCGGTGATTCAGTCAACCTTTTTTTTTAAAAAAAAAAAAAAGTGGTAGAGCCCTTACCTCTGATGCATGGAGTCCCTCCTTCGATCCCCGACCAAATAATTTGTTGTGGAGAACATAGTGTTCATGGGTTTCCTGAGGTTGTTTCCGTTTCCTCCCACATTCTCATTCCACCATTTCTTCCATCATTCATTTGCTTTAAACATACGTCTTCCTAAAACTAAAGGCTATAATCGTAGAACGTTAAAATGAAATATTTCATTTCATTTCAATCAGGGGCGGATCCAGGGGGGCGATCGGGGCGACCTCCCCCCAGAAGAGGAAACTTTCTTATTTTATATATATAAATAAAACCCATTCCAAAGTTTGGAGTCCTTAAAAGTAGCAGTATGATATCCCACCGCCCCCCCCCAGAAGTCGGTCCTGGATGCGCCCCTGATTTCAATATGCAAGTCCTAGGTTTGACTGTGTGTGGGAAAACAAAGTCCTGATTCCACTTTAAACTGTAACTTCACATCTCATATAGTCTCAGGAGAGAGAGGGGGCGTCAAACTAGAAAACACTAACCAACAAACTAACAGAAAAATCCTAACACTGTATTACTAAATCTAATTCAAAATCACTATAACTGGCAATACCAGCAGCATTTTCTTCTTATATATTTTGTGGCGCCGAAGACCTGGGTTCGATTCCCGGTGGGAGCTCATGTGGTTCAGATCCCAAGTTACGTAGTAGATCCACGTTTCATATAGGATCACTGCTGAAACGAACGCTAAAACTCAAGTCAAATCAAATCATTTTTTTTTTCATTTTGTTCCATCCTTCCCCCCCCCCTCCCGTTCCACACTGTTACACCACAGAGAGTCAGAAAAGCATTAAAGCCTGCATATATTGAAGTACAAACCTTTCCAAGCATATTCAAAGAAAAGTGTTTATAAATTTTCAGAGATATGCAAAATTGAGTGTAGTAGTAAGTGTACTTAAAAACTTTTTATTGTATTCATGCATCGGGTGTAATACGATGTTGACAATGATTGAAAGAGTCTAGAGATTTTTACGAATTGAAAATAGAGCTACGTTGAAGAAGGAAAAAAAAAATTTAAAAAATGGGAATGAAAGCTATGTGAAACATAAAAAGGGGTGGAAAGAGCTAAAGAATCACACAGCATACGGGGGAGATAAGAAGAAGATGAAGAAGAAAAGTTCATTTCAGTTTCTTTTCTTCTTTCTTTTAACAACACTCATTGCTTTGTCTGCGCCCTTTCATCTTCTCGCCTTCCTTACTTTACCTCCCTTTCCCTGTCTTTCCAATACAATCACACAAAGTTATTCATCCGTATCAACACAATTCTTGAAGATGTCTTGAAGGAAGATATACTTACTTCAGGAGCAGAGTTGGAACTTCATTTGCATTTTTGTGCTCTGACAAGAAAACTCGTAAAATGCAGAAGAAAACAAACATACACACAAACGCTGAAAACGACCGCGCCACACATAAAAAAAGTAAATGTCTCAAGCCATTTTTGCTGTAGTTTACATTATTCTGAAAGTAAAAACAAAAACTCTAAAATAAACTAAGAAAGGTAAGGGTGGGAGTGAAGAAAACGAAAAACAAAAAATAACATTATAAAAAAAAACCTGAGGTTATTTTCAAGGGCAACCTGGTCTATATACAGGACGTCTTTTCGTATTTCTGGTGTTCATGAGCCCATTTCTACTTTCTTCACGTACTATTTCACACCACATTTCAGGCTGTCTTCTTTCACAACCTAACAACATGTCAGCCTAAACAACTTTCTTACTTAACTTCTTGCGATATCTCTTTCTAGCACTACGGGTCGCGGTGGCTCAGTGGTATGCCGGTGGGAGTAGCCGAGCGATCTGAGGCGTTAGGCTGATGATCGCGAGGTGAAGCCCATTGGGGGTTCGACTCCCTCTGTAGTAGCAAGGGTGGAATTTTAATTGTCCTCGATGTTTCTGTGTTCGTGTCCCTGTCGTGTCTAGTAGTCCTGAAAAGTGGTTGCAGTTGAAAATAAGTCAGGAAGATTTTTTTTAAAAAAAAAAAGTGGTAGAGCGTTCACCTCTGGTGCTTGGGGTCCCGAGTTCGATCCCAGCCCTCGCCAAATGAACTTTGTGGTGGACAAACACCGTGTGCGTGGGTTTCCTCGGTGTTCTCCCGTTTCCTCCCACTTTCTTCATTCCACCATTTCATTCATTACTCATCATCACTGTCTCCTTTAGCCTAACCGGCGTAACCGTTGGACGTAAAACTCCGAGATTTCATTTCATTTTTTTTCTTTCTAGCACTTGTATGTATCCCTCTCGCCCTTTATCTCACTTTCCGCATGCACAAATACGTTAACGAGAAGAACAGAAAGCCAAAGATCTATTTTGAATTGTACTTGCTACTAGAAACGAACGTAATGAAATTGGTATAAATTGTACTGTTGCTAGCGAACGTAACGAAATAAGTATGATTTGTACTGCTGCTAGAAACGAATGTAATGAAACTAGTGCGAATTGCACTGTTGCTAGAAATGATCGTAATGAAATTTAGTATCAATTGTAGTGTTGCTAGAAACGAACGTAATGAAATTAGTATGAATTGTACTGCTGCTAGCGAACGTAATGAAATAAGTATGAATTGTAGTACTGCTAGAAAGGAATATAATGAAACTAGCATAAATTGTAATGTTTCTACATAGGAACGAACATAATGAAACTAGTATGAATTGTACTGCTATTAGAAACGAACGTAATGAAATTGGTATAAATTGTACTGTTGCTAGAAACGAACATAATGAAATTATTATAAGTTTCTCAACTGTGAGGTGAAAAAGTAATCTCTCATTCTTTTTTTAAAAGGAAATCTTTATTAAAATTGTATTGCGAAAATTTCATTAAATCCGTACCCCAAATTTGATGCCTCATAACCCGGAAATTTAAAAATGCACACTATAATATCTTTCAACTTATATAGCAGGTCAAAGTCTACCATCCTGCCAAGTTTGATTCAGATTGTATGAGTTGGGCTGAACTCATACAACAGAGGCGCAACCATGTGGGGGTCCACCGGATTCGAATTCCGGTATGAAATTTCAATGTTTTCTTGTCATTTTTAAAAGCTACAAAGGTGTAACAAGATAGATGGTCCACCCTGCATATTATATATACATATATAGGGTGTTAATAAACTATACCGACAAACTGTAGGAGGTGATTTCTTACAACAAAGGTTCATATCGACCTGTGGGGAAAGTGCATAGCTTCAGATCTAGGGTTGCTCAAAATCGCGAAAAAGCCAAATTTCAAGAGGACCTTGTTCGATTTCCCGAAACTATTGATGCTGGTCCTTATCAGCGTAAGGGAAGTCTCAAATGTCCAATCCAAAAATGCATATTTCATTAATGTTCAATGGGTGTACGGAGTATTTTATGCAGGGTGAAATTCCCAAACATGCAATCAACCGAATTTTGAGATATGCTCTGACTTTACGATTGGTCCAAAGTACGCAAATAATAAGCCTTGACAGGACACAGAATTCTTTGGTGGGATGTCGGAAGTGTTAAGGATCATCAGCAGCACGGTCCCTTGTACTCGGGAAAACGCATGCTGCGATGTTTTCTTTCACGCTTATTAGTGAAAAAAACGTGAAATATAGCGTAACGAAATACATGGCAGCACACGTTATTCCGAGTACGAAAACACATGGAGCTGCCGGATCCTAACACTTCCGACTTCCCTCCGAAGAACTAGATGTCCATTGTTGTTAAGGCTTACCTCCTGCCTTCTTTGGACCCTAACTCTACTGAGAACATATCTGATAATTAGATACAGTGGGGAATACCCTATCTACCTATTGAAAATGGATTGTGTATACGTGATTTCCTTTACGCTGATAAGTATCGCCATCCACAGCTTCTGGAATTCGAAGTACGACCTCTGGAAATTCGGCTTTTTCGCAATTCTGGACAGCCCTAGCTCTGAAACTATGCACTTTTCGCCATAGTTCCATATGACCTTTTTCTCTTATTTTAATGTGAGGAATCATCTCCTACAGTTTGTCGGTATAATTCATTAACACCCTGTATATATTATAATATTTTGAACAAAAAGAATTGTACACTGCATATTATATATATATATATATATATATATATATATATATATATATATATATATATATATATATATATATATATATATATATATATATATATATATATAAGATAATAAACATTAGACAGTTGTACTCCAACAACTTTTCAATTAAAAACCTAACTCAGCAACCTATTTTGATCAGGGCTATACATATTATACTGTATACTAATCCCGGTATATATACACTAAAAGTACTAAATGCACTTATATATGAACCACCACAGCTTATATGTGCTAATCATTTCTTGAATTTCATAAATTCTAGAACAATAGTCCAATCATGGTAATCCCTTTTGAATTATATAGAGAACTCCTTAGTCTTAATTTCTTTAGGAAACTATAAACTCAAATGCAACTCGTAACTTCCGACATGAATATCGATTAATTACAAAATCAACAACAGAATATTATATATTTTCATAAACAAACAACTTGTCCGATAATTCATCTCAACTCAAATTAGCTCAACAGAAGATGAAACTATACAGTATAGATTGGCGTGATTCAATAACAATATGAACAAATAAATAATTTCAAGTATTAATTACGAGAAATTGTGTGCGTTCCTCCTCCTGCGCATTTCATACAGAATTCGAAGTCTCACATGATATCTGGAAACCTCGTATGGGCATTCAGCGAAGCATCTCCCCCTTTTCCCTCCCTTCTAGGTGAGTATAAAAAAAAAACCGCTGAAACTTGTATTCAATTATTTTAAATGAACAGTCTAGATAACAAATTTCATGTCCCTCACTTTAAGGGATTCCTAAAAAAGGACATCTTATTAAAATTGTTGCTACCATCATTTCTACCTTTTTCTGGTCGATTTTCCAGAAATCCTTCCTTAGTGGTATCTTACTATGCAAAATCTATATACTGATCGAATATTTAAACAATGAAATGAAATCTTTCATTTTTACGCCCCACGCTTATGCCGGCTAAGATAAAGGAGACGGTGATGAATAATGAGACATGAATGGAAAGATGGAATGAATAAGGTGAGAGGAAAGGGAGAAGTCCGAGCAAACCCATGCACACGGCGTTTGTAAACCACAAAGTCCACTTGGTGCAAGCTTGGATCGAACCAGGGACCCCGCGCACCAGAGGTGAACGTTCTACCACTGAGCTACCACGGCTCCTGTTCAAACATTTAGTTATCAGCTTTAACAGTATGGCCTTGGCATCTAGTCAGTCAGTCTCAAGACAACTTCTTTTAGCTATATATAGAGATATTTATGTGTTATACGTGGACAATGGTATTTGCTAAGGATTGTTTTCCTTCTTCACACACAACAATATCATGAAAGGAAACAAAGAGGAGTGGGGAAAAAAGGAAGAAAAATAAATTGAAGTAAAGCTAAAAGGAGGAAACATAACACGAAAAAGGAATATTATTTTTTCCTCGTATCTTCCTATCTCACTTTTACACGTAATAATACATTGAATAAATGTACAGGCGTAGAAAATAGTTTCAATTGAGAAACGTGAAGAATATCTGGTATATTTAGAAGGTGGGCGACAGAAAAATGGAAAGGAAAACTTAGAAATCTGAATTTACAACTTCTACCTGTCTTCGGTTGAAAGAGGAATATTTCAGAAAAAAAAGAGAAGAATCGATAAAGGAAGGCATCGCAAAGGAGCTAGAAATCTTTCCCCCTTTACATCCGTATATTCTTCAGCAGGTACGTTTGTTTCAGTTTGTGTTCCGAGTATTCACGCAAGATAACACAGAGTGAAAAACGGCAAAGAAATGCCAAGAAAATATGTGAAAGTTTATAAATTGTAGTGATGAAGTTTGTTACAAACAAAACATTAAGTCAATGTTTAGATTCTTAGCAGAGTAAGAAAGATTTATAACTTGTAGAACCTGGGAACGACAAAGGAAGTGCAAAATTCCAGAAATATATTTAAGGGAGAAAATAAATAGTACACGGTAAAATATTTTAGTAAAACTACAAGGAAAACTGGCAAGTTTCCTGGCACAATTTTACTGAAATTTACAATCCAGTGTAGCATGGGAATTACTTCTCCTTTCACGTAAAATACTAGCGTAGTTACTAAAATAACGATGAAGGAAAATATGATAAAACTTCGTTTAATTAAATGTAAACAATCTTTACCTCTCATATTATGTTTAACTGTGATTTAAGAAAGTTACTTTGACCAATTTTAGGAGTGATTCAATGTAATTTTATGGTAAAGTCAGTAGCGTATCGAGATTTTTGCTAACCACGGCTACTTTCGATTGACATTTCCTTCAATCCCTATTAAAATGCCAACTCATGTAAGTTTGAAGTTAAGATAGTACCTTTATCGAATAAGTATTTTCCTCTCATTCGTGAGCTCAAACACCGTTTCCTCCCACTTTCTTCATTCCACCATTTCATTCATTACTCATCATGACCGTCTCCTTTAGCCTAACCGGCATAACCGTGGGACGTAAAACTCAGATTTCATTTCATTTCATTTCATTCGTGAGCTAGCTAGTAGAGTTGTGCTCAAGATGAAACGAGATAATTTTCGTGACGAAAGAGAACTCTTCCAATAGAAATATATACAGTTTCTGAGAGGAAACATCACTTTCGGCATAATTTTTCCAGACAAGACATCAACGATGTCACATAGGCAAGCTGCTGACGCCGGTTTCAAAAGGAAAATCTCACTGCTACATGACGCCTTCAATATGAGTGCTAGAAATTAAAGTTTTGACGTTGAGGTTAAAACGTCAGAATTTTAACTGCGTACATGTATGCAACAGTAAATTTTTAGACGTTATGTTTAAAATTGTCCAATTTTATGTCATTGTTCAATTGACTCGCTTTCGGGTTAGGGTTCTTCCAATATGAATATTTAGTAAAGCTGAATTTCTTGCAATGAATCTTACTTTTACGCTGTTCTAGAAGAAAAAAAATGCTTGGTTCTCCTGACATCAATAATTACACTTTCGTTCAAATGGGTCTATGGCATCTTGCAAGAAAGCATTGGGCGGTTTCTTAAGACTTCTCTCTTCCATTTTACTTCCCTCTTCCTTTTTTTTACTTTTAATTTGAAGTAAAATATAATTTTTGCGCTTTGAAAATATTCTCTTTTAAGATATAGAAAGTTATGTATAATACGCAAATGTTTCTTTGTTTATCTCAGTGCATGATCATTATACCTGCCCATTTTATACAAAATGAATATACTCAATTTATACGCAATGATATTGTATAGTAATTTACAGCACTGTAGTTAGAACGTAATTCAGTAGCTGCATCCCTTGCTGTGTAGTGATAATACAATGTGTGTAAATTACCATAAACGAGCTGACTTTTGTATTCAAAAGATTATATATAGTGTATGAATTCCTTATATCCATGATACTGAAAATTTACAAACAACAAAATGGGCAAAATTAAATAAATAACGACAATTACTTACCTTTGTTCTTCAAAATAACAGAAAATAACAGCACTACCGTCGTGCACATTGTACTCAGCTCTTAACTGGAGAACATAATGTTATCAACTAACAAATTCAGGTTTAGATTGATTCTGGAATGAGTAATACTCTGAAAACCTTAGATCCGTCCATATTATCGAACTGCTCCTATTATCCAAGATTACCCTATATGCGCCAAGGTTAGCAGTATATGTAATAAAGTAAATGTACCACAGTTAGAACGTAGAGAACAATCGATATGACCTACTTGCGCATTTTACATACATAGTACGTAATTTAATAATCTATTCCTGTAGAATAACCATAATTATTATTGGTAAGGAACGCTCTACATTATTATTATTATTATTATTATTATTATTATTATTATTATTATTATTATTATTATTATTATTATTATTATTATTATTATTATTATTGGGTTTTCTCAAAAACTGCACATCAGAATTTACCTTCAAGCATTCATACTTTAAAGTTAAGCTCTTGTGTTGTAGAATGAATTGCTTAGAAATAAAAAGTATATTTAATCTGATATAAGAATATATTATGTCCTTGGTTTGATCCAAGCTCGCACCAAATGAGCTTTGTGGTGGACAAACACCATGTGCGTGAGTTTTCTCAGGGTTCTCAAGCTTCCTCTCACTTTCCACCATTTTGATCGTTTCTCATTATCATCGTTACAGCCGCCGGCATAATCGTGGGACGTAAAACTGTAAGATTTCATTTCATTTTCAAGAATATATTATCAGCAATAATAATAATAATAATAATAATAATAATAATAATAATAATAATAATAATAATAATAATAATAATAATAATAATAATAATAATAATAATAGTGAATCCAAAAGTAAAGAATATCAGCACAAGAAGAAGATCTTTACTGGTTTTGAGGACGATTTCTGTTAAAAGTAGTTAGTTGGCTTTAAAGAGAAGCTATTACATGCGAAACTAGTGGTGTTTGCTTTTGAAATGAAAGGCATATTCACTGAAAATCCCCTGCAGCCATATAGATAGGAAGAGATTCCAAACCAAACTCTGGAGGAACGTGCTGCGCCTTGGGAGTTGGCCTTTATGAAATCATAAAACAACCGAGAGAAAGAGGTAGACAGATTCAGAACACTTCCATGCAGAATCCAATTAAAAGAGAATAATGAAAAAGAGAATTTCAGAAGGTAAAGAGAAGAGAAGAAAATGTCAGTGCGTATTACCAATTTGTCGTTCTTTGCTTTTCAATATAACTTGTTAATATCACGGTAGTTTGCATTAGTTTAAATAATTTCAGGATACGGGAAAAAATCGGAATATTGTCAAGAATTTAATAGTCTTATGTATTAGTTTCTTCATAAGAGTTGTTTATGCAACATTTTTTTTTCAATCCTACGTCTTAAGAATTAAATTCTACAATATTATAGCGTTTAAGGAATAAATGTCAAAAAATGGGACACGTACCAATCAGCACATCCCACTGAATTGAATAAAATTATGTGAATGTATATCCTTATGCGTAGTTTCCGAGAGAAACTAATGTTTTGTTAACGTGAAAATTGACGCTGTACGATAAATACACCACGTATTAACCTGAAATTAATGAGATACAACTCAAAACAAAGATTAACTCTTAAACTGTACTTTTTGTCTCACTATAATACAAGAAGAAGTCATAAGTCTTTCATATACTAGACACGTCATTTAGTAGTTACTGCTACTATATGACGTATCTACTTCCTAATACTCGTTGTAAAATAAATGTAACTAACCATACATAACATTTTGACTAACCATACAATAAAAGACTAACTTTGATGAGGTTTACCGGTTACGCAAATAAAACACACCTTAACGATTTCTTACATCTACTTTTATTTTCTCTTTTAACTTAATGAAACGTTTGAATTGTGTTTAAGAGTCTTCATCCCGGCGAAATTAAAATACCGCTAATTTTACAGTAATTATGTGATATCTTCAAATAGATAAAAGATAATCGAAATGTGGAACAAGAGCGCCCTACACAATATAATTTTACATGAGATACCGTTATCACGACTCACTTATCTGCTTTCGATTTCGAGCCATTTTGAAAATCGGCATTTATTTTCGCGTTTCTAAACGGCTGAAAACGGAAAGCCACTAGGTGACTTGTGGTAACGGTACCTCATGCAAAATAATATTGTCTAGGGCGCTCTTGTTCCATATTTCAATTACCTTTTATCTATTTGAAGATATCACATAATTACTGTAAAATTAGCGGTATTTTAATTTCACCGGGATGAAGGCTCTTAATGCATATATTCCAACTCAAAATTTTGTACTAGTAATAGCAAATGTGTTACAAAATAATCTTCGGTTGCGCACGGTGACTCAGTGGTAGAGCGCTTAGCTCTGGTGCGTGGGGTCCCTGGTTTAATAGTTCGCAAGATACTCCCATTTCTCGAGATACTCCCATTTCCTTCCACATTTCATTCCACCAATCTTTCCATTATTATTCTGTCTCCCTTAGCCTAAAGGGCGTAATTATGGAACTTTAAACTGAAAGATTTCATTTCATTTATTTTTTTTCACAAAATTAAATTTAGAAAAGATCATTTTAAGAATGAGGTAATCACACATTTAAACTATCTCTGGATTCTGTGAAAAACAATATACCTTATCTTTAGAAAAAATGAAATCAAATATAAAAGTTCTTAATGAATGGGTTGAGGAGGATACATCCCTTCTCTTATTCTCACTACTAGCCAATATGTGGAACATAATGAGCATGTTAGCATGGGCATCGATCCTGAAGAGCTGGTGGGACTCGGTCCGCAAAAGTTTTCTGACTTTACTATACCATACCATACCATACATATCTCAACGGGCTCCTCAAGCTCCCATACCTCAAAGTTAGGTATACAAAAACTGTTACCACTGCTCTTCTTTAAAAAAAATTACATATATATAATTTATTAAAACTTCTATATATTATTATTATTATTATTATTATTATTATTATTATTATTACACAGCCATACGTTTCACTGACGAATAATGAACTTCACCTTGTAAATCTGCATCCTTGGAACGTGCTGATAAAACAATATATCATATAGCATTGCCTCAAGTTCAGCAGAGTGAAGATGGAACTATATTGGACAACTTTAATACTAAATCTTTCTCTATGAAGCAGGACGGTCACATGATCTCTTTCCAGAAAGTTACAAAATATGACTCAGACACTGACATGGTATTGTACTCACCTCTTCGTAAATCCGTTATTCAACGAGAATAGGGAATATGGAAGTAGGCTTACCTGGAAAACGAAAAGAGTTAATGTTTTCAGTAATGCCTTGCTTAACACTTACGACTAACACATCTAATAAAGATATGAAACATGTGTTGAGGTTAAAGAAACTACACCAAATAATCGTATATTACAGTCATCACTTCTTATTTGTAAGTTTACATCAGATGAAGTTTTGAAAGAGTGGAATCTTAGTGCTGTCATTTATTTTCACTATGTCAAAGGGGTAAAGTCTCTTCTCAACTATATTTAATACAGAATTAGTATATGCGACGACTCTTTGTTGGAAGAATTCCTTTTTACATATCGAAAAGTTAATATGGTGATTTACAAAGCATAGGCTTCCTTACCTATAACATTTGCTACTATAGAATGAGAACACTGCATGATATTGTTAATAAAAATGCTCAATCCATATTTCTTTTTTAAAAATCTGTACTTAAAAAATCTGTACTCGGTTACAACGAAACCAAAGAGACTTATCCCTCCCCACTGTCTAGTGGCTAGTGTGTGTCACTTTGGTGCACGTAGTCCTGGGTTCAATTCCCGGTGGGAAAGTTAAAGTTTTGAACCATTACTGCTATTCGGATTCTACCTTAAAATTGTAGACCCACGTCTCATACAGCCTTATGCTGATACAGGATGCTAAACTTCAATAAACAAAGAGGCCAAAGGAGCCTTTAAAGAAAAAGAACAATGTTATTATGCCAAGATGCAAGAGAATATCAGAGACCGAAGGTTGGGAATGACTTAATATGTGACCACTCGTTTAAGCGTATTCGAAAAATTACTTCTTAATATACTTCAAAAGAAAAAAGAGGACACCAGTTTGGTCTATATGTATGCATGCGTGTATGTTCGCAATCATATCGAGAATTGATCATATTTCGATACCATTTTCATTAAACGAATAACTATTCCCAAGGAAGGTTCTTATGTGTAAAGTATTTGAAAACGCTGGATAAATTATTAATTATTAATTATAATTGATTCATTGTTTGAAAGATACATCGTAAATAACAGATTAAAATAATACAACATTTCTATTTTTCTTTTTCTTGTTTTTTATATGTGAAAGGAAATAATGAAATGCAACTTACTACAATCATATATAATGTTATTCTACAACAGAATATATAAATAATTTTCAGTGTTGCCACTCATTGAAATTACACTTGTCGAGTTGATTTTGGGTTTAAGGTCCCGTTCAGCAGTGAGGCTATATGAGACGTGGACCCTACTGATTAACGTGGAATCCGAACCACATGAACTCCCGCCGGGAATCGAACCCGGGTCTCCCCCACCAAAGGCGAGTACGCTAACCGCTTAGCCACGTTGCCAGAATAACATTTCCCCCAAAATCTAAGTTAAACCAGTGACTAGAGAAATGAACTCAACTGCATTTTATTACGTATCATGTTATCTTGAAATCATGTGAACTACTTTTTATATAATAGTTGTATTTAGTTTGTATTAAACAAAATACTTTTAATATACAGTTATTAAAATTAAATAATAATGTTATTTAAAAAGTAGTTCACAGGATACCAAAACAACATGATACGTAATCAAATGAGTCGAGTTCGTTCCTCTAGTCGCTGCCTTAACTTTGATTTTGAGGGAAATGTTATTCTGGCAACACTGAAAATTCTTCAGGTTCATATTTTCAGTTGTAGAATCACATTATTTATGATTGTGGTAAGTTGCATTTCATTACTCACTTATGAAAAACAAGCAGAAGAAAAATAGTAATTTTGTATCATTTTTAGTGTCAGGCTCATACCCTGTAGGTTATGCAGCTCCGCACGTTTCTGGAGTATTTCAGGTTGCTTACCAAATAGGGACAAATAATTTCATGGTTGGAACTCTTGATAGAGATGCAAATGAAAATAAAGCAATCTCATATCGAGAACAGTTGGTCATCTTTTGATGCGGATCCAATCAGCTACTCCCAAGAAAGATATTTTAAAAATACAATACTTAAATAATTTCGATTATTAATTAATTATTAGGATCACGCAATAGAACTTCTAAGATTGTACTGTTACTATCTTACTCTACACTCCATTTGAACGAAAGCGAATTTTTGAATTCTGTTTTTTAGGAATAAATAACTAAAGCAATAATCTTGAGAGGTTTATCCCGTGCCAGAGAGTATGGGGGCCACTTCTTTACGCTTTGGGTGATCCTTCTTACTTTCTTTATCAGATTTTATGTATGCATAAGTATGTTGTGTGTAAAGTGACTCATAAGTTGATACGTAAACCAATTTTGGCGATTCTTTTTGTTGGAAAAAGTGTAGTTTCCTAATGGTTTCGTGCAAATTCCATCACGTTTAATGGTTATCTTTGGAATTATACTATGAAACTCATCAACACTGATGGTGCCTATCCGTAATTGTATGTGTAATTACGCGTCTTCGACATAGGTTTGTCAATTTTATAGATATACTGTTATTATGTTACAAAGAGCACTCTTATACTATAGTCTCGTACAAATTTCAATAAGATATGTAGATAAGATTTCGAGTTAGATAATTTAAAGTCCTCTACGGCTGACAGTGTTGATACCGCAATTTTGTGTAAGTTCACATATAATTTTGTATCATATAGACCGCTTTGAAAAGAAAAAAATGTTCACCTATGTTTCGTAGGTCTTTCTATTTATATTTTCCTTATCATTTTATAGGAAGTTAGTGGTCTTCCTTTAATTTAAGTAGCTACTGAAATGGAGTATATAAGGTAAAAAAAAAAAAAAAAGTGGAGCAAACTTAAAAGAAAAATAATCCACCTGAGAAAAGCTCTAAAACCCATAATAGAAAAAAAAACTTTTTTAAAAAATGAACAAAACGCACTAAAAAGCAGGAAATGATAATTTGAAGTCGTGGCAATCCAAATGGGCACTACATTGTTCGGCTTGGCACGACTTCAATTTTTCTTATAGATAATAATAATAATGAACTATTGTCTGCTTTTAAGCACTCTATTATTATGTTCTACTTTTAGTGCTTTTATTATTTTCTGCATTTTACAGTTTTTTTTTGTAGCCAGTTCGTATATACTAGTTTTATTCGAATGTCGTAATAAGCAATATATAAAATCACTTCTCTTACAAGGAATTAGTTCCATCTAATATTTTAGGCAATATACTAGGTCTTCCAGAAACCAATGTTGTTATAATCTAGTTCAACTATAAATTGAACAAAGGTGAATCGTCTTTGGTTGGTTGGCATCTTTCAAGTTACCGTGTTCACTCGCGTATAGTCGCCCTTGCATAATAGTCGCACCTTAGGTTTGAAGTAAAACATTCGCATAATAAATTTCCCTGGTTAAAAGTCGCGTCTACGAGAATTTTGTCTTTGTTAAGGAGATTTTCTTTGAAATTGCTTATCTTGTGCGAGTCAAAGCAAAAGAACTTTTCGTGTTTACTGACAAGAAACATCGAGACCCATCTGTCAACAAAGATCAGGCAACCTACTTCCAACCTCCCCCTCCAAGTATGCCTCATCCCAGTATGGCACCTATTTACAACCACTTCGTCTGTGTAATTGTTTTTACAATTTTTGTAAGTTTTAATATTTCACCATATGTAGGCTATATTTTATTTTTTTATGTTAACAATGCTATATGTATCAAAATTCGAAATTGGTTTGATCGTAGCCATAATTGAGTGGCAGCTTTCCTCATATAACAGTCGCAGTTGGAATTTCGCATTAAAAACTTCGTACAAACAGTGCGATTATTACGCGAGTAAACACGGTAAGATCCTGAACTCTCCTACGTACAGTTGCCATTACACCTTATTAAAGAGAGGTAAATAGGAATATTTTTTTCTGAACAAGACTTACTTTTATGCATAAATATCTCCAGGGGTTACTATGTCTCTTTGTTCATGTTACATGCTCCTCTCCTCAAAAGCACTTTTAAACTTATTGAGTGATTTTGACAAACTTTTCTCCCGTCTAGCATGTGACAGATTAAAAGTATCGTTATCACATGCCAACGATACGAGAAATAATTTTTTCTCATCTCGTTTCGTAAATCTTGTAGAAATTTCATCCCGTCTCGAATAATTCTTTCTGTCTCGTTTTTACTTCCGGAAAGCGGTCCTCGACTCGTCCCGAAATTTAAGGTAAAATGGCAAAATCTACAGAAATAGTGGAATTTTATAGCCCCTGTTTCCTTCTGCTTCTACTAAGAATATTCAATAAGCCTTACCTTTCTTCAATTGCCTTCGAAATCTTTTTTTGAGACCTTGTCAAATGACTCAACTTTTCTCTTTTCGCCACTTCGAAAGATGGTAGACAGCATTGAAAGCAGAGGAGAAATCGAAAATCGCTCTCTTGCTAAAATTCAATATGTTCCAATCAAGTAAACTATTGTCACAAGTGCAGAAAGACGACCATTTACAAACTAAATGTAACTAAGAAAGGAAAAAAAATTGTCTCATTGATGGGAAATTTCATTCAGAAGATCTGCGAATACTACGAAGGTATTTTCAAACATTTCACTTCTGACACCGAAATGTCACGCTGAAGGTAATACACTAGACTCTCGCTAATCCGATCACTCCTGACACATATGGGTACCGGATTAGCGGAAGTGCCGGTAACTTACCGGTATCTACAATTTCGAGTTTCTGCTTGAGGTCTAGTGTAACGTGTTTCCTTTTAGAAGACATGATTCCGAACTGTAAAAAATGCTACAGTTTCGAATACGTACAGTATATAAAGCATTGTTGCGCATGCGCACGATAATTCATTGTGCACGTGTTTTTGGTTGGATGTACGCCGGATTACTGAGAGGCCGGACTACTGAGGGCCGGATTATCGAGTCTAGTGTAAGTCGTTCATGGCATATAGTGTCTTCTAAAGAAGAAATAAATTATGATTTATAGCTTTCTAACTGCGTCAGTTCGTTTGAGGCACTCACTTTAATCTGTGACACAACACGACAATACTCCTGTTCACATGGGAATTGTTGCCAAGGCTGCAGTACTAAATTTGGGCTGTAGTGTGGGTAGTGAATCTCTTAAAAGCAGTTGGCTTTCAATCTACAATCTTGCTAGAAAACGAAAATCTTTTAAAAGGGACAAGTTTTTACCCACCTACCCTAACAATGGCGGTCGAGTTGCGACAATTTTCATGAACATTATTTTGACATGCCGAATACAATCACAGAAGAAGGTTTTTCTTTCTGTCCTCACCCGATCGTTTGCTGTAACTGTTTGGTCCACTATTGATTGGCGACAATTTGGTCGTTCTAACTTACAAGAGATCGTATTTACTCGTGTAAAATCACCAATGTTGGTGTAAAGTCAGCAGCCAGAATAATATTTTCAGTGACACAGTACTATGTAACTTCCGATATTGATTCAGCATCATACGGTAATTGAGAAAGCCAGAAATATTGGTGGCGAAAGCGAACACACAGACCACACATAAAGGTGCCTGAAATCGAAAGGTCAATGTTCACGACTCCGAAACTCATGTTCACTCAACATTACCCTTAAAAAGTGGTCGTGACAGATCACAGTGTTAACTTGTCGGATTTCTGATGAGTCAGCGTAGGGTTAAGTGAGCCATGAAATTATGTTATGCGCGTAAGGTTGAATGAATAGCTATAATGTCGGATTGGTGGTGTGAGTTGGAGGTTGAATCTGAGTGAGGTCAACTCAAAATTGTCATCTTTGACCATACATTGCATGGTGAACATCACTGATCTTACTGAAGTAACTTTCTGTTCGCTGTAACACACGATGACCAGATGTTCTATTTTTAACGAGATTGTCATTTTTTTTAGAAAGTCTTCCGGTATCCTTAGAAAAATGCAAACGGACACGAATTTTTTAATTTAAAAAGTCCCGTTTTTCGCTTCTACCTACATAGTATACTACAGTGCTGCCAAAATGTCTTGAATCGTGACAAAAATGTGAACTAAAGCTCACCCATTCGTTGAGCCAAAAAGGGTTCAGCTGTTGCTAAGCGAGAGAGCCTTAGCGAAAGGGAGTGGAATTCCTTCAACCGATAGCAGCGCTTGGACGAAAGACTAGGTGTCAAGTCAATGTGGTATATCTATAGTAATTTTTTGTATGAATTTTTATAGTATTTTGAAGGAAAGACTAGCCCCTTTACAAGTTCAGTCATCAAAAGAATATGACATTCAGGAGACAATCAATGTTCCTAATTCTGATTTCTCTTAAATGACAAAAGAGAATGTAAAAATTGAAATTGGTTACCAGATTGGTTAAATAAATGAAAATTGGTTATTGATTAAAAAAATGAGAAAGTTGAAAACGTCTTCCTCCCTGGCATATTAAATCCCGATATGACTATACCTAGGTAGATTGTCAAGTTACGCCTAGCGTCCCACTTTTGCATTTCCTAAATCTAGTCATGCTGCAGTAGTAAACAGTTTTAATTTTAATCATAATTATCAGCAGATCAACAAATACACATGATACTTTTTTCGTATTTTCATTTGGGCACTATACCAATTATAATTTCTGTTCAGCTCCCTCGTGGGGATTAGTGAAAAGTCGTTGATAACATTGTAGTAGGTTAGCAGATGGCATAGACAGCTAATTAATAATAGTCAATATGACGGAAAACAGTGATAAAGCAGGCGAAAAAAAAAAAACGTCCATCACTCATTAATAACTGGCAGACGTTTCAAGTAAAAACTACCTAAGCTGACAATTGTGATTTACGTGGTTGATGTTCCATTTATAGCTTCAAATACCGTATACATATATTATAATATATATACAGGGTGTTTCAAAACAACACCGACAACGTTTGGGAGGTGATTCCTCACACCAAGATAAGACAAAAAGTATAGACCAACCTTGGTGCACATATGCTTCCTTTCGGAGTTATAGGCTGCTGAAAACATGAAGAAATGAATATTAAAGGTCCACAGCTCCAAAACTATGGGACCTACTGTAGTCGGGTCAAAACTTCACTTAGGAACTAGTATATGTCTTATCCAAGTTTCAGAATGCTGCGGTACTTCCCTGTCAAGTTTTATAGAGGTAGTTGGTAAGTTCTTCAAATTATATGCCCATAGCCAAACTGCCCCTATAAAAATTGTTGCCTGACTACCTTAGGATTCTGAAACATGGATTTTTGGATAGGGCACATATTAATTCCTAAGTGAAGTCTTGTCCCGACTACGGCGGTAGGTCAAATAGTTTTAGAGCTATGAACCTTTCAAATCCACTTTTTCATGTTTTCGGCAGCCTACAACTCCAAAAGGAAGCAATTGTGCACCCAGGTTGGTCTATAATTTTCATCTTATCTTAGTGTGAGGAATCACCTCCCAAATGTTGTCGGTGTTGTTTTAAAACACATTTTATATATATATACATACATACATACATATTATATATATATATAATGCCAAAAAGTTGTAGTTATGCTGAATTATTCAATAAATACACACACATACACAAAAGCATTCTTAGCACCAATATGTAATTATGAACTTATAACTGAACACTTCGTTGACAAGTTCGTTTTCAGCTCGGGAATTCTTCAGGAATTTGAGTACTGAAAAATATTCTATAATACGGAAATGGTAGTTTCACTACTAACTTTGAATATGAATCATGCTCAAATTCAGTTTCTGGTTATAACAAATAACGAAGCGGACATGATAACTAGATTCTGACATTTCCATTGAAACTTCAATATAGGATATTCTTTATAGGGAAACATATGAGTAATGCACATTCATAACAAAGAAGTGAAGTGAAGTCTCTCAGTTCAAGATTCTACGAATATGCCCGTTAGGGTAAGGGAGGTGGCTGATCAGTGGCGTATTTACGTTTTTGATTCGGGAGGGGCTTTGCTAACTTTATTGCTGGTAATGTTGAAATTCAGCAAGATATTTCATTTATTTTAAAATAGTTAATAACATTTCGGTGGGAGTTTAAGCCCGGAAGCCTCTCCGTAAATATGCCACTGCGAATGATTAAGGCAAGTAAATGATGACGGTAGAATTGATGGAATGAGAATGTGGGAGGAAACGGGAATAACGAGAAAACTTACGAACATGATGTTGTCCACGACAAACTTATTGGCTGGCGATCAAACCAGTGACCCATGCACCCGAATTTAGCGCTCTACCACTGAGCCACCGTAAGGGAAATCGTATTACAAGATAAGATTAAAATTCCATTTAACATAAAGATGTTCGTTAACATGTAAATTGTGCAAAAGTGTGCTGCTCTATCTAGTTTTAATTTCTTGCATAATCCACGATAAGACTAGTCTACATCTAGAAAAAAAAAATAGAAAACAAGCACTTCAAATACAAATTTTCGTTCTTTGACTTTTACTAGATAGTTGGTTTACTGCTATTGGTTATGTTATTCTGATTTTACCTCGTTTTCCGGCTTACTTGTCTGCTCAGGTGCATCTATCGTTCGAATATAATTATAATGAAGAAGTTTGACGTTAATTATTTGTATTCTGAGTTTTTTATTTAATAATTCAATGTAATTATAGGCTCATTTTACTATTCTTAGCGAACGAAACCATATCTAAATTACAGCAACATTGAACTAACTGTGTTACAGCTTATTTTAATTAAAGGCACGGAATGCGTCACTATTTGAGAAACAGATCTGACGCGAAAGAAGAGGAAAGAATGTATTGGTATCTCTAAATGAAAAAAAAAATGAAATGAAATTTTTGAGTTTTACGTCCCACGGTTATGCCGGTGAGGCTAAAGGAGACGGTGATGATGATAGATGAGTGAAATGGTGGAATGAAGAAAGTAGGAGGAAACGGGAGAACCCCAAGAAAACCCACGCACACGGTGTTTGTCCACCACAAAGTTTACTTGGCGGGAGCAGGGTTTGAACCCGAGACCCCTAGCACCAGAGGTGAACGCTCTACCACTGAGCCACCGCGGCCCTATATCTCTAAATGGAGTCACCACATGTAAGAAAGAAAGGGAAAAATGAGGAGGGGGTTACGTGGTTTCCCTCCATGTTAGTTTTCCATAAATAATTATTCGATGAAACTTATCCGACCTTGGTGAAACTCGACAAGGTGGTGGACCTTGGTAACCAGTACGAATCCTTAACCTTGTTCATATATAAAATAACTTCTGTATGTATTTGTGTCATCAGGTTTTCACATAGAAAGAAGGCACCTAGAGTAACCAAATTTTGAACAGATAGATCTTGTCCAGATCAAATTGCGTACGCAGCCGATTCCAGTAGGGATTGGAGAAAATCAGACGTTCTGGAGGTTCAAAAAGTATAGAGTATCTCAGAAGTCCATCAATTTAGATAATTCAAACTACTCTATACTGTAATGCAGGTTGCATACTGTTCAGTCCTTACGAATAACAAACACTTCTGCTACTTTAAAATATTCGTTCTGCAGGTCTTTGATTCCCGAGTTAAGGGTTATCAAACTTAGAGTTTGAACTTAGTCATACTTTCGAGTTTTTGAAGACCTTCAAGGTCATCATGTACTCCCAAAACTATAAAACCAATGTGAAAGCTGTCGCGACAATTGAAACCTGCGAAAATTGAACAGTTGTGATCGACAAGAAAATAGTTTATCTTAATCTGAAGACTCTAGTGACAATTGCGATGAATTGAAAGTGTCAAGATATTATTGAGTTTCCAAATAATAATATTTAGATAAATAACATCATTGATTAAATACCAATCTTCTTCACATCTTTCAACTCTCAGAATGCCAAATAGTCGAAACCCCCAAGCTATGAGCAAATATTTTGGCGTGCTTAAAATCAATGGTCCTCTGTACTTCGTGATCTTTCCTTAACACTCTTATCTAGCATTGTTATTGTATATCATATATAAACAATGAGGTATCGGTATCATAAGTCATCACTTTCACCGAAAATTGTGCATTTATCCACATTCTGAACTGAGTTCAATGCTCTCAGACATTTAATGAAATCACCGCTAACTTAGTACTTTTGAATGATTGTCGTAATTCTGTCATCCGTCCGTATGTATCGAAGGCGCGCACCTAGAAATTTTTGTTGTTGTTGGGAGTGGTACAAGCTTCGGAGGAAAGGGGTCCATTACAACAAGCCACTACGTCATAGAGTATTGAACGGGTGTTATTCTGTACCCGGAAAGACGATAAGTAATTGTAAAGTATTTCCACTTATATTTTCAAATATATATATTGAAACTAGATCGTTTTTATAATAGAAAGAGTACAGATGAAGGGTAAGGTCATATTTTTATGCGGCAGCAATCATTTCTCTGTTAAAAAAGTATACACTGTAAAAAATTGTTGTGTTATTTCAACAACATGCCTATGTGTTAACACGATTGTGTTAAAATATAACACAAACAAGTTGTTAGAACAACTCACTCTTCATTTGGAGTTGTGTATCAAATGCCGGTAGTTGAAATGATACACAACCTGTGTGTTAAATTAACACAAGTGTAGAATCTTCGGTGTTGTTTTCTGCGTGATTGCGAAATATGTTGGGCATCTAATTATAAAGGCTTATGAATTGAAGCTACAGACAAACACAGTAGAAAGATATACTTCAACAAATCCAGGTATACACAAAATTTCAAAATGCATACCGCGCGATGTGTTTTCAATTGTTTTACATAATTTTTCTGAAGAAACCCTAACAGCACAAGACGTGCTAGGCATGTGCCATTTAGGTGTTCTAAATTCATCTCCCACATTTGATGCATTTATTGCTTCTTTTTCTAAGCGATTGTGTACTAGAAGCAACAAACGCATCAACTTTATAAGATGGCAACTGACGCCGATCATTTGAAAGTGAATATGGAAGAACTATAAAATAAAGTAAATAGACAGTCGTCATTTTGCTATAAAATTAGGTCTACGTGGCGAGCAGGTTTTATCTTATCCCGAACGGTTATCGTCGAATATACGCGGCTTAAAGGAGCACTCTGATTAGCCAAATTCAAAAGACCTCAACAATTTCTCTCTCTACAAGCGACGTTTTCTTCATCGCCTCCTTGGCTAATCAGAGTGCGGAGTGTTAAGTCGGAAGAGCACACGGCTAGTAATTGAAAGGTTGGTGGTTCCTGCCCTTCCCCCCGCCACTGGAGTACATTTTTTTACTTGTTTAAAGTGTTTTCTTTTTAGACTCAGCATAATGTAAACACATTACGCATATAGGCGATTTAACATATTTTGGGGGAGTAATTTTGTGGTTCATTATGGCACGGCTCAACACCGTTTGTGTGTTAAAGACGTAACACATCCCCTGTGTTAAACGCCAGCACCGCAGGGTATGTGTTGAACTAACACCGCATAGTGGTAGTCACGATGGAACCACTGCCCTGGGTTAAAATTGAGTTGAATTTACACAACCATTTTTTACTGTGTAGTTTTATTGATAAAGTGTACAAATGTATGCTGAATCTGACCCGATGGACTCTCCCCGTGGCGTAGATGCATCCTTGGTATATCGTCTCTTCTTTCGATGTATTTTAGGGTAAGTTCCATTCGTAAAAAACATGTTCATACTATCTTCTTCCGACTTTAAGGAGAAAATCAAATATTGACACTTAGGATAGGATCTATTAAGCAATACATCTTACTATTTCATCCTTCTATCTAATTATTATACTTGTGTCTTCGCTTGCAACAAGCCCATACATACAGGAATATTATCGTTATATACAAAATAACCCAATAATTCTTCTAACTTCCTCCCAACAGGAGCTTTACTATGGTTGAATAACCAGATTTCATGCTGGAAATATATTCGTTTCATGCTTGATGCTCTCGAAGTTAGTATGTCAGTATGAATGGTATAAACCTCTGTAAGTTGCTTACTGCAAATCTTAAACGCATTGCCAACTGTTTGACGATCATATTGATCACTGACTCACGATTCCTTCAAGATGAAGTTATTCGGTCTTGTAAGCAAAGCACGTAACATGTCTTTTCGTAATTATCTTTGGTACGTATCAGCTTGCCGTTGTATGTGAATAATTCTCTCATTAGACAACTTTCAGAAAATTTTAGCCTTGATATCAAATATTAATCCTGAATGTGATACAAATATATAAGATCATTAAAATACATAGTCGCAATTGTTCCAATTCATATTTTTTCGACATGATCCTCAGAAGGAAGTGAACGTAATTGTCTCGGGATTTCACATAATCGTTATTATCGCAGATCGCAAGTGTCAGATATTCATGCGAAAGCAAGGCTCATAGAAACTGTTACAACGTGAAATCACTCGAACACAAATCTTGCGCAGAGCTCCTTCGTGGCTAAGCGGTTAGCGTACGCGCCTTTGGCGTGGGAGACCCGGGTTCGATTCCCGGCGGGAGCTCATGTGGTTCGGTTCCACGTTAATCAGTAGGTCAACGTCTCATATAGCCTCGCTGCTGAACGGGACGTTAAACTCAAAATCAACTCAACTCAACCAATCTTGCGTAGTGCTGTCTCGTGGCTATATCGTTACGCGTCTTCAGCGCGAGAGACCTGGATTCCGATTCCTGGCAGAAGCTCATGTGATCCGATTTCATGTTCAGCTATACGTCCACGTCTTAGATAACCTTGCTGTTAAAAAGGGACACTAGACGTTAATCCATCCACAAACAATAAATCTTGCACAACTGAGAGCTCCAAATGAAGTCATACATTCAAGCAGGGTATAGTAGGATAACTAGACGTCTCGTTTTTAACGGGATTTTTTTTTATATAAAACCATACCATGTCCCGAGAATACTGCAAACGAAACGCTTTTATTTTTAATAAAGCATTGGTTTTTAGACTTACCGCGTATTTACGTAGTTTTTTTTTTAATACTTATTTTTAAACCTCATAGTTGAGCCTTCGTGTAGAAAGATTTTTCCGAAAATAAAAACTAACTAACTAACTAACTCTATGGCCTATGGAACCTGGAGATTCAATGCCGCGTTCACAAAATCTCTCCATTGACTTCAATCCCTAGCCAATTGGATCAAGTTTTTATTTTGTATTCCTATCTCTGCGAGATCCATCTTAATATTGTCCCCCCATCTGCGCCTAGGTCTTCCTAATGGTCGTTTTCCGATTGGTCTTCCAGTCAAGACTTTGAAAGTATTTCTACTTTCTTACATCCTAGCTACATGACCTGCCCACCTAAGCCTCCTAGACTTGACGACCCTAACAATGTTGGGTAAACCATATAAATTATGTAGTTCCTCGTTATGAAGTTTCCGCCATTTCCCATTCCCGTTCCTCTTGGGTCCGAATATTCGTCTCAGGATCTTGTTCTCAAATACTTTTAGTCTATGTTCTTCCCTCAGAGTAAGCGACCATGTTTCGCAACCATACAGAACAACAGGCATGATTATCGTTTTATATATTTTAAGCTTCAAATTCCTCGACAGAATTCGCGACGACAAGAGATTTTGAACCGAATAGTAACACGAATTTCCTGCTTTTAGTCGACATTTAATTTCTTCGTGAATATATTTTCGTCTGTTAATATTGATCCTAAATATTTGAAAGTATCCACTTTATCAAAAGTATTATTTAATATTTTAACGCATCCATAATTTTAATATTTTCCGAAAATAGTTTCATATTTTCCGAATAAATGACTCCGTGGTAAACTCCATGTTTATATATTTGATTAACTTTCCTTAGGTCGAATGAAAGTAAAATAACTCTGGTAATGGCAGTACAGAGGGTCACACAGTTCTATGCCTAGGATATTTGCAGTAAGAAAAGCCACACATTATTTTATTATAAGCGACCAAGAAGTTTGCTACTGTGCAGGCTGTATAGAAGAGAGAAAGTGTTATAGATTTTAAACAAGAGTCACAATTAAAGTAACTGTTGTCCTTGAAAATGTTAGTGGATCGACTTCCATTAACGAACTCGGGTAAGATAATTACTTTGATTGTATATTTCAAAAACTGAAATTCAAATATTCACCTTCGTTCAAGACTTATTGCGCACAGTAGCAGATGTATTAACATTATTATCTAACATTAAGGATTATGATTCTAAAAGGTTAAATAAATAAAAATGTGGACATTTTGGAAATCTTGAGACTTCTTCCTTCCTGGCATGATTAATACATAGCAGTGATCATACCTGTGTGGATTGTCAAAGAGTGTCTGATGAAGCCAAAGAGTTAGTTGGCGAAATTGTAACACGTGTTGAATTTTAATGAAAATATATAGTTTTGCTCAGCAAATAATTAGTTTATTTCAAATTTTGCAGTTTTTCGAATATCCTTTATCATTCTTTCTTTTTCTTTTATTTTCTACATCTGGTCACTCCAAGCTATAATTATATTGAACATGAAAATATAACCTGACTTCTGGGTCACCCTATACTATAAGCTTCACAAAATACTTTCTAGATACTCGGAATTTAAATTAATTTATTTAATGGTGAATACAGTTCATTATTCGCAGAAGGTAAAAGTTATTCTAAAATACTTTACAACACCAACTAGGCCGCCCACAAAGACCAGAGTTGAATAAATAAATGCGTATCTACTTGTGCAGTTACGGTTACATTTGGACCTTTCTCATAAAAGCTATTGGAAATTCACGTTCCTTACTTCACCAATATTCCAGAATGGCCTTCTACGTTGAGTGCAAAGTCTATAAAAGTTACGATATCCTCACCGCAAATGTAACTACGAGGGAGAAACCAATGACTTTGGGACCTTTAGCTATACGCAGAATTTCTTCATTCACAATCGTTTCAGCGATCCTTGGAGACTCCATGTTCGGCTGGAACCAACTGTTCCCTTCCAAAGTAATCCGATTTTAACGAGTTATCTCCATGATAAATGAGGAAGCTGTATTCAATTTATATAATTAACCGAAATTGAGCCCGTATCTAACCTTCAGGCTCCCTCTCCCCGATGTGTTCAAATGCTTTATGTAAATTACTGGATTAAACTGCAATTGGATATCAGATAAGGGACAAGGGTTATTGACGATAAAAAGGAACCAAAAAAAGCATCGGCAGATGTTTCATTACGAAAATCAATTAGCGAACAAAGATCTTGAATAAGAACAAAGAAGTATGGGAAGTTTAAAGCTTGTTATATAGTTTGTTTTTTTTTTTTTTTTGAACAGATTATTATCAAATGAATATTTCATTATTTATTTGTATACAAATCTGTTTTCAATTTACACATTCTCCCCTACAAAGAATATACTTACAATAAAATATTTTTATGTATTCGTAAAGACTGGACTGAACAAAATTGACAAAATGAAGTAGACATGTACTCGCATGTAGAATCGCTCGTCTAAATAAGACATATACAGAGTCCGTCAAAAAAAGTAAGCATGCAGGTAAAAGTATAGGTCAAAATAAGAAATATACAGAGTCCATCAAAAACAAGTAGGCATTTGTGCAGAAATGTTGGTCCAAATAAGACATGCATAGTGTTCATAAAAAGGAAATAAGACATTTATAGAGAACCATTGGTCCAAATAACACACATACATAATTCGTCAGAAAGAAATAACCATTTATGTAGAAGCATTGGTCTAAATGCGATTTACACAGAGGTCGTCAAAAAGAAGACATTTATATACAAGCATTTCTTCAAATAAGGGATGCACAGAGTCCGTTAAAGAGAAGAAGACATTTATGTATTACATGCATTCGTTAAGATGAGGTATATGCAGAGTTCGGAAGAAAGAAGTAGGCATTTATGTAGAAGCATTCGTTCAAATAAGATAGATACAGAGTCAATCGAAAAGAAAGACATTTATGTATAAGCATTGGTCCTAAGATATATAGAGAATCAGTTAGAAAGAAGACATTTATGTCGAAGCATTTATCTAATTATTAAGAAATATACAAAGTTTATCAAAAAAATGTATACACAATTTATACAATTTTATAGATAGTATCTGCATGTTCTTTTCGAAGTTAAATTGATTTATAATCGCAATATGTGGCATGGCGCTTCCTCAACAGCTGTTGGTACTCTTTATTAGCATTATTATTGGAATAAAGTTTTATCGTCTCGTCTCGTAAATTTTGTAAAAGTTACGTCTCAAGTCTTGAAAAAAGTTCTCTTCTCGCCTTGAAATTTTACTCGTCTGATTTTGTAAGTTTATATACAAATTTTGTGCCGTATTTTTTGTACACTTGATTTCATAATCCTTTCGCGTCATGAAGGATTGATATGACAACATTTAAAACATATTTATGGTTGGATTAGATTGAGTAATGACTTGTGTATTTTTAAAAGTTGATAAATGCTCTTCATTATATTCGCACAATTTATCAATTTATAGTTCTTATACTATGACTCCTGTAACAGTAAAACAATGTTTGAGGTCTATGACTTGGATGAACTAGTGCTGACCACAAGACTCGTGGAATTTCTCATCCCGAATTTGAAAAGGTACTTCTCTCGTGGGCAACGCTACCATTTATGACTAACGTATGACTAACGTGTATAAAGTATGATAGTGAAACAAAATGGCCAGTGCAAGATTGACAAATGGAGGAATGAAAGTCGACGATAATATGGTATTTCAAGTTTGAGGGCGTCGCTGAAATTCAACGTCAATAGAGGAGTCAGCTCGAAACAGAACATCATACGCGCTTCACAATTACACGGCTCTTGTGTCAAGTTTGTGAAGAATGGTAGCATTTGTGATATGAAGAACGAAAAAAAAAAGTGTCGAAATTTAAAACATACATCAATTGACCTGAACTAAATAACATATTTGAGGTAAATTATCATGTGCAGTTTTCGAGAAAATGGAGAAAACGAACTGTGACGTTAAAAGTACGTTGTTAACTACTATTACTACTACTACTACTACTACTACTACTACTACTACTACTACTACTACTACTACTAACTAACTAACTAACTAACTAACTAACTCTATGGCCTATGGAACCCGGAGGTTCAATGCCGCGTTCACAAAAGCTCTCCAATGACTTCTATCCTTAGCCAATTGGATCCAGTTTCTACTTTGTATTCCAATCTCTGCGAGATCCATCTTAATATTGTCCTCTCATCTGCGCCTAGGTCTTCCTAATGGTCATTTTCCGATTGATCTTCCAGTCAAGACTTTGAAAGCGTTTCTACTTTCTTCCATTCTAGCTACATGACCCGCCCACCTAAGCCTTCTAGACTTAACGACCCTAACAATGTTGGGTATACCATATATAATTTATGTAGTTCCTCATTATGAAGTTTCCGCCATTCCCCATTCCCGTTCCTTTTGGGTCCGAATATTCGTCTCAGGATCTTGTTCTCAAATACTTTCAGTCTATGTTCTTCCCTCAGAGTAAGTGACCATGTTTCGCAGCCATACAGAACTACAGGCATGATTATCGTTTTATATATTTTAAGCTTCAAATTCCTCGAAAGAATTCGCGACGACAAGAGATTTTGAACCGAATAGTAACACGAATTCCCTGCTTTTAGTCGACATTTAATTTCTTCGTGAATATGATTTTCTGCTGTTAATATTGATCCTACTACTACTACTACTACTACTACTACTACTACTACTACTAATAATAATAATAATAATAATAATAATAATAATAATAATAATAATAATAATAGTTTTTATTTTGCTCAGTGGGACATGGTAGCTCAGTGGTTAAGCACTTACCTCTGTTGCATGGGGTTCCTGGTTTGATACCCGTCAAGTAAGTTTGTGGTGGATGATATCGTATCCATAGGTTTACTCAGGGTAATCCCGTTTCCTCCCACATTCTCATACTAGCAATTCATCCATCGTCTTTCACTTGCTTTAATCATACAGAGTGTCCGAGAAATCCTTCCCTGATTACAGAAATTGATAACTTAGACTAGAAATAAGATAGAAATATGAAACTAGTGTTGAATTGTTTACAAACTATAAAAGTTTTGGTCACATCAGTACACTTCCACATGAGCACCCTTGGTAGCACGTAGCACATCTAGGCGATATTCAATTTCCTAGCCTCCACCGTGTCTGCTGAGGTTCTTGGTCGACCAGACCTCGGAAGGTCAGCAACCGACCCTGTGTTCTTGAACTTCTCATACCAGGCTTTAATGCTCTTGACATCAGGTGGAGTCCTCCCAAATGTTGTCTGGAACTGTCTCTGCACCGTGGTTGGTGATCGTGTCTCATGGTACCACAGGACACACTGTGCCTTCTCCTGGTTGGTTGGCATGGCTTCTTGGGCTTCTTACTTACGTACTACAAACCTAAAACAAAAACAAAAAAAATGATTTGGTAAAACAGAACAAACCTAACACAGACAAAAACGTTTATAGTTTGTAAACAATTCAACACCAGTTTCATATTTCTATCTTATTTCTAGCCTGAGTTATCAATTTCTGTAATCAGGGAAGGACTTCTCGGACACCCTGTATCTTCCTTAACCTAACGGACATAATCGTCGGACGTTAAATTGAAAGATTTCATTTTTTGCTGGAATAAGTTGATATTTATTTATGCACTGTACAGTATATGTAGCAAAATACATTGCTAACTAGCAGATTGTTGTTTATTTCTTTCCTGACGGTGACAGACATACTCTTCACGCATATACTACTTGTAAAAGTATAAACAAAATGTTATTTTATATTCTTTACAAGCTTAGAATTTTACTACTTTTCTTCTTTCTTGTTCATCTAACGAAACAAAATTAGTGACAAATCAAAAATACTACATGAGTAGATCCTTATATCTCAGACAGCGAGTGATTTTATCAAACTGAAATTCATATACGAGCGTGTGTGTGTGTGTGTGTGTGTGTTATTAAAGCATGCAACCGCTAACAAGTTATGTGTGAGTAATCTAAATGAAGGCACTTTCCACCCCGAACTAACAGCAGGTAGATCAGAAAATGGAAATCAACTCTTACAGTCACACCCAATGGCTGCAATGGAATCATATCTAAACGCGCTGTGCATGGAAATAACATTGCATACGAACAGAAATTTCTACGGATCAAGATATTTAAAATAATAATAACAATAATAATAAAAAGAGAAAACTTCTCTTCGGTAAGGTCGGTTAGGTAACTCTTTCTCGCAAACGTTTGTCTGAATCCATGAGAGAAATCTAAGTGTGTACGTTGGTGTTTAACGTTGAAATTGTTCACCCGACCGTGTATCACTTCACTCAGTAATGTTGATTTTGTTTCTATTCTGCTAAATGTCAAGAAGTGTGCCGCCCGCCTATTGTAGAAAGTCTCAACACACAAGTTTACATTTCCCGGGTAACTTTTGAAATATTCATTTTGATTTCATTTTGACTTTTTTCTTCCTTCTCAACTTAAAATTAACTTATGAAAGGTTTCCGTCCTTTCTCTCTCTCTCTCTCTCTGCTTTCTTCGCTTCCACTTATAATGTCAACAGTGAAACTAGAACTACTTACTGAAAGATTAACATTAGTTATTTAAATTTTGTTGTTCAACTTTTTCTTTATAACTTTCATGTCATTTAATTGAAATTTTGAATTTACTCACAAAAGCATCTCGAAGTCAATGAAATTTGGGATAATAATTACCTAGAAATCCTAATCAGAGGAAAATGTAAATTGTAAATAGGCTATAGCGCAAGTAGCTTGATTAATTCACTAGTTGATATTAAAAAAAAAAAAAAAAAAAAAAAAGATTCATTTAATGTATCTTCTTTCATGGAACGATATTTCATAGATCTTTCTGCAGACTATGTACACTATGACTATTTGGTCAAAATATTTCTGATCAACCTAGTGAAAGGACACAGGAGTTTGCTCAGTTTTAGAAATGTTGCTGATTCTTATTGGCAGATGACGGAGGCGTTTCAGGTGTGTGCGGAGAGTTCAGAACTCGCAACAGTGGGTTTCAAGATTTACTCGTCTAGTTTCTATTTTGTCTAACTCTTCATCAGCTGTCAATCACAGATGAAAATCACCTCCGCTATTTTAGAGAAATACCAGTTCCTATTTGACCTCATTCCCATTATGCCTAATAATTTTATCAGGAAGGAAATACTCCCTATATAGAAGATATGACAGTGTTTCCATACTTCAACATAAATTACTGACAAACTTACATACAAAAGTCTCATTTATTTCAAATAACTATAAGATAAAATATTTGAAATATGCAATATATATATATATATATATATATATATATATATATATATATCAAAGAAATTACTACAATCATACTAATAATTTATCACAATAAAAAACTAAGTTTGCTAAAAGATACTTATTTTAAATAACTATAACAAAAGATATTTCAGATATACAATAGTGTAACTACACAGTGTAAATACACACACAGTCATCCACCTGCAGACATAACAGTAGTTAGCCTTTGTCAAAAAACTAACATCATAAACTTTCAATATATTACAATCACTTCTACGCGGTGAACACTTCTGAATCACACATCATACATATGCACATAATAGGATATAACGTCTATATAAGAAAAGAAAAAAAATTGTTTGTTTCGTTATCTGCTTTTCAATATATTGATCCTGTCATTCAGCCTTGCATTAAGATATTTAATTTATTTAGTGTAATTACTACATTATGTTGTATGACGTGAAACAGTTAATATTCATAAGCCAAAAAGAAAAAAGAAAGTAAAAAAGAACAATTCGAGAAGTAACGTTGACGTCTAGTGTGATATACAAAACAATATATATCAAGGAACCAGTAAAAAGTCATTCCGCGGCCTAGCCAGCAAGTTGTTCTAGTATTCTACTAGGGATTGTAGTAATTTCTTTTTCCTTTTCTTTTTTCTTTTTTACGTGAAATACATGTGTATGCGTATAAGTATGAAAACACTGTCAGATTTTCTAAATACGAGATTTTTCCTTCCTGATACGATCGTTAGGCGTAATGGGAATTAGACCAAATAAGAATTTGCAATTCACTTACAATAGCTGGTGCGATTTTTATCTGTGATTGTCAGCTGATAAAGTGTTAGGCAAAAAAAAAAAAAAAAAAAAGGCATTAGGCAAGGTGGGAACACATCAAGTTTCAGCTGTATCTTCACTCACGAGATCTTCACACAAAAATTGACCTTCTTGAATTTAGTGCTTGACAATAGGAGAAGCAAATATGAGCTTTGTATTTTCCCGCGATACCAACCTTCACTCATTATTGAGTTCTGTCTTTTATCACCAGATGGCAATGTGAGATACAGTTACGAAAGATGAGTAATAAAAAGAGTTTTACTAATTTAACTCACAAATACAAACCTAAACTATAACATATGTTTTCTTAAGATACTGTACTTACTCCCTGTCGTTTTGGTTTATTTTAAGTTTCAAGCAGAAATGGACCAAATGCTTCAGATCACAAAGTGTAAAATGTTTCTGTTTTAAATAATATTACATTTATGTACAAAATAAAATTATTTTCACGACGATGGAAACAATCTAATAACTACACAGAAGAAATCAGTACAATTATATTCCTAATATTCCGTCTCGTTTTGACACAAAAAGTAAAATAGTTATCCATATAAATCAATGAACAACATATTTAAGACAGCAGCAGTAGTAGTGGCCCCCGTATATGCAACTGAGTCAGCAAAAATTTTTGTGACGTCATAGGTCAAAGGTCAATGACCTTGGCCCGGGGTCAATGATCTAGGGGTACCTAGGACCACCCCCTCTAAATTTTGGCAGGGGTACCATGGCCCACCCCTAAATTTTGGCAGGGGTACCTAGGACCACCCCCCTTAAATTTTGGAAATTGCCAAATCTAAAAATTTGGTATGGTAGCCTAGGACCACAGTATGTACCTCTATCAGTATTGGGGGTCTATGTCGTTCCCTTTTATGGGTAAAAAATTGCCAAAAATTCAAATTTCGGGGGTTTTTGACCTAATTTATCCTCTTTGATGAGGTGTTATTACCCTATATGGTTATATGGGCGTATACAGGGGTCCATTACCATTCATAAGACATGGGTATATTAATGCACCCCTTGAAAAATTTGGGAGGGGTACCATGGCCCACCCCTTAAATTTTGGAAATTGACCAATTTAAACATTGGGTATTATAGTACAGGACCCTAATATGTATTATGATAAATTTGGGTGGTCCACCTCGTTCCCTTCTAGGGGTACAAAATTGCCAAAATATAAACGTAAGCAATACGTTATACCACGTGTTTGGTTTTTGGCTCAATTTATCCCCTTTGATGAGGTGTTATTACCTTATATGGTTATATGGTCATGTATAGGGGTCCATTCCCTTTCATAAGACATGGGTATATTAATGCACCCCTTGAAAAATTTGGGAGGGGTACCTTGGCCCACCCCTTAAATTTTGGAAATTGACCAATTTAAACATTGGGTATTATAGTACTGCACCCTAATATGTATTATGATAAATTTGGGTGGTCCACCTCGTTCCCTTCTAGGGGTACAAAATTGCCAAAATATAAACGTAAGCAATACGTTGTACCACGTGTTTGTTCTTTTGGCCCAATTTATCCTCTTGGATGAGGTTCTATTACCTTATATGGTTATGTATAGGGGTCTATTCCCTATCATAAGACATAGGTACATTTGTGCACCCCGGGAGGGGTACATTGGCCCACCCCTTAAATTTTAAAATTGCTCATTTTATATATTTGGTATTATAGTACTGAACCCTAACATGTATTATAATAAATTTGGGTGGTCCACCTCGTTCCTTTTTAGGGGTACAAAATTGCCAAAATATAAACGTAAGCAATACGTTGTACCACGTGTTTGGTTTTGACCTAAGTTATCCCCTTGGATGAGGTCCTATTACCTTATATGGTTATATGGTTATGTATAGGGGTCTATTCCCTATCATAAGATATAGGTACATTTGTGCACTCCTTTAAAAATTTGTGAGGGGTACCTTGGCCCACCCCTTAAATTTTAGAAATTGCTCATTTTATATATTTGGTATTATAGTAATGGACCCTAACATCTATTATGATAAATTTGGGTGGTCCACCTTGTTCCCTTTTAGGGGTACAAAATTGTCAAAATATAAACGTAAGTAATACGTTGTACCACGTGTTTGTTTTGGCTCAATTTATCCCCTTGGATGAGGTCCTATTACCTTATATGATTATATGGTTATGTATATTGGTCCATTCCCTATTATAAGACATGGGTATATTGATGCACCCTTTAAAAAATTTGGGAGGGGTACCTTGGCCCACCTCTTTATTTTGGAAATTGCCCAATTTAAACATTTGGTATAATAGTATAAGATCCAAATATATATATATATATTACTATAAATTTGGGTGGTCCATCTCGTTCCCTTTCATGGGTACGAAATTGCCAAATTTTAGTACAACCACGTGTTTCGTTTTTGACCTAATTTATTCACTTGGATGAGGTCCTATTACCTAATATGATTATATGGTCATGTATAGGGGTCCATTTTCTATCATAAGACATAGGTACATTGATGCACCCCGGGAGGGGTACCATACACAATCCCTTAAATTTTGGAAATTTTTCAATTTAATCATTCGCTATCATAGTACATGACCTCAATATGTATCATGATAAATTTGGGTGGTCCACCTTGTTCCCTTTCATGAGTAAAAAAAAATGCCAAAATATAAACATAAGCAATATGTTGTATCATGTGTTTGGTTTTTGGCCCAATTTATCCCGTTTGAAGCGGTCTTATTACCGTATATGGTCATATGGTCATGTATATAGGTTCATTTCCTATCATAAGACATGAGTACATTGATGCACCCTTTAAAAATTTGGGAGGGGTATCTTGACTCATCCACTCAGTTTTAGAAATTGTTTAATATAAGCATTTGGTATCTTCGTACAGGTCTTCAATATGTACCACTATAAATTTGGATGGTCCACATCGTTCCCTTTCAGGGGTAAAGAACTACCAAAAATCAAATTTCGGAGGTTATTTACCCTATTTAGCACGTTATATGGTTTATTACCTTTATATGTTTTTGTTCTTTTAAATTTGGGAATTATAAAATAACATAATTTGGTAAACGGTTTCTAGGACCCATTGGTGTTCCTCTTATGGCCAAATATTCAAAATTTAAAGGTTATTGGCCGGCTTTATTATTGAATAACTACAGGATTTATTACTTTTTCATAAGACACAGGTGTATTTGTGTACCAATCTTAAATTTTGGGAGGGGTACATTTCTTATTGTCATATCAATAATTGGTAATTGGATAGTATCTCATTCATTGGGTAAATCATTATGAGCACGTGATCAGTTATTGACCTATGATGGGATTAGGAGTCCAGGACATTGGTACATTTAAACTTTGTAGGATAATTTGAGAATGCGTCATTGGTTTCGACTATTACAGCCAAATATAAACGTAAGCAATACGATGTACCACGTGATTGACCTTGATGAGGTAGTGTACAGGGATACATAGCTAACCTTATTGAATCTTATGACTCATAGTCTTAAGGGAATACATGCTACAACACTGGCAAAGTTATTGTTGATGCAATTTGATAGGTTGATCACTATCTTTCGTGCAATCTGATTGGCTGATCACTATCTTTCGTGCAATCTGATTGGTTGCTGATTTTCAAATCTTTGCTGCATTCAGTTTTAAGTTTTGTTTAACATTTAAAAATCTTGGTTTCGTTCAACATTTTGCACTCACTGATAAATATGATCAAAACCGTTTATTTGTTAATCGAATAGTTAAAAACCGGATAAAGTTTGACGGTTAACCGTGAAACGTGAAATTTTTTTAGTTCGAAAATTTTTTGTTTGAAATTTTTTGTTTGAAAATTTGTGTTTGAATTTTTTTGTTTCAGAATTTTGTTTGAAATTTATGTTTCAAAATTTTTTGTTTGAAATTTTTTTTTGTTTGAAAATTTTTAATTTTTTGTTGCAAAATTTTGTTTGAAAATTTTTTGTTTAAAATTTTTTGTTCGAAATTTTTGTTTTGAAATCTTTCGTTTCCAAATTTTTTTGTTTAAAATTTTTTGTTTCGAATTTTGTTTTTTCAAAAGTTTGTTTGAAAATTTTTTTTCGTTTTAAAATTTTGTTTGAATTTTTCGTTTCCAAATTTTTTCGTTTCAAAAATTTTGTTTCAAAGTTTGGTTTGACATTTTTAAATGTTTGTGCACTCATTAGTAATGAACCGCAACTGTTTAGAACTAAAACCTCTGGCAACATTGTGGTGCAATAGTACACGTCAGAACATGGGGTTGTACTTGAAATGAAAAAAACACAATTCATTAAAATGGATCATTTTATTACACTCCACATACATCCATACCAGATAGTGGTTCTGGATATTGTCGATACAATGTATTTTGAACTTCTTGCACTAGTTTGTCTTTAGCATATAATTTTAATTCCAATTGAAGTCTTTTAAGGTCTATTGCAATATCAATTGGTGGAAACTCAATGTCCATTTGATCACAAATAAACTGTTTATCAATACAGGTATGCACCCACGAACGATGTTGACAACCATCACAATATCTAGATACATGTTGTACAATATGCATAACACATTTTTCAAAAATAGTACTTTTTCAGGAATATACTTGTTTTGTTGCACACTTCCACTGCATGTTTCACACACTGAAATACGCTGATAAATTTGTTCCATTCTGTTTCCGTTAGATACACCATGTTGCGAGGGTCATGGAATGTACTCTTTTTACGTAACAGCACCATCTTCTCTTCGAGGACTGTACGCAGCACCACTTCATGATTTGAGCCTAATGATTTGACTATGGTCACATTTAGCTCATCATGAAAATAATCGTTCATTTGGTCGATTCGTGCCATTCTTCAAAGGTCAGTTGTACACCAAATTGTTCTGCTTTGCCCAATCGAATTACTGGTTCAAATGTTCTAGCACTGATACCAATCATCACATGTTTTGTTTGAAATATATTTATTGGATAATAGCTTGCGAAGATGAACTCTTTATCGTTAGAAGTACACATCTTTCCTCCTGAAAAGCACTTGCTCAAATGATTTCGTGGGATGACAGTGTATTGGTTGATTTATAGAACTACGGCTGACGTCATTGGAAAGGAATGTGCTGACGTTTGAATTTATGGTTTCATCACAGTTGCTGACGTCATGCTGACCAACCAAATTCATACAACTATGTCTGATGTGCTGACGTTTGAATTCATGATTTCATCACAATTTCTGACGAATCTGGTTGTGTACTAAATTCAAATTGATGACTTCGACCCAAGAATCCTTTGTAACATAAAGATACAGATCCAGTATTTAAGAAACGCAGCAGTTCTTCTTGTTTTGATGCTTCCATGGGTAAATATCTTGCTGGTAAAATTATATTCTTATCATTTTCAAGCTTCACTACGATTCTTAATCCAAACTTTGTAGGGATTTTTTCGCTAGCTAAGATTCTATAAGGTACATTCTGTTGTAAATCAGTAATCTTGGTAAATGATTTCATCACATCATGCGTGTTTAGAAACTGCAGACAAGTAGCCATGATGATGTTATCATGAATACTAACTCGAACGATGATGCAAATCTGATGACGTTGCATTATCATGTTCTGACGTGTACTATTGCACCACAATGTTGCCAGAGGTTTTAGTTCTAAACAGTTGCGGTTCATTACTAATGAGTGCACAAACATTTAAAAATGTCAAACCAAACTTTGAAACAAAATTTTTGAAACGAAAAAATTTGGAAACGAAAAATTCAAACAAAATTTTAAAACGAAAAAAAATTTTCAAACAAACTTTTGAAAAGACAAAATTCGAAACAAAAAATTTTAAACAAAAAAAATTTGGAAACGAAAAATTTCAAAACAAAAATTTCGAACAAAAAATTTTAAACAAAAAATTTTCAAACAAAATTTTGCAACAAAAAATTAAAAATTTTCAAACAAAAAAAATTTCAAACAAAAAATTTTGAAACATAAATTTCAAACAAAATTCTGAAACAAAAAATTCAAACACAAATTTTCAAACAAAAAATTTCAAACAAAAAATTTTCGAACTAAAAAAATTTCACGTTTCACGGTTAACCGTCAAACTTTATCCGGTTTTTAACTATTCGATTAACAAATAAACGGTTTTGATCATATTTATCAGTGAGTGCAAAATGTTGAACGAAACCAAGATTTTTAAATGTTAAACAAAACTTAAAACTGAATGCAGCAAAGATTTGAAAATCAGCAACCAATCAGATTGCACGAAAGATAGTGATCAGCCAATCAGATTGCACGAAAGATAGTGATCAACCTATCAAATTGCATCAACAATAACTTTGCCAGTGTTGTAGCATGTATTCCCTTAAGACTATGAGTCATAAGATTCAATAAGGTTAGCTATGTATCCCTGTACACTACCTCATCAAGGTCAATCACGTGGTACATCGTATTGCTTACGTTTATATTTGGCTGTAATAGTCGAAACCAATGACGCATTCTCAAATTATCCTACAAAGTTTAAATGTACCAATGTCCTGGACTCCTAATCCCATCATAGGTCAATAACTGATCACGTGCTCATAATGATTTACCCAATGAATGAGATACTATCCAATTACCAATTATTGATATGACAATAAGAAATGTACCCCTCCCAAAATTTAAGATTGGTACACAAATACACCTGTGTCTTATGAAAAAGTAATAAATCCTGTAGTTATTCAATAATAAAGCCGGTCAATAACCTTTAAATTTTGAATATTTGGCCATAAGAGGAACACCAATGGGTCCTAGAAACCGTTTACCAAATTATGTTATTTTATAATTCCCAAATTTAAAAGAACAAAAACATATAAAGGTAATAAACCATATAACGTGCTAAATAGGGTAAATAACCTCCGAAATTTGATTTTTGGTAGTTCTTTACCCCTGAAAGGGAACGATGTGGACCATCCAAATTTATAGTGGTACATATTGAAGACCTGTACGAAGATACCAAATGCTTATATTAAACAATTTCTAAAACTGAGTGGATGAGTCAAGATACCCCTCCCAAATTTTTAAAGGGTGCATCAATGTACTCATGTCTTATGATAGGAAATGAACCTATATACATGACCATATGACCATATACGGTAATAAGACCGCTTCAAACGGGATAAATTGGGCCAAAAACCAAACACATGATACAACATATTGCTTATGTTTATATTTTGGCATTTTTTTTTACTCATGAAAGGGAACAAGGTGGACCACCCAAATTTATCATGATACATATTGAGGTCATGTACTATGATAGCGAATGATTAAATTGAAAAATTTCCAAAATTTAAGGGATTGTGTATGGTACCCCTCCCGGGGTGCATCAATGTACCTATGTCTTATGATAGAAAATGGACCCCTATACATGACCATATAATCATATTAGGTAATAGGACCTCATCCAAGTGAATAAATTAGGTCAAAAACGAAACACGTGGTTGTACTAAAATTTGGCAATTTCGTACCCATGAAAGGGAACGAGATGGACCACCCAAATTTATAGTAATATATATATATATATTTGGATCTTATACTATTATACCAAATGTTTAAATTGGGCAATTTCCAAAATAAAGAGGTGGGCCAAGGTACCCCTCCCAAATTTTTTAAAGGGTGCATCAATATACCCATGTCTTATAATAGGGAATGGACCAATATACATAACCATATAATCATATAAGGTAATAGGACCTCATCCAAGGGGATAAATTGAGCCAAAACAAACACGTGGTACAACGTATTACTTACGTTTATATTTTGACAATTTTGTACCCCTAAAAGGGAACAAGGTGGACCACCCAAATTTATCATAATAGATGTTAGGGTCCATTACTATAATACCAAATATATAAAATGAGCAATTTCTAAAATTTAAGGGGTGGGCCAAGGTACCCCTCACAAATTTTTAAAGGAGTGCACAAATGTACCTATATCTTATGATAGGGAATAGACCCCTATACATAACCATATAACCATATAAGGTAATAGGACCTCATCTAAGGGGATAACTTAGGTCAAAACCAAACACGTGGTACAACGTATTGCTTACGTTTATATTTTGGCAATTTTGTACCCCTAAAAAGGAACGAGGTGGACCACCCAAATTTATTATAATACATGTTAGGGTTCAGTACTATAATACCAAATATATAAAATGAGCAATTTTAAAATTTAAGGGGTGGGCCAATGTACCCCTCCCGGGGTGCACAAATGTACCTATGTCTTATGATAGGGAATAGACCCCTATACATAACCATATAAGGTAATAGAACCTCATCCAAGAGGATAAATTGGGCCAAAAGAACAAACACGTGGTACAACGTATTGCTTACGTTTATATTTTGGCAATTTTGTACCCCTAGAAGGGAACGAGGTGGACCACCCAAATTTATCATAATACATATTAGGGTGCAGTACTATAATACCCAATGTTTAAATTGGTCAATTTCCAAAATTTAAGGGGTGGGCCAAGGTACCCCTCCCAAATTTTTCAAGGGGTGCATTAATATACCCATGTCTTATGAAAGGGAATGGACCCCTATACATGACCATATAACCATATAAGGTAATAACACCTCATCAAAGGGGATAAATTGAGCCAAAAACCAAACACGTGGTATAACGTATTGCTTACGTTTATATTTTGGCAATTTTGTACCCCTAGAAGGGAACGAGGTGGACCACCCAAATTTATCATAATACATATTAGGGTCCTGTACTATAATACCCAATGTTTAAATTGGTCAATTTCCAAAATTTAAGGGGTGGGCCATGGTACCCCTCCCAAATTTTTCAAGGGGTGCATTAATATACCCATGTCTTATGAATGGTAATGGACCCCTGTATACGCCCATATAACCATATAGGGTAATAACACCTCATCAAAGAGGATAAATTAGGTCAAAAACCCCCGAAATTTGAATTTTTGGCAATTTTTTACCCATAAAAGGGAACGACATAGACCCCCAATACTGATAGAGGTACATACTGTGGTCCTAGGCTACCATACCAAATTTTTAGATTTGGCAATTTCCAAAATTTAAGGGGGGTGGTCCTAGGTACCCCTGCCAAAATTTAGGGGTGGGCCATGGTACCCCTGCCAAAATTTAGAGGGGGTGGTCCTAGGTACCCCTAGATCATTGACCCCGGGCCAAGGTCATTGACCTTTGACCTATGACGTCACAAAAATTTTTGCTGACTCAGTTGCATATACGGGGGCCACTACTACTGCAGCGGTATTGAATACCATTAAGACTTTACTTATCATTTATTTTACACGTGTCAGTAAAATAGTTTCCATTTTTTATTCATAATACTTTTGTTTTTGTTCTGATAAATTCAAAATCACTTTTAAAAAAATAAACTTTTAGTGAAATTTTGTTGGTGATATATGACACTAACTACGTGACGCCAGGTTGTAGAAAAAATCCAAATACGAACTTATGGAAGGAGAATTGTCTTGCGGCTATGAGCGGAAATACATGTATCATATGTCCATACGTATAAATTCGGAGTTCAAACAAAATCTGCGGAATATTTCAGGTTGCCCTATGTTCTTGGGAGTTTGAGTTTTCGTAAAAATTAAAAACGATAGGACTATATTTTGAGATTCTAAGTTTGAGATTCTAATTAGTTGTTCTGATTTTCCTTCAATTTTATATACGTGTTTCCGATTGATAATATTATATATGCAATTTTAATCTACTTTGACATAGCAGGCACTGTATGTTAACCCCGGAGTACATATACATGAGGCTGTAGGGTACAAACAAAATGCAGTCCCCAGGTTCAGTTTCCGAAGATATTACTCTCTCTTCAAATCTATGCTGTAATATAGCAATTATAGTGTCTTCTCACACACAATGCCCTGCCGTGGAAAATTAGCGCCTGGAGGGAGAGTATACGACAGCCCACTGCTCCCATACATATATTCCAAGTAATTTTTCCTCCTTTTTCTTTTTTCTCTCCCAAATTTTGCGCCCCCTTACTTAGGCGCCCGAGGCCGTTGGCCCGCTCGCCCCTCTCACGGCACGATACTACTTACATATGTCTTCTTCAGTACAGTTGGGTTGTCTGGAATCAAGCACCAATGATAGCTCTACTTTGCGACTGTTCTAGAAAAACACTGCCTACTTATCTTCGTACCTGAAGACCTATCCCAGCCACATTATTTTACTAATTACGTTCAAAGTATTACGTAAAATTACCTAAGTAGTCTGGTGTTTAGCAAACCCAATATGTACTTTGTACCATGAAGTAAGTGTGTGCTTGCAACGTGAATTATGTAAAAATAAATTACATAATATATAACTATAAAATATGTGTTTAAAATGTCACAACCCTATGCTGTTATGCAAATATAATTATGCTGAAGAATATCAGATTGCATAACAGCACAGGGCACACTGCAAAGTTTCGGAATACTTTCATAGCACATTATGCTGTAATCTATCTCAAAGGATTACCATCATATTCTAAAAAAATATCTGAGATAACTGGGAAGATATTCTCTTTCAAATAATAATAATAATAATATAATCGATGAATCTATGTGAAAATTATGCGTAAACATATTCAGAATTAATACATAAACGAAATGACTCGAGAAAACCCTTCTTCTATTTAAAGTCGTTTAAAAAATAGAGGTGTTTATGTATATGTGGTATATTAATTCATAATGACCCTTTAATTCAGTTCGTATTGTACTTAGTTGGAAATGAAAACAAATGACATCGCATCTACCGAATTTCATGGTGGTATTTGGAGTGTCCCAGGCCGGAAGTAGTGTATTTAAATTGGAAGTCTATTTCTTAAATTAGAATTTTATTACTTTTTAACTCCAGATTAGGAATATACACAAGAAAATAACTAATCAACCAACCCTATGGCCTATGGAACTCAGAAGTTCAATGCCACATTCACAGAAGCTCTGCATTGACTTCAGTTCTTCCTTAGCTAACTGGATCCAGTTTCTACCTTGTATTCATATTTCTGTGAGATCCATCTTAATATTGTCCTCCCATCTGCGCTTAGGTCTGCGCTTAGTCGATTGGATTTCCAGCTACTTTGAAAGCATTCCTACTTTCTTCCATTCTGGCTACATGATCTGCCTACCTGAGCCTCCTAGACTTGTTGACCTTAACAATATTTGGTAAATGGTATAAATTATGCAGTTCTTCGTTATGAAGTCTCCACCATTCCCCATTCCCATTTCTCTTTGTTCCGAATATTCGTCTCAGGTTTTTATTACGCAAGAAAATAAGATTTTAAAAAAAATAAATACTTTCTCCACGAAATGGAATGGAAAGTGTGATGAGAACAGTTTTAGGAAAATGTTTGAAGCAATTGTTTATTATTGTTATTTTCTCACCCCACATTCTAGATCTTAATTTGAAAAGTACAACATTCTATTTTCGGATTGTTTTGGTAGTTGAAAATGTTATTAATTAATAATAATTTTAAAAACTTAGGATTCATTTATCGCACTATTTAATATTTTTTGACAAAGTTTATTTTCTTGAACTTGAAGGATGGAAGAATAATGTCCAATATTTGAAGGCTATTTCTGTACTGGAGTTTGAACATTATCATTAAGACCAAATGTGATAATTAAACATTTTAAAGAAAATTTTGTTCTTTTCGTGTGCAGATAATGAATCTGAATTAAAATAATGCTACATTGTATTATAAAAATTCCCCTTCATCAATGAAATTTTCACCATTTAACAAAGTATTCAGGATTTAGTTATACTTTTATCAAACTCATCAATATCTTGAGATATGTTTGTTTATATGTAAGAAATACAATTTTCGATTCGTGAAAATTTGGAATTTATTTTTCTCTTTCTATGCTACCTTTACATTAAGACCAGAATATCTTCCAATGGTGTTAATGCATTTCTAATTACTCTCTGATATTCTCTCCATACCTTCTTCCAAAATTGTGGGTGGTATAATTTCACCAAGATGTTGAAAGTTATCCCACAATTAAGTAGTTGGATTTTTTTTTAAAATAAATTTGATGGGGGTGAGGAAACACTGAAATCCAAGCTGTGCTCAAGAACGTTTATTTGTAAATTCTCGTTTTACAAATATAGATAACCAAAGTTTTCGATCCTGCACCTTCATGAAAAACACATACAGCAGGAAGTTTTGCTGGAAGATACTTGTTTTTTTGAGATATGCTAGTAATGTCCTGATGCAGCATCCCCACTCTCTAAAACATCCTACGTGAAAACTTATCACCCCGTTTGTTTGAGCTTCCTTTTTTTTTCAGTAGTGGTAAAGCCACAACAGTAACCGTTGTCGTTGTTCTGGAAGAATTCCGCGGATGCACACTGCGAGAAGAGAGGAGGGCAATATCGTAACATAACAGCGTTCGCACACATTGTAGTGTAAAGGCAATTCCAAACCAGTCGTAAACTTCGAGGTATTCATCCGGATTAGATGCGCTGGAAAAAGAGATCAGGGAGTTTTAAGGGGGAAGGGTGGACGGCAGAGGAAGCAAGTACAAAGCCAAGAAAGACGCAACGGAACTTCGAAATGGAGATCGCCATTTGCAACATTTCCTGTTAAGCAAAGTGAAACCACGGCTTCCATCTGCTACATATTCTCAAGTAGTACAAAGACTACCCAAGACAACTCTCAAGTGTTTTTTCTAATAATTTTTGGAAGTGGTTTTACTTCCTAAAAATACTTCTTTGAAATTTCTCCAAACAACAAAATAATATTCTTCCATTTGTGTGTATCAGTAGAACTAGAGACTGCAACTTAAAGAGAGAACCCCCAATTCATTGCGATGTACACAAAACAAAAACAGTTGTTAGCACAATCTTAAATTTATCTTACTCTCTCACGAAACAATCTTAAAATAGGATATATATTTATTTACGACTTCTTTTACGTGGCTAAGTTACGGCTCTGCAGCCTTCTGCGAGCTCTTAATCACGTGCGTATATCGTTCCAAATACAATAATACTTCGATAGTGGGACATGTTAGATCATCAAATCAACTTTCACGCTTCCAATCTACTTAGTATTTATTGACTCGTGATTCATGTCAACAATATCTCTTGATGACTGTTACTAGTGTGGTGTGTATTAATTTATCAGTATATTCATAAAATAGTTTTAATATGTACTAGCGTTAATTGCCCGGTTCGTTGGGTTAAAAGAAGAAGTTAAATCGATAGGAACAAAAAAAAAAATAATAATAATAATAATAATAATAAATCATAAAATAACAAACTCTAAGTAATGTATATAAATAAAAATTAAATATTCCTATTGTGGGCTGAATTTGGATTTAAACGGCATCAAAAGTGTCACTGTTCATCTCAGCAACGTCGAAAACTATGGATTCAATATTACTTGTAATGTCGGTTATTTTCGATCATTTTTATAATATCTCTCTCACTCTCCCTCCTCCAAGTTGCACCGTCAAAATGAAGTAATGATAACAGTCCCATGCTCGAACCTCATCTATGTTGACAATTTGATCAAGATCGGTCTGGTGGTTCAACAGTTATTAAGTCACAGTCATTTTCATTGTTATTTATATACATAGATTCAGGACAAATTCTTCTATCCTAGCAGTACTAAGAAGATGAAAAAACAAGTTATGTTGTCATCTGTAGTATTTTTTTTTTTCTTTAACGTAGAAAGCACGTTCCAGAAGATGATCTCAGGCAGGAACAACATAAGTTGAAATATCGAAAGAAAAGAAAGAAACAACAAATCACTATGAGGTATGAGAAACTAAGTTTCCCTTTATTATTGTAGCATATAATTAGTATGTGGGACAAGGACGAAACTTTTTTTTAACTCGTAATGAAATGAATTGACAAAGATACGAACAATAGCAAGGACAGTGGTCAGACAGTCGAAATAGCTCCTTTCATGAACAACTACAATAATCTTACTATTAAGGTTATGAATATGATTTTTAGCTGCACACATTATTTTATTTTATTTTTTTAAGTAAAAGAAGTCTTCAGAAGTAACCGAGGAGCCAAAAGTTCCTTAAAGTTCGTAATATAATTAATTTCACAGCATCTCTTTGCCCTTCCCCCTTTTCGGGGGCCATTATTTCCTTAGTTTGCTTATCAACCCTTTTCTCTTTTGTCCTCTTCTTCCTGTGCTACTTCTTAAAACTTTATACAACTTTTCCGATAATTGTAGATTGAGTGTTGCTGTTTCTTATGCACAAATTTAAGCAAGATCAAGCAGCTTTCTTTGGATTCAAAACGATACAGGTGACATTTCCAAACCACATCAACTTCTTCAGACAGAAGACCCATGATTTGCAGATAGAATTGTTTTGATCTACGGTTATAAATATGTGAAGGCTACTAGTTGTTAAAACTAATTGAATAATTATTCGAATGCTCGTAATTCCAATATTTTTTTCTACTGTTATTCGAGTATCCTAATATTCACTTTCAATATTCCAACAATTATTCGAATAGCGAATTTTATTCGAATACTGGATACTCGAAGAATCCATTATTCGATTTTTCGAATATTCGAATAATGGATTGCTCAAATTTTTAACCGCTCTAAAACTTACCATAGAAATCTTGTAAAAGAACAACGCTTAGAAAAATAAGAGTAGATTATCTAAATACCTCCGTGAGGCACCAGTTATATGGTTTTGCAAAGAAAAAATTGAAACTAGTTTTCAGAAGAATTCGAATGTTGCCATTTTGAGTGAATACGAAATTCCCACCACTTCAGCATTTACAAACACGACCCGTTTGCATTTAACAATTTAATGACGCTTCGTATTAAATAAAAACAGCTTTTTGTTTTTAAACTTCTTTGTCTTTGGAGGTGTTTTCACTCCTTTGACGACCGCTTACTGTTGAGGGTGTAATGGTGGATCCATGCTTTGTCACTTGTGACAATGCATTAAAGAATACAGTTCCCCTGTGAGAAGAACCGTTCCAAAAATTGCAGACATGTCCCCATGCGCTTCTCCTTGTGTTGGTTGGGCAGATTGCGTGGAACCCATCGGGAATAAACTTTCCGAAATACTTACTCTAAAATATCGCACACAATGTGACGAACACTTCCGAACGACATTCCCAATTCTGCCATCAGATTCTGTAACGTGATCTTCCTGTTGTCCTGAATCAGGTCCTCCACGCGAGCTGTGTTCAAATCTGTTGATGCCATTTTTTTGTCGACCACTGCGTTCCTCGTCGGTGACGTTTTCTCTACCAGCTGCAAACTTTCGAAACCAGTCTGTGACATGCTGACGAGAAATTACAGTCTCTCGATAAACTTCTACTAGCTCCCGCTGAATTTCAACCACAGTTTGTTTCGCGCCACAGAAATCGAATAACTGCGCGGACTTCTTCGCTAGACCAGTTTCCCAAACGAGTCGACATTTGTGTTTACATACAACTAGCACAGTAGATGGCGGATAGATGAAACTCTGCATATTGGCCAACTCCATGTATTAATATTATCGCACACTCCTCATTCCTCTATAACACACGACACTCCAGAAACATTGGCCTTGTAACATATAATCGTGACAGGTAGCGGAAGCTAGTCTATATTAAATTGTTCTCAATCACATGAAAGGGGCAGTTAATTCATCTGGCGATTTCACAACACTGTCTTTCAAGGTTGGCAACACTGTATTGAAATACCGAAATGTCCCTACCGCAATCGTGCTGCCAGCCAGATGCTACGTTCTACACTCCATGATTCCGTTGCAACTTAACTACAAAGTTTGCAACAAGGCATGCTAGCAGCATCAGTTGCAGTGCTGCTGCATCGAAAAGAAGTATTGCAAAATTACTCCAATTCACTGAATCACCTATATTACCAGGACTTTTGTTAATGAAAACAATAAGCTGGAAAGCGAGAAGTAAATTGAACTCAAAATGCAATTACAGCAGCCCAACAAATGGTTATCAAAGAGTTGCCAATTTAGCCACTTTGTGGCTAGATCTGGCCTCTTTCGAGAACCTCGCTAGCCACAAATTTTCTATAACTATTCTATCAGGCCTTGTTTCCATTTTGTACTAATGCACAATAACACACTGAGCAAGGCTATGTAAATTTGTCAATTGAACTAGTCAGAAGAACCAAGAGAAAAGCAATAGCGGACAAAGATCAAAGGGGGATGAGCGGAGTGTAACAAAATTTACATAGGAAAAACAAAAAAGAAAATGCAAGAAAGGATTAAACAGCACCAGGATGATGTAAGATTGAAAAGGGACAACAATGCTATATACAAGCATCAGAAAGAGACAAACCACAGGATAGGGTGGGAAGAAGCAGAGGTCATAGAAGTAGAGAACAGAACTTTGGTGGGAAAATGGAAGGAAGCCAAGGAGATTATGAAGGCAGGAGACAAGGTGATGAATTGGAATGCAGGATTCTCGATAAATACAGAGTGGAGAAGATTCTGCTTAAAGGAAAAGAAACGGAAAGGAAAAAGAAAGAAAGACAAAAAAAATAACAAAGAAAATAAGGAAAATTAGAGGACAAAATGCATCCAGAGAAAAAAGTAAACTTTTAATTGGACACGTGTGCAGCTAAAAAGTGAAAGTGAAAGCCACACAAGTGTTACTTTTTAATGAAGGGGCCGAGCCTAATTAAAAGTTGATCGCCGGAAAGTATATATAAGTGATGACCAACTCCCAAGCAGCCAGAAGGAGTGGAAGTCTGATGAAGACACAGTTATTGTGTTGAAACTGTTACGTGATACTGTTCTTTTTTTTTTTTTTTTTTTTTTTTTTACATATTATCACATAGCCTTGCTCAGTGTGTTATTGTGTATTCCACAAATTTTCCAAAAGAAAAGCCACTTGTGGTTTTTCTAGCCATATGCTTTTTGCTTTTAGCCATTTCCAGTCATTTTCTGAGTTTAGTCACTTTTTGATATATTTTGTGTCATTTTGCTATTTTCTGAAGTTTGATGCATTCTCTAAGTGATAGCATTCTAAACCTCACAACTAGAATTGTTCCCATAAAATACAGCGTTGATGGTTATATTGATTCCTTCTCATATCTTGGTCACACAGCAAGGAGTGAGTTCAAAACTTGAAAGTTACCAGTAGACGTTGAATAAAATTTAGGGGAAAGACGTGTAAGTTTTAATTTTATTATTTTTTTTTAAGAAATTCAAAACAAACTTCCTAATAATACAGACATCCTTCAGAAAATGTCGATTTTCAGCGTTAATAAGAATTTGATACCAGTGAAATAGTCTTTTACTGATGTAGCTTCGGCTTTCACTCTGAAATTTGAAGATATATCGACACAATTGAAAATCAGTAGCAAACATAAATTTTATTAAAGGAGTAAATAAGTCTTCAATTCAAGATTTTTTGCAAAGAATAAATTACTGGTGACTGGAGAAGACAATCTGTTTTCAGAATTAGTTTCATTGGCTTTTTATTTTAATACTAATCCTTCCACATTCGAACGCGGAAATGAAGCGTGTATTAAATCACGTGAATAAAGTCAAAAACAGACTCAGGAACAGGTTGAAAACGAAAACACTTTCTTTAATTTTAATGGTGAGATTTGGGTTGCGCCATGTGTAAAAGTGTTACTCTCTATGCCAGGGCGCAAAATTCCCGGTCGCCAGGTCGCCATTGGCGACTAGAAATTTAGAGCTGGCGACCAGTGTTCATTTGGAATGATTTCTGCCTAAACACACAGGGTTCCGCAATTTCTGTTTCGCAAAAAAAAAAATTGTCATTGAGTGAGAGAAAATACCGAATATGAAGTCTTTCTTTGTCAAACCAAAGGCCATGGGAGAGGGGAGTCTTACAATCTGTACGTGAGAGGTACTGGCGACCATCATTTTTGTATTGGCGAGTACGTCTGACTTTGAAATTTTGCGCCCTGCTCTATACGAAAGGTAATCAATAGATTTGCAACTAGTTGGAACCAAAGCAGCCCGGTACAAACGACTAAGACAAGAAAAAGCTTCGCCTGAACCTGAAGAAGAAGATTATGATATTTATCTCTGTGAGAGGAGTTTTGCTTTAAGTTATTATAGGATTCGGATTTATTTGTCTCAACGCGGAAGCTTGCTTTTTTTTTTTTTTTTTTTTTAAGCCGTTTCTGGTCATTTTTAGCTATTGATTTTAGCCACTTTTTCTGGTTGAGTGTTGGCAACACCAGAGTGCAATAAAAATCTAAGTGCAAAAGTAATTACATAGAGAGGGTTTATACGTTAGGCTCTTATAATGTTGAGCTTCTTAAGACAATTTAATAATACTATATACCTCTTATAAGTGTATAGAGTAGTTCTATTATTTTAGGAGTTGTTAGATTTAATTTCAAGGCGATTTGAAGAAACTTCCTTTACTTTTTTCCTTTCTGTCTTTTTCTTCTCAATGTGATATAGTAAGTTAATAACTTGAAGAGAATTTCGAGTACTGAAAAATTGTAACACTCTTTCACTTAAAACCACTCCGACCACTCTACGAAGGTACTTGAAAATAAGAATTAGCAGTTAGAGAAGATATTTTTTCCACACACTGAAGAAGTTGGTTTTCCACACTTAAAAAACGTATTAAAAATAATAAAGACTCTAAACAAGGAAGTAATACTGTATATACTATTAAAGAGGGACTGGAGGAAGAGGAGAGGAATTTCATGAGAGATTGGGTACGAATATAGATTAGAGTGGTTCTTATTTTTCGATTTCAGAGTTTTTATTTTTAGTTTCATTACCTATAATGGTTCCATATCAGACCAAAGTAACCCATGAGAAATATTAGCTGAATTAAATAATATTAAATGGTGTTTCAAGGGACTCAAGATTTTAGTGCATTTACATTATACAACATGAGGCAAAGATACCTTATAAGTTTTCAAAGATATTTATAAGTTAATAAACATATATTTTGTAGTAATAATTATTAAATGATTAAAAGTAAGTAGGGAATAACGATAAATGTCTGTTTGTGATTAAAAAAAAAAAAAAAAACAAAGCTTCCCCAAAATGATATGTCATATGAACCCCTTCCTATTAAATAGTTTGAACCTGAATTTAAGATGGAGGACTAAAATGGCCACCATGATGGTAGTTTACAATAATGGATGTGATTCTACCTCCATTACCCTAATCCAAGATATGATAGCCATTCCAAACATAAAGGAACCTTTGCGTCATGCTGAAAATGCATTAAAACCTTGAGATCGCTTGGAACACCATTTAATATTATTCAATTGGGTTAATTTTTCTTATGGGTTATTTTGATTTCATACGGAACCATTTTAGGGGGGGGGGTGAGATTCAAAAAAGCTCTGATGTCGCAAAATAAGGACCACACTACATAAAACTACATGAACTGACATAAAATAAAGGGGTTCTTCCGGTTGACGTGGGAAGTTAAAATTTAGCATGATTGTAGCTTTCAAGTACTAACCTACAGGAAAATTGCCAAAAGTTAATATTTTTAATTTTTAGAGGGTTTAAAGAGGGAATGAAGAAATTCTTCATGGGCTCTTTTTTGAACATATAATCTCGTATTTTAGGTACTTGGAATAGGAATAAAAACTTGAGATTCGATATGGTTGTACGTTTACGTTAGCATTACCCAACTAAATCACTAAAAATAAAAATTTTCATCTGTAGAGAGGTTTTATGGAACTAAAAAAATCTTCCCGATGTTATTTATATGAGGCATCTTCTACACCCCAAAATGTTTAGGGTCTTCGATAGTATTGGAATGATGAAATTTGGCATGATTGTAGACTTCCGGTACTAACACACAGGAAAATTGCCAAAAGTAAATATTTTTAGTTTTTAAGGAGTCTAAAGGCTGACGGAGTAAAATTCCCATGTTATTTAAATGGATGTTTTCTTGTGATACAAAATCTTATCTTTAGGTAGTTGAAATACGAAAAGAAACTTCAAATTTGGAGAATTGTAGGTTTGAGAAGTTCGAGGCCGTAGGCCGATCAAATGCGTGGGTCTGGGAGCGGAGATCCAGGCTAGCCAAAGGCTAGTATATTATATATATATAACTGTTCTGAAAATGGTGTCCACGGATTACAGAACACTATTCTACGGTCCTCATCTATAAACACGAATTGCACTATGTGGCAACGTTGCGATGAAGAACCATAGAGTAGATCTACCAATCCATCAAATAGTTACATCAATTCTTTTCAGATAGCAGTGAATGTCGATACACATTAACACTAGCACCACATATTGGCGTAGCTATTTAATAGATTCATAGAGCAATGCTAATGGTTCTAAGTGACTTTGCTACATAATGAAACTTTTGATTCCCTATAGCGACTGAAGGCGGCCCTGGAGGGTATACCATTATATAATATTTTCTCTTTATTTTGACTGAAGAATAGCACCGTCTTGTATGTGGGCGCCATTTTTGGAACACCAAATGATACTACAGGGAAATGTACTCATTTTTGAATGAACATTACACAGTTTACTTAAAAACCAAACAGTGGCGGCTTTAAAGGGTAGGCCGGCTGGCCAAAATTCTTAAAAATTATATAAACGCTAAACGATCCAGTAAAGAGGAAATATATTTTACACTATTTATACTAATGGGGATAATTATTTAAAAAGTAGCATCAACCGCTACTATAAAAGTAATTTCCTACTGTTGTTAATCAATCAAATGTGTACCATTATATGTGTCCATAAGCGAGGAAGCGGGCCTACCCATAATTAAAATCTTAAAGCCGCTCCTGAAACCAAACTTCTTTATTTATTTATTTACTTTATATATAATGTGTGTGAACTAATGCCTTTTATTTTACATCTGTTTTAGTTACCATAGAGTCGTAGACAGTGGAGCATCGTGTGTTTATGTACGATGCCTATGTTAGAAACGAACACTCAATGGTTGCAACTCAGAGGTGATAATCTGTAATCTCAGAGGTAATATCGTCGCATGAGAACCAGAGGAACATAACTCCATGTTGTAGGTTTACAGGCGAGAGGACAAACATATTATTTTCTTAGAAAGATGTGTTTCTAATAAGATGGTAATTGTGCTACGTTACAACAGATAATCGACAAGAAGAACAGATGGCGTTACGTTTCATTTATATCAAGTTCGGCTTTCAAAATTATGTCCGAACATGAAGAAAACGAAAACCGTATTTATGGAGTTACGTTCTTCTGGTTCTCATGCGACGATATGTTGTTGAAAGGTAGTTAAAATTTGGAAACCTTTTACGTACGCCACTCTAAATTCCAATAACAATAACAGCCATAAACATCAAGATAAAAAAAAGTAATGACATTTTTAAAGTTCCGACAAACTCACATCGGAACACCAGTCGTTTTCTCCGAAATCGAGACCCAATTTTACAAATGCTGTGTGCTTAAAGGGGTATATGTTACCGTTAGGAAAACATAAATAATAAGAAATACGATTTGCAAGTTTACACTGTATATTACTAAATAGAATAGAACATAATAACTGTCAATCATTATTAGCAACAAACGACAGGCATTTTGGTGCCACAAAAGTTTGTTCCGCCCCCTCTCGATTTCATCAAAAATTATACATGATAATTTATCCTCAAACATCTAATTTTGTTTAACCTAATGTTATCTATCGACTAATATATGAGTGGACACCTAAAACTTGTTAAACATAAATTAAAATCTATGTTCATATTACAGGCAAAATTAGGGATTAATTTATGACGTTACTGGGTATTTATTACGCCGTAAGTCCTTATTTGTGGTCTTTAGCAGCTACAAGTTTTGGAATCGCCAAACCTTGAAGACTTCTAATAAGTCCACTTTTCAGATTGGGTAATCCCATTTTACAGTTTGGGAGTATTCCTTGTAAGTAGCTAAATATAAATTTTAGAATTGACAAATTAATATTTACCAGGCAGAACATTTCGAAAAGGAAGAAATCGTTACAAATCTGCGTACAAAACGAGGGGAAACCCAGAGAAAGGAAACTGAATGAAAACGAGAAAAAAAAAGGAATAATCTGAAATAGAGAGAGATCAATTTTGCTAGACGTAGATGGGAAACAAATGAAACGCTCCAAGGAACACACATTTCATTGTTTCTTCCTTTTATTCACAAAGGAACAAAGCACAAAGGACGAACTTTATATATTCATTGTTGCCAATCTCCTATTGAAAAACAACAGATACCTGTTTATTTGTACCTAAAGACTTACGAATATTTATTGTGTTTTGTTTCTGATTCACAATTTTGAAACAAACCGACTAATTATAAACAGATCAATATTATTCGCTTTCCATGATTAATTAGTAATTTTCCTTCAGTGTAAGAATATTAGGATTTAATTAATTTATTTATTTATTTATTTATTTATTTACAGAGGGATGATCTATTGTACGGTCTTGTTTAAAGAAACTGGCTAGCCTTCTCTCCTTGAAGAGAACTCTTATCCATTAAATTAAATTAAATCAAATAAATGTGGTTTTTAATCGGCTAATTGATACATTTGTTTTTCGCTGCTGTATTGAAATCCTGTATGTAGAGCTACGAGCAGACATGCCCATTTACAAATACTGCATGCTGTTTTACACTATCATCACAGTTTTGAACTATTACGTACGTACTCCGTATATATTCAATTTATGTACTCGATACAAAATGTATTCACTCGATTTTTCTGACAATCAAGTTTACTCATGCTCTTAAATATCCTATCTTTTGTATTATTATTATAAATATAATAATAATAATAATAATAATAATAATAATAATAATAATAATAATAATAATAATAATAATAATAATAATAAAACATTCTTCTATCTACATTCAACTAAACGGAGTGATAAACATCTTGGCATTTGAAGGCGGCGCTCCAAGTTCCCTTTAAATGCTGCTAGCAAAAGAGAGGCCAGCGGTATTGCCACGTTTATTTTGCACACATCCACGTCTATCCCCTGTCACCTGATCGCGCTGTAGTTTGTCTGCTTACCCATAGCCACACCCTTTTACCACTTGGCAACGAGAGGACAATGGCCTAATATAGCAGAGAAAAAGTGTCTTAAAGTTTTCGACTCGACGCATATGTCGTACATTTCGCAAATTTATCAGCTGACGGCGTCCGGATTCGATTCCCGCTGGAGTCAACTTTTTTCTTCAACCAATAGTGTAGCCACTTGTAGCTACAAGTAAAATGTTAATTCACCATATTTTTATAATGAATTAAAACAATGGAAATATTCAAATCAGTTGTAAAATCTTTCAATGTTCCATTTTAACTAGCAAGGAAATGTAATCTATTTCGTAAATATATTGATAGCACAAGTTTATATTATGGTTACCACAGTCGTTGTGTAAAAAATGTTCTTTACGCTTCGTGCCTACATCTGTTGATGTGTGTATTTCAAGCACTGGCGCAAATGGCACGGGGGGATGAGGGGGACATGTCTTCCCAATAATCCGATTTGAAACTTGTTTTTTGGGGAGAAATGTGATGACTTGTGTCCAATTGCCACGAAGGGAAATAAGATGAAATTGATATCCCCCTAGAATAAGCCTAAAATCTGTCCGCCTCCCAATGTTGAAGACAACTCTCCTCCCCTGATCCTCCATAGTGTTATTTTTGAACTTCATAAATATTTTGAACATCACTTAAAAAAAAAAAAAAAAAGTATGGGAACGGCCTTATCCGTTCTCCCCTTATTGTTGGAGACAGATTTTCGCCGCTTATTACAAGAGGAATAAGGGGTAAATTTCCTATAATTATAGGAACACAACGACTGTACTGACCATAATGTAACTCGTGATATCAATATAGCTATTTACGAAATAGATTACATTTCCTTGCTAGTTAACATGGAACATTGAAATATTTAACAACTGATTTGAATATTTCCATTCGAAGATCGAAGATTCATTGCAGTATAAAGCGAAACAGTCGTCACTGGCATCCAGTCGATGTATTTCAACAAAAGATCTCAGATCGAATACTAACATACGAAAGCATTCCAGTCACAGGCATTTCTTATGGAGAAATCCAGAATACGGCATACGCTCGCAGAGTGAATATGAAATATTTTGTAACTACTTCCTCATCGAACTTAAAGCTCCATATAGAATTATCATTATTGTCCTTACTTTGGTATTCGGTACACCTCCTATCGCAACTGATGGTATCAAGAACATCATCTATGTAAGGAAAATGTTTTTCGTACTTGGCAATAAAAGAATTTCAAAACCAATTGTCCATATTTATTTGAGTACTTTCAATATACGTGTTATCGATAATACCTAAGTCGCAACACTAAATTTTCCTGCTCTTAGCAACGATAGAAACTATAATTTTATCAACAATGATTTAGAATATTTTGCAGTAGGCATAAAATTAGAGGATAAACAAAAAAATATACATTAAAAAACGAACATTTTTATACTTCAGCGTCCCTCAATTTGGGCACCGAGGCTAAGGTGATGATGAGATGGATGATTATAGTGGAATGACGAAAGTAAAAATGAAATAAAAGAACCCCGAAAAACAGTGTATGTCCATCAGAAAGCTCATTTAACGGAAGATGGGATCGAACCAGGTACCTCACCAGTGGGGTAAGAGAGTATGGATTTAAATGCAAGTTTCAGGAGTTAATATGGAAAATAATATTTAAGTACCTTTAAGAGATGCCTTATTTTAAATTCATTTTAATCTTTTCATCAGAAAGAAATACAGAAAATAGCATGTAACATAGCTTCGGAGAATACATATCATTTCAGTGAAATTTTTCACCAATGGCAACTTCTCAATGACATCATAGATAAAATGTAACAAATGGAATTGAATAAAGGCAATCGTAATAAACGGAATGGCGCGGAACACACATATACTTTTAAAAAGCCGAAGAATACATACCGGTTTTGATCTTGCATACAAGATTATTCAGCTCACTTAACTCATATAGCCAGATATCTCCTACTAAGTTTAACTTATGCGACCAACAAGAAACATGAATCATATGGCTTAAAATTAAAACAACTGGGGAATTGTACGTTTTTATTTCTGTATTTTAAAAACTGAACAACTCCTTTTAAAAACTCGCATTTTGTCGCGCTTTATGGCATATTTCTCTCAAAATGTCAGTTATCGCATTTTGTCGCGATTTCAAAATACATATTTCCTTACTCAATCTGACGCAGTTCGTTGAAACTCCAACTCTTGGCTTTGTCGGAGAGCTTTCTCAATTTCGCAACTTGCGAATAACTCCTGCCCCTACAAATTGACATTGTAGCTATATACATTTAATAGAATTTGTGGAATTAAAAATATAAGTTGTTCATTAATCCCCAATCTCAATGTAACTTTTGCCAAAAAAAAAAAAAAAGAAAAAAAAAAAGAAAAGAAAAGAAAAAAGAAAGCCTCATTATTCATTACTATGATTAATATTACCCTTTCTATTTATTTGTTTTGCAATTTTTTATTAAATAATCTTATCACACCATTTTCCGAACAGAATTTTAACATGTTCATGAGCAAGAAATCAAATATGTTATTACACTTTTGTTGCGTTGCTCTTGTCAGTTTACTTAATGAAATACGAAATACTATACACGGTATTTTAACTGAAAAAGATAGTATTTTATTAGTTTTACAACCTTTCGTCAAACAAAATGTTAAAAACAACCAGGAAAACTAATACTGATATACAAATATGTAGATCATGTCTTGCCCCCTCCTTTTAATGTCCAATCGCCGCCCTTGCTAATAGTAATAAATAGTACATACGCCGGATCGTCCTGCCCTTTATGGCGTTCCTAAAATATATTTGATAACGGAAATAAAATGAATGCATTTCCCGGAAATGTTTACATTATTTTCCTAAAATAATACACAAAATAATCCGTGTATCTTGTGAGTATCTTCCTTGGTAATAATATTTCAGGACGGTGTAAGGTTGGTTAACCTGAAGTTACACCTACGGCTATAGTACGGAGAATTCCTGCTCTCTTTTGTAAGAAGTAGCATTTTCGTTTGAAGTACTTTTATTTCAAAATTATGTCTTACGTTATAGTTAAAATGTAATGTAGTTATGCATACTAAGGTGTATCAAGAAGTTCGTTCAATCATCTAAAAGAAATCCAATCTGAGAACTGACACCATGATGGTATTAGTCCTTCCCTACGTAGTCATCGTGCCTAGCGAGCATTTTTGCAAGCGGTTCTTCATTCTCCGTAAGCTTTTTTGTAAAAGTTTGTAGTTTTGCTTTGAAACCACAGTTCAATCTCAGAAATGACGCCATCTTTACTGTCAAAATGGCGTTCTCTGAGTGGACGTTTTATTTCTGAGAAGAGAAAGAAGTCACTTCGTGATAAGTCTGGTGAATATGGGGTGGAGCATTATTTCATATCATAATTCCACTGCCTTCGTCATGGATGCAAGGACAGAGTGACCTGGTGCATTGTCTGCCAACAGTAGCCCCCAACTTTTCGTGAGTAGCAATAGTCTGCCCCTGTGGTAGGTTATCTCCCTTGATGACCCCTTCACAGTTCTAGAAAAAGGGAAGCACACATTGACGGCAGACTTCTTCATTCGTGTCTTTTTAGGAATGGGTGAGGAGGGATGTTTCCATTGTTTGCCCATCTCCTTTGTTCCTGGATCATAAAGATAAACCCAACTTTCATCCATTGTCAGTAGTCTGCTTAAAAAGTTAGCTTCATCCGCTTCACAGGTTAAACATTCCTCTTGCAGCATCCTCGCGATTTCTCTTCTGGAAAGGTGTGAGCAGTCGTGGCACCCACTGTGCTGACACTTTCTGAAGATGCAGCTGGTTGTGAAAGATATTCCACAGACCCGTAACTCATGCCTGTTGCATACATAACACTTTCAATAGTTATTTTCGTGTCTTCTATTATGAATATGATCTCAACTTTCTCCGTCAAGGCGGCATCATCAGTGGAAGATGGTCTTCCAGGTCTAGAGGCGTCCGCGGTGGACATGTGTCCAGCTTGGAATTGCCGTTTTCACTTGGATACCATCTCATAGGATGGAGTTTCATCCCAATAGACTTATTTCATCTCTTCATGGATCTGCTTTACTGATTTCCCCTGAATATGGAGGAACTTCATGACACTCCGTGCCTCAAGCTTGTCAATAATCGCATTGTAAAGTTCCCAAAATGCTAACAGATATTTTAGAAATTTATTTTGACTATTGTAACATAAGGAAGTGATAATCAAGCTATTTGTTTAAGGAAATAAAAACAGATAACTTAGGCATCACACCACAGCTACAGGAAGTTTTTTTTTCTACTGTATAAGGAAAGTACAGAGTAAGAAAATTGTAAGAAAGCTAACCTAAGTTCTATACTACAACGAGGAATTGTCCGGATCCTGGGAATCGGAGGTTCTGGTTGGATATGGAGAGTTAGCTCGGGAGAGTTGGAATTGAGATCTGGGTGTAAAAAAACAACACGAGAAGATTAATCAAAATTGTATTAGCCAGTGAGTATTACATTTATATACGATTCTGGTAGACATAATGGTTAAGTTTCTGTACCATTACAACTCAGTAGATTTGTGCAATCAAGAACATTTTGAGTCATGTTAGCATGTGGTGTGATGTCGAACATATTCAGAGAAATTGATTTCTATTATTTTATTTCTTATTTTAAATATTTCCCTAAGTTATCATAATACACGGTGTTACAAATTTCTGATGAGCTACGTTCCCTCCCCAAGCATAAAAGACTCTTAAGTATTAAGTTATTTCAGTTTGAAATTTGTAGCACATGTCATATATATTAGTGTTGCATACTAATATATAGCGTACAGCTTAACTCAGATCTTCTTACGAAATTCCTACTCTGTAATTTCCTTATAGGAAACTTCCTATAACTGTGTGTGATGCCTACGTTACCTGTTTCTGTTTCCTTAAACAAATAGCTTGATTAGCACTTCCCTCTTTTACAATAGCCAAAATGCATTTTCCAAAATATATGTTTGAATTTTGAAAACTTTACAATAGCTAGCCTTTTTGAAATGAATTCGTCTACGTAAGATGAATTTACGAACAGTGATTTAGATTGGGCATACTGTAAGTGAAGAAATATGACTTTAGAAATTAAGAACTATACCTCCCAGCTTATAATTGGACGCAAGGGAAGTATAGTTGCAGCCTCAATATTATTATGGTTATTTAGGATTTAGAGATTGAAACAAGTAACTTGTTTCAGTTAGGATAAACTAGGTATAAGTACAGGAGCTACGCTCTATAGAAAGGGATACACCTTTAATTTAATCACAAAGGTCTAGTGTCAACGCTCTATAGAAAGGGATACACCTTTAATTTAATCACAAAGGTCTAGTGTCAACGCTCTATAGAAAGGGATACACCTTTAATTTAATCACAAAGGTCTAGTGTCAACGCTCTATAGAAAGGGATACACTTTAATTTAATCACAAAGGTCTAGTGTCAGATCTCTGGGAAGAATGTTTATTAGAGCATGCCAATATTTAGATATATTTAAACAATTAACTTGCAATAAAAAGATAGGAGTAAAGGAAATATATATGTACTTTGATTTTAAATAAAAGACATGAACACGGTTAGTTTAAGAAACATAACCCTAGACATTTGTGTTTCAGAACAGATATCCTTTGGGTAATAAGAATATCAGGAAGATTTTACATTTGTTTGGTAATTAAATATTTAATTATAATAAGAAGAAATATTAATATTAGGATTTTTCCATCTTTTTTAAAATATTATATGTGACATTGGTGCTTGCTACATAATATCATGTTCAAAGGGTGTTTAAAAACCCAGAAACCTCCCCTTTGTGTACACCAGTAAATGGTTATATGGTTGCCAAACCTACTTAGAAAAAATGATTCAGTGGAGGAGGAATTTGTCTCAAACACGAATACAGAAAAAATATTAGAAACTAAAATTTTAATTTTAAAAAATTGATGGAACACTGTGATATCATCTTATATATATATATATACAGGGCCGGATTTAGGGGGTGCAAAGGTGCACCCCCTTCGTTGTAAATTTACACTACGTAACGTGAGAAGCTAGCAGTGAGTTTTGCAAACTCAACAGTTTCAGTCAATTTTCTGAAGGTGGGAGGAAAAGGATTCATCAAGAGCAGGAGAGCATTTCCAGAGCAACTCCTCATCCACAGCACAGATGCCTAAAGGGATTTAAAAAACTCAAATTTAATTCAAATGTACTGGCTGTTATTTGGTGCACCCCCCTCAGAAAATCCTGGATCCGGCCCTGTATATATATATATATATATAGAGAGAGAGAGAGAGAGAGAGAGGGAGAGAGAGAGAGAGAGAGAGAGAGGGAGAAGTCTTAAGTTCCAGTAGATAATCGCCTATAAAAAGTATTCAAATTCTAATGTGATACACTCGAATTTAAGTTTCTGAATCGATTACACTACAAAATCGAGTTCTAAGAGAAACCTGAAGAAGTTGAGACGATCCTATATCAAAGACAAGTCAATCTGCGAAACCTATTTGTTTATTTCTCTTTTTTATTTCTTTATATTGTAGAATGCAGCAACAACAAAAAAGGAGGAAACAATGAAAACAAATGAAAAAGTAGGACGAGAAAGAGAGATTTCCTTGGAACTTTTGGGAGACTGTATCAGTTCCATTTCTGTTGTCTTCTTGTCGCTGGAATGGAGCAACCAGAGACGCGATACCACACGCTTGATTTCCAGTTTGTGACATGACAAATAGTTGTGTCCTGGCGAATTACTTGAAAATGGTTTTCCTCTCTGTTGTTTTTTCCCACTCATTCTGAGATAGAGCCGTCGCCGGTTACGCTCGGCCGCTAATGAATCCTGCTACTGTTCATGTTACGGCTGCAGGCGAAAAGCAAAGACCAACCCCATCACTCTGGGCTCAGACTGCCAAAGTCAAACTTTTTTTTTTTTTAATCTCGTGAAAATAATAAGAAAAGAAACACCAACAAGAGATATCTGTTCTCAATGTACGATAAAAACAAAATGAAAAATAGTACACACTAATGACGTTATTACAAGGTTAAAAAAAAAAAAAAAAGATTTGACAAGGCATTTATTTATAAAACCTAATTTTAAAACGCAAACTGTGAAATAAATGTTTATTAGTGAATTGGAAATCAAAATTAATAATTTTATTATAATTTTCGAAAAATTTAAAGGTAACAAAACCAACAAAGAACTATGGTATAAAATTAGCCACGTTTGAATAAATTTATAATTTTATACTAATTTCAAGACGCTGAATCAAACGAAACTACTTTCAGACATATCTGTCTATGCGACCAAGAGAAAAATTATCTTAAAGTTGAGCAGTTGAGATATAAAGATATATATAAATATTCCAACGTTCAGGTCATGTTTCTTGTAACTACATAAACTGATATGTTGTCTTAAAATAGTTTGATTAGATTTTGTGGCCTCAAATGAGCATAAAAAGTGCAACTAGAAATTTATTCAAGCATAAACACTTTTAGCATTATCATGAGGAGTATTTCTTTATGTACCTGTAGCAGAAGGAGATCTAAGGTAATGTCATAGGCGTGCGCACGTGGGGGCAAGTGGGGGCGCTTGCCCCACCTAATGTTTTGGCATTTTTTTCGATTTTATAAAATAATTTTCTCTGCTAATAAGGATTATATTTCATAAAAATGGACCCTGAAAGGCGTCTGTAATCATCGCTATACAAAGAAACACTTTGGACTTTGCAATACTCGACTAAAATTTCCCAATTTAATTATGTTTCAGTCTTTCTTCCGTTTGTTTCCTCTCAGCAGTATATTATCACACACAAACAAACACACCTAATACACTATCTGTAGGTGCCGACTTTAAAAGGGGGGGGGGAAGCTTTTCTTTTCTGTCTCTCCAATCTAAAAGTAGAGGGGTTTTGCTCTTATATAATTATAAAGTAATGATTACACGGTGGTTGCACATCTTCAGAAATACCGCTATTGATTTGCTCTCCCCCCCCTAATCCAAGAATCTACTCACGCCTGTGGGTAGTGTTACCTTAGCTACGTTTTAGGTTGCATCGTCACGAAAAGGTGTCGAGGAAATTCTGTCTAACCTTGAAAAATACAGGGTGGCCCAAAAGTAGGTATACATCCCTGCATTGATCAAGTATAACATTCTAGTTTATTTGCTTCGGCTCTTCCGAGCTTAAGATGTAAGTAAAAACACATTAAGAACAAATAGTAAAGAAACTAACGAGGAAACGGTCTCAAGTGTAAACAACCGATTTGGCTGGGGTCCGGATATTTGTTACTGGAGACCAAATTAGGAGACACGTATCTTGGTGTTTGAGCCCATACGCACATATTTCCGAAATATGGGGCCCCAAAGTGCCCCTACATGCTATAACTAGGAAGCGAATGACGTTACTTGTACACAACCGATTTGGCTGGGGTCCGGATATGTGTTACGGGAGACCAAATTAGGAGTCAAGTATTCTAGCGTTTGGGCCCATACGCACAAATTTCCGAAATACGGGGCCCCAAAATGCCCCTACATGCTTTACCAAGAAAGCAAATGACGTTACTTGTACACAACCGATTTGGCTGGGTTCCGGATATGTGTTACGGGAGACCGAAGTAGGAGACACGTATTTTAATATCCCGTAACACATATCCGGACCCCAGCCAAATCGGTTGTTTACACTTGAGACTGTTTCCTCGTAAGTCCACCTGATGGATAACAAGAAAGACATAAAATGCAATAAGTTGATCAGTACGGTACTGGATACCTATTTTTGGGCCACCCTGTATACCTGTTCCTATCGGAACAATTCTGTATCGCTTCGTATCTCTCACGAACATTCTGTCTTGTTCTGTCTGGTGGAAACACTAATCTAAAGTGCGAATTATACGGACTTGGTCATCAGATTTATACGTGATAAAATGGTATGTTATTTGACTGTACTTTTGGAATACATATCTAGTTTATAGAGCCCTTTGACCGCATCATAGTTTCGTGTCTCCCTATAAATATCAATTTAAATCTTAATTTTTAGTTTATGCAAATATCATACACACAGATATTGTTTCATCACTGACAGGTCACTTATTGTAATTTGAAGAGTTCCCTTGCAGCGCATTCCTCAGTAATCACTTCGTCTTTAGCAACAATTTTCTATTTCAATGCTTTCTACTTTTTTACTCTCACATAGTTTCTCCTTCCACTGTTCTACGTGTATAGTCCCTTTGGATACAGTTTTCCTTAGACAATGTCCCAACCAGTTTCTCTTCCTCTTTCTAATTGTACCAAATACCATTCTTTTCTTTCCTACTATTCCTAAAACAAACAGTTTTTTTTTCTTTTTTTAATCTTTTTCTCACTCGAGACCGAGAGTGTAGCACATAAGCATCACCATGGGTTTGGGTACAAAACACTTATTGTAGTTTGACCCAATGGCCTTATTGTAATTTATGTCGTACGCTATAGTTTCGCCTGTGTAGAAACATAGCCGTTCAAAACCTCGCCGTCCAAACTCTCGCGGGACGAAATGTCACCATAGCGTTTTCTTCAGTGTGAAATATTCAAAGTATGGCTGGGTATTTGCGGCAAATAAGGCCCACTTAAATATAAATGCTTTATTACTTACATACATATGGTAAAAATAAACACACTGCTGAACAAGACTGCACTTATTTAATATAAAAAAAAAACACATTTACACGTGACGTTTCGATCTTCTAGCCAAGATCCTCATCAGACGTACACTGAGTGATACAAAAAATTACTCAAGTATATATACACATTTCATCTACATATCTGCTCTCTCATTGGCCCGTTCAAACAGCCAATCAGAAGCGTGGAAATCTATCTGAACTGACCAATGGGACAACATAACATTTTACCAGAAAGAAACAACAAGGAGCAAGCAACCATTGAATACATTAATTCATATACATATTTCTGTATTTATCAATAATATTTCTTCATTCTTTATTAATGGTGATACCTTTGGTCCAATTCATTAAGTTTACATCCCCTTCCTTTTCTATCCACCAGGCCTCTTTCCACTTTCTCGGCCACAATCTTTTTTCCCGTTCCAGTACAATAACTTCTTCCCAGTTAACATCATGTCCCTTTTCTTTTACATGTTTAAAGATTGCGTTAGTTTCTCTGCCATATTTCACATCACTTTTATGTTGTTTAATTCTTTCTTTCAATAATTTCCCCGTCTCACCAATATATTTCATATCGCAATCCTTACAATTTATACAATAAATGACACCTTTCTGATCTCTCTTTTCTTTTTTCTTCCCTTTGCTTTTGACCATGTCCAACAACGTTCTGCTACCTTTTCTATACACTTTGACTCCTTGCTTTCTTAACATCTTCTTTAAAATCTCGGTATCTTCTCCTAACCCTATAATGCCTTTCCATACCCCCTCATTGTCCTCCCCACTTTTACCTTTCCCCGAGACCACAGATGCTTTAACGATATCCCGTTTACTATAACCATTCTCATAGAGCTGTCTTTTAAAGATTTCCACATTCTCTTCTACATTTTTGTTACAGATTAGAAGAGAATGTGGAAATCTTTAAAAGACAGCTCTATGAGAATGGTTATAGTAAACGGGATATCGTTAAAGCATCTGTGGTCTCGGGGAAAGGTAAAAGTGGGGAGGACAATGAGGGGGTATGGAAAGGCATTATAGGGTTAGGAGAAGATACCGAGATTTTAAAGAAGATGTTAAGAAAGCAAGGGGTCAAAGTGTATAGAAAAGGTAGCAGAACGTTGTTGGACATGGTCAAAAGCAAAGGGAAGAAAAAAGAAAAGAGAGATCAGAAAGGTGTCATTTATTGTATAAATTGTAAGGATTGCGATATGAAATATATTGGTGAGACGGGGAAATTATTGAAAGAAAGAATTAAACAACATAAAAGTGATGTGAAATATGGCAGAGAAACTAACGCAATCTTTAAACATGTAAAAGAAAAGGGACATGATGTTAACTGGGAAGAAGTTATTGTACTGGAACGGGAAAAAAGATTGTGGCCGAGAAAGTGGAAAGAGGCCTGGTGGATAGAAAAGGAAGGGGATGTAAACTTAATGAATTGGACCAAAGGTATCACCATTAATAAAGAATGAAGAAATATTATTGATAAATACAGAAATATGTATATGAATTAATGTATTCAATGGTTGCTTGCTCCTTGTTGTTTCTTTCTGGTAAAATGTTATGTTGTCCCATTGGTCAGTTCAGATAGATTTCCACGCTTCTGATTGGCTGTTTGAACGGGCCAATGAGAGAGCAGATATGTAGATGAAATGTGTATATATACTTGAGTAATTTTTTGTATCACTCAGTGTACGTCTGATGAGGATCTTGGCTAGAAGATCGAAACGTCACGTGTAAATGTGTTTTTTTTATATTAAATAAGTGCAGTCTTGTTCAGCAGTGTGTTTATTTTTCTGATTTCATTCGCAAGACGTTGACTATGTTTGTGTGTCATACATATGGTGTAATAGACAAAAATTTATATGCATTTTATTTGTCAATCTTTTATCTATCTTATGGTATATTAACTTTAACTTAAACATTGATCTAAGTGTATGAAAAACGTATTGAAAGAGAAACATAAAATTGCCTTATTACCCGCACGGTAGGTAAATAAGGCCCACTGTTTGAAAAGTAAAATTTTACGACCTTAGAGACCACTGGTATTCAATTAACACCTAACATTTTTACAGCACTTCAACTACTAATAATAAAGCGATATTTAGTAACAATATGGATATGAAATATTAAGGAAATAGATCATTCCCCAAGTGTTTTGCAGTCGTTAGTTGTGTCGTTGCAGCTAACTGACTTTTAAAGAATAACCTTGGACACATAATAAATAAACCACTATTGGAAACATATTTCACACTAAGTTTCAACAATGTTTACAGTTGATAACACTTCAGTAAATTAATTCTTCATCATCGGTGTCGACCAAGCCAATGCATTCGTCGTGTACGCATACACCGCACTCTTTACAGCTTCGCATGTCACCGATCCATTCTTTGTCGCATAATGAATGATACCTCGAACACTCAGAGCCGGAAGAAAATGTGCTTATAACACACCCATAAACAGTGGTATGAGCCGTTCACATGCATTGAAGTTTACATTATGAAAAACAAACGCAGAACCCGAACTTGCGAGCCCCATAATCAACAACTAGGCCCGAACACGACAGACCACCCTACTACAGAGGCTGGCACTGGCCAAGAAAGAAAAACAAACTAACACACATTCAAGTTGCCAGTTTCTAACAAGAAAATGACATGAACCTGTCATCCGGACATCCGAATCAAACTTAGTCCATTCGATGTACATAACAAAGATATGTTCATGCATAAATAAAAAGGTGCCATGGACAATGGAGTAAGTCCTTGGACCCATTAACCCTGTTAGTATAAGGAAAATCGTAGACTCGCAGTCAAATAGCTATTGCATCAACACTGTTTGTTGGAAAGTCATGGTTTATAATTCATTCTCTTCAGCATAAAACAAACTTTCCAGAGGTGCTATGTATTGGGGTCCATAACGTGCTTGAACAGGAAAAATTGGGAGAATGTCGGGAAGATTCTCTCCAGAAATCCATCCCACCAACTTTGGACCCCTCTGGAGTAGCCCCCGCGTAAAAACACACAATCTAAATGTATTTCAAATAATAGTATAGGAAATAAGAAATATGTGTACTAAGTTTTGTATAGATAGGTATGAGGGGAAAGCGTGTATTGGTATACAACCTTTTCCCCTCATATCTATTCCATCTATCAATGTAAAACTTCCTTGCAATGCAAATGCAAGACTTGGTATACACATTTCTTATCCCCTATACTATTATTCGAGATACATTTGGATTGTGCACTTTTACCCGGGGCCACTTCCAGAGGGGTCCAAAGCTGATAGGAGGGATTTCTGGAGAGAATTTTCCCGACATTCTCCCAATTTTATCTGTTCAAGTACGTTATAGGCCCCAATATATAGCACTTCTGTAAAACTTGTTTCATGCTGAAGAGAATGAACAATAAGCCATGACTTCCCAATGAATAGTGTTGATGCAATAGCTATGGCACTTTTTTTTTTTTTTTTTTTTTTTGCATGAACATATCTTTGTTATGTTTATCGAATGGACTAGGTTTGATTCGGATGTCCGGATGACAGGTTCATGTCCGTTCCTTATAAATATTTAACAATGCATACACGTTTTGTAGGGTACTGAGAGCCAGTAGATTTTTGATGAGCCTTATTTACCGACCACGTACTCGTTATTTTATAAATTACTATCTACAAAGATGTTTCGAATTAAAACGAAGTAACTACTATCCCAAATACTAAACACTATGATCCTCACACATATACAAGATATTTCGGGTTAGCTTTATTCTACACAGAAAAAAATAAAATTACTTTGTCCCCTAAATCATATCAACACAATGGAAACTGGCTTCTCGATGCTTCAATACTGCCAGTGTTCCGTTTAATCATGCACAAGAAGACAAATTCTCTCAAGCAGGCCTTGTGAGTAATCGGTACTTGTGATGTCAGATTTCTCCTACAATGATTCTAACCTATGTAATTTTGCACTGGGCCTTATTTCCCGCAAGTACCTTATATATATATATGGAATTCATGGTTTCAAGTACTACGTTTATGCCCTTTTGGCTAAAGGAGACGATTGCTTAACGAAAGTGTTCATTTATGAAATAATTGGTGGCATGAAAATGTGAAAGGAAACTGGAGAAGCCGATAAAAAACATACACGATATTGTCTTCCAAAAATTCATATGGTCAAGAATCGAAAGCGGGATCCTTCGCGCCAGAAGTGACCGGTCTACCACTAAACCATCGTGTTCACAACAACAACAAATATATATATATATATATATATATATATATATATATATATATATATATATATATATATATATATATTCATCCTCACGGCATTGTCAATGCTCTATATTTGTATTTTACATTTAAAGTTGCAACCGGGTGTCTCTGACTGCCGTATTCGGTAGCCCGATCATCATCCCTGTTCTTCGCGCGCAGAGTCATTGGAAGAACTGAAAACGTACTCTGTTTATGGTTGTGAACTCGGAAAACCTGGTACTTCTGCTTGTCAAGGTCAAAAAGTGGGAGAAAAAAATGATGTGTAAAATGTAAAAAGGGTGCAACAGTGTCTGATGCTTGTAAGGGAACATATTCATTTGTAGTTCGTGCACATTCCGCCTGTAGCGCTACTGTGGCACAACGTATATTGTAACTGTATAACTCTTGTAGACCGCTAGTAGGTCTATTGGCGTTAGTGACGACCGAAACTATGTTGTCAGCTCTGACTGCGATAAGGCACTGCCGTGCTGCTTTTGCTTTTCTTTTTTCCCCTTTTTCATTTCTGAGACGCCAAACATGTTGTTTTGCTTGTTGCACGCGCTGAACGGGTTCCTGCGAGCGAAGTATTTAAGAAGTTGACTACATATTCTTGTTTGCGATAGTTTTAAATTGGTTAACTGTTGAAAAATATACGAAAATAAAGCTGTACTTGTTAACGTATATTAGTCGACGACGTAGCTACTGACAGTGTTGATTACAGATTTTCTCGAGGAAGAATTTAATTACAGTAGAGGTGAAAAGGAGACGTCCATTTAGACAGCCCCCCCCCTTTATCAGACTCAATCGGAAATGGTCTCAATCGTTTGTACACAAATGTGCAGGCGAAATTTTCGTTTGTACACAATTAGGGGTGCCGTCAGAACGAAAACAAAGTGGGGGCTGTCTAAATGGTAGCCCCCCACCCACCATGTCCAGTTCAATCACAAATTGTCGCAATCGTTTTGTACATCGTTTGTACAGAAATGTGCAAGAGAAATTTTCGTTTTACACAATAAGGGGCGCCGCCAGAACGAAAACAATGTGGGGGCTGTCTACGTGGTAGCCCCCACCATGTCCAATTCCATCAGAAATTGTCGCAATCGTTTGTACATGGTTTGAACAGAAATGTGAAGGCGAAATTATCGTTTGCCCACAATTAGGGGCGCCAGCAGAACGAAAACAACGTGGGGGGCTGTCAAAATGGAAGCCCCCCACCATGTCCAATTCAATCACAAATTGTCGCAATCGTTTGTACTTCGTTTGTACAGAAACGTGCAGGCGAAATTTTCGTTTGTACACAATTAGAGGCGCCGCCAGAACGAAAAAAACTGGGGGGCTGTCTAAATGGTAGCCCCCACCATGTTCAATTCAATCACAAATTGTCGCAATCGTTTCTACATCGCTTGAACAGAAATGTGCAAGCCAAATTTTCGTTTGTACACAATTAGGGGCACCGCCAGAACGAAAACAAGTGGGGACTGTCTAAGTGGTAGTCCCCCACTATGTACAATTGAATCAGAAATTGTCCCAATTGTTTGTGCATCGTTTGTACAGAAATCTGCAAGCAAAATTTTCGTTTTTAGAGAATTAGGGGCGTCGCCAGAACGAAAAAAGTGGGGGACTGTCTAAATGTTAGCCCCCCAAAATGTCCAATTCAATCACAAATTATCGCAATCGTTTCTACACCTTTTGTACAGAAATGTGCAGGCAAAAGTTTTGTTTGTACACAATTAGGGGCGCCGCCAGAACGAAAACAAAGTGCGGGCTGTCTAAATGGTAGCCCCCCCCCCATCATGTCCAATTCAATCACAAATTATCGCAATCGTTCCTACATCGTTTGTACAGAAATGTGCAGGCGAAATTTTTGTTTGTACACAATAAGGGGCGCCGCCACAACGAAATCAAAGTGGGGTCTGTCTAAATGGTATTCCCTTCCACTATGTCCAATTTAATCACAAATTGTCGCAATCGTTCCTACATCGTTTGTACAGAACTGTGCAGGCGAGATTTTCGTTTGTACAAAATTAATGGCGCCGCAAGAACGAAAATAATGTGGGGGCTGTCTAAGTGGTAGCCCCCCACCATATCCAATTCAATCACAATTTGTGGCATTCGTTTCTACATCGTTTGTACAGAAATGTGCAGGCCAAATTTTCGTTTGTACACAATTAGGGGCGCCGCCAGAACGAAAACAAAGTGGGGGCTATTTAAATGGTAGCACTTCACCATGTCAAATTCAAGCAAAAATTGTCGCAATCGTTTCCACATCGTTTCTACAAAAATGTGAAGGCTAAATTTTCGTTTGTACATAATTAAGGGCGCCGCCAGAACGAAAAAAGTGGGGTCTGTCTAAGAGATAGCCCCCCCACCATGTCCAATTCAGTCACAAATTGTCGCAATCGTTTCTACACCGTTTGTAAGAAATGTGCATGCGAAATTTTCGTTTGTACATAATTAGAGGCGCCGCCAGGGCGAAAAAAAAGTCGGGGGCTGTCTAAATGGTAGCCCCCCACCATGTGCAATTGAACCACAAATTGTCGCAATCGTTTGAATATAGTTATAGAGAAATGTGCAGGCGAGATTTTCGTTTGTACCAGGGCCGGCGCTAGAAGTTTTGCCGCCCTGGGCGGTTCTTTCACATGCGGCCCTTTATTGTTTTCTTTCTCAAATTTTGCCGCCCCTGTATTCTTTTCTTTTTTCAAATTTTGCCGCCCATCAGAATTGCCGCCCCGGGCGGTGGCACGGCTCGACCCCCCCTCGCGCCGGCCCTGGTTTGTACACAATTAGGGGCACCGCCAGAACGAAAACAAAGTGGGGGCTGTCTAAATGGTAGCCCTCCCACCATGTTCAATTCAACCACAAACTGTCGCACTTGTTTGTACGCCTTTGTACATAAATGTGCAGCTGAAATTTTCGTTTGCACATAAATGTGGCCCCGCCAAAACGATAACAAACTATGGGCTCTCTAATTGATAGCCCTCCCACCATGTCGAATTCAACCACAAACTGTCGCACTTGTTTATTACGGTTTTGTACAGAAATTTGCAAGCGAAATTTTCGTTTGTATTAAATAATATACGGATGGGAGTATTTTTAATATCTGCGATCAACGTAAACCGGTTTGAATAACGGTGGCTGAGTTTGAAAATGGTACCTATTACACTAGTCGAAAAAAATAATTCTTTTTCTCTGGCACACGGAAGAAAATACCTGATTCTAATAGAACTTTTCACGTAGAATTCGAATCTGCAATCAGTTTTTCTCTATCACCCTCAGTTTTTTCGTGACAGAGGTGTTTTCGGAAAATTTTCCCTCAAATTTCTTTTCTTTTTCTTTTTTCTTTTTTTAAAAACCATTTTCATACTTGTAGCTTGGGTACGTTAGGTATATAAACACACAAATTATATTGTATGTTAGCTTGATTTATACTTAGTAAGCCCTCTAAGTAGCATTATTCTATCTAGTGAATAAACATATTTATATAAAAATATGCTATGTGTACTGTTCATTTTACAATATTCATTAGTGCAGATAAAATCACATATAACTTCCATTACAATATAAGCACGGTTTATATCTTATTGGATTTGAAATAAAACATATTTTCAATGATGTATACACCGTGTCAGCATTTTATATCTACTTAATAAATAATACAATAGAAGTGAGTGGTATCTTCTTAATAAATGGACACTTACTTACCTCAACTAATATGTTTCAGTTGTCGACTTTCTTCTGTGTTTGGTTTCTAGAACATCTCTTTTAAGTGTCCAACAGTAATCAGCTAGCATTTTTGAACTTCACTATCACTGGTATCTCTTCTCCATGGAGGAATTGTCCTGATGAAAATATTCCCCATACTCATCACTTACAGCACCAAGGTTTTCAGGAAAGAAATGCAGGTGGGAGTCTAGAAAGTGAACTTTAAGTGACATGTTGCAACCCATTTCATTGAATGATTGCCGGAAATCACTCACAATTTCACGGTAATTTGGGGCTTTCTTGTTTCCTAAAAAAATCTCTGTTAAACATTTAAATGGACACCAAGCTGCTTTCTCAACCAGAGTTAAGAGATCCTCAAATTTTTGGTCACGAATCAAACATCTTATTTGGGGGTCTGCTAAACTCCCTAGCGTCACTAACCCGAGGAATTTTTTCCTTGAGGTAACAAGATCCTGCATTACTTTTGTCCATTGCCCTAACAAAGTTTTTGAAGAGCCCCAACTTTATGTGAAGAGGAGGTAGAATTATCTAATCAGGGCTCACCAGTGAGGAATAAACAGCATTCTTCTGTCCAGGAGTTAATACGTGCGTTGGCCATTCCTTCTTGATGTAATGTTTCGCTTTGTTCCTGGTGTTCCATTCGCAGAGGAAACAACATTTCGTATAACCAAGCTGCAAACCCATTAACAAAGAAATGACGTAAATCACAGCAAACGGTCCACTTGTATTTCTCATACTGAATGTTTTCTAACACTATTTCGATGTTTTCATAGGTTTCCTTCATATTAGTTGCATAAGCCAAAGGCACTGAAGGAAATTTGTTGCCATTGTGCAAAAGGACAGCCTTAAAACTAGTTTTCGAAGAGTCAATAAGCAATCTCCACTCTGTACTTATGTGCATGTCCAAGTGTATCCATCACAGCACAGACATTATTACATTACACTAAATCATTTTCTTGAGAATAATAGTATTGAAACTCTGTATGAAGGTTTCGAAAAATACACACTTCAGTGTCACGATGGAGCAGATTCCAGCCTTAAGTTTAGTATCAAGAAGTTCTGTCTGTGTCTTGGAGAGTTTTAAATCCCGTACGAGGTCATTTAGTTCACCCGGAGTTATCCGATGGGGATCCAATGTAGATGTGCTTCCTTCATAAGTAGGATCATTATCTTCATTTGGAACTTCAATAGTTGCCTCAAGTACGTAATCCTCATTTACCGTAAGATGAGGAAGAGGTACTGGTACAGGTAATTCTGCACTGTGTGGAACTGGTCTAATTGCTTATGGCAAATTAGGGTACTGTACTGTGTGGTTAGATTTACTGCTTATTTCTTTTATCTGTGTCATACAAAAGTAGCAGTCTGAAGAATGATCTTTTGGTTCCCTCCAGATCATCGGTACTGCGAAGTTCATGTTTCGTCCCCCATTTGCCCACCCAGTCAGGCGTTTCACGCAAGTACAACAAATGTAGTGAGGAACCCAGTTCTTATCTTGGTCTCCTACACAGCAACCAAAATATAACTGATAACACTTCCTCACAAGTGGAGTAAAACATCGACGTTGTGATTTAAATATCAGCTCCCCACATACATAACAGAAATTGTCCGGTTTATTACACACTTCCTCGACATCTTGTATCCTGTAACGTATCACACACACACACACACACACACACACACACAGGAATCTACACTCCATCAAATTCCCACAAAATCCCTCTAGAAATTTCCTCATAGAAAAATGGTGACATGGTGTACACATCATTGAAAATGTTTTATTGGAAGACCAATGAGGTATAAACCGTGGTATATTGTAATTTTCGTGGAAATTATATGTGTTGAAGACCGACCCGACCCCACCCGTGACCCGACCCGACAACCCGACCAGAGCTGACCCGATTGGCCCGACCCAAAGTGACCCGAGTGAACCAACCCGAAGTGACCTAACCCGACAACCGACCCGAGTGACCTGACCTTACAATCTAATCAGTTTGAGAGAGCTAGAACCTTACACAACTGCCACCAGAAAAAAAATTCTGACCAATTCTTATGCATAAACTATTGTTTCGGCTTTCTTTATTTGTAGTATAATTATCCTCCTCCTCCTCCTCAATGTTCTGCCATTAATGACAGGCCAGTTTCCGTGAACTAGGTAAGAAGCTTCCATTTTTGCGATTTCCCGCTAATATCTGCCTCGCAACCCAACATAAAGTACCACCCTCCTTATTACAATCTATCAATTGCTACCTTCTTACACACTCTCGCTCTCCTGATATCACCCCCTTTACTACATCTCTCAGAATGCAATCCCTTAGCAAGATCGAAACTTGTGATCCGTCCATTTTTTCGCTTCCTTATATCGTCTAATATTGCTCTCGTCTCTTGCATTTTTTCAGCATTTCCTAATTCGTTTTCCTCTCTACCCTGCTAACCTTCTTTATTTTACTCCACATCCAAATTTCCAAGGTTAAAATTTAGGAAATCAACTTCGAAAATCAAAATAAAATTTGACTGAGTTCTGAAGACAAGTTCTGAAGACTAAAAGAATAAAGGTTCTGAAGACAACATTATTTTCTAGTAAAGAATGTATATAGAACTTCTTTTAATATTTTTTGCTGTGTAACAAACAAAAATTTCATCACGTTAACATTCCGATTTTTCTATTTAAAAACAGCGTTGCTGTCTGATAGAATCATAAGGAACTAATTGCAATGAAATTTCATTCTGTAGGGAATTACCTTTTATTTTTTCTTGATTAATTTATCTAGAAGATATTTGCAACATTATATAAAATTGACAAGTATTTTATTGCGGAGAAAGTCAAATCACTACCGCAATAATAATAATAATAATAATAATAATAATAATAATAATAATAATAATAATAATAATAATCTGAAGATGACCAAGAAAGTTCTGTCTCTTTGTGGAGGTTTGTGTTCAATTGGCCCTCACACCGTGAGTTGAATGCGAATGGATGTAAGGTGAAGGTCAGTTGTTGGACGAGACGAGACGAGACAGAATTTTCATGAAGGGGTACGAGATAAGACAGAGCTCTTTCAATAGAAACATATGCACTTTTCGAGACGAAACTACCTTCACGACACATTTTCGAGACGAGAATGCCCCAAACCTGGTCTCGTGAGCAACACTAGTAAGTATATCCAACATACTACTTGGTTGTGGCTGTTCAGATACACCGTGAACGTGCGTAAGGACTGAGTGAACATGGGGCCTTCACAGAGCGTCATAAGGGCTTGTTTGCTGTACGAGTTCAAATTGCTGCTCCGCGGGGCGGAAGATATGACAGACCTTTGGTGAGGGTGTCGTGACTACGCGGAGAGTGCAGTGGTATGACGGTTTAAGGACGGTGACGAAACACTCGAAGAAGCACCACGTGCCGGAAGACAAACAGATGTTCAAAATAAAGATCTTCAGGCAGCAATTGAGGCGAAGACAGATATGTGAGGAACTGGTACTACATTTCAGTGTGAGTGGAGAAACCATTCGGCACCACCACCATCAACTTGGGAAGCACTGCAAGTTGGGTTGATGGGTCCTACATGATTTGACTTGGAGCCAGAAAGCAACGCGAGCAGACACCTGTGTTTCTTTGGTGTCTCGTCTGAGGAAGGAGCAATTTCTGGACAGGGTGATAGGAAGTGGGTCCTGTACGAAGCTCCACGGCGCCGTCATTGTTGGTTAGCATCCCATGAACCGGTTGAAAACAGCCCAAGCCAGCACTACACCAGAATAAGGTTCTCCTGTGCATTTTGTGGACTGCTCGAGGCATCGTCCATCGGGAACTGCTACAAGCTGGTCAGATCATCAATGCAACTGTGTACTGTCACTGTGTACTGTCTGGATCCAGCAGTTCTGAATCGCAAAGGGGTCCTCTTGTTACAAGGCAACGCTAAGCCTCACGTGGCTAAAATGACCCAGTACATCATTCTACGCCTTGAATGGAAAACACTATTGGATCAGGCATACTCCACGGACATTGTACCGTCCGATTATCACCTGTTCCATTCCTTGGACAATCACCTTAGAGAACGCCAATTCAAATCGCTAGTAGAGGTTCAATATGCACTTGATACCTTCTTCACTTCACGTCCCACCAAGTTCGACTGCGATGGAATCCATAGCCTTCCAGAACGTCGGCAGAAGGTCGTCGAGGCTGATGGAGACGATTTTTGATATTCCAGGTACGTCTTGATATTCCAGGTACCAATGTTCGAAGGTGTTGGTGAAAAGGCGGCGGAACTTTCTTGGGCACTCTTAAAGTTATAATAATAATAATAATAATAATAATAATAATAATAATAATAATAATAATAATAATAATAATAATAATAATAGTAATAATAATAATGTGTCCTGCCCAAAGGCAGATATTTGACCCGAAGATCCATGGGTATTGATTCCAGTTCGTACCAAGTAAGTTTTCTGGTGGACAAACACCATGTGCATGGGTTTTCTCGGTGTTCTCCCATTTCCTCTCACTTTCTGCATTCAACCACTTCAATTATTTCTCATCATCGCTGTCTCTCTTAGCGTTGCTGCATAACGTTGGACGTTAACTAGATATTTCCTTTCAATTTCACTTAATGTGACATTCAACTTGACATAGAAACGCAGAAAGGAAAAAAGTCAATAGTAATATTAAGCTCCTTATAGTCTTCCGTATAGAAAATAAGTGAAGAATGTGACGACTCGACCCGAGTGACCCGACACGAGCTAACCCGACTGACCCGACCCGACAACCCGACTCGACCTGATCCGACCCGTAACCCGACCCGTTTGAGAGCACTATCAGAGGGGTACAATTTACAGTACAATTTATTTTGTATGGTTTAGCATACTTTAAGGCTACCATACTTTTTGAAAACAGAAAAAATTGGACATCTTACAAATAGTAGTACATATTGCATTTTGTATTAATTTTATCTTTCCAATTTTACTACAGTATCGCACTAGTTATACAACTTAAAATAATGTATTAATATAGTCCATACTTAATCAACAGTGCTAAAAATTATTATAGAAGCTAGAAGCTGTTATACAATATAAACGCAATCAGTGAACATACAATATTTAGGCAAAAATTATATTTTCAATATTATTACACATACCACCTTTACATGCTCTACATGTCTATAAAGAAAAAAAATCCAGATTTATGAAGTTGTTTCCAAATTTCAATAGACTGATTTATTTTTGTTAACCTAAAATGCGAACTAAAAGAAAGCAATTTGCATAATTGTTTTTCTGAAGCAGAAAAAAAAATGTGTTTTCGGGGCTGGTCTGCAACGTCACAAGAATTTGTTGCCACCTTGGGGTATACATTCTTACTTTTAGTGATAAGAGTGCTACTTAGGAGGATTTAAACATTGCATGTTATATCCAGGGAAGCAGCGATTGGAATAATAATAAAGATTAGAATGAAATTGTTCCTATAGTATTGTCGGAATTGAAAGCAAAAGGAATAAGTCGAATTTATTATCTTTTCAGAAATTTTGATATGTAATTAATAATAATAATAATAAAGAAAAAACAGGACAAGAAGGAAAATTTCTGCACACCGGAACAAATTTTAAGAAACCGGGGCGTATGGTAGCCTTACATACTTATTTGCATGCGGAGTGTCAGTACGGAGCCACTACGTAGCAGAGTTGAAACAAAACCTGGTAAATAGGTTGCCAACTCAGGAAAACAAAATTACCGGCACACCCTAAAAATTCTCTGTACAAATGAGAAACTGAAGACTGTATTGATCGTTATTTTATTTACCAGCAATTGCCACTTGTTTAAAATTATCGAAACAGATGAATAATACTGGATATTAATCTTTATGTAACAATAGTTGATTCATAAAATGAAATTTACTCTATAAACTTACACTTCAAACAAAGGAAATTGCTTTAAAAAGTCATTTTGTACTCTCAATAAATGTATAAAATCCTTTTACAATAAAATATAAGTGTTATCAAATTTGTTATGTTAAATAAATAAAAAAACTGCCATACATTAAAAAAATATCGGTAATGTATAATACAACGGAAATTTGTGTTTGTAAAGGCATTGTTGAAAAATTTCGATGTTCAATGTTATATTCTGGATTGCAGATTCCAAAATACCCGTCAGAAGGGGGCTAATAAGTTTGTACCGGTCATCGGCCATAATCAAAATCACAGCAAATACCGGCCAGTTAGCAACTCTACTCGTAAATCAGAATGCTGAGTGCACCAAAATACTTCACCATGCATTCTATAGTTTCTGCAAAATGAGTTTAATGAACATGATCAAATAAAACAAAATACTGTGTTATAATTTTCCCTTTAACAGTCTACTTTGTGAATTTGTTATATCTTCCACTTATCAATTTCCTGTACGAGATGAGAATAACGGTTTCTGCGCAAGATAGAAAGAAAAAAATAAATTCTTCTCATAAGGATTCAGCTCACGTAAGAAATAATGAATAAGTTTAATAATAAGAGCCAAGGAGTGATAAACTAACTCAGCAATAATGATTGTAAGTATAAATATAAACAAAAAACAAAAAATAAACATTTAATTCCATCATCGTTAAAATAAGATCAATATAGTGAATCACACCACAGTGTGAACATACCAAACCACACAAAAGTGTGAACAAAGTCCTGTTAGAAAAATACTCCATAAATGTGACACATTTTTTTAACGTTTCTACCATTTATACAGTCCCCCACATTGTTTTCGTTCTGGCGGTGCCCCTAATAGAGTACAAACAAAAATTTCGACTGCACATTTCTGTGCAAACGATGTACAAGCGATTGATATAATTTGTGATTGAATTGGATATGGTGGGGGCTACCATTTAGACAGCCCCACTTTGTTTTCCTTATGGCAGCACCATTAATTGTGTACAAACGAAAATTACGCCTGCATATTTCTGTACAAACGATGTACAAACGATTACGACAATTTGTGATTGAATTGGACATGATGGACGGGGTACCATTTAGACAGACTCCACATTAATTTCTTTCTTGCGTCGCCTCTAATTGTGTACAAAAGAAAATTTTGCCTGCACATTTCTGTACAAACGACGTACATAGGATTGCGACAATTTGTGATTGAATTGGACATGGTCGGGGGCTACCACTTAGACAGCCCCCACTTTGTTTTCGTTCTGGCGGCGCCTTTTATTGTGTACAAACAAACATTTCGCCTGCTCATTTCTGTACAAACGAAGTACAAACGCTTGCCACAATTTGTGATTCAATTGGACGTGGTGGAGGGGTTATACTTAGAAAGCACCCTACTTTGTTTTCGTTCTGGCGGCGCCCTTAATTGTGTACAAACGAAAATTTTGCCTGTACATTTCTGTACAAGCGAAGTACATGCGATTGCGACAATTTGTGACTGAATAGGACATGTTGGTGGGGGACTGCCACTTAGACAGCCCCCACTTTGTTTTCGTGCTGGCGGCGCCCCTAATTGTCTACAAACGAAAATTTTACCTGCACATTTCTGTACAAATGACGTACATAGGATTGCGAAAACTTGTGATTGAATTAGGCATGGTAGGAGGCTTCCATGTAGACAGCCCTCCCACTTTGTTTTCGTTCTGGCTGCGCCCCTAATTGCGTACATATAAACTTTACGCCTGCACATTTCTGTACAAACGAAGTACAAACGATTGCGAAAATTTGTGCTTAAATTGGACATGGTGGGGGCTACCACTTAGACAGCCCCCAATTTTTTCTGTTCTGGCGGCGCTCCTAATTGTGTACAAACATACATTTCGCCTACTCATTTCTGTACAAACGAAGTGCAAACAATTGCGACAATTTGTGATTCAATTGGACATGATGGGGGGGGGGGCTAACACTTAGACAGCCTCCCACTTTGTTTTCGTTCTGCGGCGCCCCTAAGTTTGATCAAACAAACATTTCGCCTGCACATTTCTGTACAAACGATGTACAAACGAATGCGACAATTTGTGATTCAATTGCAAATTATGGGGGGCATACCACTTAGACAGCCCCCATTTTTTCTGTTCTGGCGGCGCCCCTAATTGCGTACAAACCAAAATTTCGCCTGCACATTTCTGTACAAACGAAGTACAAACGATTGCGATAATTTGTGATTGAATAGGACATGCTGGTGGGGGACTACCAGTTAGACAACCCCCAATTTGTTTTCGTTCTTGCGGCGCCCCTAATAGTGTACAAACGAAAATTTGGCCTGCACATTTCTGTACAAACAATGTACAAACGATTGCGATAATTTGTGATTCAATTGGACATGGTGGGTGAGGGGCTACCATTTAGACAGCCTCCCACTTTTTTTCGTTCTGGCGGCGCCCCTAAGATTGTTCAAACAAACATTTCGCCTGCACATTTCTGTACAAACGATGCACAAACGAATGCGACAACTTGTGATTGAATTGGACGTGACGAGGGGGGGGGCTACCACTTAGACAGCCATCATTTTTTTCAGTTCTGGCGGCGCTCCTAATTGTGTACAAACGAAAATTTTGCCTATACATTTCTGTACAAACGACGTAGAAACGATTGCGACAATTTGTGATTGAATAGGACATGTTGGTGGGGGGCTAACACTTAGACAGACCCCAATTTTTTTCGTTCTGGTGGCGCCCCTAATTGCGTGCGAACATACATTTCGCCTGCACATTTCTGTACAAACGAAGTACAAACAATTGCAACAATTTGTAATTCAATTGGACATGGTAGGGGGGGCTACCACTTAGACAGCCCCCATTTTTGCTGTTCTGGCAGCGCCCCTAATTGTGTACAAATGAAAATTTCGCCTGCACATTTCTGTACAAACGAAGTACAAACGATTGCGATAATTTGTGATTGAATAGGACATGTTGGTGGGGGGCTACCAGTTAGACACTCCCCAATTTGTTTTCGTTCTGGCGGCGCCCCTAATAGTGTACAAACGAAAATTTGGCCTGTACATTTCTGTACAAACAATGTACAAACGATTGCGATAATTTGTGACTCAATTGGACATGGTGGGGGGGGCTACCACTTAGACAGCCCCCCACTTTGTTTTCGTTCTGGCGGCGCCCCTAAGTTTTTTCAAACAAACATTTCGCCTGCATATTTCTGTACAAACGATGCACAAACGAATGCGACAACTTTTGATTGAATTGGACATGTTGGTGGGGGCTGCCACTTAGACAGCCCCCAATTTGTTTTCGTTCTGGCGGCGCCCCTAATTGCGTGCGAACATACATTTCGCCTGCACATTTCTGTACAAACGAAGTACAAACAATTGCGACAATTTGTGATTCAATTGGACCTTGGGGCGGGTTACCACTTAGACAGCCCCCATTTTTTCTGTTCTGGCGACGCCCCTAATTGTGTACAAACGAAAATTTCGCCTGCACATACGTGTTCAAACGAAGTACAAACGATTGCGATAATTTGTGATTGAATAGTACATGTTGGTGGGGGGCTACCAGTTAGACACTCCCCAATTTGTTTTCGTTCTGGCGGCGCCCCTAATAGTGTACAATCGAAAATTTGACTTGCACATTTCTGTACAAACAATGCACAAACGATTGCGGCAATTTGTGATTCAATTGGACATGGTAGGGGCTACCATTTAGGGGAACTCCCTCGAGAAGAATCACTCTACTTATTTATTGCAAAAAGCAGAATTTAAAAATTCGCATTCGTTCAAAGTTATGGTTGGAAGTAACAGCCGTTTGTATGTACGTACTAATATGGATAAGTTGCACTACGCGATCCCAATTAATACTTCATATACCCGCGCCACACACACACACACTAGCATATGTACACACGAAAGTATACCTGGTAGTATCCACATGCTTACGCCGGAAACTAGAAACAAACACACACACACACACACACACAGAGAGAGAATATTTTGTTGTACCTTTATACTGAATGCACCATTACTCACAAAATCAGTTAAAAAAGAAAAAGAGTTGTAAATGAAACTTTCAAAGATTGGTACCACTGCTGCGTGTCACACATGAGATTGTTCCATAATGATTGATTCGTAATATGATGTATATGGGTTTCTTAATGGTAGTATAACTAAATGCCTTCAAATTGACCACTAAAGAAAAAGTGAAATTTATTTTTCAAATTTTGTAAAATCGAAGTCGGTGGGCATTATGGGAACAGTCTACAATAACAATATGTGCAAATAAATATTAATATACTTAACTTTTTCCAGTGGGTGCAAGAAAGCTTCGAATAGTGTTTGTTGTGATAATGATTAGCTGATGTAAATATATATATATATATATATATATATATATATATATATATATATATATATATATATATATATATATATATATATATATATATATTGTCACATTTGAATGGAGGTCATATTAATTTAAATAATCACTAATTTTGGTTTTCATTAACTTACATTAAAAAATGTACATAAGTTCATAAGAATCCGGACTTTATACGGCATCGAACATAATTCATTCCTGAAAATGCTATAATTATAATTAGCACATTTCATTACTGGAAGTCACTTAAGTAATTTTGAAAGAGGAATATGACTGAACTGAAGCATGTGTGCTTACTTGTTTTTGATGATTTACATTCCATTGTTGTGCTCTTAAAGAAAATAAGAAATTTAGTTATGGTAATAAAATGAATGATTGAAGAACAAACAATAATTTCCATGTCCTGAGCGAGATCTTAACCTGCGACATCCAGCCTAATGTGTTAGATCACTCAACCACACCAGCAGTCAAAGTTTTTTTAATAAGCTAGAATGCTAATAATAACTATTAGTAGAAAGCCATTAGAAAGACAAGTGTGTAAATGAAATATAAACTACTCGTAATAGATTAAAATATTCCTAATTAGGAACACTGAACTCTATTTAGTGTTATTATTATTGTTGGTTTTAATCTAAGAACATACATTCTCTTGACAGTAGGGCACTAAAATTGTAATCTCGAGGAGAGATATTTCAGCAAGTAGAAGTTCAAGAAAATTAGACCCCTCCCCTCCAAAAAAAAAAAAAAAACTTAAACTAACATTCAAATACAATTACGCTCTTGTTATACTCGAGCTAACGCAAAGTAATGAGGTATTTAACTATTTAACTTAATAAAACAATAATTGTTACTTAAGAGTCTTCATCCCGGCGAAATTAAAATATCGCTAATTTTACAGTAATTATGTGATACCTTCAAATAGATAAAAGATAATTGAAATATGGAACAAGAGCGCCCTAGACAATAGAGGTACCGTTATCACAAGTCACCTAATGGCTTTCCGTTTTCAGCTGTTTAGAAACGCGAAAATAAATGCCGATTATCAAAATGGCTCGAAATCGAAAGCAGATAAGTGAGTCGTGATAACGGTTTCTCATGTAAAATAATATTGTCTAGGGCGCTCTTGTTCCACATTTCGATTATCTTTTATCTATTTGAAGATATCACATAATTACTGTAAAATTAGCGGCATTTTAATTTCGCCGGGATGAAGACTCTTAAGATGCTTCCTCCTGCTGTACACTATAGGTTAAAAATCCGTGATTATATATATATATATATATATATATATATATATATATATATATATATATATATATATATATATATATATATATATGTGTGTGTGTGTGTGTGTGTGTGTGTGTGTGTGTGTGTGTGTGTTTGTGTGTGTTTATATCAAATCTAAATAGAATATGTTTATGACCTTTGTCCTAATAACAAACAGCAAATCACCTTTATATTCACTATCATCACTGTCCATTTTGACGTAATTAAATTGATACAATACAGTGCTTAAAGAATCCGGACTGGGATGCAACTAAATCGTCACAATAGCTTTAAATAAGCAAATTTGCCTGTACACTGGCGACATATATTGGAGTCAGGCAGCACCATATTAGCATGACTGTTTACTATTAGAAATTAGCGTGTCATACGAACTGATAGACTGAGATGTTTCCCTTTTTTATATATAACATTAAAAAACAGTAAAACGCAACGTTTCACTTAATAAGTTAGTTGTGGAGAGGATACAGCTAAAAAGAAACTACCATTCTTCAGTATATGTTATCTATTTACACTGCTTGTATACTGCAGAGAGCTAATTGTTGTAAGTTGTCTCCTTGGTAATTATACTTCCAAGATATCAATTATTTATTTAATTATTACTTATAGATTCTTATTGCCAATTTGCATAAACACAGATCTATATTCAAATGTATATTACATTATTATTTTTAATAATTATTACATTTTTTTTCCTTTTACACGTTTATTATTATTGAGTTTAACGTAGCACAATTGTGCATCGAGACTGAGAGAGAGAGACAATGATAATTATGATTAAAAAATGTAATGGTGGAATGAAGAAAGTGAAAGAAAACGGGAAAACCTCAAGTACGAAGTCTATTTGGCGAGAGGTGGGATCGTACTTTTACATGAAAATATAACTCAAAGTATGCCATTAACGTAACGTACTACTATTAGGGTTGGATTTACTACTAGGTCTGAGACTAGGGACATACGTTGTTCGAACATTTATTAAGCGAGACGAAGAAAAAAAGAATTTGAATAATAATGATAAACATGTTAAAACAACATATATTTTTAAACACTGTTTTATAAGGTCTTTTCTCCTATTTCATTTGCTTTTTATGTTTTTAGCGTGAATATAAACTATAGTAATATTCAAAGAAGTGGTTTTACTTCTTGAAATCGAAATATTTATTTTGTATTGCAGTAGAACCACAAATTTTAACACCAACACTATTACAGATGAAAATTAAAAAAAAAAAAAAAAAAAACTTTTAATATTGTACTAGTGCGTATTGTACAGTAAGGGACACTTCTGGATGGTACACCCATATGGAAATTTGCGGCAAAAGTGTACCATCCAGAAGTGTTCCTTACTGTACATTTTCTAATTAAAGGTACAAGCTACTAAATAATATCACGGTGCAGTTATTACTGTAACATTTATAAGTGAAATGCGAACGAGGTACCATATTCAAAATTTTCAACCAGAGGCGCTAAACTAACAAGTGGTTTATGCGTGTTTGCGTAGCCTCCAGGTTACACTTTCTAAGATATTTTTATTTATTTATTTATTTATTTATTTATTTATTTATTTTCAAGTGGTAAAGTTACCATACGTAACAAATCATAAGACGTTTTCGAAAAACTTCGAGAAAAGAAAAACTCATCCCCAAAAGTAAACTAGTACCCTTTGTAGATTCTTTCATCAGAAATGATTTATGCCATAATTGCGGTTATTAATGACATGTTAATGCCTTTCTGTTTCAAGTGTGCTCTCTGAAAATATGTGAAACATACTTCGACCTCGCCGCCTTCTTACGGAGGAAACCTTCCCTTTGCTTTGGAGAAAGAAGTGACTGACCTCGGCTGTGTGGCCAATTTGTCGTTCAGTCGTTTGCTTCTGGTGAGTGAAGATCGTAGGCTATTTAGAATGGGTAAACAAGACAGTGCACTGTGAAGCCCGTGAAGTAATTCAACGTGGCAATCCTGTCCACATCCAACTATTGCAGGATCTCGGTCACAGCAACTTGTCCCTCCTCTTTCGAGGGGGGGAGGGTACAGGAAAGTACACATTGACAGCAGCGCCAGCAGGGGCACACTTGAAATAGAACAGCTTTAGTTTATCAAACATAGGCAAAATCGCACGAGTCATACTTGGGAAATTTATATTAAATAAAAGAAAAAAGAAAACACTCACGCCCAAGAGTAAATTGCCCATGAGGATATTTTCATGAGAAATGATTTACGTAATATTATCGAGTAATTAATGAAATACTTATTTGTGAAATATGAACAAAATCATCTTATTTTTTTATTTTTATTTTTCCCCTCTTTTTTTAAAGAAAGTTGTTCGAAAAGAAACTCACCCCCGAACTTAAACTATCATTTGTGAAGTTTTCCGGACAAATGTGTTATGCCATACGATCAAGTATTTAATAAAGCATTTATTTATGAAAATATGAACAAAATGATTGTAGTCGTTTTTTAGAAAATCCGAGAAAAAGAAAATCCCATTCCCAAGAATAAGCTATCCCTTATGGATCTTTTCAGAACAAATAAATTTTGCCGTCTTGTCAGGCCAGGGCTGCACTCACGTGGAGGGTTCACTGGGTCCAGATCTCGCTCCCAAAACTTTGTAAACCGATTTTGTTAACCCTTTAATTGGCAAGTATTGATAGCATTACCATTAAAATATTTAGTTCGCTTTTATGGTTGGACCATGTCTTCCTGATCATAATTTCGTAATTTTTAAAATATTTTTTGTACTTTGATTACAAAATACAGGGTTTTTATTTCAAAGCAACATTGCCATAAAATAGGTCTTACGTGTTGCTACTGAGCAGCATTGCCCTATTATGGTAAAATATCATAAGAATACTCTCAGCAAGTACCAGCAGTTTCGCTGAAATATTTTCCTACAGAGCAAGAAACCACAAATAAAAAAAATAATTTAAAAAATAACTTTCGCGGAACATAGGAGATAAAGCTTCTACAATACTAAATTTGACAGTCTCCTGTTGACGAAGGTTAGAAGTACCTAAAGAAGCTATCCGCAAATCACGTACATGAATATTGTATGAAAGTAATAATGCCAGTTAAATGATCACTGAAGTTATATAATTCGTACGGATAACGCAATAGAAGGCGATGTTGCTTGAAAATAAAGGGTTAATAAAACTATACCTGCTTAGCCGAGAAATGATTGATGTAGCATAAAGATAAGATATTACACTTAATGTGTATTCTTTCTTTTCTTATGGGAAAAGTCTAGTTCTACTTTTGAAAATATAAGTGGCATTACTTAATTAGGCCTACTTATTGTCATTTCGCCTGAAGAATACACCAGTTTAGAGGTATATACACGTATTGTTTTATAATATTGGACCACCCCCATAGTTTTTACCCCTTCCTACTAACTTCTTAATGTGGTCATGATACCGATGAGTACTTGTGATTAGCAATCCCATGCTTAATATTTTTGTAATTATATGAAGACGTCTTATCCTTTAATATTAACTTTTCAGAGATGACTATTAGGACATCGTTTCAAAATTAAAGATAGAGAACACGAGAAGCACACTCAACTGTTTTTTTTTTTTTTTTTTTTCCTGATTTAATTACAGGAAAGGATTCTTATTATCTGCATTTTCTACGGAAAGTGGTCCCTTCTTCTACGGGTATTGTTAGGTTCTTGGCCTATTGTCCATGCTGTCCGCCACATACAGCGGACCCCAGCGACCACATCATTGTTGATGAAAACACGAGCAGTGTCTTCAGGTAATTGGATAACACGGTTCGTCGCTCCATCCATACTCCACTTGGACTACAAAACTACCCCTCATTCCCCCCATACCTCTCTCTCTCTCTCTCTCTCTCTCTCTTTCTCTTCCCCCATACCTCTCTCTCTCTCTCTCGTCAAGATCAATGGGAACTTCTCCGTGTAATCCGATTGCCATAATGCAAACTAGCTTCCCTAATCCTGTCAGTGGACACTGGGAATTCCTCTTTCGGGAAAGGTTTTCTCTCACTATTTACTCGTACTTCACAATCTTGGTTAAAATCCCGCTGGAGAATTATCTTTGATCTTTACAGCAGCGACAAAATTACTAGATCTTCTAGAATCCATAATTCCATATCAACCAGAAAAGCAAGATGTCTTTTAAAAAAACCCTTTTCATATTTACAGACAATTTACACAATGTTCCAAGTCTTTGAATTGTATGAGTTAGAATGTGCAAATAGTAGCGTCATTTCAGATTTTGCCGAGAGGAGGGGGAGAACGACACTCCACAGACATAAGAATTTGTCTTTTTTTTTAACTACTATAAATCGATTAAAACACATGGACCTCTCAAACTCAGAGAGGGACAAGTGCCCCCTACCCTCCCAAAATGATTCCGTTGGTATACAATACGGCGGTAAAGTCGTCACCTGCTTTCTTCATAAAACTGAAGAATAGGACCTCAAATTAACAAGGCTATTTTTAAAAAAATAAAAAAATTATGTTTATACTTTTCTTTAGTTCTTTGAGTCTGGAAAATAGTCTATAATCGATATTTTATTGATTACTATAATATGGCAGATCTCACTACTGTTTTGTAAACATTCTCTTTAGGGCGCATTTGCATCCTAAGTCACAATATTCCTGCCACTTTTTACCGTTTTGTCCACCCGCTGCTAATTCTGCTGTTTATATCTTTTCTATTTCTGTATTTTTCTGTAGTACGAGTATTGATCCCAAGTACTTGAATTCCATTGTTATCACAACCTCTTTGTCCAGTTGTATTCTTGTATTTTCGATTACATTTTTTGATAACCATGTAGACATTTGTCTTGGTATTACTAGTTCTAAGCTCTTTACTCTCCAATACTCCACTTCAGGTATCTAATTTCTCTTGCCGTGGTGCCTCGGTCCAGCACGAAGTCGTCCGCAAATATCATATTCCAAAGTGCTAACTCTTTGATATCCTTTTCAAGCTCGTCCATTAAAGCTGCATAAAAGTATAGGCTAAGCCCAGATACCTGATAAAGTCCTACTTTAACTGTGAACTCCTCTGTAATTCCAAACGCCTTCCTCACTCTTGTCCTACACCCAGCATACATATCTTGAATCATATAGCTTCATATGTACGGAACACTTTTTTTCAGTGCTTATAAAAGATCTCTGCCACTCTATCATACGCTTTCTCTAGATCGATGAAAACCATATGGATTTTCTAGTGTTCTCTGTACTGTTCCATTAGCATCCAAAGTTCAAATATTGCATCCATTGTCGAATGTCCTGGCTGAAAGTAAAATGGTTTTGTGATATTTAGGCCTCCTCCCTCAATCTTGCTGCTTCTATCATTCTCTCCAAGAGCTTCATTACATGACTATTATGTTTTATTCCCCTATAGTTGAATCATTCTTGCACATCTCCTTTGTTTTTAAAATCCAGCACAACGCAGCTGCTTCTCCATTCATTTGGCATATTTCCTGTTTCCAATATAATGCTTAAAACTCGATATACCACTGCACTCCTCCTTTACTTGAACTTTTCCATGATTCGATAAGTGTTTATCCGATCCTGAGGCTTCACTACTTCACATGTTTTACATGGGATTTTCCACCTCTACCACCGGCCGAACAAGTCTATATTTCATGCATGATTCATGAGTAGATTTTCGCAAACTTCCCTTGGGTTTTCTACACTGAGAAGTTTCTGGAAATAATTTTTCCACCGCCTCTTTATCTTCTTCTCACTTGTCAGAATCTTGTTATTTTGATCCTTGATGCAGCACACATGCAGAATATCCTTTTGGCTCTCTCTTATCTTCTCTCAGTCTTTTGTTTTGAGGTTGTACAACTCATTAAAGCCTTGCCTTTTGCTACATTAACTGCCTTCTTGATGTTCTTTTTCTACTTTCTTGTAATCCTTCAAGTCTTGTTGATTGCCAGATTTCAACCATCTTTGTATTGTTCGTTATTCTCCTTTACAGCTGCTTGAACTACTTCATTCAAGCACCATGTTTCCGTTTCAACGGGGATCTTCCTTTTGTTTCTCCCACACCTTTTTTTTCTGTTCTCTGAGTGCTGCTGATACTGTGGCCACTCCTCTTTCAGGTGCACCTCTTATTTCATTTGAGTTGCGTTGATTTTGAGTTTAATGTCCTTTTCAGCAGCGAGGCTATATAAGACGGGACCTACTGATTAACGTGGAATCCGAACAACATGAGCTCCCGCCGGGAATCTTATTTCACTTGCAGTATTTGCTATGTGGTAATTTTCTTTGAATCTTTTCAGTACTTGTCCCATCTAAATTCCACCACTTTGTTCGTACAGAAACATTTTGTTGTTGTCTTTTTATTTTTCCTTGATGCTGATATCAGCTACTACAATTGATGTTGGTCTGTTAGACTCTTACCTAGTATTACTTTGCAGTTCTTCGCATCACGTAGTTTTCGTCTCCTCATAAGATTAAGTCGATCTGTGACTTTAAAGCAGCGCTCCTATATATAATAAAGTGTTCTTTCTTCTTATAAATGATATTTGGGATAGCAGGATTGTATGTTTTCGCCACTTGTAGCATACTCTTATCTTAAGTCATTTCTGTCATACAATACACATTATCCTGATGTTGATCCCTACATGTCCATTTAGATCTCCTACTAAATAAACTTCTCATGGCAACGAAGAATTCTACAGAGTACTATCTGCTCTATCCAAAATTCTCGCTTGTCTTTTAATCACACCCAACTGTTGGAATATGAGAGCTGACTACATTAAGATTCCTCTTTTTCCTAGCTCGAGTTTGACTATCATAATTCTGTCGCTTGCTCTCTTCACGTCCACTAATTTCTTCTTCATATTCTTATCCAAGACAATTCCAACGCCTTTTTTTTTTTTTTTTTCTGTTCCCCGTGTATATAAGCTTGTATTCATTTCCTATTTCCTTTGGTCTCGAACCCTTCCATTTAGCCTCCTGAATGCATCCTATACTAACTCTTCTTGCGAGCGTTTCCGTTAACTCGTAGCTCCTACCTGTCAAGGCCGCGATATTGCATATTCCTATTCCGATCTTCACCTGTTTCCGGACTCGTTTCCTTAGCCCCTTCCGTCATTGTTAAGGGGGTAGTCTTGCTCACCTCTCACGACCTTAAGGCGATCGGTTTGCGTATAGCTTCTGGAGTACGCCCTAATCTTTTTCTCAATCATATTACTTTTTCGATCTATTTGATTTGTCAACTGTCTTTACAACTGGTTGCAAACCCAATGTCAACCTCCAACCTGGAGGACCAGGAAATTTGAAAATATCACTACTACTACTACTACTTAATTTACCAAAACTATTGTTAAAATTACAAAATTACTACTAGAAATGAAAGAACTGCTACTAAATTTACAGAGGTACCACTGAAAGTTACAGAACTCGCACTGAAAGTTTCTAAATTACTTCTAAAATTTAATTCAATCCTTTTACACAAACTATCTTTTCCCACAATCATGAAAATTTTTCACAATCATCAATCACATTTTTCCTCGAGTTGATTCAGGACTAAAGTAATGTTACTATTAAAATCAGTGTCACTAACTTTAACACACTCATTTGTTGTAAAATTGAATCAGTTAACCGAAGTTAAGAAAAACTGAAAAACTGTGTTGACGTATAAGTTCGGAAGAAACTTTGTTCCGCCAGCTTAAGGTTAGATCTACTAAAACTAACAACTTGGAGAGCGCTCAAATGCAAATCTCATGGACATCTTCAGACAAGATAATCAAAAATTTAGGACGGAAACTGCTTGATTTATTAAAGACAGATTACATGTACTGCTTATAATTATAGGGTTGTCAAAAGTCTGTCGACTAGTTCTAACACTGACAAATTCTAACAATGTCCTTTAATTTTGAACAATGTGGAAGTGCATAGCCTGGAATTGGAACAAAACGAGCAAACAGAAATACAAACGCTGCTTTGGAATCCGAACGCCCAGCATTTCGTTCGTGTGTGTTCATAAGTATATTTCCCAAAATACTCAGGGCACCCACACGCTTTGTCACTGTGTTTATTGTACGAAGCTGTAGCGAAAGCATTTCATGTGATTTTAGCTGCTAATTTTGATTCTTCTTGTACTTGGGCCTCGTTGACTCAGTGGTAGAGCGTTCATCTCTAGGGCAGGGGGTTCCTGGTTCGATCCCAGCTCCCGCCAAGTGAACTTCGTGGTGAACAAACTCCATGTGCGTGGGTTTTCTCGGGGTTCTCCCGTTTCTTCCCACTTTCTTCATTTCACCATTTCATTTTTCCTCAACATCATCGTCGCCTTTAGCCTAACCGGCATAACCGTAGGACGTAAAACTGAAAGATATTTTTTCTTTTTGTTTTGTTTCACATACAAGATTTGTACATTTTTTAAAATTTTATTTGCATTTTTTATTCGAATAGAGTAATAATACAATTATTTGTTAATATTTTACCATAAAAATCAAGTTTATTTACTATTAAAATAAGTTTGAAAATTCGTGGAATCCAGGCACGGATTAATACAGTTCCTATTACCTGAAAGGGGAAAAATTGTCTTGGAATTCGAAAGAGATTAAGTTGAGATTCCAGGGCAACACTGTACTATTATTTTAAATCCTTGAAATGTATCATTGTGTTTATTTCTCTCTTGAATTATTGATGAAAGACCCCAGAAATTATCTAATTTATTTTGATATTATTCTTGTGCCGCCCCTGAACCCCATCCATTAGTGGACTCTACAACTAAAAGAAAAGAACATTCCCATTTTACTCAATCTCGATCTGATATTTTGTTCACAAATTATGGTTATTTTTGCAAACTTTCTACAAATTTCCGGATGATCATAGCACCGAAAGGAAACATAACTACATCCAGGTTCTTCCATACGTTTTGTCTTACCTTGCTGTCATAAATCACTTCCCGAGCGTTGTTGGTGTTATTTTAGAAACATCCTGTGTAGGTAAAGTAAAAACAAACTAATTGACCATCCATTTTTTTTTTTTTTCATGCATCACAAAGTGTAATATTTCCCGCAATTAGCTCTGCAGTTCATCATTTTTCACTTTAAAAGAAAGAAAAAAACTTTAAAACCAAAGAAGAAAGAAGCTTTAAACATATCATGCATGTATTATTCGTCAATGGTAGTTTTCTAAGCAAGATACCCGTAAGGCCATCCTGGTGTTTGCGAAAACAGCGCACTTTTACTATAAAACAAATCATATGCATCATAAGAGAGGACAACCCCAGAAAAAAAGAAAAAAGTGGAAAGTCCTTTGAGAGAGTCGCCATCGCCGTAAACAAAGAAGCAATTTTGAAAGTAAGACTTTTTTTCGTCGTTTATGAAATTTTGACTTCAAAAAGCCTGAATGAAGTTGGCATTTTGTATTCTACACAGAATGGATATTTCTCTTCTTTGAGCTTCTTCCAAACAGAAATCAGAATAGAGTTGACTTTATCTTGGCTTTTTCTTTTCTTTTTCTAAAATTTCGTTTGGTATGCAAAGGTTTCACACTATGGTTTCTACAATACAAAGAAAGAAAGAAATGGCTTCTCTATTTTGAAAAATCAAACAAACGATGTGCGGGAAAATAGCAACAACAACAACAAAGCTCTCAGAAACAACACGAGGATGAGGATTTAAAATTCAATGTCTACCACTTTGCCTTACAAACCAAGAATGATATCTAACCAGCATTGTCTTTCCTCTCAAAACAAAGAAATACATTTATTGCAATATTTATTATTTTAACACCAACATCTCAGCCCGCTGATCTACTGACTAACACACGTGCCTTTTGATGCACAGGATCCCAGGATCGATTTCCGATGGGAGAACTGTTAAATTTGAATGCATCACGGTGTTTTGATTCCACCTTAAACTGTAGTTCCATGTCTCATGTAACCACGGTGCTGAAAACGGACGCTAAACTCTAATCAACTAATCTATCCACGATGATAATGATCACTTCAATTATAAGTGAAACTAATAAAATTCATTAAATCTCTCTTAAATTTATAAAAATTTAGAACATATATCACCAGAATCTAGAACGTACTGCTACCAGACCAGACCATGAGTAAATAAGCGATCTAACGTCAGAGTTGCAATTTGGTACTTTTGATACCTTATCAAATTCTTCGAGTAAGGCGGACTGATTCAATGAGAACTCTGAAAAGTAATTAGTTTGGTCTGGAAGAGCAAACCTGCCCCTTCCTCTTTTAACCCTTTCTGACTGTGTGATTCCATTTGGAATCACAAACTTCCTTGGCTTTCATAGTGCGTATATCGTGCCGAATGATTCCAAGTTGTCTCATACGTTGTAGTTATAGTGCCCTGGCAATATAGAATTTTGAGGAAAAAAATTGATTTTCTTACTTCCTTAGACTTAAACATATAATCCATTGAATTTTTTAAAAAATATTCATTTCCAAAACATAATTCAGGTCAGAAAGGGTTTTAAAAAGCTGTGAAATACACCGAAGTATCAAAGTCATTAAACCAAAGTTTATTCAATCACTCCGAGAAAGTTTAATTTGTCCGAGAAAGTTTAACATCCAGGCCAGGGCTTTATTCAAATTATTATGTCAATTAATATCATAGGTTTGAAAAACAGAGTGTCTCAAATCTGCCCTGAAATTACCTACTACCCAGCCACTTTTCCCGAAACTTTCGAAACTTCGTATAGAAAAAAGAAAGACAGAAAAAAAGGATATGATACCACTAGAAACCAACAACAAATAAAAGAAGACTTTTTTTTTTTTTTTTTTTTTTACTTTATGTGGATATGTGGATTACTGTGTCAATTCTGATACTATTCACTCATTAATATGTGCAAAGTTCCAGGCGCAACTCAATGAGACCATTTACAAAATAATAATAACAGAAAAAAAGGTCTTGCCGTCTTTGACATCTCGTTAATCATGCACTCACAGAGAGAAAACGAAATTACTTTAAAGTGGGTCTGTTAGCTGCCGCATCAAGTCGCCGCATATACCAGGAACTCGGGTTGAATAAAGTGAACGAACTCAACACCAAGCATTGGTTCCAGAAATTCTGTTCGGGAGATGTGAGCCTTTAGGATGAAACTCACAGTGGATAACCACATGTGTTGAATGACGAGGCCCTGAAAGCAGCCATCAAGAAGGTCAGTGGTACAACGTGTGATGAACTTGCAGAAAGGTTCCATGTTTCAGATGAAAGACTGCACCTGCATGGCATACGGAAGTCATACAAGTAAGTGTGTACTCCACACATTGTCGGCAGCCAATAAGGAATAACGAGCGACAACCTATTTGTTGTTGTTCATTAGGTACCTGAACACACCCATCGCTCACTGGTAACGAAGAATGGTGCTTCTATGACATTCCTAAGCACGCGAGATGTTGCTTGCTGCCACGAGATCCTGTTCCTCACACCTCACGACCACTTCTGCTCTCTGTATGATGGAATTGTCAGCAAGTGGTGAATCACGAGCTCCTTCCACCTGATCAGACTAACACTGTTGACTTTTACTCTCAGCAGTTGCAAAGGGTGCAATATGCATTCCAGCAGAAAGAGCAGGCATTGGTGAATGTCAAGGGTGTAGTGCTCCCGCACGACAATGCCAAGCCATATGTGACGAAGAGGACCTGGGAGACCCTTTAGCAACTTGGTTGAGAGACACTGTGCCATATACCTTATTTACCGGATCTTGCGCCAACAGATTATCAGCTGTTTCATTCCCTCGACAACCACCTCCGTAGGAAATCCCTCGCAAACGAGGGAAACCTGTGGAACGCGCTCACGACCTTCTTTCCATCCACGACCGCCGATTTTTATCACCAGGGTGTTGTGCAGCTGTAGAAATGTTGACAAAATGTGTTGGATGCTGATGGAGATAGCTTCGAAACCTAAAAGTACGTACGGTCAACTGTATTTTTGTTTGTTTGTTTGTTTGTTTGTTTATCACTGCTTTAGAACTGCAAGAACTTTTTTTGGTTACCTAGTAATACGGACTTCATTTGCGGATTGGATTTTGAGTTTAGCGTCCTGTTCAGCAGCAAGGCATGAGACGTAGACCTACAGCTTAACGTGGGATCCGAACCACACGAGCTCCCGACGGCAATCGAACTCGGGTCTCCCGCACGAAAGGCGAGTACGCTATCCACACAGCCACGAGAGAGCCAAAGAACCAAATATTGCTTAATAGTTTGCGGCATCGTCTTCCGCATACAAGGCATGGGTTTGTTGAGAGTACATGCATTTCAGAGTCCATATCAAGCAGTAGACCCACGTCTAATGTAGTCTTGGCAACGAAACGAGGATTTCAAACTATAAGCATCTAGTAAATTTAACAATGAAAATTAAAATGACAATTCGAAAAAAAAGAATACATAATATACATAATATTTAAACTGTATGATTTGGTTGAGCCAAAATATATTTTTAAAAATTTGAATTATGTGTATATGAAGTAATTGAAAATATTCAATTAAAATGTGTAATTTTATCTCGTCTTTAGAACCTTCTTCTTTTCCATTATTGATTATTTGTTATATAAAACAAATTGATTTTATTTAATTATATTGTCCATTTATAAATGCCGTATATAATAAGTATGGTTTCAAACAGAAAAAACGTAATTTTACAAAGTATATATCATTGTAAAAAGTTAAGTAAAATTATTAATGAATATTGCTTTTCTTATAATGTGCATCTACGAGCTAAAATTATCTCTGCATTAAAATGCTAAGTTTATGTTTGTAATCAAGAAAAGTTTATATGTTTATGACCAATTATTTTGCCAATGATATTTCGGAAACCACAAGCTCTAGAAGATGCCGTTTTCACTGATCGATTGCAAATTTTGTGCAGACTGTTCACTCAGTTCTAATTGAATATTAAAAAAAATAGCCGTTATATCTTTATTAAATTTTTTAGGGGTACACGAAGTATTGAAATTTTAAAAAGTACAACAGCATATCCTATGAGTTATACATTTCAACACCACACATTTGTATACGAGGTTAGTACATCTCTCCGGCGTTTGTTTCTTGGCCAAATAATAATGAAAAACGAAGGATAACCATTTCTCCAGTCTAAGATTAATCTTTATTTTATTTTATTTATTTTTTTTTTTTAGCGTTTTCCCAATGAATACCATATATCACTGACATAATTAATTGTGTATGTAATGTATTTGTTTATTACATACTGCATGCAAGAAGAAAGTAAACACTGATCACACATGAATTAGAAACTTCAACCGGAAGTTGGCTCAAATCTTCCAAACGGTGCGAATAATTGAAAAATATCTCCCTTTTACGGTACCCTTTATCAAGACATTCTTCACTTGTGTCTGTAAAGGGACATATACAGATGTGAGGAATGACAAGGAGATTCATGCTCATATATGAATGGTACGCTGTGTAGAGAGAGCGCAGGTTCAGCTAGTGCTATCTAAAAACTCTTCATGATTTAGTGTCTTCTTTTTTTTTTTTTTTCTTCCCATAGTTGGCAATTCAGAGGATTTGCTCAAATCTGATGTCTTCTGGCCTACAGAAATTACCTGTCCCGTGGTCATGTTTTTGACTCCCATAAATTCAAGTTTTCTTTGTCTTATTATTAGGTCTATGTTGATAGAGTATGATCGGTAAATAGCACTAACCAATTAAGTTTATGTTGCAGTTATATAACATCACACACCATCAAAATTGAACTGCTATGCGTTCAAGTATAGAACTAGTGCTTATCACTAACAGAAAAGTAAAACAAAAGTAGGGAAAATGGTAAGAGTATGCGACCAACCAAGTGTATGACTTATCAATGAAAATCCAGAGGAGAGCAAATTGGCTCAGTGGTAGAGCTCTTATCTCTGGTGCGTGAGGTTCCTGGTTCAATCCCTAGCAAAGTAAGTTTGTGGTGGACAACATCGTGTCCACTGATTTTCTCGGCATACTCCAGTTTTCTCCTACTTTCTCATTCCACCAATTCTTCCATTATCATTCACTTACCATAATCATCGTCTTTCCTAGCCTAAAAGGGCAGAATAATGGGACGTTTCATTTCATATTTTCAATGAAAATCCAACTTTAGTCATAACTTTTACGAAGATTTTCCACTTCTGTTAATCATCCGCTCTTTTTAGCCTTAATTAGCATAATATGAGAAGTTAACACTTTAACCGAAATATGCGTTCCAGAAACGTTATGAGAAACAGAAGGCAGTGGCGGATCCAGAGGGGGCGATCGGGGCGTTTGCCCCCCAGAAGAGGAAACTTTCTTATTTTATATATAAATAAAACAGAGTTTGGAGCTCTTAAAAGTAGCTCTAAGTAGCAGTATTACAACCTACCGCCCCCCTCAGAAATCCGTCCTGGATCCGCCCCTGACAGAAGGTCTTACAGACCTATAAGTCAATTTTGTATTATATTTTCTTTGAAGTGTATTTAAGGTCTTTTTTGTATACATGGTATAAGAAAGTATAAAATAAAACAACCAAATAAACTTAACCCTTTAGCGCACAGCTTTGCATATTTGCAAAGTTTACTTTGAAATTGTATTGCAGCAAGTAGTTTTTAGTTCGGACAGAAAAGTAGCTTTGCGTATCAGCTAAGATGCTCTTTCACTAATGAAGTTCTGAATTTCCCACTAGATGTCATAGTAGCCAGTGTTGGTCTCTTTGTATTGCTTGCTGCACGCGGAGTTGCCATCTTGTCATTTTTGAGCTTTGTTAGATCGTTTAGGTGGACAGGTTTTGAACTGTTGATTTTTCCTATGTTAGACAGAAGTGTAATGAGTGCAAAAGTGCAAGTACGCTGACATTCGTCGCGTTAGTTGGTTCTATCTGGTTTTAATGGACTTTGTAGATATCAACGCGCAACTTTGCATAGACTCTATATGCAAACACCATAAAATATCCCATATATCCAATTTTATTTGCATTAATGGTTTTTTAAAAAATCATGTGTTTCCTACACTGAAGCCACTCCAAATTAAGAAAAAAAAAACAGTCTGATCGGAAAAATGGTGCGTTAAAGGGTTAAACTTTCACGACTAACCAGGGATGCCACTATTGTTTTAAAATTTGCCACTGGGTCTCAGAGACCCATGTTTCGGTTAAAGTGTTAAATTATATATATATATATATATATATATATATATATATATATATATATATATATATATATATATATATATATATATATATATATATATATATAAAAGAATAGTTTCATTTTCATACAAATTTCATTATGATGTCAATATATTCTGACAGGTATTTTCCTTTACAATATGCATATCCTGGTAAACAATCAAACAGAATACTGTATATCATATGTAGCATAACTACATAGATTTCAGTTTAATTTATGAGATAACAGCTGAGGTCATTCGTAACCTGCTAAATTTAGATAACTTGTATTTAGCAGTGCATATCCTCTCAAAGGTTTAAACCAAAGATCACCATTCCTATGCTCGCGACAGTGCAACTTCAGAGAATAACACGTAAGTAGCAGACCATAACAGTTAGCAGAGGAAAATTACATTATTGGGATTGCCAGTAGCAAATAAAAAAAGGGTTATAAAAAACAGATTACATAAAAAAATGGAAATACTGTATTTTGTTTTCTCTTAAAACACAATCTTGACTATACCTACAATATGAAGCAATTTTTTAATAAAAAAAATAGTTGGAAAAAGTTTTCTTTGCTTTTAATTATGCCTAGTTATTATTCTTTCTGAAAGATCTAACGCACCAACCACAAACACCTGCTGGTAACAAACTCAGATTTAAAAAAAAAATAACAAAGGCCAAGCGTTGGTATGAATTAATTCTCTCGCATAAGCACCGAAGTTACTTCCAGCAGTTGGAAAACTATTCGTTGCGCCCTGGAGGTTATAAGCATGAGCAAGCATTGATAAAGGAAACCTCAACTTCCTGCTCACATTCACTGGGTCACAGGGAAAGGTGATAGAGGAAACACCAAACTTGCAATCTACTTCTTTAAGTTCTAAGTCAGAAGGGAAGACGAGAGAAAATAATCAATTGCTCAACTTAAGTTGATTTTATGTATTGGAATATGTTACAACCGATACTGTATAGAAATTCAGAAAGAATGACGGCAAGAAAAATTTTGCAGTATTTTCTTTAGAAGATTAAAAGGATGATGCTTTTAAGATTAGTTTAAAGGGACAAGTTTTGCCGATAGGTGTCACTGCAGTCTTCGTATCTTTCTCATGTATTTTTTACCTTTCAAGAAAATTCACTATTTCTCTTACAAATTTCAGCCTGCAGACTTCAAATTTTTACAGAAGGAAGTTCATAACTTGTCGAAGGCAACAATACGTGCCGATTTTTTATTTAAAATTTTCTTCATTGTTGAAACAGTTATGTTGTTAAAGGTTTATATATTCATTTCAACAATCAAGTCATTTCAACCTATTGCCTTCGATAGGTTATGAACTTCCTTCTCTAAAAATCTGAAGTCTGTAGGTTCAAATTTGTAAGAGAAATTGTAAATTTTCGTGAAAGGTAAAAAATACATGAGTGAGATACGAAGACTGTAGTGGCATCTATTGGCAAAACTTGTTTCTTTACACCATCCTTAAATATGCAGGCACTCATACTGAATTTCAGGAGTTTAAGCTGGTATATAGATCACTATGAAATAATAAGGTTTATTATTATTATTTATTTTACTCAGGTGAACGCAGAATAAGCTCAGAAAGCGAAGTCTCTTTGAAGTATGTATAAAGTCTTCCGAGATTTCTCCCAGAACTATGCATTAATTAAAATACAATATCTGGTGCTTAAATTCGCTGGTTCGATCCGCAACCAAGTTTGTGGTGGACATCACCATGTCCGTGGGCTTTCACGGGGTATTCTCGTTTCCTCCCACGAGGCCGAGGTGGCTCAGTGGTAGAGCGTTCACTTCTGGTGCATTGGATCCCTGGTTCGATCCCAGCTCGCGCAAATTGAACTTTCTGGTCGACAAACACCGTGTACGTAGGTTTTCTCGGGGTTTTCCCCATTTCCTCCCACTTTCTTCACTCCACCATTTCATTCATTTCTTATCATCCCCGTCTCCTTTAGCCTAACCGGCATAATCGTGGGATGTAAAACTCCAAGATTTCTTTTATCGTTTCCTTCCACATTCACTTTTCACTTAATCTTCCATCATCATTCACTTGCTATCATTATCTGTCTCCCTTAGACTTCAGGGTATAATCGTGGGAATTAAACTTAAAAAAAAAAAAAATCATTTCATGTCCTCTAATCTCAAATACTACATACAATATCTGTGCAACATGAGCAAATACATACACGTACATGAATCTGTATATTGCGTTGTTATTAATTTTATGTGTTTACAAATATTTACAAGACGTTTCTATCTAAATATGCATAAACACAATGGGCGGGAATCAAATTCCTATTAGCAATTATTCATAACTCTAAATTCTTAATCAATTTTAATGCAAAAAAAAAAAAATCGTTCGTTGAATTGGAGGAATTTATTACATGATGTTTCATTAATGCCATTGCAGGTATAATAGCGGAACATGGTGCAACGTTTAACCTTGCACGCGCGAGCTCACCTGTCATCTTGATACGAAATTATGGTAGTTCATGATGCGTACAGTCAGCGACAGACGTTCTTTCCGTTTGATGAAATTAGTTTCGTAAATAACTTGAGAATGGAAGGACAATTTGAGCACAGTTTTTAGTAAATTTAAAAAGGATATCATTTTCTGTACGTTCCAGTCATACCACCACTGTACGTTTCAGCCATACTAGCGTTATTCCCAAAATAAATTTTACCAAACGGAAAGAATTTTTGTCGCTGACTGTACAAGTTACAGATATGGTGACGCGATGTAGAAAAGACATCGTGTCTCTAGATGAAAGACTATAAGGAATTACCGTATTAAGCTTCCATAGGTTGTATAGTAGATATTAGAATCGCCTCTCAAAAACCAGGACTGGAGGAAAATGTGCAGGTGGTTCAAGAATACAGGTGGTGAAATGAGTAGTGATACGAAGTCCTCTTTAATCACAAAGACTGAGATCTTACGAAAGCGGTTTAACCCGACACACAATCCAAACAGTTTTGAAGAAAGAGTTGAATTTTCGGCCATGGAAGAAAACATTACTGGTACTGATTATCTGCGGAAGATTGTGATCACCGATTAGAACATGATGATTGGTTGGTATGAAGATTAGCTGGTTCTTTCCAGTAGCAACCTGTGGACAAATGAAGCCAAAAAAATTTCAAGTTGAAGGATTTGTTTATCGCATAAAATTAAAAACACTTGGTGGAAACGAAGAGCAAATTGGCCAAATTCTTGCAAACGTACTGCTGAAGGACTCTGTCGTAATCATTCCCGAATGTTTACGGAAACTGGTAGATAATGGTGGTGGTTATGTGGAATTCTAGCAATGTATAACTATTCTACTACTGTAGAGAACAAAACGTTTTTTCTTCATTAAAATTTGTCAAGGATTTTACATTTTCAATTCGGAGTTAATTCACGCCCGCCCTGCACATACATCAGTTTAAAGGAAATTTTATCCAGAACTCAAAGTTACAGAAGTTATTTATATATGAAAAAATTGATGATATTTAACAAAATTTGACGTATTTTTAACTGAAGTGAAATTTAAAGTACATACAAAAATGATGCTAATACCTGAACGGATGTCCGTTATGACATTAAAACTGATTCTTACATTATGTTTGACAAACATGTACAGCAACTGCAACTAGAATATTTCAAGTTAAATTTCGTTGTGAATACCATCCTAAAGATATAGCAACACTGGTGAAATTAAGTATCTAACATGTTTAAGTGAAGTTGACCTAAATTCTACGTCGCTTTTCCTACGGCATAAAACACGAGAATACACTTCTTTCTTTCATGTGTAAATGCTAACATAAAATACTTACTTTATGAACTGAAAATAATTATTCGAAAAAGAAGTAAAAAGACGTTATTGTGAAGCGTAAAAGGAAGTTTAAATGGAAAAATGTCATCCAAGCGGCTTCTTTTGGAGAGAATAATTAGCGCCTTGTGCGAGAAACACATCCACCTTATTTTACCTTCTTAGCACCTCTATTTTGCCCATTTCCTTTTCCCTTTCTTTTTTGACTGTGATTCTTCTTCCTTGTAAGAAAAGTAAATTCTTTCTTTCTTTCTTTGTTTATATTTTTATTTCTTTTTATCTCTTTCCTTTACCCTCTGTTTCTTTCCTTCTTTCTTTTATACTTCTTTCTCACCAACCACCTAAGAATAAAATAGTTAAAATGCAAGAAACAGAATGTCTGCAAAACTTTAAGAATCACAAGACATCTCTCTAGTGCATTATATATATATATATATATATATATATATATATATATATATATATATATATATATATATATATATATATATATATATATATATATATATATAGTATATTGCAGTTTATTTTTACAGTAGGTATCTAATTTCATGGTAATTAAGCTACTTAGTTTTAGTCATATATTTCTTAATTATCCTTGTTAACAACATAACCATTAGCAGAACACACAAGAGGAAGGCAAACCTACTTCCTTTTTAGCATGTAAGAATCTTCCATTCTAGCACAAAACTAACCCAATTTGCAATAAAGAAGATTTATATTTGTAAGTTTAAAAAAAATAAGCAAAACATTATTTGTTCCCATTTCGAACAATGAAATGTTATCAAAAGCTGTAGGCTATTTGCTTATTTGATGATGCGCTGTCTGACAGGTACACTCATGTCCAAAATGATTGTTGCATATCTATAACTGTCTTCTTGTAAGAATATAATTAGATTATTACAGTAGAGCGTCGATTATCCGAACGTCGGTCAACCGAACGACCGCTTAACCGAACTGTGTACTCGCTCGCACCTGTTACTCTCCCACCCTACCGTCCATCATCCCCCTCACTCCCAAACCAAGTTTCCCACAGTAGTCGCCGCACTGAGCCACCGCTGGCGGAACAATGGGGCCTTCATAAGGCGCTGCTGACCAGCCAAGCCGCCAGTCGCTGTGTTTCAACAATCAGCACACTTCTTTTTATGAATAAATTTACTGTACAGTACTTCTTTTTGGCAAATAAACATGTACAGTTCGATTATCCGAACAAACCAGTTTTCCGAACACCCATGTTCCCCAATTACTTCGGATAATCGACACTCTACTGTATTTTGCAAGGTACTTTTAATACTGATACTGTGTGTATAATCAGGAAATGTATATTTGTGGTAAATTTCCTAGGAAAAGAATCATAAATACGAAAATTAGAATGAGTAAAACAAAATGTTGCTAAATGCACAAGAAAATTTTATTTTCATTTTATTGTTCTTATTTACTGACTTTTGACATGAAATTTGCCATATACATGTCTTTGCCGATTATACACATACTAACATTATAAGAGATTCTGGGCGAAGTCTTTATCAAATTATATTCCCACAACAACTTATTTATAGACATGCGACAATAATTTTGGACATGAATGTACATCGAGTTGCAATACCGTTAATTTAACAGCTATCGCGACAAAATTCGATGCCTCTTAACGCCGACCCTCGGGCCGGTTGCGGCCCACTGAATCCTTTCATCCGACCCGCCTGATCCGTTATTGATTTTTTTTTTTTTTAACATAATCTCTTAACTTGAATTGAATCTTTTTCCCTGATTAACCTTTAAAATATCCTTCGCGTCGAAACATCCAATTTACCACCGAACATTGAAAGACTACTTCAAAACATGAAGGATCAAGTTTCCCACTAAAATAGTAAGTAAACAGATTTTTCTGAGTTTCTTTATTGAGTAAATATTTTGGTTGCTGTTACAGCAGTTTTCCTGTCCCTCTGGTGTTATCATAGAATGAACAAGTTTCTCAGTTTTGACTATTCAATTCTTGTGAACATGTTATACATTGTCTCGTACACTGAGAAAAAAATATAGGTGGCGTACTTTAAAAAGTAGGTTACATGCGTAATTTGTATAGTTTTTGGACTTAACGTACAGCAGACGTATAACTGAAAACGCATGTTTCATAATCCTTTCCGTATAAGTGTTCCATCTATACGTACTTTCCGTATGAAACAATATAGGCGGTCAGGATCTCACATACAAATGGACGTATATAACATACAGCTGACGAAAGTAACATACATAAACATACTCTAGGAGGTGTTTTGCTTACAAAATCTACTGGAAATTTGTTGTTGTGAAGTAAAATAAAGTAGGATGAATGGTTAGTCCAGTCAAGGCTCTAAAGCTCGTTTCTTTCCTCTAGTTGTTACACTGTCTTATCAGACCCACAGCAGCACTGGTGAAGAATGCCGCCATCAGCAGAAGGCGAGGAAAGTCAAAATACACCCTTGACTAAAAAAAAAAAAAGTCCGTAAATATTCCTTGCTCTTGATGCTTGCTATATGAATTGTACTTAATCATGTTTATCCTTGTTTTAACTGTCAACTCATGCAGGATACTCATGATCATTTCATTTCGTTTCATCGTACACATCCTATACGGTTGGGAAGCAAGGTATTAAAAAAAAAATCCATGTATCTATTGGTGGAACAGGTACGCCTATTTCAACTATATAGTAGACAAAGAATCTCAAAAATACTTGTCATAAACACCTCTACTGTTTATGTAATTTTAAACCAAGTTGTTCCAAGCCATTTTGAAACGAGTATTATACACTGAAAACTTTCCTACATAGAAATGGCTATAATGCGACTTTTAGTTGGGTACAACATAATCTGGAAACATTCATTCTCATCACTACAATCCCTAGTTATCTGGTCCGAAGATTACCACCTCTTAATTCAAATGGCCTCTTGATGCTAAGCCAATCGAAATTCTTGAGTTTTTAACTTAGATTGAACCCTGGAACCACAAGTATCACAGACATAGGTGCTATGAATTCAAATACAGGGGAATGTTGTTTAAAATTATACGTGAGATCAATTTTAGAGCATGCAATATACATGTACTGCTAACGTTACCTTTCTTGCTATGTTTGTTTTTCCAATAATAAAAGAATACTAAGATCTATATGCGCATAATAGATTAACATTGTGCAGATTTTTAACAAATACATCATATATTAGTACATCATACGTTCTTATGCCTCTCTCTTTCTCAAACACCCTTTATAACATATGGTCCCTCTAAAGATTAATTCGTAGCCAACACTCGTAAACTACTTCCAAGTGTAACGTAATGTAATGAACGAATCTTCAACTGCTTCGTTACAGCTTGTGTCAGCCTGTAATGATCACACTTTTCCCAAGGTTTGTTAAGATCCCAACATCGTACGAAGTGACATCCCAGCTGGGAAGTTCTGACAGGCCGCAAGGACTCATTAATTGGAAATGTCGCTCATTCAGACAAATAACGAGAAGGAAAGAGAACGTGAGCCATGCTATTCACGAATATGACGGTAAGAGAGAGGCTGAATAATAAGGGAAAGGAAAAAAATGATAAAAGACAGTTGAACCACAATGATAAAAAGATGATACTAACGTGTTAATGTTACATATTTAACAGTGTAGCAAAGAAGATTGATCAAGATGTCCAACCACGATAATTGATTACCTTAGAGACAAGATGAAACACACACATATTTTAGCTTTTTATAATATGCATTAATAGTAACACTTAATAAAGGAACTGGTTACATACTTTTTAATTTACAGAATATAAAAAAGGCAAAGGGAAATTATTCTGTCTTCACATATTCTCATACGTCAAGAACTACTGTCACTGTTTCAATGTCCTTTGACAGTTACGTAATGTATTACTTACGAATCTCATATGAAATTAATATTTGTATTCTAAAAGTTACGCTTTCTTTTCTGTCATAGAAATATAATCCCTGAATCTTAGTACGTGTATACATTTTTATCATAACCATTGGCAACTCCTGAGTTCCACAATACAGAAGTCACATCGGTACAAATTTGAAGTCTTATTGCTTCACGTTAATGGCTTAAAACTTTCCTAATATATTTATTTTTGTATAGTTGTCTTATTCTCATTTCCTCGTTTTTCATTTTTTAATAATAGTTTTTCTTCGTATTGGTAACTGGGAAGGTTTATGACTTTATGACCATACTGTAGAGCCGCACCTGATCATAATATGACAATTGTATAAAGCATTGGATGGCAAAGTGGCATAAATAAGTTTTGAGATATTGTGAGATGTCGAGACTTTTATTGGATTAGATATAGAAAAAGCGGACAAAATCAGTAATTTGTGCTGCCATCTTTTGGCATATGGCCTGGTCTTTTAATCCTGATATACGCAACTTTACCATCCAACAGGTTATAGTTTCAACTTCATGAAAATGACTTAATCTTATTTTTTTTAAATGAGTTACGCCACTTTGTCATTTAACGCCTCTATAAAATATACAAGTAAACAACAAATAGTGAATCGAGCTCATAGTCATACTAACAATATTCCACACCCTCTTTCATTCTATATTCAAAAGGTTAAGAGGCCTCATCTCGGCGAAATTAAAATACCGCTAATTTTACAGTAATTATGTGATATCTTCAAATAGATAAAAGATAATCGAAATGTGGAACAAGAGCGTCCTAGACAATATTATTTTACATGAGATACCGTTATCACGACTCACTTATCTGCTTTCGATTTCGAGCCATTTTGAAAATCGGCATTTATTTTCGCGTTTCTAAACGGCTGAAAACGGAAAGCTACTAGGTGACTTGTGGTAACGGTACCTCATGTAAAATAATATTGTCGAGGGCGCTCTTGTTCTATATTTCAATTATCTTTTATCTATTTGAAGATATCACATAATTACTGTAAAATTAGCGGTATTTTCATTTCGCTGGGATGAAGACTCTTAACGTAAAAATAAAATATCGAGAAACTTCCCGCTATTAAAAAAGAAAGAAGAGATAGTTTTCTGTATAAGTAACAAAGAAAGTGGAAGTAGGATACAATCTTTGATTAGAATTTGAAAAGGATTTCTGTCCATGAAGTTAGAGAGAGAGACTGAGCGACTCAAACTGTTGAAAGTTAATTTGGTAATTGGGACAGAGATATTGTTTTCCGTCGTGTGAGGCATTAATGTTGGAGATTTCAGTTTTATTTGACGGAGCAGCCGAGGGAGAACACTGTTGTTGGTTCTACCTACTTTCTTTAAGTTTCACTTCGCTAGTCACTGTCACTATTCAGAAATCATATTGTCTCTTCTCTAGAACTAGATTGCAATAACGTCAAACTTATAGGTTAATTTTCCATTCGACTTTAATAATAATCTGTAATTTAGCTAACAGTTAGATTTAGCAAAGTTCTTTAAATTCGAGGAAAAGGAGCAAACGTTACACTTAAATAAAAGCAAGTTAAGATTTTTCTTTAATTTTTCAATTTCCATCGACATTTACATATAAAAGGTGAAAACACAAGTCTCAATCTGCATGAGCAACTTTTTAAAAGATGTATGACACATTGCAAATACTCCTGAGAACTCCTGAAAGTGTGTGACTCCTGGAAATGTTAAAAGAATATCAAAGCATTCTATGGCTATGCCTCGGATAGTAATGTAGACCAGTTACTTTTTCAACACTATTTTGATAATTGATGCTTTGGATATAACATTAATTCTGCTTTTACTCTCTGAAAATAATTTCACAAAGATATCGTTTTTTTAATGTTTTATTTATTTAAAGTTTATGATTGGAGCGAAAAACACTAGTTCAATTCTTCTCCAGCTAGGTAAATTGGTTGTGCTGTTATAATATTTACAATACTCAATTAATCCTTTTTAAAATAGGGTAATGGGGACCAGTGATGAAAAGGGTGTTCAGGTTAAAAATCGTACACACCACGGAGGAATAATCACCGAAAATACTTCCTTGTACAGAGTTCAAATGTTCAATACATCCCGACCAAATGTTATAAGGTGATAATGATTAGTGGTGGAAAGAGCACACAGTATGCCTGCGAAGTTCGTATATCCTTGTACCTTACCATAACATTAATGTTATTAATTGTTAACGTTTCTATGATGTTGATGTTGGTGTAGCTGGTATTCTTCTTCTTCTTCTTCTTCTTCTTATTATTATTATTATTATTATTATTATTATTATTATTATTATTATTATTATTATTATTATTATTATTATTATTATTATTATTATTAGTGCTAGTAGTAGTAGTAGTAGTAGTAGTAGTAGTACATTGTTGGTGATCTGAGTTCACCTCTTTCAAATCATTATATGAGTTGAAACGGCAGACACAAATTAGTTTTCTGTGAAGAGAGGTTAGCCACGAGTGTGTAGGTTCATGAACATGAGAGGCAATTACCATCGTACGAGAATATTTTAGGGTACTGCTTAATAAGCCACCACTGGCAAAAAGGACTGACGTTCTGCCTTCAGTACGATCACACCTGAAGTCGTAGGGAAAAAATGTCACAAAGACCCTGGAGGTGTATTCAATTATGCACCCAACATGATGGAGCACATATGGACAACTGACCATAAGCTCATTAGTAAATTATTCTAATAAGAAACTAGTGTGCTATAGGGGTATAGAGCCTTCCCAGATAGGAATTGCACATTGAGAAAAAAAAAACATATGTAGCGTACGTAGAAACTAGGTTACATAAGAAAATCATGTTGTTTTTGGACTTAACGCACACCCCTATGTAACATCTTGCAGCAGACGTATAACTAAAACTGTATGTGTTAAACGTAGTTCCCGTATAAGTGTTCCGAATAAATGTACTTTCCGTACGGAAGAAAGAAGTAGCTGGTAGAAGTAGTATATAGGTGGTCAGTAGCTCATACATAGATGGACGTATATAACATATAACTTACGTATATAGCACATAACTGACGTATGTAACATAACTGACGCATGTAACATACATATACGTATGTAATATACGGAAGACTGTTAGATGTCACACATCTTGCATCCGGCATAATGTAACATCTAAACGGGAAAAGTATGTAGCGTATGATAACGTATGCTTCGTACTGATTTCTGTAGTAAATATTTGGATTCCGTATATTTATACAATATACCGCTGTCCGGATAATGGGTTTTTCACAGTGCACGCACAATGCATGATTAACAGCAAAAAATCTTCTTCCTACAAATTTCAAACTGAGTAATCTATTAAAAATTTTAATAGTGACCATTGATGAAAAAACATAGTGGTGTTAAATTAGAAATCGCACACACCATGGAGGAATAATCACTGAAAAACATTTTATTGTACATACTTCAAAGTGCGCAATCAATCCACACATTTTTCACGGTGATAGTGACCACTGGACATAGGATAGTGAAATTTGGAATCGCACACACGATGGAGGAATAATCACCGGAAAGTGCCTCCACTACGGAGGTCAATAACCAAATTTTGTACGATGATATTGAGCACTGCCGGAAAGAACATATTTTAAGATAGTGTGATTCAGAACTGATAGCCCCATGGAGGAAAAAGAAAACTCACCGAAAAAACATTTTCTCTCATATAGGACAATGGAAAATGAAAAATGCCTCCAAATCATGCAAAAGCAATGTCAACAATAGACTACCACATTCGAAACAGAAAAAAAAGGACTCTGTAGGATTTCTTTTTTGTTCTTTTTCTCGAGGATGTACACGATAGATATCCTAACAATGAAGAGGATTCCACCTGGAAACAGTTCACATGGCTAAAGTCTGTCAAACACAGTATTTCAATTGATAATTAATGGAAGTTATAATTCTCTTAATTAAGTAATAAATTAATCGCTGAACAATGCTAGCCAATTTTATTATAAAACTAATAACTTGCGGCAGTTTCAGTAATTAGTTTATTATATAATTATACTAGCAGCGTTCACCCCGCTTCGCTGCGGTCACCCCGGAACGCAATAAACTTTGTTACTTAGATAATTTTTACTTTTTCGCTTTCAAGTGATATGATAAAAACCATAGAAGATTGCATTAAATGTTAACATTATATCGCCTGTCATTTATGTTAACCCGCCCCGCTTCGCTGCGGTCACCCCGGAAGTTTTCGCTTTCAAGTGATATGATAAAAACCATAGTAGATTGCAGTAAATGTTAACATTATATCGCCTGTCATTTATGTTAACCCGCCGAGTGACACGGTCATGCGGGTTGCATATAAATACGTTTATTTTTACCTATGATGAACTAACAAAGGATTTGTACGTTATGGACACTTGAATGGTCAATTATCTCAAGACACTGGTAATTAAAAATTAAAGTGATATGATAAAAACCATCTAGGGTCCAAATCCTAATAACCCCCCAAAAATAAAAGAAATTGGTTCAGCCGTATTAGCGTGATGAGGTAACAAAGGATTTGTGCGTTCTCTTTTATATATATAGATATAATATTTCAAACCTGATACAATGGAGAATTTTTTTATTGAATCTGTGATATTTTCTCGGATACAATGCATTATTTAGAATCAATTAGCAGATATTTATTCATTAGTGTTCACCACTAGTGTACGCAAAATTTCATCAAGGGGAAGAGGTTTCAAGAGCCCAAGTTCATGTTACTTCAGCATACACGCAACTTTTGTATTCATATCTTCACATGGCAAATATTATGCTATAATACCATTTTCCAAAGGGGAAGGAGCTTAAAACCTGTAACTCCCTTTGTCATTGGTGTTCATGAACTAAGCTGATATGAGGAAATTGTTGCTGCGTTCTAACTTTAGTTCCTGAAACTCCTTATGTCTATTTTCGGAAACTAATACTACGAAATATTGTTTCACAATGATATTATTTTTTTTAAACATTGAAACTTATTATACCAAAAGACTAAGTTTTATGTGTTTTACGTACGTATTGTCTGGAACTGTTGATGACAAACATTAGTTCAACACAGCTTACCTGAAAAATAATGAAAAAAAAACAGACATTACTAATATGACAATAATTTCTTGTAACATCATCATGTATATTGTTTTTCTAATGTACTACATAAAATAACACTATATCTAACAGCTAGAGAACATTTGTTCTAAAACTGTCGCAATTAGATCTCAAATGTAAAATATATTAGGCGTACTGCATTTAAATATGGTTGAATGAAGATTTAAGTTATACATCCAGAATAATGCCAATTGTGGAAATTTTACTTTCCGGAATCCGGGAAGTAAAATCGGAAAAATTAAGTGATTTAGAAAATTCCGGATTCCGAAGAAATTCTAGAATTTAGAAAATTTCCGAAATTCAGAAAATTTTCCGGAATTTAGAAATATTCGGAATTCAAATTAATTCCGGATTTCGTAAAAATCGAATCGTACATTGAACTAAATTATCTTATTCGTTAACTGTCAAGTTTGTTTGTTCGCAGTTTAGTGACATTTCAGCACGAAGATTATACGAGACGTCAGGCCCGTATCCACGGGAAGTCTAGGGGGCCGCCCCCTAAATTTTTACTGCCGCCCTAAAATTTTCACGATAGGCTTGCAAATGAACTATGACACGGTGATGTACTATAATATGGTTGGATTGGGCCCCCCTAACTTCTACCACCACCACCCCTACATTTTTGGGTTGGCTACTGGCCTGCGGAACGTGGATTTACAACTTAGCGTGGAATCCGAGCTGTATGGACATTTGCTGAGTCTATAATAAGTCCTTTTTTATCAGCGTGAAAAACATGATGCCATACAAGACGGGTTTCCAACACGGAAAGATGATAGTCTTACAAGAGTTTTCAGCACGAACGTTATTAGACTTCCAAAACAAGTTATACACAATTATTAAACGTCTTATAGAGCGTCTATTCTGCCTCTTTGTCTGTCCTTCCGTCTGTCGACAGATACACAAGCAAAAAATGTAAGAGATAAAGAATCCCCTAATAAAATTTTCATATGATGTCGCGGGATTTGGTTAAATATCCATTCCACTTCGTAAAAACTGTCTTTTATATCGCCATCCTTATCTGTTGGGGCATGTACATTTAAAACAATAATATCACACCATCGACCCTTAAGAGTAATAAAAGAATGTCTATCATTAACAAATTCAACCCGCTTAATTGCTGATATTATTCGTTTGTGAACGAAAAACCCTGTTCCTAATTGGTGATTTTTATTTCCTTCCCCGTAAAAGAACGTAAAATTTCCGGAATTCACAGTTCCATTTCTTTCCCTCCTAACTTCTACTAGGTCCATCCTGTATTTCTCTAACTCATTCGTTACGGATTTTAATGCGCCTGCTCTATAAAGACTTCTAATATTCCATGTTTTAAATCTCACGTCCATTTTCTTTTGCTGAGGTGCCAGGTTATTAGTCCTGGTCCGAGGCTTCTATGAATGTTTCTGAGCATTTTTTTTTTTTTTTTTTTTTACAGGATGAGGTTGTTAGCCTCACCAGAACCCCCAGGCTGAAGGATCACTCCTTGTCGTCTGTCCGCGACTGCTTATTCAGCATATTTGCAGCTAACTTCTATATCCCTTTCAGCAGATATCCTCACAATTGTGAATGTTACTTTCAGTTGTCAAAAATGCCAATCAAAGGATTTTAGTATACGAATTAGGTACAAGCACATTTGTGAGTGTATGAATGACAAGTTATCAGGTACTGAATTGTCATATGTTGAGTACATTGGAAATCACAGCGTTTATAAGTAGTGTGTTCTGCACTCACAATTGTGAGGGTATCTGCTGAAAGGTATCTCTAGAGACCTTCTTCTCGATCCACAACCTGAGGACGCGCAATGCCGTGATGACAGGAATCCACATTATACGGAGCAGTCTGGCATACTTTTGAAATATTGATTCCATTGAAACATTCTGAAACATAGCAAATCGAATTATCTATCTATATTATATTACATATATACACCGATATTTCTGCCCAACACACTGCTACATCGATTGCGACCAAATGCTTTCTGGCCAAATTCACATGACCACAATGGGTCAGAGAGAGAGAGAGCGAGAAAGTTTGATTTGATTTGTGGTCCCACGGCAAGAGTTATTGATATCGAAGCTGTCTAGTTTACAAGATTGATAGATATTTATTCCGTGCGAGAGTGGGAGACGGTGAAATTAAAACGAAAGATACTGGAATCTATTTTGAGGGAACCAAGCAACAAGATTAAACTACAAGCACAAATACACACACAAAGAGGAAAAAAAAAAACTTCCAGGGATAATTTCAGTATTTAATTAAGTTTAGAACTAAGCACAACGTGTCAATAAAAAGATGAGCAATGAAATTTTTGTAAAATAGATTTTCTCTTATTGCCTTTTTTTAAAATTTGATTTATTGATATCCGTTTTGCTTTTCTGACTTTTCTCTTCTCTTTTAGCGATCTGCAGACCCTTTGTCGATTTTTGTGTTGACAACATTTATCATTGCATTATTTTCCTGTGACCTATAGCAACCACCGAGCTATTGTTCTGTGACATGAATTGGAAAGTAAAAAGCAGAAAATACACAACTGACATCTATCGTTCCTTTATGATATAAAAACTAGTATATACGTTTGTAGGGTCGATAGAGCTTTTGTTAAATCATTTTCAATATTCGCAGAAAGGATTCAGTGATCTGAACATTTGCATAATAGTGTTTACTACTCATATTAGCGTTCACGTTATAACGAAACATTGAAGCATATTATATATATTATATATTATATATATTATATATTATATATATATATATATATATATATATATATATATATATATATATATATATATATATATATATATATATATAGCGTTTCTTTCTTTGTCGTCTGACTAAATTTATAATTTTCATTTCTTGTTTGCGTCTGTGCGTGCCAAAGCATTGCACTTGAATATAACTACAAGGTTTATCAGAGTATAAAAGCGTGAGAGTAAAGAAAAGAAAGCTATATGGTTTTCTTACGAAGGATCGTCAAAGTTTAATCGAGCGAATCTGTAACATTATCGTTTAGAATAATAAGACGCCACCGAGTGTTTTGTTAAATCTTTCGGTATAGTAAGTGTTCAAAAACTATTATTTTTCAATATGACGGGAAGACAAATGAAACACGAAATTATATTTGGAATATCGCAGACATGATATTTTAATCAAAAAGATCTTAAATCAGAATCAAACAAATGACTGTCCCAGCTCGAGTGGGAACATCCATTAATGAATGATAGTCAGTAATGCTTCAGAGCTAACATTTTGACTGTTTCCGAGTTACCAGATTTCAGGATCTGTCCGAGTCTCCGGATCAGATTAGTTCTGAGAAGGGAGATCCAGACCCGGATAACTCGGACAAACATCGTGACCAAATTGACCCCAATGATCCATGACCCGTTCCTTACTGCTAATTAGAACTCCGAAATTGTGTACAGACAACTAAACCGAGAATACAATATTCTCACATAATTTCCGCTCTAACTGAAGTTCTACTATGTATAATTATATGGCATAAGTTAAAAAAAAAAGAAAAGAGAGAAGGTATGTTTATACAATCCAAGTCCTCATAGAAATGCGTCGTTTGTTGCAGTTAACTACATGTAGGTGCTCAGTTGATTTCATATTAACAAGTTTGAGCTTTCACATTTTTATATCCGTTTGAAAAAGAAAGAAAAAGAATGAATGAACTGTAGTGTCTTATAAAATGCCATTAGAAAATAAGATATGTAAGCGCATACATTAAAATCATATAGTATTTTCGAAGTAAGGTAGCACTGAACAATTGACTGCAGGGTGCTAAAAAGTACTATAATAATAATAATAATAATAATAATAATAATAATAATAATAATAATAATAGTTAACAAACTTATAAAATCAATACTTATTATAATTCATTTTATAAAAGTACTAAAGTCAATGACTCGCTTCGTTCGGTTAAAATAAGAAAAATTAGTAATATTCTATGTTCCGTTAGTCAGTCAATTTTTACTATTACTGAAGTGCTCTCATTTTCGATCATTTTTATGTACCTCCATCCTCTCTCAAGTTGCGGGGCTGAATTTGGATTTAAACGGCATTGGAAGTATCCAGTCCATCTCAGCGACCCCGAAAACTATGAATTCAATACTAATATCAGTGATTTTTGATAATTTATATATATATATATATATATATATATATATATATATATATATATATATATATATATATATATCCCCTTTCCCTAAGTATCATTGTCAAAGTGAAATGATAAAAACCATTAACATGGCCGAAATTTGATCGAGATCGGTCAGGTGGTTCAAGAGTTATTGAGTCACAAACATGGTCACGTTCATTTTATTTCATACGTAGATAGATAGATAGAATGCTTTGAGAAGATTTAATTTTATTTCTTAAAGCTTATTATTTCGCAGCAAAGTATCTTAGACCTACCATTATTCCTCGAAATACTATACTTAATTTTTTCTTTCTTCTTTTCTTTTCTATTTTTTAATGAGTACTACTTCCAAGATCTTACTTCATATAATCTCACTAACTAAACTTGTATTTAGAAACTGAAACGGATGTAGGGTAGAAAAGATTGTACAGTGGTTACATCCTTGAAATACAACGAATTTTCTGTGTTTAATTATTAGGGTTAACTTGAATATTTGCTGTTTGTTCCTTGAAGTTCAGCGTAACTTTTCAGCAGCGAGGCTGTATCAGACGTGAGCCTTCGGTTAGAGGTAGAATCTGAACCATCGCAAAGCGTTCGTTGTTCTGAAACCAGTGATCGAACCACGGAATACGGGCACTAGAGGCGTTTGGGCTATCTACTAGGCAAATGGGAATCGACGTCCAAGGAATAATAAATTCAGATTTCAGAAAATAGCTTGCCCACGAAACGCAATTTGGGCCAGTCTCGTCTCGAAAAAGATGCCGTCAAAGTGTTTTCTCGTCTCATAAAGTGTATTTTTTATTATTATTATTATTGGAAAACCTCTTTCTCTTCTCGTATCTCATTAAGAAATGCCTAATTCGTCTCGTTCCCTAAGCAATACTAGTTGGTTATTTGAAGTTTCCTTTTCCAGCGCTGAGTTTCTATATGAGATGCATCGTACTTCTTTGAAGTGGGATGGAAATAATGTTTCCCATGAAACGAAATATTTCTCGTTTCGTTTCGATTATCTTCTTAAAAGTGAGACGAGAAACTCGAGTCTTGTGAGCAATATTACTTCATCCAAGATTTAGTCTCAAACAGTTTTAGTGTTACATTGTACATACTATATAAACTACAAATTGATAAAGCGATTACACGAACACAATGAAGAGAACACAATATTTACATAAACTTACTAAACGATACAAGAAAAGCATTCCGAGAATCGAACACAGAAAAGAAAAAGTTCTTCGAGAATCGATACGAGATGTGACTTCTGAAAAAAAAAAAAAAAAAAAGATACAAGACGAGAAATTCCTATTTCCCTTATCGTTCTGTCTGGTGGGAAAACATACAAAGCATTGCCCGGATTTATACCAAGGAGTGAGGGCCAGGAATAGAACCCACAACCACGCTCATAGATTGCACACCTGTTAGTTATATGGACTCGAATGAACAGTTATAAAACATAGTCTCCTGTTTTACGTCCCACTTTAAGCCCTACTGGCTTAAAAAGACAGCTGGTTATTGAAAGTGAATTATTATGAACGAACCGGTGGAATGGTAATGAAGAAGGAAATGGGTGATCCTCGAGAAAATTCATGGACACGGATGTTGTCCAAAACAAACTCGCATGGTTTAGGAAAGGATCAGAGTACCCCTGCACTAGAAGTCTCTACCACTGAACCACCGCAAACGAGAAACACGAGCTGCAACAAGGATGGCGAAAAACAGTCTGCAGCAGGAAGAAGAAAACTTACTTTGTGGGGCGAGTTAAGAGAAGAAGAATTATCAAATGTTTCGCACAGAGTATCATACTCAAGAACGCAAAAATAGTTTTAAAACGACTAGAGATTTTCGAAATGCTGTAGTAAAGAAGAATGAAGAAATGACAGGGAAGGAAAGAATAAAACTAGAGACGACTAAAAGAAGAAAGGAGAACTAGTTAGAAAGGAAGATGCTTGTTTCAGAGAATAAGTAGTTTTTTTAAGGGACATACTAGAGAATTCAATAGAAAGAGAAGGGAGAGTTGGAAAGAAGTTTTGGAATTGAAAAATTATTTGTTAGAGAGAAAAAATTTTCGGCCAAGAGAAAATGAAAACTAATATCATGTGAATGAAACTTTTCAACTTGGCAATTACATTGGTTACAATTGAAGGCTCGCTGTAGAAAACAAATGAAGTGTCAAAAGGAAACGTTACTTTAACAGTAGAGACAAAAGATATTAGATTGTATCCAAGTGTCACAAAATAGAAAATAATATTGCTTAGAAATATTACATAGCTTATAACAAAGTATGAAAAGCCAATTACATAACTTCAGTTACAGAACTGATTATTATTATGATGATTATGCTGATAATCAAATGCTCACTGCAACTGAATTCACTAGATCCATAATAATAGCAGATTACAGTATACAGGGTGAGGCAAAAGTCCACAACATACAACATACATAGAGCATAATCTTGTAGGGTCCCACATGCAATGTTTACTTCACAAAATTTCATTACTGATTCAAGTTCGGTGAAAAATAGTTTTACATTCGTGTTTCTGCTGAAATTATAGCCTAAAATTATGTGCCCCGTGTCCCCTTCTCATTTGAAATTTTAGACCTGATTTCTAAACGCCGGATTTTAAGATGGTCGTCATGATGACAAATGGTACCATCTGGTGCATCCCAATTACCCACATCCAAAGTTTTGTCATCTTTCCTCAAGCTGTTTCGAAAATGAAAGATTGGTGCTGGACTTTTGCCTCATCCTGTACACAAACCAAATTACGCTAAACTCCAATAATTAGCTTTCTCAGCAAGTATATCAAATACTTGTCTTACGGAACATAGAAGATAATTGTGATACTTAGAACTGTCACAAAACATTCCGCATTTTCGTGGTATTCTTCATTGAAGAAGAGACGAAACTGATATTAATGAGCAAAAGTATTGAGTTCTACGTCATGAGGATGAAAGACTTAATGAATGCTGTAGACTCTAGTAGATGACAATTATTGGAAAGCAAGGATAATTTGTGTGTGTTCCAAGATGGTAGATACACAAAGGCTATTTCAAACAACACGAATATTGACTATATGATGACAGCAATATGATTACTACATGCTGCTTATCTTGAATAGCCATAAATAGCCGTCCAACATGCAAACGTAATAACACGCAATGCTTTCTAAAGTGTTCTCCGATGTATGCAAGAAAATCTTTGTTAGAAGTTTTAGATATACACGTAATTATGGATATGAGATTACATATTGCACATAGCTAAGGGAGTTTAGCTTTTGCAGTTACAATCGTAGGGAATTTGAGTCTGTAAAAATGGTAACTTCTCTGAAGCTAAGGTGAACTGAATATGTGCGGATCAAGTAGGTAATGTACACATCAAGTGCGCACTCAGAAATTTTGTTGGCAGGAGTCCAAGCTTTTGGGGGGAATATCCAATACTACAAGCCACTACATCTATATAGTATTGAACGGATATTATTCTGCACCCGAAAAGATAAGTAATAGTAAAATATTTTCAGAAGAAAAATGAACTAGATTGTTTTTATAAGAGAAAGAGTACAGATGAAATGTAAGATCAAATTTTCATGCTACATCAATCATTTCCCTGTTAAACAAGTATAGTTTTATTGAGGTGTACAAATGTATGTTAAGTTACGAAGTTTTGGTGGTGCTCTGGATCTGGTGGACTACCCCGTAGGTGCGCCCCTGGCACACAAACATGTACGAGCTCGAAACCTGAAAAAAATCAATACGTGTGAGCATTAAAATGTAAACTACACAAGCAAAATCAATCTTTCACTTGTGTTTAAACGAAATATTTTAGTTTAACATTGCAAGTTATGCCATTTAGGATAAAGGAGACGTATGATTATTAAAAGTTAATCATTATGAAATTAACTTTTTGTGCTCTCACCGATCATGTGCACCCAAAGGGCAACGCGCTAACCACTAGACCAGTGGGATGGGCTACAACTGCGTTTAGAAAGAGATAAATTAACTATCCATAATGAAACAATACTGTTCACTTTGTTATCGTAGTGGTGTAATAGGTAAGACGTATACCTACCAGGTTGGAGACCTAGGTTCGATTGCCGATGGAAATGAAAATTTTCCTCGCACTATCCACGTTCTAATGTGACTCAGGGGTTTCTCCCAGCGTTTGTAAAATGGGTACTTGTTGAAACTTGAATTATGTGTAGTTTAAGCATGGTTCTGACTACACTGCTTCCTTAGTTACTACATTTCCCTTCCTTTAAATCGGCATTACTTCAGCATTTTGTATTTATTTCGTTCCACAACAGTTTCCTTTCTCTTCTACTGAAAACCAAGACCTATTCAAAGATCCATCTCACTTAAACTACTGAAGTATGCTGTCTTGTAACAAAGACTGATTCTTGCTGACGAATGATAGTGAATCTTCATATCCCCGTACAAACTCTTATTTTTATTGGTTCTAATGGCCACAACCCGGTACAGCCCAATTCATTTCCGTGAGCTCTCTGGAAATTAGGTAGGACCTCAAGTTCCGGGAGTACCTACCTCAGGATCGGCTGAGGTAAGATGTACACTATCGGTGCGGGCGGCGACACGTTCAAGCCGTCCATTTGGAAACGGGACGAACCTGTTTTCCTCCTGCAGGATATGTATTCACATTTTTCTCGTCCGATAGGACGTCTCTTCATATTTGACTCATTTTATATGTCCCTGGTTCAATCCCAGGTCAAGTAAATTTGTGGTAGACAACATTATGTCCGTGGGTTTTCTCGGGATACTCCGGTTTCCTCTCACTTTCTCAATCCAAATATGCTTCCATCATCATTCACTTGCCCTAATCATGGTCTTCCTTAACATAAACGGCATAGTCATGGGATGTTAAACTGAAAGATTAATTTTTTAATCTTACTTTATTATACAAAAATATTCTGTCAGTGAAAAATTTAATGGCACCCCAATAACTGGTGATGCACCTATAGATACAATAGAGACCTGCACGGGCCGGGGTCGGCCCGAGGCCCGAAGCCCGCCCGGCCCGCGGGCCGGGCTTGGGCGGGCCGACTCTGTTATTTCTTTGGGCCGGGCCGGGCTTGGGCGGGCCGACACTGATTTCTCTTCAGGTCGGGCCGGGCTAGGGCCAATTAATTGCAATTCTTTAAATAATTATTGGCTTTCGTTAAACGATAATTAGAATAAAGGCAAACGTTGAAGAAGTGTGCTCGTGAAAAATGTTACAAAATGAAACTTTTAAACTTTATCGGGCCCGGGCCGGGCTTGGGCCAAGAATTTTAAAAAACTTATCGGCCGGGCCGGGCCTAGGTACATTCGGGCTGGATTGGACTCGGGCCGATAAGTTCGGCCCGTGCAGGTCTCTAAGATACAAGTAAGACTTAATGATGCAAATTATTCATTGAAGCACTAACAAATTATTTAGGAGAATTGGCACTGGATAGATAGGCGGCAGTGAACCTTCGGGTCTTTTCAACCATAAAATTAGTTAAAAAGCAACATCTTTATCGAATACCTCTTCTAATTACGCCACAATGGAGCTACAAAATAATTTGGTAATCAGAAGAAATTAGAATTTGCTTTAGAAACTCCAAACACTTACATCATATACACGATTACTTCCACTTCCTCAATTATTAACACCACTATTGTTTTTTTTCTTTTTTTAATGAACTTCATAACTCCCATTTCTATTTACCATAAGCCTAATTTGTTGAAACGTTTTCTGCTGGACCTTTGTCCTCCTGCTTTTCACTCTCTTCCTCTGTACATAGTTATTAAAGGCACACACAAAGGACCAATTTCAACAGCTGAAAAATTTTCTTGCAGTTGCTCACTTCCGTTCTCTCATTATCTTTCTGTCATCTTTGAAATACGAACGCATTCATGCTCGGGCGGCCCTCAATGTCTCTCTCTCTCTTTTTTTATTATATAAGAGAGAAGGAAAGTGAACACAAACTGACAGAAAACTTCCTTAATTCTCTCATCCTCTCTGTCTCTCTCTTCATCTCTCTTTACGTTAGGATTCTTCTCGTTTTTATCTCTCTCTTTTTTATATATATATATAAAAAATCTTTTGGGATTTAGTAGAGCTTTATTATTCGCAAAGGCTTTTCCAACACATCATTTAGGAAAAAAAATGGAGGAATATAGGGAAACTTTACGGAATAACTATGAAAGAAAAGTCTACAGAAGAAACCTAAAAGCTCTCGAAATGATGCTATGGAATGGATCGTTTCATTGGTCTTATTCTCCCTTTTATCGTTATGACGTATTTACTGTGAACATATTAAAATTCTACAATATAACTAGAGTTTAACGAATGAGACATAATATCAATCGATAGATGTTACTGAAGTGAATAAAATTATAGACATCAGTACAAAAAATCGTGACTAGTTTTAGAGAACCTGACTTTTTTTTTTTTTTTTTGGTAAATCTAAAAATTAATACTGTACTACAATAACCGCACCAACTATTAAGGTGAAACCGACATTGAAGTATGCCGTCATTAGTCACTTTATTATGACACGAAGAAGACGACAGTAAGGCATGCTATACGCTATCAGATAAATCCTAAGAAATATCTTATGTTTTTTTCTAGAGTCAAAATAACGTGAAGGGCATCAGATCGCATGTTATTTCTTATGTTCTGAACGATCCTATGAGATTTCTCTTGTTTAGAACACGCTCTATTTCGGAAAGAAAGATTTAAACGACATCATGTGAGAGAAAGTGAAAACAAATTTGTTTTTCTCCCCGCCAGTAAAGATGCTATTTGCGCAATTATTAGTGCATAGGAGCAGCATACATTTTTATATAATTCAAAGTCAACGGATGCGAAAGAGGAAAGAGGAGGTAGGATTTCCTACGAGATACGTCATAACATTTGTCCTACGATAGATAAATCCTAAGATATTTCCTAGAATTTATCTTACAGTGTATAACGGGCCTAAATAATATGGGTAACAAGATAAAGGCCAAAATGATAATTAACGCTTAAACTTTAATTCTGTGGAATCAGAGGAGTTCAGAAGGTTCATAAGGTGCGGTATGTGTGGTTGGTTAATATAATGTGGGATAATGATAAGTATTATGTACCGACTAACGCTTTTTATGAAGGAAGCATTAATGGAAATTTGGAGTTTCAAGATTGGAGAGCAGATCATTAACAAGATCAATAATGTGGATGGTACGGTTATAATAGCTGAAACCCAAGGAGATCTACAGGAGATGATTGACAAAATAGTTGACACTGGGAAACTATATGGAATGGAAATCAACATTGAAAAATCGAAAGTCATGAGAATATCCCGTTGAACGCACCCTTACCTCTGAGTAGAACGAAGAGAGCTCGAAGGGATCAATCATTTCAAGTATCTGGGAAGTATTTTGACGAGAGACCCTTCTTGCACCAAAGAAATCAGGTCAAAAATTTCTATAGCCAAAGAAGCATTCAACAAGAAAAGATCACTTAACTAGCAGGCTCAATATCGGACTTAGGAAGAAGTTGGTCAAGTACTATATATGGAGCATTGAACTGTATGGTTCAGAGCCTTGACATTACGAAAGTTAAACAATATTTAAAGAGCTTCAAAATGTGGTAATGGAGGAAAAGGAGAAGATGGACCAAAAGCAACAAACGAAGATGTTTTAAAACGGATAGGAGAGAAGAGGACACTCCTAGCCAGCATCCTTTGTAGGAAGGCCAATGGAATTGGACACACTTTGCGAAAAAAAAGTGTCTTCTTCATACCGCTATAGAATGAAAGATGGAAGGAAAGCGAGGAATAGGAAGAAGAGCACAACTGATCAATGATTTGAAAAATAGAAGAAACCAGTTGAGAATGCTCCAAGAGCATTGCCAGACCGAACTTAAAAAGAATAGAGAGATGGAACCTTGCTTTAATTTGCTGAACGCTCTTTTATTAAATGCAACTGACACTAGGACTGTATGAGTTATATGATAAATGCTGTTTGCCAGTAGTAGCACAATTTTTGTATTTTGAACTGGTACTTATTGGTAATAGTAATGATGCTTCACTCACGCACTGGTCGTTGAGTATTCCCAACACCGATAGCAAAGTACGATACTTTAAAGCTTTCGGATATAAAGAAATAGCTCCTTCAACAGGGCTATTTTCTTTCTTCAAGAGTGTACTGAAAATGAGAAAATGGGCTTGACTATTTCTACGCATTTCTTCTGATTTTCTTGGATAAGGTAAGTAGCGTATCGAACACTGCTATAAATTCCTTTGAATAAAAAGTCCAGCATATGATGAACTTCTGACTCAGTACTCTCATCCAGATTTGATTTTGTTTATTGCCTTCATGACTTCCGGAGCAGTGACAAGCTGAAGGTTAAATATATATTTTTACAGGTCTTTTTTTTTTTTTTTTTTTTTTTTTAATATTCTTCAAAGTATCGACTTTATCTGGTGTGATATTTGGTGTGTAGCATAGCTGTTCAGTTATGGTGTCTATATGGAGTTCTGGAAGTTAATCGATTTTGTCTTTGACACCAATACCAAGGAACTTCAGTTTTTGCCATAGCTGTCGTGGTTGAGTCGTATGGCTCAGGAGACTTCTAGCAAATTCAATTTTCGCCTTACAAACTTTTTGATTACAACGGTTTCCTAATTTCCTATATTCCTCCTGCCTCCTGCATTAATGAGATGTTTGATTTTTGTTTTAAAGCCGCTCTGTAACGTCTGTGGGCAGAGTCTCGAAGAGCCATGAGCGCGAGTATATCGTAAATCCAAGTATTGGGGGGGGGGTCTACGCACTCTTTTTCTTTGCAAAGGGCATGGTTATTATACAGTTGCTGGACAAAATTATTAAAACTACCTAGGTAAGTACCACGGCACGAGACTTGTGTCTTCGTACAACGCGTTGTCATTTGTTTGTTTTATATATTACTCGTGGAACGTATTTTGGGCATTTTATGTTACGTGTAAGTTAGATAAAGAAGGTCGTGTCGGTTTATACTTGACCTACATTTGTTACTTTACAAGTATCAGAGACTATTATGTGGTCAATTACAGACTCGTTCGTCTCAGTTCTGTGAGTAGTTTGTAACGTACAAAAAGAAAGGTTTCGAGAATTAATATAGCTTTTATATCGCAGCACCTCGGATTTAGACGAATTGTTCTATAGCGACAAATGTTGAAACTGGAAATCGTTAATTTTAACCACTCCTGAATTGAATAGATGATTAAAGGTTATCTTTACCTGTAAAAATCAGTATTAAAACCGGAAGTAAATTTGAACCACTTCTGGTTTTGGTAGAGTGTTGTGCATTGTGACGATACGCTCAGTCGAGACATTGAGTCGATTGCAGAAAACCGATTGCCGCTATCTATTGCCATTTTTGTTCTATTGCGGTAAGTGCTGGAACCGGAAATGGATAGTTTGAACTAGATGATGACTGTTGAAATCATCACCAACGCTCTTGTGCTTCGCTCTCCTGAATCAAAATGATCTCAATGAGTTCTATCTGCTTCTCAGCCATGTTATCTCAGTTATCTGGAACAATACCAAGGAAACAAAAAATAAACATAACTTCGTTGTGGTAAGCGATAAAGAAAAAACAAATCAAAATTGAATTTCTGAGTAAATTTCAGATAAGAACAAGGAATCACAACACATGGTTTCTATTTAAGAAAACAGAAAGTGAATTCACAATGGCGAATTTAAAGATGGCGGCCATCAACATCATATGTCCTAAACTTTCCCCCCATCTGTATTACTAACTTATAGTGTTACTTCCGAAATTCTTTTAAAATCCTGAATTTTAGGACTAGCTCGGGAGAGTAATACTTCCGGAAGTAGGAACTAAATACAAGGTTCTGTTTGGTTGGCGTTATCCGTTTCTTGCCACGTAGCATACATATAACAGAAATCAAACACTTGCTGCTGTCTTCGCAGCCGAGCGTGCTAGCGTTACAGGCTAGTAGCAAAAATCGGTTTTGAAGTGGGTTCAAACCCGACCAAAGGAAAGTTTATTGTTTTTTTTTTTAAATTTTCATAACACATTTTTATTAAAATAAGATGAAAATAATACTCAAAAAAGTTATTTACTTACTTTTGTTCAGATAAGTAGTAGTAGAAGGAGGAGAAGGAGTAGGAGGAAGAAAAAGAAGAAGAAGAAAAGGAGGAGGAGGAAGGGGTTAGAAGCCCCGCAGGGCTAGTTTTGTTCCACCTTCATCCACAGATATTAATTTTGTGGCCATCTTAAAATAGCTGGCGAGGATAGCGCGCTAAAAACTTACTTCTGGGAGTATTGCTCTCCCGAACGGGACGTCTGACTTTTATTTGGATGTTTTCATAGTCAAATAAAATAATTAAAACTGTTTGTTCATTCATTTTAAAAAGAAAAAGAAAGAAAGAAAAAAGTTAACAAAATAAATACTCACCGTGTGAATCAATGAGCTGCAAAACCAATGGTACAGGAACAACAGTTTTAATGAAATAATTCAGATTTGTGAACGATAACAAATCAGAAACGAGGTCAAATGCGAATAGTTAGAATTGGAGATTGAAATAGAAAATAAGCTAGATAAAAATAAATTAAATCTAAAAAAAAAAAAAAAAAAAAACTTACTGCAATTTTCAAACAGACCACTAGCACGGCGGTAACTGACCCATCCCATAAATAGATCGTATTCTCTCCTAGCCTAGTCCCATTCCCTTCCAACCCACACAATAAAGCAAAAACGAAAATCACTTTAGCCAAAAACTAGTTGAAATTTCTTGTTTCTTCTTGGGAACAAGAGGAAAAGTTTTACTTTCAAATTCGAGATGAGATGAGAAAACATGAAATTTTCGTCTCACCTTCGAGACGAGACAATTTCATGAGTCTCATGAGCGATACTAGTGCACCCAAGCATTAGTTCTCAAAAACTGTGTTAATGTTACATAATCCATGGTATAAAAATATAAATCAATGAAGTGAGTTCGAACACAATGAAGAGCATTTATCAACGTCTAAAGATATGTAAGCACAATAAACCAAAGGTGTCCAATTTTAACTAACATCATTCAAACTCACGCTCACAACATCTTTTCGACCGCACGCTCACTCGACCTCACATTTACATCATCATCTCGACATCACGCTCACTCTACCTAACGCTCACAACACCCTTCCGACCTCACGCTCACTGGAAGTCACACTCACCATCATTTCGACATCATAGTCCCACTCGATCTCACGCTCATATCTTTTCGACATCACGCTCACTCGACCCCACTCTCACAATATCCTTTCGACATCATGCTCACAACATTCGACATCACGTTCACTCAACTTCACGACCACAACATCTTTTCGACATCACGCTCACTCAACTTCACACTCACAATATACTTCCAACCTCACGCTCACTCGAACTCACAATCACATCCTTTCGAAATCATGCTCACACAACTTCACACTCACAAAATCCTTTCGACATCACGCTCACTCAACTTCACCCTCATAACATCACCTCGACATCACGTTCATCCGACCTCACGCTCACTTCGTGAGGGTGAGGTCGAGTGAGCGTGAGTTCCGAACTCATGAGTTCGAGCACCTTTATAATGAGCTCCAACAATAAACACATTTAACATGTTATTCCACAAGCTTCATGGATATATCGTGACTTGGAAAGATTCTGATAATTTCTGGATAAAATTAAGAGAAAAATCAAAGCATAATTTTTTTTTGTCGAGAAGAGAAAGAATTCTTTGAGAATCGAGACGAGACTTCTACAATATTTAAGAGACGAGACGAAAATCTTTATTCTCATCTCATGGGCAACACTAGCTGAAACTTGTAACTATTAAATTAATAAATCAATTTATTAAAAACCTTGGATCCCTATTACATAAATCCATATATTGTGAGGAGCACATGCTGGAAATTTCTGCATCCTGCGGGCGAGTGAGTGTGCTTTCTCTACATCTCTCTCTCTCTCTCTCTCTCTCTCTCCAGCGATAATTCACATGAGAAAAGGACAATACGATATATCACATTCACATAGATTCATATCTTTATCACAGAGTAGACAATTGATATCATGAATAAGCACAGAAATCATGCTTTAAAAGAATTACTTCTGGTGTGGCTTTGAGCCTGAACTTTGACGTCTGTGCGGTTTACCTAGATTAAGCACACTACTGGTCAAAGCAAGGCCTCTATGAAGCTTTGTTTTCTTTGTCGATTAACGGATAGGCATAGAAAACGCATTGGTGTGGTCTAACGATCTGGATAGACTCTACTGCTTTGTATGCATAGTCATTTCTATAACACACTTTTACTTTTCCGCCTGTGTATGACAGAAGTACTGTATAAGTGTTTCCGCAATTTTCATATGCTGCAATGCACAATTATTGTACAACTGAAATGTTCGAACAACATAGAAATTATATAGAAAAATAATTTTTGTTTATTATTATTATGGGGATTGAAAGTTTTTTTTTTTTTTTTTAAGCGTATAAGGAAAGACAGAAATCAAATATTCTACATCAAAAACTACATTGATAGGGGCATGGAAGTGCATAGAAGTTGTGAAAGTACAGGATGTTCTGTAGAGATTCATGGGCTCGTAAAAAAACGGATATATATAAAACTGTCTGTCTATCTATCTATCTATCTATCTATCTATCTATCTATCTATCTATCTATCTATCTATCTATCTATATTATAAAATTGAAAGTGACTATGTGACTCTTAATCTCTTGAACCACACGACGGATCTCGATCAAATTTTCAACATTCATGAGGTTCGGGTCTGGGAGTGCTTTTATAATTTCATTTTGACGGAGCAACGTAGGGGAGGGGGGAGATATACAATATATATATATAAGTGATTATGGTCGTAAGTTCATAACTTTTGAACCAACCGATCAATCTCAATCAAATTTTCAACATAAATGAAGTTCAAAAATGCGAAATTTTTCATCATTTCGCTTCAATAGTAGATCTTCGTGGAGGGGGAGAGGAGAAGGGGGGAAATACATGAAAATAAATAAAATTTAAAAATTCTTGAACTAGAAGACCGATCTCGATCAAACTTTCAACATAGATAAGGTTTAGGCCTGGGGTGTTTTTGTCGTTTCACTTCTACGGTGCAACGTAGGGAAGGGGGAAATATATGTAAAATAAAAATAAAAATGACTTTCTTTGTGACTACATCACGCTTATACCACTTTACCGATCTTAATGAAATTTTCAGGCCATTTATGACTAGTTTTGTAAACTGAGCTATAATCACAATAAAATATTTCCCGAAAGGAGGAGAACGAGAAGAAAGTGAAATTGTATTATAAAGCAAACAATCTCGGTTTGCGGTATTTGTATCTTACCAGCCAGTTTGAACTTAGGGAACCTGTGAAAACTGTATGACAAGATGTGTGTCTTTCAGGCATTTGATAATGAGGTTAGGAAATATAAATGACACTCGTGATATGCTGATTTGCATAACTTACAGTTGATGACAACTAATGCCATCCCAGTTTGAAAACCAAGATAGCCAGACCCGGACTGAAAGACCTTACAACCATAGAATCTCTTAAAGACTTTTTCAAAGTACAGAGTCCTACAGGAAAATAATTTTGGTGTTTGAATAAGAAAATCATAAAAGACAAGAAAGCGAAACTCAGATTTTGTCGAAATAGGGGCAGAAATTTCAACCCTAAAAATAGTTTTTTTTCTTTGCACCTTTACCCCTAAAGCAAACAAAACAATGTATTAATATAAATACTGCAATAATGATTTATAAGAACAATGCACAATGCGCACGCTTGGCTAACTAGAAAATCACGCTACGACGCTGTAAGATTTAATATTGAAATCAGTGGCGGCGGTTGGACGTTAAAAGTGGGGAGGCAAGACATGATCTGAACAATTGTGTATCAATGTTAGATTTTGTGGTTGTTTCTAACACTGTTTGATGAAAGGTTCTATAACTTTTTTCACTTAAAAATGCCTTATATCGTATTTCTATTTTATGTTAATTCGTAAGAGCAATACAGGTACGTACTAGCACTTTATACTCTTAAATATCGAAAGTGCTCATGAACATCTTAAAATTCTGTCTGGAAAACTGTGTGATCAGATTATTTAATAACAAATTTGCAAAACAAATAAATCGAAAAGATAATATTAATCATAGTAATGAATAATGAGGCTTGTTTTGCAGAAGTTATATTGAAACTGGGGATTAATGAACAACTTATACTTTTAATTCCCCACATGCCATTAAAGGAATGTTTTTCTCTCTTAGAAAATGAAATACAGTAAGTACTGCAAGCATATGCTATGACATTTAAAGAAATATGCTATTGCAATATTAATTGCTTTGAATTGCAATTAAAACGCAATTCCTGTAGTTTTCTTAACTCCATGGGAAGACAAATAACCAATACGTAATCACGCAACGGCAAATATCATATGGTAGCATTTTTTCTATGAAACAGTAATACATACAAAACCTTTACCAGGGTGTCCACATTCTGGAAAATAAGTGAAAGTCAGGGAAAGGTCATAGAAGTAAAAATGTATCAGGTGAAGTCAGGGAAATGGCAGATTGGTCAGGGAAAGTCAGGAAAAAAATCGATTTAGGTCCATTGTTCAATTACTGAATTTATGAAATAGGGTTGATTTCTTTACTGTTACTGGATGCAAAATGTGGTGTTCTCAATGATAATATTGAGGGAGTCAGTGTTCTCTGATATAGTTGTTGAAACTAATTTTCTGCGAGAAACACATCTAACTGCATCCTTGCATATTTGTTCAAAAGGGCAGACGCTGTTCTAGAAGAATTGCATTGTGCCAAGAGGATATCTGCACAAGTGGCTGGGAACGCAAAGAAATAATATCTCCAGCTCACAGTGAAAGCTCAAACTGAAGAATTTAATGAACATTAGAATGAATTCATAGCCAATGACAGAGATGGTATTGCACTTGATGAGTTTTTTACTTAATCTTAGGAAATGGGAAGAACTTTGTTGATTTATGATCAGTTATGAAATTTTGTTTTATCTTCTTTCACGGAAACGCATTTTTTGAAAGTGGTCTCACAATAAATAAAATTCTCATTGTTGAGAACTTACAAGAAGAATCTCTGGTTCCTCAACGGATCATATATGATTCTGTGATGAGAATAGGTGGATCATCAGGATTAATAATTACAAGAGGTATGATAAATTCAGTGAGAAGTTCAATGAGACAATATCAGGTGTGTTTGGAAAAGAAAAGATAAATAAATGCTGGAGACGAAAAGAGGAGAGAGAAACGGAAGATTCAGCAACAACTAAAGGAGCTGGAGAAAGAAGAGAAGAAAATTAAACTGCGGAGGAAACAAGAAGGATATTCAGATCAATGAGAAGAAAATTATGAGAGAAAGGATGAAAACAAATTTTTAAATGGGTTGCATTTAACAACTGCACCAGCAAAAGTAATGTGTGTGTGTGTTACATAATGTAATGTGTTACATAGTGTGGGTGTGTTTTTTAATAATCAGTAAAATCATGTATGAACTGTTTACTACTATAGGCAATATTATAATGCTGTGTAATTGGTATTATAATATGTAATTTTTTCATGTCTTGACGTACTCTGTATACTGCACATTTTCATTTCTAACTTTACGTTTGTGTAATATGTAGGCCTAATCATTATCGGACTAATGCACATGTTTGTAAATTTACATTCCTTTGGAAAGAAAATTGAAAAAAGAAAGAAACAGAAGCAGAAGAGAACAAGGCAACTATGGGGAGTGTGGAGGCTGGGGTTTGTTTTATACTTCTGTATTTTTAAGTTATTCAGGGGTCAGAGAAATCTGGAACTTTCGTCATGGAAAGTCAGGGAAAAGTCAGAGATCTTTTCTCCAAATTGTGTGGACACCCTTTTACATTTCCAAATGAAACTATATAAATTACGTCTCCACTTCAAAAAAGTGGGGGGGGGCAACCGCCCTCTCTTGCCCCCCCCCCTAATCGCCGCCCATGATTGAAATGACGGAGATAATTTTCCCCACTACAATATCCAATTGTGGTTTATAACACTAAGTACATATGGGTATGGCTACAGCTTATAAGCAGTAACTATCATTAATAGAGAAATCTGTTTCACATTTTAACCATAAGTTTCAACACACTTGATCATATAATCACCATTTTTCCTTGAACCCCTTCAACATATAAGGACAAGGAGCAGCCACTGCAATAGCCATCTTCTATAATAATAATAATAATAATAATAATAATAATAATAATAATAATAATAATAATAATAATAATAATAATAATATGGATTCTCTCATTACTGACACATAGTTTGCCGCAAATTATGAAGTTTCCATCCACCACGGTCCTCAGCTAACCGCTTCGTTTTCACATATGTATTTACTGTTTCAATACCTTCCACTAACTGTAGCCTCTGCCACCTTCTTCCTCTTTTTCCTCCTTCCGTACATTCTACCATATCACTTGATAGAGTTCCTTCTCAGTTAATGTCCCAACGTATGTCTTCCTCTTGTAATTACATCTAAAATTGATCATTGTTTTTTTATCACTCTTAATACTCCCTCAATATTTTCCTATATGTGTAAGTTAATTTTCTTGATTCTTCTTCACACCCATATTTCAAATGCCTTCAATCTTTCTCTGTAACTTTTACATAGTCCCTGTGTTTTTGTATCATAGAATAGAATTCGCAGCATGTAACATTTTACGGGTCTCGATGGCTCAGTAGTAGTGCGCTAACTTCTTGTGCGTACGATCCAAGCTCTTGCTAAATGGGGTTTGTGGTAGATAAACATCATGTGCGTGAGTTTCCTCGGGGGTTTTTCCTTTTTCCCATTTTCGTCGTTTCACCATTATCATCCATCTCATGATCATTGTCTCTCTTATCCTTGGTGCATAATCGTGGAACGTTAAACTAAAGAAGAACTATTTTATGAATGTTTTTTCTAACTATTCTCCCATCTAGTCTAGTGACTATCTAAATGTCCTTAGTGCATGGTGTCTCGGGATCGAATACCGATTGAAGAGTCTTGAAAACTTTGAACTCATTACTATTGTTAGGATTCCACCTTACACTGCAGATCCACGTTTTATATAGCATCGGCACTAAAAGATAAGCTAAACTACAATTCCTTTTTTTTTTCGCAAATCTATTCAAACACCCACAAACTAGACTTCTTCCTAAATGTTTCTTTCGCCATTCCTATCCTTCGTTTGAGTAGTTCACGTTTGTGCTATGTCTTCACTAATATTATTACATAGATATATAATGCAGTCACCTGATTTATTTTCTCTCCTCCTTTTACCTATGCAAAATTGATACCGACCGCTCTGTTCCAATCATCATTGCTTTCGTATATCGTTTATTCTCAATCTACCTAGGTATATTGTTCGAGGATTTCCTCAAATCTTCCAAGCTGTTCCTTATTAACTTTCTTTGAGAGTTTGCCTCTCAAAGATTATAATTATCCAAATTCTAGCTGTCTACACCATAAGCCTAGATTTCGTTAGCTTTCAAGGACTGGTTGCCTTGACGTTTCAAGGGAAGATTTTATAGACAATCATAAATACAGAATCCACTACTTTATAGACTAGACTAAATGCAGAGTAGTTATCCTTCACCACTTTAATCCATAAATACAGAGTGGTAATCTATAAAGACAGACTAGTTATCCTTCACTATTTTATAGACGTCCATAAATACAGAGTAGTTATCTGATTCTAGATGTAAAACTATTGATAACAAACGCATACAATTCAGCAAAGAATGTCCAGGCTATGCTACAAATATTGTGTGCTGGATTCTGCGACTGTACTATATTTACAAGGGTCTGTGGACGTACTAGTCGACGAGAGTCAACACAAGCTGAGAAAAGGCGCAGATTTTTATTGATGATGCTGTTCTATCAAAATAACGTCATGGCTGCACTTCGCAAATATTACTGGGATGGACCCCCATCGCACGTCTCTCGGCATATACAAGAAGTTGTCTGTATAAAATATTTCATGAGAATCGGCTCACTAGCACTTACTTATTGCCAAATGTATGACCTTCCAGATCTCCTCACCTGACTCTTTGCTATCTGAAGGATCAGGTTTCCAGGGGGAACACTCATTTACACCAATTTAAAGAGAACCATATCCGGAGTAACCGTGGAGATCCTTCGTGTAGCATTATGGAGAGCTGTTTTCTGTTTCTAAACTGAAATTACATGATTGAAATTGCAGTTCATGAAAAACTCTACATTTTTCACTTATCCTTCAAGATCTTTTTTTTTTCTTTCTTTAAATCAGCATTTTATTTTCTAAGAAGTTTTGTAGAGCTTGCTTCAAACTGCATGCTTACTTTGGATTCATCCATGTTAAGTACCGTGCTTAGTCTTTCAAAAACTAATACTTCACAATAACAGGTTCAGTGACTTCGGCTTACCAAAAATTTCGTTCAAAGAAACATTATTTATTGATTAGTCAAACTGAAATCGTTTGTCATAGCTGATAAACTAATCTAATAGTCTAGAGTTGGCCGCAAAACGAATGATAAATAACTTCGTGACAAAATGGAATATTCTGTTACTAAGACGACGATAATTTGTATTAAATATCAATCACTAATAATAACATCTAATTATTATCTATTTCGAAATGAACAGTATTCACAGTGTTACGCACCCCCTGTTGTTAAACAATGACATACTAGCTGACTGACAGTAACTTGTATTAATTATACTAAAATTTTACAATATGCAATAAAAGTATAAATCTTTAGAGAATTTATTATATTTAAGGAAGTAATTTTAATACATGCGTTTTTCCTTCTATGCAAAAATGTTTCAGTGTTTTGCTGCGTAGGAATCTAATTTTTTAATATTTCTATAATGTTATTTTTTAATAATATATTTTTGTTGCAAATTTTGTATTTTAAGAATAATTATTTAATTTTTCCAAGTTTCCGTTCACGTCAATTAGTCATGTCCTTATTTAACAAGCTTATATGTGGGCGTAGTGATACTAATGATCAGGTTTGTTACACATCGAAATGCATTTTTCATTTAAAAAAAATCTAAATTATGTGAATTTATGTAACTTTAGTATCACCGTATTTTAAATGTTTAATTTCGTTAATTCTGTTAAATATTTTCAAAATTATTCACTCAGAAACTTCGATTATTATTAAAAATAGACGGATTATGTTAATAGACTTGTATATGTTTACTTTCCCATATGCTGTAATGTAATATTGCCATGGAAACGGGAGTGTGAACCTTTGATTTGCTAAACTCTGGAGTTGAGACGGTACATCGATGGTAATTTTTAATGGATTAGTAATATGGAATTTCCGTTCCGATATATATATTGCAATTTTGCTTCTTTTAGCAGAAGTGAGATAAATTACACACTTGTCGTATAAAGTCCATAAGTAAATACTGAACTGAAATTGTGGAAGAAAACTACTAAGTAAAACAACTGGAAAAATATCTGAAATACCGAAGTACATCTGAATTCTTGTGAGCTTGATTCATCTGCTTGCTGATCAGTAAATCTTAGGCAGTACCGTAAACTGAAATGTTATTTTGGATTAGAGTTTCTTCAAAATTGAGATAAAACTAGATAGAACGTTTTGGACATTTTAATAGTGAAGTTCAAATTAGGTGTACTAGGCAGAAGTTGAATTTTGAGAGCATGGAAAAGGTAACGAACATGATTTGTGGCTGGTTTTATTGTAGTTTCCCCTTTCGCAGTAAAATTGCTATTTCCGAGCATTGCATAATATTTTACTACATATCTGAGTTATTAATATCTTGAAAGAATAAAAGAGTTCTGATGAACAAAATGTTGTAATTTCGGGTTTTCCAATTCAATGGCCCCAAATTTATAGTATTGGCAACATTCCTCGAACCAGTTTTATTCCGTAGGAATAATACCTATTACTGTCCATATACTGTATTTACAACAGATAAATATCAAAGGAACAAATACAGTTTAATGGGTATATTTATTTTATTTAGAATTGTTCTTTGCTGGTGTTTACAAAAATAATTCCCACAAATATTTCGACTTTATTGTCTTCCTATTTTTATTCTAGTACAGATGCATGCTGAGTGGCCCTGAAAGGATGATTATGTGTTTAAATAATTGTTATAGGTATTACAACAATTATTATGAGTAGTGAAATGCGAATCATAGAATATGATAATACTAGAAGTTTCTATTTAGGTATGGGCCAATATTAGAGTAAAGTAGTGATGTATGTTATAATATGTGTAGAAAGCATGCAAGACTATTACTATATTTTTGATCTGATATCTTTATTAACATTGCATGTACAAAAAATAACGATTTGATATTTCATGAACTATTAGTGCAAATACCTAAGCATAACCTTGTATGAAAATGTGAAATTTATTTTGTTTAAAATTTGAGATTTATATAACTATTGAAAACCGATTATAGCGACATTTATTACCAAAATTGTGAATTAATCCATACCATTTGTCACTAGAAGTTTATTACAAACTTTTTTTTCTTATTTTCACTCTGTTCTGACGCAAGTTCACGGTATAACCGAACTTCTATAACCACATAGTATGTTGGGTATACCCACACCAACAACTCGCCTTCGCCTTATCTCCAGTCACATTGAACTCACGGAGTTAGGCCAATTGAACACAGACCTCCACAAAAAGCAACAGAACTTTCTTGGTTACCTCTATAATTTCAGAAATAGAGAAATAAGTATGCCTAAAGGTTTTGGAAAATTTCATCGAAAGCACGAGAGTGAACCTAAAGAGTCGTGAAGGACATTTGAGTGATATCATATTTCATACACAATCACACGTAGCATACACTGCAAAAATATGTAAATTACTTGATATCACCAATAAATTTGTATGTTATTATACACTCAAAAGTTGCGTTATTTATGGGGCACCCGTTAGAATACGTCTAAACTCGAAGTCTCGCACGAAATTCGAACGCGTCGTATGGGCGTATAAGGGAACCATTCGCACCTCGTATTCTTCAATCCTAGGACTAACATCTAAAAACGCCTAAACACGTATTTACTTATTCTAAAGAAAAGCCCAAATGTTAAATTTCATGTATCTAACCTTTAGGAGATTCTGAGATAAGGTATCTTAATTTAATAATTGTAATCTCCCACCTTTTTCTCTTACCTTCCCTTCCAGGTCAAATTTTTTTTAACCAACTCTATGGCCTATGGAACTCGGAGATTCAATGCTGCGTTCACAAAAACTCTCCAATGACTTCTGTCTTTATAGACAACAGGATCCAGTTCCTAGTTTGTACACTTATTTATCCGAGATCCATCTTAATATTATCCACCCATCTGCGCCTAGGCCTTCCTAAATGGACGTTTTAATATTAATTTCCAGTAAAAACTTTGAAAGTGTTCCTACATTCTTTCATTCTGGCTACATGACCTGCCCACTTGAGCCTCCTAGACTTGATGACCCTAACAATGGTATAAATTATGGTATAGCAATAAACGGTATAAATTATTGTTCTTCAATATGAAGTTTCCACCATTCTTCATTTCCGTTTATCTTGGGTCCGAATATTCACCTCTGAATTTTATTCTCAAATACTTTCAGTCTACGTTCTTCCCTCAGAGTAAGGGACCATGTTTCCCAATCATACAGATCAACAGGCATGATTATCGTTTTATACATTTTAAGGTTTCAAATTGCTCAACAAATATTTTTAAACGCTGAAATATGTGTTTAATTATTTTAAATGAAAAGTTTAAATACCAAATTTCAATTTCTCTAACTTAATGAGATATGGACAACTCATAATAACTGCAATCCTTTTCCACGAGGATTTAAAAAAAAATCCTTCTTTAGTGGTACCTTACGTCACAGATGTTATGTACTGTTCAAATTTTATTTTTCTATCTTAAACAGTTTGGCCTGAGCGTTGATCAGTTTATATAAAAAATAAAGTAATAAAAAATGGAATTGTATAATTGTTATTCTTTTACATGGAGCTTAAATTGAACAAGGAAAAAATGTGTTAGTATTTGTTTTTAACTAGACCAATGCCGTTACATCAATACATACTTTTAAAAGACATTATATTATATATACGTAAAAATTAGAAAGAGTATGTGTTACGAGCTTGGAAAACTTACTAAAAAGCTAGAAATAACATCGAGGAAGAATTCCCTATACTTTTATGTACTGAACTCCTACAATGTCTGTTACACGAAAACCTGCTCTCACATCCTTTTCCCGTAAACCTCCAATTATGTTCCTCTGGTAACGGTCGTTTCGCTCTGTCTGTGTATATACCACATTTGGTAATCTCCCAGGGCTAGATTTTTCCTATCCTTTTCCATTCCCTTCCTGACATTTTGAACCCCCATACCAGAAGAGAGGGGAAAACGGGGCTTGAAGTCAGGTAATGTGCTTGTGCAGAAGTTGAAAGTGGTCTCGCTGTGGCCACAATGTGTGTATTGTGCATTTATGTTCCTCCCCTCCACCAGTGTTGTTTTACAGTTTTTGGTCTTCTAGGAGAACCACGAAACGGACAGAGAACAGAGGTAGAGTTTTTACCCTGTATTTGGATTTCATGTGGAAAATTAGGTGCTCCAGCATAATCGTCTGCGAGTCCACAATTTCAAGAGTCCCCCTAATTACAGAAAAAAATGACATTTTTTGTTTCCCTTTCTTTGTTGTCAACAGCGGGCCTATTAACCTCAGTTCTGCATAAATGATACAAACAGAATAAACAAAAAACACAAAAAGGTCCCAGAGGAAACATTACTCATCTTGGTTACAAATTGTCCCCATGTGTACATGTATGCCAAAGTGATTGACTCTCGAGTAGAAAGCTTACCGCAAAATCATAAGCCGGCTTTCAAATAAAAATCAATACTGTTCACTTCGTTTTATTGTCGCATTATCTAATTGGAAAATTACTTTATTCTCGATTCTGTATCACGTACCTAAATAATAACGATATAAAACCCTAAAGGATTGTGAGCTAGGCGTCTAAATAAAGTTGTTTACAAGTGAAGAAAGTTATTTTTGCTCTCTGTAAAAGGCAAAGTTACGTTCAAAAGTTTAAATGCAATGAAATAGGGTCGCAGCTAAAATCGTCTTCCCTCTTTCTTGGAGTTAAACATAATACTACAGTACATTACAGGAGTAGCTATGTTACAGACTTAATACATAAATAAACACTAGAGTATGGAGCTATTACATCCTGAAAATTCCGAACTGATATGAAATAAGTTAATAAAATTCCATGATATAACATACGAAGATACACTCCAAAAATGGTATAGTTGGAATAACCAGAAATATGATTGAATGCAACAATACTAGATTGTTAGTATGGTGCCAGTAATACTTATAGCTTAAAGGACAATACTATATTCTTTAAAGAAAATATAGCTGGAAAGACAAAATGAATTGTTTTTTAGTCATTTTTATGATTGTAACAATTATATCAATTATGGTACTTGTAACTATGAAACTGACACATAGTTGGAAATGCCATATAGCATAGTTGTCGAGACCATCGCCAGATTTATTGTGGCTGTCCCAATGGTACAAGATATGTTGTAATCATACTCAAAATGCCAAGGTGGTTGGTATAATGTGTGCACTTGCCATTCATTACAACTATCTTTTTTTGTGCTGCACTTACCACAAACATGGCTATCAGAATAGTACCTATAAATTGGAAATGTTCCTTCAAAGTTTGATGTTGTGAGTACACAGCAAAAAGTACAGTGTAGAAACAGGTACAACTCCCTCAGGTTACCATTTAATGTTTTGTTTTCCTTTTTTGTTTCTTTTCTTTCTTTTTTCTTTGAGTTTATTGGGTAGTAGCAGTACTTTATTTGTAGAATTGGAAGTTGAAGTGGATCGAGCATTTCTTTAATTACACTAGTTAACAAATTTAAACATTTTGTTTGTTACATGAGAAAAATCACCTGATCTTAAAGGAACTTTTTGCGCTGAATTCGAATATGCACTCCGTTTCTCTCCATCACGTACAGTTTTCCCGTAACAGAGGGATTTTCGGGAAATTCCCTCAAAAATTTCCCTTTTTCAGATATTTTATTCCCCTAGCTCCTGTCCCCTTACATATAGTAACATAGAAATTATACCTAAGTATACCTTGATTTATATTTAATAAACCCTAAAAGTTTCGTACAAATCGCTTTGTTCTTTCTAGAGAAATAAATATATTTGTATGTATACTGTGTGTACTGTTTATTGCACCTGATAGTAATGCTTTCAGATCTCCTGAGTTGGGGTAAAAACGATTTGCTTTATTACTACAAACACAGACATAAAAATGAATATTTACAATAGTTAACAACACACTTGTATTGCTCTCTGTAAATTAGAAACGTGTATAAAAATAGAATGTACTTCCAACGTATATTTTTTTAAACGTACAGTATATGTATATCTTAATACATATATATACAATTCTCCAAGTTTTTTCGTTTTGTTCATGAAATGGTTATCAATATTTGTTATCAAATGTAACAGAATGCAAAAGAAAGAAAGAATGGAATACAGACTCATTGTTGACAACAATGAACTAATGCAGTCTGAATTTTCCACTACGGTATCGTTTCCCCCCTCCCCCCGCGCATTTCTTTCTTTCTTGTGTTCTTGACACCTGGTGAGGGAGTTTTGTACATTTTTATATTGACGTGTGGTTTAACACTACTTCACTTTCAAAGTTGTCTTTGCTGCTAAGAGTGCTTTCATGTTTGATCTTAACGGCATTATACCCAACTAAGACCAGAAGTTTAGTTTGTGATCAGTACAATGGCGTCAAGAGGACGGCGTTCGTGTGTTAACTCACCAAATAGTTTTTGTTATGTGTGTGGCCAGTTTGTAGTTAAAGGACAGTGTAGATCCATTACGCCATCGGTGAAACTAGCATATTATATATATTTCGGATGTCGTGTGGGAGATCAGGACAAAACTTGGGCACCCAACATAATTTGTGCGTCGTGCTACGTCACTTTACTTGCATGGCCCAAAGGGAAACGGAGGTTCATGAAATTTGCTGTACCAATGGTGTGGAGAGAACCCACCAACCATCTGGATGATTGTTATTTTTGTCTCACAGTAGTTAAGGGACATTCTAAAAAAAGCAAATACACAATAAGTTATTCCAACGTTAAATCCGCAATTAGACCTATTCCGCACGAGGATGAACTTCCACTTCCCGAGCCCCCTACCAACTGGGAAGAGATATGGCCAAAAGACTCTGATGATGATCATGACCTTGATGAACCATCGACATCAACATGTACATCCAAGGATCCAACGTTCATCCCTGACTGTGTTCGCGAGCCACATTTCATCCGGCAATGTGAACTTAATGACCTAGTCCGTGATTTGCACCTGACAAAACAAGAGGCGGAACTTCTGGGATCAAGGCTCCAGCAGTGGAACTTATTGGATGCAGAAACGAACATATCAGTGTACAGGAAAAGGCATGTTCAATTTTCAAGCTATTTCTCAATGCAAGATAATGTGTGCGTATGTACGGATATAAATGGGTTGATGGCGGAGCTAGGAATTCCTTACGTTCCAGAAGAATGGAGGTTATTTATCGACGCGTCAAAGGTCAGCCTTAAAGCTGTCCTTTTACATAATGGAAATAAAAAACCTTCTATACCACTTGCGCACTCAGTGAAGATTAAGGAATCCTATGACACCATGTCAACTTTGCTAAATCATAAATTACAAGGACCATTGTTGGCAAATATGTTGTGATCTCAAGGTAGTTGGTATTTTATTAGGACTGCAGTGCGGTTACACGAAGTACCAATGTTTTTTATGTTTATGGGATAGCCGAGCTGATGACAAACATTATGAAGTGAAGGAATGGGAACCTAGAGTGAATTACGTACCTGGAGAATGCAACGTCAAATACGTTCCTTTGGTAGATCCTAATAAGATATTACTACCGCCACTTCATATCAAGTTAGGACTTATGAAAAACTTTGTCAAAGCCATGGACACATCTGGTGAAGGTTTCAAGTATTTGCGAGATAAGTTCCCTAACCTGAGTGATGCTAAGATTTCAGCGGGAGTGTTTATTGGTCCCCAAATTAGGAAATTAATGCTTGATGATAGCTTTGACAGCAAGTTAAACAGTGCTGAGCTAGCTGCCTGGACAGCATTTAAGTGTGTTGTGCGCAACTTTCTGGGCAATAACAAAGCTGAGAGTTACACAGAAATCGTACAGGACATGATACAGAAATACAAAGAGTTGGGTTGTAGGATGTCTTTAAAAATCCGCTTTTTGCACTCTCACCTCAGCTTCTTTCCTGCTAACCTAGGTGCTCTCAGCGACGAACAGGGGGAAAGATTCCACTAAGATATAATGGTAATGGAGAAAAGGTACCAGGGATGATGGGATCCTTCAATGATGGGGGACTATTGTTGGGGTCTTGTTAGAGAATGCAACATTTCTTACAAAAGAAGGAAGTAGTGTACGTTTTTGTAACCCAATGGAAGTTTCATATATTGTAATAGTTTTGATTGTCTTTTCATGACCTTTTCGTACATTTGTATTATTGTTTATTGTAAATTGTCACACTTGTAAATTATATTGTCTTATATTTTATATATGTGTTTGTGGTAATAAAGCAAAACGTTTTACCTCAACTTAAGAGATCTGAAAGCATTACTATAAGGTGCAATAAACAGTACACACAGTATACATACAAACATATTTATTTCTCTAGAAAGAATAAAGCGATTATTACGAAACTTGGAGGGTTTGTTAAATATGAATCAAAGTATACTTAGGTATAATTTCTATGTTAGTATATGCAAGGGGACAAGATCTTGGGGTGTAAAATAAACGAAAAGGGAAATTTTTGAGGGATTTTCCCGAAAATCCCTCTGTTAGGGAAAATCGTACGTGATGGAGAAAAACTGAGTGCATATTCGAATTCAGCGCAAAAAGTTCCTTTAAGAACAGGTATTTCCTTTTATGTAACAAAACCTTTGTTAACTAGTGTTATGGGAAAACTTGGAAAGCAATAGGTCTAAATAATCAGCCACTAGAAAGTTTCGCCCTCTCTCTTGGTCAGGGGTTTGGGACCATAAATTATTCTTTATTAAACTCATAGTTGGCCAATGAGTTGAAAAGTAAACATTTATATCAGACATGTCGTGAACAAAATAAAAAGAGTAAAGAAATTAAGCAATAACGTAACTAATATTATATCAGTAATAACAACAAACTAATAAAGAGAGGTGCACATACAGAAAGTAATAAAGGTGCTGAAAATAATAAGGATATCAAACCCTCGAAATTAACAAGAGATTGTACAATATGCGAGTGTTTAAATATGGTATGGCTACAAAAATAACGATGGATGATTATGATGATGAGTGAGGTGCTCTTAACGACATAACACAAAATATAGATGTAAAAACATACAGATATAGATTAATCTCAGGACTGTTGTGGTGCGTTTTATCTTATGAGAATCATAAGGTAAGCCCTGGTTAGTGTTGTAGAGAGACATTGGGAAAGATGAGGAAGATGCTGATGAATAAATTGGTGAAGGAAGAAGGTGGCATATGTTGATCAGCTGAAGAGTGCGGAAGTATCGTATGGAAAAAAATACTTTTGAGTGGTGTATAACAGTATTAATATCGAGGTTCTGTAAACATGATGTCAAGGAAAATATATTTACGATCATGGAGACTAATAGCTATGAAATTGCAACCCAAGTGTGCTTTGTATTGAGCAAGTGGATGAAAGTTAATTTTAGCATATAAGTCTGTGTTGTGATACGGCAGTTTGATCCTAAATGCAAGACGAATGGCATATCGTTCTAGAATCTCAAGTCTACTGTGAAATTTCTAAGGGGCCGAACATCAGGCTATGTGGCCAAATGTAACTATACTCCGTATAAATACTTTATATCTGTTAAGTAATAATTTAGAATTTAAACCCCAGGTCTGACACCAACAACACGTTGAAGAAGTTGTAAGTGGATTTTTAGCCTTAGTAACAAGTTTCTGAAGCTCGAATGTCCCTCGTAACATATAATTAAAAATGAAGTATGTTACAGTTCTGGCTGGGATGAAGAAGGTAATCCCCACTCATATCTGTAGTAAATTTAGAGTTCGTCGAACGTTGTTACGACATTTAGAAAATAAGATAACAAGTGTTTATATTTTGTCTTCATTAACTGAGAGCCTTCATTTACTACAACAATGTATAAAGTTAGATCTGCAAGTTAGTATTAATCTGCTGTTATCATGTTTTCCAGTGTCAAAAAAAGCACATTGGAAGAGATAAGTGTTCGGTGACAGAGACGGCAAATCGGAAGCATATAGTATTATAGAAGAGGAGATAGATTAGAGCCTTGCGGTACTCCTATATATGGGAAGACTGGACGAGACAGAGTTATTTACACTGACATAGGCTATGCGGTTGAGTATGAAAGAAAATATGACTAGAAGGTAGGAAGACAATTTAAGTAGTTTATAAAATAATCAGTAATGCCAAATCCGATCAAATGTCTTTTCTAAATTCATCAAAATGGGACAGGACAGGAGAGATTTGTTATAGTGATTCCAAATAATGGTAGATAGGCAAAGTAGTTGTTCATGCATAGTGTAATGAGCTCGAAATCTAGTTTGATGAAGAGGTAAAAGTTGTCTATCAGTGATGTACGACAGCTTATATCAGTGTAAAGGAAGTAATACATATGCAATCTAAAAATGCATATTTTTATCAATGTACAACGTGAAGGGATTCCCTACAGGATATATTTCCGAGATATGCTCTCAACAGAATTCTCAAATGTGCTCTGACTTTAAGGTGGATCCAAAGTAAGCAAAATGTAATCCTTAACAACAGTGAACGCGGAATGCTTAGAGATCGCCAACACCACTGTTACTAGTGTTCGGAATAGTATGTGCTGTGATATTCTGTTTCATGCTTGTGTGAAGGAAACGTGAAATATACCATGAGAAAATACATCGCACCACAGTTGTTTTCGAACATTAAGAACCGTGGAGCTGACGTCACTAACGCTTCACACTGATGCCAAAGCTTACGTTTTGCCTATTTTAGATGCACCGAACTGTCAGAGCATATCTGAAAATTCTGTTGAGAGCACGTCTGGAAATTATACTCTATAGGGAATCTATCAATATAACTCAATGTTCCTATTGAATGAAAAATTGAGTACAATTATCTATAGCGAATGCACATAGACGTTTGACTACACGTAAGATCGTAAGTCACCTTTACTGTTCTGAAAATACTTGTCTGCATTGTAAATGTGTTTATGTTTTATTTTTCTTGTTCCTCTCTTGCTACCATGAAATGTGACTGTTATACATAAAATGAATCTTTTCAATTAAATTGTAAGCTTTCAGGCCATTAGATCCCGATACATATCGTTTGTCTATTTAGTCCACAAAATACATATTTTTCTACATTTCAATGGTTATATGAGACGTAGATCATAGTTTGTCGTGAGGTTTGGGCATGATATGTTACCTTGAGTCCAAGATGAGCCTTCCACTTCAAAATTCTCAATGAGAGTCGTATCCCGAATTATCAAAATATGAAACTCGAAAGCATCTACCTCTTTAATAATACAAGATGTGAGCAGCTCGTACTTTTTATTATTCGTTAACTATATATATTTTCTTGTGTCAACATGCTTAACCCATTTAATGAAGCTAATTCTTTGAAAACACAATACGATAAATCCAATGGAAAGCATGGAGCACAAACAACAATATTCTCTCACACACAGAGTCAGAGAGGAAGGGACACAGAATGCACAGCTCGTTGTATAGCTAGCTGAAAGACAAATATATAAAGCCACAATCAATACGTCACCTATCTTGCAGTACATTCTGAAGCTTTTACCCTGAGGCGGGTGCAATGTTGCCAAACGTACTTTGCGATGGAAAATGTCTATTTCTTCCAGTGTACTATAGCATTGTTTGGCGGCTTCGTGCAGTCGGTAAAGTGAAAAAGTTGGAATCATGGATGCCACATGAGTTGACGCCTGTCAACAAGAATCGTGGTCTAAATGTTATGAATTTTATTTTGTGCAAAGAATAACTTGGAAAGTTTCCTGGATCGTATCTCATTTCAGATGGAAAAATGAATTTCATGTCAAAGGTTGGATCTTGATCAACGTCCAGAATCATTTCCTAAACCACCTCTCCATCAACAGAGTATGGTATGGTAGTCTATGGTGGGAGCGATTTATCGTGTCTTTGTCAGGGAGATGAAACCAACAATGCAGATTGATACATTGATAAATTTCATGAAACATACCTCAAAATTGTCCGGAACAATCCAATAATTGCCAACAGACATGGTGTCCTCATGTTGTCCTTCTGTCACATGTCGCGCGAAGGGTGATGCAGGCTCTCCATGAGTTACAGTATGACACCCTTCCTCACTCACCGTATTTTCCCAATATCTCTCCCACTGACTAGCACCTCTTCTGGTATCTCAATCACTTCCTGGGGCGGAAGACGGTGCAACGTGAGGTTGAGGACTTCACTGCATCGCAGACTTCTTTCATCGACGAACGAAATCGTTGGCTGAGCAGTTACAAAAGCATATGGTTACAGAGGCATTGTATTTTTCTGTTGTTTTTTTCTTACTTCGATTGGAACTGATGCATCTAGTAGTGGTAATGTCATTCGCTTAAACCTAATATTATCCTTCCTGGCTGATTTTTTTTTATTTTTAAAAAATAGGCTAATGAAATGAAGAACGACAAATTTAAGTACTGTAAAAGTACACTTACCATGCTTTTAAAGGTATCTTCACTAAGTTGGGAGAATCTGTCAGACCTTAGTTAAATGGCACTTACCTGAAAGTAGAATGAATTATTATTATAAACTTTATTTTACAGTGGAATGAAATACATAGATTAAATCAACAAATACCATATTAGCTCTGAAATAAGCCATACTTTTTATCCAAATTTCAAATGTGAACAGTTGAGGTGCAACCTTACAAAAAATTGTCTTTTGCATCACGCCAAATTGTATGACGTTTAAAAAGCTATAATCTTCTTAGTTTGAACTCACGTTTCGTATACTTCCAGAGGCGGATCCAGAAGGGAGGGCGATCGGGGCGATCGCCCTCCCCCCAGAAGAGGAAACTTTCTTATTTTACATATATAAAGAAAACCCATCCCAAAGTTTGGAGCCCTTAAAAGTAGTACTATGACAACCCACCGCCCCCCCCCCAGAAGTCGGTCTTGTATCCGCCCCTGTATACTTCTGTACAAGCATACACACACCTTCCCCAGATGCCTTGAATGCCTGGTTCTTCGAACGGGAAGAACAATTCTGCGCAATAAATAAATAAATAAAAATAAAAATAAAATAAAAAAAAAATAAATGAAAGGCATATTTAAAACTTATCTCCTCTCCCTGTTTAGAATACGTATCACAACTAAAGATACGTTTATCAATCAAAGTAAAATGATAAAAAACCCAGTTCGAATCAAGTGCTAAATTTTATGGAGAATACTTGAAAGCATACGCTGAAAGAGACTTTTCTTTTTTTTAAAAAAAAAAATAGGTGCTTACGCTTTGGTACTTACAAGATAAATTACAATATGTCGTATTCTAATATTTTAATTAACAGATTGAAAAGACCAAGGGTTCTCAAACTAAAAAAGAGTGGGGTAGAGAGAGTGCGCTCTCTAAAAACTGTGAAAGAATATTAAGCTGACAAAGGCTATTGAGATAAAATGAACTATGTAATTACTTTTACATTTCAAGGGCTTTCACACACACACACACACACAAAAATGCTTATCTAAACTTTGTACTGGACGAAACTTAAACTAAGCGTTGAGATTTTGGTTTTCCTTTTCATGCGAGTTTAGCAATATTGGCCCTATTTTAGCTTATACGATTTAACCTCTAATAAACAGATTATATTCATCGGAAAAACTTACACTAGGTGATTTTTTTTGCATGGTATGAATGTGTACGTAATTCGAACTTCATTCCAAAGTAAAAACTCAATGGTTGCTTGAGTCCTAGAGTACCCAGTGTTTGTCGAAAAAAAAAAAAGTTATCTTTTAGGTATGTAAGACTGAAATCCGTCAGACAGTGAGCTATAGCTATTCGTGTCTCTATCACAATTTTTTTCGACAAACTTTAAAAAATAAAATAGAATATAATAAATTATATTCTGACTCGTATCTTAAAACAAAATAATGTCTAGGGTAATAAACTTAATAAACAAGTTTATAACTAAGGATCTTATCTACATATGAAATCATAACACATGAGTTACCTCTATTAAAAGTTTATTTAGAAAATGTCGTTAATTCTATGAAATATCTTTCTTTAAAAGTGCATTAGAAATGCTGTAGGGTATTCTCTTCTCTAATTCTTTAATTTTTCTCTGGTTCTAGTAAACTTTATAAAGCTAAGGTTTCTCTAATTATGTGCCTGTGGCAGACAGAAGGGTTAGCCCTCACTAAAAGCGTCCTCTGTCGACCTTAACTTATAAAGGGCATTGACTCACTACATCAAAAACCCTGGCCTACGACCCTATTTCGTGTACCCCCTTAAATAGGAGATGCACTAGAAGGATATCTATCTAAATACTTATTATAGGGATAGGTAGGTAAGGAGAATGAGTTCGGCTTATAGTAGCGAAAGATTCTTAAATAGATCTGGCAGGTAAAGGTTAGATAAGAACCATACTCCCTGAATTAGGAGATGTGATTCAAAAAAAAAAAATCTAAAACTCTATCAGTAGCCTCTTACGAGTCCACTTCGAGGGATCGAACCCAGGAATCTGTGTTCAGAGTGTTCATAAAAACCTATTGTGTCCTACACGAGGAACAAATTACCTTATAACCGACCAAAACCGTATACAGCTTCAGTTTTGAACACGTACTCAAAAATTCTAGTATCTGGGAATTGTCAATCTAAATGCCATATCCACCTAAATATGGAATGTAGCATTTCAAGGATCAAATCATGTCCCTATTCTACAGGGCCTAATTCCCTAGCAAAATTCTTTCTTGAATTAGTATAAGAATTATTTTTCTATATCCCTTCTTCTCACAGGACCTCATTTTAGTCCAAGAAAGAAAGTCCCTTACAAATAAAAACCTACTAGAAGGTAGAACCTAATATAGCTCATGCCTTCTGCCCTATTTAAGACTCGGAGAACCTGACGAGTCTAAGCAAGACCACCGTAATACTCCCCCTCTTTACTTGAAGTCATATCCTCTTACGGGGAGAAAAAAGTTCCCACTCGGCTCACAGAGCCGAGTCCGTCCTATAGACTACATTTTTGGAGATTGTCCGAAGTCTCCCCCAAGACTGACGGTCAACTGACCTCTTCCCTGTAAAAATCTTCCGTTTATATAGGAAAGCTATCGTATCAAAGCTATGTAGAAAAAACGAATGGTGGGGAGGAGGGTGTCCTCCTACCAAAAAGAAGCGTTCTCTGAATGCTTTGAAACTGACTTGTTATTCCCTGAAACAGAGTTGCTATCTAACTATTCTTTTTACTAGAGGTATTTTTTGTAATAGCTGAAAATAGAAATAATATAAATATACATAGTAAATACAACAATTACATTTACATACAATTAATAATAATAATAGTTAGTCACCAATGACCAGATCTGGATTTCTTAACCTAATAATAATAACTTAAAATATATAAACAGTACCAATATTAAGATATAAAACATATATAAAATTAAAAACATTATTTAAACATAAAAACCAGCAAGTGATCCAAAAGTGTCACTTGCACCAGGTGGTCGGGACCTGCCTGAAAGACATATCTGAACTACTCTCCTCCTTAAATCCAAAAACTTCGATGATATAGTGCATACTGTACTATAAGCTATCCACAAGCGTTATCATAAATAAATAATACAGTATTACAACCAGGGGCGGATCCAGGACGAACTTCTGGGGGGCGGTGGGTTGTAATACTGCTACTTAGAGCTACTTGTAAGAAGTCCTAACTCTGAGATCGGTTTTATTTATATATAAAATAAGAAAGTTTCCTCTTCTGGGGGGACGATCGCCCCGATCGCCCCCCCTGGATCCGCCATGGTTACAACTTGACAACGTTAGTTTACAAACACGATCAGTGTTTCCAATTTAGTAACTTACTTTCTCATCAATTCAAGTGGTTTTTGCTACCTATACCTGGAAATTTTTCTAACGGTTAGTGGAAAACAATGTTTACCACAACCTCAAGTAGTGTTAAACAGAGTTAAGTGTCTATTGCACCAGACAATAGGCGATCCACTTCTGAGTCACCGTGTCTATCTTAAAATTTTCAATTAATGAAATTTGCTTACAAAAATGATTAATTAGTATTAACGGATAATGATTAAAAATTTAATTCATAATTTTAATTATATTTAAGTAGTGTTGCTCACGAAATGAGAGATTCCTCATTTTGTATAGATTCTCACCTTGAAAACGAGAAGAGATTTGAGATAAGAAGTACAGTTTTAAAATTCGAGGGGAAAAAGGAAAGAAGACAATTTTAGTCTCGCTTACCACACGAGAAATTTCTCGAATCTCGTAAGCCACACTAGTTCACCCAATCGCTTTTATATCTCAAACACTGTTTTAGTATTACATGACTGATAGTAAAAACTATAAGCTAATAAAGAGATCGTATGGGCATAATGAAGAGTATTTATTAATGTTTTAAAGATACGCAAGTCGTTACAGAATATACTTCAGTTGTAAATATGGCTTAACTGTTGTTATATTATATCCTTCCTGGACATCTCGTGGTATAAAAGGTAATTGATAACCTTTATATGTAATTAAGAAATCAGGACATTAATTTTGTACATACATTTACAAAATGAAATGAGAAAAGTTCGACTCAAGACAGCAAAATCTTCCTCATCTCGTCTCGTCTCGTGGAACACCATATTTATGCGATAACATCGAATGACCAACACTAGCAGGTATTATATCGTTCTGTATCTTGCAATAGGTCGTATGCTGAAAATCACAACTTTACAATAGAGCGAAAAACTCAGTTTTGAAATAGGATGAGATATACATTTTTCTGCATTATATATATATAACTCTGCTATTATTATTCGGATACATACGATACTTTGCCAGGTGATGAAACAAGTGCCGCCAGATCCAATTCTGGTGTTAACTAAAAATACCCAAATTTTAACATGCGACGTATTGCACAATACAAACGATTTCTTTCCTTGGGGGGGAGGGATTCTGGCAGGTGAGATTGTGGTCTGTTCTCAGCACTGATACGGTGGAGAAGGGTTGGTGACATGCTCACAAAAATGAATAAGAATACACCTAATTGTTGCACATTCAAAATGGTTAACGGTGAGAAAAAGTTACGTGCCTTACATGAAACATTATTAAACTCAAAGGGGTGGATTGCTCTCCCAGACCTTGTGCTTACCCGAGCTCTAGAGTTTGAACACTTCATCTCTGGAACTGTATGTGTGTAAATAAACATATAATATTCAACAATTTTGATTTATAATGCACATATGTGTCAACTCTTTCAAATATTGTTTATTAACTTACTCTGGAAAGCAAAATTAACATGTTAACTCTAAGCCAAAAAGTTGAATTTTTCAATGATAACAATTGTCAAAAAATACATGAAATCTGAAACTGATCCATTCGCTTATTATAATCACATAATTTATTGCTGGTCAAAGTAACATTCATGGTTTGCACATTTGGACCTGTCATTAAGCCCGCATTAATTACGTCATGCACTATTAAAAAATTTTTAAAAAAAATAAAAAAAAGAGAGGGAAGTTTACATGCAGTTAGCTAGGTCAATGAAGCTCTTCTGAATTGGTTACGGTAGCTGGGCAAGTTGGTTTAAAACATTTTCCAGTGGTATAGCTTTGAGTGACTGGCTTACCGCTCATAAAACCTGTATATCATCTGTAATTTAATATTTTTTTCTGTTCTCTTTATTTACGTCTCTTGTCCTTCAACACATTAATCATTTTGTAGACACGATGTAACAAAAAAATGTAAGTCATAACAAAAAAAAAAAAAAAAAAAGAGAGAAGCAAAAAGGATGAAACGCTTCGGATAGATTCTATCCACGTTCCAAGAACCCGGTGTAATGACCTAGTGATGAGTCTTTATTTGCTTTGATCCCTATAATGACCATCTCTTTTGTTTGATTTTGACGTCAGAAAATGTCCAAAATGAAATGTAATTTTCATGTTATACTGCTAAGAGGATGAAACTGATAGCAAATAAAAAAAAAAAGAAAAAAAACTGAATATATTACTTTATCATCTATGTTGTAAATATAGGCACATATTTTATTTCTTTCAAGGGTTCTCAATTTTCAGAAAAGTACTGCATTGTTCCAGGGCTTCTCAAACTTCTTTCATGTGAGACCACTTCTACTAATAAGAATTTTCTACGGATCAGCCTACTAATGTCCCATTCGAAAGTAAAAATTTATATATATATATATATATATATATATATATATATATATATATATATATATATATATATATATATATATATATATATAATTAAAGACCATTAACAAAATTTGAATCGATACTTGCAGAAAAAACCTGAATCCATTCTTTATTGAAATTGGTTTGTGATCATTTTCCTATTCTATATGGGTATACACAACGTTCTGTATAGAAAATACCGAAATCGAACGTTTCACAATGTAAACTCAACGTTGAATTGTAGGCTGAGTGCTGAAAGATGGTCATTGAAGAGATTTCAAGATCAGCAACCTCAACACGTGTTGTACAGTGGAGGGTCAAACTTACTGCCCTGTATGAAGTGTTTTTAGATTTTTTGTCTACCCCTGTATATATACCGTTCTTATATTTCTTAAATCACTCCTGACTTTTCGTTCATTTACTACATCCCTACCGAGTGTCTAGTATATTTTTCTTTCCGTCTCATCACTACGTTTGTCACCAGTTTAAAGTCATAAGGGATACATATACACAGGCCATTGAGTTCTCATAGTTGATCTAATATCACTACCGTTTCCATTTAACTGTAGTGACCACAACCAGTAATCTACAGAAGACTCACTAACACGCTTCTTATCTTTGTTTGTTTGTTTGTTTTTTTTCAATACCACAGAACAAAAAATACAGGGATCGGATACAGTGCCAGCATGCAGATATCCAATAGCACTTTTTTGGGTTCCCTAAACAAATTTAGTCTACTATGAATGAGAAAGACCCTTGCTTGAGCTTCCAAATTGCGCTGATGACATACGATAGAGTAGAAATAATAAGAACTGTCTCCGAAATAGGAGTGTTTCGGAAGTGCCTCCTAAATTGACCACTATCTCCAACACATAACGTTTTCGAATCACACCCATTAACCTTCTTGGACATTGCTGCTGCAGAACACAAATTACCGTCTTCTGTAGAACAACGGTTTTCAACGGAGAGGCAAAAAAAGCCGTGAAGGCAGAATAAAAGTGTAATCTAAATTCCAAGACATAAAAGAGCACTTTGGCTTCGTTAATTAACGACCTTTATGAAGTAGGCCACAGGTCCTCCTCTCTCGCTCTTTCGCTCAGCGGACTGAAATTGGAGAACAACCGCCTCCTATAGGAGCCCTAGCGCTCCGGAAGCTTCGTTTAATGCAATTATGCAACTGGAGCTACTAACGGACGATTAACGCAAGTATATCGGCGAAGAACGTGTTCGGAAATGTAAAGCACCTTAAAGTCCATACACTTTTCTTCACTGTCTATCCAATTTTCTTCCTACAGCATTTACAGGGGAAAAAAAAGTCTTTTCTGTGCTTCTGAATGTGTCTAATTTCAGTTGTTGGCATAATTGTTGTGAAAGAAAGATATTCAATTTACTGTTAAGCTTATTGTGTTTAGAATGCAAAGTACTCAATTATCGGCTTAATAGTTTTTTTTTTTTTTTTTTTTTTTTTTTTTTTTTTTTTTTTTTTTTTTACAAATAATGAACAAGGTAAAAAAAAAAAAAGACAGCCAGAAGCAACAGCATTAAAGATTAATAAAACTATATTCATGAACTGTAGGTCGCAAAAACTACTACATGAGTACATTCAAATTAATCTTCCAAACATACATTATTCGGTACACAAACTTTACTGGGACCTGACAGACCCTGCAGGACTTGGATGATTTTACATAAAATTTTGAAATTAATTAATTAATTATCTAATGTGACCGGATTATTTGATTTAACGTAGGAAGAAATAATTAGGTAGTTTTTTCTAAAACAATTATGTCAATTTCTCGCCTAGAGAATCGCAAATTAGACCTACTGATGGTGCTCGATTCTAACTAAATGTGTAGATGAGACGAGTGGTCGCCGCGATACGGGCGGATACCTATACGTACGGAGAATAACTGTTTCGATTACCTTTGTGACTGTAGGGATTCCCGTCTCTCGGCGGCTGATCCGCTCCCATTTGTACGTCATTGTTTTTGTCAGGTGAGACTTTTTGCGTAATCTTTTCGCGCATGTGACATATGCAGCATTATATCAGCGTCTTCGCTACTTGCCGAACCTTTCTCATGTGAAAACTGCCATTCTCGACCCACAATTTTTTTTTTAGATATTTCTTGCTTGATTTCATGTTACTTATTTCACCATCCGTGTTCTAAGAATAGACTAATCTACGCCTATCTAGGGTTGTCTACGAAACAAGAGCTCAGGCTATCTCGTCTCGAAAATTTGTCGAAAAATTGATGTCTCAAAAAATGTATATTTTTCTATCGCAAGAACTCTATCTCGTTTCATCACAAAAAATCCTGTCTTGTCTCGTCTCGTGGGAAACCATACTTTTGACGTACATGACAGGAGAAAATAGACGCTCACAAAGCAAACACTAATAGAAGTTTTTACAGCTTCACTAGATCAAACAGAATATCGAGAAAGTTTCTACCCGGAAAAAAAATTAGGCTGGAAGACTCGGCCAGATTCACGTTATTTTGTTTCAAGCAAGAGAATATTTTCGTACAACTTCGCAGAAGTCGTGCGTACTACCCAACAGTAGATCACACATTACAGGTTAAGAAACTATAATCTACATTAATGTTGAGAGTTGATCCTTTTGTAGCTGCAATTCTTTCCAAACCCTCTCAAGGCCATTAATAAAATATAATTAATTTTTAAAAATTGAGTTTTGGATAGTATGTATATTGTACGCGATCGACGCAACTCATTTATTTTTTTTATATACCTAACTTGGCACGCTCTTACATCTTGAGAATTTGAGTTTGCATATGAATTACTATTGTAATATCCTACACGTTGTCTATATTTCTAAACACCAACACCTGTCGCCTATTTATAAACAAGCCAACATGCTCCCTTATTACAACTACTACGAAAAAGTAGACGACAGGAATTTTCATTACCATCAGCTCATGTGAAAAGATAAAGACTAGCGCCACCGCTGTCCAGAAGAGGTTATTATAAAACACCAGATAAGGTCTTCATCGACATCATTTGTCGGCCGGTCATCCTTTCTCTTAGTTTGTCTGGAGCTCTGAGAGATCTAACCTAACCAAGCCTCTTAGCTTGCCTGGAGATTTGAGGCCTCCTCTCACTTAGCTTGCCTGAAGCTCTGCGAACTTCAACCTCTCTTTGCTTCCCTGGAGTACTGAGAATTCCTAAACCACTCCCACTTAGTTTGCCTGGAGCTCTGAGGTATCCTTCCTTTAGCTGCCTGAACTTTGAGTTACCCATTTTTATCCAAAATACATAGAGAACTTTGTATTGGTCTTCATACCACTATTATAATGACTTTGTATGTTGTATTTATAATTAACACTTTTATAATAATAATGAAAAAGGTTGTAGGGGAAAACCGAATCTCGTGTGCTAAATCACTCTACTTACTGCCTCGTCAAGGTAAATTTAGCCTATGGTCTAAGAGTATTTGGTTCTCCATTTATAGGCCATTATAGTTAGAGGTTAGACTTAGTCAAACTTTTAATGGAAAAAAAAAATAATACGTGATGGATTAATGTCATCTGATCTTGACCAAATTTGATACGACCGTAGATCTTAACGAGTTTAGTAAGCACTGGAAATACTACGATATATAAGCCTATGGTTCCCGAGTTATGGGGCATACAATCTAATTTTCGTAAAAAAAAAAAAAAAAAAAAAAAAAAAAAGTATTAGAACAAAAATACGTAGAACAAATCTGTTATCAAACGCACACGCTAACGTATTAAATGCATGCACTATCTTTCATTTCTAACCCATTAATTTAAATTAGGGATTATTTTTTTAATGAACTGAAATTTTAATACTTTGACTGATTTCTTCCTCAAATCTATTTAAATGTCTCTTACTACCTGAAAACTAAATTTTGTTACGGATAATTGAAATATTTATCAAATTTAAGTAATATTAATTCATGTAGTCCGTAACGCAAATTCATTTTAAGAAAGGCAGGAACACAGGGTTCCCACTTACTTGACGAGCTAGAATTCCCTGATTTTTTAAAAGGTTTTTCAGGTCTATATATTTAATGTAAGAAAAGCAATTATCTTTTTTCCAGTTAGGAATATTGTCAGTGAAAGAACCTGGTCTGATTTTTAGAGTGAAAATATTAAACCAATGGCTCGAGTTCTCCAGTTGCAAGAGTTATCATTTCTTTCAGGAATTCTTTCTTATATAAGAAATGCCTGCTGTATCAAAATTAAGGTTTAAAACAATGAGTTCTGAGAAAAAAAGAAGTCCGTACTTAAAATTCCCTGACTTCTCCCGGTTTTACAGCTTTTCATGAAATTCCCTGACTTCTTCCGGTTTTTACAGCTTTTCATGAAATTCCCTGACTTCTGGTTTTTTACAGCTTTTCATGAAATTCCCTGACTTCTTTTTATGTAAGCTGAGTTGCTGACTTCTCCAGATTTTCCAGGTTGGTAGGAACCATGTTACCTAGACTTAAAGAAAAATCAGTAAAATCACATTATTATATTTTAAGTTTTTTTTTTTTTTTTTTTTTTTTAACGAAAACAATTCATCATATGAAGTATTCAACACCGTCAATTTGAGGCGGAAGAAAATAGATGAAGAAACATAACGTTTCATTAGCTACGTTCGTAAATGCAGTATGTACTTACACTAAATATTTTCCTTTTGTTAAAAAAAAAACAATGATTTTCTTTTTCGTAAAAGGGAAATTTAGTAGTATTCTTGTCCAACTATCGGATCAATAGACAACGTGTGTATTTATTACGTACTCCGGAGTAGTACAACATATAATGTATTCAGCTGGGGTATGTACATATTTGTTCATGGAAGATTAACTGGGATAAGAGAATAGTAAGATGTACTTACCTGAGGGGAGACAGCCAATTAATCAAAAAGCAGAAGACTAATCACCTCGTTGCAACACTGCATACATTTGCACTATAGACACAAACTGTTTATTAAGCCTCGGTGTCTTTCGTTATAGGCACAGACAATAAGAGACATGTTTACAAACCTACTCAGTTAGAGTCTGTCAATTAATCTTCCTGATTAATTGCGTATCAGTTGTCCAAATATTTTTGTATTTAACTTTCACAAGGGTTCGTCTTTGTACTGCGTTCGACAATTGTACCTCACGTTGTATTTTATTTACTTCTATTTACTTATTTACTATTTTTTTTAAATAAATGTTTATTATGTTCAAACAGTTTAATGTTCGATATGAGAAATAGTGGGGTGTATAAATGATGATCTGGAAAAGATCGGTGTGTATTAGCTTAAATGTACACTTAAGAATGGTATTTATTATTATTATTATTATTATTATTATTATTATTATTATTATTATTATTATTATTATTATTATTATTATTATTATTATTATTACATTAGCATTTATATCATCAGAAGTGTTTTATATGTTATAGGGTAAGGCAAAGGAAGATGACACACAATTCAAAAAACAAATATTTAGAATTCTGTTATCTTGGTCATAGCCTTCAAAATTGGTGGTTAGATACAGTCAAATCTGACAAGGGAACATTCCGATTTTGTAAATTCAATTTCTGAAAATGATTGCTAGCACTGGATTCAGCACCAAAAGAAACAGAGAAAAAGAAGGTGTTTAGTGGTAGACCGTATACAGGGTGGGAGATAAGTGAGGGCAAAGTGCGAAGATAGTATGTAGAAAATGTCTACAAATGTCATGTTAATTTTGAAACGAGTAGAGGAATTGAGGTCAAATGTTAAATATGAGCAATGAATGTAGAGTTCCACTGAATAGATGTAATGTGAGTCATGAAAGACATCTGAAAAGCCGCCATGTTGGAATTAGCACAGAATAATATACGGGAAAGGGGTCATGTGACATATGGCTCTTGACGCACACCGTCTATTGAAATCAATAGTGACCAATACAGTTTGAGACCTCTGTTTAATTATAACTGTTATGGAACTTATAAATGATTGTGTAACTGACACAAAAATGGAGACAACAGTGTGCACATTTGAAAAAATAAAGACGGACAATCGGGCTCATCACAGCTGTCTTCGGTATTGAAATTGAAGCAGTAGCCTAATGCGCCAGACGCTGTTTACAAATACCCAGTTTTGTAGAAAGCATATCTAATCAAAGTTTGGAACGCTGGTGCTGTACACTGGAAGTGGTTGAATGATTGCAAGAAGTTGTCCCATTATCATATTTTGAAGTCAGATCACAGAAAAACGGTGTCTGTTATATACTGTATATTTTACGAAATTCGTATACGTACGGAAGAAGAACACATCCAACGCTTGTATAAGCGACGTGCAACCATAAGGGATAAGGAGTCGGATAAATTCAACATTGTCTGGTTTCTAGACCAACTCCTCGTCTTTATTGGTTCTCCATGAATCAGCGAGGGGTTGCAGTTTTATCTGCTCTATAGAAGGCCAGAAAACGTCAGTCATGAACTCTTTCAGGTTGTCCTTTGTCATATTTGCACTTTTACCAGCATGTGAGCGAGTATTCAGTAGATCGAGATGTTTGTTAGCTGGAAAGTGGCCTCATTCATGTTTGTGGTTGTTCTTCATTCATGTCACATTTACGATAGTATTACTATATTGCCATAGCGTGGAACGCCTCCTGTTGCACAGGCCTCAAACTGCATTGGCCACTATTGATTTCAATAAACGGTGTGCGTCAAGAACCATATGTCACATGATCCCTTTCTCGTATATTCTTCTTGCGCTAATTCCAACATGGCGGCTTTTCAGATGTCCCCCATGTATCACGTTACGAATATTCAGTGGAGTTCTACATGCAATTCTCATATTCAACATTTGACCTCAACTCCTCTACTCGTTTCAAAATTAACATAGTATTTCTAGACATTTTCTATGTTCTATCTTCTCACTTTGCTCTCACTTATCTCCCATTCTGTATACAGTCTGCCACTAAACACCTTCTTTTTGTATGCTGAATCTAGTGCTAGCAATCATTTTCAGTAATTGAATTCACCAAATCGAAGTGTTCCCTTGTGAGCATAAAATTTCCCTATGTGATCAATGAAACTCATTCGATCTCGATCAAATCTGCACGCTGGTAGATTTTGACGAACTAACCACGTATATAAAATATTATGGTGTGGATGCCTTTGGTTCTCGAGTTATGGGTCATCAACGTTGGGATCTGGACTTTCTAAAATGTTAGGGGTTATAAAAATTTTCACTATTAACTAGCTGAACCTGCGCTGTCTACTCAGCGCATCGTTCTGTTATGACCATGAATCTCCTTCCCATGTGCATGCCTCCTTACTCACGCAAGGACAGGAAACTCACAAAGGAAGTGAATTGCTGCATACAAACAAAGAATTCAATGTATGGATGTTGGAGTGAGTTTGTAGTATATTCATATAAATGACATGATATCAAGTAGATTTTTCCCTAATAAATTCATATCCATCCGAGTACGTCTCATTGCAGCTCTTGAGTCCTTTGAAATTGTCAGCATGCAGTAGGTTTTGCCATTCAGGTTTAGGCAAAGCGCCTGCAATGTCCGCCAACCCGCTTTGCATAGCTCTTCTACAGGTTGCCTAACAAAGAGATTAATCTTATCTTCGCCCTAGCTACAGTATTAATCTTACGGGCTCAAAATGACTCCCAAAATGTTAATAGAACAATAACGGCACGATCTTTGAAAATTTGAATGAAAACTGGCAGGTCTACAAAGAAGTTGAAACAGACAAGTGAAAACAACACGTTTCTAGAGCTTGTGGTTTCCGACAGCTCATTGTCGAAAAGAATTGCCACAAACATACACACGCAATTGGCCACAAACATATAAACGGAGTTGACCACAAACATATAAATCTAGCATTTTAATATATAGATTCTTATCTTAACAGTTACTACTTAACCCTCTTAAGCTCCTCGTTTGAAGTTAACACATAAGGCTCTCGGGTCCATTTGGACACATTGTGCATTTTCGTTTTTTTTTTATTCATGTATGGTCTTAAATGTTGGAGTAATAAACCGATTTTACTTATGTACGTGTTATCATTTATCCTGACTTTTGTACTAATATCTTGCACATCGTACAAGGGCGTAGGAGTGAAATGTGCACATCACTTTCTTGTCC